>NC_090268.1:396886411-399286411 GCF_040414725.1 Anabrus simplex | reverse complement strand
AGACACCAACTACAGCATGGTTCCAGTGCATGGGACCCTCACCAGGATTACTTGATTCAGAAACTGGAAAAAATCCAAACATCTCGATTTGTTCTGGGTGATTTGCAAAAAAAGAGTAGCGTTACAAAAATATTACAAAGTTTGGACTGGAACGACTTGGGAGAAAGAAGACGAGCTGCTAGACTAACTGGTATGTTCCGAGCTGTCAGTGGAGAGATGGAGTGGAGTGACATCAGTAGAGGAATAAGTTTGAGTAGTGTCTATTGTGACCGTGAGGCTACAGATGACTGGACAGGTGTTGGTCTGGCTTGTGTTCGCTTGTCGGCGAGATGGGGTGTGCGCGACCTTGGGCGAGGACGAGAACGAGTTTTTTTTTTACGTGAAGAGGGCGGCCGGTTGACTAACAGAATTAAAAAAAATGAAGGTTGGCGAGAGAAAGAAGGAGGCCAGCGTGTGTCACTTGTAATTGCGAGGAACGATATGAATGAAATACTTATAATATCTGTGGTGGCGACGTGCATAAGTACGGAAGGCTCAAGGATTAAATTAAAATAAACTGGATAAATAATAGCACATTTAGAGGATATAAATTAAAAACTGAAATTTTGAAATAATTTACACGACCTTGTGGCTAAAATGGTGATCAAGTTGCAGATTCATATGGTAGAAGAATTTAGTACCTAAATTGACTTTACTTCCATGCATGTGCACCAGACACGATATTTAAGTCATGTGATACGAGTACTCACTCTCACACACTCTGACGTGTTCCTGGACTATCATCGTCAGTCGCTCAGAGCCCTTGACAGCAAGATCTTCAACGTGGAAAGTCGTGAATACTGTCGCCAAGAATAGTGGCTTCACTCCTGTGCTCTACACCTCTGATAATTGTATTCAACTCAGAACAGTGCTGTGATCAGACGTCGAATGTGCAGATATTAATCCCTTAAGTACGTGTCATTTCCAAAATACAGTTACGTGTGTGTTTGGAGTTTATTCTAAAGCACTTTGTGTAAGTTTCAGCTTTCTCACGAGTGGACGCGGAAGACGTGGACGTGATCATTTCCAGAAGAGGACGGAACTTCGCATTATGGATTACCAGTGCTTCACCATGAAGTTCTAAACCTTCGACCACCGTCGGCGGCGTCGGGATGCAGATTCTTTCATCCTAGCATGGCTGATTGAGAACCCAGACTTCCAGACGTGAAGATTTCTCCTTAAGTTAAGTCGATTACGTCTCATTTATATCTGTTCTATGTAGTTTTGTTCTATTCTTTCTTTCTTCTTAGCAAGCTATTTTGGCACATTTTATGGTTGTATATTTGCTCGAATGTCGTAAAACTGACACATGCGATTACTTAATGACCATGTGGCCATGAATTTGACAGTGAGGGTTCTGATAGAGTTATCCATGTGTTATCGACACCATCTTTGCTTATTGAGGGAATTTCGTCACGAATATGAATTAATTTATGTCCGATGGATTTAATGGTAGGATATTTTGTCCATATTTTCAATATTTTCCTTGTAATGGAACTTCTACTTGTACCTCGTGTTTGAGATAACGTGTCATCGGGATATTGAGTCTGAATTCTATGTACGAATTTAATGTGAATATGTGCATTGGGGCATGTGATAATTAATTGGAGTAATTGATCATCGAGACACATTTAAGTGGATATTATGTATTTGTAGGACGATGGTAGGTCCTGATATTTCGTGGTTATACATATTTGAAATTAGGATGCGACAAGTTAGAGTCGTCATTGTGGTACACTGTACGTGTAGAGTATATGGAATAATTGCGCATGACATGAATCTTCGTGAAACTGAGCTTTTCACATGTTAATGGATTATTCGAGAGGAATGCAGTGTAGTCTAATATTAGTGTCTTCAGATGAAGAAAATAAAAGTCCATGTTAATCGATGTACTTCTTAATTCGTGGGAATATCCCAACTTTTCTCAAGTGATTCAATAATTGCAAGTTGAAGGTACAGGTGAATGTTCGTGAAGGCTTTAGGTCTGAAGAACAGGTCTTCGACGAAATATCTAAATAATATTTGATTCGTGACTATGCCAGCTCATTCGTCGATACAATTTTTCGCTCTCATGAGGTAACTCAATCTTGCTGGAACTCAATAAATCTGTTAACAGGAGAGTAATACGGTTGATCGACACTCGTCGACATGTACATAGTGTAGATATTTTCTTCTTAGCAATCACAATCTTCTTGACAATTTCCGTAGTTAGCTGTAGAAGTAGTAATTTGTTAGTAGTTAGAGAATTATTTTCTATGTGTTCTGTTCTGAGAATATGTGACACTTTGATATTATCGATTGAAAATGCTGAAGATTCAGAAACATATTTTAAAATGATTTTTTTTATCCCAAAATACATTTAAATAAATTTAAATGTGTATAACTATTCAGTTTACTTCATCTTTAAACATCAATCACCACGACAACCATTTGTAACAATCAGGTTTAATTCCAGGAATAATGGCTTTCAGATAGTGAGTACCTTAAACATCGGCTGCACACATTCACTAGCACATGTTGAAAAAAGCGGAAGTGTGCCAGAGAGAGATAGGAGTTATTTAAATCCACGTGTTTTGGGATGAATATATCCGAGCCAGCGCGGGAATCCCCCGTAGTGCTAGCCACGTGATGCAACGAGCCGCCATTGTGAGGCTACTAATTTGCAGGTGGTGTCGTTCGGCTTGCCTAATCCTCGCGATGAGGTTAACAGCTTGCGCCAACATGATAAGGCCATTTTCACAAAGCGGATTAGCATGTCCTATTTCGTTGATTAGTGCGGGGGTGTTTGGGTATGTATGATGAACCGCAGCACAGCTGCAGGTACTTGCGAGATGATGACTCATATTGACATTACGGCGGAGACATTCGCCTGGCAGAAAGGAGAAGCTTATCACTGATCCACAAGGTGCCACTTGCATTTAACAGCGGAAGGTTTGTAACAGCGGAAGGTTTGTAACAGTGGAAGGTTTACCGTTCATTCACGTACTCTCATGCTTTGATTTCAATCGTCAGATGAATAGCTGTGAGCAGGCACGCCGAATTCGGGTAATTATTTGGGCGGGGGGCATGATTATCATGAAGACTGGCGTGTGAAAATTAATGCAAACATTCCTATATAATAACAATATTCACAAACAAACAGAGAAATACATTTTTGAACGAGTCTCATGTACGGAGTTTTAATGATATTCACAAGTACACAGAAAAATATAACTTGATTCATACATAAATCTTATGAAGGAGTTTTACCTACGAAGCTGTCAAAAATAATCACAACTGAAAAATTTAAAACTTGGTTTAAAAGTACATTTTCTTAATAAATGTCCTACTACTATACTGTATATTATGAATTTAATGATCTGTCTGTTGGGTCATCAGCCCAGAGGCTGGTTGGATCCTCAAATAGCACCACCAAAGGTAATGCGGTTATAAGGAAACCCCAAAAACCAATGGCAGCACCAAAATGAGGCGTACTAGGCAAGATGAGGAGTGAGGTAGTTTGCCATTGCTTTCCTCAATGGTTCAGAAAGTACTATTACAGCACGACTGATCCTATGAGCAGCACCTTTCATAACACTCAGACGCACTAGTCATGCTCTCAATGCCAATACTCAGCACTACCCATACCCCAGCAACTTCCATATTGTCACAGCCATGGATGTTAACTGGGACTTCGGTGGAAGCTACACTTTACTCTGGCCTGTGCCAAGAGATGGATGCAAAAGTACTGTATCCATCAAGAAATGACAGCAGGCAGCATAGGCAGCATTTCATCATACGAAATGTAAAAAGCTGTCACTAGATGTACCGACTGAATAGTCTCCGTTGGGAAATGTAGTTCTCTAAAGAAATGCCCGCTTTCTAGTCTCATTTCTTGATATAAAACCAGCTAACATTTTCTCCAGATTTGACGCCTTAGCAGCCTCCTAAGACTACCAAACCCCACGTTTTATATGGAGTTAACATCCAGTGGGAGAAATTTTTGGAGGGGCAAAATGGTACTCTGTCCCCCTAAGATCATTTGGGGAGAGGTGGGGAACGCCTTGCCCCCAAAAGCGTGGCGCCACTAGGTGTGAGTAGTGACAACCTAGTTCTCCCAAGGGACTAATTCCTTGTTATATATGTATAGTTTTCATGGGGCTTCATTTGAGTCTGGCATTCATTCCACTTTCAGTTAGGTCTACATTCAGGGGTGATCCGTGTATAAATACAAAGAGGCACGTGTCGAACCCCTGAACTCTACACACAGACACCGGCACCCCTCCAAGGTCCTTTATGGCATTTACGAAGGTGGCTACGTTGCTAAAATCATTGTATGTATGTAATTTGGGAGCTCAGCCCGCAGGCAGGTTCGGACCCCAACAGCTCCGCCATCAGCCGATAAGTGGCCCGGGCGTCACTGAAGAGGCATACTAGGGAAATGAGGAGTGAGGTAGTTTCCCGTTGCTTTCCTCACTGAGCCAGAAGTTGCTATTACATCTCAGTCTGCCAAGCCCACTCAAATGCCCGCATCAACCAACCCTATGAACAACATTTTCACACCATTCATAACAGGAACTGGCTGCATAAGGAATGTCATTACTAGCATCCCTCATATCTCGGTCACTTTCACGTTGTTAAAGCCAAGGATGAGACTGAGACAGGTCAATGAAAGTAAAAAATTAGTTGTAGCGCACACCATAAGACATAATGCACTGTAAACACTAGGTCTTGCCAGCAAAGGCAAACACTAAAATAATTGTTTGTAGTCAGACAGCACGACATATTGACATGAATATCTTGAAATATTACCTAATAATTCTACATAATGGCTGGAATGCTGGCCTTTGGTTCAAGGGGTTCCTTGTTCGATTCCCGTCCTGGGCTGGGATTTAAACTTTAATTTGTTAAACTTTCCAACTACCAAATATTATTTACCCTTATGCATTCCCATCCCGATTCTTTTCTGGATGTTTTTGAAATGGCTGAAATGGGCTAAGTACACTATGTGAAGAAATGGAAGGAGAACATCAAAAATTATTGTTATCCCTTGCCTCTTTCGAAGGAACCGAACAACTGTGTGATAAGTTTCCGCAGATTCATGCACTGTGATGGTGGTGGTGATTATTGTTTTAAGAGGAAGAACAACTGGGCAACCATCCTCTATATAACACTAATCAGAGAGAAAAAATGGAAGGGGTCCGACACTTCGAAAAATGAAGGTATCTGCCAAAGGAAGACAAGGGCCACGAAGGGCATGAAAATGAAAGTTTCCCTAGGCCTCCATACGAAATACCATCGGGGTCTGAAAAGAACAAGAGTTGGCCAAGAGAGGTCGGATATGATAGATGAAAGTGAGGAGTATGGCACAAGTAAGTGGAAGCAATGCCAGGAGTCAGCTGAGAGCCCCGTAGTCGCCAACCCGTGCTCCAAAGTTCAGTGCCCCTGAGGCCCCTTTTAGTCGCCTTTTACCACAGGAAGGCGATGCCGTGGGTGTTATTCTACCGCCCCCACGCACAGGGGGAACATGCACTGTGAACTCGTTTACACTTTCGTCATAAAAGTCACACTCATCATCATTACCGACAAAAAATAAATCACCCTCCATGATCCTTTCCTTACGCCTGTGTAGAGACACGTGGGCAGACAGCGGACACGTTGCTGACAAGACATAGAATTATGGCAAGAATACAGGGTCTCCCATATAAACCCAGACCGAACGCACGGTGGTTGTACTCTGCGCTACGGCAGCTGCAGTATGGGAGGCGCGCGCAAACAGCCTACTTGTGTTCAACCTGGCAAGCACCAGTCACCAGCTGTTAACAATGTGAGACAGTTACTATTACACCATTTTTTCGTATGTAAAAGTTATTTTAAATGCGAGTCGCTCGAAGTGTACGCGATGCATTTTTTCAGCAATTTCCTGGAGAATTGCCACTTTCACGAACACAGATTCACGTAATCCATGTACCGTATATATAATGCAGAATGTCTGTCTGTCTGTCTGTCTGTCTGTCTGTCTGTCTGTCTGTCTGTCTGTCTGTCTGTCTGTCTGTCTGTCTGTCTGTCTGTCTGTCTGTCTGTCTGTCTGTCTGTCTGTCTGTCTGTCTGTCTGTCTGTCTGTTCCTTATAAAAATCCGTACCGTTCCACTAATCTGAACCAAATTTTGTGTACGTACCTTTCAAGACCCTACGGGTAACCCCATCGGCAAGAAATTTTAACAACCCTCTCCATTCCCTAGATGATGCCCTTTGGCAATTAACATAGGCTAATATAGGAGAAATATCCGATTTGTCGTGCAAGGAAGAGACAAAGCTCATTTTAAGCCTCATAACGCGAATAACAAAATCCGTAAACCATGTTTTAAGGGCCTTAAAACCGGGCGAGTTAGACGTGTGGTTAGGAGCGCGCAGCTGTGAGCTTGCATCCGGGAGATAGCGGATTCGAACCCCGCTGTCGGCAGCCCTGAAGATGGTTTTCAGTGGTTCCCCATTTTCACACCAGTCAAATGCTGGGGCTGTACCTTAATTAAGGCCACTGCCACTTCCTTGTCATTTCTAGGAATTTCCTATCCATTCGTCGCCGTCGGTGCGACGTAAAATAAATAGCAAAAAAAAAAAAAGAAGAAGAAAGTATTAAAGGTCTAAAACCAACCGTTATGGAGATTTATTATTTATTTAGCGTATGAATTAAAAATTAAAAAACACTACCCCTGCTCTAGGAAATGGATTAAGGAATGAACTGCCGTAACCATGGCAACGCTAGCTGCAGGATTTTACAGCAGCGAGATCAGGCGTGTGGTTCGGGCATACCTGCCAACCGAAATTGGTACACATAATCCCTGAGCATATCTACATTATATCTCAAAACTTAACATGTTACAGTCGTGAAGTGGTATTTATAATATCTCGTAAAAATAATGAAACATGTATTATTTCGTTTTCGGAAAGAACACGTGAGAGGGGGGTGGGGGGTAAAAGGGACCGAAAAGTGAGTTGGAGTGAATTTTTAAGATGAACCTATCTACAAAATATATTAAAAAAACTTAACATTTTACAGATGTGAAAATTTGTATTTTTAATATTTTACAAATAAAGAACAGGTAATGTTTGTTTTTGGAAAAACCACTTAACGTGGGTGTAAAAGGTACTGAAAGGGGGGTTGAAATATTTTTATTAGGGTGCTGATATCTCAAAAACTGAAGGTGTTACAGACGTAAAAAATAGTATTTGGAGTCTCCTTTAAAAAGACTAAAGTACTTTTATTTTCGGAAAATCCAGTTAAGGAGGATGAAAGGATTGAAACATTAGTTGAATTATTTGTATGAGAATACTTATATTTTTAAAAAACTAAAGATGTTACAGACGTGAAAACTGGTATTTCGAATCTCCCTTAAAATAAGTAAACACGCAGTTTGGGGGGGAGGGAAATCATTTTGAGGGGCTGAGAAATAAGGAGTTGAATTATTTTCATGAGGATACAAGTATCTCAAAAACTGAAGATGTTAGAGTCTTGATATTTGGTATTTGGAAGCTCCTTTATAAATAAACAAGTATTTTTCTGTTTTCGAAAACTTCACTTAAAGGGGAGGGGCTGGAAATAAGTGACGAACAACTTGAACTTTTTATGGGCATACTTATATCTCAAAAACTGAAGATGTTACAGACGTGAAAACTGCTATTTAAAATCTCCTTTAAAAATAAAGAAGCACGTATTTTTTGTTTTCGGAATACCACTTAAGGGACTGAGAAGGACTGAAAATTCAGGTGAATTTCTAAATGTGTACCGGAATATTTACAGTGTATGTCGAAAACTTAACAATATACAGACATGAAACCTAGTACGTGGAAAGTCCTTTAAATTAAAGGAACATTTCTTTTTTTCTGAAAATCCACTTAGGTACGGGTGGAGGAGGTGTTGATAAAGGGTTTGAATTCATTTTATGGGGATACTTATATCTCAAAACATGAAGATCTTACAGATGTGGAAGTAGGTATTTGGAACCTCCTTCAAACATAAATAAACTTCCTTTTTACTTGAGAGAAGACGTTCTCACGTGTACAGTTATATGTCGCACGGTTATCTTAGACCCAAAAGGCAATACCACAAACGTGGTTTACAAAGAGTTTCTGGGATAAATGAAACTCAATTTTTCGGTGAGCTTTTATACTTTAGGGTTTTCAGATAATGTCTTAGTACAATGCCGAGGAACGATTACTTTCATCAAATTACGAAATCCACGCGAGAGAAGCCGCAGGTAACTGCTAGAATAACTAATTCTGAGTAAACTTTACTCTTAATACACATTAATATCCATTTATGACTCTGATATTCAATATAATTTATGTGTTGTATATACCATCTTCTAGGTGATTTCCGACAAAAGATTAGCGTTACGAAAATGTTGCAAACTTCGGCAGGGAAGACTTGGGAGAGAGGAGACGAGCTGCTCGACTAAGGGGTATGTTCTGAGCTGTGGTGTGGGATGACATTAGTAGACGAATAAGCTTGAGTGGTGATTTATCTGTACAAAAGGTCACGATATGAAGATAAAGTTGTAATTCAAGAGGACATATTGCGGCAAATATTCGCATATAGGAAGATAAGTTAGGGATTGGAAAAAATTACTAAGGGAGATGTGCATTAAATTTCCAAATTGTTTACAATTATTTAAGAAAAGACTAAGTAAGCAACAGATGGGGAATCTCCCACTTTGGTGACAGTCCTAAATGCAGATCATTGTTTGATCTTGAATTTAATGAAAGTAGACATAATGTTACATATCACATTTTATGTACTATAGGGCCTCTTATGTTTGTGTTACGCTCTGTATCTTTAATGGCCATCCGACATTCCTGAGATATGCCTTTATTTTGGAATGATTAAATCCAGATCTACTATAGTTAACTTCAAAATTCACTTTCTATTACTTTTCGTTCTTAATAATTTTGGTCACATTACACTCACTACTACAGCCACCACAATAGTACCAGTTATCTCATACGTTCTGTCACACTGAAGCATACAGTAATAATAATAATAATAATAATAATAATAATAATAATAATAATAATAATAATCATAATCATAATAATAATTTCGTGTGGCTATTTCTATCCTGCTTAAGGCAGACTGTACGAGACTGGGCGGTATCTGCCATATATAAGAAACTGCTACATGTTAATTGCAAGGACACTCCGTTCCCGAACAAAGGGAATTATCCGTTTAAGATATAAATTCATCGACCTGGCTGCGAATCAAACCCGAAACCCCGAGGAGCGAAGGGTAAGAATCTGACCATTTACCTGTGGAATCGAACGTGAAGTCCTACATTTTCCCAGGCCTCTAAATGTAACCAACAAACATGGAATGACTGCTGTTAATTGTGGTGTATCTTACGCTATAACCTTCCCCCCCCCCCCTGTGTCCACCAACGTAGTGTAATGTTCGATTCCCGGTACTATAAGAAATTTTAGTATCCCAGGAGGGCTGGTATGTGGTTGAAATGGTACACGCACCTCACGTCCATTGGGGGTGTGCATGAAAATAACTGCACCACTGCACCACCTCGGGATGAGGACACGAGTTTAGTTTATTCCCCTGTGGGTGGGGAATGTAGAATAACAGCAACGGTATCCCCTACCTGTCGAAAGAGGTGATTAAAAGGGCCCCATAGGATGTAACTTGGGAGCGTGGGTTGCGACCACGGGGCTCTTATCTCAGTTCTGGCATTGTTTCCACTTACTTTCATTTATCCTATCAGATCACTCTTGATTGAGTCTTGTCCTTTTCCGACCTCGATGGTATTAGACAGTGAGGCCTAGGGAGTCTCTCATTTTCACGCTCTTTGTGGCCTTTTCGCCCGATACCATCACTTTTCGATCTGTCGCAGTGCTTCCATTTTCCCTTCTGATTAGTGTTAATAGAGGATGGTTGCCCTGTTGCACTTCCTCTCAAAACAATAATCATCAAGCGAAATGGCCATGCGGTTAGTGGCGCGCAGCTATGAGCTTGCATCCGGTAGACAGTGGGTTCGAACCCCACTGTCGGCAGCCCTGAAATGGTTTTCCGTGTTTTCCTTAATTAAGACCACGGCCGCTTCCTTCCCACTCCTATGCCTTTCCTATTCCATCGTCGCCATGACCTATATGTATCGGTGCGACGTAACGCAAGTTGTAAAAAGAAACAATAATTATCATCACCTCTCTTACGCTATCACTCGTCTTCCATATATTGCATTATTGCGAAATTATGCAACCACTAACCATTTCAAAGACAGGTATAACAAACAACGAGTAGAGTAGTGAAAGGCAGAGTTCCCAGATGCCGTTAGGAATGCTGATTAACAAATGCCGTCAAAAGCATGAAGATAAATTGTAGTAAAGTGTGTATACATTTACAATTTCTAGATTGACTGCTTTTGATGAATGGTAGTAGAATCTATTGTTGAAGAGTTTTACCTTGAACTCTTGAACTCCCTGTGAGCACCTGAGTTAAGACAGGTGTGATACCTGTATTTCCTTCCAAAGTCAGTGCCTCTGTGATCAACATGATATTAAGGATTCTTATGAGTCCAAAACCATGAAAGTTAGCTAAGGTATGAACGTTGTGAGCTCCAAGGGTCAGGTGACTTCATCTTCAAGTGCACTTGGCCTTCTGTGGTCGTGAAATACGTCCGAGTTCAGAGGACAGTAGAATTTCATTAGATCATGAGAGCTCTTTGTCCAACAAGTTACAGAGTAGGGAATGAGAAGTTCAGAATCTGTTCATTTATCACGAATTATTGTGTCTCTCCCGGGAATTCGGGTGAGAAGACGTGCTGTCTATCTAATTACAAACTGGAGACAACCACTCTCTCTTGACTCTGGCTGAGGTCTGCTCGTCAGTTACTACGATACTATTGAATAAATAAGGTAAAAAGAATACCTTATTGTTCGTCATCGCAAGTAATGGCGGTAGGTGTAAATCTAAGATACGCAGGTATGAGGGCCTTTCAAAAATAAACGTGCAGGAGGCTATAAAATGAAAATCACTGAAAGGATCGTAATGCAAGGTGTGCTCTCTATAAGAGCACTGAGGTCCAAAACTCGCCTCTGGAGGGACATGGGTGCGCACCACTTATCGACAGAGCGAGCAAGCGCACGTGTCGATCGTCCACTGCACTCAGTCGTGCTGAAACAATGAAATGGAGTCTTCATAAGAACAGCAAAGGGGTGTAGGGCGTTTCCTGACAGCTGAAGGAGTGAGGGGAACGAAAATTAATCGAAGAATGTCACAAATGTACTGAGAACACTGCATATGCGTTGTAAGGGTCAAGGCATGGCACAAGCGATTCAGGAAATGACGGATGTCGTTGGCCGATGATGCACGGTCTGGAACGCCACACCGCATTACCGATGCCATTGTCCAGCAGGTGGATCCCCTCATTTGTTATTTTGCTGCCAGTAAGGGCACTGTGGGGATGGGTGTTCGTGCGGGTCAGTAAGTGGTAGCAGAGCGTGGTTACAATCCACGGACTTCTGGGTTATGGGCCCAGCACGCATCCCGCGAGTTACGTTGGCATCCATTGCCGCAGGTATCGGAGGGTTGTCCTCAGTCTACTCCTGGACACAATCGATTGCCTGGGAAATTGTAAAGGCGATTGTCTAGACAATTTGGCCGAAGTGTTCACACGTAGCAGCCAATAATTGTAATCCAGTCAACTGTCTTCTGAGAACTGGTATCGTTTAAACTGGGCATTACTGTATGGACGCATCTTCCTCTTGCTGGGAGTAACCAAGAACTGTCACGGCAACATCCTGTGCTGCATAATCTCCACTGTAGGGCACCACAGCGCCAATAGACGGCCAGTCTACTAATTTAATGACTCTACTACGTACACTGCCTGACACGAATTTGAAGCACCCAGAAGGGGAAGAGGAAACGAAATAAAACTTCACGTGTTGAGAGTGATTACAAAATCGAGTCAAATTGACAAAGAACTTGTCAGTATGAGTCCACTTATCAGTATGATTTTGCACCCGTCTGACCTGGATGCATGCAACTGATTCGGTTAGGAAGTGTGTCATAAAGCCGTTGTATCCTCTCCTAAGGCAAGCTGGCCCACAATTGTTGTAACCGGTCCTTGATATTCTGGATCCTGGCACTGGGACGGAGTTGACGTCCGAGCTAGTACCACGCATCTTCAATGGGAGACACATCTGGGAACCTTGCTGGTCACGGAAATACCTCAACACCACGCAGACACGTGCCATTTTCCTGTTGAAAAACGACACCGCAATACTGTCGCATGAGAGATAAGACATGAGGAAGCAGGATGTCCGTGACATACCGCTGTGCCGTCAGAGTTCCCTCAATTACTATGAGCCATGTCCTGAAATTATACCGGATTGTTCACTACACCACGACGCTAGGAGCAACACCGCTGTGCCTTTCCAAAACATTGGGAGAATGGGACCTCTCCCCAGGTCGCCACCATACTGGCAGACGATGGTCAAGCGGGATAGTGCAGAACCGCGATTCATCGCTGAATGTAATGCGACGACATTCATCAGGAGTCCATACCTCCCGGTCACGACACCACTTCAAACGCAGCCGTATGTTGTGATGTTAACAGCAGCCTATGTGAGGAATGGTATTTCCCTAATATAATGATAAATACGTTTTTCATTATATTAATAATTGTATATATTTTATTTTTTGTCATTACTGTTTCATGTTATCACTAATCTCTCTATCATTGACAAGTTTACGCTACGTAAACAATACTGTACATATATAAGCTTGTTTTTAAGTGATTTTATAGAATCTGATGATGTTCTTGTAGAACGAAACATGTCATTCTTTGTATGTTAGTGTGTGTTTTACAGATATGTTTATAGTGTCTTAATTTGCATTGTATTTGCTGTGTGTTTGATAGACTGAAAAGCCTTTGTTACATTTACATTACACTTTATATCATACGCATTTTAAATCCTGTGCTCTTTTATGCAATCTCAATACTTCTATGCCTTGTTTCTTTGTTTTCATTTAATTTTTCTTGGCTTTCTACAGAAATGTTCGAAATGTCTGGAACAATACTTTTAAAAGCGTTCAGATGCGTGAACAACTTCGAGGTCGGATCAGAATAAGATTTAACAGAGGTAAGTCGGACAGGAAAATGTAAGCGAAGAGGTTCTCGTAGGTAAGATGAGATAATCTGAGACTCGCCAAGGCTCAGCTGCAAAACCACGCTCTCAGTTAGAGAACACTAGATGATTTATCTTATAGTCACCTGTTACGAGAGGATGAAAATACAATGGACATATCAAGGGCGATCAAAAATTTTCCGTTTGACGGTCGTACAGTCGTGAATAGGGATGTCAATCAGGCAAAATCGCCGTTAGCATTGAGGCACCCATCCCACCAATGCACCAGCTTGAATATCCCTGTGTGGTAAAACATCATGTCCTGCTGATTAAAGAAGTCCTTAACCACCTGCTGCACTACCTCCTCCGACAGGAAGAGTCGAAAGTTCAAGGTCTTTTTGAGAGGACTCTAGGCGTGATAATCGCATGGGGAGAGATCAGGACTTATTATTATTATTATGAATATCCAATACAAATTAACCCTATTTTATAAAGTATTTTAAGGTTATAGTTGAAACATAAATTAAAAATTAACATAATGATGGTGATTTACAGAACCAGTTTACGAATGATGAGTGGAATGAAAATTAGGAAATGTTTGTAACATAATTTCTGTATGAAAATATGGTACAAATGGTTGTGAAAGCTGAATATTACAGCAGTTCAAATGAGAGTACAAATCAAATCTTGCTCTTGTAAACACAGAACAAGCAAACATTAAATGATCAACTGTTTGAGTTGACCCACAAAAGCAAGAATAGTCACCTGTCAAAATAATTTGAAACGTTCGAAATATGATTTGAAATTTCCATGGACTGACGTAAATTGTGTTAACTCCAAATTTGGCACCAAACGTTTGCAATGAAGTCGGTTGTACGCCGTGCGAAAATATATTCCTCTAGTAACGGATCCATCTGAAGTAAAGATTCAAAGGAGGTTCCATTGATTCAAGATATGTTCTTTGATTTGTCTTCTTGCATAGCGTAAGGGAGAACTGTCACACATGACTTCCCGATTTGATTGAGCAGCAGTTCTTTGTAGTTGATCATATCTCTCATTTCCGATGCATCCAGCATGTCCGCGAATCCAGGAAATGCAGATTAGACGGTTTTGACTTCAACGCAGTTTGCGAGTCAGTGTGTATTTGGACCTTTTTTGTTGTCATTACACCACTGTATTGCATACTTAATAGCCAGTAGTTCTGCCTGAAAGAACGAACAGCTGGGGGATAGTTTATACTGCGCTGTAAAAACTACACTTTCGTTCTCATATACTACAAAAGCACACCCAACAATGTCCCTACCGTCGTTGCCTGATGTACGAGAGCCATCAGTATAAATGATGCAGTCATGAATGACTATGGATTTGTTACGGAGAATCTTCTTGAACGATTCTGGATGACCAGACTGTAAAAAGTGGCATTGTTGTTCTATAACAGTATTGATGATAGGCTGAGGTGTTGGCCTATTTTTCTTAAGTAATGCCAGTTCGGCTAGTCCAATTGCAGTCAAAAAGAGGGGCTCCATTCCAGAAGTAATAAGTGGTGCATCGATAGAAGTGGCCTGGTAAGCTCGGGAGATCCGGAGCGCAAAGTCTCTTTGAATTTGCAATAATTTATTCCAGGTCCGTTCCTTTCGCAGTGTGTTTCGGAAAGAAGAGGCACATTATCGAATCGGTGGCACAATTGTCGTATAATATATTATTTTAAGTAGGTACTTATGAATTCAGTCTCCACGACGGTCTGCATGCAACAGTTAGTCCCTGTAAAAATTTACTGGCTGTAATTTTTAAGTTGTTGAAGTGAGTTCTGAATATGAGTTGTTTGTCAGGGTAATGCCCGAATATGATAATTGATCCTCAATTTTTATCTCATGTCCATTCATAATTATTCTTGTTTCTTCTGTTTTCTTTTCCTAGTGAGAAACATCACTTTGGTCTACATTGCATTAAATTGCATTACACAAGGCAGAATTTGTTCGAACGGTGAGATTTCTCACATTTTCAGTTTCAATTAAACTAAGAGCATTATCGGCGTAGGCAATGACCTGACATCCCGTTGGAAGAATGAGCTGTAAGACGTCGTAATAAAGGATATTCCAGTAACCAGGGATACATGTTGATCCTTGCGGACAGCCTTTGGAAACATATTTTGTGGAGACTGCTGTTCCAATCTGAAGCTTCACTCTTCGCTTACAAAAGTAGGACAATTAGTTTATAGAGATTTTTGGACATCGTTTCTCCTTTAACTGGGACAAAATTTTGGGCCACCAAGCATTGTCAAAACACCACTTATGTCCAGAGAAATTAATACAGCCACTTTTTCATTTAAAAATATGCCTTCGATTCCATTCTACCACGTCAAGAACAGCACCTTCGGTTGATTTCTCAGGGGTAAAGCCATACTGATTGCATCTTAGAAAACTATAGAAATACATGTGATACATAACTCGATCAATGAATAATTTCTCTAAGATCGTTCCAAGCACAAGTAGAAGACAAATTGTTATCAATGAATTGGGAGTAAAATTAACTAGAGAACTTCCCTCGGGGATTATTTTAACATTTAGAGCCAGACATTTGGTGAACAGAATGAGAAATAAGGAAGGAAAGCAGTACCGGTAGTGAATGTTTTTGATTATATTAGCAGTCAATCCGTCCCAGCCGGGAGCTTTCTGTAATTCTGAAAAAGGGCTATAGATCTTACCCAACTCTAGGTTGTTGTTGTTGTTTTCTGTAATGGATGACGCTAGCCTCACAGATCGACCGGCGTCTCGTGTCCAAATGCGACTCGCACGGAACTTGGTGCACCATTCCACAATGGTGAATTTCGATAAACATTCTGCTCCATACACAGCCTTCATTCTCCGAAGGATGTTCACCACTGTTTGTTCTTTGGCAGCGATGAACAATAACAGCACGTTGGTCCTGTTTGTACGCGTTTAGTAATACAATCGCCATAGATTACGCGGTGGCATTTAACTCATGCACCTCGAAACAACAACTGCCACAATAATCCCTTTGCCTACATGTCCGTGCTTATATACCCGCATCGGAGTCGCGCTACGTTGAATGTTCGCTGCAGCAACGCTCTCAAACGGAAGCTTTTTAATCACGCCTGCGCATGCGCCAATCTCAAGTTTCAAGTCCTGACAATAAACATCGATTCCGACCTCCGCGGTGATTCTTGCGAACTGACTTGCTGTTGTGAAGTTTCAAGGCGGTGGTGCAGTCGTGCTTTAGTTATACATTTAGTATAAGTATTGTATAATGAACAGTTTAATAATGAATATGCATCTGTTTCAGAGAACTCGCTCTAGCTAAGTGTGTAGTATCTGTTACTTGTGTCGTACCTGCAAGCTGCCGCGACTTCTCGTCAGACGCAAGATAGTATTCTACCGTCAGACCCATACGAGAATTAGGCTTTCGAAATGTCGAAGATCTCATAACATCCTTTCTAAGTGGTGGTGATTATTGTTTTAAGAGGAAGTACAACTTGGCAACCATCCTCTATATAACACTAATCAGAATGAAAAATGGAAGGGAACCGACACTTCGAAAAATGAAGTTATCGGACAAAGAAAGGCAAGGGCCACGAAGTGCGTGAAAATGAAAGACTCCCTAGCCCTCGCAAACCTAATAGCGTCGGGGTCGGAAAAGAACAAGAGTTGACCAAGGGAGGTCGGATAGGATAGATGGCACAAGGAAGTGGAAGCAATGCCAGGACTCAGCTAAGGGCCCCGTGGTCGCCAACCCACGCTCCAAAGTTCAGAGCCCCTGGGGTGCATCCTTTCTAATACACCGACTTCAGTTACACTTCAACGGATCATAAACAAAATAGAGAATTCTGAAAGAAAATCTATATTACACCCCGAACGATTTTGAACGGAAACTATTAAATCCGTCCGCCTCTGTGGTGTAGTGGTTAGTGTAATTGCTGCCACCCCCTGAGGCCCGGGTTCGATTCCCGGCTCTGCCGCGAAATTTGAAAAGTGGTACGAGGGCTGGAACGGAGTCCACTCAGCCTCGGGAGGTCATTGGGTAAAGGTGGGTTCGATTCCCACCTCAGCCATCCTGGAAGTGGTTTTCCGTGGTATCCCACTTCTCCTCCAGGCAAATGTCCGGATGGTACCTAACCTAAGGCCACATGCGCTTCATTTCCTCCTCTTTGACTATCTCCATAGGCTTTATCTAATAATGCATCTGTTTCAGAGAGCACGCTCTATCACGACTAATGTTTTTAGAGAAGAGTGTATTATCTGTTACTTGAGCCGTATCTACAAGATATATAAATATAAATATATCAAGTGACAGTTCCCGTTGAGAATGTTCATGCGAAATCTCATTAATTTCAACCAAGCGTTTATGGAATGATGTCGTTTCGGAAGGTAGGCAGAGAGACATACAGAGAATACTTCATTTTGACATAGAGGTATTCCTCATCGATTAATTTCTTTATTTGTTCCGTATCACACTTTCCGCTGACCCGCTCGGGTCAGTATCACATTCCCACTTTCAATGAGACAAACACGTTAGTTTGCTCAGTGTACGATGAACTCTTTCAGGACTTGATTTGAAGAGAATAAAAACTAAAATATATTTTAGAATGAATTTCTCTTACACACTCTAAATGTTAAACTTGAAAAACCATTCCGTTCTAAAAAGTAACAATGACTGCCTCACAGTTCCCTACTATGTTCTAAAGATGTAGGTCACATAGTGTGAGTTGAATTGCCATTGTTTCGGAATTCCATTGTAAGCTGTTCTGTCACTTCGCTGATCATTTTGTTACCACGGACTGAATAGAAGCCAAGTGGAATGGCATTGAAATGTCGGTCATCTCCCTCTTTGTTCAATAAGGTTTCATTTTTCATTGTATATAAAAATAATGGTTGCCTTTACTTATTAAAGTTATTGTTATCTCCACAAACAAATACATGTGGGAGTACACAATGCCCACCCAACCATGCGTGTTCAGCGCCGCGGAAAATCGTGTTATCTTGATGAAGATACCGTACGTAACGGCTTCACAAAGCAGAGAAAAATTGAACGAGGAGACCTCCATTGCTATCACAGTTAATGATAATGGGGAGGCTTGAATGCCAGATTAACATTCAAAACATAGCATATCTCCTGCTCGGTCGACTTTCGGGTTAGTTCATATTCGTTGCACGGTATGAATCAGAAGGAATAAAACTAAAATATAATATTGCTGTGTATAATTTTCCCCTTAATATTAGGCCTACTGATTTAATATATCATTTAACGTTGAGAACATTTCGTAGCAGACAAAGTATAATTAAACAATGTCCTCAATTGTGTCGAAATCTGAAGGGCTAAAGGGCTAAAGGGCCCGGAAATATTTCAAACTGAAGTCTTGCATAGCTCTAACAAACTAACTCACAAATTTCGAAAATCATTTCCGGACTAAATGCAGTTCTGAAAAAAACTAAAGTCGCTTGATTCATTACTCGTTACATTCAAACACTAGCTAAATTAAACTTATTTACATAATTCTTTGTGTAATGTGTTTCTTGGTTCAATACCCTTATGAATTTTTTATTTTTTCAATAATAACCACACCGAATGTAGTTAAAATCTGCATTGACTCGCATTAGCGCTCGTGGTGGTAGAAAAAGGTAAACTGCTAATCTAATCGACCGGATAATGAAATGGCGTATGGCTTTTAGTGCCGAGAACTTCAACCAAGTGACGTCCGACTCGTTGGCTGAACGGTCAGCGTACTGGCCTTCGGCTCAGAGGGTCCCGGGTTCGATTCCCGGCCGGGTCGGGGATGTTAACCTTAATTGGTTAATTCCAATGGCACGGGGGCTGGTTGTGTGTGTTGTCTTCATCGTCATTTCATTCTCATTACGACGCGCAGGTCGCCTACAGGCGTCAAATAGAAAGACCTGCACCTGGCGAGCCGAACCCGTCGTGGGATATCCCGGCACTAACAGCCATACGACATTTCATATCAGAAAGACGAAAAGGAGAAGACTGGAACAAGTAACTGGAAGCAAAGGTAGCCTCAGCTAGAGGCCTCGTGGTCGTCAATCGTCAACTGACGCTTCTAAGTATAGGATCCCCTGGGATTCACTTTAATCGCCTCTTACATTAGGCAGGTAATACGATGGATGTCTCAGGGGTTTTGGTCACCTACTGTTGTCCGATTCTCAAGGTGATTTATTTTCCTCGTTACGTCTTATTCCATTATTTATTTGTTCGAACAAACTGGTGAAATCTCCACAGTACACCTCGATGTTGAGTGGGGGATAGGGGAGGACGAATCCTCATCATAAGCTACCACAAGTCCCTCACCTTGTCGCGTATTGACCGCTCTGAAGTGGATTTAGATTGCTTTAGCGATACTTAAGTGTGAGGCCTGGTACAAGCACGCTGTTTATACGTGTGGCGCGGACCAACGATCCAAAAAGTCGTTGGCTGTGTTCACTTGGGCTCGAAATTGAACTGCCTTTCGCTCGGTGGCGCCCGCCAACCCGTGCCACTGGACCTCCGGTAATGCGGGTGGTGTGCACACAGGGGATAGTATAACTGTCAGGACTCGAGTGGTGCTCATCAGTCTGTGACAATGTGAAAAAAAAAAAAAAACTTTTCAGTCGGACGAACACAACATAAAGGTAAAGAAGACTTTCGACATACATAGAGACATGGAAAAATATTCTCATTTTTCATCTGAAATCAGTGTAAAGAGAAGCGGATTGTTCCATTGTTTTGCCCGTAAATAAGCCATGATAATTTTTCTGATTCCATCCTCCAAATTAACTGCTGTTATGTTTTGCCTTACTTGACACCCATCATTCAAAATTACATTATCATTCTTTTTAGATGACTCACTCACTCACTGACATTAATGTTTACCCACTTTCAGATGAGCTAGAAACTTGAAACTGGGCAAACTGATACCTAAGAGACTGTAACCTAAGGAAAAAATCCAAAAAGTTTCAATTTGAAATGTTTACACCCAAAAAACAGAATGGTGGACGCAAACTTCCAGATGCGCTAGAAAATTGAAATTTGGTAAAATTATAGCTTTTAGCCTCTATCTGATGGAGAAATTCCAAGAAGTTCCAAACTCTTTACGTCCGAAAAGTGTAGAAATGTTGTGGGAATTTTCATGACGGTGCAGACCATCGTTTCGAGGAATTTTGTTGCTAAACGGTAAGTCCCATTGCAAAACGGACAACACACTCTCAACCCATCTTGAAGAGATCTACTTCCCTTTTTTTCTATGACTTTTAGTCGTATCTCGATCCGTTATGCCTTAGATAGAATTGGACTTTACGATTTTATGTCAATTTTGTATATTTCCCATAATTAAATTTACTGTTCGGCATACTTATTTAGCAGATAGAATCATCAACAAATTTTCCACTGTGGGTGGAGGATCTTAGAATAAAAACCACGGTATCCCCTGCCTGTCTTAACATGTGACTAAAGGGGAACAGGGTCAAACTTGGGAGCGCGGGTTGGTGGTCACGGCTACACCAGCTCAGTCTGGCATTGCTTCCACTTACTTGTAACAGGCTCCTGACTTTTTTTCTATCCGACCTCGCCCGGTTAAATCTGGTTCTTTTATGACCTCAACATTATTAGGTTTTCGAGTCTAGGGAATCTTTCAATTACACGCCCCTCTTGGTCTTCCATTTCTTTTGTCGATTAGTTGATTTTTAAAATGTTGGGACCTCATCCATTCTTCCTTCTGGTTAATGTTAATAAAGGACTGGTGCCAAGGTGTAATTCCTCTTAGGATAACAACCACGACCACCATCCCCATATCTCCAAATTTACTACCACTACTACTACTACTACTAATCTTCTTCTTCTACACCTTTTACCACACCAGTCGGGTCGCCAGTGCAAACTGTGTAGCAAATAATGTAAATTTGTTCCTGTTTTCCGGCCAGCTGCCCTTCTTGACGCGAACCGTGTGGGGAGGTACGTATTCACTATTGCGTGTTTCTATGTTGATTGGTGGTATGGTGTGTTGTCTCAATATGAGGATGAGAGTGTTGTAAGTAACACAATCAACCAGTCCCCAAAGCCAGAAGAATTGATCAGATGAGAATAAAATTCCGACGCGATCGGGAAACAAACCCTCTGAACCAAAGGCGTCAATGGCTAACCATTCAGCCAAGGAGTCGGACAATAATAATAATAATAATAATAATAATAATAATAATAATAATAATAATAACAATAATAATAATACAAATAGACGTTTTAGATTACTATGCCTTACAGCGTTCAATCTGCAAGGCTATGTCTGTGAATTAAAGGGGTAATAGTTGTTGTTTTAATGAGACATTACAAATAAACAATCATCCTTTCTTAACAGTAATATCAAGTCAAGAAAGAAGGGGACCGAGACTTGGAAAGCTGAGGGTATTGAGAAGGTGCTACTATTAGGGCCTAGGAAAATAGGAACATGCCCAGAGAGGAAGCTAGGTGGACCGAGGTTAGGGAGCTTTCCATCTGTAAATCCATTTGTCTTTTATTCACTGACAACAACATATGTACAACATTATGTATAACATCATAGCTGAAACACTCTTTAAAGGTAAACCAATAAACTTCTATTGGCCTCTTACGTATAAGACAGAACAGGAGATCTGTTATCCCCAGAAAATATAATAGAGACAAGTAGTTAACATTAAAGAAAAGAAACGGCCTTCAACTGGCCATAGGCCCCTGGACTACGAACCCGGCCCATCCAAAAGGCACAGCACACACAGAAGCACAACTCAAATCCACTTACACACACCCATTTGCGGCCACAAGCATTAACCTTTCACTCAATACACACATACAACATTCACTCACGACTTACGCTCCGATGTTCGCAGCCCAGAAGCCTTGGGTTCGAAAGGAACCTCCCAGTAGTTGCTCAAGAGAGCGACAAATAATTAGTGAGAGTCTAACGCTGGATGCATCCAGCCACCAAGACTACGTTTGAGAAGGGAAGGGGAAGGGACAGGAGGGGGAACAACCAATGTAGAAACTCACTCACAGCGCAGGCGCACTTCAAGTGTCTGTAAGAGTCTTGTGAGAGAGCGTAATAGAAGTTTCTCGTAACACAATTTCTTAAATATAAAATGAAAATATTTCTTAAATGAAAATATCTGTGATAGTATTCGCTAAAGAAAGGAAAGGGTGACAAAGAGCGTGAAAATGGAAAGTACCTAATAAATCCGAGGTCAGACGAGAACAGGAATTGAGTAAGGAAGGTCAGAGAGGGAACAGGGAATTTGAGACGAGTAACATTACCAGTCTCACGCAGGAACCTTCCGTTTGCCAACTCACGCTCCCAAGTATTGAGTCCCTGGCGCCCTTGTTTATGTCACACCTTAAGACAGGCGGGGAATACCGTTGATGTATTCGACTGTCCCCACAGGCTCCACCACGATTCTCTATACTCCCATTTATTAACTACCTTTCACTGTCTATTTGCCTGTATTCCTCCCTCTTCTCTTCAAGTTTCTCATTCTTATAATTCCGTCGTCCATACATCAGGCCCAGCATCTCATTTGTTCTCCTCTTACCTCTTGTACCACTGTACCTTCAAGTTTACACATGAAATAGAATTTGTTTTCTAGATAATTACTTCATATCTGTGATAAAAACCATTTCGGGAACGACAAATTCTTAACTCTTTGATGAAAACTCGACTGGCTTCCTGCAGTTTAATTGTTTGCAATCTTGCTTAGGTTTTGTTTTGCTTATCCGTTCAACAGCAGTCCTACTAATCACATTCCTTTAGACTGTCCTATTCTAATAAGTTTTCAGAAGAACATACGTCTGATGTCACTTATGGGCGAGAGAAAGGAAGTCTCTGTTAATGTCTATGTGTCTGTCAGTGGCGTATACTGAGGACTACCAAGGCTATCGGTGACGCTCAAATATCAAATGACCGAGCTCGATAGCTGCAGTCGCTTAAGTGCGGTCAGTATCCAGTAATCGGGAGATAGGGGGTTCGAGCCCCAATGTCGGTAGCCCTGAAGATGGTTTTCGGTGGTTACTCATTTTCACACCAGGCAAATGCCGGGGCTGTACCTTAATTAAGGCCACGGCCTCTTCCTTCCACTTCCTAGGCCTTTCCTATCCCATCGTCGCCATAAGACCTATATGTGTCGGTGCGACGTAAAGCAAATAACAAAAAAAAAAGAATCAAATGAGAACGATGAAACTATAAAGCACGTTATAATGTAAGCATCTGCACAGTGTTCCATTTACAAAACTTGAAAGCAATGAGAAAAGGAGGTTGCACATATTTCTGGGAGCAAGGCATCGGAGACTGATCTTACAGCCCAGGCGCTGCATTGCCATCTCCTCGAATCACCTCGCGTGGGTTGCTGCTGAATCGCCGATAGGTGCGGGGACCGGGGCATATGCTTCGCTTCGCCAGATCGCCACTGCTATCGAACAAGCATGCGCTCCTCATTGTATGTACTCCCTCACCTCATACTTCTGACGTAATTATGTAGACAACAGAGTGCTGGTATTTCACTCCCGTTTACTTCTACATTGTGAAAAGACACTAGAGGGCTGTGGTTGTAGGAATAACATAGTTTCATTTTTATCGGTATAGGTAGATTTTCTAACTATCTTTCAGCTTTACTGTTCTCGTTTGCTGGTTTCAATCGAAGCCGTGATCATGCCTCGGTCACCACCACTGATCTCCTGCGAAGCTAATACACCAGTGAACGATTGGTACGACCGCTGGCAATGCTGTAAATTTCAAAATTTCAATTTAATAATAATAATAATGCATGGCATTTGTATAGGCTTCATGGTGACCTAATGAGGATGAAATGAATGGCGAAAACGTCATAATCACCCAGTCCCAATGCGAGGGGAACTAACAGTGCGAGGGGTAATTCTGAGAATTGAACCGGGGCCATCGGACCAAAGGCCATCGTTCCATCCATTTAGCCACAAAGCCGGACTTAAATTTGCTAAACTTTAGGCTAATAGCAGTAGTGACAGTAGTAGAGGCCAGGGCAGTAGCTTGTGAAACAGTCTTGAAAATGCAGCAGGCTAGTCGATTGGCTATTGGCTTCCGCTCAAAATGCTTAAGGGTTGACGTTCACTAAAACAAAGAGGTAACCTAACTCTTGTGGTAGTCCACGTCTTAATCGCAGCATACGCCACTGGTGAGGACTACAGTAGCCTTGGTACCAATGGGAAGTAACGGGATCTCTCCTTGGAGTTAGGGGTACATCGTTTAATGAAGTAAGTTCCTTCCTTAAGACGCTGACATTCAGACTCCAGGATTTACAACATCCTTTCCTTATGGTTCTGAAGAATTCTTTATCCCCTATAACTGACCATTTGTTTTGTTACTAGTCTTCTTTCAAACTTAAATCGTTTTAATGTTTATTTTTCAGATTGTAATGTTTTATTATATAGTTATTTAGCTTTAGTACCGACCTCAGCATTAATGTAGATTATTCCTATGGGATAAAGGTAATTATTTATGTTCGTATCTATGTGACCAGTCGCAAGTGTGGACGGACATCTCTTGTTCTGAAATATATATATCCTCCCTTTTATCCTCTGACCAGAACATGCCGTGAACTTTCTTAGACGCTTCTTTCTTCTTTTGAAATACTTCAGGTACGTGTGAATTTGTATATGATGATGATGTTGAATTTAGAATGTTAAACTAGTAGTATTTCGTGTAATATTTTCTTTCCATGAAATTGCTTATAGTACTCTCACTGTAGTAGTAGTAGTGGTAGTTGTTGTTGTTTTTGCGGGGTAATTATGTTTTAACTTTACTTTATTGTCACACAGCTGCAAGTGATCATTGCCGCCATGATATCTCCCAACTGCCATGTACTTGTTAATAATAATAATAATAATAATAATAATAATAATAATAATAATAAAACCTTGTTTATAACCCGTCCTTTTCTTTCCCTTTTTCTTTAAATACTTAAACATCAATCGGTATTTCTTGACTAGGAAGGCATGATGTACGTGCAATCCGTTATACTTCTCGTAGCCTTGCCTTAAAAATCGGATCTTAATATATTTATTAATGATATTGAACAGATTCGATTCCTTCTTTCTATTTCCTCGTCAACCGGTGAACTTACAAGCATGCAGACTTCATTATTTCACTGGCTTGCTTTCTATGTATCAATTTTACTTTATTATCACACTACTGCAAGATTTCATTGCGATGAATTTGTTACTACTACTACTACTACTACTACTACTACTACTAATAATAATAATAATAATAATAATAATAATAATAAATGGGTGGCATACAGGGATGCTGTAGTAGAAACAGCAAGGGAATGCCTAGGAACAACTGTGTATAAAGATGGGAAAAGGCGAACATCTTGGTGGAATGATGAAGTGAGAGCAGCTTGTAAACGTAAAAAGAAGGCTTATCAGAAATGGCTCCAAACAAGGACCGAGGCAGACAGGGATTTATTTGTACGTAGATGAAAGAAACAGAGCGAAACAAATAGTTGTTGAATCCAAAAATAAGTCGTGGGAAGATTTTGGTAATAACCTGGAAAGCCTAGGTCAAGCAGCAGGGAAAACTTTCTGGACTGTAATAAAGAATCTTAGGAAGGGAGGGAAAAAGGAAATGAACAGTATTTTGAGTAATTCAGGTGAACTCATAATAGATCACAGAGAATCACTGGAGAGGTGGAGGGAATATTTTGAACAGCTTCTCAATGTAAAAGGAAATCATCCTGGTGGTGTTGCGAACAGCCAAGCTCATGGGGAGGAGGAAAATGATGTTGGTGAAATTACGCTTGAGGAAGTGGAAAGGATGTTAAATAAAATCCATTGTCATAAAGCAGCAGGGATAGATGAAATTAGACCTGAAATGGTGAAGTATAGTGGGAAGGCAGGGATGAAATGGCTTCATAGAGTAGTAAAATTAGTATGGAATGTTGGTAAGGTACCTTCAGATCGGACAAAAGCAGTAATTGCACCTACCTATAAGCAAGGGAACAAGAAGGATTGCAACAACTATCGAGGTATCTCATTGATTAGTATACCAGGCAAAGTATTCACTGGTATCTTAGAAGGGAGGGTGCGATCAGTCGTTGAGAGGAAGTTGGATGAAAACCAGTGTGGTTTCAGACCACAGAGAGGCTGTCACGATCATATTTTCAGTATGTGCCAGGTAAATGAAAAATGCTACGAGAGGAATAGGCAGTTGTGTTTATGTTTCGTAGATCTAGAGAAAGCATATGACAGGGTACCGAGGGAAAAGATGTTCGCTATACTGGGGAACTATGGAATTAAAAGTAGATTATTAGAATCAATCAAAGGCACTTATGTTGACAATTGGGCTTCAGTGAGAAGTGATTGTAGAATGAGTTCTTGGTTCAGGGTACTTACAGGGGTTAGACAAGGCTGTATCTTTCACCTTTGTTGTTCGTAGTTTACATGGATCATGTGCTGAAGGGTATAAAATGGCAGGGAGGGATACAGTTAGGTGGAAATGTAGTAAGCAGTCTGGCCTATGCTGACGACTTGGTCTTAATGGCAAATCGTGCCGAAAGCCTGCAGTCTAATGTCTTGAAACTTGAAAATAGATGCAATGAGTATTGTATGAAAATTAACCTCTCGAAGACTAAATTGATGCCAGTAGGTAAGAAATTCAACAGAATTGAATATCAGATTGGTGATACAAAGCTAGAACAGGTCGATAATTTCAGGTATTTATGTTGTGTGTTCTCCCAGGATGGTAATATAGTAAGTGAGATTGAATCAAGGTGTCGTAAAGCTAATGTAGTGATCTCGCAGTTGCGATCAACAGTATTCTGTAAGAAGGAAGTGAGCTCCCAGACGAAACTATCTTTACATCGGTCTGTTTTCAGACCAACTTTGATTTACGGGTGCGAACGCTGGGTGGACTCAGGATATCTTATTCATAAGTTAGAAGTAACAGACATGAAATTAGCAAGAATGATTGCTAGTACAAACAGGTGGGAACAATGGCAGTAGGGTGCTCGGAATGAGGAGATAAAGGCTAATTTAGGAATGAACTCGATGGATGAAGCTGTACGCATAAACTGGCTTCGCTGGTGGGGTCATGTGAGGCGAATGGAGGAGGATAGGTTACCTAGGAGAATAATGGACTCTGTTATGGAGGGTAAGATAAGTAGAGGTAGACCAAGACGACGATGGTTAGACTCGGTTTCTAACGATTTAAAGATAGGAGGTATAGAATTAAATTCGGTCACAGCACTAGTTGCAAATCGAGGATTGTGGCGACGTTTATTAAATTCACAGAGGCTTGCAGACTGAACGCTGAAAGGCATAACAGTCTATAATGATAATGTATGTATAAGATTAAAACTTATTTATAACTCGTCTCTTTTCTTCCCTTTAGTTCACCACATTGGTTATACTGCCTTAACTGATGGCATATTTTTTATTAATTATTGAGCAACTTTTGCTCGGTGGCCGTGATGAATGTACAACTAGGCAAAAATTCTCTCCTAACATTAAGCACGAGAGAAAACGGGAAGTGGTCTGATCCTTCAATGTATGAAAGAATCAGCGAAAGAAAAGGTAGAGTGGTGGTTATGTTGATTATGAACGAAGTAAAACTGGGCACCATCTCTTTATCAAAGAGAAATTAGAAATGTTCCGACTCTTCGAAGAAAATGGGTGTAAGATACAGGTATACAAGGGTCGGGAAGGCGGTGTGAAAGCAGAAATATCCCTTATCCTTGCAAATCTAATATCGGAGAAAACAAGAGTTAAACTTGCGAGGTCTAATTGAGAAAGTGAAAAAGAGGAACCTGACACACGTAAGCAGAAATAATACTCGACTCAGCTAGGCAACATTTTCAAGTTGGGAGTCCGTGAAGTTTGCCCATTTCACTTTTCCCTTACGATAGTCAGCGATACAGGGGGATGGATAGTTCAATCAATTTTATCTCTTAGACTTCCTAGCCTACCACACACAGTGGTGTTGGTGGTTTTGATTAACGTTTTAATTGGAAGTAAAACGGAGAAAAGAAACTCCCTTAACACTGATCAGAAGCGAGAAAGAGGGAGGTTCGATTCGTAAAGCGTTTCAGCAAAAGAGTGAGAACGCCCAGGGAAGTGTGAAATAAATAACTATCTACGTCTTGTGAAACCGGTAATGTTTTTACGAACATATGATTATTTGTTTAAAGGTAACAGTATGTAAAGAAGATGTATGTGAAATAATAATAATAATAATAATAATAATAATAATAATAATAATAATAATAATAATAATAATTGTACGAAATAATTGTACCAGGGGGTACAACTTCCCCTTCATCTTTAAACTACGCGCCTTCTCTATGGCCATCTATGATAGTGACCAAGAACTATTAAGACATTCTAAAACTTTCTTTACCGGTGGTTAGATGGCTCTGCCGTCTATTTTTTAGTGTTCTCTAATTGACTAAACACAAATTAATTTCTGAAGATGTTTCATTTGTGGTAGTTGGTAATCCTTTTTCCTCGTTATTGCTTTTTGATGTGCCATAGTTGTCAACACTTCACCTCGTTCCTCCTGTAATGTAATCTGCCAATCACATGCCTGTAACTAAGTTCTCTAGCCAATCAAACCCGGTGTATGTATGGAAATCTAGCCTATCAGTGCTCTGGGTTCTAATTTTATCTGGAACTTTCCCCAACGGAGCTTTTTAAGGAGAGCACTTATGGCCGTCTTGTCTGATTTGCTCCGGTTATAGAGAGTGCGACTTGACGGAGATTAGAGAGGGAAGGAGGCAGGGCGCGACCAGCTAGAAGAAGATCCAGCGCTAAAAGGTAATGGCAGAATATACCTAAACATGTGATCGTGCTGGCGTGTATTTCGAGGGGAAGATGTCAGCAGTTTTCTTTATATCTAATATGCACGAGTTGCACCTCAATATTTTTCCTCTTAAGTTGGAGGTGAGAGAGAACGTTTGTCTACAATTTAAGAAGTTTCAAAAACGGAGCTAACCATTTGTGAGGCTCAGTCTCGACATACCGTTAGGGTCCAGCAAGGCAACTGAGTTAAATGGAAGAGAGGAAAATTTATTATTATTACTATTATTATTATTATTATTATTATTATTATTATTATTATTATTATTATTATTATCGTGGTTCCGTGGTTCCACTACGGTGATCCCGCTTCATAGTACTCATACAAAGTTTGTCCCAATGTTGGCTTATCAATCAAAAGGTGTCATAATCAAGTTAAGTACTGTTCCTCATGGGAACCTAAATGTACACACGGTTACCCGAAGAACCATAAAAAAATATACAGGCGCATAATTAACCATACAACAAGGCCTTAAGAATTAAAGTAAAAATGTTACGCAAAACAGGCCATTAACACAAAGCAAAAAGGCGAAACACTAACACTCCTTAAAGAACTTACTACAAAATCTTAAGCATAAAAGGAAAGGTTACACAAAACAAGCCGTGAAAAAGGCAAGGAGGCAAAACACCAGCTTTCCTTCACGAACATTCTGGAAGATAAAATAACCTAAGAGGGCTTAAGACACAGTGACACACAGACTAATCCCATACTAAAAAGGGTGACTAAAGGGGGAAAACATAAAGGCCAAGACAAAATTTCCAAAATATAGGGGTTGAAAACTTTAGTCACCCAACTTAAAATTAGAAGCGGAGTGTACCTAGGGTCACCACTCGTGCTCCCTTACATGAAATATTTAGCAGTAGGGAATATAAATAGAGTTCGAAGACTGCGCAGAAGGTTCTACATTTCATCCCGCTTCATAGTACTCATACAAAGTTTGTCCTAATGTTGGCTTCCATACTCAGCTAGGGCCCTATTGTCGCTCATCCCACGATTCCAACGTTAGCGTTCCTGAAATTCACCTTAATTCATCGTCTCTTACGACACATAGAGTATTTCCTCGTATACATAGTATTCTACAGTTACTACCAACAGGGAGTCCGACTCGTTGGTTCAATGGTCAGCGTACTGGCCTTAGGTTGAGAGGGTCTTGGGTTCTATTCCAGGCCGGGTCGGGGATTTTAACCTTCATTGGTTAATTCCAATGGCCCGGGAACTGAGAGTTTGCGCTGTCCCTAACATCCCTGCATAACACTATTCTCCACCACAACAACACGCAGTTACCTATAGGCCTACATGACAGATGCCACCCACCGTCATCGGAGATTCTGCCTCACAAGGGTTGCATTCGGCTAGAAATAGCCGCACGAAATTATACCAACAGGGTTCCCTCTATCTTTCTCACTAACGATTAAATTCTCCAAAATTAATTTGAAACAAGTGCGAGTTGAACGACTGAAGATCCCGTTTTTGTTACTTTAAATCTAACTGGGCAATATTGAAAGTTACAGCCTCCTAACAAATCATGAGAGTCCACATTTTAATCTTGCCGTAACCACTTCTATCACCCCTCATAACGACTCTATTTCTCGCAACGAGTTGGTTTATTGGTTGTGATTGTTGTTTTAAAGAGAAGTCAAACTATGCAAATGTCGTCTCTTAATGAATTGGAAAACACGGAGCGTTTCAATCCCTTAAATAATGAGGTGTCGTTGAAAGAAAGGGTAGGGTTATGAAGGGCATGTAAATGAAAGACACACTAGGAATCGCAAAACCTAATACCGTCTGTGTCGGAGAAGAAAAAAATGACCAAGTAAGATCAGATAGGAAAGGTGATTGTGAGGATGTTGGCAAAATTAAGTAGAAGTAAGACTCTGCCAGAGAGCTGTAAGTTATTAGCCTCTTGAACCGCGTCATTTAGGCGTTCCGTATGAAAAGCAGACACACCTGCCGCAGATAGTAGTCACAGTAGTGTTGGAGTTGCCGGCCACTACGTGACGTCCGTATAATCAAGTTGCTGAGGAGTCTTTTATTTCTTACTACTTGTTTAACGTCGCACTAACACACAGAAGGTTTTCGGCGACGGGAGAATGGAAAATGGGAAGGTATGTATTTATGTATATATGTGTGTATTTCCTAGCGCCACAGCTGATCTGATTTGAGAATCTGGCGGTTTCCACTGTGGCGCACATTTTATCATACATTATGTATTCAATTTATAACAAGCAGTAAGTCAAAAAAATTTGGTTCGTTGCATTGTTTTTCTTACCCATTTTCCTTTCTCTTACTTCCTTTTCTATAAAATACTTCTCTTCTTTCTTTGTAGATTTTTTGACAAAACGTCATACCAGTTATTAACGACAACTAACCAAACAATATTCCGTGTTGTCTACAAGCGAAAGCTTTGTGGACACAATTATTTTTTTCCACCAAGTGTGTTGGTCCATATATTTAACCTTCAGTGGTTTTTCTCTAATTCAGACGTCGATAAACCTTATCCAGCAAGGATGCATTTGTCTCCAGCATTTAAGAAGATGATTCATAAGCTAGTTGTATAATATTAAGTGCCACGATACACGTTTTAAAAAAAATAGAGACTTTACCAAATTTTAAGTCACCTTGCATCAAGTTAAACATTTTTACATAACTTATCCTTGATATTTTATTCAATTATTTAATTTTAATAATTTGTTTCTGTCATAATTTTACATATTCATTGGTTTTAAAATGTGGATGAAGACGGCCTAATATTGACAGAAACATGTATAAAGATTTTTAAGTACAGGTGTTTTTATGTTTAATTGTATTGACTAAGGTGGATGTTTTCTAATCGTTTCTTTGTACGGGAATTTTCTTTCTTTCTTTTTTTTCTTTCTTTCTTTCTTAATCTGCTTACCCTCCAGAGTTGGTTTTCCCTCGGACTCAGCGAGGGATCCCACCTCTTACCGCCTCAAGGGCAGTGTCCTGGAGCGTGAGATATTGGGTCGGGGGATACAATTGGGGAGAATGACCAGTACCTCGCTCAGGCGACGTCAGCTGCTATGCTGAACAGGGGCCTTGGTGGGGATGGGAAGATTGGAAGGGAGAGACAAGGAAGAGGGAAGGAAGCCGCCGTGGCCTTACATTAGGCACCATCCTGGCATTTGCCTGGATGAGAAGTGGGAAACCACGGAAAACCATTTCCAGGATGGCTGAGGTGGGAATCGAACCCACCTCTACTCAGTTGACCTCCCGAGGCTGCGTGGACCCCGTTCCAGCCCTCGTACCACTTTTCAAATTTCGTGGCAGAGCCGGGATTCGAACCCGGGCCTCTGGGGGTGGCAGCTTATCACACTAACCACTACACCACTGAGGCGGACACGGGAGTTTTGTGTATCATATTTGTGTATATGTAGAAGTCAGACCGTGCCTTATAAGAATCTCCAACATTTCCAATTAAAGCTGTCATGTAAATCAGAGGTATCTTTAAAGAGACTAACTAAGGGAATGGGGAATTCTCTTTTCCTGTCCCATCCTAAACAGTAGACTCTACCATTGATATCCTAACATTATATTTAAAATCAAGAACACTGGGCGAGTTGACCGTACGGTTAGGGGCACACAGCTGTGAGCTTGCACCCGGGAAATAGTCGGTTTGAACCCCAATGTCTGCAGCCTCGAAGATGGATTTCCATGATTAACCATTTTCTCACCAGGCAAATGCCGAGGCTGTACATTAATTAAGGCCACGGCCACTTACTTTCCACTTCTAAGATAATCCTATCCCATCGTTGCCATGAGACCTGTCTGTGTCGTTGTGACGTAAAGCAAATTGTACAATAAAAATCAAGAATTGACCGTATAAGAAACTATGTTACAAATGTTGTTCATACTTTTGCTATAATTTTATTTCTCTCCTTCTTCTTCTTCCTGGAATACTTCCTAAGTTTGACATTTGATGTATGAAATGGAATTGCCCAATTGCCGGAGTAGAGGAGAATAAGATTTGACCGAGGGAAGTCAGTCAGGAAAGATGAAAGTGAATTGCCTAGCACACGCAAGTGGAAACACTGCTAGCCTCAGGTACGGGCACTGTATTTACCAACCCACACTCCTTTATCAAAAGCCCGTGAAGGTTTACTTTCAGTAGCTTATAAAGTTAGATCCACCCTCAGTACTTAATAACTACCTAATAAGTTCACTCTCATCTATAAAGCGAATAACCAGGCCAGCAGTACATTAACTCCGTCATCTTCTAGCAGTTCAAGCTTTTTGTTGTAGGTCGGAGAGATCCACGCTCTCAGTGAAAATTGGGATCACAGTGAAATCAACTCGAGGTGAATACACCGGGGCTTTTCTCCCTACCGCCCCCCCCCCTCCCTGGAGGTGAGTATGTTGATCTCACTTGAACCATCTCCAACCTACATAAAACAACAAAAACAAAGAACAGCCTCCCTCCATGAAAACAGGAAAGAGGACTGCCACACCCCAGATGTCTTCGTACTTGCCATCAGCTTGTTTGGGCTTGCTACTGCGTATCCCAGGATCCAGAAATGGTGCGCCGTAGGTGAGAACAAACATCTGTAGCAGGTATATTCATAGGTCAAGGTGGGTACTGACCCCGTATCATTCATAGGACGATCTAATAATTCATTTCCTGCCATTCTCATGCGACCAAGACACCACATTTGGTCGGAAGGCCATGGATCTTCTGTACTTGAAGTTTTTGTGGGAAATGAGAATCGATGAACATTTTCAAGCTTAAGGAGTAGGTACACACGAAAATGCGGCTTCGCTTCTACCTCAGCGCAAACTGCAGAGATTTTAAGAGGCCAAATGCTCGTATAAGGTACAGACATCCGGTTATGAGAACGTGTCGTACCTTCTCAATATGACGATGACAGCGAGGCGTTTTGTACAAGTGATTAGAAGCAATACTGTTCTCAACTAAGAGTCCCGTATTCAACAACCCATTGTCATGAAATATATTTGTTCATATACGAAGGACGTACTATATTGTTTTACACTTTATTTCTTTCTACACAAATGAAGTACATTACACATCAGTTGTTACGTCCACCTTCTCACCATAATCTCCTTGTAACTGTATGCACTTTTGCCAAGGATGTGTCGCTCTCTCCAGACCTTTCTGAAACCATTCTTTCAGAGTGCTGCGTACCCATGGCTTGACAGCTGTGTCTAGTACTGCAAAATATGCAAAACGGCGACCATGCAGAGATTTCTTCATGTTCCCGAACAGGTGATAATCACTTGGTGCCAAGTCGGGAGAGTATAGTGGGTGTGGCAGCACCGTGTATCCCATTTGATCAATGGAAGCGGTGGTCTCACGGCTAGTGTGGGGCCGGGCATTGTCATGTTGCGGAAGCACACCGTAAGCGCTTAAGGGTCGCCACATATGCTGCACTGTTAATCGTAGCTCCAAATTCCAGTCAGTCAATGAGGATGATGCATTTTGTGTCCCAGAACACTGTCACTATTCGCTTGCCTACTAATGGCACTGCTCGACATTTCTTTGGCGGTAGACTGCCCCTATGCTTCCAGTGAACCGATTGTTGTTTCGTTTGTGGCTCATGGCAACCCGTCACAAGCCTAGCCAAAAAGTCGGCTGGACCTTGATCATGGCGTTGCAGAAGTTCACTGCACACATCCACACGCCTCTGCTTTTTTTTTTTTTGCGGATAAGAGTCTAGGCATCCACGTGGATGACACATTCCCCAACTGTAAGTTGTCGTGCACGATCCGCTGCGGGGTGTTTTGGCTAATTCCCTTGGCTGCCTCCATTTCCGTAAATGTGATGGATTTGTTTCCTTGGAAGACCTGCTCGGCCCGGGCAATGTTGGTTGGTGTTGACACTGTCACATTCCTTCCAGAACTGTTTCCCTTGTCCACCGATGTGTGCCCTGTTTCCCAACTTTCCACCCAGTTGTAAACTGTTTTCTGTGACGGCGCATTTCTTCCACAGACTGCCACCCAGCGCGGATGTATCTTTGCATAGGAACCAAGTCGTATAGCGCTGCTCTCGACGCTTGCTTTCCATGTTGTCTGCTCCTCCGCTGACAGTGTTGTTATGAAATGGCTACGATGAGTGCATTCGTTAGCCCCTGTGCGTGTGCTGCTACCAAACGGTGGGACAAGACACTTGTTACACGTCACTACCTTCAAAACTGAAATGCGGACCATACCCGAACGTACAAAAAATAAAGTGTAAAACAATACAGTACGCCTATCGTATGTGTACAGGGTGCAATGTTCAGGCTTTTATTAGATCATAGTTGGTCTACAAAGCCAAGAATAACGGCCGAGAGGATTCGTCGTGCTGATTACATGACACTCGTAATATGCAGGCCTTCGGCTGAGCAGCGGTCGCTTGGTAGGTCATGGCCCTTCGGGGCTGTTACGTCATGGGGTTTGGGTTTGTATTTTCTTATATCATAGTAAGCATTAGCATGGAGAAACTATAGGTAGCATTTATATATCGCAATATTGTAACTCAGATTGAGATAGTAATGTGCAGTAGTCTGTCAGGCTGAAAAGGACAGGAAGTTGTATAAGCGTAATCATTTTTGTCAATAGCCTGCTAGTATTGGAGATATCGAATGAGAGGTAACTGCTTACTGAGGAAACATAGTACATCGGATTTTCATGGAATTATGTATGAAGTAAATGTGGCTATTTGAAAAAGATATAGCAGAGTGGTAATTGATCCAAGATTTATAAGGAACTTATAAAATCACTCGCCTCCGACCAGCGTTGCCGTGTTACTCGCGTAAGAGCATACTCAAAACAATCTATATGGTTACTTGACTGGAGTATAGCCCTGTAACGGACTTTTTTGCATTATTTGGGTAACTATGTTAGCCACCTAGATCTTATGGTCTGGCGCGATTAAATGTGTTCATATTTGAAATGGGTGGAAATATTTAAATTCAAGTCTACTAAAGTCTACTGAATTTCTAATGTTCTGGGCTTAAAGGACACACCTGTGTTGATTTCAAATTTTTGCTTATTCAATAAATTCAGCATATTATTCCTCGCCTTCAAAACAACTAGATTGTCAAGTGATGGAATGAGAACGGATAATTAATTCAAGCTACAGCTCTGCTCGAACTCTTGATACTATTTTCGAGAATTCAAAAGAAGATTATCTGTTACTCTGATGCTAAATAAATAGGCTTCTTTACGTTCAACTCAATTCAGTTACTGTCAATGTTTTATACATGTTTTTACTTATTCACAAGTTATCCCTAGTGGTTCATATCACTTGCATTCATCCAATAAATATTTAATTTTTATATAATATTATTTCTTTCTTGTATCTGATCATCTCCTACCATTCCTGTCCTCAAGAGCACGTTATTCCGTGAGGGTGAGGTAAAGCTTACCATTGGAGTTGGATTCCCTAATTATCAGATAGGATAGGAAATTCAATTTTGAGTAATGTTTTGTGCAAATTATGAATTTATACTTTTCCAGAAGTATAAATTCGCTGGGATCCTAAATTATTTTGTTTCATGCGGTCACAAAATATGGACGTTCACCCGTAGGACGATATTTAGTGGTACTTGAATTGTTACATTACTTGTTGGAATGCGGGATTGCATAACGTTTTTTCGCAGGATGACTTGAGTCGCTTGGTTTAACCTACTCGCTCATTAGAATTTCGTAGTACTCCACAGAAACACATCCATTTAGCAAGGGTAAGTGGTAGGATATCACTAGCCTCAATTGGGTGTCAAACGGAGCATGCGTGAAGGAAAGCAGGAAATGGAAAGTGAATCATCTCTTTGTGTATATGCTGTATTGTTATAGCTAGATTGCTTTATACATCAAATGGTCAGAGGTTCGTAGACCATATCAATTACCGAAAGTGGTCTCTATTCAATTCCATTAATAACAGCTACTGTTTGTTTTTAATTTGCAATCTCGGTGTAATCCATTAGAAGAGGGCCTGCATAATGTGCTTAAGCTTCCCGATCACTAAGGTCAGCGCTGAACGCCGCATTCTAGCCGGAGCAGATTCAACAAACTAGGGATCAATTTCACTCACTCCTCCAAGATGCCGTGCGATTAATCCACACTGACCTTCTGAGTCTAAGTTGACGGGTTCGATCTTGAGTGAGTCCGGTATTATTTTAAAGAGCTCAAATACGCCAGTGGAGCTTCCGTGGCTGAGGCAGCCTTTCATCTCTGGGTTCCATGGTTCAAATCGTGGTCACTCCGTGTGAGATTTTTGCTGAACGAAGGGGAGACGGGGCACGTTTTTCTCCGGTTACTCCGCTTTTCTCTGTCATTTTTCATTCCTGCAATATCTCCAATATAATTTAATTTCATCTCTCAGTCATTAATCCTTTCCCCAGAGGAGTGCGATAGGCTTCGGCAGCCGGCACAATTCCTATCCTCGCCGCTAGATGGGGCTTCATTTATTTCATTCCTGACCCGACTGAATGACAGAAAAAAAGGCTGTGGATTTTTTCAGATATGCCAGTCTCGTCTTGGCAGATTAACCTGCACGAAAAATAACTCCTATGGGGCGAAATTCCAGCACAATAGCCGTCTCCAGAAGCCTCAAATATAGTCAATAGGACTTAAAATCAGTAATATTGTTATTAACACCGATGAAAGTAGTCTGATATTTAACAAGTATGCCTAGGGAATCTGAAGGATTACTATCCAGAGCAGGGCCTCTAAAATGCCCGAAATCTCACGCGTGCAAACTGCGGCGCAGAGTTTCTGTGCACATTGCCTTGGTCCCACTCGGCTCGACTCGGACCAACGCTTCGTCTTTCGGTTACTCAGCTAAGCTCGGCTCGATTCGGCTCAACTCGGCTCGAATTTGGAGCGCTACGAAGCAATTGAGAAAGAGGGAGACAGTGGGAGCGAGCGAGACAGGCGTGGGGAAAGAGAGAGACAGCGCTATTGCACCAAATCAAGGAGTGGGGGTCTGCAGTCTGGTCAACCAAGCGAAATCGTCATTTGCACCGTACACAGTTCATGCACCAGGTACATGCACACTGGGAGGCCCTGATCCAGAGGATCACACCATAGATGAGTATTCTATCCCCCTGTGGGTGCGGACGTAGAATTCATGCACGGTATCTTTGTCTGTTGGAAGAGGCTATTAAAAGGGGAACCCCAGTCACTCTAAAATTACGTGAGTTGTTTGATGACCACGGTCCCTCAGATATGATTGGCATTATCCCTAATTCTCTGCACTAGGTTCCTGTCTTTCGATTATCCTGTCTTCGGTCAACTACTGTTCTTTCCTGTATTCATTTGGCGAGATCTAAGGTGTCTCATTTTCATGTTCTGAGGGCCATTCACTTTCTTTGACCACACATTTATACCGGTTACTCTTGATATCTTCTCCTCTGATTAATGTCACGCTGGGGTGCTGGACTAGCTGGACTTTTACTTTAGACAATGAACGCCAACACTAACACCATCAAAAACACAAACTCCACCACTCCCTGGGCCAAACTTTTAAGGCCTCGTGGTGCTATATTCTGAGGGTGGTTTCTTTATGTGTTTTCCCGTCACAAAATTCCCTTGTCTATACTACGACTGCATGCTCATGCGGATGTGTATAGGCTGCATAAATCTCGCTGTTCACGTACTCCAGTAATGGCTTCTCACTATTAATCGCATAAATTCAAGTTTATAGTATTGAAATCTATGTCCGGAACAAACCAACAGTGAAGAATAATGTAACATTATGCCAACGAAATATATATACCTGTGTACATGCAAAATAATCTAAGTCATACTAAATGAACGTGGTTTGTGATGATTATTGTTTCAAATTGTTTTCAAGGGAAGTACAACCAAGCAACCATCCCCCTCCTAAACTTATCAGAAAGGAAGAATAAAGCTGCAAAGAATTCTGAAAAGTGATTATACCAGTAGTAGAAGGAAGATTTACCACGAAAGGCATGAAAATGAAAGATTCCTATGCCTCGAGAACTGAATATTTAGGGCGAGGGAGAAAAATAACTGACCAACAGAGGTCAGTTAAGAACGTATAATAATAATAATAATAATAATAATAATAATAATAATAATAATAATAATAATAATAATAATAATAATAATAATAATAATCAATACACAAAATATTCACAGCGACATTAGGAAACGTTAGTTTAGATTATACAGACATTAAAAGAATGTACCCAGACGGACTTACAAAACAAATGGTGGAATTCTATGAAAACGCGAGTAAAGCCGAAACTGACACAATGAAATGGACTGGTGAAATCAAAACTGATTTGAGAGAGTCAGGAATTACACCAGGATGTCCAGAACCGGGTAATCTTCAGATCCAAAATTCACAAATGGCAAGTTGACTGAGAGGAAAGTCCAAAGAAGAAGACCGGAACAACTTGGTCTGAAGAAAGAAAGGAAGCCAATAGTGAAAGAAATATGGGCACAAAGGGAGGCAAATACATGACTCTAAGTACTCTGCGTAGTCTTAATATAATAATAATAATAATAATAATAATAATAATAATAATAATAATAATAATCCTACTTACTTACTTAATCTGTTTACCCTCCAGGTGTAATTTTCCCTCGGACTCAGCGAAGGGATCCAAACTCTACCGCCTCAAGGGCAGCGTACTGGAGTGTGAGAGTTTGGGTCGGGGATACAACTGGGGAGGACGACCAGAACCTCACCCAGGCGGCCTCACCTGCTATGCTGAACAGGGAACCTTGGTGGGGGATGCTGATATTGGAAGGGATAGAAAAGGAAGCGGGAGGGAAGGGGCCGTACCCTTAAGTAAGGTACCATCCCGGCATTTGACTGGAGGAGATGAAGAAAACCACGGAAAACGACTTCGAGGATGGCTGAGGTGGGAATCGAACCCACCTCTGCTTAGGTGATTTCTCGAGGCTGCGTGTCCTTTTCCAGTCCTTGTACCACTTTTCAAATTTCGTGGCAGAGCCGGGAATAAAACCCGGGCCTCCGGGGGGGGGGGGGCAACCAGTCACACTAATGACTACACACGGAGACGGAAATAATAATAATAATAATAATAATAATAATAATAATAATAATAATAATAATATAATTTCATGTGAATATTGCTAGCCTGGTGTTGCCTTTGTACGGCAGACCCTGAAAAGAGGGTGGGTGACATCTGCCATGTATAAGAAACAGCCTGTTATTGTAGTGGAGTATAGTGTTTGATTTGATTTGATTTGATTTGATTTGATTTGATTTGATTTGATTTGATTTGATTTGATTTGATTTGATTTGATTTGATTTGATTTGATTTGATTTGATTTGATTTGATTTGATTTGATTTGATTTGATTTGATTTGATTTGATTTGATTTGATTTGATTTGATTTGATTTGATTTGATTTGATTTGATTTGATTTGATTTGATTTGATTTGATTTGATTTGATTTGATTTGATTTGATTTGATTTGATTTGATTTGATTTGATTTGATTTGATTTGATTTGATTTGATTTGATTTGATTTGATTTGATTTGATTTGATTTGATTTGATTTGATTTGATTTGATTTGATTTGATTTGATTTGATTTGATTTGATTTGATTTGATTTGATTTGATTTGATTTGATTTGATTTGATTTGATTTGATTTGATTTGATTTGATTTGATTTGTTTTGTTTTGTTTTGTTTTGTTTTGTTTTGTTTTGTTTTGTTTTGTTTTGTTTTGTTTTGTTTCTTGCTAGTTGTTTACCGTCCTACTAACACATCGAAGGTTTTCGGCGACACAAGGATGAGACAGGACTAGAATTGGGAAGTTAGCGGTCGTGGTATTAATTAAGGTGCAGCCCCAGCATTTGCCTGGTGTGAAAATGGGAAACAACGGAAAAACATACGTAGAGCTGTGGACTGTCGGATTCGGATCCACCATCCTCCGAATGCCAGCTCACGGCTATGCGATCCTAACAGCATGATCAACCAACTTGGTAGGAGGATAGCGTTCTCTGGTGTGTGTAGGTTTCAAGAATATCGAGGACAGCACAAACTCTCAGTCCTCACCCCGAGGGAATTATTTAATATAAAAATTTCCGATCCGCTCGGGAATCGAAAGCGGGGCTCTCTGAATCGTAGCCCACTAGGCTGACCATTCAGAAAAAGAGCCGAAAAATTCGTGCCCTCGTCCTGAGGTCGTGAATCTCGTTTCAGCCACACCCCAAATAGAGGTGGGCTTCATGTACGTATTCAACCACATACCAGGCCTTCAGGCATCTTAAATTTCTGACAGTATCCGGAATTAAGCCTCGTCCACCGAGTATGACAGCTAACCGTTACACTTCAGAAATGGATAAAGGAACGTTGAAGGTGAAGTTAGTGAAGCAATCTCATAGGGTAATTCCGGTAGAGTTGCCGCACTTTCTATGTCTTTTGTTATATCTCGGTATATTTACTTTAAAAATTGTTGCAAATTCATTGAGCATAATTTGAAAACCTGTATATTTGATCACAGATGAACAAAACATTAGTAATTGAAAGTAAATGGGAGAAAGGAGAGAACAAAGGAATTGTTGCATCAGCGGCGTCTCTCCCTGGAACCCGGTATAGAAGCCGACTTTGCTCGGGAGAGATGCCGCAAGTAAAATAATTAATGACAAAATCAAATTTAAGTCAGTTTCTTCAACTTTAATATAACCAAACATTAGAAAGTACTACAAGACAATTATATCCATATAATATAATCATTCGATTGTAAAGGAATCTATCTGATAATTTACAACATTGAACTAATCATATTTTAATTTCGATTTACTATGAATGTGCATGTGCAATGGATTCTTCACTGTGTTATGCAAAACCCCACGCACTTAACGCCCTTGAAAGGGCTCTGTCCTGCTCAGCGACCGCTGCTCAACCCTAAGGCCTGCAGATTATTGGGGTCGTGTGGTCAGCACGACGCATCCTCTCGGTCGTTATTCTGGGCTTTCGAGACCGGGGCCGCCATCTCACCGCCAGATAGCTCCTCAATTCTAATCACGTAGACTGAGTGGACCTCGAAACAGCCCTCAGGTCGAGAGAAAAATCTCTGACCTTGTCGAGAATCGAACCAGGGGCCTCCGGGTGAGAGGCAGGCACGCTACCACTACAGCACGGGGCCGACATGTTATATAAAGGAAACATCACGATTATAATGAATATAATTATGTCCTGCACAGTAATTTGAAAACATGTCTAAGGCACGAGTCTAGAATCAAAAATTGATGTTTATCCTCTTACAAGTTTTTACAGACTGTTTCTTAACACTTTGTTATCTCGCAATTTTGCTGCAACAGTCGTTATATGTAGAGCAAGATTCATGCAGCCACTGGTTGTAACTCAAACACTGGATACAGTCATCCTTTTTTGAATATAATTTTCACTTCGGTGATTATTGAAGTAGCTATTCCTGCTGGACCCAGAGACTCTTTTTCCAGATTTCCTGACTGCATTCTAAGTTTCAGCGTTTGTTCCGGAATTCTATAGTACCATTCTGCCTCCCTGATCAGTATTTCCTTTGCTTTCAGTCTTTTAGCTGTCTTTCTTAATTTTTTCTATGTCCATTGAGGTATTTTAACAGTGCCCTTTTATACTGAGCAGGCATGTAGCAAATTTTTATTTCTGAAAATAATATAATTTTATATAATAAAATAATATTACCAGTGAAAGCAATAAAAATAGGTTATGCATATTAAGAATCGTTAGACGATAAAATATTCGAATAAAATACCGGTACACTCTGAATAGCATTGAGTATGTCCAGATCGCTAGTAGAATCTGATAGCAATGAGTCATTTCTGCTGGATTGTTGTGCGGCAACTCTCCCAACTATCAGGTAGAGACGCCGCATCCTCCTGTTGTCGTACCTCAAGGCTATCATGGCCCAAAATGAGCTTACTGTCAACTACAGTTATGCTTCTGACTTCTACTGTACTAAAAACGGCTGATTTAAGCATTTGAAACCAACTTATTATACAATAAATTAACACACGGAAAAACTTTGTCAGGAGGAAACATGTACTCGTCACACTCCCAGACAGTAGTTCTTCCTTAGAAACTGAAAAACCACACATACTGCCATCTAGCTGTAACGATGGGAACCTTTAGTTACAGTGTATGCGGCATCTCTACCGCAGCGCATCTGTCCCGGATTTAACTTACTCAGCTAAAGTGTCCGTGGTCGCCAAATTTTTTTTTTTTTGCTAGCGGCTTTACGTCGCACCGACACAGATAGGTCTTATGGCGACGATGGGATAGGAAAGGCCTAGGAGTTGGAAGGAAGCGGCCGTGGCCTTAATTAAGGTACAGCCCCAGCATTTGCCTGGTGTGAAAATGGGAAACCACGGAAAACCATCTTCAGGGCTGCCGATAGTGGGAAGGTCGCCAAATTTGAGGGATCCTGATAATTGAGAGGTAGTCCTTTTAGTCACCTGTTTGGACAGGTAAGAGATACCAAGAATGTATTCCACCACAGACAGCTGCAAGAGGTGGTGGTGATTATTGTCTCAGCAGAAGTGATTACGAAAAATATGACTATTGCCTTAAAAGTGCCGAGTTTATTATTCAATATCTGTACAAAATGTGCGGCCCGTGACACTGCCACTCATTACAATTGGCTCCTGTATAGAATGCCTGATTTATGGTTTTATGGAACATTAAATCTGGCGGTGATTACTCTTTGTGAGAAAGACCACGTTAACCATCCCCGCCTAAATCTAATCATAAGAAAGAAATGAAGAAAGAAAGTAGGAAGATCTCACACTTCCAAGAATGTATACATCTGTTAAAGAAATGAAGAGGCCGCAAACGGCTTAGTTGTACTCGATGTGTCTGTCCTCAGGAGGACGTAATAGAACCACTGACCATGATATCCAACGATATATCAGGGAAAAAGCAATGTCACTTTTATACACCACAATGAATCACCATGTCAGAGAAATTATATCACATATCAAGTACATGGATCTAGTTATAAAATATCAGATATATCATTAGAATTTGAGTGACCCAAAAATCATGATTCAACAATTGCTATTACTGTGGTGTACGTCATAATCCACTGAGTTACAGAATATGTATTGAATAATGACTTCTGATGTACTACAAAACTACTAAAATGTTTTCATTCCTCCCCTGAAGGGGGAGGCGGGCCTCTTAGACGGTGACCCCATCTCTCAGGACGGAAGATTTGCTACGGCGAATGAGATGTGCGGAGAAGGTAAGAGGGTTCAGGGTCGTGGCCTATACCAGGAACTGTCCAGGAATTCGCCTTAGCGCAGGAGAATGGAAAACCACGGAAAACCATTCTCAGGACAGCTGACGGTGGGGACCAGCCGCTCTGCGTCTCCCGAATGCAGAGGCGTGGCCTCCCCTCCTCTGCTGTAATCATCATCATGTAAAGTTTTCATTCCCCTCTCTGAAGCGGAGGGGCGGGCCACCTAGAAGGTAACGCCTTCCCTCTGGTCAGGAGATTCGACGGGGTGGGAGGTTTAATGGAATAGGGAGATAGGCTTGGGTTGTTTGGCATGATGAAGCAGATGGGGGGATTTTTGCACTGGCTGCGTGCTTTATTACCATGCTACGTGATTTGATTACGTAGCTGTCAGCTTGCATTCGTGTGAAGGTGAGTTCTAACTCGAGGTTTTCCAATTTTCATACCATGCACCTTAATTGAAGACCTCCTTCGAGTAAGGATGTAACCAACAAATTTAGGAAAAAATGAGATTTCAGTGGGAATAGGGTGTATCATCACGCCTCTGTGCTGTGGTGTCATCTCATGTCTTACATTTGAACTCCAACTGGTTTACAGCCTCCGCAGTGTAAGGATGGAACAACCGTCAAGATTATGGCCAGTGCTCCTGTTGGTTCATAACCTTGTGTAACAGAGCATTTAAATAAAGGCCATAGAGGAAATCACATCTGTGGTTTGACATATTTTCTTGACTTTTTCGTTATTGTTCTTATTTTTTTATTGCACTAATATCATTTGCTATCTTTTTTTCCAAGTGCATGTGCAGGATTTCTTTCCTGTCATATACAAATGTAAGACTTACGTATCAGACAGGAAGGATGAAAAGTAGGAACCTGGCAGGTATAAACGGAAATAATGCTAGAATCGGGTAAGGAACCCACGATCGTAATCCAACGCTCGCAAATTCGGGGCTCTGGGGTCCCTCGTTTAATCGTACCCTAAGGAAGACTGGGAGTATCGTGGGTGCATTCTATTATCCCCAACCACAGAGACTTTAGCTTCTTGAACTAGTATTATACTTTTCGTAGTTAGTCCCTCTATGATTTTGTTTGTTTCTGCCTGCCTAAGTCATGCTGAATGTTGATTGATTGAAAGGAAAAATGTTATTATTATCACAACCAACATTCATATACTTCTATCGCTATCAATTTGAAATTTAAAATCTACATAAATCTACTATATCTCGTTATTCAGTTTCACGTCCATATTAAATCCAACTGTATAGAATAATCTGTTTTTATAATTGTAAAGCCGAGAAATAAAAGCATCATACAGAGTAACTGAGCATACATTTAAAATACATGATATATAAATGAAAAATATACAGTATAACGTGATGTACAGTAAGGGAATTCTATAATAATTTTATTGACGTCACCGAATGTAACTGAAATAGTTAACATCTGATGGATAAAAAACTAGGCATGCACTCCGTATTTCCTAGCGCTATTCAGCACGAAGTATCAGGATATATTTATACCTTAATTATTATGTAGAGACCGTTATATAATTGACAGTCATTTAATGGCGACTAACATTATATCCATTTAAAACTAGGAGTATTTTAGTAAAGAAACGTTGTATGTCTCTCTGATCAAAGGTGAGCTGGTTTTCATTCAGGAAAACATTCGTAATTCACGATATTTATTTTCGCAACATTACGACCATTATTACGTTAGTCATATACTGTCCACTGAGACTTTCCTAACTGTCTGACTAACTTTTGAAACATATTAATCTGAATTTATATTGATAATCTGAATATCTTCATTTAAAATGGAAAATCTGAAAATTAACATTCATTAAATAAATTACACACTCGTCGAACCTTGTACTCACACTTACTTGTTACCTGCTTACTTACACATACGTTATTTGAAGGGCGCCAGCTGTCACTCAGTACAGCAATAATAGAATGAGACTCTTGACTATCTCTAAGGTGTGGGGTAATAAGCTTACTTTTGACAACATACCATATAAGTTCTGGGAAAAGGAGATTGGCGTTCGGTTTCCCCATTAATTTTGAGGTTAAGATATTTTACTGTCAATGAAATGAAACTATGAATTCGTTTGATAGAACAATATATATTCTTTAAATAATATATCAAAAAATTGTGAGTCTTGTTGCGATAAAACAGATGAGAATATGAAATTATGACATTGCAACTGAAAGAAACTAGGCATGAATTTGAATTCTTCTTGACCGGACATTTAACAATTTATACGAAATATTTCCCTCACTTATTCACTTGACTGTACCTTCAACACTTTTAGTGTAATTACGACGTATTCCTTTGATCTGGTGTTTACTGTAGATGTGTCACGCCTAACTTGGTGATACATCCTTGTGACTGCTTCTTCTCCATCTCATCTGACTTCTTTGTAAGTCAATATGGTATTACCTCTTGGTAGGTCCTGGGTTGCCCTCTCTGACTTCATGGTAAGCCCTTGCGTCCGTGTCTTCCACTAAGTGACGGACCAACCATTTGGTCTCACTCTCTCAATGACCAATAATGGCTCACTGAGTCTTCACCATCTCTCGTTCACACTGGTTGACTGACCAACTAAGGCCTCTTGATCTAGTAGACTACTTCACTGTACCGCATCCGTATAACTAATGACTGACGCTACAATATGCATCCACCTTATATAGACGTTGGTTGACACAGCTACGTAATCTCCAAAAATAACAATGACATACTCCCACCTACGCGACAGATATTACATACAGTGGTGAAATAGCCCTGGGGCGGTCGACTCTCTGAGCGCATATTCTAAATAAATACGATGACATAGCCATGGCGCGGCGATGACTTGGCAGAATCGCCACTAATCTTGCACAATGTCCCAACGTCACACCCAATCTCTGATATGTACAACAATTCTCACTGTACAGGTATTGAGTGTTACTCTACACATACGTATATATGCATACATCTAAGTACAATCTTGCAAGCAACAGGCAATTGCAAAATCGAATTAAATAAGACTGATAATTACAATAATAGTAACAATATCACAGATAACATAATAATAATACTGACATAATAATAATGATAATAATAATAATAATGATAATAATAATAATAATAATAATAATAATAATAATAATAATAATAATAATAATAAAATACAGATAAAATCATACAATAATAAAAATACAGATATCATCTTGTAACAGGATTTGAACCGTTACACCACCTTATTAAAAGCAAATCAAAGTCATATCCGCACAGGTCATGAAGGATCCTGAAGTGATGGAAGATATAGGCTTCCACTATCCGTAACCTAGGCACTTGATGTGGTAGAGTGGTTAGCTCTATGACCGGCTGCCTTTGTTACCAGGAATTAACGTGGTACTCATATTTGGTGTAGGCTGAGTGAACCTCAGGGCCATGTGCACCTCCGGAAGTGGAAATCTCGTTTCTTACATTTTACGACTTCCTGGCTTGAAATCGAACCCACGTCCTTCCGGGTGAACTGAGCACGCCTTTACAACCTCGGCCAGGCAGCTCTTAGCCACCATATTAGGGGTTAGTTAATTATATTTTTTTCCGAACTGACACTGCCAAAACATGCACAGTACAACTACGTTATGATTCATTGTTCATTAAAGTCGGTTGGTACCGAGCAAGTGGCTGTCTGGTTTCGGAAGATAGTGGGTTCGAACCCTACTGTCGGCAGCCCTGAAGATGATTTTACGTGGTTTCCCATTTCCACACCAGGCAAATGCTGGGGCTATACTTTAGTTAGGGCCAAGGCTGCTTCCTGCCCACTCCTAGCCCTTCTGTATCCCATCGTCACCAGAAGACCTATCTGTGTCGGCACGACGTGAAGGAGATCGAAAAGTTAGACCTGAATATTATAAATAGACGCCCATTCAACTTTACATTCTTTGTTTCTTAATCTGTTTACCCTCCAGGGTTGGCTTTTCCCTCAGACTCAGCGAGGGATCCGACCTCTACCGCCTCAAGGGCAGTGTCCTGGAGCGTGAGACATTGGGTCAGGGGGATACAACTGGGGAGGATGACCAGTACATTGTCCAGGCGGCCTCACCTGCTATGTTGAACAGGGGGCCTTGGTGGGGATGTGAAGATTGGAAGGGGTAGACGAGGAAGAGGAAAGGAAGCGGCCGTGGCCTTAAGTAAGGTACCATCCCGGCATTTTCCTGGAGGAGAAATGGGAAACAATGGAAAACCACTTCCAGGATGGCTGAGGTGGGAATCGAACCCACCTCTACTCAGTTGACCTCCCGAGGTTGAGTGGACACCGTACAGTTTTAAAATTTGGTGGCAGAGCCGGGAATCGAACCCGGGCATCCGGGGGTGGCAGCTAATCACATTAACCACTAAACCACAGAGGCAGAATTTAAACTTTACATTGGATCATAAATAACGTGTAGTCAGTCGTTATTGGAGACTGAAAGCATCAAAATTTTTAGAAACATACGCACATCGACAAGATCAAACCCTTGTGGGTGGGGTTGGCAGAATACACCCACGGTATCCCTCGCCTATCATAAGAGGCGGCTAAAGGGACACACAAGGGCGTTCATCTTGAGAGCGTGGGTTGGCAATCACGGTTACCCTAGATGAGTCTGGCATTGCTTCGAATTACTTGCGTCAGGCTTCCTCTCTTTCATCTATCCTACCTGGCCTCCCTTCATAAACTAGGGTGTCTTTCATTTTCATGTCTTTCATGACCTTTCCCTTTCTTTAGCCGATTCTTCGAAGTGTCAGACCTCATCCATTTTGCTTGTGATTAGTGATAACAGAGGAAGGTACTGTGCATCGGGCACACCACGAGAGGTGAACGATAGAACTTCTCCAGCTCATCATCGAGGAGAAAATTGAAAGAAAAGATCTTTGGGGAGACGGAGAAATTGCTGGCTTAAAGACCTGCGCCGCTGGTATGGACGAACTTCCATCGAAGTTTAACAAGCCGCTGTTTCGCGAGTTGTCATAATCAATTTCATCGCCAACCTTCGTACGGATACGGCGTCCTAAGAAGAAGAAACGTGTAAAATTAATCCTAAGAATTTAACGCGACGATGCTTTAAAATTTGGTCCAGGGAGTGATGGTGAAAATTAAAATCCACGGTGTGGCGGTCGAGTGGTATGAGTTGTATCTCAATAATCAGAGTTCGATAGAATAGTGTTATTGTCAAGTACTAGCGATTCTTGGCGAAAGATAAACAACAGCATTTCAACAAGCAGGAAGCGAATGACTCAACCTTGATGGAGCATCGAGCAGCAGAACGCAGGGAAGCGTGTAGTATAAGAATTCTGCTCAGTTCAAGTTTCCACAAGCAGCGCAAACCAGTTCCCTAAACACTAGCGATGCATCGTACAAATAAGTTTCGGGCCATAACCCAAGAGAATTCCGCGGTAGGTACAGAAAGAATACGATAAGGAAGGGAACATATATAGAGAACTGCCCAAAGAACAGGTTTCAATAACAAATATATTGTAACAATTCGAAGAAGATGACAAATATTTACATAAAAATGGATAAATAAAACCTCTTGAGGTTTAATGCAAATCATTCAAGCAATTATCTCTATCGCAGATACATCCAGGTACGAGAAAAAGCAGAATTACACAGTTGCTTCTTATTATCTTTGGTGTAAGCATCTAATGTCTATTAACATCACACATCAAAACGAGAACAAAGGGAACCATGGAAGTCACAGTTAGATATATATATATTTTTTTTGGCACAAGATATTTACAATTACAATAAAGGAGGAACTACTCTTGGTATCACCCTTATCTTTGGTAAACACAGATCGTGAAAGGAAGAACCATGCGAATTCTTATTATTATTAGTGTAATAGACTTGGACATGAAATTTACAACCTCAACACACCTAGAAATTTTTTTAAAATAGATAATCAGTCTCTTATAAGTAGTACGAAACATTCCCTAGACTAACGAGCGAACAGGTAGCATAACATCTTGTCCTGCAAAGCATTAGCACACGCACTGGGAAGGGGCAATTACTAGAAAGTTCGAAATGTAAACAAGAGACATACAACAGTTTTAGCAGACCAGAAATACCAGTGTTTCTCATACAATCTGATTAAGTTGTACTAACAAGGGAAAGTGAAAAGGGGGGGGGGAGGAAAGCAGGAAAAGAAAAAAAGAAATAACAACAAAGGGATGGGAAATCGAGCAGGGATCAGGCTGCCGAGTCCCCAGCACAAAATGACGCGAAACAAAGTTCACGACACCACACGTGAAGTTCAGGGAGCACTATTATATTGCCAGTCCAGAGCACTTTGGCCACCACATTCCAAATAATAATGTCTTAATTGCAAAGTTAAGTGCACCAAGGCTATGATAAGTCCTGAAGGGACTAATGCTCGAATCCACACCTGCGGCAAAGCACAAGCCAAGAAAATAAGGCCTTTTATGGAAATGAGATAGTAATAAAAGGTATCTGCTCACCCAGTCAGTTTTGAAGCACGAAGTAAATTGAAATAGACACGGTCCAGCCGTGTCCAGAAGTCCATCTCCCACTGCGTATTACAAAGTTGAATCACAGCTGATCGGCGAAAGAAGTAAACGAGGAGTATATATATGGCAGGGGAGCGCTATCTAGAACTTACTAGAGGCCAATGACGTCACGGTGGATGCGCAAGGAGAGGCTACAGTCTCAGCAGTAGTAAGACATGTTGGCAAGCAGACAGTTCGTATCGCCGCGTAGTATAAGGAGCACCAAATCGGAGCGAAGAAAATATCATCAGGTAAGAGAAAAAAGATCTCGTAACAACAGTCTGTTTCCACTCATTCGACCGGGTCAGGAATAGAATGAATGAAGCCCCCATCTAGCGGCGAGGATAGGAAATTTACCGGCTGCCGAAGACTGTCGCATTCCCCTGGGGCAATGATAAATGACTGACAGATGAAATGAAATGTTAATGGAGTGTGATGCTGGAATGAAATATGACAGGCAAAACCGGAGTACCCAGGAAAAAGCCTGTCCCGTCTCCGCTTTGTCCAGCACAAATCTCACATGGAGTGACCGGGATTTGAACCACGGTATCCATCGGTGTGAGGTAACAATAATAATTTCGTGTGGCTATTTCTAGCCGAGTGCAGCCCTTGTAAGGCAGACCCTCCGATGAGGGTGGGCGGCATCTGCTATGTGTCAGTTGTTGTGGTGGAGGATAGTGTTATGTGTGGTGTGTGAGTTACAGGGATGTTGTGGACAGCACAAACACCCAGCCCCCGAGCCATTGGAATTAACCAAGGATGGTTAAATTCCTCGACACGGCCGGGAATTGAACCCGGGACCCTCTGAGCCAAAGGCCAGTACGCTGACCATTCAGCCAACGATTCGGACGGGAGTGATGGTGTTGTTGGTGTTGGTGAGTTCATTACCTTAAGAGGAAGATCAGTTAGAAAAGAGCCCCATCTTAACTATAATCAGAGAAGAGGGTAGCAAGAGTTCCAGGAATATGTGTATAGTTATAGAAAGGGAAGGGCCTTGGAGAACATGAAAATGAGGCGCCCTCGGCGTCGTCAAATTCATATCATAGGAGTTAGAGAAAACAACAGGTAACCAAGAGAAATCAGACATGATAGATGAAAGAGAGGAGCCTGGCGGTAACAAGTGGAAAAATACCAGACTCAGATAGGGGCCGCTAGGTCGCCAACAAATCCTGCCTAATTTAGAGCCGCTGCGGAGTCCCTCTTTTAGTTGCCTCTTATGAGGCAGTGGTGGATATGGTACAAGAGGAAGTACAACTGGGCAACCATCCTTTATTAACACTAATCTCAGGGAAAATTTAGAAAGGATCCAGCACTTTCGAAAATGAAGGTGTTGATGAAACCAAGGGTCACGAATGCCCTCAAAATCAAAGATTCTCTAGGATTCATAACATAACGGGGTCGAAATGAACACGAGATGACCAAGGGAGGTCAGATAGGAGGGATGCAAGTGAGGATCCTTGCAAGAGTATGTGAAAACAATGCCAGTAATCAGCTAAGAGCCCCATGGTCGTCAATCCACATTTCCAAGTTGTGAGCCCGTGGAGCCCCTTTTAAACGCCTCTTAGGACAGTCGTGGATACCGTGCATGTATTCTACGTCCAATCCCACAGGGGTAGAATATATTTGGAGTGATCCCCTAGACGGGGGAGATTTGATATGCTGGTGGTAGTAGTCGTGATTGTTATTTTACAGGGCTATCGTTATGCGGCGAAACAAACGACACTAAGCTAGTATTTAATAGCGTGGAACAGTACTTGTAAGACCACGTTCCACACATTGTTCATAATGTATCTGAGATTATTGAACATGATGAACAAATGTTGCTGTAAGGATTAGAAAAACGACATTATCTTCTCGCGTAATTGGGAGATATTCGTAGGTGGGTCATCTGTCTTGAAAATTGATTCTTTCAACTAACCCCTAACGTTATCTCGGGCAGTGAGATCCGGGAAGGAGAAGGGTGCGGCAATGGAGTTCCTTCAGAAATTAGCCGATCTAAAATGTGTCGTTTCAGAAGGGTAAGTTGCAGAGGAAATCTGGTTTCTCGTACGTCATGGAGAACACTCAGCTGAACTACTGTAATCAGTCTCGTTCATCTCTTTCTGTCAGACGCTGAGTAACTCAATGCTAATCCATCCATACATTTAAACATCCGTTCAAACCGAGATACAACAATGTTCGTTGTAGACTACGCTTTGGGGATTGTAACACCTGTCGGAGACGACGTTCATGATTCTCGTTTATTTCGTTGAAATAATGCTGATCTCGTGCGACATAACGTATCAACAATTGCTAACGCTGTTTTGTTATTTCGGGCCTCCTGGTACTGTTCTTTAACGTCAAATAAATTTGGCTAATTTTGACCCTACTCCGTATAACACGAAATAATGCGCCACGATAAACAGCTTTCCCTTCGTCGTCGACAACCATAAGTGCAGAAATCAACACAACACTTTATTCACAATAGTTATACTGTTATACAGAAGAAATAAACACGGCCGCCTCTGTGGTGTAGTGGTTAGTGTGAGCTGCCACTCCAGGAGGCAAGGGTTCCATTCCCGGCTCTGCCACGAAATTTGAAAAGGCGTACGAGGACTGGAACGGGGTCCACTCAGTAAAAGGAGGTCAAATGAGTAGAGGGGTTTCGATTCCCACCTTAACCATCCTCGAAGTGGTTTTCCGTGGTTTCCAACTTCTTCTCCAATCAAATAGCGGGATGGTACCTAACTTAAGGCCATGGTCGCTTCCTTCCCTCTTCTTTGCCCATTCTTCCAATCTTGCCATCCGCACAGAAGGCCCCTGTACATCATAGAAAGTCAAGCCACCTGGGCGAGGTACAGGTCTTTCTCCCCAGCTGTATCACCCTACCCAAAGTCTCACGTTACAGAATACTGCCTTTGAAGCGGTAGAAGTGGGACCCTTCGCTGAGTCCGGGGGGAAACCAACCCTGGAGGGTAAACAGATTAAGATGAAGGATATTACTATTTAATGAATGCTTATAAATTCATTAACTCTGAAAATATATACCATGAAATCAGCTGTTCTTTATGGTTTAAACACGTCATCCCACATTATGATCAATTTGCTCAGCGCGCGACAATTAGCCAAACTTTTGTTCTATGGACCACTGGCAGACTAAGGGTTCTAAAATACCTTCTCACTGCATCATGTCGTTAGTTGTGAAGAACTAAATATTTAGCATACTTGAGCGGTTTCAACAATTCACCCAAAATATTTCTACCTGTTAAGCAGGATAAACCGTGCTCATATGTTCAGCACTCTAAGCCGGTACTTGTAAGGTTCAGTATTTCAAAGCTGGAGTGGCCGCTACGGCTCTCGAGAGCTTTCCGACTGACCACTTGTGGAATTGGTTTTGATCCCCTGTGAGTGTTCACCGTATTTTTCATTAGTTATTCTTGCCGGCCACTACTGTCACCAGGAAGTGTCCTTTACAAGTAAAATCATTTGTAACACAAGGCTTTTAACGCTCGAGTAACAACGCAGTTGCAGTTACGCTGCCGGTATAATTGCGGAACAGTGTACTTTCTGTATAGACAACAGGTTTCTCGTAGACGAGCGTAGTGGACCCGAGCCCTGCATTCGGGAGACGCGTGGGTTCGAACCCTACCGTCGGCTGTCCTAATAATCTTTTTCAGTTATTTCACATATTCGTTGCCCCGCAAATCCGGGGACAAATCCTATTCATAGGCTTCTCCTTGTCCAGTTTCATTCACCATCATTTATTTTACATTCATTAGCTCTCCTAGTGGGACTGGCGTCTCGAACGGCTTCCGGTCGTAGAAACATGCAATATAAATTCATCTTATCTCATGCCCAACCCCTTATAAAGGCACGTGACTAAGGGGTAGACAAATAACAATTCGTTTCTCAAACTTAACCTTTGGTATTACTTGGAAGGACTACGATATTCAGTTTTTTAATGATGGTGGTGATGACTGGGGTAGCCTGGCCGAAGCGGTAAAGGCGTGCTCGGTTAGCCCGGAAGGACGTGGGTTCGAATCTCCGTCAGGAAGTCGTAAAATTTAAGAAACGAGATTTCCACTTCCGGAGGTGCATATGACCCTGAGGTTCACTCAGCCTGCACCCAAAATGAGTACCAGGTTAATTCCTGGGGGAAAAGGCGGTCGGGCGTAAAGCTAACCACTGTACCCCATCACGTGCCGCGGTTAACAATGGTGGAAACCTTTACCTTCCACTCCTCCAAGGGCCTTCATGGCCTGTACGGAGGTGACTTTGCTTTGCTTTGCTTTGTGGTGGTGATGACTGTTGTAGTCCGACTCATTGTCTGAATGGTCAGCATTGAGGCCTTCAGTTCAGAGTGTCCCGGTTCGATTCCCGGCCAGGTCTAGGAAAAATTCTAGATAAAAAAATCGAGTCTGATTAATTCTTCTGGATCGGGGACTGGGTGTATATGTTTGTCCCAAAACTTTCCTCTTCATATTCAGAGAACACACTACACCACGAACCACCACAGAAACACGCAATAGTTATTGCATTCCCTAATATAGGGTTGGCGTCAGGAAGGGCATCCGATCGTAAAGTGGTCAAATCCACATAATATGTGACACAGTTCGCCCCCCGCGACCCCGCAGTTATGGGAAAGCAGTAGAAGCAGAAGTAAGAACATGGTGATGGACTATTGTTGTCAGAAGACAACCATCTTTTCTTTCGTAGCCTTTGTGGTGTAGTGTTTAATGTGATTGGCTGCCACTCTCGGACATTCGGGTTCGATTCCCGGCTCTGCCACAAAATTTGAAAAGTGGTACGACGGCTGGAATGGGGTCAACTGAGTAGTGGTAGATTCGATTTCCACCTCAGCCATTCCCGAAGTGTTTTTCCGTGATTTCCCACTTCCCCTCCAGGCAAATGCCGGGATGGTACCTAAGCTAAGGCCACAGCCGCTTCCTTTCCTCCTCTTTGACTATCCCTTCCAACCTTCCCATCCCCCGCAAGGGCCCTGTTCAGCATAGCAGGTGAGGCCGCCTGAGCGATGTACTGGAACTTCTTCACAGTTGTACCCCCAGACGCAAAGTCTCACGCTCCAGGACACTGCCCTGAGTCCGAGGAATAATATATCACAGGAAGGTAAACGTATTACGAAAGAAGGAGTGAGAGAAAGACAGTCAGAATAGGTTCAGCCCCATAAAGGAATTAAGGTAAAGACAAGAAAAATCGAGCTGGCCTCCTGAGTCCATCTTGGCGGTTTCAATTCTGGTCGAGTCTGGTTGTAGTTGAAGGTGATCAAATACGACAGCCTCGAGACGGAAGATTTACTGGCACGTAAAAGAACTCCTTTGGGACAAACTGACAGCACTTTGTCGTCCTCGAGTACGCAGAACTAGAATACTATTAGTCTTTTTAAATTGGGAGAGGTCACAAAGAGCATGAAGGGGACAAACTCTCTAAGTGTCACAAACCGTCAGCATCAGAAGGGAATAAGAGTTGATTAAGCGAGTTTGGGTGGCAAGCAATCTCGTTCAAGTAAGTAGAAGCAATCCCTGATTTTGCTTGGGAATTCCTGGTCACCAATCCAAGTTAGAAAGTTGAGAGCCTCAGGATTATAATTTGTCCAAGCGTTGTGGGATGAGGAAGATGAAAGTGAGATATATTGCACCAGTAAATCCGAAAAGCCAGATCAAACAACATAGAGCAACAGCCCCGTAAGGCCATGGCCTACAAGCGACCGCTGCTCAGCCCGAAGGCCTCCAGATTACGAGGCGTCATGAAGGCGGTAAGACGAATCCTCTCGGTCACTATTGTTGGCTTTCTACACTGTGATCGCTATCTCACTGTTAGACATCTCTTCAGTTGTAATCACGTAGGCAGAGTGGACCTCGAACCTACCCCTCATATCAAGGTAAAAATCCTGACCTGCCCAGAATCGAACCAGGTGCCTCCGAATAAGAGAAAAACACGCTAGGCATACATACCGCGACCGGCGAAAGCATTGCCGGTTGAGATTATATATATTTTTACAATTTGTTTTACGTAGCACCGACACAGATTGGTCTAATGGTGGCGAAGGAATAGGAAAGGGCTAGTATTAGGAAAGAAGCGACCGTAGCCTTAAATAAGGTACAGCTCCAACAGTTTTCTGGCGCGAAAACGGGAAGGCAGGCAAAATTATCTTCATAGTTACCGATGGTGGGGTTCGAACCCACTATCTCCCGAATGCAAGCTGATGGCGAGGTGCCCGAAACAATGCAGCCACTTGCTCGGTGATTTTGTTTATTTTTATTATTATTTTCTTTTTTTACAATTGGCTTTACGTTGAACCGACACAGATAGTTCCTGCAGTAAAGATGTGATAGTAAAGGGCTAGGAGTGAGAAGGAAGTGACTGTGGTCTTAATTAAGGTACAGCGTCACAATTTGCCTGGTGTGAAAATGAGAAACCACGGAAAACCATCTAGGGAGCCGCCGATAGTGGAGTTCGAACTCACCATCTCCCGAATGCAATTCATGGCCACGTGACCCAAACCACGCGGCCACTTGCTCGGTGATTATTATTGTAAGAGGAAATAAATCAAGGCAACAATCTCCTGTTGCCTCCACTCAGAAGGAAAAAATGAGGAGGTCTGATGGTGGTGGTGGTGGTGATTATTGTTTTAAGAGGAAGTACAACTGGGCAACCATCCTCTATATAAACACTAATCAGAGAGAAAAAATGGAAGGGGTCCGACACTACGAAAAATGAATATATCGGCCAAAGGAAGACAAGGGCCACGAAGGGCGTGAAAATGAAAGACTCCCTAGCCCTCGCAAACCTAATAGCGTCGGGGTCGGAAAAGAACAAGAGTTGACCAAGTGAGGTCAGATAGGATAGATGAAAGTGAGGAGCCTGGCACAAGTAAGTGGAAGCAATGCCAGGACTCAGCTGATGGCCCCGTGGTCGCCAACCCACGCTCCAAAGTTCAGAGCCCCTGGGCCCCTTTTAGTCGCCTCTTACGACAGGCAGGGGATACGGTGGGTGTTATTCTACCGCCCCCACCCACAGGGGGATGAGGAGGTCTGACTCCGAGAAGAAGGTAGCGTCATAAGGATGTGAAAGAAGAGAATCTCCAGGCCGTCACAAGCTGAGGTGTCAGAAGAGTTACCAAGTGAGAAGCCTGGCACAGTTAAGAGGATACAATCCAAGACTCAGCTTGGGGACCTGTGTTCGCAAACCACATGCCCTGAGAGTGGGGGCAGTAAAGTAACAATCACGGTATCCCCTGCCTGAGGTAAGAGGTGACTACAAGGAGACCCAGGGGCTATCAACATTAGAGTGTGGGTTGGCGACCACGGGGCCCTTAGCTGAGTCCTGGCATTGCTTCCACTTACTTGTGCCAGGCTCCTCACTTTCATCTATACTATCCAATCTCCTTTGGTCAACTCTTGTTCGTTTCAACCCCGATGATATTAGGTTGCGAATCGTAGGCAGTCTTTCATTTTCGCACCCTTCGTGGCCCTTGTCTTCCTTTTGCCGACATCTTCATTTTTCGAAGTGTCGGATTCCTTCCATTTTTCCCCCTCTGATTAATGGGCATAGAGAATTGTTACCTAGTTGTACTTCCTCTTTAAACAACAATCAGCAGCAACCACCACTCGCAATCCACATTGCCAATTTCTGAGTCATCAGTCCATGGACTTGTTTGATGCAGGCCTCCATCTCACCCTATCCCGTGCTAACCTTTTCATTTCCTCGTAACTATTGCATCCTACATCCGATCCTTTTTTTTTCTTCTTCTTTTTTTTTCTTCGGGGGGCCCCCCGAAGCCCGCTCCCCCCGCGTGACCAACGACTCAATCTACATGGCCTCCGACATGCTATTATTTCTAAGAAGAAGAAAGAGATAGCAGGGAAGAGTGGGAAGTGATACAAGGAGTATCTGCCGGTTTCCGAGTCAGAGTCGCTACCACGGCAAAGTTTGTGTTGGTTGGATAGTGTTAAGGTATGGTATTGAAGGGTCAGGGAAAAACCACATAGGCAGAAAGAAGAAAGAGCCTACATGTAAAACCTGACATCTTGTGATAGCACATGCAAGGATGTGGGCTGGAAAAAGACCAGAGGTAGTGTTAGTTAGGAACAGGTAACATGCACAAAACATAAACCAATTCCTCGCCATTCCATCGCCTGGGGATCAGTCCGTCTGGGCACTGCTGGGACTAGCGCGGTCCTTGCCGGCTGCGGAGCCATGAGTCAAGTACCACTAGGGCCTGTCGCACGACTCCACCTCCTTGGGGTACCTCGTACCCAGTCTCCGATCCCGGAGAATGAGGCCAAGCCCGCCGAGGCGGGGGCCTCCTGGAATGGGGTGGGTCATGGCGCCGGGCCTCCCTCCTCTCTGCCCGCGCCATGGCCCTGTAGACTGGGCAACTGCGGTGGGAGGCCGGGTGGCCCCCCGCGCAATTGGCGCACACCGGCACCTCCTTAAGTGTTGCGCAGGCCGTGTAGTGGTGATCACCACCACAGCGGTTGCACTTCACTTGGAGTCCACAGCTAACTTGACGGTGGCCCCACCTCAGACAGCGGAAACACTGCAAGAGCTGCTGAGGGGGACGTTTGACTCTCACCTGACTGCCGCTACCCGCTGAGGTCCTCTCCTGATTGGCTCCTCGGTTGACTGCTGTCCTGGGAGCAGTCCAGGGTTGCGGCTTGGCGGTCCTCTCCTGGTGAGCCAGCGACGCCTTCTGCTTCCTGGTGCGGCGTCGTCTTCTTCTTCTTCTTCTTCCCGGGGGTTGCTTCTCGGCGGGGGAAGAGGCCTCGTCCTGGTGGCCCTCCTCCCGGCATGGTGACCCCAGGGTAGCTGATGGTTCCGCTGCGTCGCCGTCTTCCTTCTCCTGGCTGGCGGCGGCGGCGTCGGTCGCTGCTAACGCTTGACTGCGTTCCCTGTCCTGTGGGGCGCACATCGAGGTCTGCAGCTCGACAGACGTGCTGTCAGGCTGGGCTTGGACAGCAACCTCAGAACGCCAGGGGGCGTCCTCCTCCACAGAAGTTGCACAGTCGCGACGCCTGGGGGCGTCATGGCCCACCTCCGTGGTGGCGTCGCTGGTCGCCGGCTGGGTGGCCAGGACTAGGTCGGTATTAACCGCCCTATTCCTTAGCCTCCTCGGCGTCTCCCTGGTCTCCGTCGCGGCCCTGACTGCGCCGGTGTTCATCCCTGGCACTCCGTCCCTCCCTGGTAGACGGATGACCTGGAACAGAGAAGAAAGCTCCCTCTCTGCGTCGCGCATCCGCTCCTGGTCGTGATGCCTGATGATGAGGCCTCCTGGTAGGAAGCTCTCGACGGCCATGGTTGTCGAGATGATCCTGCCTCCTCGGCGAGGGCGCCGCATTCTGTCCAGGACGAGGCCCCGTTCAGAAGTTACAGGGCGCCCCGGCCTGTAGTACACGAGCAGCGCATCGTGCGCCGGGTCGGTGTAGCCTTCGGAGAAGAAGAAGCCGTTAGGGGGGTCACACCCGTCCCTGTAAGGCTCCGTCTCCACCTCGATCTCCGGGTCCTCCTGTGGCAACTCCGGCTCGGGTGCCGGGGTCTCCGGCACAGGTTCCAGCGTCTGCGGCTCCGTGTTGCTCTCCGGTGTCGGTGTCATGCCGGTGAAGAGATCTCGGAGCAAGTGCCCGATCGCCACCGCCCGTTCCTGGGTCGTCATCGTATCCGCCTGGTTGTCCATCCTGGTCCTCCTGTAACAAACTGTGAAAGAGAAAGAGCGAGCACTGAGAAGTGCTCAGCTCAGACAATGCTCTTTCGAAGATGTACTAACAAGTACAGCTGCCTGACTAGTACTGGGAAAGTACAGAGCGCCTGGCAAGGAGAGAGAGAGCGAGCGGGAGGAACACGTCCTTCCACTACGGCTGTCGAACTCGTCATCCAATCTGCTTGTCATATTTATACCTTGGTCTTCCCCTACCGTTCTTCCCACATACACTTCCTTCAAAAACCAACTGAAGTCATGGGTGTCTTAAGATGTGTCCTATCATTCTATCTCTTATCCTCTTCAAATTTGACCAAATCGATCTCTTCTCACCAATTCGATTCAGTATCTCTTCATTCATTCATTCATGATTCGATCCATCCATCTCACCTTCAGCATTCTTCTGTAACACCACATTTCGAAAGCTTCTGTTCTCTTTCTTTCTGAGCTAGTTATCGTCCATGTTTCACTTCCATACAATACCACGCTCCAGACGAAAGCCTTCAGAAACACCTTTCTAATTCCTACATCAATGTTTGAAGTGAGCAAATTTATTTTCTTAAGAAAGCTCTTCCTTGCTTGTGCTGGTCTGCATTTTATGTCCTCCTTACTTCTGCCATCGTTTGTTATTTTACTACTCAGCTAACAATATTCATCTACTTCCTTTAAGACTTAATTTCCTAATCTAATATTACCTGCATCACCTGCCACCGTTCACTTCATTACTTTTGTTTTGGACTTATTTTCATCTTGTACGCCTTACCCAAAGCTTCGTCCATACCATTCATCAACTTCTCGAGATCTCTTGCAGTCTGAGATAAAATAACATTATTGATACCCGAGAATTATCTCCTTTACAAGCCTCTTACGACGGGCAAGAAATACTGCATATGAATTCGACTATTCAATTACAATGGGGGTTGGAAATACTTGGCAGTCGCCCCGTAGTCACTCACCTATCACCCTAAAGTCACCCATGGAGGTATCACTTTCACTTTCCAATTATGACAGGCAGGGGATACCATGGACCTATTCTACATCCTAATCCACTGGGGGCTGAATCCCTCTGAAGGTGAGTTGGGCTATTACCTGTTCAATGAGTGCAGAAACTGCATCTAATAATAACAACTTGGATGTGCATATCATAGTACTGTTTAATTACAGTGTCAAGGCATTGAGGACTAAAGTGAATCAATCCCAAGACAGTAAACTGAACGTGTTTATTCTGACATAATTACTCCAATATTGACAATTATTATTGCTGTGAAGTTAGTATTCATGGACAAATGCTCGCCGCTTGACAGACAAACACGAAACATAAACAGCGTTCCAACTAAATCTAGTCAATTACCGCATATTTAAACGCAGTTTGACTTGTTACTATTTATATCAGTGAAGCCCCGTGCGGTTTTGTCAACATATTATCCTTGCAGCGGGGCAATTCATTGCCTGTTGGAATGTAATTGTGCATTGCATGTTTGTTATTCCATGCACATGTGTTATCCTTGGCGCAATCAAGCACACCGTAGTCATCCAGCAAGCAGTGCTTCAGCTAAATATTCTTGAGCTGATCTACTCTAATAAATCTTGTAACGTGGTTGTTATTATTATTGCTGATACTGCATTGTGGTGGTGGTGGTGGTGGTGATCGTTTTTTATTACCCATACAATCGGATTTACTTCATACCAACACATATAGGTCTTATGCCAACGATGGTAGAGGAAAGTGTTAGGAGTGGTGGTGGTGGTGATTATTGTTTTAAGAGGAAGTACAACTAGGCAACCATCCTCTATACAACACTAATCAGAGGGGAAACATGGAAGGGATCCGACACTTCGAAAAATGAAGATATCGGCCAAAGGAAGACAAGGGCCACGAAGGGCGTGAAAATGAAAGACTCCCTAGCCCTCGCAAACCTAATAGCGTCGGGGTCGGAAAAGAACAAGAGTTGACCAAGACAGGTCGGATAGGATAGATGAAAGTGAGAAGGCTGGCACAAGTAAGTGGAAGCAATGCCAGGACTCAGCTAAGGGCCCCGTGGTCGCCAACCCACGCTCCAAAGTTCAGAGCCCCTGGGGCCCCTTTTAGTCGCCTCTTAGACAGGCAGGGGATACCGTGAGTGTTATTCTACCGCCCCCACCTACAGGGGGGTGTGAGGAGTGGGAAGGCAGCAACCGTGGCCTTAATTAAGTTACAGCACCACCATTTGCCTGGAGAGAAAATGGGAAACCACGGAAAACCATCTTCAGGGCTGCCGACAGTGGGACTCGAACCCACTATTTCTCGAATGCAAGCTCACAGCTGCGCGCCTCTAACCGCATGACCAGCTCGTTCGGTATTTCAGAGCTCTAATGTGTCTATTCTCAACAGTGTGGATGTGATGTGTCTGTGTAATGTCACTTTCTTTTCATGAAGGAATGTTGGTGAGGGTTAGGTTTTCGACATAAATATGTTTTAGAGTTGGGAATGTAGCGAAATAGTTTCATGTAACAAAATATATGACACGATGTTACCTAGCAACAGTACCTTGAGTAGAATATAAGGGTCACTAAGGGAGTGAAAACGAAAGACTCCCCAGGCCTCGAGTGCTGTAATACCATCGGGGTCGGAAAAGAACAAGAGTTGACCAAGGGAGGTCGGATAGGAGAGATGAAAGTGGGGAGACTGGCACAAGTAAGTGTAGGCAATGACAGGACTCAGCTGAAGGCCCCGTGGTTGTGAACCCACGCTCCAAGTTGAGGGCTCCTGGAGCCCCTATTACTCGCCTTTTACGACAGGCAGGGGATACCACCGGTGTTATTCTACTGCCCCCAACCACCAGGGTGTTGAGTGCTGCACAGGGCATGAATCCATGAATGAGAACTGCACAAGTCCAAGGCGATCCATCTGTACTTCAGATCACAGCCTACACGGTTGCTAGGCAACAACACTTCACACGTTTTACTGAAAGACATATTTGTGATCATTTGATTTTGCCGAAGGGAAATTTGGTTAAGTAACTTCTGTTGTGGAAATACAATGAAATATTCATCCCATGTTAAAAATACTCGCAAGAGAAATAAACTGCGGGTAACCTATTTGAAAAAATAGAAGCTATCGCCAGAATAAAGGAAATTTCACGAAAAAACGTAAAAATGGGTGACTACCTAACTATCGCAAATCTGATACCGGTGTGATGGGTGCAGAAAACGAGAGCCGAACACGAAAAATTGAAATTGAATGTAGTGATTCCTGTTTTAATATGAAGTAAAACTAAGCAACCATCTCCTCTTAAATATACGGCAATAAGAAGGGGAAATGTAATAGTTTCAGGTATCTTGAAGGAAATGAAAGATTCTCTACGTTTCACAGATCATAGTACTGTAGAGGGCTGAAGAGGTGACGGTGGTAATTATTCCTCCTTTACCATTGAGATAGGATAAGAAAAATGGTTGGCCAGATAAAGGTGGATGGGAAAATTGTGAGACTGTGTAGTGTTTAATGCTTTGAGAAGAAGTAAAATTGAAAAGTTATCTTTTCTTAACGTTAATAATAATGGAAGAGTTCAGAAAGAAAGTTAATTAATAGGATAATGCAAAGGAAAATGAAAGGTCACGATAGGCTTGAAATTGAAGGACTCCATAAATCTTGGGAACATAATATCGCTGGTGTAACTGAAAAGCGTGGTGTAAGGGAAATTTAAATATTATGTATCGAAACGGGAATGTCACCCGACGTTCACTATCAAAGTATTTCTAGCGCAGCTCGTAACAACACCTGTACGAGAGGTTTGAAAAGACCGCTGTGCGCACGGGTGAGTGATGTAGCAGCTAGGCACGCAACCCCCTCGCTGCAGGAGAGCCAGCCAAAGACGGATGACGTAGCCATCGAACATACCATTTCTTCCATCTCATTATCTCCAGTGCCGGATATGATATAAAAATCCCGATCACATCGTCGTATAGCTCCTGATAACAAATAGTAGTATGCCAAATTTAATCAAAATCGACGGTGAGATAGCCGAGTAATTAAAGGTAGAAGTTTGTCGAATTTGAAACCACATTGCCCGGTCTACGGATATAAAAGGAGCTCGTTGAGCTGGCATAAGACAGTATCTGGGTGTATTAACAGCTGCCACGGTGTGCGAGCGAGTTGTGGAGATATATGTTTCTGGCCGTTACTCTATCCGGCAGACTGTCGACGATAGTTGTGTTAAATGTACAAGTGTTCGTGTCTAAATTTCTAAGTGTCGGAGGTGAAAACTTTGGACTCTGTTTATGTGTATGTCAATAGTTAATAGACTTGTGTGTTGAACTGGAAAAGCTCGAGTAATCAACATTCTTTCTTCGAGCAAATAATCGTGAATTATTATTGACTTGCATTCACTGTAACATAATATTCCCACTGATGCTTTCACGGCCCGTACTTATAGACATGATATAGGCCTTTGGGCTTATGCCGTGTCAAGAAAATAAGGTGAAATTCTGTACGATTCACAGAGAACTATGCTGTGCGTCATCAGAAGGAAACAATTGTTTTAGAAGCCTTTCTCGAGGACAGTCGAGATTTTCTTCTGATGACGCAGAGCGTAGTTCTCTGCGAAACGTAAATAATTTCACCTCATTTTCTTGACACGGCATAAGCCCAAAAACCTATGTCATATCTGTAACATAATAGTAACAGTATTTATTCCGTAAATACCGTGATTTAATTCATTTACATAAGATTGTGCCTTGGTAACACTATTTATTTCGTAAAAACTGTGCTTTGATTTAGTTCACAAGACTGTGCCTCAATGACAGAATTTGTTTCGCAAACACTGTGCTTTAATATATTTTCGTAAGACTGTGGCTTAGTGTCAGAAAAGTTCAAGATTTTGTGAACTGTGATGCTCTATTCGAGTTGCGTCGACAAGTGTATCGAACAACCATTGTTTCATTTTTTGAACTGTGTTAATCCTCTTTTTCATTTCAAACTGTGATACTCTATTAATTTGAATTACGTCTACAAGTGCATCGAACGGCTATCAGTTTTATTTACGTTGAACTTTGTTAATCTCTTTCTTTCATGATGATGTGGAGCTTGTAGATTCTACGAACTGTGTTGTGTAATGATATTCAGTGCAGTGCGGTAGAGAAGTGTCATGACAGATCTTATTGACATTCTGTGCGATGCTTATACACTTCTTTACTCCCTTCATGGGATCTCAGTTGAATTACATTCTAAATTAATTATTCCACGTTGCACGCAAACGATCATCAGGCGTCAGACTCTCGGGTTCGATCCCGATCCTCACCGGTACTTCAAGATCCGTCAACGTGGGATAACGTAGTGCCATGGTGCTGAGAGGAGATCCATGGTGAGGGGGAAGGAGTTTGACAACGCGGGACAGACATCATGCACCGTACACTTCCTGGCTTCAACCCATGCTCTCCGCTGAAGTTAAAGTACGGGCGTTCCGGTTACAGTATACAATGTACAAATGGGTAACCGTTATCTCTTAACACTGTTAAGGAGAACCATGAAGGAGTTCCGAATTTTCTAAAAATAAAGGTATCTCTAAAGGAAAGAGAAAGGCTATGAGGAACTTGAAAATGAAAGACTCTGTAGCCTTCGAAAATATCAAGCCTTGGCCGAAATTGGTCAGATATGGGAGGTGAAATTTAGAAGCTTGACACCAGTAACAGAGAATTCACAAATATGCGCTATAGGACACAATTGCAAGACGAATATGAAATGTACCTAAACTTTTAATAATGATTTAAATCTGTAGAGATGCAGTAAACCGAATTTTAAAATAATGTTTATAATAAGATTATTTTGCATGTATTGTTATAATAATGCATAATGATTTATATGTCTTAATATTTGTTATTTTGTAGATTGTATAATGAGTTAATACAATGTATTTCGGCATAATAGCACGCTTCATACCAGAGCCCCTTTATGTAAGAATGACAATTAATAATAATAATAATAATAATAATACTAATAATAATAATAAATGAACACGAAAATCAGCAGTCTGTTTCCAGTCATTCGGCTGGGTCTGGAACAGAGCGAATGAACTACCATCTAGCGGCGAGGATAGGAACTGTGCCGGCTGTCGATGCCAATCGCACTCCTCTAGGGCAATGCGTGATGACTGACCAATGAATGGAATGAAACTGGAGCGTTTTGCTGGAATGAAAGATGACAGGGAAAAACCCAGAGAAAAATCTGTCCTGCTTGTCTAACACACATATTACGATGGATGCATGGAGTGACCAGGATATGAACCACGTCTCTATAGACAACACAATAATGAATACAAAATTTGTAACGGTGAGAGACCGAGGTGCTGCCACCTGAGCCACGGAGACTCTAATAATAATAATAATAATAATAATAATAATAATAATAATAATAATAATAATAATAATAATAATAATACCGAGCTCGATAGCTGCAGTCGCTTAAGTACGGCCAGTGTCCAGTATTCGGGAGATAATAGGTTCGAACCCTACTATCGGCAGCCCTGAAAATGGTTTTCCGTGGTTTCCCATTTTCACACCAGGCAAATGCTGGGGCTGTACCTTAATTAAGGCCACGGCCGCTTCCTTCCGACTCCTAGCCCTTCCTTGTCCCATCGTCGCCATAAGAACTGTCTGTGTCGGTGCGACGTAAAGCAACTAATAATAATAATAATAATAATAATAATAATAATAATAATAATAATAATAATAATAATAATAGTAGTAATAGTAATAGTAATAATAATAATAATAACAATAATAATAATGTTTTGAGATGTCACGTCTAATAACTGTCACAGTTACAAACCTTCGTATCGACAACAGAATGAAACGTGGCTCTATTCTTTTGCTCTCCTAGCCCAAGTGAAAGTCTTTTCCAGCCTCGGTCGTTTCATATTCTGCAATGAAAGCAGAGGCTGTGAATAGCACACGACGACCAGGTACGTGAATAGAACTTAGAATCTTGGCAGGGTTTTCAAGATATCACTACATTGAAAGTTCTCGTTCAGCCGGAGCGAAAGGCTTTCCTTTGTGAAGTATAAAAATGGCGCTGAATGTTAGTCTTGCAGAAGTGGGCAGTTGTAACGTTTCACAACATTGTAGAACGTCATCTTGCAAAAGCAAAGTCACCTCCGTACAGGCCATGAAGGCCCTTGGAGGAGTGGAAGGTAAAGGCTTCCACCATTGTTAACCACAGCACGCGATGGAGTAGAGTGGTTGGCTCTACGCCCGGCCGCCTTTGCCCCCAGGAATTAACCTGATACTCATTTTTGGTGTAGGCTGAGTGAACCTCAGGGCCATATGCACCTCCGGAAGTGATAATCTCGTTTCTTAAATTTTACGATTTCCTGACGGGGATTCGAACCCACGTCCTTCCGGGCGAACCGAGCACGCCTTTACCGCCTCGGCCAGGCAGCCCATAGGCATATAACATGAACTATCAGAATTAGTAAATAAAAATCCTAAAAGCTGTACTCGTTATGTGCGAGATAAGAAACTTTACAAAGCCTATTGGCTTACGATCCTACGTCAGAGTGATGGCGATTATTGTTTTAAGAGGAAGTACAACTAGGCAACCATCTATATACAGTAAATAGAGAGATGGATGATCCGTCTAGTCAATACTATGTGATAAATTTTTGTTTTTAATATTTACATTTCACATTTTCATTGTATCTAATACATGTTTCGAGAATATGCGCATCCTCTTCTTCAGCTAATTAGGTTAAAATTCGTGTATACAATAAGACCTAATGAAAATGGGGGCCAATTTTAAGAAAGCTAAAACTATAACTATAACAAGTACAATGTGGTATATTAAAAATTGATGAATAGTAGCATGGAATTAAATTCCATCTTGTCATTTCAATATAAACACAGTAGGATGATACCTATATGAATAAGATGTTGAGCACCGAACACTATTGCGATGTGACGACACTGTGTCCTTGGTGATCCAATACTCCCATATAAAATTCAAGTAGGATGCTATTAAGAATAATATACAACGATGTAAAACCAAGTTGTAAAGCCGGTACCCTCAGTTAATAGGTGTTTATGCAGCCAGGTTGATATGACTTTATATGGTTGATGTTATAATACAAGTGGTGCGCAAGGCTGTCATGCGACTGTCAAAGGGATATAAAAGCAACGACTGATTGCGGAGTTGCAGTGGAAGTGTCACTGCCACTACAGTGGCACTTCAGTTGCTTCACTTGCTTTTATATCCCTTTGACAGTCACATGACAGCTTTGCGCACCACTTGTATTATAACATCGACCGTATAAAGTTCATATCAACGTCGAACCACGAGAAAATGGGTGAACGGAATTTAATGAAAATCGGTATGTAAAGTCTGGGAATAAGGTGTTACAGTCTAGGATATAAATAACTTTTATTTACACTGGATGAAATGTTAGTTTATGGAATGGTGCCTAAAATTTAATTTTTAAATACCTATTTTATTGGCCTTATCGAAAAGTATTACATACCGTAACAAAGCTTGTACAGAATAAAAGTTCCAATCATTTATGTCTTAAACAGTTTTATCGTACCGACTATGACAATAGAATAATGGATTTAGACTTGTGTTGCTTAGTTCAAATGAACGTCAAGCATTGTTAACATTGAAATATTCTTTAATCGTGTTAACTGGCGATGGTGTTAGTCATGATTGTCTCAAGGAATAAAAGCGCATGGTCATCGGTCCATATGGACAAGGAACAATGTGAGGTAAGGTAAGGGTGTAATTTGCTCCAAGGCAGGTCCGAACCTCCGCAGAGGTGTGCCTGAGCCGGAGTTTATGTACGGTAGGGTGGCCAGTTCGTTTCCGCTCCTCCAATCCCTTACCCCCCCACAGCCCGTGGCAACCCATCCAAATCTTGACCACGCCCAATGACGCTTAACATCGGAGATCTCACGGGATCCAGTGTTTCAACACAGCTACGGCCGTTGACAGGAAGAATGTGAATATGATTATAAAATATGAGAAAAGTCGTAAAAAAACGATCGCTTGAAGAATAAGGCAAGATGGAGTCAGGAAAGAAGGAAGGACTGCCTTTACATTATGTGCTTTGATATTGAAGGCCTACAATAACGAAAGCTCATAAAACCGATCAACAATAACATTATATTGACCGTTGTTGTGGCGTAATTTGTCTCTTCTGCTGCCACTCATCTCCGATCCCCAGTAAAACAACATGACTGAATATTGGCGGAAAGTGGATGGGGACTTAGATAACACTGCATATTCTATAAGACTGTCCAGTCAACGACAGGTACTACAGCTGGTCGTCTATATTACACTAATCAGAGGGAAGAACTGGCCGGGATCCGGCACTTCAAAAAACGAAGGTAACCCCAACGAAAGACAAGGGCCTCGATGGGCGTGAAAGGGAAAGACTCCCTACGCATAGAATGTTCTAATACCGTCGGGGTCTGAAAGTAACAAGAGTTTACCAAGGAAGGTCGTATAGGAGATGAAAGTGAGGTATGCCATCGTTGTTTATCTTCCGCATAGTCTCGTTTATTGATACGGGGCCCCGGATGAGATGAGATTAAGTTATACGGCAATTTTTACGGACGGATGCCTTTCCTGACGCCACCCTCAGTTCACGAGCTAATGGAGCTGAAATGAGTGATGAAGAATAAAATTTGGCAAGGATGTGGAAGGATTCGGCTGTGGCCTATGGATAGCAACTGTTGCGGCATTTGTTCGTAGGAAAAATGGAAAACCACAAAAAACCATTCTCAGGACAGCAGACGGAGGGGTTTGAACCCACGCATCTTCCGAATGCAGAGCTTGGCTTTACAGCCACTCCACTCGGTATCTAATATTAGATGTGAAACAAAATATATTTTCCCCTCCTACATTCTTCCTATCTTTGAATTAAACCACAACACTTCACATTCCGGGTCTAAAAATAATAAGTGCGAGGAAGGACTAATTATTTTGGAAGATGGGATAGGCGTACTAGGTGATGGAATCGAAGGGAAGAGAACCAATCGTTTGCTGGCAATGTATTTTAACAATAAATTAATGAAAAAATATAAATATTCAGTATATGTAACAACTTGAAAATAGATAACAAAAAAGTGTGGGAGAGCAGTTACATAATGCAAAAAACAAGTTAGTTGACAAAGCATATTTTCGAAAATAAATTTCTGACAAATTTATTCACAAATAAATAAATTTAAACGGAGATTGAAGCAGAAAAAGGGCTATAACACTCGCTAGGTCTTGAATTTACTTGAACCGTGTCTCTACGAGATAATCTTTATCGACAACACAATTATTCTGCAAATTTTTTGACACTGATATTGCCGACATTTTGGCATAAGAAAGTAACTTGAAGATGGCAAGAAATAAATTCATGTTTAAACGGAGGAAAAATGTGAGAAAACTCGCTACACTTTAAATTTACTTGAAGTGTCTTGAAACATGTCTTTATAGACGACACAATGATAAATAAAGATTTTGTAACTCTTAGTGCCATTATGCTAGCTTGAATATATCAAATGCACAGTTTATAAGGTTACGCAGTTTGTTGAAACTAGTTAATCCAATGTTACTTTACGTCTGTTTGTGTAGCAACTTCTTGAAGAGGTGGTGGTGGCGATTATTTTAAGGGGAAGTGCAACTAGGCAACCATCCTCTATCTAACACTAATCAGTGGGGAAAAATGGAAGGGACCCGACAGTTCGAAAAATGAAGATATCGGCCAAAGGAAGACAAGGGCCACGAAGGGCGTGAAAGACTCCCTAGGCCTCCATACGTAATACCGTCGGGGTCGGAAAAGAACAAGAGTTGACCAAGGGAAGTCGGATAGGATAGATGAAAGCGAGGAGCCTGGTACACGTAAGTGGAAACAATGCCAGGACTCAGTTAAGGGCCCCGTTGTCGCCAACCCACGCTCTAAAGTTCAGAGCCATTGGGGGCGACTTCTTGAAGAGTCAACATGAGTCTAGAACCTTGGAAAGCACTTAATAGCTCGAGCATGCTGTCTTCTAGTACAGTAGAACTTGTAGAAAGTTCAAATTTGAATAAAATAATCTGGGACTAATAAACCGCCATCCTCTTGAGTTTAAGTATCGTGGCTTTGTTCCCGCAATCCACGATGAATCACGAAGAGAGAGATACAGAGATACATAGCCTCAAACAACTGACCTGGAGTCATGTTGGGTGGTGGTGCTTCTTCTTTTTTTTTTTTTTTGCTAGTTGTTTTACGTCGCACCGACACAGATAGGTCTTACGGCGACGATGGGACAAAGGGCTAGGAGTGGGAAGGAAGCGGCCGTGGCCTTAATTAAGATACAGCCCCAGCATTTGCCTGGCGTGAAAATGGGAAACCGCGGAAAACCATTTTCAGGGCTGCCGACAGTGGGGTTCGAACCTACTATCTCTCGAATACTGGATACTGGTCGCACTTAAGCGACTGCAGCTATCGAGCTCGGTGGTGGTGCTTCTAAGCGCATCTTTGAAGCAAGTAGACGTTCTGTGGCAGAGTGGCAGGCACAGAGGCCTTGTTGCTTTACCTTATATACCGGAACCAGTAGGAGTGGCTAGAGCAGGGCCTCTCAAACTCCCAAAATCTCACGCGTGCAGAGCGAGGCGCAAGAGCTCCGTGCACTGTGCATCGGTGCCGCTCGGTGCCGCTCGGTATGGCTCGGATCAACGCTTCGTCTCTGGGCTACTCGGCTATGCTCGGCTCTACTCGGCTATACTCGGCTCAACTCAGCCCGGATTTGGAGCGCTACGGCGCAAGTGGGTAAGAGGGAGACAGGTGGAGCGAGCGAGAGAGGCGTAAGGAAAGAGAGAGTAAGCGCTATTGCTCCAAATCGAGGAGTGGGGGTCTGCACTCTGGTCAACCAAGCCAAGTCGTCTTTTGCACCGTGCAGAGTGCATGCACCACGCGCATGCACCCTGAGAGGCCCTGGGCTAGAGTAATAAACTAAGGTTGTGAAGGTTAAACAACAGTTACAGTAAGACGAAAATCCAAATAAATGCAATCGACTATGAGGAATACAATAAAGACACAGTGGTTACAAGAAACTTAAAGGTAAATAGGGAAAGCACTAAAAAAAGAATATGCTAGGGCTGTACCTTAATTAAGGCCACGGCCGCTTCCTTCCAACTCCTAGGCCTTTCCTATCCCATCGTCGCCATAAGACCTATCTGTGTCGGAGCGACGTCAAAAAGCCCCTAGGGAAAAAAGATATCAATAGAATAATGTCACGTCAAACGTCTTCGCACACATAATAGACAACCAATAAGATTCAAATGACCGAAAGTACTAGAGTACGAACAATCAAAAGATAGGAGGACGGCTAGTAAGCGAGCAACCGAGCAAAGTTAAACAGAGTGAAAAATCACTAGTGCCAAATAAAGCCACTCGTGAAAAACATCCACAAGAAAAATTGTAGCCTACTGTGACATTTAAATATATTAACAGATTACGTGTATAGAATACCAAATTAGGCAAAAATAATAACCTCTAACTAATTTTCGCGACTCATTTCAGTGATTGACGTCAAGGACATACAAGGGAGAAGGGCATCACCAGTCGTGTTTTAGAGGGGAGCACGGCGACAACACAGGTACTACAGTCTGAGGAGTTATTGGATTTAATGTGAAATTAGTGATTGTTAGGGGCTCAGTGTGCGCTCGACAGAATGAGGGCGGGGTTGTCAGTCTAGTGGTACTCTCTCTGAGGACGACCGTTGTAATTGGGATGCGTATTTTTGAGCAGGACAACGCCTTTTCTCACACTGAAGACTTTTCCAGCGAGGCGTTCAAGTATACTCATGTTTATAAAAATCAGAACACCTTGAAAGACTAGAGATAGGAAGTTAATATTCACAGAATATGCGAATGATAATGTTCTAAAGAAAAGATTACCACTTGAACCATGTCGGCCTTCAGGTTCAAGGTCCACATCGATAGCTCGGCGAACCACCACTGACTGGTAAAATGTGCCTGCGGCTCTCGTTGTCGCTACAAACCGAGTTAATGGATCAGTGTGACTTGAGCAGACGTGCAGGATACCTCGCAGACGTATAAGAGAACTGTACCGTCAAATGAGTGATTTTGAAGGAGGGCGCATTATTGGCATGAGATAACGTGATGCGTACATCCGGGAAATTGCTACACGTGTGCGAGGAAGTGTGTCGGCAGTGCAACTGGTGTGTACAGAATGGTTCACAGAAGGCCGTAGAACACGACGAGATGGGTATGGTCGCACCACACAGACCATCCCCTGAGAAGATCAACACCTCATTCGAATGGCATTGCAGGAGAGATCTGCGTCCTCCTCGGCTCTGGCGCAACAGTGGAACAGTGTGACACACCGTACACTATCAGGAGTGACAGTCGGTATCCGTTTCTTACGGTCTGGGTTACCGACGTGTCGTCCACTTTGACTAATGTGCATAAAGATGCTAGACTGCAATTATGTATGGAACGACGTCACTGGGGACAGGAAAGACAGCAGATAGTGTTTTCGGACGAATCCAGGTTCTGTTTGTTTGTAAATGATGGCCGCATTTTGATTCGCCGCAGACGGGGGGAGAGGAATCACATTGACTGCATTCGCACAAGACATACAGTGACAGCTCGAGATCTTATGGCGTGGGATGCTATTGGGTACAATCACAAGTCACAGTTGGTGCGTGTCCAGGGCGCAGAGACCAATTTGACCTACGTGAATGACATCCTGCGGCCCGTAACCATAACCTCTCTGCACTACACCCCAGACGTCATATTTCAGTCACCACATGTTGCTGCACCAACACGTGCCTTCTTGTTGTCACAGGATGTCAGACTGTTGCCTTGGCCCGCCCGATCACTGGACATGTCGCCAATCGAAAATGTGTGGGATATGGTGAAATGACGGGTGCGGTGCTGTGACCCAATGCCAACCACCAAAGAATAACTGTGGAACCGGGTGAATGCAGCATGGATGACTATACTCTAGGACGCCATTCGCGCCTTATACGCGTCTATGGCATCATGCACGGGACAAGTTATCAGTATCCAGACCTAGGAGGCAACAGAACACATGCTGAACCTAGGCGACTGAAATGCTAATCGTTTCTGCAGGACATACTAATGAACATGTACTGTGAATATGAACTTCCTATCTCTAGTCTTTCAAAGTGCTCTGTTTTTATGTATATGAGTGTACACTCATACACTCGTAATTTCGTGTGGGTTCAAAACCTGGACATTAGGGAGACAGGAAGAAACAAAACTTGAGGCTGCTTAAATGTGGTTTTTGGTGAAGATTTACAAACACAAGTTGGACACAAGGAAACAAATGACGTAAAAGAAGATCGATGTTTGTTAAGTACGGTAAAGAAGAGGAAAACAAAGTTTCTTGGACACGTATTGAGACATGACCCTCTTCTCCAAACCATCATTGAAGGTAAAGTACTGGGAAAGAGACCCAGGGGACAACCAAGGATGTCAAACATCAGGAACTCGGTCGGTGAACTGGCGTGTGGTTAATATAGCAACATGCAGAGGCTAGCAGAAGATCGTCAGATGTGGCTACAGTTACAAGGCTTCGCCTTTAGGAAGTTATGACGATGTGTACATTACGGTTTTCCAGTAGCTCAATAGGTTCTACTTGTTATTGCACATGAGTGGAACGTGATCCGTAGACGCCTCCACAACTCCCTCAGTCATCCTGAACTTTGGAAGAAGTGACTCAAAAAGAATGGGTCGAAATTCTACAGGAAGTGATCCAGGGTACAGGGTAGAAGATACAGGTGGATACACCAATATGTTGCAGCTTGTCGTTGGTATAAACTGTCCGTACCAAAATACGCACCTGAATGTGTCATCGCATCACTGCCTCACACCTGTGCACTACGCATACTTCAGCGTTGCAGGCACACCCGTACATGGTTTTGTAATTTATATTCTGTTAGTGCATGTACAGAGGAAGAAATAATAACACGAAATAGTAAAACAACTAAGGAGACAAGACAATTTTACACGATCATAACACATGAGATGTGGCTATTTACATTGCTTTCCGCATATAATCATGCTATTTAAATCGGAATAGTAACGATTTAAGTGATTTCTCAAAGTATTTTTTGTCTAAAATCTTCCGGTGAATCGTGGAGTTTCTGAATTAGAGATAAAATGAACGAGAATATTTGTATTCTAGTTGTCCTATTTTTATATACACGAACTGTACATGAGACTTCTATAAAGATCGGCATTATTCAAGATTAAGTTAGAAATTCCAGGATACAAATAAAATCCTTCGCTATTTAGTTTTGCTTGCATTTAAATCAACCTTGTACGTTTCCATTAGAGAAGCTGATCCATTTTAAAGCTTTAAATCGTGATTAAATTCGTAAAATAAATGGAGCATGTTGCGCAGATTAAAATATAATTATCGTTGTGTATAACGGAGTTACTAGCAAGTGGATTATGGGATCTAGAGTGGCGCTGTATCATGTCCACTGTATGTGTAGAATTTCATGCGAGGGCGTAGTACATCGGTATTTTTCTTGGACATAGCAGTCGATTGCACAGTTCTGTGTGTGTCTTTGAGTAGTCTAAAGCCTCACAGAACGGTGTCTGACGAATATACTGCCGATTAAGTAACTGAAAATAAGAAATTATTAAAAATAGTCCCACGTTATTGCATTATATTAATCTTCGTTACAGAACTGAAGATCTTCCAGAAATAAGAATGTAACCAACAAATCAGTAATTTTTCAGGTGAAAGGATTTTTTTAAAATTTTTATTGTTGAAAACATTTCTTAGCAGACAAAGTAGGGGACACCATATTTCGAAAACGTAAAATTAAGCAATTTCTTCAATTTTGCCGAAGGGACCGGAACGGTTTCAAATTGTGAGTCTTACATAGCTCTATTGAACTGAAAAAGAAACAGAAAATCACTTCCGGCCTAAATCACTTGTTTCTTTATTCGTTTATTTTTGAATTTTTAAATGGATTTACGTCGCACGGACAGATGGGTCTTATGGCGACGATGGAATAAGAAATGGGAAGGAAGTGGCCGTGGCCTTAATTAAGATACATTCCCGGCATTTGCCTGGTGTGAAAGTGGGAAAGTACCAAAAACCATCTTCAGGGCTGCCTACATTGGGGCTCGAACCCACTATTTCCCGGTTACAAGCTGAGAGCTGCGGATCCCTAACCAGACGGCCAACTCGCCCGGTGTTATTTCTGATTCAAATCCTAGCCAAAGTAACTTCTTTATACAAGTATTTCTGTAATCTGTTCCTTGGTTCAATACCCTCAGGCATTCATTGATTTTTCAAAAAGGTGACACCGAATGTACAGTAGTTATAAGGGCTTAAGTGAAACTCTGCATTGACTCACATTAGCGCTCGTAGTGGTGCCTAAGTGAAACAATGCATTGACTCACATTAGTGCTCGTAGTGGTAGAAAAAGGCAAATTGCTAATCCAATTGACCGGTTAACATGCCCCAGGGGCTCTGAACTTTGGAGCGTGGGTTGGCGACCACGGGGCCCTTAGCTGAGTCCTGACATTGTTTCCACTTACTTGTGCCAGGCTCCTCACATTCATCTATCCTATCCGACCTCCCTTGGTCAACTCTTGTTCTTTTCCGACCCCGACGCTATTAGGTTTGCGAGGGCTAGGGAGTCTTTCATTTTCACGCCCTTCGTGGCCCTTCTCTTTCTTTGACCGATATCTTCATTTTTCGAAGTGTCGGATCCCTTCCCTTTTTCCCTCTGATTAGTGTTATATAGAGGATGATTGCCTAGTTGTACTTCCTCTTAAAACAGTAATCACCACCACTGACCGATTAACAATGATTAAGGAAAAGTTTGTAATTTTTAAGAGTAAATGATGAATATATTCTCATACTTTACTGTATTTTATTTACCTGAAATTCGTGGCTCATATCCCTAGGATATTTTCAATATTGAGTTGCTTGCCAAAAGTTCTAGGACTGTGAATTTATCGTGGTATACACTACCCGAACCAATGAAATATGCATGTGCACAAATTAGGAAGGGCTGCCTGGCCGAGGCGGTAAAGGCGTGTTGGGTTCGCCCGGAAGGACGTGGGTTCGAATCCCCGTCAGGAAGTCGTAAAATTTAAGAAACGCGATTTCCACTTCCGGAGGTTCACTAAGCCTACACTAAAAATGAGTACCAGGTTAATTCTTGGCGGCAAAGACGGCCGGGCGTAGAGCTAACCACTCCACCTCATCACGTGCCGAGGTTAACAATGGTGGAAGCCTTTACCTTCCACTCCTCCAAGGGCCTTTATGGCCTGTACGGAGGTGACTTTGCTTTTTTGCACAAATGAGTTCATCTATTAAAACAATATTTTATTTCTATAACTTAAGGTTTTATAAATAATTGAATTGGAAATTATACAATGGAAAATAATCTACAAGTAAGTCTTTCATTTGTACATAACAGAAGAGAAATCCTGTGCATGCACTTGGAAACAACAAATGGTATCAATTAATATTATAGTATTAGAGATAACAACAATAGCAATATCAAGAAAATATTTCAAAATATAAATATGATTTCGTCTATGGCCTTTATATAAATGATCTATTAAACCCGGTGATGAACCACCACAAGCACTGATATTGCATCCTTACAACACGGATCCCCCTGTGGGTGGGGGCGGTAGAATAACACCCACGGTATCCCCTGCCTGTCGTAAGAGGCGACTAAATGGGGCTTCAGGGGCTCTGAACTTTGGAGCGTGGGTTGGCGACCACGGGGCCCTTAGCTGAGTCCTGGCATTGCTTCCACTTCCTTGTGCCAGGCTCCTCACTTTCATCTATCCTATCCGACCTCCCTTGGTCAACCCTTGTTCTTTTCCGACCCCGACGCTATTAGGTTTGCGAGGGCTAGGGAGTCTTTCATTTTCACGCCCTTCGTGGCCCTTGTCTTTCTTTGGCCGATACCTTCATTTTTCGAAGTGTCGGACCCCTTCCATTTTTTCTCTCTGATTAGCGTTATATAGAGGATGGTTGCCTAGTTGTACTTCCTCTTAAAACAATAATCACCACCACCACCACCTTACAACACGGAGGACAAAGTTATGCTGGTTGTAAAACATCTTGAAGTTGAAATGTAAGACATCAGATGCCATCACAGCATAGAGGCATGATGATACACACTGTTTCACTGAATTTTCAAAATTTTGTTGGTTACATCCTTATTGCGGGGAGATCTTCAGTTGTGTCGTTTTTAATTTTACATTAAATCGAATTCAATTTCGTCGTTGCGCCTGTGAAAACTGCTATGTGAAATATTTTAGCTTAGAACTTTGGCTGGTAGGTTCTGTAATCTAAGGCTCAATATTGTGTGAGCAATTTCAAAGAAATCTCGCTCTTGATGACAAAATGTGCTGCGGGGCAGTGATTCTCCCAAAACGTTATCACATAGAGGTTTTCGCAAGTGCGACTACAATTATGCATACTTTATTCAAAATAAAGTGGAACTTCACTATACTGTAGTTACACTCCGTACTCAACTTCTAACAACATAAAAACATACCATCGGAAACTTTTGTCAATGAAATGAAAACAGGTGCCTAAATATCAGATGGCTGCACCACGTCTTGAGTGAACTGGTTGGATTGAGGAAAAGGCCACAGGACGATTTTAGTGGATTGTGAAAAACTCCTTAAAAGACCTCGAAGAATTTGTGAGAAGGGTAAGATTGTAAGTTTTACCAAGAGGAAAAGTCTCAGGATTGAAAGTTCATTGTTTTCCAGCAGATCATCGTTGTTTTTAGGGTTTCTTGCAGGGTTTCCGCTTGAACAGGGTTTTGCTGTAGCACTGTGTTAATATAGCGCATGTACCTCATGGGGACTACAGTAAGTACCTACGTGTTAATATAAGGAAAGATCTTCATTGGGATAATTCACATAAACGAGGTTTGAAATCAGGGTTACCGATTATGTTATGTATGCCGGCCCTGTCGTTTAGGGGTAGCCTGCCTGCATCTTACTAGGAAGCCCCGGGTTCGATTTACGGCCAGGTCAGGGATTTTTACCTGAATTTGAGGGCTGATTCGAGGTCCATTCAGCCTACGTGTTTAGAATTGAGGAGCTATCTGACGGTGAGATAGCGGTCCCGGTCTAGGAAGCCAAGGTTAACGTCCGAAAGGATTCGTCGTGCTAACCACACGACACCTCGTAATCTGCAGGCCTTCGAGCTGAGCAACGGTCGCTTGGTATTCCAAGGCCCTTCAGGGCTGTAGTGCGATGGGGCTTGATTATGTTTTGTGGTCATGTGGTTATTTAGGGATTGTAGTAAGGATGAAAAGGAGGGGGCGTAGAAGTCACTGGTAAGACCCCAATAGAGTACGGTTCCAGTGTATGGGACCCTCACCGAGATTAGTTGATTCGAGAAGTGGAAAAGATTCAAAGAAAACCAACATGATTTGTCCTCGGCGATTTCGGACAAACGAATGGTGTTACAATAATGTAACAATATTTGGGCTGGGAAAATTTGGGAACAAGGGGAAGAGCTGCTCGAGTAACCAGTGGGGAGATGACATGGAATGACATTAGAGAACGCATAAGCTTGAGTGGAGATTTTAAAAGTAGGAATGATCTGAAGAGAGGACAAATTGGGGTAAGTATTCATTCAAAGAGAGAGGAATTAGGAATTGAAACATTACACAGAGGGAGACGCTCCATTAATTTCTAATATATTTAAAATGATTTAAGAAAAGACTAGATAAAGAATCTGCCACCCGGGGCTACCAACTTCAGTCACCTCCGACAACGGGCAGTGGATACCGTGTATGTATTCACTAGCTCTACTGACAGTGAAGAAAGGGGAGGTGGTGGTGGATTGTTTTAAGAGGAAGTACAACTAAGCAACCATCCTCTATATAACACTAATCTGAGAGAAAAATGGAAGGGATCCGACACTTCGAAAAATGAAGATATCGGCCATAGGGAGACAAGGGTCATGAAGGGAGTGAAAGTGACTCCCTAGCCCTCGCAAACCTAATAGCGTCGGGGTTGGAAAAGAACGAGAGTTGACCAAGAGAGGTCGGATAGGATAGATGAAAGTGAGGAGCCTACCACAAGTACGTGAAACCAATGACAGAAATCAGATGAGGGCCCTGTGGTTGCCAACCCACGCTCTTAAGTTAAAAGCCTCTGGGAAACAGAAATTATGTCATATCACTGCCGTATATTTGAACCGTTGCTAGGTTATTTGGAAGTTTGTCTGTTGAGTGAGTAAGTCTATGTGACAATGTCCTTTAACTGCTGGTACGTAACCATGGTAATTGAAGTCACAGATCGAAGTTATACTCCACGGGTGTATGTTCACGAATCTACAGAAGTTACGGTTGATTCGAAAGTGTTCACTTTGGAGCTAGTGTTGTTATTGGGTTAAAGAGCATTAACGCAATTTCCAATTTACTTATATAGTAACATTCGGAATGAACTATCGTTGTAAATAATCTTACCTTGTATATGTGTGGGGATGAGGGTAGAATGTATCCACGGTAGTGATGCCTATAGGAACGGGTAAATTAAAAGGGATAACACCCCAGGGCTGTCATCATGGGCTGGCCAACAGAGGTGTTTGAGCTGGATCGGGCATTACTTCCACTTACTCATACCAGGTTCTTCATTTCGAACTCTCTTCTCCGACTTCCCTTGGCCAATTATTGTTGTTTTATTTCCCCAACAGTAGGTATTAAGTTTGAATGCATACGGTGTTAGGTCCTTCGTGGCCCTTCAATTTCACCTTTTAATATTCTTATTCTTGCAAAGGTCGGACGTCTTCCATTGTTCACTTTGGTTATGGTTAAGACAAGAGGTGGATGCCCAGTTGTACATTCATAATTACTATTAGTGGGGAGTGCGTCAACTCCGGACTCTTGCAGTTTCGAATCTACGGATTTTTTGTTTGATAATATATTGAATTAATAAGTTATTATCTACTCTGTAAGCCATTTAGAACAATTTATTTTAAATTGTAAATAAGAATTATGACCTAAACAGTGGGAAAATATATTTTCTAATAATTTGATCTTCTCCGGATCTAAAAATTAGCTGGTAGTACAGGGCAGACAGGACATTTTTCTTTGACATGTTCATCTGATGAATTATTTTTAATAACTGTACTTCGACTTGGAGAAATATTAATTCGATCTTAAAACACAGTTAGTTGTAGTTTCCAAATATATAGGGTGTTTGAAAATGTTTTTGGTTTTAAACAGAGGATGCACGCTCATCAAAACTCTCTCCACACATTATGATTTGTACCAACGTTGAGAGACCGTGCAAGAAACGAGTTTTTGAACATTTAGTCTATTCATGCACTTATAATAGATCATTCCTCCAGGTGCTTTGCTGTCCCTATTGAGTCTGTGTGATATTCAGTACCTCAGAAAAATCGAATCGCAACTTCAAAAATTATTTTCTCTTTGATATGAGCCATAAATTGCTCCTAATAAGTTCCGATAAATGTTACGTAAAATATTTAATATCTTGTGAAATTTCAATTATTCCTCCATTCTTCATTTCTCCAAATTTTTCTTCTAAGGTATTCGATAGAAAACTAAATATTGGACTTGCTTTTCTCGATACTCACTTTGACTAATACCATATTATTCAGAGTCAGTTTTATACACTTCTTCTTCTTCTACCACTTCTCCCGCATCTGTGGGTTCGTGGGTGCAAACTGTGTCGCACAAGTGGATTTGTCCCTGTTTCATGGCCGGATGACCTTCCTGGTGCCAACCCACATGGAGGGATATGATCACTATTGCGTGTTTTTGTGGCGGTTGGTAGTGTGGTGTGTTGTCTGAATATGAATAGGAAAGTGTTGGGACAAACACACCCAGTTCTCGAGCCAGATGAATTAATAAGACGCTATTACAATATCTGACCCGACCGGGAATCGAACCCGGGACCCTCTGAATCGAAGGCCTCAACGCTGACCATTAGCCCAGGAGTCAGGCAGCTCGTTTTATACACTGCCCGACAAAAAATTGAAGCACCCAGAAGAAATGAGTGGATGTGGATGTAACTTCGTACATGTACGCATCATCGGCGGATATGCAAAAGCTTAGAGTTGTAATTCTCTACGACAGGCAGAACGGCCATTAATGTGATTGAGTGTTGTTTGTGTTTAGTGTGCTCGCCTGGCCTGTTGTATATGTAAGGGACGTGAACAACGACAGATGCTGAGTGATCACTGTGAAGAACACGCAAATGCCGCGTACTCGTGCGAGACAGCGTTATCGGCAGGCCTCATGGTGGGCCTCCATTAGGCCGTTGGATTTAATCATGTAATATCCAAGCTTTTCAGGCATTCAGATGTGACAGTGGCCCGATGATGGACTTCATTGGAATGTGTGGCAGGAAAGATCCCAGATATGTCCCCAATAGAACAGGTGTGGGCCTAGCTCGAACCTCAACTCCGTCCCAGTAGCAGTATAAAGGATATCAAGGACCAGTTATATCACTTGTGGGCCAGCTTGCCTCAGGAGAGGATACAACGCCGTTATGACACTCTTCCCAACCGAATCAGTGCAAGCTTCCAGGCCAGAGGGGGCGGAACATCATACTGATTGGTGGGTCCGTACTGCCAAATTCTTTGTAAATTTGACCCCATTTTGTTATCACTGAGTTAACATCACACTCCCTCTCGACAATGGAAGTTTCATTTTCTTTTCTCCTCGCCTTCTGTGTGCTTCTGTTCTATTGTCAGGCAGTGTATATTCTTCTAAATAAGATCCACCTTTGTTCGCTTTACAGATGAGTTTCGGCATATTTGATAGAAGTGATGCAGTTTTCAAGACCCAGAATCAACTACTTTTTGTCCGGTACTACAGGACTCGGTAATTTCGGTCATACCAGGAACGCGTGTTGAAAGTTAAATTACCTTCATTAACTTCATGTAATATATTTCTAACTGAAATTTTCTGAAAACAACATTCAAAGCAATGGACTTCCAGTTCTTAACTGAGGCGGGAGCACGCACACGTAGATATACGATAAACTACTTAACGATGAGATACAGACTCACAATTCTTGCCTTGGTATATGTATGGAGAGATGTCTCAGTGGAACACAGTAAGATGCTACTACTATTATTACGCGCGTAAAATTGTCTTTGCATCATCCCTACGTGTTACGTAACTGTGTTGTTATCTTCAACTGTCCCATGCAAGCCGCAAAGATGACCCTTAGCATGTTTGAAAACTCACAACCGCACGTACCCCAACCCACGGTGAGAACGCCAGGCTAAGTTGGGAGGCAGTATCACAATTGGCGTTGTAGCACTAGTGAAAGTACACTAAAGAAAATGGAAATTGCAACACCCAGAAGGAGTGGTGCTACATTGCTGTAATTGAACATGCAAGACGAGTGTTCGTCTGTGCTTCGATGATTACGCTTTCAGGTCCCTCTGAGGACAAGTTTGGACAACAATCAATACAGAGTGTGCCCACCACGAGCTGCAATACATTGATGAATTCGTCGAGGCATGAAGTCAATAAGGCGATGGATCGCTTCCTGAGGAATTGTGGCTCATGCTTGCTGCACTGCACGGGTCAGTTGTTCCAGAGTTGTGGGTGGCTGAGGACGGTTGGCCAGTTGTCGACCCAACATGTCCCACACATGTTCAATAGGACTGAGGTCCAGGGATCTGGCTTGCCATTCTAAGGTTGTGATGTGGAGAGCTTCTCTGGAGATGCGTGCAGTGTGAACCCGGGCATTGTCCTGCTGAAACATCCCATTAGCAATGTTCGCCATCATAGGGACAACCACTGGATTGAGTACCCTACCAACGTACAGTCGAGCAGACATAGTGCCTTCAACAAGCACTAATTGTGATTTCACATTAAAGCCAATAGCTCCCCAGACCATGATGCTTGGTGTTGGCCCTGTGTGCCTCTCCATAATAAGATCTGGGCGGCCCCTCTCCCAGGTACGTCAGCGCACACGATTCCGGCGATCACTGCGGGCAAGACAGAAGCGCGATTCATCACTAAAGACGACCCTATGCCATTCGTCGACGCACGTTGATCTTTCTCGACACCAGGCCAGCCTTACACGTCGCTGTTGTGGAGTCAATGGAACACCTTCTGCAGGGACACGAGCTCGTAAGCCAGCTGCACGCAGGCGATTACCAACTGTTTGTTGTGTAACGTGAGGTGCCACTGCTGCTCGAATTTGTATTGTTGTTGCATGGGGTTCCATCCGGGCCATCCGAATGATGAGGCGATCCTCTCTAACAGTTGTCTGTCGCGTTGGGCCTATGCCAGGTCTACGAGTGTGGGTACCTTCATTTGACCACTGCTGCCATACACGTTGTAACGTAGATGCCTGTCGGCCAACACGTGCAGCGATAGTCCTTAGCGATAATCCAGCCTCACACAGCCCAATTATCCGAGCCCTCTCAAACGGCGATAGTTGTTGATAGCGTGCTCTACTCTGCCGTCGAGGCATGTTTGACGGGGAACACTTCACTGCACAGACTGCAAGTCAACTACGCTACACCAGAGTCCGTATACTGGAGTTGATTCCTCCACGACCAATCACGTGGGGAGACCTGTAGCAACAATCCAATGGATCTGAAACTTTGATGGTTTACATACCTACATGGCATCTTTCTATATCTTGAAAATCAGCACAAACAACCAATGCCTTCGTGGTGTTGCAATTTCCATTTTATTAAGTGTATTAGAGGGATTCTAAGCAGTTTAGTGAGCATCTAGGATTGAAACGACGTGAAATTTAGACGTGTGAACTTGTCGAATAATCACAATATGTCAAGAAGGATGATCAAGGAGGGCACTTGCTCGAAGTGTGGATCGTAATCAAAATGATAGAGTTAGAACATGGAAGCAGTACAGGGAGACAGGAACTGTTGATGACTTTCCTCGCACAGGTCATCCAAGGGCTAAGACTGTAGTCGATGACCTTTACCTTCCATTCCCAGCTCGGAGAAACCCAGAACCTGATGTCACCATGATGAATAATGATCTTTGGGAGTTACAAGTCGCAAACTTTCAGTTCAAGCTGTGAGAGGTAGAACGAGGCACAACTGCTCTTTTGGCGCCCATTGCGGGGCCCAGTTCTCACACCTTGACATCACGGGGTGCGTTACATTTGGGCCGAAAGGTCTCTTCAGAATTGGTATTAAGTCCTATTCACCGATGAGTCTCGCATACGCCTTATTCTTGACGGTCGTCAGCTAGGTGTTTGGAGGCAAACTGCTCAGGCTTCACGTCTCACACACACACACACACACACACACACACACACTGTCCAGCGCATGCAGCAACGTGGTAGTTCTTTGATGTTTTAGGGTGACATTACGTAGGGCTGCCATACGCCACTCTTAATAATGTAGGGAAATACCATGGCTGTGCGATACTGGGAAGACATAATGCGACTCATAGTGACACCGTATCATGTGCACTTTGGAGGAGAATTCGTGTTAATGGAAAATAATACGAACATCCATAGTGTGTTTCTCGTTAATAACTTTCTTCGTGTTCACGATATCGCTCGACTAGTGTTGCCATCGTGTTCCTGGATATAAGCCCTTCTGAACACGTTGTTGTTTAATTCATCAGTCTAGAGACTGTTTTGATGCAGCTTTCCTCGCCACCCTATCCTGTGCTGAACTTTTCATTTCTATGTATCTGCTGCTCTAGTCTGTCTGTCATATTCATACCTTGGTCTACTCCTACCGTTCTTAGCGCCTACACTTTTTCTCAAAAACCAAGGGCACAAGTCCTGGGTGTCTTAAGATGTGTCCTATCATTACATATAGTCTTGTTGTCAAATTTAACCAAATCGATCTCCTCCCACCAGTTCGATTCAGTATCTCTTAATTAGTGACTCTATCTATACATCCAACCTTCAGCAATATAAGAGGTGACCAAGAGAGGTCTGACAGGAAAAGTTCTGCAAGGAGTATGGTATAAGTAAGTAGTATGGGTTCAGGGTGTACATAACTTCCACAACTGACGGTGATGTGTGCCATTATGATACTGGTGTTGTGGGTGATATTTTTCGAAGCAAAATTTAAAGTAACTTTCAAGTGACAGAAATGCATTATCAGCTAAGAAATATGAGTTAAATACTTGAGGAGTGGAGTATAAACATTCGTTTATACCACTACTGGCAACATGTCTGCAATTGGCAGGAGTGATGCGGTTTATAAATTTCCTTCTCTAAATAGTGCTGCAAAAATAAAGCCTAACTCCACATATCCTTTGAAATGGACTTCGCAATGTGTTCTGTGATTAACACTCTGGAATTGTACATTGTGTTATTAGTATCAGGAATGTTATTGTATATTAACAACTGACTTTGAATTCGGTTGTATAATTCACAATATATACGGTAATACAATGTTTGGATGACCAGTTAACCATGTTATGTGCCTACAGTATTCCCAGCCATGAGTTAAGTGGACAAAAACAGTATATTCCCTTGAAGTGAAATATGTCAGTTGAATAATTTATTGCTGTAATATTAGGATAGTTATCATAAAAGTGTTATAGAATAATCATGTGTTTCAGGTAGGCTACATACAGGCTCTGTGCAGGAGCTATGTGACGCAAGAAACGGCTACACCCAACAACCTAAAGACGGAGAAGTTGCAGGTGCTACATACTAAACGGGAGTCGGAACTTATTTTGCTGAAACGCGGCGTGGGGTTTCCGTGTATTGATCGGGGTACCAACGACTTAGAGTGTAAATGTTCAGTCTATTCAAATGCATAACTATGGTACGATCACGCTATACAGATGATAAAGGTGTGCTCATTGCACAGCAATATCCAGATAAGCGAATTCCAAGTCGTAGTATGTTACGGAATCTCGAGAAAGGACTACACCAGCTTGTAAGCTTCATGTGGCAACTCATCAAGTCCTTTTTAACCTCTTCAGTACTAATATTTATTTACCATTATGCATGCCCATACAGGGTTTTTCTGGATGTTTTAGCAATATTACAAATGTATAGAATAGTATTGACGAACTATGGAAGAAAAATATCAACAAGTGTTATCTCTTCCCTCTTTCCCAGAAACTAAACAACTGTGTGACCAGTTGCCGCAGAGTCATTCCCTGCAAACTCATTTTCACAGTGCACTGCCCAGCTTCGTGGCTAAAAGTTTAGCATGCTGGTTTTTCGACAAGGGGTCCCTGGTTCAAATCCCGGCTGCGTCGGTTTTTGACTTAATTCCTCTGGCTCGAGGACTGGATGTTTGTGGCATCTTCAATACCAGATTTCATCTTCACAGACGTAAAAGTCGTACATGGCCGCTAACTCGCAATACATGCCCCAGGCCTCTCCGGAGCCCTACTAGGGGCCATAAGTTTCACTGTACATTCGGGCGTTAACTCAGTTTTCGATTGATCCGGTAGATTTTCATTAGCTCGCTGTGTCGAGCATGGAGTACATCCGACCACTTTACACCAGTTGTCCACTTCACATCCCACAAAATCCAAAACGTCACGATGCTTGTTCTTTGTGCATTTCTTTTGGTCGTGGACTCATTTTAACGAGGCCTTTCTTGACGTTAACATACGAAAGAATGGATGTTCTTTGTTTTGAGTCAAAATTGTTAAAAATCCATCGAGAGTCGTCCATTCGTCGTAGGACATCGTAGAAGCGAGCCCTGTATTTGAGCATTGTTTCCGTGATCTTCTCTATCTTAGAGTGGGTTCAGTGTATCGATTTTCTTATTTACATCACGATTTTGTAATTTGGGCCAAGAATGTTGTGTAGAATATTTCTCTCTTTTTGCTCTAACTTCGCGAGCGCAAATTACTGAGAGAGGATATGGCATTCGACGCATACAGGGATACCGGCTTTACGGCAGTGTTATCATGATAAATTTTGGTATTTATAGAAAAGCGCCTTTCCTTAGATAACTTCCGGCTGGTTTGGAAACCTACCCCCATTCCCTTTCTTTGCTCTGACCGCTAAGGCCTCCGTATCCAGTTCGTTTGATGCTTATGCACGCGGTTTACTATTCTATACTTGATGTTCATTTAGGTCGTGTTGTCTTTGATATTTGACATTACTTCCGCCTTTTCAAAGGATATTCGCAAGCCTGTTTGTTCTCCTGCCACTTTTCAACACATTAATTTTTTCTATTGCAGTTTTCATTATTGATATCTCGTTCGCAAAAGCTAAGCAGTCAATTTTTACTCCTTTCTCCTTCGTCCCAATCCTAAACTGTCTGAACAAGTTTCTCCCTTGTAGTAACCCACGTCACTCCTGTATTACTTTCTCTACTACGTAGTTGAACATGAGTGGTGAGAGTCTATCTCCCTGAGTAACACCGATTTTTATTTAAAGGATGCAGACTAGCATCCTTGGAATTTTACTTTATAGATGGTATTAGTAATTGTTGCTCATATTACCGGTAGCAGGTTTTACTTGACTTCCATTCCTGCAATTATTTGATGCAACACATCACGGTCAGTAGAGTTGTCTGAAGTCTACAGATATCAACACGTATGTTCCGCCTCTCAACATACGATATATTATTATCATTTAAAGACTGTAGAATTACTCTGCAGCTGATCGACCTTTCCGAAAACCTCCGTTGTATTCTCCAGCGAGTACTGAACTTGCTGTTCTATTCGTTCAAGGATGGATAACGATATAATCTGGTATGCTACAGGCAGTAATGCGATACCGGTATTCACATCTTTGATTTTTCCTTTCTTATGTAAAGAATGGATTAAAACTATATCCCATACGTCAATGGTGGTCTTTTGCAAGACGTCTATTACTTCCTCCGGGTCGTATTTCCGTAATTCTTCTATCATGGAATCTTCACCATAGGCCTTGTTGTTTCTTTAGTCTCTCTACACGGCGTTTGATCACTTCGCGATCCGGGGGAATAAACGGCAGGTTCTGGCATGTTGATTTGTTGTTTCTGATGGGGTTAACTGGTTCTTCGCAATTTATAAGTTTGTCGAAGTATTTGGAAAGGAACTCACAGTTTTCTTCGTTTGATGTTGCTTAAATTCCATCTTTCTCTTGAAATCAAAGGGACGGGGGATTGCACCCTCGTACCATCTTTTCAAAACTCCTGTAACATTCTTGGGTTTTAAATTCACTGGAAGTCTTACTCAATCTTGTTCATTTGTTATTTTTCGTACTTGCGTTTCTCACTGTGTATTATCTTCGCAGTTTGTGCACGTTGGATTTTGTAGATGTTCCAGTATTCCTCTCTTTTGGACTTGTGGTACATTTTCCAGGTCGTCAAGGCTTGTTCGCAACTTTCGTTCCACCAGGCATGTTCCCCCCTCTCCCCTTTTTAACCTCTGCTACGTCCTTTGCAGATTGAACCATCTGCCGTTTTTTATTGTTAAAGTACAAGTCCACTGGCTGTCGAAGCTGGTTAGGGCAGGTTGATTCTTTTCTTGTTTAAAGGGATGGGTCTTAACTACCTTTTTTCATGCTATTTGTTCGGGACGTCGACCTATGAAGATCTTTTGCCCCTAACTTATCTTCTTAGATATAATGTTCATCCCCTTTATGACTATGACGTTCATTATTTCTGGATTGTATCTTCAAGATATTGCTACATGGTCCATGTGGACATCATCTGGAAGTAATGATTTTCACATAATTCAACAAGGTGTTTTCTATTATCGTTTGTCCTCTTTTGAGCCGGAATCGTCTAAGACGTCTCTGTATTTCTGTTCCCGTCCAAGCTGTGCGTTGAAATCCCTCATTAAGATCTTGAAATATTGTTTTTGGAATTTTGGTCATTCTGTCATCGAGGATGTTCCAAAATCTTTGTTCTCGGAATCTTTCTGGTTTTGGTCGTCATTCAGAGCGTAGACATTGATCAACGTATACGTTTTGTTTGAACATCGCAGGGTTATTACCGATATCCAATAATTTATAGGTCCAAATTTGTGACAGACCTACGAATTGAGGGGTTAACCGCAAAAGCCGTGCCAAAGATTCGAGTGATCTTCATTAATAAATTTGGGATCTGCTCTTGAATAAACGGTACTACATCTGATTCGAAAGTTTCTTCGTCTATGAAGCGGGTTTCTTGCAATGCTATTCCGGAGATATTGTTTTTTCATGGAGGGCTTTGGTCAGTTGTTTCATTTTGCTACTTTGGGTGTGAGAATATATGGTCAAGTATGGCAGGAAAGTCTTAAATTTGGGTTTCAGCCGGGCTCGGGACCGATTACAGCAACCCAGTAGTTATTATTCACAGGGCACTGTCAGAGGATACTCCCTAGTGTTCACCAACAGAAGTGCATCGTAAGACAACACTTAGCACTGGGAGAGAGCGTGACTTGAAATTCGTGTTAACTCATTGCTGAGACGGTAGAAAATATGTTGAATTCCGAGTTGACTCAGGCGTGCGAAAGAAAAGGTTAAATTATTTTTAGCTCATAGCTTTTGTTCCCATGAGTTTCCGAGGACATGATCGGCTCACCAGTTCTGTGGCTGCTTTCCCCTGAGTGTGTTGTTTTTGGTTGCATGCGGATGCTGCGGTGCAATGTTTTCCCTGCCCTTCTGTATGACTTTGACTGCTGGATGCTCAGCCCTTTCTTGGAGTGCGGATTTAAGGTTTCTAAATGTACTCGAGAAGAAGAAAGCTTCGAATATCCTGGGTAGAAATAAAGCGTAATAAGGAAGTCCTTCACCTGTTAAATGAAAAAGAAAAGCCTCTAACAACCATCAAGAAGCGAAAGCCCGGGTACAGCGGCCACATCATGAGAGGTGAACGATATGAATATCTTCAACTCATCACTGAGGGGAAAATTGAAGGAAAACGATTTTTGGGGAGACGGAGAATTTTTTTGCTTAAAGAACTGCGTCATTGGTATGAATGAACTTCCGCTATTTCACGAGTTATCATAATCAATTGGATCGCCAACCTTCGTACGGAGACGGCATCTTAAGAAGTGGATCTGTACGGGATAGGGATAGGAAGGAAACGGCTGGAGCGTTGAAGAAGGCACAATGTCGGCATTTTCTTCAAGTTGAAACTATTTCGAGGATTCGAACCCACCTTTCCCAAGACTACAGAGTTAGCAGCCATACCTGGCCATGCTGCAACCCAATGAACTAATCTGTTCTTTTGACTCACCCATTGAGGATATAGTATAGTGATGCGGATGATGTGAATATCGTGAGAGAAATAGCTGCCGCCGAACCTGACATAGCTGTGGCTTATACATAATGTTAAAGAACAAAGTTATTAAAAATAATCTGCACTCGCACTCGTTCGAACGGTGCAAAATTCAACGCCTGCAGTCGGATAACTGTGCCAGTAGCGCTGCATTCCGCATTACAACTGAGTAGTTCACATCATAAATTTTGTTTTTACGTATATAGTGTGTCGTATTGTTATTGTTTACAGTTCCAAGATCCCCTGATTTAACACCTACGGATTTTCCTTATCTGCTATCAGTTTCGTGGAATAACAGGAACTATCACAGCAAAAATGTTGACAAGAGTGCTAGAGAGCAATATGAGAAACGTAGGTTTGTGTTCAGTACAATGATGGAGTTGCTTTCAATATATTCTCTGATGAAACGAGCAATCAAAGTCATTCATATTTTGATTATCATGTGACTGCCGTGAGTAGCAATCAACCATACTGTTGAATATGCCCCTGCTTGGTGCGACAACCTAACATACTGCGGAGTATGTATCTGAAACGCCCGGCATATCTACTGTACGTTTCCACATTTTCTAACCATATTTGGAAACCGGATCTTTTGAACATAATATATTTTTACACCAGTCCGTATCTCCACTATTCCTAAACTCCGTTGCTGTTTAGAGTGCTGCCTTTTGTAAACTGTGACTAAAATAGGGACTAGGCGCTCTCTACTTCGGAAAGTGAATTGGCACCGATTCCAATTACTTGTGTCAGTTGGCTCGCTTAGGGTCTTTAGCTGAGTCTTGCATTGATTACACTCACTTCTACCAAGATCTTCACCTTCATGTTTCTTATCCGACCTTCCTTGGCAAGCTCCTGTTCTTTACCTCTCCCACCAGTATTAGATTTGTAAGGCCTAACGAATGTTCTATTTGAGTTTTTCCGTTTCTTTTGCAATATTTTTTATCCTTTGAAGGGTCGGATCTCTTCCATTTTCCCTTCCGATTTGCGTTAAAGGATTAAGGTTCTCTAACTTTCCCTTAGAATAGCAAACACCGGGCGAGTTGGCCGTGCGCGTAGAGGCGCTCGGCTGTGAGCTTGCATCCGGGAGATAGTAGATTCGAATCCCACTATCGGCAGCCCTGAAAATGGTTTTCTGTGGTGTTCCATTTTCACACCAGGCAAATGCTGGGGCTGTACCTTAATTAAGGCCACGGCCGCTTCCTTCCAACTCGTCGCCGTAAGACCTATCTGTGTCGGTGCGACGTAAAGCCCCTAGCAACAAAAAAAAAAGAATAGCAAACATCACAACCATAAATAACCAGTTATTTTAATGGGAGTTGAATCATGGCTAAGAAATTATAATTTCGATGCGGGAATTCCCTCTCGGAAACGGAGTGCTTATTACAGTTAAGATTGGAGCGGTAGGAGGGGGTAACACTTTTACGCTAGAAAAAAGTTGTAAGCTTCGAAAAAGTTAAGGATAAGGAACATGAAAATTTAATTTTAAGGCTCATCTGTGGAGATAATAGGCAACTTGATGTTTTTGGAGTGTACAGACTTTGAAAGAATGGCGCTGACTCTCATGTTGAATTATTTGATGAGATAATCATCTATGTGGGGAAAACGAAAGGGAAAGTTATTGTAGCGGATGTTTTCAATTTACAAAATGTTAACTGGCAAGGTAATGCTCATGACAGAAAGCATGTCTAATGGTGGTGGTGGTGATTATTGTTTTAAGAGGACGTACAACTAGGCAACCATCCTCTATATAACACTAATCAGAGAGAAAAAAGTGGAAGGAATCCGACACTTCGAAAAGTGAAGGTATCGACCAAAGGAAGAAAAGGGCCACGAAGGGCATGAAAATTAAAGACTCCCTAGCCCTCGGAAACCTAATAGCGTCGGGGTCGGAAAAGAACAAGAGTTGACCAAGGGAGGTCGGATAGGATAGATGAATGTGAGGAGACCGAGGCAAGTAAGTGGAAGCAATGTCAGGACTCAGCTATGGACCCCGTGGTCGCCAACCCACGCTCCAAAGTTCAGAGCGCTTGGGGCCCCTTTTAGTCGTCTCTTATGACAGGCAGGTGATACGGTAGGTGTTATTCTACCGCCCACACCTACATGCATGACTGTTTTTTCTCGTATTTAAAAGTAAAGGCGGTATAAGTGAAATTTGTAAAAGTAGGTGTATTAAACAATACGAAACGTTTGAAGAGAGAACTTTCAAAAAATTTCTAAAAAGCCAATATGATCAGTGTAAAAAAAAATGTTAACAGCCTACGGCATTGGTTTAAAGCAGTTATAGAGGAGTTTATGCACTTGTAAAAGTAGTCAAGAATGATAAAAACCCACTATGTCATTACAGAGAAATGAAGAGATTAAGAAGGAAGATCTTTTTTTTTTGCAAGGTGCTTTACGTCACACCGACACAGATAGGTCTTATCGAGGCGATCTTCTGCGTCAATGCATCACGGTGGGTGCGATTTACACTCGCTGACGTGAAAAAGTGGACATGCTCTGAACACCTGGTTCACTATCAACAGGAAGGAGAGCAAATGGTGGACACAAAAGTGACCGTGGATGAATTTAGACCAGATTTTATGAACCAGAGCTCAAACACCCGTCTGCAGAATAGCGAAACGCAGGATCACCACGAAGACAGGAGTTTCGACAAAACCCTTTCACCGCTAAGCTGATGGTCATTGCGGCTTTCGTTGTCAGAGGCGTGCTTGCGTATCGCTTGTTTCCAAATGGCACAACGGTGCTAACAACATACTATAGGATCTTCCTGCAGAGATAGTTAAGTCGTACAATTAGGGGAAAGACGCCCGGCTCCTCCCATCCACATCATCCTTTCCATGATAACGCCAGAAGGCATGCAGCAGAAGCTGTGCGAAGACATACACTAGAACAACCGCCATACTCACCAGATCTTTCTCCGTGCGATTTTGTGAAAAATCTACTGAGTGGGAGATGGTTTGAGGCACGAGAGGGCATTGCTAACTCTGTGAAATATGATTTGCAAAATTCAAATATGGTAAGGCGAATGGTATCCGTCGTCTCTCGCATCGTTGACAACGTTTTGTGCAAAATCTAGGGGACTACATCGAGATTTTACTGTAGAGGTTACTATCCTCTCTAGGAATAAACACTTTGAAGAACAAGGATCTCCTTGTTGACAGATTCCTCGCTTTATCGCCTTCACCCGGTAAACCTATTGTGCATTGTTCACACATTTCACAAATCTTTACGCTCTCCACTCCTACCTGTATATTTCCATGATTCTGGTAGATTCCAATTTCGTCCCCAACTCTCGTATTCAGTCATCAGTAATTAAATATATTTGGAGATAATAATTTCTAGGTTAAGGAGGTAACTAATACTGGGGTAGTGCTGAAATTTACCTAAGAAAATCAATTCATTTACAAAAAGATACGCAATTTGAATGATTAGAAAACAGCTGGGATTGATTAGATTTCTTAGGAGATATCAAAAATGTAGTGCCATATCGGAAATAATTATTTGATTACTATTTTCATGAAGGTGCCTTACCAAATGAATGGAGAGTTGATATAGTAAATCTAGTGTACAAATAATTGTTGGCCAGTCATATTCAGGAGGTCAAATGGACTGTATCGCCATTGACCTATCGTGACCTTTTGTTAGCGTAGATCATGGGAGACTGCCGGCAAAATTTAGGGCTATTGGACTAGACAAAAGGGTGATTGAATGCTTGGCTAAATTTTCCAGTAAACAGCACTCAGAGAACCAGCGTAAAACTTTAAGCCGGAGGTCTCCAAAGCCGAAATTATGTTTGTTACGAACGCAAACGATATGAGTAAAATCTGGAGTCAAAGAAAATGATGTTTGTGGAAGATGTTATTCTGTATAGAGCAGTAAGAAAGTTACAGGAGTGTGACTACAGAAGGTCCTAGAAAATGTTGTGAGATGGACAGCAGACAATGGTATGGTAGTAAGCGGGATGAAAAGTGAGGAAGTGAGAAAGAGCTCCTGGCCAATAAAATGAGGACATATCGCCGTGAAGTGCCAATCGCAAGAAATTGGGAAAAAGTCCAAGAAAATAAGAAAACAATCATTTTGACGGCTTCACTTCCGTAACATTTTCCCTTAATTGTCATTAACAATCACGTCGCCCATTGAACTAACCCAGACGAGACTGAAGAAAACTTCTGCCTAGACACAAGTGTTGTTAGAACAGTCAGAGCCGGGCGAGCTGGCCATGCGGTTAGGGGTGCGCAACTATGAGCTTGCATCCTGGAGAGAGTAGTTTCGAACCCCACTGTCGGCAGCCCTGAAGGTGGTTTTCCGTGATTTCCCATTTTCACACCAAGAAAATGCTTGAGCTCTGCCTTAATTAAAGCCACGGCCATTTCCTTCCCAGTCCTAGGCCGTTCCTATCCCATAGGACCTATCTGTGTCGGTGTGACATAAAGCAAATTGTAAAAAAAAAAAAAAAAAAAAAGTCAGACGCAGGACTGGCAATATTCATTTGTTTAACAGAGCGACGTTCACACATCACACATGTCGGCTCATAGCGTAATAGAGGAGGATTGTATTCAAGATGGTGTTACAACGAGAGAGGGAGGGAAATGCCAGCAGGTGAATATCTGAGATACTGATTACTGGTGAAGTGTTAGTTCAAGCTTGCCACACCACAATTAAGGATTTCATGATTGGAGTAGGCCTAAGGGCATTGTATGTGGTGGTGGTGCTTGTGATGACTGATATTTTAACAGGAAGTACAACCATCCTCTATTATACGATCAAATTTTGTTAAGGACATACGATACAGGAGAAATGCCATGCGATTTTAGACAGAATATTATATCTATTCCCAAGAAAGCAGGTGCTGACAAGTGTAAAAACTTGTCCTTTATTAATTTAGTATCTGAGGCTTGCGACGTTTTAACACGTATTATTTACAAAATAGAATTTGAAGATGAGTTAGGAGAAGATGGACTTGACTTCAGAAGAAATGTAGGAATACTGAAGCAACCCTGACTTTACGTCTGATCTTAGAGGACCGAAGTAAGAACGGACAAGCCCACGCATGTGGCATTCATACATCTAGAAAAGACATTTGAAAATATTGATTGAACCAAGCATTTTCAGATTATGAAGGCGATCGGGATCAGATACAATACAGAGAAAGAAGAATTATCTACAATGTGTACAAAAATCAGTCTGGAGTGAAAAGAACAGAAGACTATGAAAAAGAAGCAGCAGTCTAGAATGGAGTGAGGCTAGGCTGCAGATTGTCCCCTCTCCTATTCTACGTTTACATAGTGATGGGGGTAATAGAAATGAAAGAGGAACTTGGAAAAGGAAACCCAAGGAGAGGAAATGAAGAGGAACTTGGAAAGGGAAACCCAAGGAGAGGAAATAAAAACTCTGAGATTTGCCTACGTTATTATTTTATTCGAATCTTCAGTAGATCTGGAGAAACTACTGAAAGTTATGGACACAGTCTTGGAGAAAGGGTACAAGATGATAAATAAATCGAGCAAAGTAATGGAGTGCAGTCGAATGAAGTCAGATGATGCTGAGCTTTTGAAATGTGGTGTTACAGAAAATACCGAAAGCGAGATGGTAGATCGAATCACGAAAGAAGAGATACTCAATCGAATTGATGCGAGAACGATTTCGCGAAATTTTACCAAACAAAGGGACAGAATGATAGGACAAAAATCTTAAGATACCCAGGAGTTGTTCAGTTCATTTTTGAGGGTAGTGGACTGTTTAACGGCAAACAAAAACGTTTTTCATACATTTAGATTGTTGTAATATATAGTATGTAAATGTTGCCGACTGATGGCTGAAAACAAGTCATTCATCATGTATCCAATATAAAAGCGAGCATTAATGCCTGAAAATAATGTTATATACGAATGGGAGGTCGATCGGGTGAGTTGTACGCACCGAGAGTCACGATATGTAGTACAACAAGCGCGCGAGAACTCCGGCGTGAGCACCCTAATCCTTGCTGAAGACGTCACAACGGCATCAAGTAAGGAAGAAACACCTGAAACCATAAGCAGAGGCAGAGTGGTAAGAAAAAAACCGTAGCTATAGCCTTGCAGGCAAGCAACTCAATGTTGGAAACATTCTAAGGATATGAACTAGGAATTTTAAGTAAATAAAATGTAGTAATGTATGATAATATATTATTTATTCCTAAAAATTACAATTATTTTCTTAAACATCGTTACGCGGTCGATTAGATCAGAAATTTGCCTTTTTCTAACACTTCGAGTGCTAATGTAACTCAATGCATTGCTTCACTTAAGCACTACTACGAGCACTAATGTGAGTCAGGGCAGAGTTTCACTGAACTACATTTGGTCTGGACATTTTTCAAAAAATCAAGAAACTCCTGAGGGTATTGAACCAAAGAACACATTAAAGAAATAATTATGTAAATAATATGATTTGGCTAGAATTTGAATAAAAAAGAATATGAGTGAAGAAACAAGTGATTTTAGTCCGACCGAGCTCGATAGCTCCAGTCGCTTAAGTGCGGCCAGTATCCAGTATTCGGGAGATAGTAGGTTCGAGCCCCACTGTCGGCAGCCCTGAAAATGTTTTTCTGTGGTTTCCCATTTTCACACCAGGCAAATGCTGAGGCCGTACCTTAATTAAGGCCACGGCCGCTTCCTTCCCACTCCTAGCCCTTTCCTGTCCCACCGTCGCAAGAAGACCCATCTGTGTCGGTGCGACGTAAAGCAACTAGAAAAAAAAAATAGTCCGTTTTTCCGGAAGTGCATTTAGGCTGGAAGTGTTTTTCTTTAAATTTGATAGAGCTACCCAAGACTCACAATTTGAAACCTTTCCTGGAATTTTAGCCCTTCATCTTTCGTCACAACTGGGAAAATTGCTTAATTTTAAGTTTTTTTTGTAGTATGGGGACCCATACTTTCTCTGCTAAGAAATGTATCCAGCGTAATAGGGCGAAGAGACTGGAGTTTGTGTATATCTCAACAAACGCATTAATTACTGAAACCAGGTTGTATTCTGGGATGAGAGTAAATTAAACTTCTTTTGAATCTGATGGATGAAAGTGTGTGTGGCGTAAACTAAATCAAGAATTTGATTCTAGGGACATTGCACCAAATGTCAAGCATGACGGAGGACATGTCATGGTGTGGGGATGCACGAGCTACGCTGGTTGTTGTTGAGGTGGTGGTGGTAGTGGTGATTATTGTTTAAAGAGGAAGTACAACTAGGCAACCATCCTCTATATAACACTAATCAGAGGGAAAATATGGAAGGGCTCCAACACTTCGAAAAATGAAGATATCGGCCAAAGGAAGGCAAGGGCCACGAAGGGCTTGAAAATGAAAGACTCCCTAGCCCTCGCAAACCTAACAGCATCGGGGTCGGAAAAGAACAAAATTTGACCAAGGGAGGTCGGATAGGATAGATGAAAGTGAGGAGCCTGGCACAAGTAAGTGGAAGCAATGCCAGGACTCAGCTGAGGGCCCTGTGGACGCTAGCCCACGCTCCAAAGTTCAGAGCCCTTGAGGCCCCTTTTAGTCGCCTCTTACCACAGGCAGGGGATACCGTGGGTGTTATTCTACCGCCCCCACCCACAGGGGGATTGTTGTTGAGGGTAATATGACTGCTACAGCGCAAGTGAACATTTATTTTGTTTATTTGATCCGTTTAACCTCGTCCGTTGGTTTTCCGACGGACTCAGCAAAGGTTCCCACCTCTACCGCCTCAAGTGCAGGGTCCTCCAGCGTGAGACATTTGGTGGGGAATACAAATAGGAAGGAGGGCCAGTACCTCGCTCAAGTGGCCTCACCTGCTATATTGTACAGGGACCTTGTGGGGATGGGAATCGAGCCCACCTCTACTCTGATGACCTTCCGAGACTGAGTGGAGCACGTTTCAGCCCTCGTACCACTTTTCAAATTTCGTAGCAGAGCCGGGAATCGAACCCGAACCTTCGGGGTAGCAGCTAATCACACAAACCACTACTTCAAAGAGTAGCACGTGTGTCGACATATTCCTTGATTATTAACTGGGCAGTCTTGCTCAGTTAAATACTGAGGGTTTTCATCAAGACAACGACATCTAATTACGGAGGCCTGCAGATGCGTTACACCTAATATACTGCATCAAGTCACAGTTTCAGTTCAAGTGCGTCCCCAAATGTGCGTTAATCAAGACGGTCACCATTTCGAGCACATGCGGCGTTAGCGAACATGTGTTCACACACCTCAAGTCCCTTCCACCGGCCATGTTGTTCCCATCCAGATCTGCTTATCAGATTGGCCTTTTCAGGGCCACGTAAACACTTTTATTGGGCCCTTATTATGTGCTCATGTACAGTAAATCATTACGTTCAATTAAGGGAGTTATTGCAAATATATTGAAATGTGAGCCCTCATAATTTTATCCCACTCTGTAATAAATGTGGAAACTTGATCGGATATTCATGGCTCCGAATATCTGGGAGAATCGTTAAACAAGGCCCTTTATGTTATAGGTAGAGTAGCTGTTGGTTTCAAGCCTAGATGACCACGTCAGAGTTCTCTTTTGAGACAGGGATAAGCCCGGCAAAATTATAGTAATATCATTTGTTACTCTTGTGGTAGCCTGGTTTAAGGCTGCAGTAGGTGTGACCCTAAGTGATTGGTGCAAAAATCGATTGTTGAAAATTTTGAAGAGAGCGAAATAGACGCATGAAATTAACCCAGTGCGATAATAGCGTGAGCCTAATATTTTGAAGTTACTGGCCCAAGTGTAACTCGAGGCTCTGTACAAGCATAAAGAGACGAGAAAAGATGAATAAGTAAGCACTGGAACGCAGAGGAGAAGAGAGTCAGTTGTAAGTGGTCAATTATCAGTTGCCAGTCACAGGTGTCTTAGTTTTTTCGTCATTTGAAGGCGTGAGTCTTTTGTGAATTATTGTATATTGTAACTGCTGTGTCCAGTATGGTTTTGCATCTCGGAGTTTAGAGACCGGATAACATGTACGGGAACTTTAAATTATTTCAAAAATTCAATATTGAGGGAGTTAGGAAGCAATTAACTCGGGAGATGGAAATTTAAATACGGGAGAAACTATGGACATTGTTAGTAAAGCTCGTGACATAAAGCAGTGATCAGTTATGAACAGAAACCTTGTATTGATTAGTCATTAATGGGCAGAAGATAAGGGAAGGAATTCTAGACATTCAGACTAGAGGAATTGTGATAAATAAGTTACAAGATTGTGAGCAACTGCAACGTGACCTCGAAAATGTTGTGAGATGGACAGCAGGCAATGGTATGTTGATAAACGGGGTTAAAAGTCAGGTTGTGAGTTTCACAAATAGGAAAAGTCCTCTCAGTTTTAATTACTGCGTTGATGGGGTGAAAGTTCCTTTTGGGGATCATTGTAAGTATCTGGGTGTTAATATAAGGAAAGATCTTCACTGGGGTAATCACATAAATGAGATTGTAAATAAAGGGTACAGATCTCTGCACATGGTTATGAGGGTGTTTAGGGGTTGTAGTAAGGATGTAAAGGAGAGGGCATATAAGTCTCTGGTAAGACCCCAACTAGAGTATGGTTCCAGTGTATGGGACCCTCACCAGGATTACCTGATTCAAGAACTGGAAAAAATCCAAAGAAAAGCAGCTCGATTTGTTCTGGGTGATTTCCGACAAAAGAGTAACGTTACAAAAATGTTGCAATGTTTGGGTTGGGAAGAATTGAGAGAAAGAAGAAGAGCTGCTCGACTAAGTGGTATGTTCCGAGCTGTCAGCGGAGAGGTGGCGTGGAATGATATTAGTAGACGAATAAGTTTGAATGGCGTTTATGAAAGTAGGAAAGATCACAATATGAAGATAAAGTTGAAATTCAAGTGGACAAACTGGGGCAAATATTCATTTATAGGAAGGGGAGTTAGGGATTGGAATAACTTACCAAGGAAGATGTTCAATAAATTTCCAATTTCTTTGAAATCATTTAGGAAAAGGCTAGGAAAGCAACAGATAGGGAATCTGCCACCTGGGCGACTGCCCTAAGTGCAGATCAGTATTGATTGATTGATTGTGTAAATATTTTGGAACACCGGTATCAAGTTAGTGTCGTAAAGCAAGTTAGACTTGAACTTGCGACATAAGCAGTAGATGCCAGACTTATTATATGTAACTGAAGCCTGTTTAAGGCACCCAGGAGTCCGTGTGACTACGCCAACGCAATAAAATTCACGATTAAATGCACGTGTCGGTGTATGATAGCTTTTTCTCTTCACTTTCTTTCAAAATGAACTTTATCCCGAAACTTTGGAAGTCCAATTTTATAGTGGTGATGGTGGTGGTGATTATTGTTTTAAGATGAAGTACAACTAAGCAACAATCCTCTATATAACACTAATCAAAGGGAAAAATGGAAGGGATCGGACACTTCGAAAAATGAAGGTATCGGCCAAAGCAGGACAAGGCCACGAAGGGCGTGAAAATGAGACTCTCTAAGCTTCGAGTGTTCTAATACCGTTGGAGTCGAGAAAGAACAAGAATTGACTAAGGGAGGACGGATAGGATAGATGAAAGTGAGGAGCCTGGCACAAGTAAGTGGAAGCAATGCTAAGACTCAGCTGAGGACCCCGTGGTCACCAACCTACGCTACCAAGTTAAGAGCCCCTGAGGCCACTATTAGTCGCCTCTTACGACTCGCAGGAGTTACTGTTGGTGTTATTCCTCCCCTCCCCCCCCCCCGCCACACAGAGGGTATCTAATTTCATACCTGTCAAATGTAACGGATTGATTCAATTTAATACCTTGTTTTTAATAATTTCCTCAGTCTTTCGTCTTGGTCTACCTACCATCATTTGTAGCTGTAGTCATTAAATTCACCATTAAATATATGATCCCCATCACAAAAATCCAAGGGGTCATTTAAATCTATATATATAAAATAACTTGTCCTGACTGACTGACTGACTGATTCATCATCGCCGAGCCAAAACTACTGGACATAAAGAAATGAAACTTTGGGGATACATTTATATTAAGAAGTAGGTGCTCGCTAAGAGAGGATTTTTGGATATTCGGTCGCTAAGGGGGTGAAAAAGGGGGGTGAAATTGTAAAATGAGTGTATCTATATCTCAAAACTTTAAAAGTTTACAGATGTAAAAATCGGTATTTAGAATCTTCCTTAAAAATAAGGAAACACGTATTTTTTTGTTTTCGGAAAATCCCAATAGGAGGGGTGAAAATGGGTGAAAAAGTGGTTGAATGCCTTTAATCAGGATACCGGTACGTATATCTCAGAAACTGAAGATATTACAGACCTGAAAATTGGTACTTTCGATCTCTCTTAAAAATAAAGAAACACGTATTTTTTGTTTTTGGAAAATCCAATTAATGGGAGGGTAAAAAGGGGGGTGAATTTTAAAAATGAGTTTATCTATATCTCAAAACTTTTAAAGTTTACAGATATAAAAATTGGTATTTAGAATCTTCATTAATAATAAAAAAATCACGTATTTTTAATTTTCGGAAAATCCCAATAGGAGGGGTGAAAAGGGGTGAAAAATGGGTTGAATGCCTTTAATGAGGATACTTATATCTCAGAAACTGAATATATTACAGACGTGAATTTTAGTGTTTGGGATCTCCTTCAAAAATAAGGAAACACGTATTTTTTGTTTTTGGAAAATCCAATTAATGGGGGGGATGAAAAGGGGGTGAATTTTTAAAATGAGTGTATCTATATCTCAAAACTTTTAAAGTTTATAGGTGTAAAATATGGTATTTAGAATCTCCTCTAAAAATAAAGAAACACGTATTTTTTATTTTCGGAAAATCCCGATAGGAAGGGTGGAAAAGGGTGAAAAAAGGGTTGAATGCCTTTAATGAGGCTACTTATATTTCAGAACCTGAAGATATTTCAGACCTGAAAATTGGTATTGGGGATCCACTTTAAAAATAAGGAAACAAGTATTTTTTCGTTTCTGGAAAATCCAAATAATGGGGGGTGAAAAGTGGGGTGAATTTTTAAAATGAGTGTGTCTATATCTTAAAACTTTAAAAGTTTACAGATGTAAAAATTGGCATTTAGAATCTGCTTTAAAAAGAAAGGAACAGTTTTTTTTTTGTTTTCGGAAAATCCCAATAGGAGGGGTGAAACAGGGGTTGAATGCCTTTAATGAGGATACTTAAATCTCAGAAACTGAATATATTACAGACCTGAAAATTGGTATTTGGGATCTCCTTTCAAAATAAACAAACTTTTTTTTTTTGCTTTTGGAAAATCCAATTAATGGGGGATGACAAGGGGGGGGTGTTAATTTTTATACAGTATACCTCAAAAACTTAACATGTTACAGAAGTGAAAAATGGATTGACTTAATTGTATGAGAATACTTACATCTATTAAAAACTAAAGTTGTTAGGGCCTACAGACGTGAAAATTGGTATTTGGTTCTCCTTTAAAAACGAAGAAAAACCCGTTTAGGGGGGGAATCATCTTGGGGAGCGGGAGTGAAAAGGAATTGAATTCCTTTCATGAGGACACATAAATCAAAAACTGAAGAAGTTAGAGTCGTGATAATTGGTATTTAGACGATCCTTTTCTATTAAAGAAACAAGTATTTTTTTGCCGGAAAATTCGCTTGGGAGGAGTGTGAAAGTGAAAAAAGTGAATTATTTTTATCTCAAAACTAAAGGTAATAGACGTGAACATTGGTGTTTGGAATCTCCTTTAAACATAAAGAAATACGCCTTCTTTTAGTTTTTTTTGGGGGGAGGGTGTAAATAAATTTAACGGCGGTGGGGTTTAAACTGAGGTGAGACCAATTGATTTTACTGTTCATAATGTATTTATAAGGAGCCTCCGTTGCTCAGGCGGCATCGCACCGGCCTCTCACAGCTGGGTTCCGTGGTTGAAATCCTGGTCTCTACATGTGACATTCGTGCTGGACAAAACGGAGGCATGACAGGTTTTTCCTGTCACCATTCATTCCAGCAACACTGTCCCATATCATTTCATTTCATTTGTCATTCATTAATCATTGCCCCAGCGGAGTGCGACAGGTTTCGGCAGCCGGCACAATTCCTGTTGTCGCCGCTAGATGGGGGCTTTATTCATTCCATTCCTGACCCTGTGGAATGACTGGAAACAGGCTGTAGATTTTCGATGTACTTATTCTGATCATAAACCGATCATTTTTAATCTTTCCTGGGTTCATTTTCAAGAGCCATCTTTTCCTTCGGAGAACGTTCTTAGATTACAGTAGATTCTCCTGATATATAAATAAAAATTTTAACACATTTGAAATAAACGATAGGAATGCGATTGACCGTCCTATTGTTCACCTCTATAATAAGATCAATAATGCACGGAAGTATGTCATTCGTATCGCCAGAAATCCCGCACACTTGCCTACGCGCGACAATGGTGCTGCTCATATTCTCAACAATGACAATGGCAGCACATGTAATTTACCGCCAAGTAGCGGTCTTGCATCTTGCTGTGGGGTCCAGAACATAATAATAATAATAATAATAATAATAATAATAATAATAATAATAATAATAATAATAATAATAATAATAATAATGTTCTGGACCGTCGTCAAATGTGCGGACCGCGCTGGAAACGGGTCCTGGACGGGTAATGACTAAGAATGCAGTCCGACCGCGGGTTCAGTACCGCCAAGGCACCCAAGACGACACCACGCCGGATCTCCTGAAGGATTTGATATATATCAAAAATGCTTTTAGGAAAAGATAGCAAAGATTTAGGGACCCAACTGGCCGGGTGGAATATCTGGACTTAGCCCGAGAAGTACGAAATCGATTGCTGGAAAGAAAGATTGAAGGATGGGAGGAAACTTGCCGTAATCTATTAGAAAACGAGTCAGATCGCGAATTTTGGCGGATTCCCTCAGAGAACGAGTCAGATCGCGAATTTCAGCGGATTATATATAAAACAATAAGCATTCAATTATAAATTTCAGTATAATACCGTAGCGAAGCACGGGTATCTTGCTAGTTAGAAATAAGTTTGTTTAGGGTGGACTGAGCATGCCTGGGATCCGCTGGATAGCTTGGGGCATTTACCGATGTGATATGATATAGGGACACTACCGAGCAAGTTGTTCGTGCGCGTAGGGGAGCGCAGCTGTGAGCTTGCATTCGGGAGATAGTGGGTTCGAACTCCATTCTCGGCAAACCAGAAAGTGGTTTTCCGGGTTTACCATTTTCACACCAGGGAAATGCTGGGACTGTGCCTGCGTTAAAGCCACGTCCGCTTCTTTGCCACTCCTAACTCTTTCCTATCCCATCGTCGTCGTAAGACCTATCTGTGTCTGTGCGGCACAAAGCCAATTGTAAAAAAATATCTGAGAGAACACGCCCGCGATATACGGCGAAATAAAAATTAAAAACAGCAACTGCCGGGATACGAACCAGCTCGCACTTTATGCGGCCACTCATTAACTCACCGCTGGTCCCAAGTAAGCTAACGAGGGACCTAGCTGGTCACCGGAAGATAACACGTTATTCAATACGCGTGGCGTACACATAATGCACTCTTTCACGTGCATAAAGTTTTCATTCGCGTTGCGCATGGGTAATAAGTTCATTCAGGAGCGCTACTGCTCCCAAATCCATGGCATTAAGCCGTCTGAACTCTACATCAGTAATAAGTGCAAACTGACATGGCCCGATGTTCAAACGCGGCAGAGGTGCTGTATAATGGTCGTGCTGGTGATTATTGTTTTAAGAGGAAGCTCAGTCCGCCTCTGTGGTGTAATGGTTAGTGTAATTACTTGCCACACACGAATTTGAAATTTGAAAAGTGGTACGAGGGCTGAAACTGGGTCTACTCAGCCTCGGGAGGTCAAATGAGTGGAGGAGGGGGGGGGGGGGCTCGATTCCCACCTCAGCCACATTCAAAGTCGTTTTCTGAAGTTTCCCACTTCCCTAGGCAAATGCAGGGATGGTACCTAAGTTAACGCCACGGCCGCTTCCTTCCCTTTTCCTTGAATATCCCTTCCTATCTTTCCAGGAACCCTCCCTCACCACAAGGCTCTCGATAACATAGCTGGACATGCCCCCTGGCGAGATAGTGGTCCTCCTTCCCAGTTGTATCCCAGACCTAACGTCTCACGCTCCAGGATATTGCCCTTGAGACGGTAGAGGGGGGATCCCTCGTATTATTATTATTATTATTATTATTATTATTATTATTATTATTATTATTATTATTATTATTATTGTCCGCCTCTGTGGTGTAGTGGTTAGCGTGATTAGCTGCCACCCCCGGGGGCCCGGGTTCGATTCCCGGCTCTGTCACGAAATTTGAAAAGTGGTATGAGGGCTGGAACGGGGTCCACTCAGCCTCGGGAGGTCAACTGAGTAGAGGTGGGTTCGATTCCCACCTCAGCCATCCTGGAAGTGGTTTTCCGTGGTTTCCCACTTCTCCTCCAGGCGAATGCCGGGATGGTACCTAACATAAGGCCACGGCCGCTTCCTTCCCTCTTCCTTGCCTATCCCTTCCAATCTTCCCATCCCTTCACAAGGCCCCTGTTCAGCATAGCAGGTGAGGCTGCCTGGGCGAGGTACTGGTCATTCTCCCCACTTGTATCCCCGACCAAGAGTCTGAAGGTCCAGGACACTGCCCTTGAGGCGGTAGATGTGGGATCCCTCGCTGTGTCCGAGGGAAACGCCGACCCTGGAGGGTAAACAGATGGTGATGATGATGATGATGATGATGATTATTATTATTATTATTATTATTATTATTATTATTATTATTATTATTATTATTATTATTATTATTATTATTATATCATACTTCTCTTTATGGACAAAGGTTGACCTTTAATTTCTCCTAAATTCAACGCGTGGAATTTAAAGACTTCCATCACCGCTTGATATGTTCCTTTTTGTTTCAGTTCCTTAAAATTGTTTACGTACTTCATTTTATTTTGCTAAATTTTCCTTTAGCTGGGGTGAGTAGCTAAGACGGTTGAGACGGCAGATATACTGGCACGTAAAGGAACACCTGTGAGACTAAATTCCGGAAACTCGGAGTTTCCGGAAACCGTTAAGTAGTTAGTAGGGCGTAAAGCCACTAAAATTATTATTAGTTATGAATCGCGTTTTCTCCGAAGAGGTTTGAAGGCCTTTTTCTCCGTCTGTGTCTTCAGGTGGTTGATTTGTTTTGTAGCAATGTCTAAAGAATCAGAGCAAATTGTTGGATCATCTGCAAAAGCTAGACAATCAATTGAAAAATTCATGTTCTTGTAACCCAATCTCACACCATTATCGAGCCCTTCGTCGTTAATTTCTTTGCTCCACTCGCGGATGGCATATTATTATTATTATTATTATTATTATTATTATTATTAGTATCTCATCGTTCTATTTACGGACGAGAGTTGATTTTCCGTTTCTCCTAAATTTAACGCATGGAGTTTCGAAACTTCCATCACCGTTTGATATGTTATTTTCTGTTTCAGCTTTCTCAAATATTCTTTACGTATTACATATTACTTTTCTAAATTGTCTTTAGATTTTATATTTGTCCGCCTCTGTGGTGTAGTGGTTAGCGTGATTAGCTGCCACCGCCGGAGGTCCGGGTTCGATTCCCGGCTCTGCCACGAAATTTGAAAAGTGGTACGAGGGCTGGAACGGGGTCCACTCAGCCTCGCGAGGTCAACTGAGTAGAGGTGGGTTCGATTCCCACCTCAGCCATCCTGGAAGTGGTTTTCCGTGGTTTCCCACTTCTCCTCCAGGCAAATGCCGAAACTTAAGGCCACGGCCGCTTCCTTCCCTCTTGCTTGTCTATCCCTTCCAATCTTCCCATCCCCCGCAAGGCCCCTGCTCAGCATAGCAGGTGAGGCCTCCTGGGCGAGGTACTGGTCATTCTCCCCAGTTGTATCCAGCGACCCAAAGTCTGAAGCTCCAGGACACTGCCCTTGAGGCGGTAGAGGTGGAATCCCTCGCTGAGTCCGAGAGAAAAGCCAACCCTGGAGGGAAAACAGATTAAGAAGAGGAAGAAGAAGATTTTATATTTGCTGTTCCTTTGTTGTTTCTATTTAATAGTATCAGATGAATTGATAATAACTATATTTTGCTCCTTCAAACATGTATTACCACCATCTGGTAAACAAGGTAGCTGATTAACCACTTGACCCTCTTGACATTGTTTCCATCACATATCTGGGGGACAAGTAGATAAGAATCCCAAAGCGCAAACTATGTCCTTTAACTCATAGATTTACAAGGATTATTCGATGATTGAGACAATTCTCCAGTTACGTGAACTGGCTGGGGGAGGGCACTCTATCTTGGAGGGGAATGTTTCTTTCAAATCAGAGAGGACATTTTTCTCATACAAAATTTGAATCGATTGCGGAGAGATTCCATCTTATTAAGAAACATTTGTAGTAATTTAATGAAGAATTGAGACGAGGGCTGTAAGTTTCACCAAGCTGAAAAGTCCTCTCAGTTGATGGTGTGAAAGTGCCTCAGGGAAAACACTGAAGTACCTAGATGTTAATGTAAGGGGGTAACTGCATACTTGGGATTGTCATCAAAGATTACAGATTTCTTTATATGGTTATGGGGATATTTAGGGGTTGCAATATGAATGTAAAAGAGAGTGCGTATTTGTCACTGGTAAGATCTTAGTTTGTGTATTGTTCCAGTTGTGAGTGACCGAGCTCGATAGCTGCAGTTGCTTAAGTAAGGCCAGTATCCAGTATTCGGTAGATAATGGGTTCAAGCCACACTGTCGGCAGCCCTGAATATGGTTTTCCGTGGATTCCCATTTTCACACCAGGCAAATGCTGGTGCTGTACCTTAATTAAGGCCACGACCGCTTCCTGCCCACTTCTAGCCCTTTCCTCTCCCATTGTCGCCATATAACTTACCTGTATCGGTGCGACTTAAAGCAACTTGTAAAAAAAAGAAGTTCTGGGTGAATTCCAGCAAATAATTAATTAGAGTGACGGAAATGATGCAAAAATCGCCAGAGAAAAATTTGTGGGGGGGGGGGGCGCGGAGGTGACGAACAATTCGACTATGTAGTGTATTTCGAGCTGTCAATAGTGAGATGGCTAAACTTAATATCCTATTAAATTCAGCTTTCGTTTTGCATATCGCAGTCGTAATGTTATTACTTTAGAAGAGGAATGAACTCCTCCTCTCTCCCCTCCTCTCCCGTTCTTCAGCTGATATTTTCTATACCCTCTTCTCTTGTCTACCCCGCTAGTGGCTCTCCATCCAGTTCCTGCACCTTCCCCCGTCATTGAGCTCTGGCATATTGGCTGCTGTATTTATCCACTTCTCTGTCCCTTCAACGTTGTTCCCCATTTCAGTCCAGTCCTTCCGGAGTTCGACTACCCACTCAGTCCCCGTCTTTCCTCACGTCCTTCCCGTTGTTTCCCAGGTTCTTCTAGTTATTCATGCCATGTCCATCCTGATCATGTATTAACATCAAAATAAGAAGATAAGGTTGGAATTGAAGTGGCCAGATTGGGAAAAGCATTCGTTTGTAGGAGGAACACTTAGGTATTGGAATAATTTTCCAAGCAAGGTCACTGATATATTTCCAAATTCTTTGAAATCATTTTTTAATTTCGTGTGGCTATTTCTAGCCGAGTGCAGCCCTTGTAAGGCAGACCCTCCAGTGATGGTGGGCGGCATCTGCCATTTTTAGGACACTACGTGTTATTGTGGTGGAGGATGGTGTTATGTGTAGTGTGGGAGGGATGGGACAGCACGAACACTCAGCCCCCGGGACATTGGAATTAACCAATGAAGGTTAAAATCCCCGACCCGGCGGGGAATCGAACCCGGGACCCTCTGAACCGAAGGCCAGTACCCTGACCATTCAGCCAACGAGTCGGACTTTGAAATCATTAGAAAAGTCATAGGGAATCTGCCAAGAGGATGACACCCCTAAGTGCAGTTCAGTGGTGATAAGATAGATATTGATATTTTAATTTAGAGAAGTCTTAAGGTGAGGGTTAAAGCAGGTTACATGTTAACCGAGGACTTCGAGGCTTAAAACTGGAGTTAGGTGTCTTGGACCTGTTTAAGAATAAAGGTGTCCGAGTCAATAGGTGAGGAGAATTCTAGATCTGGTCATCTTAGCTACTTTATTAATTCAGTCTTAACAAAGCGTGGTTCTATCTCTAGGTGACTTTCTCGTCGTTATGAGGACGATTCACTGTGCGGTCCGGTGATATGACCTCAATTACGAGCGGAGATCTCTAACCTACAGTTTCCGAATTGAAAGTTTGAAATCTCTCCTGTACAAAATGGATCTCGTGCGACGACTGACGAATATCCTTATCAGTCTTGAAAAGAGCGGACTGATATATTATGATGTTTCCATCAGGCGTCGCCCGGTTTTGATGAATCGTTCTAGACATTGGACGTATGAGCGTAGCTGTCGTTTAAGGAAACCGTATCGAAATCAGATTTCCTGGATGAAGCGAAGTTACCGGTCAAATTTCTGTGGTAGTAACTGTACCTCTTAAATGGAAAATAAAATGTTAAGTCCCTAATCATTAATTTTGATCAATTCAAATTATTGCGTACTTATCAGCAATCTACAAACATGAAGTATAATATTTTAAATGAAATAAATACTGCTAGTTTAAATTATGCATCGTGTTATTTATTCAGAATTAAAAAGAAATTGTGAATGTGAAATTTTAGTAGAGAGTATATTCAACAGATAACCACCTCTATTGGGGAATCTGACCGATCGGCCTTCTAATCAGTTCACACATGGTAATGGATGTTATATAATTGCCATGTTTTATTTCTATTTTTCTAGCTCCTTCTTTCTTTCTTAATCCGTTCACCGTCCAGGGTTGGTTTTACCCTCGGACTCAACGAAGGATCCCACCTGTATCGCCATTGTATCCGGGATACAACTGGGAAGGAGGACCAGTGCTTCGCCAAGGCAGCCTGACCTGCTATGCTGAACGGGGTCCTTGTGGGGTATGGGATTGGAAGCGATTGACAAAGAAGGGGAAACGAAGCGGTCGTGGCCTTCAGTTAGGTACCATACCGGAATCGGCCTGGAGGAGAACTATGAAACCTCGGAAAATCGCGTCGAGGATGGCTGAGGTGGGAATCGAACCCCTTCTACTCTGATAATCTCCCGAGGCTGAGTGGACCCCGTTTCAGACCTCGTACCACTTTTCAAGTTTCGTGGCAGAGCCGGGAATCGAATCCGGGTGTCCGAGTGTTGCATATAATCACACTAACAACTATACCACAGAGGTGGACTATTTTTCTAGCAATCAGGTTATGTATCGCATGGTTATCTGTTGGAATTTCTGTCCTTCACATTATTGAAATGTTAAGTATTTTCACGGGGGCTGCCTGGCCGAGGCGGTAAAGGCGTGGTCGGTTCACCCGGAAGGACGTGGGTTCGAATCCCCGTCAGGAAGTAGTAAAATTTAAGAAACGAGATTCCCCTTCCGGAGGTACATATGGCCCTGAGGTTCACTCATCCTACACCAAAAGTGAGTACCAGGTTAATTCCTAGGGGCAAAGGCGGCCGGGCGTAAGGCTAACCACACTACCCCATCACGTGCCGAGGTTAACAATGGTGGAAGCCTTTACCTTCCACTCCTCCAAGAGCCTTCATGGCCTGTACGGAGGTGACTTTGCTTTGCTAAGTATTTTCACAGTCATGTTGGGGAATACAGGTGATGTTTGATAATGGATAACGAGTGTTTTAGCTCCGAGTCTGCTATAGCCTGGATTGTTTTAATCTTTCTCAAGAAGTCCAGAGTTCGCTTAGTGTTGTATGTCCGGCGCTTCCTTCTCGCTCCGCCAGCCAGCAGCACGCGCGCCTGTGTATCATTCTGCTAGCTTCGACGCGCAGCCCTCAGTGCGCGTGCCTGACCATCGAGTGTACTATAAATAGGAGCTCCCTTCCTGCTCACTTGCCCACTCGCCCCGGTGTCCAGCTCCAGAATACACCCTACGTCGAGCACGGAGGCTACTCCTCTTGAAAATGTGCTTCGACCAGGTGGACTGAATTTCTGGCAGTACGAGGTTTCACCTCTGGTCACCGCTCCCTTACCTGTTTCCGCTGCCTATGTTCCGTAATTCTTTTACAAGCCATTTTCATTCCCTAATTTACGCAAGCTCCCTTAGTTTCGCTAGGTGGAATTTCTTCAATCAATTAAACTTGCTTTTTAGGAATTCAGGCACTTCAACAAACAAGGACTCTCATGAACATTTATGTTAGTGTGCCAGATAGTTCTCGACTATCAACGTGTCAATTCACAAAGACTATCTTTTCAAGATAGGAGTGTATATAAAGACTGCAAACCTGTACATATTGTATAAAGACAGACTTTTCTCAAGATTCAATATTCCTTTTTGCTTCAAAATAAATTTCAGTTATTTGTGTAAATATCATAAAGTGAAGCAAATAAAGTTGTGTTCTGTAAACTTCAACCTTGGTTACAACACTTAGTTATAGCAAATACAATATAGACAATACTGGACACTTCCGGTATTCTCCTGTACTAAACTGAGAGACATGTTGACAGTGGCTCACCTTGCGGCCCGACCTTAAACATCAGGCGGCAAGATTGAAATTACAAAAGTTTCATTTGATAGAAATGATTTCGTTTTTTCCCAAACCTTTGGTCAATGATAGGTGTTTAGGCCTTCGGTTCAGAAGGTCCCGAATTCGTTTCCCGGCCTGATCGGGGATTTTAATCGCATCTAATTTATTCTTCTGGCTCGTAGACTGTGTGTGTGTGTGTGTGTGTTGCAACACGTTTCTCTTCATATTCAGACAACACACTACACTTCCAACCACCACATAAACATGCAATAGTGATTACTAGAACTCGGATTTTGATGTGCTTAAATGTTATTTTAGCAGCCTAAAATAGACCCTCAAATACGTTCTAAAATAATTTCAGGCAGTTTCAATTATAGGTGTTTTAATAGGCATCAATTAAAATACCATGTTTATTTTACTAAATTGATAATAACTTGTTAGTTGTAAATATAAAACAAGTTTCACTAACCTGTTTGCTGCAAACAACACAGAATGTAATTTTACCATCCGATGTGAAATGGGGAAATTCCTGTAACCACTTGTTAATTAAAGACGACTTGGAACCTGACACTTTCGGCATATTTCATAGTGTATGGACCGGGCGAGTTGGCCGTGCGCGTAGAGGCGCGCGGCTGTGAGCTTGCATCCGGGAGATAGTAGGTTCGAATCCCACTATCGGTAGCCCTGAAAATGGTTTTCCGTGGTTTCCCATTTTCACACCAGGCAAATGCTGGGGCTGTACCTTAATTAAGGCCACGGCCGCTTCCTTCCAACTCCTAGGCCTTTCCCATCCCATCGTCGCCATAAGACCTATCTGTGTCGGTGCGACGTAAAGCCCATAGCATAGTGTATGGTGTATTACTACACTTAGTTTCAAGACCGTCTCGCTAGGTGCGATGGCAATTCATGTCTTGCGATTTCTCGCAAAGTGGCACGTATTCTCTGTAGTGTATTTGGTTATAGTACCTCTCGTGCTACCATCACATATCTTTCCTGAACTGAGCTAGTACGATCCGGAAGTGCAAGTAAAGCAAAATGGGCATAAAAGCGCAGCAGTATAGCCCTTTCAGACCGAGTACGCACAATTGTGCGGGTTCGTATTTTAGTTATCCCTGACCGTATTTGATGCTTTTTCGGCGCTACACCGGACTGCAGTGATTGTGCAGGACACGTGGCGTGTATTTCAATTGGTTTTAGTATTCGCTTGACCGCCAGGGAGAAGGAAGAAGAGTTTAAAAAGCACAGTTGATCGGCGAGCTGGCAGGAAGCAGTAGTGCCGAAAGGAAGTATTTATTTACTGCGTTTATATTAATCTAGTAAGCTTTACTGAATACCGGAATATATTCAATGAAGTGTGTACATTGGTTAGTGTACGTAAATTTTGAAGCTACACCATCGTACGTCATACAACGAAGTTTTGAATTTTGATACGCACAATTGTGTGGGTCCTATTTTTCGGGTGTTAGTTTTTATTTTGTAAAATAAACTATTAATATGTGTATTGAGGAGCATTTTAGTCAGTTCTTGACGTACAAACAAAAATTCACACCTCCAGTTTTCTTTCAGGTCTGAAAGGGATAGGAGTGCAATGGGGCGATGGGACAGCCGGGTCAAGTTGATCAAGACGGAGTGCAAAATATTAGATTATAAAACAATAGGCCTGGCAGAATTGTTGATGTCCTCAGCTACAGTTGCTACTCTAATACTCATTGGAGGCGTCGAGATGAACCCAGCCCCATTCTCATGGGATGACATGGAGGAAATCAAGGAAGCTGTGCACGATGCCTCTCAGGCTGAGCAAACTAAAGAAATGTTCGAGGTACAGTCTCAACAAATTAAGGATATGAAGGACAGTTTAACCGAAGAACCAACAACAATAAAGGAAAAGATGAGAGAATATAGAGAAGATAGGAGCAATACTGAATCACAGGATTAAGGTGCTAAAACACTAAAACAACAATTTCAGATATTTCAGTGGCGTGATAACAGAAGAACGGAGGGGGACAAGAGAAGAAACATTATTATTTATGGCCTGGAAGGAGCTCAAGCGGTGTTCATAATGGAATTGATGAACTCAGTCTTATTATTATTATTATTATTATTATTATTATTATTATTATTATTATTATTATTATTATTATTATTATTATTATTATTATTATTACGGGGATACCCGTGGAATGCAGAGGTGAAAGAAGGTGCGGGCTGGAATGGGTCTAACCACAAGGCCGAAAGATTAATTAAAATTTAAATAAAGGTTATATTTTCAATAGACAACAAGATTTAACAAATTTTCACTAGGTGAAATAACAATGAAAAATCAGGTACAATTATAACTTTACAAATGAAAGCACAAGTTAAGGGGTCTTTACAAATTCTGGGCTTCGAGCCCCAATTTTACAATCCTTGAGTAACTAGCCCGACTTTACCAAGGCAAACATTTTATCCAAAGGGCAGAAAACCCCTTCATTCAAGGAGCCTTTGCTCCAAAAACCATATCAGACCTCCTAGAGGCACTTTTACCATTTATGAAGGAGCTGAGCCGCTCTCAAATTTCCAAGCCTATTAAATAATAAATAATAATTTGCCATCAAGGCACCGCTTACATCAAATGAAACGGGGGTATTTCGTACCCAACCTACTGGGCCATAGTGGAAAAGAACAGATTAATTAAATGGCCCAAAATACCAAGATGAACGGAGGCGTTGCTTGAACTCCTACATGAAACCTTTTTAAACCTAAGGGGCACTAGGCCGATGACACAGGGGCTATTCCCAAACTAGGGAGGTGACTCGTATAAGAAGACTTTAATACATTAAGAGTAAAAAATCGGTTATGAAAACGTAGTCACCTCAAATCAAAAATGAAGGGGAGCTCGAGAGGAAAAAGCACTCTCTATCACCGATTTACAGTTAAAGTAATAAGAAAATTTTACATAAGCTGGCACTAAATTACATTTTTAGACTGGTACGTTACATTGAAAAAGTTTCGGATCTTCCCGAGGGTTAAACTGCTGAGCTAGCAAAAAGAATAAAGATGTTAAACGGCCGTTACCTTGTTGAAGAGCTGCTGCCCGAAGGAAGAAGCGCTACCCGCCCCCTGATATACTTCCATACACTAAGCTAGATGTTGTTGAAGTGGCCGAGAGACAAGAAAATCAGCAGTTTTTATACCCTCGTGGAAGATTCGGGACCATTCATGAATAAAACAGCCACACCCACTACATTTTATTGGCTGACTAAAGGTTACACATTAAAATTGGAGAAGAAAGACCCGATTGGTCAAAAATTAATTACAGAAATTTACGATTGGCTAAATTGAAAACTGGCGGAAAGAAAGATTAATATTGCCAACCCACAAATGAAAGAACAACATTTAGTAAAGAACAAACTTATGAATAGAAAATATCTTCAAGAAAGGTTCCTTCACTTCGCACCAGGGTGCATGATCATAGTTTTTGGTAGATACATCTGTGAGAGAATGTCCACACTTCTTGATAATTAGTAAACAAAAACAATTCGAAATTAACACAGTGACATCTTCTGATAAACGGTTGAATTAATTCAGTTTTAAAGTTCAGAGTTTCAGCTGTAGAGGAGTACTTTAAGGCGGAAAATTGAAATGTGCGGCGTATAGGTGTACCAACCGGTACAATTATTATTATTATTATTATTATTATTATTATTATTATTATTATTATTATTTGCAAGTTGGTTTACGTCGCACCGCCACAGATAGTTCTTATGGCGACAATGGAACAGGAAAGGTTTAGGAGTGGGAAGGAAGCAGCCGTGGTCTTAATTAAGGTATAGCCCCAGCATTTGCATGGTATGAAAATGGTAAACCACGGAAAACCATTTTCAGGGTTGCCGACAATTGGGTTCGAACCCATTATCTCCCGAATGCAAGCTCACAGCTGCACGCCCTTAACCGCACGGCCAACTCGCTAGATGTGACAGTTCAATCGCTCAAATAAAATTAATGGAGAGTTGCAATAGTAGTCCCAGTGTATAAAGGAAAGGGTGATAAACATAAAACCGATAATTACAGGCCAGTCATCTTGACATTCTTTCTGTTTATGTTAGACACGTTTTGCGAAATTACTAACATGTTTGATAGAAGGCAGTTCTGGTTTAGAAAACTTTATGCCAACGAGGCTCAACTTGTAGGATTCTAGCAAGATATCGCAGGTATTTTAAATTCAGAACGTCAAATGGACTGTATCGCTATTGACGTGTCCAAGGTTTTTCATAGGGCAGATCGTAACAGATTACTGACGAAAATGAAGGCTATTGGACTAGAAGTGGTTGAATGGGTGGCTAAATTTCTAGAAAATAGAACTCAGAAATTCAGAGTAGGCAAAGTGTTACCTAATTGTGTGATGATTATGCGGAGGGTCTCTCAGGGCAGTATTATTGGATATTTATGCTTTTTTACATATATAAAGTTTATGAGTAAAGGACTAGAATCACAGAGAAGGCTATTTGTAGATGATGTTATAATTTATAGAGCAGTAAACGAGTTGCAGGATTGTGAGCGACTGCAGGAGGACTAAAACAATGTAGTGTGGTGGTAAATGTGATGAAAAATCAGGTTGTAAGATTCACCAAGAGGGAAAGTCCTCTGAGTTTTAGTTACTGTGTTGATGAAGTGAAAGTACCTCACTGTAAGTACCCAGGTATTAATATAAGGAATGATCATCTTTGGTGTAATCAAATTAATGAAGTTGTTAAGAAAGGATACAGATCCCTTTACATGGTTATGGGACTATTTAGTGGTTTTAGTCATCAACATCATCATCATCTGTTTACCCTCCAGGTTCGGTTTTTCCCTCGGACTCAGCAAGGGATCCCACCTCTACCGCCTCAAGGGCAGTGTCCTGGAGCTTCAGACTCTTGGTCGTGGGATACAACTGGGGAGTATGACCAGTACCTCGCCCAGGCGGCCTCACCTGCTATGCCGAACAGGGGCCTTGTGGAGGGATGGGAAGATTGGAAGGGATAGGCAAGGAAGAGGGAAGGAAGCGGCCGTGGCCTTAAGTTAGGTACCATCCCGGCATTCGCCTGGAGGAGAAGTGGGAAACCACGGAAAACCACTTCCAGGATGGCTGAGGTGGGAATCGAACCCACCTCTACTCAGTTGACCTCCCGAGGCTGAGTGGACCCCGTTCCAGCCCTCGTGCCACTTTTCAAATTTCGTGGCAGAGCCGGGAATCGAACCCGGGCCTCCGGGGGTGGCAGCTAATCACGCTAACCACTACACCACAGAGGCGGACAGTGGTTTTAGTTAGGGTGTAAATGAGAGGTCGTATAAGTTTCTGCTAAAATAATAATAATAATAATTTCGTATGGCTATTTCTAGCCGAATGAAGCCCTTGTAAGGCAGACCCTCCGATGAGGGTGGGCGGCATCTGCCATGCATAAGTAACTGCGTGTTATTGTGGAGGAAGATGGTGTTATGTGTGGTGTGTGAGTTGCAGGAATGTTGGGGACAACACAAACGCCTAGTCTCAGGGCGATTAACATTAACCAATGAAGGTTAAAATCTCCATCCAGGCCGTGAATCGAACCCGGGACTCTCTGAACCGAAGCTCAGTACGCTGACCATTCTGCCAACCAGTCTGCCAGTCTCTGGTAATGCCCCAATTAGAGTATGGTTCCAGCGTATGAGACCCACACCAGGGATACTTGACGCGAGAACTGGAAAAAATGCAAACGAACGCAAGGCGATTTGTTCTTGGTGATTTACGACAAAGGAGTAGTGTTGAAAAACTGTTGCGAACTTTTGGCTGGGAAGACTTGGGAGTAAGGAGACGAGATGCTCGAATAAGTGGTATGTTTCCAGGGGTCAGTGGAGAAATGGCGTGGAAAGGTATTAGTAGACGAATAAGCTTGAGTGAGCTTTTAAAAGTAGGAAAGATCCTAATGTGAAGATGAAGATGGAATTCAAGAGGACAAATTAGAGCAAATATTCATTTATAGACCAGGAGTGAGAGATTTATCAAGGGATATTTTTGACAAATTTCGAAGTTATTTGAATACGTTTAAGAAAAGGCTTGGTACAGAATTGATGGAGAATCTGCCACCTGGGTGGCAGCCCTAAATGCAGATCATTGATGACCTTCATTACTCAGGAAAATCATCCACTGTTGTATTCATTTGGACGTAACCAATAAACACGAAATTTCTCTTCTACTTTACGGGCGAATATCTCACTCACCTCTAAGCTGTTCCTACAAACACAGAACCATTCAGCGGTGCCAGTTGTTTTAGATGTGTTGCGAGCTCTGTCTATGTTTTAACTCAGGGCCTCTCAGGGTGCATGCGCGTGGTGCATGCACTGTGCACGGTGCAAAAGACGACTTGGCTTGCTTGACCAGAGTGCAGACCCCCCACTCCTCGATTTGGAGCAATAGCGCTTACTCTCTCTTTCCTCACGCCTCTCTTGCTCGCTCTGCCTGTCTCCCTCTGCCCCCCTTGCGCCGTAGCGCTTCAAATCCGGGCTGAGTTGAGCCGAGTATAGCCGAGTAGTGCCGAGCTTAGCCGAGTAGCCCAGAGACGAAGCGTTGATCCGAGCAATACCGAGCGGCACCGATGCACAGTGCATGGAGCTCTTGCGCCTCGCTCTGCACGCGTGAGATTTTGGGCGTTTGAGAGGCCCTGTTTTAACTGAACGATTCTTGCAAACAGGTTGATGCTACAATGTTATGCAATGGAGGAAGTGTATTGGAACACCTACTCACATCACATGAGTAGCGATTATGTTGCAGTAGCTGCCGATAATGAAATGGCTAACATTCCGTTGTAACGGTGAACTAGTCTGCGATAAAACACGTTATTGGTGCTGACACAAACTAAGCCTACCATTTTTCCCTACTTGGTTTCATAATACTATGTTAATTAAACAAGATTTTAACGGAATCCTATTTTTATTTGTATTTGCAGATCATAAATTTGATATCCAATGCATTTAACAGAGCAGAATTTAGTTACGTTATGAGTTTTACACGCGCATTGTGTGCTGGAATCAAACTTCAAAGGGCTCAGGAAATGTTGATTGAAACTGTAAACCCACTATGTTATTAATGCATAATCTCGTCTGGGAACTGGTTGACAAAGCACGGGATATTGAATCACTCGTACTGACAGACTGCTGTGATATTCCTAGGGTATTATTAAAACCACAATATAAGAAGTTAAGTTGCATTGAATACTATGTAGACGGGAAGGAAAGAAAATCATCGGTCTTGGTAACGTGTTATTCAGACTGTCTATCACAGTTTCTGATTATTGTGTTCATAGAAGAATTCAGTCGGGACCGTAAACTAATTACTTTTCGTTGACAAACTATTTGCATTCTGCTGAGATTAAATTCCGTTGGTCAATGTTTGTTGAATGTCAATTAGTTCAAACGCTCGTGTATCTCTTCACCACGAACCAACTACGCTGGCGCGTCCCAGGTGGCGGATAGGAGGGTCCTAACCGGCTTGCCGGCGGACTTGAGGGAAATAAAATACCTCTCGTGGACCAAACACACTACTCCCTGTGGGTGGGGGACGCAGATGAAAAATACACCCATGGTATCCCCTGCCTGTCGTAAGAGGCGACTAAAAGGGGTGACCATGGGATAATCCAATTAGAAGCATGAAACTACCTGTAATTAGTAGGCCTACCATCACGCAGGAAACAGCATGGGTTGCATTTTCTTGCGCGTAGTCTCACTATGTTAGGTACGCAATAGGTTTGTGATTAGTAGCGACAGTGTGTGAATCAGGATGTGGGTCCTACAGTGCCTGTCATTCGTACCACTATATGAGCGACACCATGGTTCTGCCTTATCTATGCTCCGTTTCCACTATATGGGAAATTCCACGGGATAGTACGGGTCCCTGCGGTTAGTCCACTTATGTGAGGAACGCCATAGGTTTGCGTTGCCTTTATAGGTTTGCGTTGCCTGTAAGTGGCGCGGCGCCGTAGTCTGCGAGACACTGTAGGTCTGTGTTATATTTGCGCATTACACTACCTGTGAATGGTACCATGATGTGTGGAAAACCGCGAGTCTTCGCTACTTTTGATTAGTACCGTAACCTTACACATAGCATGGTTCTACTTTCCAAGCGATAAATACCATTATGAGGGGCTGATGACCTGGATTTTGGACCCGTTTCGACTATATGCATAATCAATTCAGCATTGTGCTATAGAATCAGTCCCTTGGTCAGTAATACTATTGTTTCGTGCCAATTTCTGTGCATGTGAGGCACTGTGGGTCGGATCCACTGATTGTTTTAAATTTATCTCCATCCATTCATTCTTCGTCCTCATGCTTTGAATTCTGGTCAGTGGAGGATTTGGGAATTTTAAGTTGTCATTTCATTTCGTTTCATTTCGTAACATTAGGGGCCGATGACCTCGATGTTAGGCCCCTTTAAACAACAAACATCATAATCATCGTATCTCTTCTCGTTGTCATTGGGGATATGCATGCAGTCCTCTTGTTTTACGAGGAAACTTCTGTATCATTCAGTGATCGGCAGATTTTCGCTCCGCACCCGCACCGTGGTAGCTGAGAATTGTACCGTAACATGTGAATCACATTTGCTTGTGTATAATTGTGTATATTGCTTGTATATAAAGTAAATATAATGTAAGAAAATCAACATTTTACTTGCCAACAAAGATAGCAGCGGAAGTAATACATACGGTAAGAATAGGAAATTATAAAGTAGAACAAGTGCTACATGTCTGTTATTTAAGAAGCGTTATAACCCTTTCCTGGCCAGTGGATGATATAATTTCCACTAACTTTTTACCGCTATTGGGCCATTGGGTAACCTGATTCCCACATTTGATTTGTGTTGCTGTCTGGTGCGGACATCAGAAAATATAGAAAAACAATCTGCTCTGGTATATTTGCAGTTTCTAGGTCGGTGGATGTGTTTGTTTACATGTGTGTAGTGCAATGGCTGCCAGGAGCGTGCATTATTGGAAAGTGAAGTGCTTTTCTGCACCAGAAAGATGGATCATAGTAATTCTTAGCTATTTACGTTATGATGTATTATTCTGTAGTGTTTTAGACATAGATTGAGCATATTGTTTTTGTCTCAGTATGGGTAGATAAAGAGGATTTATGTAAAGGTGAAACACTGGAACATAAGTTCATCTTGCCATGAGTATTCATCTCCAGAATTCTTTTGTTATTTTATTTCATTTTATTATGTTACTAAGTTCCAAAAATTCCATGAAAAGTAAAATTTAATGTATTAGTAGCTTGTTTCATAACCAATAAATGTGTTCAGATACCTTTCCAGTATATAATTTTGGATGTATTATTCGTTTGCCTTTCACTTTGTACACTCCTTATTCTAACTGAAACGATGGTTACAGCTGTATGCAGTGTAAATTATTTATACTTATATGTGGTATAAGATGAATGCACATATTCATATTCTATGTCCTGATTTGTATATGCTAGCGTTTGGTTATTGGGAAGTATCGTTCCCACATTTGTGTCACTTAGGCATACTGACACCCATTGGGATTTATAGTTCTCAATTTTTTTCACAGTTCCGGTGTTCGAATTTAAAAAAAAATAGCCACTCATTGCTTGACTTTCCATCTGTACAAAAAACATGTTTGGTTCCCAAAAATTCACATCTTAAATAATTTGGCCAGGAAAGGAATAAATGAAGACAGTGGATACACCAAGGAGATTAAATGAAGAATAGCGCTTGCTAAAGAAGCCTTTCAAAATAAAGGTAAGGTAAGGTAAGGGTGTATTCTGCCCGAAGGCAGGTCCGAACCTCCTCAGGGGTGTGCGTGAGCCGGAGTTTACGTGCGGTAGGGTGGCCGGTTCCTTTCCGCTCCTCCATTCCCTTACCACCCACCAACAGCGCGTGGCAACCCATCCGAATCTTGACCAAGCCCAATGTTGGTGTTTCAACACGGTTACAGCCGTTGGCATCAAAATAAAAGAAATACCCAAATAATTTTATTAACAAGGAAGGCTTATGTAAAATCCTTTGTCTAGACTGTTCTAGTTGATGGTTGTGAGAGCTGGACTATTGGAAAGGGATTCAATGGAAGCCACTGAAATGTGGATTTGGAGGAAAATGACGAGGATATGCTGGACTCAAAAAAGATGAAGCGAGATTTTCTAAGGGAAGTCAATGAGCAACGGAGACTGATAAAGGATATGGGAAGAAGGAAGTTAAAACTTGTAGATCATATCCTGACACATAATGACTTCCTAGTAAACGTCTTTGAAGGAAAAATACTAGGAAGGAAAGTGGAAGACCGAGGAAGACATACTTGATGGGAAGTGAAGAGGAGAGCACGATGGAGAGGAGAATGGTTGCATCGACAATGGTCGCATGATGATGATGATAATTAAATAATCGATTTGAACATCAAGTATTCGGATGAACAGATCATTCATTTGGCGGAATATTACTTGAAAATGGATCGCTATAAAAATGCGAACGGAGATTTGCTCGTAAATATCCTCACTCTAGCACTCCTACAAAATCTTACGTGTCGAAGTTAATGAAAACGTGGCGAACAACAGGTTCAGTTTGCCATGCACTGTGGAAGCGCGAAAGACACGTATATTCTGAAGATAAATTTGGCAATATTCGCTTGCTGTTAGAAGCAAGTCCTAGGAAATCACTTAATAGTCTAGCAGAGGAAACGAAAATATCCGTGAGATTGGCTCACTAGGCGACCAGACTGCTGAAATTTTGATCACATAAATTAAGATTCTAAAAGAACTTCACCAGCAAGATTTCTACGCAAAATAATGTTCCGTAATCGGTATCGTAAAAGTGTTTAGAATGTAAATTTGGATCCACGGCTAATATTTACGTCTGACGAGGCATGGTTCCATCTTTCTGGACATGTAAGTTCTCAAAATGTGCGATTGTGGAGTACTGAGAACTCTCATATTGTACAGGAAGCGCAATTGAATTAAATTAAAATAGGGATATGTTGTGTGGTAAGCGCGTGGTGAATAATTGACGACCGCGTGAATAAAGATTTGTACGTCAGATTTTTTTTCTTCCTTTTTTAATGACCTGGACACAGGAAGAAAAAATTACGAATATTTTCAACACGACAGTGTCAGAGCCCACACACACTTAATTCAATCATCAATCAAACAACACTGAACTGCATTTAAGGCAGTCGCCCAGGTGGCAGATTCCCTATCTATACTTTCTTAAATAATTGCAAATAATTTGGAAATTTCAATATGATAATTACTTGGGGTTATTAGGTCGTGTAATATTAATTATCAGCTGACGCGTTTCGATCCTGTGACCAGGATCGTCTTCAGAGCAGTAACAAAGCATAATGGCAACTGCCACTCCATAGTAACCGGACTCAAGACAGAGAAACCCTATTAGAAAAATCGTTCATTCCAGGGCCTCCAGAGTCACGGAGAAAGATGCTGACGAGTTAACTATGGAGGGTAGCCGTGATCTACTCAGTATATAGCCATCACCTTTGTTAAAATTATTCGGGCGTTTAACAATTTATGTCGCCTCACGAATGATTTTAGGAATTAAAGGTTTCTCTTTATAAATGACGGAAGTCGCATCAAAAATTATTCGATGGTCATTATCTATGGCATGTTCTGCCACAGCAAACTTCACTGGCTGGCAAAGTCGTAAGTGCCTGCGATGTTCTTTGACCCTTGTTGCTACCTTCCCACATGTTTTGCCAACATAAAACGATCCATAGGAGCAAGGAATCATATATATTCCAGAGCAGTTTAAACCAATAGGATCTTTGACAGATCGCAAACAATTGCCTATCATGATATTAGCCTTAAAATTGGTCTTGATGTTTTACTTTCTGAGAATATTGCCAATCCTATCCGTGACAGACTGTACGTATGGCAAGAAGGCCGGACTCAAAAGGACAAGAATCAAGTGACAATCTGTCTTTTGGCTTAGGAAAAATAGATAAATTCTTTCAATCCCTAACTCCTCTTCAGATCAACTAATATTTGCCCCAATTTGTCCTCTTGAATTCCAACTTTATCTTCATATTATCTTTTCTACTTTCAAAAATGCAACTCACACTTTTTATTCGTCTACTAATGTCATTCCACGCCATCTCTCCACTGAATGCTTGGAACACACCACTTAGTCGAGAAGCTCGTCTCCTTTCTCCCAAGTCTTCCCAGCCCGAAATTTGCAACATTTTGGTAACGCTACTGTATGTCGAAAATCACCCAGAACAAATCGAGCTGCTTTTATTTGGACTTTTTCAAGTTCTTGAATCAACTAATCCTGGTAAGGATCCCATAAAATGGAATCATACTCTAGTTGGGGTATTACCAGAGACTTATATGCCCTCTCCCTCACATCCTTATTACAATGCCTAAATACCCTCATAACCATGTGGAGAGAACTGTAACCTTTATTTACAATACCGTGTATGTGATTACCCCAATGAATGTTTCTCCTTATATTAACACCTAGGTACGTACAGTGATAGTGATATAGACACTTTACGTTCAGTTTCTGACACCGGATAATTAGTATATACTAGCTGATGTACCCGCGCTTCCCTACGGGATTCTCAGAAAGACTGACTTTGTGGATTTCCTAACTAAAGTCAACATACGTCATTACAAAAACGTCAGTAGGAATGTAGGCATTAAGAGAAATGTTATCATTTAAAATACTCGATTAAATGAAAAACAGCACATTTTCTCACTTTTAACGAACAGTACTACGGTGCCGATCTAACAGTCCAAAGTTCCAGAGCTGGAATGACCAGGCGGCAAACTGCCGTGAACACTCCTGTGCAATTATTCCGTTAAATATGCAAACTGCTCATTCTAATCAGTGCCTCAGAGTAGGGATTGAATAGCTCGAATGCTATTATGAACCAGTGTGTTACGTAGAGCCTACCAGTAGTATCAGAAAATGTATGAACCAGAGGAATGGCATGCTAAAGAAGAAATTTATCTAACTCCCCAGCAACTTCCCGCTAATATTCAGACAGGCTGTTACACTCGGTGCGACCGGGCAAGTTGTCTGTGTGGTTAGGGGCACGCAGCTGTGAGCTTGCATCCGGAAGACAGTGGATTCGAACCCCACTGTCGGCAGCCCTGAAGAAGGTATTCTTAGGTTTCCCATTTTCACACCAGGAACATGCTGAGGATGTACCTTATTTAAGGCCAAGGCCGCTTCCTTCACAGTCCTAGCCCTTTCCTATCCCATCGTCGCATAAGACCTATCTGTGTCGATGCGACGTGAAGCAAATCAAAACAATACTCGGTACGCAGCAGTAATCCTTTCTATCGGAGACGAGTGGCAACAGAAGGCACAAAGCACATCACAACAAACGATGGTCAATGTAATGTTATTGTTGACCAATTTTATGAGCTTTCTATATTGTAGGCCTTCACATTTAATTTTCTTTCGACTCTGTGACATTAGGGCGTCTTATAAAATTATTTATACCGTATACTGTAGTTCGTTTTTCTCCGAGTTTATATACCGATTTTCATTAAATCTGCTTAACCACTTTTTCGTGACTCGGTGCTGATATGGACTTAGTCACAAAAATCCAAATTCATGAAAATCTCTGTGATCATAATCGGTACAGTAACAATATATAAGACATAAATAATCGGAAATTTAATACTATGTAACTTTAGTGATGAATTATTTATCGATACAACCACTAATAACATAAATATTTGAGAATTAAATTTCAGGCCTTCCCCTAAACTACCATTTCACTCAGCGTGAATAAAATTATTTATGGCCTGGATTATAGCGACTTATTCCCCGACTTCGTATACCGATTTTCATTAAATTCTCTTCAGCCGTTTTCTCCTGAACCGTGTACAGACAGACAGACAGACAGACAGACAGACAGACAGACAGACAGACAGACAGACAGACAGACAGACAGACAGACAGACAGACAGACAGACAGACAGACAGACAGACAGACAGACAGACATTACGAAAAATTAAAAAGTGCATTTCCTTGTTACTGAGGACACGTCTGATACAGAAATACCATCCTTTTTAAATTCTGAGCAATGTACAGACAAAACTCTTATTTTATATATAGAGATTTATGGTCCCCTAGACCAGCTGACGTAACTTTCTGCGATCATTATCTTTTGGGAATCCTAAAGGACAAAATTTACCAAAATAATGCCCGTACTGTAGAAGACTGAAGGGCGAAATAACACGAGCAATACGGTCTATTACTGAAGTGTGATTACAGAAATAATAATTGATCTAAACGATGTGAGGCATCTCTTACTGTGGCAGGTCATTTTTTAACATTATCTGAAACAATTAGTGAGTAATGAACTTGTATACGTGTACAGAAATGTTAATAATAAAATAAACATTCGTGGGAAAAGTTTTATTTCTTGTTATATATTGTAGTTGTTAACTGTCTTGATTTCCTCCGCTGTAATCTAGTTTCCTCGTTCTGTACACCTTGCTTTGCTTTGTCTAAATAACTGCTCCCATGCTGTGGTCTCGGGAGCGGAATTCGACCGGCGTCTGACTGATGCGTAAATCTACATATACAAAATAAGAGGTTTGTCTGTACATTGCTCAGAATTTAAACAGGATGGTATTTCTGTATCAGACGTGTCCACAGTAATAGGGAAATGCACTTTTTAATTTTCCGTAATGTCTGTCTGTCTGTCTGTCTGTCTGTCTGTCTGTCTGTCTGTCTGTCTGTCTGTCTGTCTGTCTGTCTGTACACGCATCACGAGAAAACGGCTGAAGAGAATTTAATTAAAATCGGTATGCAAAGTCGGGGAATAAGTCACTACAATCTAGGATATAAATAATTTTATTCATGCTTAGTGAAATGGTAGTTTAGCGGAAGGCCTAGAATATAATTATCAAATATTTATGTTATTAGTGGTCGTATCTTAATAAAAATCGATATGCATAGTCGGGAAGATAAGTAAACATAATCTACCTCATTATAATTGTATTCACGCTGAATAAAATGGTAGTTTAGGGGAAGGCCTAAAATTTCATTCTCAAATATTTATATCATTAGTGGTCGTATCTCAATAAAAATCGGTACGAAAAGTAGCGGAATAAGTCGCTACAATCTAGGCTATAAATAATTGTGTCCATGCCAAGAAAATGGTAGTTCAGGGCAATGCCTAAAATTTAAATTCACCGAGGTCGATAGCTGCAGTCGCTTAAGTGCGGCCAGTATCCAGTATTCGGGAGATAGTGGGTTCGAGCCCCACTGCCGGCAGACCTTAATTAAGGCCACGGCCGCTTCCTTCCCACTCCTAGCCCTTTCCTGTCCCATCGTTGCCATAAGACCTATCTGTGTCGGTGCGACGTAAAGCAACTAGCAAAAAAAAATATTTATTCTCAAATATTTATGCTATTATTGCTCCTTTCTTAATGAAAGTCGGTATTTAAAGTCGGGGAATAAGTCGCTATAATCCAGGTCATAAATAATTTTATTCACGCTGAGTGAGATGGTGGTTTAGGGGAAGGCCTAAAATTTAATTCTGAAATATTTATGTTATTTGTGGTCGTATCGATAAATAATTCATGACTAAAGTTATATAGTATTAAATTTCCGATCATTTATGTCTTATATATTGTTACTGTACCGATCATGATCACAGCGATATTTATGAATTTGGATTTCTGTTACTAAGTCCATATCAGCCCCGAGTCACGAGAAAGTGGTTAAGCAGAATTTAATGAAATGTGGTATATAAAGTCGGAGAATAACGAACTACAGTCTACGGTATAAATAATTTTATAAGACGCCCTAATATCATAGAGTCGAAAGAAAATTAAATGTGAATGCCTACAATATAGAAAGCTCATAAAATTGATCAACAATAACATTACATGGACCATTGTTTGTTGTGATGTGCTTTGTGCCTTCTGTTGCCACTCATCTCCGATAGACAGGATTACTGCTGCGTACCGAGTATTGTTTTGATTTGCTATACGTCGCACCGATACAGATAGGTCTTATGCGACGATGGGATAGGAAAGGGCTAGGACTGTGAAGGAAGCGGCCTTGGCCTTAAGTAAAGGTACATCCTCAGCATTTGCCTGGTGTAAAAATGGGAAACCTAGGAATACCTTCTTCAGGGCTGCCGACAGTGGGGTTCGAATCCACTATCTCCCGGATGCAAGCTCACAGTTGCGTGCCCCTAACCACACAGCCAACTCGCCCGGTCGCACCGAGTGTAACAGCCTGTCTGAATATTAGCGGGAAGTAGCTGGGGAGTTAGATAAATTTCTTCTTTAGCATGCCATTCCTCTGGTTCATACATTTTCAGATACTACTGGTAGGCTCTACGTAACACACTGGTTCATAATAGCATTCGAGCTATTCAATCCCTACTCTGAGGCACTGATCAGAATGAGCAGTTTGCATATTTAACGGAATAATTGCACAGGAGTGTTCACGGCAGTTTTCCGCCTCGTCATTCCAACTCTGGAACTCTGGACTGTTAGATCGGCACCGTAATACTGTTCGTTAAAAGTGAGAAAATGTGCTGTTTTTCATTTGATCGAGTTTATTAAATGATAACATTGCTCTTAATGTCTACATTCCTACTGACGTTTTTGTAATGACCTATGTTGACTTTAGTTAGGAAATTCACAAAGTCAGTCTTTCTGAGAATCCCGTAGCGAAACACGGGTGCATCGGCTAGTTTCCTTATAAAATAAGAGTACTGTATATAACTCCCATCCCGCGTCCAGGATAGCTGACGTAAAGATATCACGGCTAGATCTCAGGGTTCATTATTTTTGCACGTGCGTTACTACGCCTCTTTTCCGTAAAGATGTTATTTCTGAGTGCCCGTGGGATCAAACAACGCTGATACGCTATGTAAATCTATCAATAATCGGAACTGATGAACGTATCCATCTGACGTATCATGAAATTGCAAGTAAATGGATAATTTTACAGCTTAAATCTAAGTTGATCTTTGTTAGTATGGAAAACATCAATAACACATCAAATCAACCTTAATTAAGGTCACTGATTCAAGAAAGTAAGAATTAAGTAGAAGAGATAGGTAAAATGTGAGAATGTATATAATATTTTGATTAATATTCATTGTTCTCAAACTTAATAATCATTTGTGCTCATATAATCGGCATCAATTATGCTATTTGGCTTCTTGCCTCTCCCATCATTCACTGTTCTTACAATACATCACAATTGAAGTGGATTATTAATTATATCCAATAAAATATCCATTAAATTATATGTATAATATACATTGCATGTTGTCATGGGAAATCCGTGTTTGTATCGATCTGAAGGATCATTTGTACATTATCATATCGTTTGTTGTTCAAGAATCACCTAAATCGCAACATGTTTCCTTATTTTACTTTAGTTTTCATTAAGTGTGCTTAGGATAAGTTTTGTTAACACAGGATTAATATTTTATTTCGTAGCATTTCAATATGAGCTTCTGGAAAAGACAACTTCCTCACTCGACAGCATAGACCTACTTCTATTCAAGTTAAAATCACTACTTTAACGATCATCATACTTCATATCAATTCATTTTAACGTAAATAATCATTGGGTGCGTTTAACAGGATGATAAGTTTCTCAAATGTGACCAAACATATTAATAAATGACCTAATGTGCGAGTTATTCTAAGTACCTTGCCTAGGTAAAATCACTTATGGAGACACTACATAGTATCTACTCCCAATTATATTTTTCAGACAATTTGATAGTAATTATCCATGTTAATCTCCGTTATGCCATCATTATTTGGAAAAAAATTGATTTTAAAATAGTAATATTAAGTTAAAATATCAAAGTGCATGGCAAATTATTCTTATAATAATTCCATTTTGATGATCTCGACCTACAGTGACATTGCATAAGTATATGTATGTATAACCACGTTACCATTAATCTAGGATATGGATGCTCAGACAATATACTGCTGCTATATAATAAACATATATGATCCTCCTGTGCATCAATATTCCTTTCCTTACTCTTCAAATAAATCATTTATATCTCATATCTCGTCGTAGTATTACATATTAATTCATTAAATCTTCATTCACAACATATAACATTGTTATGTTTTCATCATAACTTATTTTACCTTATAATAATATCACTTCATATTCCTTCATATATTTCCAATATATATTATCTGAAGCTCAAACAACCTTATTTCCATTTACTCGCAGTATCGAACCAATATCCTATCAAATAACGCTAATACGTTTTCAATCTGCCATTATCTCCATATTTAATGCATATCCTAATTTATTAAAATAACATATAACCTCTACACATCGTAATATCACCTGGCATGGCGTATTAACATTTGACATATGGTACAGTACAGCATCGCTAAATGGGATTCTTTGTTTTCAATAGAACACTATTAGCACTTCAGTCTAACCTAAGGGTACGTCCAAGATGCGCACTGGTTATCTGAGTCAGACAGTCGGCGCTGACTCCGAGCGGCAGGTGGGATGTGGCCTTTATGAAAGCTGGTTGTCAGCGCAGACAGAGCTACCACAACAGGAAAGATATAAGATGCAACTGATCAGTGTAGCATGTAACTAACAAGAGAACAGGCTGCAGCTTCCGGATACGTTTTATTTTATTTTGTTAAAAATTGAAGACAGGCTTACGAAGAACTGGGCGAATTACCATCATCATCATCATCATCTGTTTACCCTCCAGGTTCGGTTTTTCCCTCGGACTGAGCGAGGGATCCCACCTCTATCACCTCAAGGGCAGTGTCCTGGAGCTTCAGACTCTTGGTCGGGGGATACAACTGGGGAGTATGACCAGTACCTCGCCCAGGCGGCCTCACCTGCTATGCTGAACAGGGGCCTTGTGGAGGGATGGGAAGATTGAAAGGGATAGGCAAGGAGGAGGGAAGGAAGCGGCCGTGGCCTTAAGTTAGGTACCATCCCGGCATTCGCCTGGAGGAGAAGTGGGAAACCACGGAAAACCACTTCCAGGATGGCTGAGGTGGGAATCGAACCCACCTCTACTCAGTTGACCTCCCGAGGCTGAGTGGACCCCGTTCGAGCCCTCGTACCACTTTTCAAATTTCGTGGCAGAGCCAGGAATCGAACCCGGGCCTCCGGGGGTGGCAGCTAATCACGCTAACCACTACACCACAGAGTCGGACTGGGCGGATTACCACAAAACAAAATGTTAAACACACCCAACACGAAAATCAACAGCCTGAGCGGCAGGTTGTCTGAAACCAGAATGAACTAATCATTCCGGTAAACATCTGAGTCAGACTACCAGTGCGCAGGCTTCCTGCGCGCAGGTGCATTATGGCCAGTCCCGCTTAGCAACAAAGGATATACTTATGCCGACTCGGCGCCGACTGTCTGACTCAGAAAACCAGCGTGCATCTTGGACGTGCCCTAAGCCAGTAACCAGTGCGGATGTGCTGAGTCGAGTGTGCCGGTAGAACGGGAGTGGAGTGCGAGCGGTGAGTGCAGGAGGGAAGTGGAAAGTGAAGAGGAAGATGATTGGTGTGGAGCAGTATCGGGTAATTATTGGAAGATGGCAGGGAAGATGGAAGAAAAGTACAGCCAAAAGAGAAGAAGGTAAAGTGGAGCTAGGAATGAAGGGTGACTGGATATTGGTGGCAGCGGTGGTTATGGTTCTGTTAGTCAAGGGAGGCGTGGAAATTAACCCCGGGCCGACTTCCAGTGGCAACATGAGCTGGGAAGATGTGGATGTCATAAAGAGAGTGGTAAGGGAAGTTGTGGAAGAAGTTTGCCCGTTTGAACAGATTAAAACTATGATACAGGAGCAAGTGAAGGAGTTCGAAATTATGAGACAACGGATCCAGAAAAAAAGCAGACGAAGCAATGACCAAAGTGGGGAACAACGAGGTAGAAATTTTGTTACTCAGAGAGAAAATAAGAAATATGGAAGAGGAGATGTTGAAGCTGAAGACAGAATTAGAACGCTATAATCAGGAACAGAGGAAGAAATGCTTATTTATATATGGGATACCGGAAGAAAAGGGAGAGGACAAAGTGGGGACAATTTATAAAGTTGTGGACGTCATCCAGAACGGAATGAAAGTTAGCTTCAGCGAAGTAGATATAGATGACGTGGAAAGGATCGGTACTGTGCATGGAAACAGGCCTATAAAAATGAATATCCACTTTGATGCCTGAAATAGTGATAAGAAACGCGGGGAACCTGCAGAGAGAAAAAATCTGGGTTAAGAGAGACATGGGTAGAGAAGGGAACAAGAATCTGAAAATCCTAAAAAAAAAAAAAAAAATAGTAAGGGCCAAACTTCAAGGATTAAAAGCGCATATTAGGGGGCAGCAATTAGTGGTAACTAATGGTATATGGGTCAGATTTTGGAATGTGACGAAATTACGAGCATTAGAGGATGGACTGAGGCAGGAATCAGTGATAGAGAAGAGAGTGGAGGAAAGACATGCAATAGAAAGCAGCGCTGGAGAAGACGGACATGGTGAAAAAAAAAATCAATTGGAAGCAGTGAGCCGTGTTATCTTAGTATGGAGGCGAGATCGGAAGAGATCAGAGAGTCGATTGAAAGGCAAGTTAGAGACACCACAGTTGGTGAAGACGGGCAGGGCGATAAAGAAAAAGCAAGGAAAATAGGGCATGGGTACAGAGTTTGCAGCAAGAAGAAATTAGCAGGACAGAAAAGGGCGTGCATGCTATCTACGAATCTATCGTACAAGAAGCCAGGGAAGCCGTAATTGAGATGAGGAGGGAGTCCAGGGCAAGAGTTAAGGAGCTGAGGACGGAGGCCAGTGTGAGAGAAGAAAGGTACAAGGAGTGAAAGGGAGAAGCTTGAGCCTAAAAGAGATATGGGGTAAGACGAGTAAATTGGACGAAGGCGTAGTGACATGAAGCAACATACATACATAGCCTACATACATACATAACATACATACATACATACATACATACATACATACATACATACATACATACATACATACATACATACATACATACATACATACATACATACATTATCATTATAGACTGTTATGCCTTTCAGCATTTTCAGTCTGCAAGCCTCTGTGAATTTAATAAACGTCGCCACAATCCTCGATTTGCAACTAGTGTTGTGGCCTCATTTAGTTCTATACCTCTCATCTTTAAATCGTTAGAAACCGAGTCTAACCATCGTCGTCTTGGTCTCCCTCTACTTCTCTTACCCTCCATAGCAGAGTCCATTATTCTCCTAGGTAACCTATCCTCCTCCATTCGCCTCACATGACCCCACCACCGAAGCCGGTTTATGCGTACAGCTTCATCCATCGAGTTCATTCCTAAATTAGCCTTTATCTCCTCATTCCGAGTACCCTCCTGCAATTGTTCCCACCTGTTTGTACCAGCAATCATTCTTGCTACTTTCATGTCTGTTACTTCTAACTTATGAATAATATATCCCGAGTCCACCCAGCTTTCGCTCCCGTAAAGCAAAGTTGGTCTGAAAACAGACCGAAGTAAAGATACTTTCGTCTGGGAGCTGACTTCCTTCTTACAGAATACTGTTGATCGCAGCTGCGAGCTCACTGCATTAGCTTTACGACACCTTGATTCAATCTCACCTACTATATTACCATCCTGGGAGAACACACAACCTAAATACTTGAAATTATCTACCTGTTTTAGCTTTGTATCACCAATCTGACATTCAATTCTGTTGAATTTCTTACCTACTGACATCAATTTAGTCTTCGAGAGGCTAATTTTCATACCATACTCATTGCACCTATTTTCAAGTTCCAAGATGTTAGACTGCAGGCTTTCGGCACAGTCTGCCATTAAGACCAAGTCGTCAGCATAGGCCAAACTGCTTACTACATTTCCACCTAACTGAATCCCTCCCTGCCATTTTATACCTTTCAGCAGATGATCCATGTAAACTACAAACAGCAAAGGTGAAAGATTACAGCCTTGTCTAACCCCTGTAAGTACCCTGAACCAAGAACTCATTCTACCATCAATTCTCACTGAAGCCAAATTGTCAACATAAATGCCTTTGATTGCTTTTAATAATCTGCCTTTAATTCCATAGTCCCCCAGTATGGCGAACATCTTTTCCCTCGGTACCCTGTCATATGCTTTCTCTAGATCTACGAAACATAAACACAACCGCCTATTCCTCTCGTAGCATTTTTCAATTACCTGGCGCATACTGAAAATCTGATCCTGACAGCATCTCTGTGGTCTGAAACCACACTGGTTTTCATCCAGCTTCCTCTCAACGACTGATCGTACCCTTCCTTCCAAGATGCCAGTGAATACTTTGCCTGGTATACTAATCAGTGAGATACCTCGATAGTTGTTGCAATCCTTCCTGTTCCCTTGCTTATAGATAGACCGAGCTCGATAGCTGCAGTCGCTTAAGTGCGGCCAGTATCCAGTATTCGGGAGATAGTAGGTTCGAACCCCACTGTCGGCAGCCCTGAAAATGGTTTTCCGTGGTTTCCCATTTTCACACCAGGCAAATGCTGGGGCTGTACCTTAATTAAGGCCACAGCCGCTTCCTTCCCACTCCTAGCCCTTCCCTGTCCCATCGTCGCCACAAGACCTACCTCCGTCGGTGCGACGTAAAACAAGTAGCTTATAGATAGGTGCAATTACCACTTTTGCCCAATCTGAAGGTACCTTACCAACACTCCATGCTAATTTTACTACTCAATGAAGCCATTTCATCCCTGTCTTCCCACTATACTTCACCATTTCAGGTCTAATTTCATCTATTCCTGCTGCCTTATAACATTGGAGTTTATTTACCATACTTTCCACTTCCTCAAGCATAATTTCACCTACATCATTTTCCTCCTCCCCATGAGCTTGACTGTTCACAACACCACCAGGATGATTTCCTTTTACATTGAGAAGCTGTTCAAAATATTCCCTCCACCTCTCCAGTGATTCCCTGGGATGTATTATGAGTTCACCTGAATTACTCAAAACACTGTTCATTTCCTTTTTCCGTCCCTTCCTAAGATTCTTTATTACTGTCCAGAAAAGTTTCCCTGCTGCTTGACCTAGCCTTTCCAGGTTGTTACCAAAATCTTCCCATGACTTCTTTTTGGATTCAACAACTATCTGTTTCGCTCAGTTTCTTTCATCTACATACAACTCCCTGTCTGTTTCGGCCCTTGTTTGGAGCCACTTCTGATAAGCCTTCTTTTTACGTTTACAAGCTGCTCTCACTTCATCAGTCCACCAAGATGTTCGCCTTTTCCCATCTTTACACACAGTTGTTCCTAGGCATTCCCTTTCTGTTTCTACTACAGCATCCCTGTATGCCACCCATTCACTTTCTATATCCTGAACCTGCTTACTGTCTACTGTTCGAAACTTCTCACTAATCATATCCATGTACTTCCGTCTAATTTCCCCGTCCTGGAGATTTTCTACCCTTATTCGTTTGCAGACAGATTTCACTTTCTTTACGTTAGGCGTAGAGATGCTTAGTTCACTACAGATCAGATAGTGGTCTGTATCATCGAAAAATCCCTGGAAAACTCTTACATTCCTAACAGATTTCCTGAATTCGAAGTCTGTTAAGATATAGTCTATTATGGATCTGGTACCCCTAGCCTCCCATGTGTAGCGGTGAATAGCCTTATGCTTGAAGAATGTATTCGTAATAGCTAAACCCATACTAGCACAGAAGTCCAGCAAACGCTTCCCATTCCCATTAGCTTCCATATCTTCCCCACATTTACCAATCACCCTTTCGTATCTTTCAGTTCTATTCCCATCTCTCGCATTGAAATCGCCCATTAGCACTATTCTATCCTTACTGTTGACCCTGACCACGATGTCACTCAATGCTTCATAAAACTTGTCAACTTCATCCTCGTCCTCATGAAGCAAAAAAAAAAAAATAGCATCAGTAAGTAAATTGTTTAAGCATATGAGAATAGTGGAGTTAGTGTGTCATTTGTAAAAGGTAGTGGCATACTTTAATAATGGTGAGAGGCTTGTGTGACTATAGTTGAGATATTTTGGCTGGTGAATACAAGTGGTTGCAGGATGATTGTGATTCAAAGTAGCGATGGCATGTGTGGTGACTTAGTAAATAATCGCGAGGTTTCGTGATCAAGTTAATGTGTGGAGGTGGATGCTATAAGGCAGTAGAGTGGATGTAAAAATTTATGATGAGTTAAGGCTGGCGGATGAATAGGGAGATAGTGATGTTTGGTTGGTAATATATGGAATGGCAAGTGAGATGGTTTCATTCAATATGGCGAGTTTGTGACTTCCCCTCTTGGAGAACAATCATTGAACGAGAAATGCAACCATGCAAGCTAAGGGCGCCAATCTTTAAGTTGATGACTTAAAGATAAAAATTTATAATCAAGCTTGGACGGACTCTTATCACAGGGGTGGGATAATAATAATAATAATAATAATAATAATCGTATGGCCTCAGCTACCGTGTGCAGACATTTCAATGTGACGCCATCTGGCTGTCTGCTCGTCAATTTCGACGTTCCGTTTCACTCTAGGCCCCCGCTAGATGGCAGACCGAGTAAACCGAAACACTCTTGGGCGTCTATGGCTGAGATTTAATTAATTTTGTCGGGTAAACACCAAGTGTGTCACCAGAGATCTTTTACATGCCGACATCGTACGACATGGAGTGTCGAATGGACTTTTTTCCGCCCTTCAAAAATCCGACTACCTCTGCCGGGTTTGAACCCGCTATCTTGGGATCCGGAGGCCGACACTCTACCGCTGATCCACAGAGGCAGCTTAGGGGTGGGGTGATAGTGCACTAATCATTAAGCAGGAGAATTAGAAATCAAAAGGCTAATTAAGGCAGATTGATTAAAGTGAACTAGGAAAATACTATTTATTATATTGAATATAAATGACGACGGTTTAACGAGAACTGAATTTAAAATAGGAAATGAATTTAACAAAAAGTTGAATGACTCTACTTCGCGAAAACTTGCAATATTTTTAACTCGCTTGCTCACCATGTAGTCTTGTTCTGCTGGTCCTTGGAAAGCTTCCATCCTTGTAGCTGGAACATCACCGGTCGTCTTTGAGATATCTTCATCTGCAGCTCATTACCATTCCTGCCTTGCTAAGTGCACCTACCATTAATTGGAAGATGGCTTCAACACTAACACTCCCTATTATGCTCTATTCCATATATTGGAGATGAGCCCTAAGTCATAGTTAGAAAAAACCTCCTTGGGTTATGTGGAGAGGATACTCAATTAATAATCCTTCCAACTTTACTGAAAATGTGCCCTGAAGTTTCATTTCTATCTAGTTTAATACTACCTATTGTCTTAGACTGGTACAAACCGGTCTAGTAGCCGAGGTGTACGTACTTCCTGATGACAGTGGCTATACACCCCTCATTCAGCAATTCCTAAGTACCACGTCGTGGTAGCGAAGTAATTAATGTAGAAGTGATAAACTATCACACTAGTCCACTATGGTACAACAACCATAAGACAAGTTCACAGACCTACAGCGATATACAAGATCGAAGAATCAAGAATCCAGAATAATAATAATAATGAATGCAGAATCAAGAAGAATCAAGAAGAATGAAGCCAAGAGCTCCAACACGCCCTTTTATAACCTTCTCTGGCTCTAATTACAGGTCGCTACACGTGGTCCAATCAGTTGACACGTCTCTCCCCACTCCAGATATTAGAGTTGATGGGTCTTAACCATGATATCAACTGTTCTTCTATTAGCCCTTTCACTCAGTATCCATGGCAACATGACGCTCCTTTGAAAATATAGGCGGTGATCAGTTTGAATTATTCTGGTCGAAATACGGTAGCTTTCGTTACAACGCTTGAACACGTGCTCGCTTTTCCCAGAATTTGATGTCTAAATTTGTCCTTCCTTCTTCCTCGGTGATGTGGCAAGATAGAGGAAAACTACTGCAAGTTAAATTTAAACGAATGTCGTAAGAATCTAAGTGAATATTAGGATATTCAGCCCTCGTTTACAAGTCGTAGTTACAAAGTAATGAAATGATAGTGAGCAAATGATCAACCATGAATTATAATACAATTACATACCAAGATAAATATCACGACGTTAAATTCCTGAATTAATTACACATAATAAAATTAACATAATTACACTGTGACGTCTAGAACGTTACATACGCCCCCATGAGTTCTTAACAAATATCACATGAGTTGAGAACTCACACACTTACTCCCACATTGACATGAAATACCTCTATTACCTGCCCATTACGAGCGACATTATTTTCATACAATTAATTATATCTCACTGTTTCCATATCTCTCTTAGACTGCTTACCATTGCGAATGTCTGTTATTTCAGTTCATCTTGAGTTTTAGATACTAAATTATGCCCAACACGAGCAACTTTCCATTTAAAAAAAACAAGATTATCTTTGAGAATATAACATAATATATATACAATTCAGATTACAAACTCTCCCGAGTGTCTATTAGTCCTTTTACTCTCCATCTTTCCGACATTCTTTGCTAGATAGCAGTAACACGTTCTCTTCCAATCTTTTACATTAAAACCATGGAAAACAAATGATACAACCAATTTACACCTTAATCACTCTCTCGAATGTTTCAACCTTATCTTGAAGCAGGATGCAATACACTTCACACGAATACACACGCGATTTAAGCTCACGGTAAAATTATTGCAAGTTAGAAATGCACATACGGGAAAATTAATTATTTGCCGTCGTCAGCTTTAATTAGCCTTCGGTAAGATCTCAGAAAACAGATAAGATATAAAATTTCATGGCCTCACATACGGAAAACAGACGATCTATCGGCAATGAACGAGCGTAAATCTACCGCTACACACAAACACCTCCCTTGTTTACAAACACAACTAGGAAATACCACCACAATTGAGACATAAACTCATTCCGCTCGTAGTCTGACATAACAGGTAGCAACTTCCCCGAGTTACTGACCTATATCTCACAATCCGGTTCAGCCACCTCACACGACAGGTATCTCCGTAAACTACTGTTATATGAACCATTCACTTCGCTCTCGCATTCAATACACAGACGTATTGATCCATCAGACTTAGGCACGACAATTAAGGGATTAACGTATTGACTGTTTGATAATTCAATCACATCGTCTGCTAACATAGCTTGAATTTGATCCTCTACGGCTATGGCATATTTGTGTGGTATCGGATACCGCGGTCCGCTGAATGGAGTCTTATCCAGCACAGAAAAAGAATGCTCGTACAGATGGGTAACACCAGGTTTCTCGGAGAAAATCTCCACGTGTTCACATAACACTTCAAATAACTTGTCCTTCTGGACTTCATTTAAATGATTTCTACTTACGGCTTCTTTCAAGCCACATATTTTATCCTCATTAATCCACAACTGGCACAACTTCAGGCCCTCACTAGCCTCTTCATTAACTTTAGAAACCTCTCTCATTCTCCACACTGTACTAACTTCCGTTTTCCTCTGCATTTCCTCCTCAAACTTGACCTTGATATCCTCATTATTCCACCTCAAATTTAGCACTAAATCATTGTAATTTAACTGAGCCAATTTTAACGTTAACCAGTCAGATCCCAAGATAAGATCAAATATCAAATGCGGAATTACCAAACATATCTGAACGCTAATAAAATTATTAATACAGATCGGAACAGCTACTTGTTTACAAATTTGCTTAGACCTCTTTCCAACAGCCGTAATGATGAAAGTAGACTTAACAGGCATTTCCTCCAACTGAATACCCTGTTTCACTAATGACTCATACCACTGAGAACTAATACATGATATTTGGCCACCAGAATCAATAAAAACTTTAACCCACGCCCCCCAGACTTTCAATTTAACAACGGGATTGACTACTTTATTACTTGAATCTCCATTATTCTGCTCGGGTTCATACAACAAATCGTCTCTAACATCTAGGTCATATGGTAACACTTTCATGACAAGACACTTCGCTACCTTCGTACTAGGCTGGAATTCTGACCTAACATCACAGCCTCTAATTAGTTTAAAGGTTCCCTTTGTGTATTGACGTTGGACTCATTAGTACATTGCTCTGGCCCCCGTTAGGAATTTCCTGTCCTATATTCAGGTGCTCCGCTCCTACTGTTATGCTGAGGTCTGAACTGATTGCGAGCTTCGTGATTCTGTGTTCTTCCGTTATGTCTCATTCCGTTGTGATGACTAAAGCTCTGTATATTCTCCGTTCTACTCCTAAGGTTACCTAAAGCATCAAAACTGCCTAGTAGGTTCTCCATCTCCTGAATAGTACCAACTCTTTGCATGCAGGCCGCTTCTCTCACCCTGTCCGGAAAATGTCTCAAAAGTAGTCTTACTACATCAGACCCCTCGGTTATACCATCTAAGTTCTGACAAATCATGACATGGGCCAGGAAGTACTCGGTCATAGTGACTCCCTCATGCTGTTTGTACCTCCCAAATACCACCCTTTCTCTCTCCCGAGCTTGTATCGCTTCATTCCAGAATTTATCTCTAAACTTATTTCTGAATTCTTTCAGGTTCGTCATCGTTTGCCTATACACCATGAACCAAGACCGAGTTTCTCCTACAAAAGCATGGTCAATATTTTCCATAACGTCTTCCCAGTCCATAGACCCTTCCTCTAGACGCTTTTCAAATCGTTTTTCTATCATCTTAAGGAAATCTAGTGGGTTCGTTTGTTTCCCATTAAATTTAGGTAGTTCAATTTCCCTAATGTAGCTATTTCCTAGACATTGCTTTCCCGTGAAAACCTGTTTATCCTTTGCCACCTGTTTTAACTGATTTTCTGCTTTCTCCATCCGGCATTCTACATCTTTGTCTCTCCTATCAATTTCGCTCTCCAAATTAACCTGCTTCTCTTTCAATGTCCTAATTTCAATCTTATTCTCTTCAGCTATCACAAACCTTTCTTCACTTGCCCGCGTCTCATCTTCTATTCTAAGCTTTACTGTGTCTATCTCTTGTTGGACGTGGTCTTTGAATACCCGTATTTCCCCTCTTTGAGTCTCAACTCTCTTATCAATACTAGTGACCTACCTCATTACTTCCTCCCTAGTAGAGTTGTTTTCCTTCCCCATTAATTCCAACAACTCACTCCTCTGCTCTACAAATTTCTTTTCTACCTCTTGTTTGTTTTGCTTAGTTATCTTTTTCTGTTCCTCTATCTGCTTGTTAAATCTTTCATTTTGTTTAAATAATTCTTGTAACTGTTTGCTATGTTCGTCCATCCTTTTAGTAGCTTCTACCTTGTGTTCATTCAATGCCTTACTTAATTCTCGTTTAGTTTGTTCTACTTCATTTTTGATTTCTGATTTAGTTTGTTCCAATTCCTTTTTTATTTCAAATTTATTTTGTTCCATTTCATTTTTATTTCAGATTTACTATCCTCTATCTTACTTAACATTAACTGCATCATTTCCATTCACTGATCATTATTATTACTTTCATTGTTAGTGTTTACTTCCGCTTCGCCCCCCATCCTACTATCATCTGACTCCATACTGACTTCTTTCTGTTTGCCTTCACTCTCCATACTACTTACACTTCTATCTTCAATTTCCTCTACTAGACTACACAACTCTTCCTCTGAACTCAATACGTTATTGCCTTTTATCGCCCGTCCACTGCGCAACATCCTCTCCTCTTTCGTCTGATCAGCCATGACCCTCCCCACAATCAAACACTCCTAATGCAACTTGGATATCCAAATTTTTTCCCATAATACGAATTCTGATATCGTTAGTGTCATTAACTGCTCCGTACTTAATGATTTTCTCGCCCCACGTTGGGCGCCATTTATGTGACTTCCCCTCTTGGAGAACAATCATTGAACGAGAAATGCAACCATGCAAGCTAAGGGCGCCAATCTTTAAGTTGATGACTTAAAGATAAAAATTTATAATCAAGCTTGGACGGACTCTTATCACAGGGGTGGGGTGATAGTGCACTAATCATTAAGCAGGAGAATTAGAAATCAAAAGGCTAATTAAGGCAGATTGATTAAAGTGAACTAGGAAAATACTATTTATTATATTGAATATAAATGACGACGGTTTAACGAGAACTGAATTTAAAATAGGAAATGAATTTAACAAAAAGTTGAATGACTCTACTTCGCGAAAACTTGCAATATTTTTAACTCGCTTGCTCACCATGTAGTCTTGTTCTGCTGGTCCTTGGAAAGCTTCCATCCTTGTAGCTGGAACATCACCGGTCGTCTTTGAGATATCTTCATCTGCAGCTCATTACCATTCCTGCCTTGCTAAGTGCACCTACCATTAATTGGAAGATGGCTTCAACACTAACACTCCCTGTTATGCTCTATTCCATATATTGGAGATGAGCCCTAAGTCATAGTTAGAAAAACCTCCTTGGGTTATGTGGAGAGTATACTCAATTAATAATCCTTCCAACTTTACTGAAAATGTGCCCTGAAGTTTCATTTCTATCTAGTTTAATACTACCTATTGTCTTAGACTGGTACAAACCGGTCTAGTAGCCGAGGTGTACGTACTTCCTGATGAGAGTGGCTATACACCCCTCATTCAGCAATTCCTAAGTACCACGTCGTGGTAGCGAAGTAATTAATGTAGAAGTGATAAACTATCACACTAGTCCACTATGGTACAACAACCATAAGACAAGTTCACAGACCTACAGCGATATACAAGATCGAAGAATCAAGAATCCAGAATAATAATAATAATGAATGCAGAATCAAGAAGAATCAAGAAGAATGAAGCCAAGAGCTCCAACACGCCCTTTTATAACCTTCTCTGGCTCTAATTACAGGTCGCTACACGTGGTCCAATCAGTTGACACGTCTCTCCCCACTCCAGATATTAGAGTTGATGGGTCTTAACCATGATATCAACTGTTCTTCTATTAGCCCTTTCACTCAGTATCCATGGCAACATGACGCTCCTTTGAAAATATAGGCGGTGATCAGTTTGAATTATTCTGGTCGAAATACGGTAGCTTTCGTTACAACGCTTGAACACGTGCTCGATTTTCCCAGAATTTGATGTCTAAATTTGTCCTTCCTTCTTCCTCGGTGATGTGGCAAGATAGAGGAAAACTACTGCAAGTTAAATTTAAACGAATGTCGCAAGAATCTAAGTGAATATTAGGATATTCAGCCCTCGTTTACAAGTCGTAGTTACAAAGTAATGAAATGATAGTGAGCAAATGATCAACCATGAATTATAATACAATTACATACCAAGATAAATATCACGACGTTAAATTCCTGAATTAATTACACATAATAAAATTAACATAATTACACTGTGACGTCTGGAACGTTACAAGTTGCCTGAAATTTTAAAAGAACATAAGTGTAGTGAGATAATAGAATTTAACAGTTGACAATAGTAATGAAACGTAAGGAGAATAATTGCACACCGGCATGACAGTGGATGCAACACGAAAGCTGGGTTTGCAACTTAAGTAGAGCAACAGAGAGGTCGGTGTTCAGAAAGGATAGCGCTGAGTTGCGAACCAGGCCGGAAGTGATGTGCAGTTTGTTTAAATTACAGATTCCGTACGCCGATACTATTGTACTTTACACAGCAATATGTTAGTACTTTAGTTTCTTATTATAATACTATCATACTGCCTACTGCCATGGCCAACAGACCACCAATAAGGGTTGATCTTGGGCCAGGCGACAGTGTTTATCCTGCCTCATTGCCATTTTATTATTATTATTATTATTATTATTATTATTATTATTATTATTATTATTATTATTATTATTATTATTATACGATTATTATGATTATTATAATTATTTATGGTTTTGTTCATGTGTCTGCCTAACTGGTGGCATTCTTTTCATTTTCTTTTTGTGAGCTGGTTTAGGTCAGATTTGCTAAATTTTTTTCTCTGCATTAATGGATCATATACATATTATGTAGATCTGGAGAGAAAGAATAAAGAATCTAATCTAATCTATTAACACTTGATTACACATCCTAACTTGGGTTTTTCTTGTAGTTGGTGAAGACTACCTATTCCCTTATACCATTGGCATAAATAATCACTTCGTCGCCATAAGACCTACCTGTGTCGGTGCGACGTAAAGCCCCTAGCAAAAAAAAAAAATCACTCGCGAGAATGTAATGTAATTTAAGCCATTCTAAAGGCTCTACATGTCTATCAATGTAGGCTTTAACTACAAACATCCTAACATTGTTATTATTTATATATGCACATGTTTATTATATTATTGGCTAACATCTTTTAGAAAAATTTATCTTTTTCCTTCGCTTTCCCGAATGATATTTATCATTTGGCCATCCTCTTCAGCACGGGATTCTGGTTATTCTGCTTGTACGGCATCGTTGGTGTCATCGTGGGCCAGGGGTCATCTCAACCATGTCGGTCCAGTTCGGAATTATCCAGATAGTCAACCCTCAGTCTTCTTACGAGGGAACACCTACATGTATTACACTCGGATTCGACTGAAATTTGGTAGGAATATTCATGGCAGGCAGTAGAATGCTAAGGTGAAAACTGCATGTGCCCAGCGCAAGTTTAAACGCCAAAATTGAACAAATGAATAGTCGTAAAATTAGAAGTGCCGAGTTCTTGTTACTCATTGTAATTTTTCAAACCTTATTGGCATCGTTGTTCAAACATCGTCCTTTTACATTTGTTTCATGTGCTGTTTTCATATTTACATTTTGCACATCTGATCGGGAAGTTGAGAGGAACGTGCTAACTATACACTGCCTGGCTCTGGCGCAGCTCGTTACAGCCTGGTTGGTTCACGTCCGCTGCTTTGCTCCTCCCTACCTCTCCGCCACACCCCAATTCTCCCGCGGCACTTCTAATTTTACGACTAATTATTTGTTCAATTTTGGCATTTAAACTTGCGCTGGGCACATGCTGTTTTCATCTTAGCATTCTACTGCCTCCCACGAATATTCTGACCAAATTTCAACCGAATCCGAGTGTAACATATGTATGTGTTCACTCGTTAGTAAGCCATGGTTTCCTTCAAAAACTCGAGTGAGAATATAGAATACAATGATGAGATCAGCTGTGACAATTATAACAGTTTCAAAGCCTTCTAAAATGAATTATATAAATAGATTGCTCTTAATATAACTTCGTATAATAGCAATGTTTCTATTAGATCTCCAGTATGTCCGCAGATACTTCAATTTGTTATAGTAAAGAAAGGTTTTAATAGTTGTTTATCGTCTCTAGTGCGGTATAGTGAATATTATTTCTAGAAATCACGGCCTTGTTGCTCTTCTTGTTTGCCCCTGAGCATCAGCTTATGTGGCGTATTTTATTACTTTACGCGTATTTGTTAAATCTTATAATATCTTCTTGTGTTATTGGCTTATATATGTCCTATAAACAGCTTTTCTTTATTTCCTTCACTGTTTCTGAGTATTTGACGCGATTTTACTACTTCTTCTTCAGAATACGTTCATGTACTTGAGTTGGGCTTTCATTTGTATTTTTAAACAGTGTCGTCCTTAAGAATTGATTCAAGAACTGGAAAAACATCCAAAGAAAAGCAGCTCTATTTGTTCTGGTTGATTTCCGACAAAAGAGTAGCGTTATAAAAATGTTGCAAAGTTTGGGCTGGGAAGAGCTGGGAGGAAGAAAACGAGCTGCTCGACTAAGTGGTATGTTCCGAGCTGGCAGCGAAGAGATGGCGTGGATTGACATTAATAGAATACCTAATAAAAGAAATAGATAGTGTGCAGAGGAAAGCAGCAAGATTTGTAACAGGGGATTTCAGGAGAAAGAGTAGTGTGTCAGAAATGTTAAAGAAACTAGGGTGGGAAACTTTAAGTAAGAGAAGGGAGAAAACTAGACTTATAGGTTTATATAGAGCCTATACAGGAGAAGCAACATGGGGAGATATCCGTGAGAGGCTTCAGTTGGAAAATAATTATATCGGCAGGACTGACCACAAATATATAATTAGAAGGAATTTTAGCAGAAGCGATTGGGGTAAATTTTTATTCATTGGGAAGGGTGTGAAGGAGTGGAAAAGTTTACCAGGGGTAGTGTTTGATCCTTTTCCAAAATCTGTACAGATATTGAAAAAGAGAATAAACAGCAACAGAGAAAATAAATGAAATGTTAGAGGGCATTCGACCAGTGCAAGTTAATGTAAATAAAAAATGTGTGTGAATAAATTAATTCCATCCCCTGGTCTAAGGAGTTTGGACAGCCAAAGTAGGGGACTGCCTGTAGGGGTGAAGTACAGTGGGGACTTCGAGGGCCCTGGGACCGCTACGGTAGCTGTGAAGGCCCTTCAGGAACTCTGAAAAGTGGTGGTAAAAGGGGCTCTGGTTAAGACGCAGCAGGTCATTATGCTACTTAGGTTCCAGAATGGGTAAAGAAAAGAAAAAGTAAATAAATGCAATGTAAATTTTAATCTTATACCAGTTGTACAGTATCATTTGAAGTAATTCCACGTACTGTATATCAGATGACTGTATTTGTAAGTAGTACAGGAGATATAAGTAGAATTTTGTAAACAAGGTAAATTTATTAAGGATGAGCTGTGTGTTTAATAGAAAAAATTGTTAGCGTAAATTATATAATATTGTATTATAGGAAAATTTTATTCTCTTGTTAATTTAATATTTACTGCTTGACAATAATGTATTTTAGTGTACCATTTGCCACCGAGGTAAACACCTCATTTGCAAATAAAGAGATTTTGATTTGATTTTGACGAATAAGTTTGAGTGGCGTCTTTAAAAGTAGGAAAGATCACAATATGAAAGTAATGTTGGAATTCAAGAGGACAAATTGGGGCAAATATTCATTTATAGGAAGGGGAATTAGGGATTGGAATAACTTACCAAGGGAGACGTTCAATAAATTTTCAATGCCATTGAAATAATTTAAGAAAACGCTAGGAGAACAACAGATGGAGAATCTGCCACCTGGGCGACTGTTCTAAATGCAGATCAGTATTGATTGAATTCGAATATCTATTTTGTCTTGGTCACTGCCACCGCGATTTTATTCATTCCGACTTTGCGTTACTCTCAATTCCTTGATATTTAATGTAATTTATTCATTGTATCTAACTTAATTACTAGTTATCGCGTTAGTCTTAATTCGATTGAGCTTCATTGATGGAATAGTGGAATGGCACAATATATATAGGGATTTTTTCAGCTAGAATGGACGGAACACGTCAGATAAATTTTTAGGACTTTAATTGTATGTCTGCTTAAAATAACAATAGACAAACATTTTCTCCCTGTAGGAGAGATGAAAATTTATCAATGGGCAAACGTGTTATATCCGGAATATTGGATAATGGAGGGAAGAGGAACCTTAATTATGGTGAGACTGTAGTAGAGAGTACAGAGGCCAAAATTCCTGGAAGGCTAGTTATTAGTTATCGTGATATCTTGACTGTGAATGAATTGCCTATTGCATTCTAACGTCTATGCCTCCTTCTTATTCTTATTCTTCTACCGCTTTTTTACCCACACTTGTGCAGAACGGTTGATTTGGCCTTGAGTTTTGCGACCTGACGCCCATCCTATTTGGAGGGATTAATCACTACTGCGTGTTTCTGTGGTGGTTGGTAGTGTGGTGTGTTGTCTGAATATGAAGAGGAAAGTGTTAGGACAAACACAAACATCCAGTCTCCGAGCAAGAAGAATTAATCAGACGTGATTAAAATCCCCAACCCGGCCGGGAATTGAACCCGGAATTCTCTGAACCGAAGGCCTGAACACTGACAATTCAGCCAAGGAGTCGGACCCATCTATGCCCTCTAATCGAATATTTTATGTCTATTTCCTATGTCCTCTTTAAGATTTGTCATTGTCATTGTTGCCAGTAAATTTCTCAAAACTCGTATCCATTCATGAAAATAGTTTTTTTTTTTTTTTTTTTTTTTTTTTTTTTTTTTTTTTTTTGCTACCAGCATTTAATTCCTGTGTTTTCTTTAGTTATCATTGGGTTGTCACACAGGAGAGATAAGCCAAAGTTCCTTGAAATATCTACCTTCTTTTTTACACTACTATTTTTATTACTTACCGTTTAGTCGTCTTACAATGTTGTTCCCTGACGGTTTGGAGCTGATATGTGACCTAGCCATAGAAGAGACAGGGATAAATTCCTTTAATGACCGTGATATTTTTAAGTTTTCAACATTTTAAACCATTTTTCTTAGTGATAGTAATGATAGACGCAAGATATTGATCAAATAATGGAAGGTCAGTGTCAGCCATTTTGGCATTGTGATGTTGTCGCGATCTTTTTACATTAGTTTCATGACCAGACGTTCTGAATGTTTTAGCTACCACCCAGTAACTAGATAACAGGTTCTGTATTGTTTCAAGGTAACTTTGGTTTTATGCTCGTGCCATTATTAATTCTCATTGTAATTTCTCTCTCTCTCTCTGTCTCTCCTCTCGTTTTCAGGATAAATTTCAATTATGTACTTTGCCATTGTCAAATTCACTCATCAGTTGCATGGTTATCGTTTTAGATTTTCTCCTCGTGTGCAGTGAACAATAATATTGTTACACATTTTATGACCAAGCTTTTGTTTCATTTTGCATAAAGAGTCAGTGAAAAACATACCCAAATGCTTAAAAAAGTGCTCCTCATATTGGATGGACATGTCGAGGTGATTGTGGTCTCATACTGATGAGGTAACCATTACTAGTAGTCATTGGCTGACCATGACCTTGACCGCGTGCTTTGGTTCGCGGAATTCAAATCAAATTGTGCTTGTTCAACGTAACTTTATCAGTTACACTCTAAGCCGGACAATAAATCCATTCACCGGTAGTACAATCAAGACCGAACGAGTTGTCTGCGCGGTTAGGGTCGCGCAGCTGTGAGCTTGCATTCGGGAGATAGTGGGTTCAAAACCCACTGTCGGCAGTCCCGAATATGGTTTTACGCTTTATCATTTCCATACTACGTGAATGCTGGGGCCATTGCCGCTTCCTTCCCACTCCTAGCCCTTTCCTATCCAATCGTCGCTTTAAAACCTATCTGTGTCAGTGCGACGAAAAGCAAATTATTAAAAAGGTACAATCAAGTCAAAGAAACAGGATGTGTAACCGAAGGAAAATCACCAGGCCGGCCAGGGACATCAGGGGATAATGCTGAGCAGATTTGTTTGTCGTGTGCTAGAAGTCCGCCTTCAAGACCCAATCTCACTCCAACGGGCTTGACCTTCTGGTGATATATTAATAACATTGCTTATGGTGAGAGTGGTGCTGGTGGTGATGATTATTGTTTTAAGAGGAAGTACAACTGGTCAATCATCCTCTCTTAACACTGGTCACCGAGAAAATTTGAAGGGGTCCGATAAGTTGAAAACTGAATGTAATGGCGATAGCAAGGCAAGGGCCACATAAGGCTTGAAAAAGAAAGACTCCTTTGCATCCGAGAACCTAATACTCTCGCGGTATTGACCATGGGAGGTTGGATGGGAAAGATGAAGGCAAGCAGACTGGCACAAGCAAGTGTACGCAATGCCGTAACTCAGCTAAGTTCTTCGTGGTCGCCAACTCACGCTCTCAAGTTAAGTGTTCCTGTGGCCCTCATGGTGTGAATATACGTGACTTAGTGCATCTCAGACAAAGGAGCACTGCCATGTATTTATATATGTAAACTCCCCCCTCTCCATCTCTCCTCTTCATGTGAAGACATAATCCCCTCAATACGTTTATCCTACTTCAAGCAGGAATACGTCTTCAATAATGAAAAGAACGGTTTCTATTTAATTACATCATTGACATGGTAAACAATTTCGAAAATACATTCTTCTTGTCATCAATGCATAGTCTGGTCTGATGCAACTCTCCAGTTCATCTCACCCAACTTCACCCCCTCCTGCCAAACACTCTACCCACTACATGCCTCGAGATGTCCAGCACCTAATTTCCTGCCTCTTGTAACAAACCAGGCCAGCTCTCTGGTCTCACCCGGGTCACCACCCATTTCAACTCACTACGACTTTAAACACCGATGTATTTCTCTCAGATACGGTGAACGTTGAGGTAATGCCCGGTGTGCCTGGTTTTATTTAGTTCTCGTTTCCCCACAATTCAGGGTCCATCACTACATAACAACCACATCCTACATCTCTCCTAATATATTATCCCCTCTTTCTACTATAATACGGGGTGTTTGAAAAAGAACTCCCTAGTTTTAATGTGTCCTAGAATCTGTACAAAGTGATATACACTCTTCTAGTTCGTGGTGTGTGATTCATCAACTCTCCAAGTTTGGCTCCCCTGCAGTTGGCAGGTCTGCTTGACCTTGAGACGGCGCCAGTATTGCTTGTTTCCTCTGTTCCCTCAGTTCAGTCCAGGCGTGCGTGAAGTGCAGTGCAGAGTAACTCAGTAGCAATGTGTACTCCGCAACAGAAAGTGCAGTGTCAATTGCCAACTGCAGAGGAGCCAAACTTGGAGAGTTGATGAATCACATACCACCAACTAGAATAGTGTATGCCACTTTGTACAGATTCTAGGACGCATTAAAACTAGGGAGTCCTTTGTCAAACACGCCGTATATTTGAAGGAATGTAGCAAGAATGCAAAAGAGAAGGTGTAGAAGTACTCGTAAGACCCATTTTAGATTGTGTTTCCGTGTATGTGACCCTCACCAGGACTACTTGATTTGAAAACTGAAAAGATCCCAAGGGAATCAACATGATTTGTTCTGGGTGATTTCCGAAAAAAAGGGTAGTATTACAAAAATATTGCAAACTTTGATCTGCAAAGACTTGGGAGTAAAGAGACGAGCTGCTCGACTGAGTGGTATGTACCAAGCTGTCAGTGGAGAGATAGTGGGGATTAAAATTAGTTGACGAATAACCTTGAATGGAAATTTTAAATGTAGGAAAGATGATGATAAACTTGCAATACAAGTGGAAAAACTAGGATACATTTTCGTTTGTGGAGAGAAGATCCGGGGATATGAATACTTTACCTAGGAATATGTTGAAAAATGTTCATATTATTTGAAATAATTAAAAATGATGGTAGTGGTGGTCGTTGTGATTATTGTTGTAAGAGGAAGTATAACATGGCAAACATCCTCTAATAACACAAATCAGGGTGAAAATGGAAGGGGTCCGGCACTTCGAAAAATGACGGTATCGGACAAAAAGAACAAGGCCCACGAGGTCGTGAAAGTGAAAGACTCCCTAGGCCTCGTAACCTAATGCCGCAGGGCTTAGAATTGAACAAGAGTTGACAAAGGGAGGTTAGATAGGATAGGTGAATCTGAGAAGCCTGGTACAAGTAAGTGGAAGCAATGCCAAAACTCAACTAAGAGCCCCGTGCTCACCAATTCATGCTCCCAAGTCAAGATGCCCTGGGGCCCCTTTTAGTCACCTCTTACGACAGGCAGGGAATACCGTGGGTGTTATTCTACCACTCCCACCCTCAGGAATCATTTAAGAAGAGTCTGGGTAAGCAACTGGTAAGGAATCTCAAACAGAGATCATTGGTGTTTAATGACTGATGATGAGAGGGGCTCTTGACTTCAGAAAATGGGTTGGTGGAAACGGGTTTCTTAGCTGAGTCCTGCCGTTGCTTCCAATTACTTGCGAGCAAATGGATACGATTTCTGCTATCCAGACATTTAAGTAAACATAAATATTGAATTATTGTTGTTTGCTAACATCCTTCTCTGTAATGCGAACCCATCAAAGTAGAGAGCAGGACTTGGTTCTGACTTATGCCATCAGATGTTAATATTGCTACTTGCTCCAGAATGACAACCTTACTGCATTAAACGAGACGCATTAACGATTCTCTTCTCTCATCAAACCAGAGAGTAGAGCTTGTTTCAGTCTTATGCCAATAAGTGACTTTAATTTTATTATTAATAATAATAATTAATCAGTATATCGTCCAGGGTTGGATTTTCCCTCAGACTCAGTGAGGGATCCTACTTCTACCGCCTCAAGTCCAGTGGCCTGAAGCGTGAGACATTTGTTTGGGAATACAAATGGAAGGATGACCAGTACGTCGCCCAGGCGGCCTCGCCTACTATACCGAACAGGGGGCTTGCGAAGGATGGGAAGATTGGAAGGAATGAGCAAGGAAGTGGAAAGGAAGCGGCCGTGGCCATAAGTTACATACCATCCCGGCATTTACCTGGAAAAGAAGCGGGGAAACCACGGAAAATCACTACTCAGTTGACCTCCAGAAGCTGAATGGACCCCGTTTAAGCCCTCGTACCACTTTTCAAAATTCGTGGCAGAGCCGGGAATCGAACCCAGGCCTCGCGGGAGGGAGGGGGGAGGGTGGCAGCTAATCAAACTAAACACTAGTTTGCTATTGGACTTACGTAGCACCGACACAGAGAGGTCTTATGGCGACGATGGGACAGGAAATAGCTAGGACTGGGAAGGAAGCAGCCGTGGCCGTAATTAAGGTACAGCTCCAGCATTTGCCTGGTGTGAAAATGGGAAACCACGGAAAACCATCTTCAGGACTGCCGACATTGGGGTTCGAACCCACTATCTCCCGAATACCGGATACTGGCCGCACTTAAGCGACTGTAGCTATCGAACTCGGTAAAACTAAACACTAGACCATAGAGGCGGACGCTACAGATACTATGTCTGAATTTATGTCTATAGGCCACTAGCAAAACTCACCCATGACGGGATCATTTTTGCTATATTCAGTACATTCCAACATAAAAATAAGTGCCATTTTACGGTGATTAGAAAATACAAGCGGGGTCCTTTGTGTTAACTGAACATTTCAGGTGTACTCATATCATATTTTGGGCTCAGCTGGTCCAGTATTTTTGCGCGATACGGCATAATCCACCCAGCCGTACAGCGCTGACTGGCGAGTGTCCTGTAATACGTGCTTTAATACATACAATTACGATATTTGCAAACTAGGACTCTGCAATAAAAGCAATTATTGAGATTCTAATCATCCCTAATTGTATTTTATGTGTGTTATTAGGCATTGTTCCATTTAAGAAACATTTAACTTAGTGCATAAAAACCACTTTATTGACATTGTTGGAATCACTGTATGGACTATATCTTTGAGCCCCTGTACATATTTCCATTCCGTATAAACAGTTTCAACAACAACAACAACACCAATAATAATAATAATAATAATAATAATAATAATAATAATAAAATAATAATAATAATAATAATAAAATGTGGCCTCCGAGTGGGCATGGTGCACGTCTGTCGGGCTGAAGCCGTATAAATGCCCTGCGCATCTATGATGATGAATTCTACGATGAATTCTAATGCCGAAAACGGCATACACACACCCAGCCACGAAGTCATTGGAATTAACCAATGAAGGTTACAATCTCCTGCCGGGAATCGAATCCGAGACCCCTGGACGAAAGGCCAGCACTCTAACAGTTTCGTCATGTACTCGGACTTAAAAAGAATTATAACTGGCAATAATTCTCTCTTAAGACTTTGCAGGGGAAAAATTCAAATGAAATGAAAAAATTGGAAACAATGAGAAATTTTGTCGATAGATCTGAATTTATTATAAATTATATTTTGAGAATTATTGGTGAACATATACAAGTAAGGTAATTTGAAAGTAGATTTTCAAGGTGTTGATAATGAATTCAGTTTGGTGTTAGTATTTGGAGATATGGAAATGGCCTCGATAGTACAACAGCCGATTAGAACATGGTAAAAGTTGTTTCCTTCAGTCACATCAGCCATCATATCTACCTGCTTGGTTTTTATCGCAAAAGACTCTACAAACTTCGCTATTTGCTTTACGTCGCACCGACACAGATAGGTCTTATAGCTCTACAAACTTCAATCACGTCTTTTAATCTTACTAGCGTGAGTACAAAATCTGGATATATTGCGTAGTAGAACTCTGTGAAATACTATGAAGTCATAAATGGGGCATGAAAATAAGCAAATTAAGTTGTACAGTTGATTCCAATATAACTGTGACCGTTAAGGAACATTACCGATTTGCAAGTAATTCTCACGGTGTATAACAATAATACCCACTACATTTAATTCGTACCTGGGTAAGTGTTGAGACTAGACTTTACCACATGGCACATGATCCTGTGGTGAACCATTATAATAGCTTTCGCCACTCTGGTTAGACCAGTGCCATAAACAGCCATTATTCAATACGACCCATTATCAGGCAGGCCAATTAAACTGACCAGCATTTCCATCAAGCTTTAATGATTATCACCTTCATATTGTCACCACCAACACAATCTGGTCATCAATACACCTCGTGTTAATGGATACGTACTACAACGACAGGTATCTTACAACACTTGCCTATCAAATTTACGCCAGGGTATTGAAAGCGTGAGGTCATATGTATCAAATGCAAGTCCTATGACCTCAAACGTCTAGGAGGAAGCTATCTATAATGCTTTTCTCTCTCAGCTTTCGTGTTTTCAGAAATAAATTTGATAACGTTTGTGACGTGTTTCTCAGGCCAAAATAAATGGATTATGATATGATTAGGCTGAGATGAAATTTCGTACGCTTGGTTCTTTCTCGACAAAATTCCTCTAATTCAATGGGGTGAGATTGTCATTTGGGTGTAGTGGTTAGTGTGATTAGCTGCCAACCACTGGAGGCCCGGGTTCGATTCCCAGCTCTACCACGAAAAATATGAAAATTGGTACGATGACTGCAACGGGGTCCACTCAGACTAGGGAGATCAACTGAGTAGAAGGAATTCGATTCCCGCCCCAGCCAACCTCGAAGTGGTTTTCCGTGGCTTCCCCGCTTCTTCTCCAGGCAAATGCAGGGATGGTACCTAAGTTATGGCCACGGCCGCTTCCTTCCCACTTCCATGCTCATCGCTTCCAATCTTCCCACCTTACACAAGGCCCCTGTTCAGCATTTCAGGTGAGGTCACCTGGGCGTTGTATTGGTCTTCCTCACCAGTTGTATCCACCCGACCCAAAGTCTCACGCTCCAGGATACTGCCCTTGAGGCGATAGTGGTGGGATCACTCGCGGTCTCCAAGGGAGGAACCAACGTTGGCGCGTAAGCGGATTAAGATAGAAGAAGAGCCCAAAGTCCGCCCCTGTGGTGTAGTGGTAGTGTAATTAACTGCCACTCCCGGAGGCCCGGGTTTGATTCCCGGCTCTGCCATGAAATTTGCAAAGTTGTACGAGGGCTGGAACGGGGCCCACTCTACCTTGGGAGGTCAACTGAGTAGTGAGCCATGTCTGCATGGCAAATTCATAAATGTAACTATCCTGTTATTGCTAATGGCCTCTTTCGGCCTCACCATGAATGACTTAACTATTTCCATGATTGTACTACAGAGGGCAGCTCCCTCGATGGTGAACACGGATGGTCGATCTTTCCCACGAGATACTAATTTTATCTCTTTGACTCGAATCTTTGTTTTGGTTCAGAGAGAGGAATAAAAATTTACCCCACGCAGATCGGAGTGGCGTTTTTGACTTATAGAAAGGTTTTTAAAAGAATCAAACAGCCTATACTACCATCCTCCTTCTTATGTTGTTGGTTAATATATTACAGGTATGGTAATTCTTTCATGTTAATAATTGTTCGGCTGTTCTTTCGTAATAATTGTTCTATTAATCATAGGTGATTGATATCACAGTCTAATATACACAGTCGCGGTTGACCATATGCCCTTTAGGTTTGTATTAAAACACTTCATTGTTCCAGCCAAGTATAAGAGACCTATCACAGCTGTTATTTATGCCAATTTTGCATCACTAACATCTGTCTCCCTGGGTTTTCTTATCCAGATGTTTGTGAAGTAACCATTTTCCTCCATGAGGCTGTTGAGGTGAAATAGCTCCCAAAATTCCAGCAAGGTAGTAGCAGATGTGGCAGATGCTTTACAGTGTTCCTCCTTCTAGCCCTTCCTGTATCAGCACTAGGGTTTGGAAAATAATTCCATCTTGTTTCACCATTTCCACCAATGTACTCGAGTAGCGGTTGATCTTAATTGGGGTCTGCTTGATAAACTTTATCCTCAGATTCTGCGGACTCTTCAGAAGCACTGTCATGATCACTGATTTCTATATTATCAGTCTCATTATTTACTTCTTCGGGTAAATCAAAATGAATCCCTCTTCAAGAAAGAGTTGTCTTCTAGCCAAACCCTGTTCAATTTGCAGGCGTTCTTTCTCCTGTAGGTCTTTTTCAACACTGTCTAACAATTTTCGTATGCTATCCTTATCCATTTCTGTCAATAAAACTCGTCGCTTTGGAAGTCGCACGTGGTGGAATTGACCGTACTAAACAAATGCGTGGGAAATAGCATGCGGTCAAAAGCACCGCACCGACTAAATACTGTGCCCTTCTCAAGGCAACAAATGCGGTGAACTTCTTCCTTCTTCTGTGCGCCGGCTGCTCCTGTAATAAATGACATTTAAATGATACTCACCGCTGCATGCAGACTCTTCTTCCTCAGTCGCGGTGCGTCCGATGATATCCCCGAAGATAGGCCACACGTCGATCAGGGAGTGAGGAAATGAAAAGATGGGTAAACTAACTATAAATGACGGTACCCAAAGATTGAATTAAAATTTAAATAACAAACTGATTTATTGAACAATGTGCAAAGTGCCAAAATAAAAAAAAACTGGTTGAAAAAGTAAACAAAGTGTAATGAAATAGAAATTAAAAAAATTGAAGATCAGCCTTACAATAACTCACTGCCAAAATAAAACTGACTGAAAGTCGATCAAAATTAATTATATTCCAGGTTATGTTGACACTGTCTTCAAGACGATGACGTGAAAAAATTCAAAACTCTGGTCAGAAAACACCACCTTATTTGAAATACTGAATTGTAATACATGAAGAATGTCTCTCAAAATAAATTAGTGTAGTTGAATAATTAATTAATTAACCATCAAATCAACACTGACTCAGAGGTGTTTATCAAATATTTAAAACATGTGGCTTAGTTGGGAAACAACCAACTTTAGAATAATCATGGACTGCACTAACCATGTGTAACAAATAAGAGAAAGAATTTAAAGAACAACCATGAACATTGTACTCCATCTACCACATAACCATAGCCACATTCAAAACTACTCGTGGTTGAAAAAAAGAAATTATTGAAACATGAACCTGAGTGTTACAATCACTCATTTAATTATTTAAACTTCACCTGCATGACTGTGATAGCCTGGACTTCTTTAAAATATAAAATGATTAGGCCAAGTGCCTCATGTTTACACTTCAAATGAAAGCGATCCTTGTACATTAAAATTTTATTTAATTTGCCGCTGACTGCATTTCATTACGAACTCATTATTTGTGGTACCACCACTAGATGGAGGCAGACCCCATCTTATTTACCTCATTCATTTGCGGCACTGTGATACAACTGGTTTATTAAAGATCGCTTCATTTCCTAATTAAAATGTAGTGGATTTTAAAAGTTTGGTAATTACTGAATGTCTGGTATGAGCATACCACTACTATGGTTTTGACTGTGACCTAATCGATGATCTCTTATCCTAACACATGAAATCTTATTTACATAATTAAACTTGTTAATGGAGAAACACTGCTCCAACAAAAGAAAATACAGAAATCAAAACTAGCCTAACTACACCTATCTATTTACATCAATCAAGTACAAATAATTCACATACGATCACATCCTACAAATAAACGGTAATAAAAGGTACATGAAGAAAGAACGATAAACAAACAAATCTAGATCCCAACATCGCTGCCTGCTGAAAATTAATAAGAATAAATGCGCAAATATCGGAGTCTACAGAAATTTTTTTCCTCGCTACAAGTAGCAAAATATTGTGAATTTGACGGCAATCTCTAACCTCAGACAACAAATGTCTGGTCATGACACTGTTTAACCTTTATGGGCAATAATTACTGCTATTCCATGTCATCCATGACTCTACATGACTGTTAAAATGCACATTGATTCGTCGCTCTGCTCCCATATACCTCGTACTTCAATTAGCATATATGCCGAGCATCTACTTTCCCTGGAATTATTTGAAACAAAAAAAATACAGGCTTCTGCCTACAATCATAACCCATGTCGTAACGTATTTAACACTCTTGGTTAAATTATTCATCTCTCAATTCTATTTACTCATCAATATTCTCGACGTAGTACCTCATAATACGGCCTCACTCGTATCCGGCGGGCGAAATATCTGTCGTGCACATCTCTATTTCTTACGACAGTTCATGACATGGTCCAAATATCACATTTCCATTATCAACGCAGATCATCAGGGATATTATTCACTTAGCTCGATCTCTAGATCATTCTCTGCTTCACATATCACAAAATATCAGAGCTGACTCATCAATGGCTTCCTGTCACTAACTGTTTACTAAAAATGACGAGATTGCCTCTCAAAAACACGGCTATTGAAAAATGTGTAACCGCAACTACACACAGAAATAAATACTCGCGTCCACCAAAAATCGTCGCAAAAATACACGGTATAAGAACTACCGGAAACGGTCATCTGAATGATGATTCCACAACATAAAACAAGCTGAATGCGATGCAACTGCAGAACAAACTATGAAACTTCAAAGGGCAATGAACTCTTGCATACGATTTATATTTTCTTTGAACTTTAGGACACATATTTCCCCTTATTATGAGAAGCTATCCTGGCTGAAAATTGATCAACTAAGAAATTTACATACTGCGACGCTAATTTTCCGACTTCTGAACGAATCTACACCTGAATACCTATCCTCACATTTTAACTTCCTCTCATCTTTCCATGAACATAATACCAGATCGACTTCTACCCTTATGATACCTGTTAATCATTCATCTGTATACAGCCACTCTTTCCAAGTGTCTGGGGCAAGGCTATGGAACACACTCCCTGTCAGTATACGTAATAGCACTTCAACAGTCTCATTTAAACGGTCTTGTCGAGATTTCCTCTTAAATACGTGACCAGCTTGTATGAATGTTAGTGTGTATGAGTGCAATTATGATTTAGAACTATTGTTAGGTGATGTAGATGTAGATAGGCTAGATAATATTAATCATTAAAAATAACAATTATAATCTATTATAATATTACTCCATAAATTTAAGTAGCTCCTAGGTTCTGCTAATGTTATTTTCCTAAGTATGTGATTATGTACTGTACGTAGTGGTTAAGTGTAAGAGAGGGCCGTGAGCCCTAACTTCGCCACATACAAAGGCATAAAATAAATAAATAAATAAATAAAATAGCAAAATAACCATTAAAAATCAACAAGGCGGCGTCTACAAAGTCACAACTCCAACAGAAATATCGCTCAAAACCAACGTTATAATAACATAATGATTATTATAAAATCGGCATTTACACTCATTGAAATCTAATAAGATAGCATCCTAAACTGTCAAAGTGACATACTACAAATGATCCATAATAATACGCAATCACATCTACGTAAAGGAAATGCGTGAAAAAACCCTAGCTAAAAGTGCAAAAATAAATATTATTATTATAATTATTATAATTATTATAATTATTATTATTATGTGAATTATTTACAATCCTATCTAACAGTCTAAGCTACATTTGATCATCGATTAGTCACAGTCCTACATATTTATTTACACATTATTTTTGTTGTTGCTCATACCTGGGTGCTGGAGGTAGGTTGGATCACCCTCCGGGCTCCGTCATGGTGAATTAGAATTCCATCTTGAAGCTGATGTGGTATTCCGAATTTTCACACACGCAAACTTGATACATTTTTATCGTGGCGTTACACACGTTCACATTGACATAAACACTCGCATTTTCTAGCACTTCAGTGAAGATTGTACAATAGCACTGCATAGACTCATGACGTGAAGTCGAAAGTTTTCTCTCCGCTACCTGCCCGACGCCTCCTGCTGGTCTCTCACACCCCTCTTAGTTTGTTTACTTACAGCTTACCGGTTGTTCACCTCTTCGGAACATAACAGTTTGCTCAAGGTCTTTAACATCGCGGCCTTCCATTAATGAAAAGTCCTTCTCCTCCCTGTCTGCTTTAACTAGTTTCTCCCCGAAACATCTCGCTTGCCATAACAGTTTATTGTAAGTGGTAAAAGCAAGCTAAAGGTACAGTTTCCAATGATGTGTGGAGAAATTTATACTGATCGTCCTCCAAAAAGATAAAAGAATAAGTTAGCTTGCCAACAAATGTCTAACTACACGTGGATTAGAAAAGTTTTATGCCGTTACGTGTCGCAACATGTTCCATTGTCCCTCTCGGTTGGTAATGTGAGTTCATGTACGGCAAGTGTTGAAAAGTGTAGCTATTGCCTGTAATCTCTGCATAAGCTCAAAGTGAAGTAAAAGTTTGTTAAAGTGTTCATTTCTCCTGAAATATTACTCTCCCAAGTAAAATACATGGCTCACTCGGAATGCCAACAAGTGTCTCTGATCGCGTTCCTACCAGACTCAGAGTCCATAAAAAAAAGTTCATACAAGACTGAATTTGAAAGCTGACTAACTGAATTATCTGACACACTCTAAACACACTTAACACACTAACACAGTGAAGAATCACCATTCTTCTCGCTGGTTTTGTAATCAGTTCTCCCCCCACCTCGAAAATAGTTCTGTGGAAGGGATGTGGCGTAGTAATCTAGCACTTGGGAGCGCTTTATCATACATCCGTAGGTTAAAGCTTCAAAAATTATATACAAAATCTTCCTAATTTCGGTCCGACTTACTTGTTATATTGCGCCGTGGGAAACGATCACAGGATAATCCACACGACGGCGCGCGTCACCGGCGTTATTTTCTTCCAGCGAATGGCTTCTTCCCGCCATGACAGTTCAATTCCTGGGCGATACTACTCTTCCGTGTAAAGTTAAAATTTTATTAATTAGTCAATAATTAATCACACCTTCGCACCGATAAATTTTCAAATATTATTAGGAAGTCAGGACACTGTTTTTCACCACTACTCCGGGCTCCAAATAGCGAAATACTGACTGTAGATTCCCGCTATGACAGGACATTCAAATTTGGAATTTTGTGATTGGCTGAGACTTTCGCGCTCTTCGCAGCATGGATGCTTCCATTTTCTCCCAAGGGTTGGTGGGTGTTATCGTTGTCTCTTTGTCCTTCTAAGTAGGTCAAGCCTCAACGCGTGATTTTCTCGTGAGAACCAAGTAGAAAGTTGCCACTCCTAGGCGGTACCATAAAATTTATTGGATGCAGCACTCAGGGCCGGTCTACAAGTTGTTCGTGCTCTAAGAAGAGTTTCGAGGATTTCCTTGCCGACTGACTGGCGTCAGAATGTTGCTTTGTGACTGCTAGCTTTCACAGCCTACTGTAGTATTCCAATATGCGAAATATTCAAGTTTTTAATTCATAAATTAATTACGTAAATTCGCTTATGGGTGCAATACTGGCTGCTATAACTCGCTAGATGGCACTGTCAGTTATTCACCCGTATGAAAGCCCTACCGACATCCACACCAACGATATGATAAAGGGTGATCGTCATCTGTCACCTATATTCCAAGTGATACCAACTTTACCAAACTGCGGTTTTTTCCCCGCCATGCGACTTCTCTCGGGTTAATGAACTCGCAGAGACGCAGGAATAAAACATGTCATTCTGAAAATATTTCCTGTCACAATAGGATTAAGCATATAATCTCAGTAGAATGCGTTTTATTCATAATCAATGGAGAATGTCCCAGGGCAATAAAAGCAAATATGTGGTGAATGTGCCTAGGTGAATATTGAGGAACTATGGCATAAGACAGCTAACCTCAGTAATCTTCATTCTGAATCAGAATTTAATGTTATTGCAGGGTATTTTGACAGTAAATTAAACGCAAGTCATTTGTTCTGCCATTTGAAATGATCCCTGTGCACAAGTTTTAATCTGATTACCTTGAAATTTTGCACTCAGTTGGAGGTTAGCTGTCGTGAATACATCGTGGTCAGTTGTATAGGAGAACAAATAGAATAACATTCACAGACCCATATTACACAGAGTTATTACTAACATTCCAAGTGTACCACGTTCTATTTATAAAAAAGTTTCCATTCACGGTCATTTAAATACAGCCAGGTGACTGCCCCTCCATAAGAGCTCCCTGTAAACAAATATTGCTTTTCTGAGAAAATCGCTCGCAGGTAACATTCACATAACCCCTTTCAACCGCTTACAGCTGAACTACCGGTACCGCTCAAAGAGGTCGAGTGTGTCCCTTTTCCCTCTGTTTGCAAGAACAGCATCATTTCAAAGTGGCTTTATTCGTTCTGCTCGGCTATGGCATGAATTCTCACCACAGACAGAAGAACTACCTGCAGAAAATTTTATAAAGAGGTAAAAAGAATGTATATATAACGAAACCTTCTATACGTAAGATAATTTTCTACTTTGTGAATGTTCAGTATGCGCGGGAGGACGGAAGAAAGTTCATTTTCCCGAGTGAGTGAGACTGCATGTGGGTATGAATGAGCCGACCTAGCTCTGGGGATAAGTGTGAGTGTGTGTGGGTGAGTGAACCAAATTACTGGAATGTTGAACAGGTCTTGTGAATATTATGTAAATATATGTGTAAGTAAATACGGAAACTGTATATAATCAAATTGTGTAGAATATAATTGTACGTTTTAATATTGTAATTTTAAGTGGGGATGGAGGTACATTCAACTATGCGGGCCTATGCCCTTTCTCCATTCACCATCCCTGAAATCTATTTACAATTGGTGGAAAATAAGTATTAATAATAATAATAATAATAATAATAATAATAATAATAATAATAATAATAATAATAATAATAATAATAATAATAATAATAATATGCCTTTGCTGGCGAGATGTAGTGTTTACAGTGCACTATGTCTTCTGGTATGGGCTATATCAAATTTGTTACTTTCATTGACCTGTCTCTGTGTCATCCTTGGCTTTGACAATATGAAAGTGACTGAGGTATGAGTGATGCTAGTAATACCATTCCTTACGCAGTCAGTCCCTGTTATGAATGGTGTGAAAATATTGCTCATAGGGTCGGTTGGTGCATACATTTCAGTGGGCTTGGCAGATTGTTATGTAATAGCAACTGCTGGCTCGGTGAGGAAAGCAACGGGAAACTACCTCACTCCTCGTTTCCCTAGTACGCCTCTTCAGTGACGCCTAGGCAATTTATGACAGCTGTTGGCGGAGCTGCAGAGGATCAAACCAGCCTTCGGGCTGATTACCCAACATACGTAATAATAATAATAATAGTATTTTATTTCTAATATATAAGCCTGCGAAACTCTCAAAACCCTGCGGCGCTATAATAGTATCGGCCTACCACCAATTTGTTTACAATTGTTGAAATGAACTGGCATATGCCTTTTAGTGCCGGGAGTGTCCGAGGCTATGTTCGGATCACCAGGTGCAGGTCTTTTGATCTGACCCCCGTAGGCGACCTGCACGTCGTGATGAGGATGAAATGATGATGAAGACGACACATAGCCTACACCCAGCCCCCGCGTCAGCGAAATTAACCAATGATCGTTAAAATTCCCGACCCTGCCGGGAGTCGAACCCGGGACTCCTGTGACCAAAGGCCAGCACATTAACCATTTATTTATGTTACATTTTTTGCTAGAGGCTTTACGTCGCACCGACACAGATAGGTCTTATGGCAACGATGGGATAGGAAAGGCCTAGGAGTTGGAAGGAAGTGGCCGTGGCCTTAATTAAGGTACAGCCCCAGCATTTGCCTGGTGTGAAAATGGGAAACCACGGAAAACCATCTTCAGGGCTGCCGATAGTGGGATTCGAACCTACTATCTCCCGGATGCAAGCTCACAGCCGAGCGCCTCTACGCGCACGGCCAACTCGCCCGCTATATGTTACGTTTTAACTGGTGTGTTCGACAGACTGAAAATCGACAGAATAAATCGACACAGAGAAGTATGTCAACGTCACCTCTCAACACTTAGTATACGGCGGTTTCCATGCAAAATAAGTCGCAAGTATTCGTACTGCTAGGTTCAAAAATAGAATGTTATCGAGACCAAACTGATATAAATGAAATTATCAAACAACATTTCCTTGCTTCAATCTACACCAAAATATCTGAATAAATATACTCCTCTTCCTTGGTGTTATTGGGCTTCCTCTGTGTGGGAGGGAGCAACAAAGCCTCCCAACCTATTTGTGGTGAGAAAGGTATAAAGAGTTTCAACCTGCATCCTCAAAGAGTCCACTATTTATCAGCCTTAACAAGCGTGCGATGTTGATCTATTAGAGCAAGGAGTATAATTAAAACAGACCAGCCCAGTGAGAGCTCGGGCTATCTCCACTTCACGCTGCAGCCGATCAATCATCAAGATTAAACTCGTGGAGTACACAACAGCTGAGCTTTTGTGATGATCCTAATATAGTTCATGCATCCTAGTCTGCTTTATGGTGCCTTTAATTATGGTGATAATGGTAAAGAATATTCAATAAAGAATGATATATGTTCAGAAACTCACATCGTTACACATGATTCTTAGTTACTGGTTAAGGGGAGAGTCTACTCTAAAACAAATTCTTTCAAAAATCTTTTAATGGCTATTTCAAATCTTTCGACTGTTTAACCTTAGATCCCAAAGCGATTTGGTTGCATTCAAATTACAAGTACGTCTAAGAAATATTTGAAACTAGCAAATGTACCCGTGCTTCGCTACCGTATTCTACATTGTATTCGAATATCGAAGTAAATAATGTACATGCAGTAAATAAGATTGTTTTCAAATTGCATGTCTCTTAGCGTTATCCGAGAAACAGCATGGGGAGGTCCCCATACGTTGTTTTCATTGTAAAGTGTTTGTTACGGATTTGTGATATAACGGCAGGCTCACTTGCCTACTGCCATTCAAAATCGAGTTGGGAAGTTTACATTATAATTGCCGGCCCCATTGCCTACTGGGCGGTCACAATCGATATGGGGAGTTTTCGTTACAATGGCTGCCCTCTTTCCTACTTCTGGACAGATAACAGTTGAGGAGTTTTTATTATCATGGCAGGCAACTACCATACTATCAGTCGAAATTGAGTTGAGCAGTCATCATTATAATGTCAGGCCCCTTTTCCTACTGCCAGTCACACCAAGTTGGTGAGTTTCCATCAAAATAGCAGGCCACTGTACCTTATGCCAGTCACATTTTAGGTGAGTACATTTGTTTACAATTGCGGGCACCCTTGCCTACTGCCAAACACAGTCGGGTAGGGGTGTTTTAAACAAAACTGCATACTCCCTTGCCTTCTGCAAGTCAAATCGAAAAGTGAATTATTCGTTACAATGGTAGGCCTTCATTACTAATGCCAGTTACACAGGAGTTGGAGAAGGACTCCATTCCTACTGCCAGTCAAAGTCGGTGTGGAGAGTACTGATTACAATAGAAGACACCCTTTCTCAATCGCTACAAATCGACATTAGTGAATATATATATAGATCGGCATACTAAAGTATATGCGTGTTTACAATATTGCAGACCTTCAATTACAGATTAACTGCTGCTAAACGTACGACATATCGACAAACGATTGTACCATAAGACGCCGAATTTAGTGGCCTAAATGGCTGGTGCTATGATATCTCATCTATTCTTGGGTCAGATTGAGTTAGAAACGTTGAACAGGTTGAAGTTTTTGTAAGATTATCTCACATTGCATTACTTTTCGGATAATTATGTGATACATACATAGAATTTGTCTCACATATGGCTACTGGGTGGGCCAATTTTCGTGAAGAGTTTGATGATTCTATCTTTCCTATAAGTGATAGAAAGTACGAATTATGCATGTGAAAAGTCCAAATTTACTTAACATCGGTTAATAGAGAAAAATCAAACGTAAAAAGGGATACAGATACGACAAAAAGTCATAAGACCAAGCTTGTAGATCATTCCAAATTGAACGGAGATTGTGCTATCCGTTATGTGATAGGAATTCCCGAAGGTCTGCACCATGATAAAAATTGCCTCCATATTTCGATATTCTTCGGGGATAAAGAGTGAAAAATTTAAAGATCTTAGAAGTTTTCCGTCCGTTACAGGCTACAACGTATAATTTTGTCAAATTTTGATTTTATTTTTCGTCTGGCAGATTATGCCGCAATCATGATTTTGGGCGACGAGGGCAAAAATTAGGACTTTCAGGGAACTAAACCAAAAAATTATGCAGATGATCATTATTACCCCTTAAACGGGTAGCTGCGCGAAAATTTCGCAAAAATAGTCAATGTACAGGCACACAGTCGTTACGATTTTATTTATATAGACAGATAAGGAATCTGCTCCACGTAGGCCCTACAACACCTTTTGGGCTATGTCCGCTGGACTTAACCTGAAAAACTGACCATTCATGATATCTCCCTTATTAATCCTCCTGACGAAAAAATGCACATGAACAAAACGTTTTAGAGATGGAATTCCATCATGTTTGGTCGATTTCCAGTCAGGTTGGTGTTGTGCTGTATATATTGTGGAAGAGTAAAATCACCATTTCGGTTTCCTATAAACCGCCAGTCCATTCCGGGAACATGAAATGTTATTGACCTTTAAAACCTACATTTGGACAGGTGGATGCTAAATATAAAGTTTGGTTCGAATATCTTCAGTAGTTTTCAAGTTGTAAGAAATACGCTTTACACGCACCCGCTCTTGAGTTAAGTGCGATGGGACTTGTACCGAAAAACGGTCCGTTAATGGTATCTCCCTTATTAATCCTCGTATCGAATTGATGCACATGAGAAGAAAGGTTTAGAAATTAATTTTCATTAAGGCAGGTAGATTTCCATTAAGTTTGGATATATATATATATATATATTGCACCCATAAGCGAACTTGAAAAGGGCACAATATATATATATATATTGCGGGAGGGCGAAATCACGGTTTCGGTTTCGTATAAGCCCTCAGTTAGTTCAGTGATTTCGAAACATTATTTGCCCTAAAACCTACCTAAGGACAGGTGTATTCTAAATATGAAGTTTGGTGGAATTACATCCAGTAGTTTTTAGCACTCGCGTACATACGGAGTAATTAAGGAAGAAAATAATACAGTTAAGAAAGTTGAAATTAAAAGAAAATGGATTATAACTGAGGACAGCTGGATAACGACAAATATGTAAATGCCAAGTGAATGTATTGGAAAATCAAATTCCCATCAATAAATTATGCTGGTGTGAGTTATGGATACAAGAAAGCGGTAATAGAGGAGAAATTTAGGGGCAGGGATTCTTAGGTAAACAGATAAGAAGATGACTAATGGTGTTATTACTTAATCTATTCGAGGGCGGTTATAACCTCCAACGATATTCCGCCAATATCCCGCAGATAGGCCGATTGACACCTCTCTTGCCTTCTACCCAAGGAACAACCACGAATTTAAAAGCATGATGAGGAAAATGGCAATACGTTAATTGCGTGCTGGCAAGCAGAGACGTTGCCATGGTAACCTGTAGGTTCGTTGTCAGTCTGTCGGTCACTCAATGCAGAGCATGATATTCGCAGAAAATAGTAAATTTCTCCGTCATGTAAGGAGTAAGGTAAATTATGAACATAACGAAAGTTGTTTATAATGAAGAGACGTTTCACATACGGTCCACAGAGTTTAGAGAAAATCAATAGTATAAGAGAAAATGGAGGGAAACCGTTCTGGTTTTCAAAGATTTTAAAATTATATGCATATCGAAACCTTCCTCGGGATGAGTATACTCTAAATATGAAGTTTGGTTGAGATCTATCCAGCCGTTTCGACGTGATGGTGGAACAGACAAACAGACAAACAGACACGAAAAGTAAGAACGACCGATTCGGTCTTGAGTTGACCTAAAACGGAGAAATATCTGAAAAATTGGCAAAACAAAAGAAATTACAGACAGCGGACCCCCTACAACTTTATATAGATGTGGCCTGCGCGAGGGGGCGTTGCACACTGACAGATGGCAAATGTAATTTTAATGCTGAAAACATGTCTTAGCAGAAAATGTAGGGGTCTTCATACTAAGTGGTTCATGCGTTCATGAACGTACCATTTGTTTGCAATTTTCGCTATTTGCGGTACCTCTCCTATTTTTCTAAATTTATGTTATATGTTGTTCTTACCTTAATTAGTTGTTTCGGTCTGGTTACTTTTCGTTAATTGATTACAAGTTTCCTTCGACGTGCTATCATGTCACAGGTTAAACGAACTCTGCTTGTATATTTTCTTTCTTTTCTCGCTGCCTTACGTCATTCCTTCCACGGACCAGCCGTGGCCACTTATGGGCCGAGAGCCACGCTGCATCCGCCAACAATTTCACATTTTTAGAATGCTTACTCTTAGATCTCAAAACGATTTGGCTGCATTCGAATTACAAGTACATATAATAATGGGGCGTTGCACACTAATAGCTGCCAAATATAATTTTTGATTTCTATCGCCATCAAACAGAACCATCTTCACACCGATGGGATAGCTTTTTTTCGTTCCAATGTCGGCTCCTTTGCTTTTCCTTCCTATAGAGTTGTGTGTTGTTTTGTTACGTTTGTGTAAATGACCGCCTAATAAAGTTGTTGCAATCATATTGGTTATTGTTGTGAATATTATAACAGTGAACGCGGGAAATGTGCTTGTAATTATTGTCCTGGTGAGCACGTAAACATTGCCCGTCGGAGAGTATGAGCAACATGTGGTCTTATTGTGCAAGTACTAACTTGTATTACTTCTCTTAGTGTAAATAGTGCGAACAAGTTGTTCCATTGTGTTTAGATTGTGAAATACTTAGGAATACAACATCGGTATAAACGGATCTTGGCATAACCTCAAAATGGGAAAAACAGTTGGTGCTGGTGAACTTTACGGTGTATGTGTCTTATACTAGCATTCATTTTCTCGTTAGTTTGTTTTTCTGACTTCAATTACAACATATTTATCATAAATATTAACCAATCTCAATTAAATTTTTGCAGGAAGTAGGCATGAGGTATTTGCATATTTATGTGCCAGGGCCTCTCAGGGTGCATGCACCTGTCTCTCTCACTTAGCCTGTTTCCCCCTTCTCCATTCGCTCTGCAGCCCTACACAATCCGAGCCGAGTTGAGTCAAGCTTACACGAGTCGTCCCGAGACAAAACGCTGGTCCGAACAGAGCCGAGTCGGAGCGATGCACGGTGCACAGTACCTCTGCGCCTCGGTTTGTACGCGTGAGAATTTGAGTGCTTGAGAGGCCCTGTTCTATGTGTTAATATTAAGGAAAATATAGCTTGTCTATGTTATTATCACATTTGAAATTTGCAAAATATACTGGATGTAATTTTCAGACATGATATAGGCTTTTGGGCGTATGCCGTGTCAAGAAAATAAGGTGCAAATATTTACGTTTCGCAGAGAACTTCGCTCTGCGCCTTCAGAAGAAAATCTCGACTGTTCACAAGGAAGACTTCTCCAAGAATGAAGTTTGATTTTAGACATTAATAATAGAACTGGAAGTGGTACGTTCATTCGTCACCAGATGGTTCACCGTACGCGGTAATGGTGGTGGTGATGGTGATGATGGTGGTGGTGGTTGTTATTGTTTTAAGAGGAAGTACAACTAGGCACATAATCAGAGAAAAATGGAAGGGATACGACACTTCGAAAATTGAAGGTATCGGCCAAAAGAAATACAAGGGCCACGAAGGGCGTGAAAATGAAAGACTCCCTAGGCCCCGAGTACACTGATACCGTCGGGGTCTGAAACGAACAAGAGTTGACCAAGGGAGGTTGGATAGCATAAATGGAAGTGAGGAGCCTGGCACAAGTAAGTGGAAGCAATGCCAGGACTCAGATGAGGGCCTTGTGGTCGCCAATCCACGCTCCAAATTTGAGATCTCCTGGAGCCCCTTGTAGTCGCCTCTTACGACAGGCAGGGGATACCGTAGGTGTTGTTCTACCGCCCCTACCCACAGGGATTAAACACCGTACGCGGTACAGCGCTAGTGCTCAAAGCACAAGCTGACGGAACCATCAAAATCAGTCTGAGAGGGATTCACATAACGGGTGTATACACAAATGAAAGTAAGACACTGACACAAGCCTGGATTGAAACATCTGCTGATCAAGAACGTACGAAATTGAAAAAAAAAAAAAAAAAAAAAAAAGGAAACGAAATAATAATATGGAAGGGACAGGGAAGAGAACTAACTACCTATGTAAGTCCTTAATGGTTGGCAACCTCGAATTACTTAATTGATAGCCAGTGTCCCTGTTGACATTGTTATGATTTCTACGTATTTCCACAGCTCCCCATATAATCCTTGGCCTGTAGTGTCTAGTGTGTTTAAGAGCTCGAACATTTTGGAACTCGACATCATGACCCGGCGATGAGGGGTGCTCAGTTATAGCTGATTTGTCTGGCTGGTTCATGTTCCTTGATACGAGAACCAATGGACCGGCATGTTTGGCCAATGTATGCCTTGCCCCAGGATGTAAAAGTGGGAACAATTTGTCCTTGGTTTACTTAGACTGTGAGCAATTTTCGTGACGGTGCCAAACACGGTTTTTATATTTTGTTTGCGGAGGACCTTGGCAATTCGATCTATGGTGTTGTGAATATAAAGATGTAAGGAGTAAATTAATAGACCTAATGTTTCTCATAAAATGAACGCATAGAACTGTTGAACTACCGTATGTGGATGAGTGTACCTTAAAAATATGGAATGTGAAAATTGACGTCTGGGTACAAAAACTGGTTTAAAATATCATTAAAATCATATTAAAAATTCAAATCTTAAAGACCAACTAAGTTCTGGTCTTCAAAACTTGCGTAGTTACATGATAGGCATGATTTTAATATCTGGTTGAAATTGGCAAAGTAGACGAAAATTTAAACTTTTGGGTAGAGCCTTTTTTTAAGATTATTCGAAATTTTCTGTTTCTACATTCCTTTATATTAGTTATAACAATCATTGTGTGCATTTAAAACGTAAATACAAAACTATTGCTTGATTTAATTCGATTGTGATTTGTGTTTGAGTCATCAGTCCATAGACTGGTTTGATGCAGCCCTCCATGCCACCCAATCCTGTGCTAACCTTTTCATTTCTACGTAACTATTGCATCCTACATCTGCTCTAATCTGTTTGTCATATTATATAAGAAGATGGCGCATAGTGTAGTTTACTTGTGAAGTCGCTCCGCTTATCACCAGCCGTATCCTCACGTAAACTAACAATTAGTTATTGCAAGTGATAGTAACTGTTGAGTAAGTGTAACGTCACCGTCTTGAGTTAACATCATGACTCTAAAGGCAGTACAATCCAAGGTACTTTCATTTGAAGAACGAATGAACGAGTTTCAGAAACGACTGGAACAAGCGACCATGGCTGCAGGCAGGGACACCAACCGCACGGAACAACTGGACGCTCTGTACTCGGACTTCCGTGAATTTCAGGCATCCATAAGTGCTGAGCTTCAATCCATCAAGCAAGAACTCTCGGCACTTCAGCTGAGAGCTAACAAGCAAGACGAAATACTGGATGCTCAGGAGCAATACTCAAGGAGGAATTGTCTTCTTCTTCACGGTGTTAATGAGTGTCCTAATGAGGATACAGCTGTAAAGGTTCTAAACACTGTGAAGGAGAAACTGAACATTGAACTGACAATGGCCAGCATTGACAGGTACCACAGGCTTGGAGGTCGTAAGAGGACAGTGGCAGACGCAGTGGCTAATGGGAAGAGACCCATAATAGTAAAATTTGTTAGGTACCATGAGCGAGAAGCAGTGTGGCGTGCTAAACGAGCTCTAAAGGGTACCCAGTTGTTAATAACAGAGTCCCTTACTCAGACGAGTAAGGAGATGCTTCGCAAAGCCAGGGAATGTGTGGGCAGGCGAGCTTGGTCACAGGATGGATGCATCATTTTAATGGACGGTGGCGGCAAAAAGTATTTTGTAAATACACCTGCTGAACTAGATTCTGTTCTACAAAGGCTTGGTGCAGAGATGAACTGATTAGTCCACAATGGCTGTATTATACCATAGTTATCTTAGGATAGGTTTATATTATAGGGCGTGTGCCTCAGTTCAGTTAATTTTTATGTGTGTGTGGTTGAGTGCAAGTATAAGTTGGCAATACATATATAGAGATATGAAACAGCACAGCTCGATAGTGCAACTGCTTGTTATGAATAACTGTTTTTGTAAGTGTATTATGTGTGCGTCTGTGTGTGTGTCAGTGGTAGTCAGTGTAAGCATTTATCAGGATGTCGAGGTAAGTTGCATGATATTATTGTTATACTATTTCGTCAACATTCCGTTATTCAGCTGATCCAGAGCTCTGCACCTGACACTGACCTTGCCAACATCCCCCCTCTCACCCCGTCACCTCTCACCACCGGGTTGCTCCTCAAACAGGCATTATCTCCCTCTACCACCTGTTTACAGTGCTGCCATGTCAACGCACTCTCCTTGGTAGCGCACTTCGACGAAGTTCAAGCCATAGTGAGGGAAAATAATATCCATATTCTTGCTATTAGCGAAAGCTGGCTTACACCGAGCATACCCTCAGGTATGGTACAACTTGACCGGTATTCCCTCTTACGGCATGATAGATCCGATGGCAGAAGAGGAGGTGGGGTGGCCTTGTACTGCAGAAACGACTTAAAAAGCCGGGTGATATGTGCATCTAACAATGCACAGCTAGGGCCAGAATTCATGTTTGTTGAAGTCATTATTAACCAACAGAAACTCCTTATAGTTATTGTATACAAGCCGCCCAAAATAACAAATATGACTGAATTCGAAGTACGTTTACTTGACCTACTGCCTAGTTACGAGCATGTTATTGCCATAGGTGACTTCAACATTAACCTACTTACTAAAACGCACGAAACTAAACAATTTATTGACATGTTTTCTTCCTGTGATATGACCATCCTCCATTTAGAGCCTACTAATCACATTTACACAGAAAAATACGAAACACACACGCTCATTGACCACATAGTGACAAATAACCCAAACAAAGTTATAACTCATGGCCAGTTACCAGTCCCAGCCATCTCCACTCATGACCTTATCTACTTATCCTACTCCCTTCGAATGCCAAAATATAAACCTAAGTATGTTATTTACAGAAACACAAAAGACATTGATATGGACGAGTTAAGACATGACGCTTACAATCTACCCTGGAATGACATACTCCTATTGGACGATATAGACGCGAAAGTAGACAAGTTTAACTCCCTTGTAATCACTCTGTACGATAAACACGCCCCTAAGCGACAGATAAAAGTTACTCGCCCACCTTGTCCCTGGCTAAATAATGAAATTAAAAACATGATGGCCCACCGCGATGCACTTTACCGCCGCTTTAAACGAACTCGTGACCAAAGTGACTTCGAAAATTATCGGGTCCTTAGAAATAGAGTTAAACAGTTCGTTAGAAACCGTAAATTTACTTACTTACAAAACATGACTGCAAACATGAATTCTGGCAGTGCTTGGAACACGCTTCGTTCCCTAGGCATAGGGAAACCTCAGCAACAACCTCATGTGCCTGACATACCACTCGATAAGTTAAATGAATTTTTTACTGAAGAAAGAACACCACCTAATGTACTAAATTCCCCAAACTCAATACCCGACTCCGTTATGAACCCTTTACCTGACCAAGAACATTTTACATTTCGCCCCGTTACTGCTAATAAAGTTAAAAAGGTATTATATTCTATCAAATCAAAAGCCAGAGGAGTGGATGATATCCCTATAACTTTCTTACACAACATTATTGGTGCTGTTTTACCCATTATTACCCACATTTTTAACTACTGCCTTAAAAATGGAACCTTTCCTTCACTATGGAAACTAGCCAATGTTATCCCTGTGCCTAAGAAGCCTGACCCCTTCCTACCATCCGACTACAGACTAATTTCTATCTTACCTGCGATTTCCAAAGCACTCGAGCGTCTGGTTCATGAGCAGGTGTTGGAATACCTAAACAACCATTATCTGCTAGACCAATTGCAATCTGGCTTCAAGAAGGGACACAGCACAGCAACTGCCCTGCTTAAAGTGACTGATGACATACGACACGCAATGGACCAAAGATTGCTGACAGTACTTACTCTCCTCGATTTCAGTAGCGCATTTGATACTATAAACATCCAGACTCTACTAAATAAGATGCAATCTTACTACTTCGATCAACGAACTATTAATTTCTTTTCATCGTACCTCAAAAATCGCGCGCAACGAATCGTAACCCTTGATCAAACCTCTCACTGGCTAACCAGGAAGGAAGGCACGCCGCAGGGTAGTGTTTTAGGCCCATTGCTCTTTATTTTGTACATAAACGACATTTCATCTAATTTAAAGAATTGTAGCTACCATCTTTATGCGGACGATTTACAAATTTATTGTCACTGTAAGACCTCTGACTTGCCTCATGCCATAACAGGCATCAATGCTGACCTTCAGCGACTTTATGCTTACTCCTTGAAAAATTCCCTCCTTCTTAACCCCTCCAAGACACAAGCAATCATTATTGGCTCTCAAAAATTGTTGGCCACACTACGGTACGAAACTATTCCTCCAATTATACTGAATGGTAGAGTTATTCCATTCAGCCAAACTGTGAGAAATCTTGGAGTGACAGTGAACGAAACATTAAATTGGACTGAATATATTAAGAATGTGTGTAAAAAAATATTTTCGATACTCCATTCGGTTAAAAGAAACAGCGATATTCTACCTTGTAACGTGAGAGTCAAACTCATGCAAACGCTAGTGCTTCCCGTCCTCGACTACTGTGACGTCATTCTGGTAGACGCAACAAAAGAGCAGACTTTGAAACTTCAGCGAGCGCTTAATTCTTGCCTTAGATTTATATACAGTCTGAGTTATGATACGCATGTCACCCCATACTATCACACTATTTCATGGCTGAAACCTGACAAACGACGAACGTATCACATACTGATACAGATATACAGACTGCTCTCGGAAGACAAACCACTATACATTTCTTCCCAGCTTAAGTATTTGTCCTCCTTTCACAGCAGTAATACCCGCTCTGGTTCCTCCCTTTCTATTCCTGTCCACCGATCCTCTATGTACAACAATTCCTTTGTTGTGGCGGGTTCTAGACTTTGGAATTCCCTGCCAGTCAGTGTCAGAAATTCCACCTCATTACCTAAATTCAAGTCTGCTTGCCGAGACTACCTGCTAAATGCAGCTGACTAACTTGTATGACTGGAAGATCGAATGAATGTGAGTTAGAAAAGTGTAATGTATTTTTGTGTAGGTGTAGGTTATTATTTACTGTATAATATGATGGACTCAGACTGTATTCACTACAGTGGTTAAGTGTAAGAGAGGGCCAAGAGCCCTAACTTCGCCACCTACAAAGGCATAATAAATAAATAAATAAATAAATATTCATACCTTGGTCTACCCCTACCGTTCTTGCCACCTACACTTCCTTCAAAAACCAACTGAACAAGTCCTGGGTGTCTTAAGATGTGTCCTATCATTCTATCTCTTCTTCTCGTCAAATTTAGCCAAATCGATCTCCTCTCACCAATTCGATTCAGTATCTCTTCATTCGGGATTCGATCTATCCATCTCACCTTCAGCATTCTTCTGTAACACCACATTTCAAAAACTTCTATTCTCTTTCTTTCTGAGCTAGTTATCGTCCATGTTTCACTTCCATACAATGCCACGCTCCACACAAAAGTCTTCAAAAACATCTTTCTAATTCCGATATCAATGTTTGAAGTGAGCAAATTTCTTTTCTTAAGAAAGCTCTTCCTTGCTTGTGCTAGTCTGCGTTTTATGTTCTCCTTACTTCTGCCATCGTTAGTTATTTTACTACCCAAGTAACAATATTCGTCTACTTCCTTTAAGACTTCGTTTTCTAATCTAATATTTCCTACATCACCTGCCTTCGTTCGACTGCACCCCATTACTTTTGTTTTGGACTTATTTATTTTCATCTTGTACTCCTTACCTAAGACTTCATCCATACCTTTCAGCAACTTCTCGAGATCTTCTGCAGTCTCAGATAAAATAACAATATCATCGGCAAATCTCAAGGTTTTGATTTCCTCTCCTTGGACTGTGGACTGTGATTCCCTTTCCAAATTCCTCTTTGATTTCCTTTACTACCTGTTCTATGTAAACATTGAAAAGGAGAGGGGACAAACTGCAGCCTTGCCTCACCCCTTTCTGGATTGCTGCTTCTTTTTCAAAGCCCTCGATTCTTATCACTGCAGACTGATTTTATACAGATTGTAGATAATTCTTCGTTCTCGGTATCTGATCCCTATCATCTTCAGAATCATAAATAGCCTGGTCCAATCAATATTATCGAATGCCTTTTCTAGATCTACGAATGCCATGTACGTGGGCTTGTCCTTTTTGATTCGATCCTCTAAGATCAGACGTAAAGTCAGGATTGCTTTACGTGTTCCTACATTTCTTCTGAAGCCAAATTGATCTTCCCCCAACTCAGCTTCAAGTTGTTTTTCCATTCTTCTGTAAATAATACGTGTTAAAATTTTGCAGGCATGAGATACTAAACTAATGGTGCGGTAGTTTTCACACCTGTCAGCACCGGCTTTCTTGGGAATAGGTATAACAACATTCTGCCGAAAATCGGATGGGACTTCTCCTGTCTCATACATCTTGCACACTAAATGAAATAGCCTTACCATGCTGGTTTCTCCTAAGGCAGTCAGTAATTCAGAGGGAGTATCATCAATTCCAGGTGCCTTGTTCCTATTGAGGTCACCCACAGCTCTGTAAAACTCTGACCTCAAAATTGGGTCTGCCATTTCATCAGCATCAACAGCCTCTTCATGTTCCAGAACCAAATTATCTACATCGTTACCTTGATACAACTGTTGGATATGCTTCTGCCATCTTTCTGCTTTGTCTTCTTTCCCTAGAAGTGGCTTTCCATCTGAGCTCTTAATATTCATGCACCTAGATTTCCTTTCTCCAAAGGTTTCCTTGATTTTCCTGTATACAGCCATACAGCCTTCGACATCCTTGCACTTCTCCTTCAGCCATTCTTCCTTAGCTACCCTGCACTTTCTATCCACTTCATTCTTTAATCGCCTGTATTCTTTTCTGCCCTCTTCATTTCTAACATTCTTGTATTTTCGTCGTTCATCAATCAGGTCTAGTATCTCCTGAGTTATCCACTGATTCTTAGTTGATCTTTTCTTCCTTCCTAACATTTCTTCAGCAGCCCTAGTGACTTCATTTTTCATGACTCTCCACTCTTCCTCTACTGTGTTTCCTTCGGCTTTTTCATTTAGTCCTTGTGCAACATGTTCCTTGAAACAATCCCTCACACTCTTTTCTTTCAACTTGTCTAGATCCCATCTTTTTGCATTCTTTCCTTTCTTCAATTTCTTCAACTTCAGATGGCATTTCATGACCAACAAGTTGTGGTCAGAGTCCACGTCTGCTCTTGGGAAAGTTTTCCAATCCAACACCTGGTTTCTGAATCTCTGCCTAATCATAATGAAGTCTATTTTATACTTTCCAGTGTCTCCAGGTCTCGTCCACGTATACAGCCGTCGTTTGTGGTGTTTGAACCAAGTATTGGCGAGGACTAAATTATGATCAGTGCAGAATTCAACCAGCCGACTTCCTCTTTCGTTCCTTTGTCCCAATCCAAAATCTCCTACTGCACTACCTTCTCTTCCTTGGCCTACCACTGCATTCCAGTCTCCCATCACAATTAGATTCTCGTCACCTTTAACATATTGTATTAAATCTTCTATCTCCTCATATATTCTTTCAATTTCTTCATCATCCGCTGACCTAGTAGGCATATAGACCTGCACTATTGTGGTGGGCATTGGTTTGGTGTCTATCTTGGCGACAATAATTCTTTCACTATGCTGGTCGTAGTAACTTATCCGCTGTCCTATTTTCTTATTCATTATTAAACCAACTCCTGCATTTCCCCTGTTTGATTTCGTGTTGATAATTCGGTAGTCGCCTGACCAAAAATCCTGTTCTTCCTGCCAACGTACTTCACTTATAGCAACTACATCTCACTTTAGCCTATCCATCTCCCTTTTCAGATTCTCTAACCTACCACAACGATTCAAACTTCTAACAGACTTCTCGCAGAATGTCAGTATCCATCTTCCTGATGATCGCCCCCTCTCGTGTAGTCCCCACCCGGAGATCCGAATGGGGGACTAGTTTACCTCCGGAATATTTTACCCGAGAGGAAGCCATCATCAGTACATCCTTCATACAGAGAGAGTTGCATGTCCTCGGGAGGTAGTTACGGCTGTAGTTTCCCGTTGCTTTCAGCTGTGTAGCAGTATCAACACAGCTAAGCCATGTTGAGTATTATTACAAGGCCGTATCAGTCGATCATCTAGACTGCCGCCCTTGCAACTACCGAAAGGCTGCTACCCCCCTTTCGATGAACCATTCGTTAGTCTGGTCTCTCAGCAGATACCCATCCGATATGGTTGCACCTGCGGCTCGGCTATCTGCATCATTGGGACACGCAAGCCTCCCCACCGCGGCAAGGTCACATGGTTCGCAGAGGAGGGATTGTGATTTATGTTGCAGTATTATTGCTGCGGTATTATTGTCGTAGGGAGTCTGCCTATAGATCATTCGATGTTAAGAAAACAGTATTGCTCTTATGAAAACAAGGTTGCCGTATCGAGCGGTACTGCTCGGTAGCATCACAGGAAAACGGGGGCACGTACATACGGTGGAAATTAATATTCAATTTGAGTATGTAAAGGTAAAAGGCTATGCTGAAATTATTTTTAGGAACTCAAGGGCACGAAAGGTTCAGTGGGAGCTCATTTTGTTTTTCACAGCAATAGGGGACAACGGTGGCAAAAATAAAATGTACCTAAGGAACAACAGCTAAATAATAAAACCAAGGATCGTGATGTATCAGTGCCCACCAGAGAATCAAGTTATTCAGTAACAACTGCTGTAGAGTACGGGAATATTAGAACACATACAAATAAATAGATATCTTCACTTCAAAAGTGACAATCTGCCGTAACAGACTGCGCGTTACATGTAACAGGGAATCTCAGAATAAAAATAAAAAAAGGCAACAAAGCGATGGCTGTTCCTGCCTTTGTGCTTCATCCCTGCGAATTTATTTATGTAATAGAGAATGTTAAGTGGTTATTCTAGTAACTCACGAGCAAAAAAAGTGCCTTATCGTTTTCCTTTCTTTCATAATACAATAAAAATTCATATAATAATCCTTAATTACGAAGAATTACGGGTGTCTAGGAGGGGGTGTGTTCAGTTCGTGTAGGTCAATAAGAGCAATACTGTTTTCTTAACATGGAATGATCTACAAAGTATAGTGGCCATGCTCGTTAATGCGTCAAATCTCTACGGTCTGACTCCTTGGTTAGCCGGTTTGAGTTCCATTGCTAGATAAAATACCACCATGTTGGCCGGCAGGGTAGGAGAGGTGATAGTACGACTGCTAATCACTACATTGCGCATCAAACGCCTGGATACAATTTCAAATGTTGTTCTCTTCCGAATTCGACGCTATTAGGTTTGTAAAACCTAGGGAGTGTTTTATATTTCATGTCCTTTCTGTTCCTTCTTTCCCCTTCTCTGTTACTGGCATTTAGATTATTAGAAAGTTCGGAACTGTTAGATTTCCTCCTCTCCATTGGGTGGATAGTTGACATGTTATATAACGCGTGATCAAAAAGTTTCCGTTTGAGGGCGTTGCTGCAACGGACTTGCAACGTAGAGCGACTCCGATGCGAGTATTTAAGCACGGACACGTTGGCAAGGGATTAATGTGGCAGTCGTGTCGTGCGAGCGTGAAATGCGGCCACGTGAACTATCGCGACGTTATTACCAAATGCGTCCAAACAGGACCAACGTACTGTTATTCTGTTCTTAGCTACCGAAGGATAACACCAGTGGATATTAATTGGAGAATTAAGACTGTGTATGGGGCAGCATATCTGTCGAAAACCACCGTTATGGAATGGTGCGCATTGTTCCATGAGTGTCGCGTTTCGACACAAGACGCCCATCGATCTGGGGAGGCCAGCCTCATCTATTACGGACAACAACACGCGGAAGGTGGATGAGACGATTAGAGCGGACCGGCGCATAACCATTCGTGTGCTAGCAATGGATCTTCGGTCCTTCACTGAGAAGGACACTGTGTATTACCACACGGGGATCATCAACCTGGTGCGTCGGTGGGATGAGTGCCGCAGTGCTCACGGAGATTCTGCCTGATTGGCATCCAGATTCAGAACTGTACGGCCGTCGAGTAGAGACTATTTGATCTCCCTTTAAACGCCTCAAAATAATTACCACTACCATCACCAACACCACTAAAATCCGTCTACTCTTCTTCTTCTACCACTTTTCCCACACCTGTGTGATTACGGGTGTGAATTGTGAAGAATACGTGGATTTGAACTTGCTTAACGGCCGGATGCACTTCCAGACGCAACCCTATTTGGAAGGATGTAATCACTATTGCGTGTTTCTGTGGTGCTTGAGTGTGTTTTCTGAATATGTAGAGGAAAGTATTGGGATAAACGCAAATAGCCAGTCCCAGAGCCGGAATAATTAATAAGACGAGAGTAAAATCCCTGACACGGGCGGGAATCGAACCCGGGGCGCTCTGAATCGAAGGGCTCAACGCTAACCATTTAGCCAAGGAATCGGACACTAAAATACGTCGAATAATATAAGGGGCGTTCAAAAATTTTCCGTTCGACGGCTGTACAATCCTGAATCGGGATGCAAATCAGGTAAAATCGCCGTGAGCATTAAGGCACATATACCGCCGACGCACCAGGTTGAACATCGCCGTGTGGTATAACACCGTGTCCTCCTGCGTGAAGAAGTCCGTGACCGCCTTCTGCACACCCTTGTCCGACAGGAAGGTCGACACTTCAAGGTATTTTTGAGGGGACTGAAGGCGTCATAAACGCATGGGGAGAGATCAGGACTATAGGGTGGATGCTCGAATGGTTATGCGGTGATCCGCTCTAATCGCCTCATTCTACGCCTGCTTGTTGTTGCCTCCCAGATCGACCAGCATCTTGTGTCGAAATGGGACCCACACGGAACTTCACCATTCCATAACGGTGGTTTTCGACAGACAGACAGACAGACATATTGTCCCATACACAGTGTTCATTCTCCGATGGATGTCCACTTGTGTTTTTCCTTCGGCAGCCAAGAACAGAATAACAGCACGTTGGTCCTGTTTGGACGCATTTGGTAATACGTCGCCATAGTTCACGTGGCCGCGTTTCACTCACGCATCTCGGCACTGCACGACTGCCACACTGATCCGTTTGTCTATATGTCCCGCATCGGAGTCGCGCTACATTGCATTCACTTATGGCATGTTTCAGCTATCACCTTTCTGGTCTAATCACCAATGATCAACTCTAATTTCTTTCCGACACTCGATGGTATTCATGTGCTTTCTCTCGTTACATCACCCAATATCATAATTTGAGGATTCAACCGTTGATTCAAGAGGCTGTTGAAGTAAGCTACTAGCCCTTACGTTTTCCTTTATCAGTGTGAATCATTGGAGTGTATTGCATTGGGAGGTTCCTAATACCGTATTTTCAGGACTGTAAAACGTACCCTGATATTTTGATGAAAATTAAAGGAAAAATATAATTACACTTTTATTTTCAAACAACATTTTACATAAATAATTTAATTTGTGTAAAAACACAAATTACCGGTAGGTAGTGCAATACTGTCACTGTTACAAATCACAAGTAGGTATTGTCTTCCTGCTGCTCTATTACGATGCGTTGGTTTTTTTTTGCGCATTTCGCAACTTTTAATTTGAACGCTAAGTCATAAAGAAATATTTTCGGCACACCTGACATTGTGTACGGTAAATTAACACTACCGGAACTTGCCTCTACTGGAACTTAGTACTGATTACAAAGTGAAAGATTTTCTTTCTAGCCTTCCTTGAAGGTTACCTGTAATGGTAGACAAGGTCGCAGCTCTTTGTGTTTGGCTGGTACGATAAGGAGGCGGGCGGGAAAATGGTGCCGTCCCGATTGCGAACATAAAATATTTGGGAGGAGTGCCAGCTCGTTCCGGGGTTTTACACCCTTTCGGTTGCTTCCTTTTTGGGGACAGCCACAATTGCGGACACCCCATAACAGTCTCTATGCACCTCGATTGCAGAAACTATTTCATAAAGATAGGCCTTCGTGAAATAAGGCACCTTTATTGTACTTTCGTTACGAGTGCAAGTGAGTTAAAGTTCACTATTAGGGTCAGCCGGACTGCATGCCTTTCCCTTTAGTAAATAAGTTTTCTTTGCACTTCTTCGTTTCCTCCTTCAAACAAATCCATGTGGTAACACCATTGTTACTAATTCTAAATTTTCTGTAACTATAACCATACAATATAAATCGTCCTGTTGGCTATATGTGTGTCTGTAGCTCCCCACAAACAGTGGACCACCTACTGTTTGAATGTGCTGCATTTGAAGGAAGAAGGCATGACTTGAACTCTCATTTATATTATTGCATTATTGCAACATCGCATTATCAAAACCCCTGTATCATTTGTTTAAAAAGCCATGCTGTTACAAATATTTTATTAACTTCATCCACTTCATTTTCCGCCGATAAGATACATGAATTAATTTTCATTGTAAAATGGAATATGTATGTTAACTGTAACCATACTATGTAAAATAGGGTTCCAAACTTATTTGAATATTCAATAATAATAATAATAATAATAATAATAATAATAATAATAATAATAATAATAATAATAATAATAATAATAATAATAATAATAATATTTTTATTAACTTCATCCACTTCATTTTCCGCCGATAAGATACATGAATTAATTTTCATTGTAAAATGGAATATGTATGTTAACTATAACCATACTATGTAAAATAGGGTTATTATTATTATTATTATTATTATTATTATTATTATTATTATTATTATTATTATTATTATTATTATTATTATTATTATTATTATTATTATTATTATTATTATTATTATTATTATTATAACCATACAGTAAAGCACATGGCTTACCTTTCTCCGCCTCGATAATCACCATAATAGCACACAAACGATTAATGAACAGAAATAAACAAAACTTCAGCACTGTAGTAGAGCTAACGTTCTGTATGACGACTAGAGCAGAACTGGATTAGTAAGACGGGTGAAAAGGAGAACTCTTGAACGAGCTGGCACTCTTCTCGAATATTTTGTGTCCGCAATCGAGACTATTAATGCGGTGTTCGCAATCAATCAATCAATCAATCAATCAATCAATCAATCAATCAATCAATCAATCAATCAATCAATCAATCAATCAATCAATCAATCAATCAATCAATCAATCAATCAATCAATCAATACTGATCTGCATTTAGGGCAGTAGCCCAGGTGGCAGATTCCCTGTCAGTTGTTTTCCTAGACTTTTGTTAAATGATTTCTAAGAAATTGGAAATTTATTGTACATCTCCCTTGGTTATTACAATCCCAAACTCCCCTTCTAAACTCTCCGCAATCAACACGTAACCGAGGAAGGAGTTGCGAGCCGTCTTGTTAGGAACTCCCTGGCAACTCATATTCCTGTCGGACAAATGTAGGTATATTATAACTGCTGTTTCTTAACTGTAGTAATAAGAAAGGGGTCGACTGCTGGGAGTATCGCAAGGAGTATTTGAGCAATGATGTAGCAAATCACGTATACTCAGTGTCGGAAGTTGAGACGCAGCCTTATTTTAGGCAGTATTTTTAACATAAAGTTCGAATTATGGTACGAAAAATACGATAATCAACACAAGCGCTTTACAATGAGATGTATAAAATCTGAGTAAACGACATGAAGTCAGGTGAGACGCCTGCTTTCTTTCTTTTAAAACACGGCCATTGGGAGCTGAACATTTATAGTTCTTGAGTATTTGATGTGTTCACTAGGGAGTTTACTTGTGGGCCTTGTCGAGGACTGATCAGTATTCGTGCCAAGCAGCTCCTCCAATAAGTTCCTCGGTCCCCGCAGGTAGACTTTGACTAATACTGCATTCCTCTGTTAGCCACGACAACCTTCTCTGGAATGTTCACCGCCCCGAACCTCAAGACACGACGGGGAGAAATAGCCAACACGCTTCTCCACTCGCAAGACAGCTACCCAGTCTTTATTACAATTCTGATACCTGCACATCTATTTGATGTGCAATCAGAGTTGAGATAAAATAAGATTCCTGTGATAAACTTTAATTAATAACTTCCACATACTTCCATTGCTATTTTGCGGGTTTATATTATTTTATACTCTGCCATACCTGACGTTTAAATTTGCATAATTGCATCAAACATATGCTCATAAATCTTTCAGCGTTCCGCAAGGTTCAATTGTCGGACCTTTATTGACTTTAGCATTTATCACTGAACTTTCTCATATAGTAGTTCGATCCACCTGTCTTTGATATGCCGATGGATTGAGCATTTTCAAACCTACAGTATTTCTTCAAGTAGTGGTTATGACTTTGTACACAATAATACTAGGAGCAATCGCTTGTCAATGGCCTCGAGATACTGAAATTAGAATATGTAAGTATTCTGTGGAGTCGTAGATGTAAAAACACCTTATGCAAATTGGAAACGTACAGAAATAAAATTCTCACAGTATTACATAAGTATACTAGTAATACTAATAATTGCAGGTTTGGGCCGATGACCTTCGATGTTAGGCCCCTTAAAGCAACAAGCAATAAATGCAGGTTTTTCCAGAGAGACCCGGTGCAGGTCTTTTGAGGTGCGTGTACATGGTGAGCATCCCGCAGCCCGGCAGCGCAGCCTGCACACGGGAGGTACGTGCGTGAAAGGAAGTCCGCAGTAAATGCATTGTCGCGTAAGCTATTTCTGATTAACTAACTAACTAACTAACTAACTAACTAACTAACTAACTAACTAACTAACTAACTAACTAACTAACTAACTAACTAACAAAACAAACAACACAAAAGTAATCACATATATCACGCCAGGAGATGCTGAACCTGCCTCCCTTCGATGTTCAAGCATTTCTGGCACCTGTTTAGGAAACTGTTCATTACCCTCTTCCATGATTCCTTCGAAAAGAACGTAAGATTACGTTCAATTTCTCCGCCATGTATCGCATTCAAAACCCATTCACAAAATGGCATTCGCAATGCAGATTCACCCTGTTTAAGAGCTTGGACTGCAGTAATGTTATATGGCTTTAACTTCAGTAACTTTGTACCCGTTGGAAATGAACCATAGTAAATGTCCATTTCCTGAGCAAGTCGTCGAAGTGATCTTGTAGGAGACCCTTCCAGAGCTTTGCCAATGGTTCACTTAAGCCCTTCTCGAAGCCAACTCAGGGTTCCTTAATCTTTTCCTCTCCATGTTACTGACCCTCATCACGATTCGTAATAGTTCTTATCACCAGGCCGCATCCAGCAGTTGGTGGGAGCAATTGTACCGATTATTCTAATATCCCTTTAATATCGTGAGTAGACTCGCTATTCCCGGCAAGCGCCGAATATCTGGTAACCACTAGACTACAACACGCAGTGGTCATTGCGTGGAGGGCCCACTATCCCTATTACAGTTTATTCTTTTGTTAACAGCCAGGCTCCATCCAGCAGTTATCACTGCAGGAGGAGCTATTATTTATATTGTTATTTATATTAAACTCATACTTTTCCAAAACTTGTACCCGTTATTCCATTTTGATTCAGTTTAGTGTTAATAGGTAAAGGTCGGCTCGTTACAAGAACAGGAATAAACACCACCAAGGGCTATGTTATGTTGAAACCATTGCATGAGGCTTTGCGTGTGAATCGGCTTTAGTGGCGTGGTCGTGTGAGCGAAATGGAGAATGATGAGCTCAGTTATGGCAGCTACGAGAAACACCGGGAGACAAACATGGCGATGGTCAAATTGAGTTATTAAAGAATTGAATTTAAGATGGTGAGGACCGTAAATGAAGTTACAGAGCTAGTTGCAAATGCAGTAGATGATTGTGGTGGTGCTTGGTGCATCAACAAAAACTTGCAGACTGAATTATCTTTTGCGTAGTGACCTATAATGAAGAAGTCTGTATTCATGATCACTGTAGTATCTTTGATTAGTGTAGTGACAAATTCTTCATTCACTGCTCATGGTGTACCTTAACTGTGATAACTACGACCTACTAACTACTTTTTACGCATTTCGTAGACGCTGTGGTGCCAGAATTTTGTCCCGCTTGAGTTTATTAACGTGGCAGCGAATCTACCGACACGAGGCTGACACGAAATTGAGAACCTTCGAATAACACCGGACTGTGCGGGGCTTGAACCCGCCAACGTGTCATAAGAAGGCTAGGGCCATACCACCTGAGCTATTCAGCCAGGTTGTGGTAACTCACCGTTGACTACCTTGTGATACATAAGTCGTAACTGGTTGTGGTGGTGATTGGTGAATATTATTTTAAGTGTAAGTCAAACTGGGCAACTCTCCTCTATTAATACTAATCAGAGGGAAAATGGAGGAGGTTCAACACTTCGAAGAATGAAATTATCGGCAAACAGACCGGCTCCATGGATGAATGGTTAGCGTGTTGTGCTTTGGTCAAAGGGGTCCCGTGTTCAATTCCCGATGGGCTTTATGTTTTCCGCTACGTTTTCTTCTATTTTTTCTTGATGAATTTATTTTCTGTTGGTGAAGAAAGTACGTATCCAACATTTCTACTGAAATGAATGAAAAGTAACCGATTTTGTAGGTTACTTGATGAAAAGGCGAAATATTCTACAGGCACTGCTCTATGATAATTTATGTAATTGAATTTTATATTTCGTCCGTTTCTTTGACGTTAAAACGCAAGGAAGGCAGTTTATCTGGCCTTTGATCATGTAGTGTAGCTATTTCTGGAAGTAATTTATTTCACATTTAAAAAAATTTAACCCGAAACTCGTTGTAACATCAAAAGAGTCCAGGAAACTGTTTCATTAAGTTTGAAAGTCTGTTCTACTTCGACATTCTTTTCGTGTATATGTACTGGCAGTTAAATATAGAATTTATATTTTTATTAACAAAAGCGAGACAGTTTCTATCTCTTTCACGGGCATGTCTAAACTCTACACCATTTTGAATATAAAATTGTTTATACTGTTAAACTGTTGATGTTATTATATTTGTTAGTTCCGCCCGCCTCTGTGGTGTAGTAGTTAGTGTGATTAGCTGCCATCGATCCGCGGCTCTGCCACGAAATTTGAAAAGTGTTACGAGGACTGGATCCAGTCAGCCTCGGGAGGATAACTGAGTTTAGGGGGGTTCGATTCCCACCTCAGCCATCCGTGGTTTCCCATTTCTTCTCCAGGCAAATGCCGGGATGGTACCTAACTTAAGGCAATGGCTGATTCCTTCACTCTGTCTATCCCTTCCAATCTCACCATCCACCACAAGGCCCCTGTACAGCATAGCAGGTGAGGCCACCATGGTGAGGTACTAGTCCTCCTCCCCAGTTGTATCCCCGACCAAATGTATCACGCTCCAGGATACTGCCCTTGAGGTGCTAGTGGTGGGATCCCTCACTGAGTCCGGGGGACAAACCAACCCTGCACGGTAAACGGATTAAGTTAACAAAAAAAAAATAATATTAGCTCCGTAGTGCAGGATGGGTAGGTTTTAAGTCGGTGTGGTTAGGTTGATGACCGTCAGGATCCTAGCTGAGTCTGGTATAGCTTTCCAATTACTTGTCCGTCACTTTCATCGTTTCCACCCGACCTCATTTGGTGAACATTTGGTCTTTTTCAGCCATGAGTGTAAAATGTTGTGAGGCCTAAGCTGTATTTCTTTCTCATGCCCTTGACATCCCTCTCCCTTCGTCATGAAACCCCTAATCAAATAAAGTTAATGAGGAAAGTCAAGGAGGTGATCACGACACATACCAGCGGGTGAGTTAGCCGTGTGGCTAGAGGAGCGCAGCTGTGAGTTTGCATTCGGGATATCGTGGGTTAGAACTCCACTGTCGGCAGTCCTGAAGATTGTTTTCTGTGGTTTACCATTTTCACACCAGGCAAATGTTGGGGCTGTACCTTAAATAAGGCCATGGCCGCTTTCTTCCCACTCTTACTCGTTAAGCCTTTCCTATCCCAGACCTGTCTGTGTCAGAGCGACGTAAATGAAATTTAAAAAAAAATTACAAGTCAACCTCAAGACAGCCTTCGACCCTGGAGATCGTAATACACATTGAAATTTTGGGGAAGTTTTGAGTATCATTTCCTTTCTGGCAGCTGCTATTTTTCTGTGGCTTATAATTACATCTTGGCAAAGAGTACAATGAAATAGAACGGCAGAAAATTAAAAATCCTCGTAACTTCTTCAATTGCCACTATGCCACGGGAATTGTTCAATTAAATGATAGCTCCTATCATAGCCATCACCAGAAAGGACAGGAAAGTAATGGTCTTAGATCCCACCATTTGCTGTGAAAGAGACTCAAATCAGGCTTGGGATGTGGACCTAGAGAAGCTAGCTATTTATGTTCCGTGCTTGCCTAACCTGTCCGCAAAATATGAAATACCTACCGATCGGTGGATTGTTAGAGGCCTGCTATTTGGAGCAAGAGGCACCCTCCCTAGCCAGACATCGACCTTACTATAAAATTTGCATGTTACATTCAACGAAATCTAAAAAAAATAGTAATACAAATTCTAGGGACACTTAATATTCATTACATCTTTAACTGAAACGTGATTAAAATTCCTCGCCCACTAATCCTGGAAAAAGTAAGAAATTAACAGTATTAACAATTATAAATTTCCACTTTTTATTGTTTTAAAGTTCTACTTAAATTGTAACCTTGACTGCATTCCGAATCGGAACGGTCACCCTCATTGGAGGGCGGACAATGTATTATTTCTTTAATAAATCGCTCTCTATCTCTTATAATTACAAAGCATAATTTCTCAAGACAGATGGCTTACGACGATATATGAAAGAGTCTTCCATATTCTTGTCCAAAATAGTGACACAACAACTTATTTATAGGATTCATTACTACTTTTATTAATAGCGACATTGATACTATTTTTATGTTGCTGCCTTGAAATTCAGGACGCAGTACTTTAATGAAATGAATGCTAGCTCATACGTGGTGGTGATTATTGTTTTAAGAGAAGTACAACTAGGCAACCACCCGCTACATAACACTAATCAGAGAGAAAAAAGGAAGGAATCCTACATTTCGAAAAATGAAGGTATCGGTAAAAGGAAGACAAGGGACACGAAGGGCGTGAAAATGAAAGACTCACTAGGCCTTCAATTCTCTAATACCGACGGGGTCGGAAAAGAACAAGTGTTGGCCATGGGAGGTCGGGGAGGATAGATGAATGTGAGGAGCCTGGCACAAGTAAGTGGAAGCAATGCCAGGACTCATCTAAAGGCCCCATAGTCGCCAACCCACGCTCCCATGTAAAGAGCCCCTGGGGCCCCTTTTAGTCGCCTGTTACGACATGCAGAGGATACCGTGGATTTTATTCTACCGTCCTCACCCACAGCGATGGGGAGTAGTTCATAGGAAGGTCGTAGGCAGTTTTTCGTTCTTTATTTTGGTCTTTTGAGAAAAGCGCAGCGATTCTTTAGTTTAGGAATTACCGAGCAAGTGGCTGTGTGATTAGGGTCACGCAGCTGTGAGCTTGCATTCGGTATACAGTGGGTTTGAACCCCACTGTCGGCAGTCCTGAAGATGGTTTTCCGTGGTTTCCCATTTTATACGAGGCAAATGCTGGGGCTGTATCTTAATTAAGGCCATGACCACTTCCTTCTCACTCTTAGTCCTTTCCTATCGCATCGCCGACATTAAACCTGTCTGTGTCTGTGCGACAGAAAACAAATTGAAAAATATACCCCTCCAGGCAAACTCCTCAATTTTGAAAACATTCTCGGGTTATGAGCTACGAACTTCAGGTAAATAAAATATAATACAGTATGAGAATATATTCTTTCCTAAAAATTAAAATCCTTTGCTTAATCATCGTTATCCGGACGATTAGATTACCAGTTTGCCTTTGCCTGTTTCTATCACTACGAGCGCTAAATTGTGAGCGAATGCATTGATTCACATAAGCACCACTACGAGCGCTAATGTGAGTCAAGGCAGAGTTTCACTTAAGCAGTTGTAACTACATTCGATGTGAACATTTTTCAAAAAATCAAAAACGCCTGAGGATACTGAACCGAGGAACACATTACAGAAAGAATGTATTAAGTTAATTTGGCTAGGATGTGAATCAAAAAGAAAACGAGTATGGAAACAAGCGATTTTAAGCTGTTTTTTTCCGGAACAGCATTTAGGCCGGATGTGATTTTAGAAATTTGGTTATTTAGTTTGATGGAGATACACAAGACTCACGATTTGAGACCTGTCTGGGCTATTTAGTCCTTCAACTTATGGCACAATTGAGGAAATTGCTTAATTTTATGTTTTTCGTAGTCCCCTACTTTTTCTGCTAAGAAATATTTCCACATTAAAAAGTCTAGCAATTAGCTGGAAATTAGTTGGACAGAGAAAAAGTCAAACAATAGGGTCCTTAAGGAAATAAACGAAACAAGGGAATTGATCAACACTATAGAAAAGACGAAAATCAAAATCCTTGGCCACACACTTCGACATAACACATTCCTCACGACTATGCTGGAAGGAAAAGTTCTGGGTAAGAAGGGAAGAGGAAGGCTGAGGAAGAAGTATGTGGATTAAGTGATGGACAGGCTGAATTTGGAAAAGTATGTTGACCTGAAACGCTCGGGAGAGGAGAGACAAATGTTGTTGCAGCGACAAGGCCTTGCCTTTAGGATATGAATAAGTGAATTATGGCTAGCTTTTATTTGAGACAACGTTCTTATCCACTAGGGTATCAATAATATCCATGCGTATGTTAATCTAGAAATCCAAGAGATCAATATTTGATCTCATACGTAACATCTACAGTCTACATGGTCTTTAAACATACTGCTTTCATATTTCAATGAAGCTAGCAAACAACGTGACACGGTTCTGAATGGCGGAAATACGTACAGAAGGAGAGCAGGAACCTAAGTATCTTGACCTGATTACTGCAGCCTTAATTGCTCTAGTGGTACATGGCATCACGTGGGTTGCACTAATGATAAATTCTAGAGGGAGAGAACGACTAACACATACAGGAGTTGGAGTGAGGGTCATTCACAGTCCACATTCATCAGTCATTGCGATCTTGATGCTAGTGATGTGTTTACATCTACAATTGGTCCGGCCAACCAAGGTGAGGACGAGAGACAAGAAGACAATGCATGAAGGCGTGCTAGTCGGTCGCCTCGGCTGAAAGGTGAGCATAGCAGCCTTTGGTCTAGAGGACCGGGAATTTATAGCTGTGATTTTTTAAATACTTCTGGCACGAATACTAGGTGGTTGTTTTCGTCTGTATTAAAAACAAGTCCGTATTATACCATCCTGCAATAAGTAAGTAAGTAGGCTATAGATTTCTGCTACAAGTGGCTTACTACCGGTGGTAGCATAAAATGTACAATAACAAATAAGTACATAATAAAATAAAATAAAATGAAAAACTACACTATATTGATTTTGGATGCCAAGCGAAGATAACAGTATTAATGGTAAGAACCCTTATATGAAAATTATATATTTTTTTTAGTTAGTTGCTTTACGTCGCACCGACATAGATAGGTCTTATGGTGACGATGGGACAAGGAAGGGCTAGGAGTTGGAAGGAAGCGGCCGTGACCTTAATTAAGGTACAGCCCAAGTATTTGCCTGGTGTGAAAATGGGAAACCACGGAAAACCATTTTCAGGGCTGCCGACAGTGGGGTTCGAACTTACTATCTCCCGAATACTGGATACTGGCCGCACTTAAGCGACTGCAGCTATCGAGCTCGGTGAAAATGTTATTAAAGATGTTTCCAATAATACTTAGGCCTAATGCTAACGATAAATATGAGAAACATTAATAAAAAGCTATTAACTTAGTAAATTCAGAATTAAATTAAGTCACCGCATTTCCATAATAATAATAATAATAATAATAATAATAATAATAATAATAATAATAATAATAATAATAATAATAATAATAATAACAATAGGAGGGATGCGAATGGGATGCAAGAGCAAAGGAACTGGAGTTGACTGTTTAGCCTTTGCGGATGATATTATGGTTCTGTCAGAGTCAATAGAGGAGGCACAGAACCAAATTGCCCAACTCCAGGAAGAAGCAAGTAAGGCAGGCCTATGGATCTCCTTCGTGAAGCTACAGTACATGACCAAACTTAAAACAGCATCCAGATCGATGACAGTTGAGAGAGAAAGGATTCAGAAAGTGGAGAAATTCAATTATCTGGGGTTGTGTATAGAAAATAACATGTCAGAGAGAGAGGCACCGTTATCGAGAACCAACCAGATGAACTTGGCATATAAATTAACTACACTCATATCTTAGAGGTGAAGATTTTACGGTGTGTAGAATTATTTAGTTTATTTTCCGGACTGAACCGTGTTGTTGTCTGTACATTACGTACAGTTTGCCGACGTTTCGAATACATTGCAGTATTCTTTGTCAAGGCGACTGGATTATACCATCCTGCAGTAAGTAAGTAGGCTATATAGCCTATTTCTGCTACAAGTGGCTTACTTCCGTTGGTAGCATAAAAAGCACAAGCATTGGACCTTCGGCTGTGACACATAACTTCCAGAATTCTCACGAGACAGCCAGGAGGCTTACGTCAGCCAGAAAGGATAGGATATATAGACCAAGGCCAGGAACCACTCTTTGTAGTGTGATTGCTGCCTGGGAGACTGTTTACCTCGGATCGAATAGGAGTAATCCAGTCGCCTTGACAAAGAATACCGCAATGTATTCGAAACGTCGGCAAACTATACGTAATGTACAAACAACAACAACACGGTTCAACCCGGAAAAGAAACTATATAACTACACACACGTTCATAATTTTTTTACCGAGCTGGATAGCTGCAGTTGCTTAAGTGCGGCCAGTATCCAGTAATCGGGAGATAGTGGGTTCGAGTCCCACTGTCGGCAACCTTGAAGATGGATTTCCGTGGTTTCCCATTTTCACACCAGGCAAATGCCGGGGCTGTACCATAATTAAGGCCATGGCCGCTTCCTTCCAACTCCTAGGCCTTTCCTACCCCATCGTCGCCATAAGACCTATCTGTGTCAGTGCGACGTAAAGCAAATAGCAAAAAAAAAAAAAAAAAAAAATGTTATTGGCTTTACGTCGCACCGACACAGATACTGTAGGTCGTATGGCGACGATAGGATAGGAAAGGCCTAGGAGTTGGAAGGAAGCGGCTGTGGGCTGAATTAAGGTACAGCCCCAGCATTTGCCTGGTGTGAAAATGATAAACCAAGGAAAACAATCTTCAGGGCTGCCGACAGTGGGATTAGAACCCACTATCTCCCGGATGCAAGCTCACAGCCGCGTACCTCTAACCGCACGGCTAACTCGCCCGGTTGTTCATAACAAAGAGAACAGTTTGAAAGACTAGCGATAGGATGTTCATATTCACAGGACATGTTCATTAGTATGTTCTGCAGAAACAGGGGGTGAAGAAGGACCAGGAAGAAATGGGAATACAAGGAACGGAAATCAGTAATAGGGATGCTTGCAAGTCTAGGAACAAGGCCACAAAGAGGTTTCAAGGAAAAGTCAGATCCCGTATACAAGCGCCATGGATAGAAGAGAGGAGGAGATTGCAGGGTGAAAGGATGAACGAGTACTAGACAAGGATTAAATCTCAGAAACAGATGAAGCTGAATTCGAATTAACATGGCACATAGTTGGTCAAAACTAAAGCGGAAGAGAAAAATAAGAACAAGAAGAAATAATTAGTATTAAAAATACATCGCAAATGGGAAATATCCAATATCTGCTACAGGATGATCCATGATATACATCTTTAGAAATGTAATGAATTTTACATTTTGAACCAATAATAACGTGTACGATATGTTCTGAATCGCAGAGTAACTATATGAAGTGTCTCAGAGTCACTTTAACATGGATATGTTTTTGGGCTTGGGGTCTTTCTTGAATCTTAATAAGGCTGAGTGCACATTGGATCCGTATTCGTACGAAATTATGTCGTACGAACACGCGCGAATATGTACGAGCAATCCCGATGCTAGTTATGCTATACAGGCTCGCACACTGCTCACGTGGTTGTCGTACGTATACGCGCGTTAGATACGACGTCCGACCACGTTTCCAACTTGCTGGGATTTTACCGGATACTTGCGTATGAAATCCGAGAAATGTGGATGTTTGAAACGTTCATAAAATGAATATGCAGTATGAACAACAATGCTTGGTAGTCACGACCAACGCAATTCATTGAAGGGAATCTGTGAAATAATGGATATGCCTGCTTAGTAGTAATTACATTTTTCATTTAGGCCTACACTTGTGATGCACATTTCTGTACGTATGCACACAAACAAACGTTTACAAATTAAGTTCTGCATGGGAGGGGAAAAGGAAATGAACAGTGTTTTGCGTAATTCAGGTGAACTCAAAATAGATCCCAGGGAATCACTGGAGAAGTGGAGGGAATATTTTGAACATCTTCTCAATGTAAAAGGAAATCATCTTGGTCGTGTTGCCAACAGCCAAGCTCATGGGGAGGAGGAAAATGATGTTGGTGAAATTATGCTTGAGGAAGTGGAAAGGATGGTAAATAAACTCCATTGTCATAAGGCAGCAAGAATAGATGAAATTAGACCTGAAATGGTGAAGTATAGTGGGAAGGCAGGGATGAAATGGCTTCATAGAGTAGCAAAATTAGCGTGGAGTGTTGGTAAGGTACCTTCAGATTGGACAAAAGCAGTAATTGCACCTATCTATAAGCAAGGGAACAGGAAGGATTGAGACAGCTATCGAGGTATCTCATTGATTAGTATACCAGGCAAAGTATTCACTGGCATCTTGGAAGGGAGGGTGCGATCAGTCGTTGAGAGGAAGTTGGATGAAAACCAGTGTGGTTTCAGACCACAGAGAGGCTGTCAGGAACAGATTTTCAGTATGAGCCAGGTAAATGAAAAATACTACGAGAGGAATAGGCAGTTGTGTTTATGTTTCGTAGATCTAGAGAAAGCATATGGCAGGGTTCCGAGGGAAAAGATGTTCACTATACTGGGGGACTATGCAATTATAGATTATTAAAATAAATCAAAGGCATTTATGTTGACAATTGGGCTTCAATGAAAATTGATAGTAGAATGAGTTCTTGGTTCAGGGTACTTACAGGGGTTAGACAAGGCTGTAATCTTCCACCTTTGCTGTTCATAGTTTACATGGATCATCTGCTGAAAGGTATAAAATGGCAGGGAGGGATTCAGTTAGGTGGAAATGTAGTAAGCATTTTGGTCTATGCTGACGACTTGGCCTTAATGGCAGACTGTACCGAAATCCTGCAGTCTAATATCTTGGAACTAGAAAATAGGTGCAATGAGTATGGAATGAAAATTAGCCTCTCGAAGACTAAATTGGTGTCAGTAGGTAAGAAATTCAACAGAATTGAATGTCAGATTGGTGATACAAAGCTAGAACAGGTCAATAATTTCAAGTATTTAGGTTGTGTGTTCTCCCAGGATGGTAATATAGTAAGTGTAATTGAATCAAGGTGTAGTAAAGCTAATGCAGTGAGCTTGCAGTTGCGATCAGCAGTATTCTGTAAGAAGGAAGTCAGCTCCCAGACGAAACTATCTTTACATCGGTCTGTTTTCAGACCAACTTTGCTTTACGGGAGCGAAAGCTGGGTGGACTCAGGATATCTTATTCATAAATTAGAAGTAACAGACATGAAAGTAGCAAGAATGATTGCTGGTACAAACAGCTGGGAACAATGGCAGGAGGGTACTCGGAATGAGGAGATAAAGGCTAATTTAGGAATGAACTCGATGGATGAAGCTGTACGCATAAACCGGCTTCGGTGGTGGGGTCATCTGAGGCGAATGGAGGAGGATAGGGTACCTAGGAGAATAATGGACTCTGCTATGGAGGGTAAGAGAAGTAGAGGGAGACCAAGACGACGATGGTTAGACTCGGTTTCTAACGATTTAAAGATAAGAGGTATATAACTAAATGAGGCCACAGCAGTAGTTGCAAATCGAGGATTGTGGCGACGTTTAGTAAATTCTCAGAGGCTTGCAGACTGAACGCTGCAAGGCATAACAGTCTATAATGATAATGTATGTATGTATGTATGTATGTATGTATGTATGTATGTATGTATGTATGTATGTATGTATGTATGTATGTATGTATGTATGTATGTATGTATGTATGTATGTATGTATGTATGTAATTACTTTCCGTGACATAGGCAATAGTGGTCTCTTTCCACAAATTTAAATTAAACTGAACACATTTCTAGCTGTTGTGAACATTACGACACAGTTTTTATTGGGTGGTATACAGTATACTTTACTTTAATAAGTAATATTTAATCAGTATGGTAGAGAAGGCTATCTATGGTCGTATTGTAGTTGCTTTCTCCGTTGTCCAAATAATATTCACATGCTTTGTGACGATAATGCGAAGTGATTTTTTTCGGTTATAATCTTCCCAGATATATTGACATTCCCCTCATGTTTCGCTTTTCAGATATATTTCATTTACCCACTCCGTTCTACGATGCCGTCTTCTGCATCTCAGAAGATAATTCTCCAACGGAAATAGGTTATTCATGTTGTTGACTGTGGAAGACAAAAGCGAATACTGAACGATTGCATTGGACCTGCTCGCAACCAATGTGCGCGTTCATAGCTACGACTACGGTCGTACGTAACCGTACGAAACAAGTACTGATCCAATGTGCGCTCTTCCTAAGCCAGCGTCGACAAAAGAGCAACATCGTAACCAGGCAACCAGTGTACGTCATATGGATGGAAGAACGACGCTATTTTGGTGGATGGAAAGGCATGTCTTCGGAAGATGTTGACTTTGGACGTATTATACCTATAAAGAGAGGCTGTAAACCAAGCAATCACAAACAATTTTAACGGGAAAACTTTAATTACAATTCTGAACACTGCGGAAGAAAGAAAAGAATTATGTATTTATGTATAAAGGGCGTACTTTATTGTTTTACACTTTATTTCTTGAACGTCCGGGTATGACTCACATTTCACTTTTGAAGGTGGTGACGTGTAACTAGTGTCTTGTTCCACCGTGTGGTAGCAGCACACGCACAGAGGCCAACGAATGAACTCGTCATAGCTATTTCATAATAACACGTTCAGCGTAAGAGCCACTGATCTCTATACATGGATCGCTGATGGCAGGTCTCCGCTGCAGGAGAAAGTACGCCAAGTTGAGCGCGCGGTTCGCCATGTTGGCGTACCCAACCTAGAGCTCTCCTTATGGGGAAGCAATGATAATATAGTCAATTTTAAATCGCAATTAATGGCGCATTGGAATAATTAAAAATATAGAGACATGTTCACTCAAACAAAGCATAAGGACATTGGGATCACTGACACGTCATTCTGAGTTCAGTAAATCTCCGGGATAGCAATGAACATGAGTGTATAGTAACGGCCGACAAATATTAACTTAGGTGCTGAATACATGCAATTAGCGATCGGTAACACAATGCGAGTGAAAATCAGTTTCTGGAAACATTGCTGTAAATTGTATACATGTATGCCACGAAATTATGCATTCTTAAAATGATGTACCTATAAACGTAGCTCACTATACAGGCCTAGATTGGACATATCGTAATCAGTGCTTGATAATGAATTTCTGTTTCCTGTTTCCATGAAATAACGTGCATATTATCAAAATATCATTGAAGCAAATGTACACATTTATAAAACCAGCAAATATTCAAAACTTGTCAATATATCACATTACCTGCAGCTTAATTTACTATTACAGACCTCTTTAATTATATTCAGCTAGCAAAGCGATATTGATAGTCATCATCAGAAATATGTAACACCAGTTAAAAGAGTCCCAAATACCACGAATAGTATAATGGGATAGCCCCAAACACCCACCACACTTTCCCTTCTCCCACCACTCCAGTGTCTGAAACCCATAATTATTACTGATGCAAATAAGGTCTAGAATTCCTCCAGACTTCATTTTCTAAGATTGTTATAAGGTCACGTCAATTATTTAATCGAAACCGTCAGTTTAATTATGAGAAATAAAAAATATATATATCTTTACTTGCAGTTAATGTTCAGTAAAATTGAAAACAGTTGGCTGTACATCACTTCTAAGGTGTACACTTTGTCCATTTCTATCAAAACAGTCTTCCTCTAAGTGATCCGAGCAGAGAACAGCTGTCTTAGAAGGCTCCCAATTCTCCCGCCTTATACTCCTTGTATACTCCACGCCGCTAATTCAAACATTGCGCCAGTTGAAACTCCTCTACTGGAGGAAGCCTGAACTTTAACAACCACATTAATTCTAAGATTTCTCAGAAGATGTCCTACTGTAAATTTTGAAGTGTTCTGAACTATGTCAGTTTCGATTCGTTTTTGTTTTCTCTGTAGCAAGAAGTGTGAACATTCTCTTCTAGATGGCACCACTTGAGAACTACAATTGTGCACCCTAGTGCGAAGTGAAGGAACTTTTTTTTAAGAAATTTTGTAGTCATAAGTTTGTTCTTTGTTAAATTTCTTTCTGTCATTGTTTGAGTTGGCAATGTTAATCCGTTCGTTCCGCCAGTTTTGAAATTAACCAATCCCGAATTTCTTAAATTCATTTTCGACCAATCGGGGCTTTCTTCCCCAACCTGCTCTGTAACTGTGTTCGGTAACCAATAACATTTTGTGGGCGGATTGTAATCATTCATGAAACGTCTCGAATCTTCCACGAGGATATATAAACTGCTGTTTTTCTGGTCTCAGAGCCACTTCAGTAACATCTTTCCTAGTATGATTATATAACAGGGGGCGGGAAGCGCCCCTTTCTTCAGGCAGCAGTTCATCCATCAGGTAATGGCCTTTTAATAACTCCTTTGTTTGCTAGCTCAGCAGTTTAACCCTCGGGGCAGGTTCGAAACTTTTACCATGTAACCTCCCTTTAAAATGTAAAATACACTTGGTATAAAGTTCTGTCTCTTTAACTGCAAATTGGGATAGAGATTGCCTGACCCTCTCGAGCTCCCACTCATATTGTTTTGAGGTGACTACATTTTTATAACAGTTTCCCATCTCTTCGTAATGTAATAAAGTTTTATTTCGTGTCACCTCCGTAGTATGGGATTAGCCCTTGCATAAGCGGCCTAGGGCCAAATTAGGTTTTAATAAAGTGTATTAGGAGTGCTGAGTACGCCTCCACTCAAGTTGGTATTTTGGGGCCATGTCATTGTCCTGTTTCTTTACTGAATAGGCCTCAGTAGGTTGGGTATTTTTACCCCTGTTTTTATGTGTCCGGAGGACAGCTTGAAGGCGGAGTTTGGTGTGGCCGTTGATGGGCTTGAACTTTGAGAGCGGGTTCCTCTTTCTTAAATTTGGGTTCTGTGTGCCTCGAGGAGGCTTTACTGGGTAATTGGGAGCTAGTGCTCCTTGGTATGATTGGGGTTTTCTGCCCCTTTGTTGAACCTTTTACATAAGTAAAGTGGGGCTCTTTGCTCAAGGATTGTGTGTCTGGGGGCTCGAAGCCCAAAACCATTAACAAATTGTAATTGTACATTCTTAATTTGTTGATATACAACTGAGTTCCTGTTATACTTGTTATTTCTTGATCTCGGAAAGAAAATATAACCTTTGTTAAATTTTTAATTAATTTTACTTTCGTTGTTGAGACCTATTCCACCCAGCACCTTCTTTCACTTCTAACTACCACGGATAACTCCGTAACACTCCTAATCGATGATCTTAGATATTCGGGTCTCGAGAAAGGAAACCTGCAAAAATTAATTGCCATTTTGCTCCCAGAATATGCGAAATAAGATACAATAAACCTAAAACTCAAAACACTACCCTAGGAAGATTCTTATGTACAGTATAAAACTCCCCGATGAAATGATTTCTCCTTCTGCTGATCGGTTCTATTTGTACTTCCATAAGCTGAACACTGCGGTATGTTAATACCCCGTAGAATATTTCTTCATTCATATTTCAGATAAACACGTACATATTTAAATTGAATCTTGTAATCCACAAGTATACTACAAGGCAACGAACCTAAATTCGTAAAATACACTACTATTTACTTTGCAATAACACAGCACAGAACACTCGTGGAACTACAATCAAGAGGCCTGGCGTCACTGAATTAAGCATAAACAAAGCAAGCGCGCTCCTCGTGGTCTATTGCACCGTGCGCTCGCTGCCATCTTACTACGCCAGTCATCTTCTATTCGGCTTACTGCTACCCAAGCTACCAGCCATCCAGGTATAGAGATCAGTGGTAAGAGCAGACAACATGGAAAACAGCCGTCAGGTACAGCGCTGTAGGACTTGGTTCCTATGGAAAGGAGGCGTGATCATTGCAGAAATTCATCGGCGCTTGGTAGCAGTCTGTGGAGGGCACGCGCCGTCACGGACAACAGTTTACCACTGGATGGGAGGTTGGAAAACAGTGCTCATGGTAATCTCATCACCAATCCGCTGTTGATAATTATTACTGCCGGTGGCTATTATTAATTAGATCACTCCTTCAGGTTTTTGCAGTCATAACATGAACATTATCCCAGATCCACTAAGATTCTTAAACTCATTTTCCATTATTCTCCAGTGGGAAATTATATCTAATAAAATATTTCAAGGTCTATATAAATCAAAAGTCCACGTATATGGCGTTCGTAAATCTAGAAGAGGCTTTGAAAAAGAGGCAGCAATCCAGAAAGGAGTAAGACAAGGTTGCAGTTTGTCCCCTCTCCTTTTTAATGTTTACACGCCATAAGACCTATCTGTGTCGGTGCGACGTAAAATCACTAGCAAAATGTTTACATTGAACAGGCGAAATCAAAGAGGAATTTGGAAAGGGAATCAAATTCCAAGGAGAAGAAATCAAAACCATGAGATTTGGCGATGATACGGCTATTTTCTCTGACTCTGCAAAAGAACTAGAGAAATTGCTGAATGGTATGGACGAAGTCTTGGGGAAGGAATACAAGATGAAAAAAAAGGTCCAAAACAATAGTAATGGAGTACGGTCGAACAAAGTCAGGTGATGCAGGAAATATTACATTAGGAAATGAAGTCGTCAAGGAGATAGATGAGTATTGTTACTTGGGTAGTAAAATAACTAATGATGGGCGAAGTAAGGAGGACATAAAATGCAGACTAGCACAAGCAAGGAAGACGTTTCCTAAGAAAAGAAATTTGTTCACCTCAAACATTGATAAAAGAATTATAAATATTTTTGAAGACTTTCGTGTGAAACGCGGCATTGTACGGAAGTGAAACATTGACGATAACTAGCTCAGAAATAAAGAGAATAGGAGCTTTTGAAATGTGGTTTTACAGAAGAATGCTGAAGGTGAGATGGGTAGATAGAAGCACGAATGAAGAGAAACTGAATTGAATTGCTGAGAGGAGATCCATTTGGCTAAATTTGACCAGAAGATGAAATAAAATTTTAGGACTATCATCTTAAGAGACCCAGAACTTGTACATCTGGTTTTAGAGGTAAGTATAGGTGGTAGGAATGGTAGGGGTAGACCAAGGTACGAATATGACAAGCAGATTAGAACAGAGTAGGATGAAAAATGGAAAGGTTAGCTGAGGATAGAGCGTAACGGAGATCTGCATCAAACCAGTCCATGGACTGATGGCTCAAGAAACAACATGAATCATCGCGTATACAAGGAGGTGGGAAACAACGTGAACTAGGTAGGTACATGAGCGTTAGAGGGTTGGTATTACTGATAAAATTCAACACTTACGTCATTGTCATTTTATCAGCTGCTGAAGTTAGCCAATCAGATCGCTTCACGGACGAATTCAAATGGGCCTTGCTTTGCAGTATTGCTAGATCTACACGTAGCTTAAGACCGGCTTCAGGGACATGCTACGAAACCAGAATCAAAATACAAGCACACTGTGGGTTCAGCCGATGTCACAGTAGCGTACTTGCTATGGCGCGATCCTGTGAGCTCGGAGGTTCGTATCCAAATCTCTTCCCTGGTGAGTTTCTTTTCTTCGAGTGGTGATCTCCAGTTGGTCTCAAGCTACGTGCAGGTTTAGCAAAACTGTCCTGCAAAGCCCATTTGAATTCGCCCACGACGTGATCTGATAGACTAATTTGAGCAGCTGATAAAATGACAACGGTGCGAGATATCGATATTTTTTCAAATTATTTATCAGTATGGCCAACCTTCTAATGTTCTTATACCAGTTCAAGTTGTTTTCTACCACCCAATGTAAGTTCTGAGAGTGTCTCACAGACAGACTTGGAGGTCATCTTTGGCTGAGTTACAGAATGGGAAGAAAGGGATGAATTGTAACTTAACGAGGAGAAGATCATATTATTACGAATAAAACTCCTTTTTTCATTACTCTTATTTATTTCAGGAAGACCCAACAAATGTACACATACACACAATTCTAACCAGTTGTGACTGGCCACACTTACTAATTACAAGTCTATTTACAAATTGCTCTTCCTTGTGGCGCGCTAGGAGGTCCAGCCCGTTCGTCTACCTGTGGACGCTTAACCCTTACATTCACTTTCCCCGAAGTCAAGTCACCTCATTCAGCAGCTGTGTGTAGACCGCTGGATTTGAACACAGTGCCACTGGCTACACAACACACAATGACTGTTCGTTGGTTTGACTCCACAGATAGTCCAGTAATTCACAGAGTCACATGCAGTGTACAACTAAACAGCTCAACAGTACTCAAGAGCAGGACGATACTCACAACAACGAGCATTAGTACAGGTCCATTTACCGTCACACTCGTGACAGTGGCTTCCCTCGCTGACTCACGCAGAAATACACGAACACACAGTACAGTCTTCCGTTCCGTCACCTCCAGTCCACGTACTCACTGGTCTCTGTGACACTACAACAACAGTTCCTAATTCAGACGTCGGTGGGATACTAGCGGCAGCCAACGCCTCTGTCGTCCTCAGCCCAGTCATCGAACTCCAGCACACTGAGTCTCACACTGACTCCATCTCGGAGCCCAACTGTCAGTCCGAATCCAGAACTGACCGAATGTCCGCGGCTAGCCTCTCTTTTTAGAGTTCGGGTCATCTCAGTCTGAAAATTCGAGATATCACTAGAGAAAAAACATTCCCGTTGAATCTCCAAGAAACTCACAGGTAAGCCGTTCGACGAGAGTAATACACAGAAAGGCCGGCCCCACCCCACATGCCGACTGGGAGAGCCCGGATCGTCTGGGTCACCAGCCCCTCCCTGGAAGTACCGAAATGGGCTACCACGGGGCTGGCACGTAACAATATGAACAACTTTCTGGAAATGTTTTTGTTAAGAATGAAGCTATAATTTCCAGTTTCGACTTAGTTAAATGTAACACAAAATCTTTCTAGCCTGTCAAACACACAATTTCAATAAAAATTCTAACACTATAAAATCCTCTAAAAAACGCACACACTGTTTTACAAATAATGACATGTTTCGTTCTACAAGGATACCCTCAGATGCTATCAAATCACTTAAATCCGTCGAGTAATAAGTCCCAACCAAGACCTATAATTGTAAAATTTGTCAATAGATGGAAGAAAGAGTTATTCATAGCAGGAAATAAGAATGCTAGAGTACTTTCATCTTCAACAATTGGCATCAATGCATCAAACCAGACAATATACATCTGACTCCAAGAGCAAGAGGATTATTGAAGCGAGCAAAAGACTTAAGAATGAAAGGATTTAAGTATGTATGGTCTAGGGAGGGAAAAAAATTAGTAAGAAAAGATGACACATTTAATGTTGTACTTATCAGATGTATCGATGATATATGTGCACTTGAGTCTTCATAGGTTTAACATTCCTGTAGAAAAAAAGTCAGTTGCCTGTTCAAATTTTCATTAAAATATGGAAGCTACTGAACATCAGTTAGTAAGTTTACGTGAGCTAGTGGCAAGAGGAAATAACTTACGAATATGTTATGCAAATGCCCAAAGTATTCGTAACAAATGGAGTGATTTTTCTATATTAATTCATGATTTACAATTTCCGGACATAATAATATTTGTTGAAATATGGTTATTTCCGGATGAAGAGAAATATTACAACTTAAAGGGATATGATGCTTATTTCTGTTCTCGAATCCGTAAAAGAGGAGGTGGAATAGTTATTTATATCAAAGAGCGTTATAAAGCAATAGAAATCTTGTCTATTAATAGTCTTGATATTCCATTTAACTTACTATTTCTTGAAGTACCGGTTCTTGGTCTCAAAGTTCCAGCATGTTATAACCCCCATGTACAATATTCTAAAGATTTCATAACTTTATTAGAAGATGTCTGGAATAAACATAACAAACATCTATGTATTACTATGGGTGATTTTAATATTGATAAATTAGAGCAGACTCCACTTAGTAAAGATCTAAAGAACCTCTGTGACAGCTTTAATCAGAATGCTTGTAATACAATTTTTCCCAATAGAATCACCAATAACTGTAAATCTCTCATAGACCATGCATTTATAAATAAACATTGTAAGTGTAATTTATATAACATCTTCCACGACTTTAGTGACCATAACATGTTGGTTTGTGACTTAGAGATATTACCGAAGACTAACATAACTAGAAAACTCATAACATTTAAGAAAACTAATATTAATAAAGTGTATGAGTATATGTCCAAAATCCATTAACGATTACGGAAGACGATTGTTGTGATACCATAGTTAACAAAATTGTTGAGTATGTAACAAAAGCTAGTACAGAGGCTAAAAATCAAAACAATATGCAGAAAAATATTAAAAGAACAAGACGTTTTTGCCCATGGATAACTACTGAACTTCTAGATCTTATTAACCAGAAAAATAAATTGTACAGTAAAATTAAGAGGCAACAAGTTAGATTAAAAATGGGATGTGGTTATGTATCACAACAATTGAGGATAGATTACACATTGGTGTGTAATAGGGTTACCAAACTTAAGAGAGAATTAGAGAACTCATACTATATTAATAATTTAAGGAACAGAAGTAATCAGTGGAAAGTTATAAATGAGATATTGACAGGAAATACTAACAAAAGCAAGGATATTCATTTGAGAATTCATGATAAAATAGTTACAAATCCAAAAGAATTTTCTACAACATTCAATGAATATTTTACTAGTATAGCAAAATAATTGCCCAGCAACATCCAATTTAATGATCCTCCTAATTTAGGGAGTGGATCGAGTAATTCTTTGTTTTTGAGTCCAACCAATGAAATTGAAGTTGCTAATATAATAGAAAAATGTAAAAATAGTCGTAGTGAAGACTGTTATGGTATTAGCAACTATACAATTAAGAAATTGGCATATCATTTAATTGCTCATATAACTAAACTAGCAAGATACCCGTGCTTCGCTACGGTACTATACTGAAATTTAGAATTGAATGCTTATTGTTTTATATGTAATCCGCCGAAATTCCCGATCTGACTCGTTTGCTAATAGATTACGGCAAGTTTCCTCCCATTTTTCAATCTTTCTTTCCAGCAATCGATTTCGTACTTCACGTGCTAAGTCCAGGTATTCCACCCGGTCAGTTGGGTCCATAATCTTTGCCATCTTTTCCTATAAGCTTTTTTAATATGGGTCAAATCCTTCAGGAGATCCAGCGTGGTGTCATCTTGGGTGCCTTGGCGATACTGAACCCGCGGCCGGACTGCATTCTTAGTCAATACCCGTCCAGGAGCCGTTTTCAGCGCGGTCCGCACATTGGACGACGGTCCAGAACATTATTATTATTATTATTATTATTATTATTATTATTATTATTATTATTATTATTATTATTATTATTATTATTATTATTATTATTGATGTTCTGGACCCCACAGCAAGATGCAAGACCGCTACTTGGCGGTAAATTACATCTGCTGCCATTGTCATTGTTGAAAATGTGACAACACCATTGTCGCGCGTAGGCAAGTGTGCGGAATTTCGGAGCGATACGAATGACTTCCGTGCATTATTGACCTTATTATGGAGGTGAAAAATTGGACGGTCAATGTCATTCCTATCGTTAATTTCAAATGTGTTTAAATTTTTATTTATATGCCAGGAGAATCTACTGTAATCTAAGAACGTTCTCCGAAGGAAAAGATGGCTCTTGTAAACGAACCCAGGAAAGATTAAAAATGATCGGTTTATGATCAGAATAAGTTCATCGAAAATATAAAGCCTGTTTCCAGTCATTCGACAGGGTCAGGAATGGAATGAATGAAGCCCCATCTAGCGGCGACAATAGGAACTCATCTGGGGCAATGGTCGATGAATGACAAATGAAATGAAATATTGGACAGTGTTGCTGGAATGAAGTATGACAGGGAAAACCGAAGTATCCCGAGAAAAACCTGCCGCGCCTCCGTTTTGTCCAGCACGAATGTCACACGGAGTGACCGGGATTTGAATCACGGAACCCAGCTGTGAGAGGCCGGCGCGCTGCCGCCTGAGCAACGGAGGCTCCTTATAAGTACATTATGAACAGTAAAATCAATTGGTCTCACCTCCTTTTACACACCACCACCGTTAAGTTTATTTAGCCAACCCTCCTGCCCCCCACCAAAAAAAAATCTAAAAGATGGCGTGTTTCTTTATGTTAAAGGAGATTCCAAACACTAATGTTCACGTCTATTACCTTCAGTTTTGAGGATAAAATAATTCACTTTTTTTCACTTTCACACTACTCCCTCCCCCCCAAAGTAAATTTCCGGCAAAAAGTACTTGTTTCTTTAATAGTAAAGGATCTTATAAATACCAATTATCACGACTGTAACTCTGTAACTTCTTCAGTTTTTGATTTATGTGTCCTCATGAAAGGAATTCATCTGCTATTCACTCCCGCCCCCAAGATGATTGGCCCCCCAAAACGCGTTTTTCTTTGTTTTTAAAGGAGATACAAATACCAGTTTTCACGTCTGTAGGCCCTAACAACTTTAGTTTTTAATAGATGTAAGTATTCTCATGCAATTAAGTCAATTAATTTTTCAATTCTTTCACCTCCCCCCCCCCCATTCATTGGATTTTCCAAGAATACGTGTTTCTTTACTTTTAAAGCAGATTCCAAATATCAAATTTCACGTCTGTAACATCTTCATTTTTGAGATAACAGTAGCCTAATTAAAAGAATTCAACACCCTTTTCAGTCGCTTTACCCCCCTCCACCCAAGGGGTATTTCTGAAAACTAAAAATGCACGTTCCTTTATTTTGAATAGAGATAAAAAACCATTTTTCACTTCTGTAACACGTTCAGGTTTTTTGAGATATACTGTATAAATTCTCATTTTAAAATTTCACCCCCTTTTTAGTTCCCCTTAAGAGGAGTTTCCAAAAACAAATCACCTATGTTTCTTCACATTTACAGGAGATTCCAAATACCACTTTTTACGTCTGTATCATTATATGTTTCTCAGATATTCTGTAGATATAGTCTTTCAAAAAATTCACCCCAATACGCCATTAATTGGAATTTCCAAAAATATACGTGTTTCTTTATTTTCAAAGGAGATCCCATATACAAATTTTCAGTTCTGTAATACTTCAGTTTCTGAAATATATGTATCTTCATTAAAGGCATTCAACCCATTATTCACCCTTTTACACCCCTCCTATTCGGATTTACAGAAAACAAAAATTACGTGTTCCTTTATTTTTAAAGGAGATTCTAAATATCAATTTTTACATCTGTAAACTTTCAAAGTTTTGAGATATAGAAACACTCATTTTAAAAATTCACCCCCCTTTTCCCCCTCCCATTAATTGGATTTTCCTAAAACAAAAAAATACGTGTTTCTTTATTTTTAAAAGAGATCAAGGTACCAATTTTCAGGTCTGTAATATCTACAGTTTCTGAGATATAAGTACCGGTATCCTGATTAAAGGCATTCAGCCCCTTTTTCACCCTTTTTCGCCCGTCCTATTGGGATTTTCTGAAAACCAAAAAATACGTGTTTCCTTATTTTCAAAGAAGACTCTAAATACCAATTTTTACATCTGTAAACTTTTAAAGTTTTGAGATATAGATACACTCATTTTAAAATTTCACCCCCCTTTTCACCCCCTTAGCAACGGAATATCCAAATATCCTCTCTTAGTGAGCACCTACATCTTAATATGAATGTATCTCCAAAATTTCATTTCATTATGTCCAGTAGTTTTGGCTCGGCGATGATGAATCAGTCAGTCAGTCAGTCAGGACAAGCTATTTTATATATATAGATTAATCAATAAATCTATACAAGAGGGTAAAATCCCTAAAAGACTTAAAATAGCTAAGGTCTTACCTATCTATAAAGGAGGGGACAAAACTGAACTTAATAATCATAGGCCTATCTCTATCATTCTTATTCTGCTAAAAATTTTGGAGCATATATTTAAAGAGAGATTATTGAAATTTCTAGATAATCATAATTTCTTTTATAAATATCAATACGGATTCTTACAAAATTCAAGCACTTACAATGCTGTTGAAGATATTGTCATTAAATTACAAGAAGCTTTAGATTTAGATCAATTATCATCGGGCATATTTATAGATATCAAGAAAGCTTTCGATATAGTTGATTGTGGTATTTTAATCAATAAATTGGAAGCAGCTGGCGTAAGGGGTGTTGCGCTAGACTGGTTTAGAGACTATCTTACAGATAGGGAACAATTTGTGAATTGTATGAATACCAACAGTAATTACCAAACTATCTCAGTCTTAGTCCCACTGGGCTCAGTGTTAGGACCGTTACTTTTTCTTATTTTTATTAACGATATTGGTAACTTACATCTCAGAGGTAGATTATCACTTTTTGCAGATGACACCAATATATTCTATACCGGTGATTACATTCAAGAACTTGAACAAAAATGCAGCATGATGCAAATTTAATTGAAACGTGGTTATGTAAAAATCGACTTACAATCAATCTGACAAAAAACAATTATATCTAATTTCATAAACCTAAAAGTAATTATTTTTTAGATTTACATTTGACGTTTTTGGGCAATCAGTGCCTAGAGTAAAGGCTGCTAAATTTCTTGGAATAATTATTGACGAATCACTAACGTGGAAGAATCGTGTTGAATCTATCTGTGACAAACTGATCCCAGCTATTGGCATTCTAAATAGACTAAAATACAAAGTTTCTCATGATTTATTGAAAAGTGTTTTCCAAGCGCTAATTGAGAGCCATATTACTTATATGATCCATATATGGGCATGTTGTACTAAGGAATTATTCTCTAGAGTTATTATACTGCATAAAAGAGCATTGAAAATACTTTTGAAATTGCCTCTGTTAACTCCTACTGAACCATTGTACGGACTATAGTATGTAATGTTCTCTCACTTGATAGCCTACGACATAAATTGTCATTGGTTATGATATATAAAATTATTCGTAATTTGGCACACTCAAATACATCATGTAAAACAAATTCAGTAATTCACAATTATAATACAAGAAATTCTAATAATATCTACTGCACTGTTATCCATTCAAATAAATACGGAATTAATTCCATGTGGCATTATTCTGTTAGTCTCTACAATAAACTGCCGGAAGATATAAAGAACGCCTCTTCAATAAAAATGTTCAAAAAGAAGTTAAATAATTATCTTAATTAGAAAAAATGTAGATTTAATGAATTTTGAAACTGACTTTTATATTTTCTTTCTTGTATATTTAGTAGTTGGTGTGACTGCTTCTATACTCTTACAGTGCATCGTTATGAAAGAATTCAATTATATAAAACAAAACATATACCGGTACATATGATTATTTTTATAGGATATATTAATATTTTATGAAACTAACGTAACTTATGTGTGATATGTAGTACTTAAGATCTATTCATGTAACCAAAATTACTATTAACTGATTTGATGTAACAAACTTGTATTACTGGAGTGTATTAATTTACGTTATGAATACTCTGAAGCCAAGATAATATTAGAATGTACTGCACGACAGCGAGCTCAGGTGTCTCAGCTAATAAATAAATAAATAAATAAATAAATAAATAAATAAATAAATAGATAAATAAATAAATAAAGCGTATATATGTACAGCATTACTTACGCACCATAAAAGATTTTATGCTTCATTTTCTGGAAAGGGGGGAGGGGACTTGTCACGTATTTTTTGGTATAGGCTGTGCCTGACAGCCGCCAGACTTTTCCACAAGGTGAAATATCCTTTCTTAATTATTCGCCTTTCTGACGATGAAACGAACCCACGTTTTTCTGGGTGAACCAAGCATAGCCACTGACGTGAGGCGTCCTAGTAACAGGCCAAATACCGGTAATTCATCATTCTCCACACAACTCACTGAAGAGAAAAGTTTACGTAGTGTTAATGCGTACGGGTGATCAACAAGTCTTCCTTTCCCTTCAAATAAAGAAATGAAGTTTATTAAGGAAAAAGCAGTTAGTTTGCCAGAAATTCCTCGATTCTTGCTAAGGCATAACTGTGTATTCGGGAGACATATTGCAGGGCGTTCTAACATTTACCTTAGCATGCGTTCCAGGTGCTCCGCTTTTCCGGGAGTGTATGACATTTGTCCTTAAACGACAACACTTGTCTGGGGCAGTTCTTGAGTGGACGCGCTTTATAGCCTCTTGCACAACAAATGGAGCGCGAGAGATGTCACATGGTGAGTAAGATTTCTCTGTCCGGTCGTCAAGACTACAAGACGTGTGCGCCAGCAGACATTCAATACTCACTTCTACTTTGAACTTCGAGCTTACACGTGCTACTTAAATTACATCACTTATATTATTATAAGATACACACGTTGCATCATAGGCTGTCGGCTACAAAATGTTATGATAACTCCTTATTAACTAAATTTTCTCAAACGGGTGGCATCCAAATTGGATATAAGGTACGAGTTAGGCATCAGACTACTAAACCGCTGGTCCGTGTTCTATTCTTGGGCGTGGCTTTGTTTTGTTTTCATTCGATATTTTTTTAGTCAATGTCATAATATTCTGATAATCAGAAATGTTTCCTTTGCCTTTTTCTGAAGCGGGATGTGTGATTAATAATCCAAAAAGAATATATAATGTACTTACTTTCACTATGCTGAGTTTTCTCGCAATTTTTGGGGAGAAACTTATCATAGAAACAGACAAAACATAAATATTTCTCGCACCATGTGCAACACACTGACTCAAGTGTGTAATGGACTAGTATAACCTGGAAACAATTCTCTAAACCCATGGATAGATAGTAAAAATACCGAGCTCGATTAGTAGGTATTATTATTATATATACGTAGTTATGTACGACAGGATGTCAGTACGGACTTTATATGGAATAAATCGTAGTCGTATCATTTATGTGTTGTATGATCAGTCTTGTGTAACAGAACATGTGAGGTTGTATCACGATACTTCTGCTATACGTCTATTAGCACGACTTATGTAATGTAACAACACGTAATTAATAGTATATAGTTTATTGTTACCTGTAAATATGATGTATAAATCCACTGTAATGTTGTGTAACACAGGGTAATCGTCTAGAACAACGCACCTTTGTCACTCGAGTTTTAGATAATGTTCTATCCATTTGTACATAGCTTATTGGAAATTCGAGAAGATACGAGCAAACATGCTGTGTCATACTTTTCTAGAAGCCTGGCAAGCCAAGGTATATAAAGGACCGTCTTGGGTTGTGGAGCTGAGTTGTGAGTGCGAGTCGTCAGTCGAAATAAGCGTGTGAACTAATGTTGAAATTTCGTTGTGTTGGTAGTTAGCTGACATACTAATGTGGCAGTCAAGGGTTTTATTCAAAATGGTAGTTCATCAGTGTGTGCGTATAATGTTGTAAATAAAAAGTGTACACAACTGACAGCATCTCGTGTGTCCGTCTTTGTGAGTACGATAACACGTATGAAATCTCGCCGCACTGTGACATGTTTTCCGATACATTGTTCCTGCAAAACATATTGACTCACGTTGTATGGAAACGAAAAACTCTATTAACTTCGGATCCCATATTATTATATAAATAAAACATGTGCTTAGACGATCATTCGGTGTATAGCATTGAAAATATGATTTTCCGTCATCAACTTTTATCAAGGACTATGGAGTATATAGCAAAACGCCGAAGCACCTGTCTATTTATTATCAATATAGAACAGGGGTTTCCAATTTGCAAGGTCTCGAGGGAAACATTAGAAACCTTCCGCAAATAGAACAGTGGTTAATAATATGCATAGTTCGATTGAAATGAAGGTTTAATCTTTTAATTGCTTAAATTGCATAAAGGACACTCTAATTTTGAAGAAGAGCACCCAACAATGCCACTTCATTTGAATTATTTGACAAATGACAAAAGAAAAACTAAATTTAAACAAAAATTAATAATTTAGTCAAAACAAAACTTGAAGGACAATTTAGTGGAAGTGGTATAAAGGGAACTGCGATATACAATTGTAAGAGTCTAAAAACCTAGCAATGTACTTCCGGGAGTACAGCACTGTGTACCAATGAGAGAAGATCAAGAATTGAAACCGCTTTTTCACGCCAATGGCAATTAAAATATTTCTTGTAATTCATTGCAGGCTACGATACATAAAATGTCCACAGTGAGGTTAGAATTAAGTTCAAGAATTGTTATAGCTCCCCAAAGCCATTTTTATAATGAATGGTTAAGACCCAACACTGGCATTTAAGTGGACTCACTTTCTGCAGAAGTTTGGATTTCAATTTTCTTAATAAAAAGAATCTCTTCAGACGAAGGGAATACTTAAAAACAGGAAATAATATTAAAGAATGAATTCGTTACGACTTCTGTTATTAAGGGTATACAGGTTAATACATATTTGAACGAGCTATGACATAGTTTTTGTAAATTTTCTTCACATTTTGTAAAATATTTTTGAAAGACCTCGCGGGCCGCAAAATATGGCTTCGCGGACCGTCATTAGGACACCCCTGGTAAAGAACATCCCTGCAAAAGTTTATTGAAATCTTTGAGGCATATGTAAGGCCCTTCTTTTGTCAGCTAGAAGCCTCGTGGTGACCACCACACACGCTTTCAAGAACAGAATTCCTAGGATCCCCCTTTCAGTAACCTCTTTCAACAGGGAAGCTGAGGAGAAAAGACATAATTTTCTTCTTTAAAATGCTTGTTATGAGCCACAAGAACCACTGCTATCAACTGCTCTTTATATTTTGCTTTCATTGATGCATTCATACTCCGTTTCAGCTAAAATTCTACCGCCCATTCAGTCCCCGTCTTGTATTTCCCAAGTGGTGTAGCTAAACTGATGATGCTGTGCTTTGAAAAGTGGCACTGCTCAACCAGCCTGGCTCTAAAGAGTTGCATCGTCCCGAGAGACCCTCCTTGTTATTTCCCACGAGCCAAGTCCGACGAGGCGATTTGCATGCAGCGATTGTAACACTTGGTAGCACTGCGGTTAGAATGCTGTTGCCAGGTGATTAAATACGACGAACAGCCATAATACAATTCTTAAACCAACGAATTCCATTCAGTATAACTCGCAACAATGAAGCTGTCCAGAATTATTTTGGAAGTACAGTAGTTAGTGCTATCAAAATACTAATGTACGGGTATATCGGTCCATATTTTAGGTATTTCATTACCGAGCGAGTTGGTCATGCGGTTAGGGTCGTGCAACTGTGACCTTGCATTCGGGAGATTGCGCATTCGAACCCCACTGTCGGCATCCCTGAAGATGGTTTCCCGTGGTTTCCGATTTTCACACATCGCGAATGCTGGGGTTGTACCTTAATGAAGGCTACGGCCACTTCTTATCCTTTCCTATCACATCGTCACCATAAAAGTTATCTGCGTCGGTGCGACCTAAAGCAAATTGTAACAAAACAAAAGAAATAAATTAAAGATCACGCCGCTATACCATAGCAGCTAAAACCGGCTTGAGGGTCAATATAAAGAAAACTGAGTTCATGACTAACATATAGGGAGTCCCACCTACTATGCCACTGGAAAACACCACCATTCATAAGGTTCCTGCAGTGAAGTACGTAGGGGAGTGGATTTCAGCAACCGAGAATGAGACATTAGCAATAGACACCAGATGCATCAAGTTGGAAAGGATCTACCATACCTGTAAGAGCATCTAGACATCCAAGTGCCTCTCTAAGAACCTTAAACTCCAACATTACAATTCAGTAGTCCGTACTGTACGCCTCTGAGTGTCTTCTGATGAACAGAAAAGGTCCACTGAGGAAGCTAGAGCTCAAGGAACCAAAAATACTAAGGAGGATTTTAGGACCAATAAGAGAAGGGGATGGTACTTACAGGATAAGGCACAACAAAGAGATATATGACCATCAAGAAGACATAGTTACATCCATGAGGAAGAGGCGATTGACTTTCTATGGGCATTTGACTCGTATGAGTACTTACAGACTTACCAGCAAGATCTTTACCACTACAGGCAGAGGGAAAGCGTCGAAAAATAAATGGATCACCACAGTGAAGTCCGACTTAGAACAGCTGGGGATTTCAGAACAAACCATACAGGATCGTGTATTATTCCGGCAGTTAACCTTTCAAGGTGTCTTTCCAGAGTCTCTCACCAGCAGACAGAGTACAGGCACCACCCGACCGAAGTGGACCGAGGAAGGGAAACAAGCACACAGCCAGAAGATGAAAGCTTTCTGGGCTAAGAAAAAACATAATTTCCATACAAGGAGTCGAAACGAGCCCCGTGGTCCTCAGTAGGCCCAAACGACAAGAATAAGAAGAAGAAGAAGAAGAAAGATCACGCCGACATTTTTTTGTACTCATGAAGTCATTAAATAAAGAAATTGTCTTCCTTAGGAAAGCACTCAAAGATAGCGTACATGAAGTCCTTTATAAGGGCATTTACTTCCCCTTAAGACAATAATCAGCAGGTCCACTCACAAGGGCATTGAAATACAAGATATCTTCTTTGAAGAAACAAAACTTCGTATCTCACAATGTTCTCCCTGTGCATTATTTCCCTTAAGAATCGTCACGCCTCCTAGCCACATATGGATATGCAATCCATCAGAATGATGTTCGTTTCCTACACAGGTCTGTAAAGGAAAATGAAAATGAAATGGTGTATGGCTTTTAGTGCCGGGAGTGTCCGAGGACAAGTTCGGCTCGCCAGATGAAGGTCTTTTGATTTGACTCCCATAGGCGACCTGCGCATCGTGATGAGGATGAAATGATGATGAAGGCGACACATACACCCAGCCCCACTGTCAACGAAATTAACCAATTATGGTTAAAATTCCAGACCCTGCCGGGAATCGAACCCAGGACCCCTGTGTCCAAAGGCCAGCACGCTTACCATTCATCCATGGATCCGGAAAGAGCCTTACGGTACTGTTGGAATGTATGTTTGCTTGACGTATTCATGCACCCCTAAAGTACGGTAAGGTTCATTTTATTTACATGTCCGCGTTGGAAATTGAACACAACGAACATTGTTATGATGGATTACACATCCATATGTGGCAGGGAGGCGTGTCAAGGAAAGTAATGGACAAGAAGGGCAATGTGGCATACCAGGTATTCTTTCTTCACCGATGGTATACAAAATTTTATAACGATTAAGGAAAATCAAAATGTTTACAGTCAATAAAATGAAATAAGAATACACTCGCATTACATAGAAACATATTATCAGTTGATGAAACACGTGCAGGTCAACTGAAATGCCTATCTGCGTCATATAGAAAGACGTTATATTTTACCATATAAGAATTTCATATTGTCAAATATATGTAACCTGTAGACTTAAAAAACGAAAACAGATTAATTGAAACTTGCTGTCCTTAAAAAATAGTTATTTTATGAGCAACTGCTACCCTTCCTTTCCTCTTTCTTCCTCATAATTTCTTCTGCAAACATAATGAAGCCTACAGGCAAAATACTCATTTACAATAAAACTCGTAATTTAAGGAGTGAGGCGTAATTAGATTCCCCACCAGGTTGCATGACAGTGAAAACTAGTAATGTAATGAAAAATTACTCATCTTAATAACAAACATAACAGTTAAGTCTGAAGTTTCAACGTTATATTACAGTAAAATGGAGGAATTTTTTCATGTTCCTGGAACAATACTACTACTACTACTACTACTACTACTACTACTACTACTACTACTACTACTAATAATAATAATAATAATAATAATAATCATCATCATCATCATCATCATAATCGTATGGCCTCAGCTACCGTGTGCAGACATTTCAGTTTGACGCCATCTGCTCGTCAATTTCGACGTTCCGTTTTACTCTAGGCCCACTAGATGGCAGACCGAGTAAACCGAAACTCTCTTAGGCGTCTATGGCTGAGATGTTTAATGAATTTTGTCGGGTAAACACCAAATGTATCACCAGAGATCTTTTACATGCCGACATCGTACCACATGGAGTGTCGAATGGACTTTTTTCCGCCCTTCAAAAATCCGACCACCTCCCAAGTCGTATGATAAACCATTTCAAGGCCAGGTCCAGCCCTTTTATGTGAAAGCTGTTAATCTCATTTTTACCAGAATAATTCACTTCCATATTTGTGGATGAAGATTCTTTCTTTCTTTTACAATTTGCGTAACGTCGCACCGACACCGATAGGTCTTATGGCGACGATGGAATAGGAAAGGAAGTGACCGTGACCTTAATATTAAGGTACAACCCCAGCATTTTCCTGGTGTTAAAATGGGAAACCACGGAAAACCATCTTCGATGCTGCCGACAGTGGGGTTCGAAACCACTTTCTCCTGAATACCGGATACTGGCCGCATTTAGGCGACTGCAGCTATCGAGCTGGGTGGATGAAAATTCTAGGGGCGGTGGTGTAGGACTGAAAGCTCCCATATTACTGTACTTCATATCGTTGATAGAAAGCTACTGTGTAGGTGACAAAAACGTCCAAATATTTTTGGAATGCCACTCGATAGTAAATGTATTCTATCACTATCCTTATACTGTCCGCGTCCATTGGGGGTGTGCCAGAAAAAGATGCACTACCTTAGGACGAGGACATGTGCTTGCCTTTTACTATACTTATCTTCAAAATTCTCTGAACACAGGAAACTGTGCTGTGTTGATACCATTTATCACGTTTTATATTTATTCCAGTAACGACTGTTTCATTTTTACGTATCTTTCATGCGGAATCTCCTTGTTCCTCTTGGCCTCTTTCAAGTTGATTGGAGTGGGCACTTGATGCATATTTGATCTATGTTTACAGCTGCACGTTCTTCCTCACGCAAACACTATGTTGACCGGTGCAGTATTCACTATTGTGTGATTCTGTTGACAGGGTGGTGTGTTGTATGTAGCTGAAGAGAAATGTATTGAGGCAAACATAAACATCCAGACGCCGAGCCACAGGAATTAACCATACACAGTCAATCTTTGAACCCCGACTCCCTGAACATAAAGCAAGTACGCTGACCATTCTGCCAAGAAGCAGGACTTTCAAAGGAAAGTTTGGTAACTATATACATGTTGTGAAACAAAATGTATACTTTGTGTATTTTCCAGGGCCTTGGTAGATTTTCTTCTTCTTCTTCTTCTTCTTCTTCTTCTTCTACTTCCTATTATTATTATTTAGTTACGGCGTATGTAGAATCACGGGTAGCTTTGTCATGGTTTGGGTTTACTGCCCTCGTCTCAGAATCCCTTCAACTTCTCTCACCTTCTCTGCCGTTCTTCAGCAGAGATGTTCAGTATCGTCTTCTCTTGTCACCCCCATTGGTGCTTCTGTATCATGTTCTGGTGTATATTTATTCCCCAATTCTCCGTTCCTTCCGCCTTGATCTCTATCTCAGTCCAGTCCTTCCGGAGTTCAATAGCCCACTTACTTCCCGCCTTTCCTGTCGTCCTACCTGTTGTCTCCTATAGCCTACTCTTCTGGTCATTGTCTCTATGTCCATCCTGATCACATGTCCAGCAAATCTTACACATTTGAGTCTCATTTTTCCGAGATCGTCCTCAAGTTTTGGTATAGTTCGTCTCTTGACCTTCCTTCCCATCACTGACCTTCTCTTTTACCTGCTTAAGATTTTCTCTATTCTTTCTCCAGTTGCACTGGCCCATGCCTTCCTAGTGCCATCGTCTCGACCGCGTACAGCGCTCCGTTCCTCACCGTTGCCTTGTAGATAGCACTATTTATGTAGTTCATTTATTCGATCTTCTCTATTAAATGTAACGTACTAAAACGGACGAAACCGAAGTGGCTGTGCGGTTTCGTTCACGGAGCTTGCATTCGGAAGATAGGCGGCTCCAACTCCACTGTTGGTAGCCCTGAAGATGGCTTCCCATGGTTTCCCATTTTCACACCAGGAAAATGCTGAAGCTGCAAATTAATTGCAGTGGTTATTTGAGAAACCGGACATGACCATTTTCGGACAAAATAGGTTTAATGCACATAAGGTAGTCGGCCCATATTTCGACCCCTTAGCAGATTTGGACTTGTAGAAATTCAGGAATATTATGGACAAGGCAAGATGTTGGTATATGTATGTTACTGAATATATTTTCTACTTACGGGCAAGTTACTATGAAACTGTTATAACGTAAGCGGAACTTCTTGCTATAAAATATGCAGTTCAGTGGATAAAAGAAAGAAAGTTTAGTGCATGTATACATAGTGACTCGCAAGCAGCTCTGAAATCTATAATTAACAAATATAATTTAAATTCCTTGTCATGTAACATTAGAACAGATCCCTCATACTATGGAAGACATATCTGTTTTAATTGGGTTAAAGGGCATGCAGTTTTATTAGATAATGAAAGGGCAGATGAGCTTGATAAACTTGCAGCATTTAGCGACAATGAAACTGTGTAAAAAGAGCCCCTATATCAAAAGTGAAACGTGAATTATATAAATTCACAATCAATGATGGTCAAAGCTGTGGAACTCAAATAATAAGGGTGATGTTAGAATAAATTTTTTTTTCCAACGATACAGGACCGTTTGGACTGCAGTTTACTGAAACCAAACTTCACCAGCACTCAGTTTCTTTCGGGTCACGGAGAAATTTCAATTTATTTATATAAATTTGAAATTAGTAGTAATAACAGTTTTGTTTGTGGAGATGAAGACACTGCAACTCGCCTTATTTTTGATTGTCCATTCTTCAGCAAAGCTTGATATATTTTGGAACAACACATACATTTTTGTACAGTAATGTTAGTCGAAGCTATTTTTAGGATATTTCACAAGATCTGTTTTTGAATGCATTTTTGAAGTTTATGCAGTTTACTTTAGAAAAAATTAAGAATAGTTTTTTCCTTTTCTCCAAGTTTAGTTAATTTGTGTGTGTAATCCCTCATATAAATAAATAAATAAATAAATAAATAAATAAATAAATAAATAAATAAATAAATAAATAAATAAATAAAAAATAAACAAATAAACAAATAAATAAATAAGTAAATAAATAAATAAATAAATAAATAAATAAATAACGTAAGGTAGTCAATATTTGACATAAACACTACAAAAAATAAACTACCAAAACTGTGTTCTTAATTTCGTCCCACCAAATTTGTTAAAAGTACAATAATTAATTTTCATAAATTCTCCTTTCCAACCTTAGCAAGCACCTTCCCTATAATGAATTACCTGAAGGCCATTTATGAAAAATCTTGGTGTCCCTCACTTCCTTAATAGCCTTTTGCATAGCCTCATTATACCACTACTTGTGTTTTCTCACCTGAAAATAATAATAAATTTTATAAATAGAAAAAAAGTAAGGGGGACGAAATTACAAACATTCGCTGATTTATTATAATGGCCGCTACAGTAACCCACGCCAATCACCTCACTGTAGGGATTACATGCCAGGAACTACACCACACGACTAAAATGCAGTCCAGTATTTCATACACTTATCAGGGCTCACTCTAGGAATAACAGACTCTTAATTTGAATGCTACACTAACTCAGCTCAGCATGAAAAATGAATCCTCCTTGTACACGGAAACTAAACGTGGTGCACACAACCAACTCTCGCAATAAGACAACGGGATGAGGCTACGCGTGTGCACGCGGCTAAATATTAGGTACCAACCGTGCAAACTGAAAATCCATATGGGGACGAAATTGGGTGCGGGGGTGGAATTTGGCTCCCCTTACCTTATGTTAAAGTTACTGTGTATGCATTCCCATCTTTCGGAGAGAACGCATGAATGTCCACCTCACTATACCTGTTTATACCTGTTTTATTGGGAACGTGAAAATTTTCATAGGCTACTGTCAATACGTAGGTAGGACATATCCGAGTAACTTGAATAACAGCCTTGACAAGACATTCCCTTAGCGTTATTGCTAACAGGGAGGATGTCCCTGAGTAACTGTAATAAGTGGAATTTTTAAGACGGACTAGGATGGAAAATGTTCTGAATTTTAACCTTAATGTTGTATGTGTGAAGGGAAATTTAAAGATGAAACTTCATTACATAATTAAACTGTGATATATAGAGTGCTTATATGTTGGCAAGAATTAAATGTAACGTCATGTTGTTATGTTTTTATAGCAAGAGTAGCCTATATTTTTTGAGAAATCACACACGTCCAGTACTAGAGGACATGTGTGCTTTCTCAAATAATCAACTGAAATGAAATGGCGTATGGCTTTGAGTGCCGGGAGTGTCCGAGGACAAGTTCGGCTCGCCAGATGCAGATCTTTCGATTTGACTCCTGTAGGCGACCTGCGTGTCGTGATGAGGATGAAATGATGATGGCGGCACATACACCCAGTCCCCGTGCAAGTGAAATTAACCAATTATGGTTAATATTCCCGACCCTGCCGGGAATCGAACCCGGGACCCCTGTGACCAAAGGCCAGCACGCTAACCATTCAGCCATGGAGCCGGACAGACCGTCGATGTCGGAAGAGAACAAAAGTTGGCGGAGAGATGGTGGTGGTGGTGGTGATTATTGTTTTAAGAGGAAGTACAACTAGGCAACCATCCTCTACATAACACTAATCAGAGAGAAAATCGAAGAGATAAAATGAAGATATCGGTCAAAGAAAGAGAATGGCCACGAAGGGCATGAAAATGAAAGACTCCCTAGCCCTCGCAACCCTAATAGCGTCGGAGTCGGAAAAGAACAAGAGTTGACCAAGAGAGATCGGATAGGATAGATGAAAGTGAGGAGCCTGGCACAAGTAAGTGGAAGCAATGCCAGGACTCAGCTGTGGGCCCCGTGGTCGCCAACCCACGCTTCAAAGTTCAGAGCCCCTGGGGCCTCTTTTAGTCGCCTCTTAGACAGGCAGGGGATACCGTGCGTGTTATTCTACCGCCGCCACCCACAGGGGGTGACGGAGAGAAGTCAAATAGGAAAGTTGTTAGGAGGCTTGCACAAGTTAGTCGAAATCAAGTCAGAGTCAGACAGGGGCCCAGGTCATCATCCATATAGCAATATGGTGAGATGAGGCGCCCAGCAACTGCTACTGCTAACTAAAGTATCTCTACAGAGAGGGCACGATACTGTAGAAAATAATCCCTTACGTTCTGTGCAAATTATGTAGGCTACATGTTTCTCGTTGAATAATCAGCGCGGTGGCCTTGTTTTCATGGTTCGAGTTCCTACCTGCTCTACGATTTTAACCTTGTAAAGTTAATTCCCATCGTTCTGGAACTACCGAGCGAGTTGGCCGTGAGGTTAGGGTCACACAGCTGTCAGCTTGCATTCGGGATATAGTGTGTTTGAACCCCACTCACGGAAGCCCTGAAGACGGTCTCCCGTGATCTACCATTTTCAAACCAGGCAAATGCTCTGGCTTTATCTTAATTGGTTAAGACTAAGGCCCCGTCTTTCCACTCCTAGCCCTTTCCTATCGCATCGTCACCATAGATATATCTGTGTCGGTGCGACGTAGAGTAAATTGTAAACACATTGCGCGACTATACGTTCGTGTTTGTTTTAATCCACACATCATCATTTACACACAACACTTGACCGTAAACTACAACAGAAAACAGTTAGAGATTTGCTGTGTTGAATCCCATTATCGGTGGCTTGAAGAAGGTGGTCCGTTGTTCTCCAATTTAACACGAGATTTTACGTCATGAAGTGTACGCGAACGAAACACTGAGCCAATAATACCTGTACATCCTCGATACTGACCGACCAAATGACCTTGTTAAGTGCGGGAACAGTGGTAGATAAGGAGTAAAGAAGAAAACATGTGCAGCCACTCGCAAAATTATTCGTCCGCGCTCTTCACGTGAGAACAATAGCCAGTAGCACCAATGTAATAAAGAAGTTAATTGCAAACAAGTAATCGTATGTTTTATTTGTCATCTGAACATCTGAGGACATAATTTATAGCACTCTAAGCACTGGCATTTGGAAGAAATATAAAACAATCACACTGCTTGCAGAAAAGTCACGTTGCAAAAGTATTCGTCCACAATAAGAAGTCAAGGAATGTTCAGTCGTTTTCTAAATATCAGTAGTGTGTCGAACGTCCTTTGGAACCAATCACGACTTGAAGGCATTTCGGCATGGATGTCACCAGTTTTTCTGTCACTTCCGGGCCTATTTCGTGCCATTCTTCAATGAAATATTGCTTCAAAGCTTTTTATTTAGAATACGCTGCTTGCTCAGTGAACATTTTAATTCCGCCCATACATGATGTATGGAGTTTAAGTCTGGGGAGTGGGGTGGTGTCTGCAGCACATGAGGTGAACTGTAGAGTAGCCATTCCCTAACAACACGAGCAGTGTGCTTAGGGTCATGATCTTGCTGGAAGAAGTACCCACAACTAAGACCTAATTTTGCCACGCTGGGTGTTAAGTGTTGCTTTAATATACTCAAACATGCCATCTTATCTATCCGTTCAGATATTATATGGCAGTTCGCTACCCCAGCCGCCGACATACTGCACCCGTCCACCTCCCGAGTCCCAGACTAGCATTTATCTCAGGGGTGTCGGTTCATTATTTAAATCATCAAATATAAATATAACGGCATAATAGAACACGGGGATGAACGGAGCAACTTAAAATTAAAAGGGGGAAGGCTCGATTGTAACTTGAATTTAAGGACTCCATGATAGGACTAGGAAGTTACTGTTACTTTAAAAAGGGCATCATCTAACTACAATAAAAAGATTATGAGAGTGGTTTCCTTTGAAATAATTTGCCAGAAGGAGCGGTTTATTACGCCATTTGACGTATAAAACTTTGATACACGTGGCAACAATATTTGAATTTACACACATGTTACATATATAAATCACTTGCCATACCGCAAGTGGTATCAATATCTTGCTGTGTTGCTTCTGAAATAAAATGACATTTTGGAGGTATAATTTACGGATCGATTCCATTTGAATCGAACCGTTACTCAAGGATATAGCTTCCTTCTATCGGGAGCCCGAGCATAACCCATGTTACGGTCGGCTTCCCGATTTAACTAAGATGATGTACTCCGGCTATATACATTTTTCCGAGACCGGTACTCGGACTGGGTAATGTTTCTCGTGAAATGCGAAAACTGGATTCTACGGACAGTCCCTATCTTACGATATCCAGCTGATGCCATACCAATGAATTAGCATTTACATATTATTTACATGTGATCTGAATTGTCACCAGTTAGCCTCAGTAGACTACTGACACAGATGAGATAACGAGAAGCGGTGGGAAATACCGTGGCCATGGCCCCCCCTCGCATCGCGAGCGAAGTAAACAAACACGCAAGTATGACTGTCACATCGTCCCATACGGAAAACGTACAATAACGCGGAAAAAAAAATGATTCTAATTATCATTCTCATTATTCAACATACGAATAGAGGGACGTTGTCACCAAATAATTTAATTCACGATATTATCATCCTCGAAATTATTATTATTATTATTATTATTATTATTATTATTATTATTATTATTATTATTATTATTCCTCAACGGTTCCTGGCACTGTCACGTTGATTAATATCGTCATTATTATGCGGGATGCAAACACCAAGTGGTTATTACTGTTATTATTATTATATCCCTCTCGTGGTTATTATTATTATTAATTAATAGGTGACTCAAGATATTATTATTATTCACGTCACTTAAAAAGGTTATTATCATTAATGAACCGGTCACTTCCACCAAATTATATATTAAGATATCGGTCGCAATTACAAATTAATTCACTGATCAACCAACGACATCATTACAGTTATTATTATGACAATTATTATTAATCCGACCGCGGTGATTTAACATCGTCCTTACATTGTTATTATTATTATCGGTTGCATATTATCATTTAGATTCCCGTTTAACATCTTCATCAACGCTCAATTAATTAAGGCGGTCCAATCCTTTATCTGCAATATTTATTATTATTATTATCACGACATCATGATTGTCCTCACTCGTTATTACAATGAATACAATATACGACCATTTATGTGGAATCTGAACTCTCATTATCCTTAGATCCGTTGTATCTCAACGAATAACTGTGCAGTCTATTTATTTCGTACATGCTGTCACGGGTTCGAATTCTACCCGCTGCGTAACTCAGTATTTCTCTGTGACACTGCCCGTACATTTTACACTCATATCAATATCCTAAGTGTCTCTCGTACGGAATTTATTTTCCTCTCTATCTCAATATTCCTCGATTCATTTATTTATTCCTCACAGAATTATCAACTGACTTATTTATTCATTTCGGACATCGTACGACCTTTTATTATCTGACTGCAAATTCTTTCACATTTTCTATCTCATTTGGATCTATGCCTTAGTTCATTCTCCACAAATAATCGTAACATCTTGAAATTATATTTACCAAAATTTGACAATCATGGTCTCGTAATATTAGCACTACATGTTCCGGCTAATGAATCGCAACTTCAAAACGCGACATTTATACGTAAAAAAAAATTGGACCGTAATTTAAACCACACGTTCATTAACATGTACGGATTATTAACACCGATCTACATTTGAATATTATTAATCGATCAAATTAAGTTATCACGCACTTTAATTCCAAATTAAAACGACCTCCCGTCATTAAATGATTCCCAATAAACTCAGCACTTGATCACATGAATTATATGAATTATTATTATCTCCAAATCGTATTAAAAAAATATCTTCACAAAAAAAAATAGTTATATTATTTATTTATTATTATTATTAATATTTAAAAAAATAATAATTTCGCCTGTACTACGGTAGTCCACTCTTATTATGTTTAACGCATAACCCCTTTTACAAATTCAATTTATTCTGGCACTAATCACTCCAGATATGATTTACTTGGAAATATTATATTAATCGCATCTCACAAATTTAACAACTTCACTTTGAAAATATGACCATATTAATTTCAACAAAACACACTTGGTATGGCGAAGCTGGATTTTCCTTCCATGTCATTAAATGGCTCGTTAAAATGACAAAAATATAAAAGCACATATCGGGTCTTATTTAACTAGCATAATCAAAATCAAATGTAAAGAAATTATCGACTACAAAGAAAATATGAATGCATGCATGACTTAACGTACTACACTATATATACAAATTTACATCTCCAACAAACTGAATACATAAAAGACCCGATTATTTACATTATTATGATTTACTACTGTCCGTGCTACAAATTTAGGATGGGGTCGTTAAGCGACCCATCTTGTTACAGAAGGTAACCAAGTATGACCAAATTATTCCCATTTTTCCCATCACGATAACATTTCCCAAATATATTTTACAGTTTAGTACTCATCTTAGTTATCGGTATTCCATTGCAGCTTTGCAGACGAGAGGCTTCATCCAGCCCCTCTCTGCGTTTTACTCCTCCATCCTTGATGGCGTAGTTTCACAAAAGATTTCCTGGCACATTATCATTTTACACTCATATCTTGACTACCACAAACCTTCACCATTTACTACGTTAACACTGTATACTTTAATTTGGATACAACAAATTTCTATCCTAGACCCAAGAATTTAATATATTTACACTATTTAATCTTCGTCCACCTACCGCACAATGGACCTGGACACGTACGACGAGGTGTCAACTATTTCGCCCGTCGCGATACGCCCGATTTATACGGCATTCTTGACGTGTTCATTACATCGGTTCGGTATAGCTAAGTACAGGCTACTACTTCCTTAAAGTACTGTTCGTCACACAGTCTATTATGTACGTACTTATGGTGATATATTTTATACTACTCTCTTGCAGGGTAATTACTTTACGTCACTGATTATTCATAAATAAAAAACACTATCCTACGTTAACTATTTCCAGATTTACCATGTTGCTTGAGCGCGATCACACTTTACAAACACTGGCGGATGCTCGCGCCATTAAATGACTGTACGTCCGTAGAATTCTAAGTTACCGGCGACCAACAGTTCAAATCCCGATATTCAATTCACGTGTGCTGGCGACCGTCAATTCAGCTCCAACGATTCAAGACAAGTGGCTGTCGACCGTCAATTCAGCTCCGTATATATGGATGAAGCCTTTTTCCCGCGGATTCGTTGACGTCATGCCCCTTAGGGAGGGGGTGGATTTTTAATATCGGTACTTGCACTCCGAATTGGAAGTTAAAATTTACATCAAATTAATCCACTCCGCTAGCATATCTGCTGGATAAAATATGAACTCCAGGTGATCACAGATTTAGGAGATATGGGTGGATTTCGCTCCTCACATTTCGCGCCTTTGTAAGCGTCCCTGACAACGTGGTCTTCTTTCAGCCAATGAGATTCAAGCTGTCCGGTTTCCAAGAAATCCAGCCTTCAATTTAATTAATTTGCCAATACGTATTGATTATTTTTCCATGCGTGACATCTAATAAATTCATTACATCCATCCGCGTACTCAGATTAATTTATTACTGATTACTTTTGTAGTTACGAAAATATCTCATCCATCATTCCTTAAGATGGTATCACTGAGTCTCCCATCAAATTTTTACTATTGGCCGGCAAGCGGTCACGTGATTTAAATCTCCACCTGCTCGAACTTAGGCTAGCGAACGTACACTCAGCCGCTGTAATTTTCCATGAGGTCATGGAATTTCCGTCCTACCAAAAATATCCCAAGGTCTTACTCATGTGGTGGGTTTTCTTTGTACGACTCTCCCCCTTCCTCTTTCTGACCAAGACTTATTTGTGGACTCTGTATTTCCTTGTACGCCAACTAATGATATCCCCTGCTGTGAAGTAGCTAAAAGTTGTCGTGTTGAGCTAATCCGTCAGGCTCCAGTCTGTCGTCCTTCCTTCGCTCTGATTTCAACATTACATAAACGAAATATTTTCAAATACACTCCTCTGTATTTCAATAAATGTCTCATATTATTTTACCGATCAAATCATGATTGATTATGGGCCTAAGTCACTCCGGTTCAATACACCCGCATACAATTATGGAACCTTCTCTATATTTTGCGGTTGGTTGCAGATTTTGACTTTGGAGCTCGGCGTTATTCTTTCTCCATACACGTCACTTTCCATAGCAATTGAATAAACAGAATTTGTTCTCGTCTGTAAACAACAAGCGTTTCCATAATGCTGGTGGCTTCATAACGTACTGTTTGACGAACGCCAGCCTCTTCTCATGTTCACCTCACTTATCCAGGGCTTCTTCCGGCTTGTACGCCCCTGCAAACCAGCTCTGTGTAACACACGTCGTACGGTGTCGGTGCTGACGTTCTTCCCAGTGGAGGTTTGTACTTCTGTTCGAAGCACAGGTCCAGACACATGGGAATTTTTCTGGTCGGTGCGTATAATGCTTCGCTCTTCGCGTGTTGTCAGCTTACTCGACCGCCCAGTTCTTGTTGTATTGATTAAGTTGCACTGGTCTTGTATCGATGAATGATACTTGCGACTGTAGTTCGCGGTATTCCTGTTTTTCAGCAATTACTCTTCACGAATGGCCAAGTATGTGGAGTTGGATAATTCGTTGGCGTTCAACAACAGTTCGTTTCCTTATCTTTCCCATCGTACTCGGGCCATGCACTAGATGTTGTCTCACCGACACTGTCCGTATCACTGATGGACTGAGCTTGGTGATGTGTCCCCCTTCATCAATGCTGTATTCGTTACACAAGATAATGCACAAGGCGGACGAATACTTTTGCGTTGCCATTTCCTACCCCAATCACACTAATTCTTTATTATTAAAGAGTACTGACGTACAAGAGGTATATTCTGCCGGTATTATAGTACATATATATTGCATATTCACTGCGTATTTGTTTCTGAACGTATCTGAAGCCTTGTAATGCAGTTTTGGTGTTCAGTATATGAAAAGGACACATGGACGAATACTTATGCAAGCGACTGTATGTGAGGGGGCGGGTGTATGTGAAATATCCTGTATCCTTTGCTTATCAGATAGGGGACAACGACGGATGTAGGGATAGGTGGAAGAAGTGGCTTATAACACACTTGCGGATCCTCAGGTGAAGTATTCCTCAAGGGCATGGCATTCGTATCAAGGATATTTGTTCAGAGAAGGTACGTGGTTGCAATGAAAACAGCTAGAAATACGCTGGGGGAACATATAAATACTATTCTCCCTGTTTAAACAGTCAACTGGGATGGAGAAGTCAAGCAGAAATGAAGTCAAAGACAAGACTAAGAGAACGGTCCTGATAATACATCAAGAAGAGAGTGCATATCAACGTAAGGCTTCTAGTTCTCACGTATCTCCGGTATCGTTAATCATTAAAATCAGATCGCGCACCACAAGACTGCACTTTAAACTTTACGTAAACTTATCATTTGCGCAGAAAACACGCTTTACTAAAAACATGTTTACCGTGAGAGTAGACAGCACGGCATGGCCCATGTAGCTGTGAGCTTGAATTCCAGAGAAGGTGGGTTCGATGAATATTGAATTTTCACGACCGCATTGTAATCGAAACCGACTTTCAACCTATTAGGTCGTGTTACGTACATTTAGTACGTGTTGAAGAGAGGTTGTGGGTTCGTATCCCTCTGGTGTCTGGTTGCCCATTTTTGTTCTGTACTTAACATCTCTTCAACACGTACTAAATGTACGTAACACGACCTAATAGGTTGAAAATTGGTTTCGAAGGTGGGTTCGAATTCCACTATCGGCGACTTAATAAGTTCCCCATTTTAACACCAGGAAAATTCACTGACTGTTCCTTAAATGAGATCATGGCCGCAAACTTCCCATGTCAGTGTTAGCCGAACGTTAAATCACTGAATAGTACTTCCTCCTTAAAACAATAATCACCGCCATCAAGGTTGACTTACTTCACTTTAGTTCTGTGACTTCTATATTGAACATTAGGGCATCGACAAACTTCCGCCCCCGGAATCTATTCAATTCAAGTGCTTTTCTAGGAATATTTTCCTATCGCATCGCTGCGCGTGCCCGATCTACCTTCACTCCCTGTAGTTCACCTCGATGTTGATAGGTGTTTGTTTCATTCTTCTCCAGACATCTTCGTTGGAGATGACCTGCAGCTACCATTTGTTCAGGAAGTTCCTCAAACTCATTTCACAAAATTCTGATGGCTCCTAATCAGCTAAATGACTTCCGGGTTTCACAACCATTGAGCAGGACAAATTTGACAATCATAGTAAAGATGCGGTGTTTAGTGTTGGAGCTTAGCTCCCTATATCTCCAGATCAGCATCCTCATCCTTGGTGACAATATCCCCGAAGTAGCAGAACTGTTTACCTTGTTCTGTCCCTTGGGGTTGTCTAGGAATAATCGTGCATTGTTGTCGCGGTTCTTAAATCTCATCTCATAGGCCTTCTTGGCATTAATCTTCAGTTCCACCTCTGCAATTCGACTTTCAGATCATTCAGCTTGGCATCCTTGTCTTTAAAGCAATCAGATAGCAAACACAGTTCATCCACAAAATCTAAGTCCTCTAACCTGTTCGTCAGTCCCCTTCCGCTTCATCAGATATCCGACTTGTTGACTGAATGGTCAGCGAAGTCCCCTTCGGTTCAGAGGGCCCCAGGTTCGGCTCATGGCTGGATCGGAGATTTTACCTTTAAATGGTTATTTCCCATGGCTCGGGGACTTGCTCTTTTTACCGTCCCCTATATTCCTGCAACCTCCTGCACTCCACTCATAACACTATCCTCCACTACAAAAACACGGCAGATGCCGCCCACTCTCCTTGGAGTGTCTGCTTACAAGGCCTGCACCTGGCTAGGAATAGTAGCGTGCTGGCTGTTGATCTGCAAGGTTCTGGGTTCGAATCGCGGTCGGGATAGGGATTTTTAACCTCCATTGATTAATTCCGATAGCTCGGGTGCTGAGTGTGCCTGCCATACGGTGGTGATGGTGGTGATTGTTGTTTTAAGAGGAAGGACAACTAGACAACTAACCTCTATATAACATTAAACAGTGAGAAAAAATGGAAGGGATCCGACACTTTCAAAATTGAAGGTATCAACTAAAGATAGATAAGGGTGAAAATGAAAGACTGTTCTCATACCGTGGGAGTCGGAAAGTAACAAGATGGAAGTGAGGAGGGTGGCACAGAAGCAATGCCAGGACTCAGCTCATGGCCCCGTGGTCGCCAACCCACGCCCTCAAGCCCCTGGAGCTCCTTTCAGTCGCACGACAGGGAGTAGTGGTAGATAGGGAACGTGCTGCGATGCGATAGGAAAATATTGACAGAAAAGCATTTGAATGGAGCCCGCAAGGCACAAGACGAAGATGCAGACAGAAGAACACGTGGAGAAAAAACGTAGAGATGGAAGGCATTGACGATTCCACCGCCCCCATCCACAGGGGGATGTGTGCCATCCTTATCATTAGAAATCATCATAAGTAGGGCCCCATCTTCACGGACCCGCGGGTCACCTATAAGACGTCAAATTGAAAAACCTGCATCAGGACCCTCCGGAGGCCACACTTCATTATTACTATCATCATCAGATCTAATAACAAATCACTAATGTTGGAAATATTAATGCAGATTTTATAAGTGAAATGAAATGAAATGGCGTATGTCTTTTAGTGCCGGGAGTGCGCGAGATGATGATGAAATGATGATGAAGATGACACACACCCAGCCCCCGTGCCAGCAGAATTAACCAATTATGATTAAAATTCCCGACCCGCCGGGAATCGAACCCGGAACCCCTGTGACCAAAGGCCAGCACGCTAACCATTTAGCCATGGAGTATTTCATAGGTAATTTTGCTGGATTGCACTCCCGTTATTACTGAATTAAAAACCTATTAATAGGTTGCTGGATACGGGGAAATTTCCGAGGGAATGGAGGAAGGGGGTATTATGCCCCATTTATAAAAATAAAGGGGCTAGTAGAGATCCTAACAACTATAGAGGAATTACATTTCTAGACGCGTTGTCGAAGGTGTACACAGGGGTTTTGGCGAATAGGATAACAAATTGGGCGGAACAGTATGGTAGGATATCTGAGTTTCAAAACGGATTTAGGAAAGGAAGGAACACAGTTGATAATGTTTGGATTCTGGACACCTTTATTACAAAGTATGTGAGAATAGCAGGCTCAAATTATATGTAGCAGTGATCGACTTAGAAGAAGCCTTCGATGCGGTCAGTAGGGAGGCGCTATTTTTTAGATTTAGGGAAGTTGGCATGTCGAGGAAAATGAGGGTGGCAATAGAAACAATATATGAGGAAGTGTTTGTGATGATTAAATTGTAGGATGGAAGGGTGAGTAAGTGTTTGGAATCGAAGAGCGGGGCGAGACAGGGGTGTAAGCTATCCCCAATATTATTTATATTATTTATAAATAATAATTTAGAGGGCCATGGAGGAGAGGCATGGCAATGCCCTTGGATAGGAAAAATGGAGGTTCCAGGGTTGCTCTTCGCGGATGACCTATTGATTTTGGCTTTGACGGCAAGTGGGTTGCAAAAAGGGTTGGACAAGGTAGTTGAGTATACTAGGAAGTGGTCTCTCAGAGAAAATATAAGAAAGACACGGATAATGGTGTGTAGGAAAAGGGGTGTGAGAAAGAATAAGGAAGTCTGGAGGCTTGATCAGAAAGAAATTAGACCAGGGGGTAAAATTGAGTGTCTAGGTGTAATAATTAGTAAGAATGGTTCTTGGAAAGAACAGTGTAGGATGGCTAAATTTAAAGGAAGAGGTGCGCTTGCGGCAATGGGGGTATTAGAAAAGAAATTTCCAGATGTTAATTACAAAATTTAGAAAACGGTAATGGGCAAAATGCTATTTGGGGTGGAAGTATGGGGAATGGAGGAGGGCAGGGGTGAACTAAACCAGGTGGTGGCGAAATCTAGTAAGATCATGATGGACCTCCCGAACTGTACAGCCAATGCCGGTGCCAGATTCGTTTGTAAAGAATTGATGGAGGTTGAAATAGCTAAGAGGGTGTTCAAGTATTGGATTAGATTGGAGGAAGGGAAGGGTGGGGTATTAGTACAAGAAACGCTTAGTTTTCAGAATGTTATGACGAATGAAGGTTACTGGGTGAATAATTACAAAAAATGGTTACAACAGATTGTATTGGGGGTATATGGAGATGTTTGGTGGGGGAGGTAGGGAGAAATGGGTATAGGAAAGGATAAACGGAAGACTACTTGATATTTAAAGACAGAGTTTAATAAGGGAATGTAGAGAGAGAGAGAGAGTGCGTCTCTTTATCAGTATTAAATAAATTGGTGGAAGTAATAAACCCTAAAACTGAGTTTCAGGTTAGAAGGGATAAGAGAGGTTCTTATTGGTGGGTATTGGGAGTTCCGAGGAACAAGAGATGGGTAGATAGCGAGAATAAGGGTAGATGTGTGTTACGTGGAGAGGGGTGAGAGGACCTGCACATTTTAAATCAATGCCGAGCTTTGGAGGAGATAAAGATTAAACTAAAAAGTAAGAAGGAGCTAGATAAGGTAGGGGAAAGCTATAAGATGACATCTTGATTATGTAGAGAGTGGGAGAAAGGAACGAATATAGCGAAATTCTTAAATGTGTCTAGAGCTAGATTTATAAAGAAACTGAGGGAATAACAGGGGATGTGTACATAATGTGGTCCATGCCGAGGGATTAAGGGGGAGGGCATTCTGCTCAGAGGAATGGATTTCCGCCCTGAGCAGATGCGGGAAGGGTATCATGGTGACTATGATATCAGAAGAGGGGGCTGTAGTGTTATGGAAAGGGGAACACTTTGCCCTGTGGAAAGGTGATCCGCCCGGGGCAAATTGTTGTGAAGTAGATTGAGGAGTAGTAGCATGGGAGGGTGTAGCAGATTTATGTCTTGAGGAATACGAGAGTAGATCTGTTTATGAGAAGAGATGGTGAAAAAGGAAAGCCTGAGAAAATTACGTAGGAGTTGAGAAGAGGGGAGATTGAGTAGGCTCTGAGGGTAGTGTAAATTTAAAAGGTTGGTATATAGTTTAAGTTTATCGATGATGGTTGAAATGAGGCTTAGCTGGAAGCTAGTAAAACAAAATTAAAAACGTAGTGAGAAGTCTGAGTGAACTAATAGACTTGGAATGGATAACTGTCTATTTGTATGTAAATCAGGTGTGAGGAAAAATTTGGAATGTACAAATGTACTTGTGTGAGAGGAGAGGATAAAGAAGGTGTATTTAACACTAATTAAGGTAGATTAAGTGGGACTGTAGTTAAGGAGAAAATGTTGGTAGTATAGAAACTATGAAAGTAGGTCAGAGAGAAAAGACACGTTTTAGGTGCCTTGATGAGGGTTGTAAAAGGATGGATTGTTGATGTTACGTCTTAAGTTTAATAAGGTGGAAGAACTGGGATAAATCTAAGTGTAAGTGTGGTGCTGTAGATTGAGAAGACTGAGCGAACTAATGGACTTAGAATGGAAATTGTTTGTCTGTGTGTAAGTGAGGCGTGAAAAAAATTGTTAATTGTTTTAGGTGCGTTGATGAGGGATGTAAAATGGTTGTTAGCTGATGTTTAAGTCTTACGTTTAATAAGATGAGATGTAGTGAGCGGGAGTATATGTTTAAGTCTTAAGTTTAATAAGATGAGATGTAGTGAGCTGGGGTAGTGTGAGAGAGGAGAAAAGGGAAAAAGGAGGGGTGGGGACTTGACCCACCCCAAAGAAGTTAGGCTTGAGCAAGCCTTCACGGGAACAAATAGGAGAGGGAAGGTAGTGCGCTGAAAATGGACAAGAGTATGTGTGACGTACATACGGAAGTGTGTGGCAAGCCACCTGATGGGTCTGGTTTCAGCCAAGGTGGCATGTCACCCGTAGAAGGGAAGGAACACAGTGTCAGCGAGTGTCGGTGAGATATGATGTCAGTTCTCACGTGGTGAGGCTGGTGGCTGCTGTCGGCGGGTTGGGGGGCGTGTGTTCCATACCAAGGCTGTCGCAGCGACCAGTCTAATTATCTTTTTAGGTGGTAGGTAGGGGTTCGGTTTAGCATAGTTAGTAGTGCGGTAGCGTCCTGCATGTGTGTTGGCTATCCGTGTACGTGTGGGATGATACTGAGTAGATGTAGAGATAGTTAATATAGTTAAGTAGTTTTAAGAGAGATGTAGTAGCTATTGTTTGTTTGTTTTTTGTTTCGCTCTGTCTTTATTGCCTGTAAGCCGATGGTGTATACTAGGGTGGACAATAAAGATATGTATGTATGTATGTATGTATGTATGTATGTATGTATGTATGTATGTATGTATGTATGTATGTATGTATGTATGTATGTATGTATGTAAATATGTATGTATGTATTAGTGAATTTAATTGGCTTTTAGTTGTGAGCCCAGAGCTGTACTCTCCATTAATCCAACCAGAGCAACAAATACCACGAAGTTGTTTGTGAACCATAGAAAATCTTTTCATACGACACCCTTCTTGACCCTTCCCGTTTTTTTTTTTTTTTTACGATACCTAATTCTTCGTGTCGGGATGAATAGCTCAGACGGTTGAGACGCTGGTCTTCTGACCCCAACTTGGCGGGTTTGATCCTGACTCAGGCCGGTGGTATTTGAAGGTGCTAAAATACGTCAGCCTTGTGTCGGTAAATTTACTGGCACGGAAAATAACTCCTGCGGGACTAAATTCTGACACCTCGCTGTCTCCGAAAACCTTAGAAGTAGTTAATAAGACGCAAAGCCAATAAAATTATTATTATTATTGTTGTTATTGTTACCTTGGTTGGTGGATCAGCAGAGGTGAAAGAAGGTGCCGGGATGAATGGGTCTAACTACAGAGTCAAAGTCAATTAAAAATGTTAACAAAGGTTATATTTTCCAGAAAACAATAGAAATTTGATAGCTTTTCACTTTAGGGAAATTACAAAGACATAGCAATCTAAAAACAAAACTTAGAAGGATCCAAAAATTTTAACTCTCTTGGGCTACAAGCCCCTAGATTTACAGTTTCGAGCTCCTAGCTCAATTCACAAATTTGTTCAAGGGCAGAAAACCCCCAATAATATGGAGCACTTGCTCCCACTTTACAATGTCAAGCCTCCCAGAGGCCTTATTACAACACTAGAAAAGAGCTGACACGCCCTCAGTTTTTCAAGCCTGTTCAAGGCAATATCAGACTTAACAATTATTTGCCATCAAGGCACAACTTACACAAATGAAACGGGGGTACCTCGTACCCAACTTACTGGGCCTTAGCAGAAAAAGAACAGGCTAAGTAAATGGCGCGTAACACCAAGTTGAATGGAGGCGTGTATTTGCACTCCTAACTATGCATTCTTAAATCCTAAAAGGCACTAGGCCGATGAAACAGGGGCTATTCCCAAACTATGGAGGTGACTCGTATAAGAATAATTTAAGACATTACAGAAAGGAAGAAAACCAGTTACAAAACGTAGTCACCTCAAACCAATATGAAGGGGAGCTCGAGAGGATAAATCACTCTCTATCCCCAAATTACAGTTGCAGATTTTATGTTTTTACATAAGCCGGCAGAAAATTACATTTTTAGAAAAGTAGGTTACATGGTAAAAGTTTCGGACCTTTCCCGCGCGTTAAACTGCTGAGCTAGCAAGAAATAAAGATGTTAAACGGCCATTACCTTGCTGAAGAACTATTGCCTGATGAAAGAGGCACCTGCCGCCTCCTGCTTCACACACACACACACTTAGATGTTGATCAAATGGCCAAGAGACGTGAAAATCCGCAGTTTAAAAACCCTCGGGGAAAGTTCGAGACCTTTCATGAATAATTAAGCCACACCCTCTCAATTTTACTGGTAGATGAAGAAATTACACACAAAATCGAAGAAGAAGCCTGTGATAGGCTGAAAATTAATTGCAGAAATTAGGGATTGGCTGAATTCAAAACTGGCGGAAAGAAAAGGTCAATATTGCCAACCTAAAAATGAATGAACATAATTTAGTAAAGAACAAACTTATGAATACAAAATTTCTTCAAATAAAGTTCCTTCACTTCGCACCAGGGTGCATGATCATAGTTTTTTTTGTAGTGACCTCTATGAGAGAATGTCCAAATTTCTTGACGAACGGAAAGAAAACAAGTTGAAATACACACAGTACTGGAAACTTCACCATCACAAAATTAAGGTAGTGACATTTTCTGAGTAAGGTTTAAGTAGGTCTAGGTTCAAGTTCAGTACTTCTCCTGTAGAGGATGTTTTAATTGGCGCAAGATTTAAATGTGCGGTGAAGAGGTGTACCTCCCAGTACAGTTATTATTATTATTATTATTATTATTATTATTATTATTATTATTATTATTAAATTCGGACCTCTTCTGCTTTCCGTTCAGCGCAGAGAGTGAATAATCGCCAGTTGTATCTCCATTTTATGGGCGACGATAATAACTTGTCGCTATCTAAGAATGATGATAATTTTATTGGTATTAAGGTGGTGATGATTATTGTTTTAAGAGGAAGTCCAACCGGGCAATCATCCTCTATTAACAATAAAGAGAGGGAAGAATAAAAGGGATCTGTCACTTCTAAAAATTATGGTATCAGCGAAAGAATGTCAAGGGCCACGAAGTGTGTGAAAATGAAAGTCTCCTTAAGAATCGAATGCTCTAATACCGTCGGGGTCGGAAAAGAACAAGAGTTGACCAAGAGGGGTAGGATAGGATAGATGTGTGAGGAGCCTGGCAAACGTAGGACAAATCAATGTCAGAACTCAGATATGGGCTCCACGTCAACACATGCTCCCAATTGCCCTGGGGCCGTTTTAGTCGCCTAATATGACAGGAAGGGCATAACGTGGAAGTTCCACTACCGCCCCCAACCACAGGGGGGTATTGGTGTTACGCACCACAAAGTACTCTTACGGCCGGAATTTTTCGCACAGGAATTATTTCACCTGCCAATAGGCTGGCATATTTGAGTACCTACAAAAACTACTGGACTGATCCTGGATTGAACTTGCCAACTAGTCGCAAAACACAGCAGACTACTGTTTGAGACTCGCAACCAGGGTGTCTATGAGGGTATTTACAGGTTGTAGTAAAGATGTAAAGGAGAGGGCATATAAGTCTCTGGTATAATCCCCAGTGTATGGGACCCTCACCAGGTTTACTTGACTCAAGAACTGGAAAAAATCCAAAGAAGAGCAGCTCAATTTGTTCTGGGTGATTTCCGACAAAAGAGTAGCGTTAAAAAATGTTGCAAAGTTTGGGCTGGGAAAACCTGGGAGAAAGGAAACGAGCTGCTCGACTAAGTGGTATGTTCCGAGCTGTCAGTGGAGAGATGGCGTGGAATGACATCAGTAGACGGACAAGTTTGAGTGCCGTCTTTAAAAGTAGGAAAGATCACAATATGAAGATAAAGTTGGAATTCAAGAGGACGAATTGGAGCAAATATTCGTTTATAGGAAGAGGAGTTAGGGATTGGAATAACTTACCAAGGGAGATGTTCAATAAATTTCCAATTTCTTTGCGATCATTTAAGAAAAGGTTAGGAAAACAACAGATAGGGAATCTGCCACCTGGGCGAGTGCTCTAAATGCAGATCAATAGTGATTGATTGATTGATCGATTGATTGATGGATTAAATGATTACATGATTGATTGATTGATTGATTGATTGATTGATTGATGGATTGATTGATTGATTGATTGATTGATTGATTGATTGATTGATTGATTGATTGATTGATTGATTGATTGATTGATTGATTGATTGATTGATTGATTGATTGATTGATTGATTGATTGATTGATTGATAATAATTATCACGTTCATTCTCACTTAACTTGCATCGTTTTAAGATTGCTTTTGTAACCGTAGCTGAGAATATGGATACACACAGTATGTTGAACAGAAATCCAACAGCCCTGACCGGTCTTACCGAGCGAATTGGCCGCGCGGTAAGGAGCGCTCAGCTGTGAGCTTGCATTCGGGAGATAGTGAACTCGATCTCCTGAAGATACTTTTCCGTGGTTTCCCACTTTCACACCAGGCAAATGCTGGGGCTCTACATTAATTAAGGGTATGGCTGCTTCCTTTCCACACCTAGCGCTCTTCTATCTCATCTTTGTCATAAAACGTGCGACGAAAAGCAGATAGTTAAAACAATCTACATCTTTACCCTCCAGGCAAGTAATCCAGTGTTAAAAGCATCCTAGGGATATGAGCTACGAATTTCAGGTAAGTCAAATATAATAAATTATGACAATATACTCTTTATATATTCCTACAAATGACAATCCTTTCCTTAATTATCGTTATCCGGTGAATTGGATTAGCAGTTTGCTCTGTTTCACTTAAGCACCACTACGAGCGCTAATGCGAGTCAATGCAGAGTTTCACTTAAGCACCACTACGAGCGCTAATGTGAGTCAATGCAGAGTTTCACTTAAGCGCCACTACGAGCGCTAATGTGAGTCAATGCAGAGTTTCACTTAAGCATCACTATGAGCGCTAATGTGAGTCAGTGCAGAGTTTCACTTTAGCACCACTGCGAGCGCTAATGTGAGTCAATGCAGAGTTTCACTTAAGCACCACTACGAGCGCTAATGTGAGTCAATGCAGAGTTTCACTTAAGTACCACTACGAGCTCTAATGTGAGTCAATGCAGAGTTTCACTTAAGCACCACTACGAGCGCTAATGCGAGTCAATGCAGAGTTTCACTTAAGCACCACTACGAGCGCTAATGTGAGTCAATGTAGAGTTCCACGTAAACCCTTTTAACTACATTCGGCATGGTCATTTTTCAGAAAATAAAAAAGCGCCAGAGGGTATTGATCCAAGGAACATGTTAGAGAAAGAATTATGTAAATAAGTTAATTTAGCTAGGATTCGAATAAAAAAAGAAAACTAGTAGAGAAACAAGCGATTTTGGACTGTTCCTCTGGAACTGTCTTTAGGTCGGATGTGATTTCGAAAATTTGATTTCGTAGTTAAAAACAGCTATCCAAGACTGACAATTTGAAACCTTTGCGGGCCCTTTAGCCCTTCAACTTGAGGAAATTTAGGAAATAGATTAATTTTACGTTTCTCTGCTAAGAAATGTTTTCAACACTTAAAAAATTAAACATTGACCGCTGCTCAGCCCGAAGGGTTGCAGATTACGTCTTGCTGCGTGGGCATCGCGAAGAATCCCCAAGGTAGCCCTTTAACGTCGAAATTATTTTTTTCGTCCGTTTTCTTTGAAATTTGTCTAAATCACTTCAGGTCCATAGTATGACATAACTACAAAATATTAAGCTCATACTTTTCCCGGTTTCGTTGTTAGGTGGCGTGTTCATATGATCACGCTAGGCGGATTTGTTAGCATTTCATTCTGTATAGCATTTCTTTAGTATTTATAGATTTTATGTATTGATATTGATAACTTATGAACAAAATACACTAAAATAACTAAATATAATAATTTATGAAGAATATACATTTATTACAATATGTACATACATAAATAAACCATAAAAGTCTCAAGATATTCGTAATATATTACATTCAAGTTATCTAATTCACAGAAATTACCGAATAGGAACAAATATAAGAACTGTATGCTTCACACTGTATGAAATAGGACAAAGCATGGAACACTGAGTCCAACATTACATTTTGTGCACTCGGTGCAAACATTACTGGAGCATTCCTTTCCAGCACAGCGTCGTCGATGGCAGGGCGCTACGAGGTGCCCAATCCCGTCAAGTCGTACATCGTCAGTGACACTACTCTTCTGGATACTGTATCTCGAGGTGATACGGCGGCCTCTTCCTACTGGCGTTATTTTGAACTTATGTAGATATGTTTGCACAATGTGGCGACGAAATTCTAGATGTGACAAATCACATCCAGACCTCCTTAGCAGTAACCATGAATTGTGAATGGATACGTCCAGGAGCCATGTGAATAGCGACCACCACCATTTCTTTCCACGTATGCCTACTCTATAGTACGACACATTCTGGTCCATCCTATCTGTTCCTGCTGAAACGGGATCATCGTCTGCGCCTCCTATACGATCGTTGCCAGTGAGTACAATTTCTGCCTTACTTGAAAGCTGGCGACCTGTGAGGTTATCAACCAAACCACCAACATCTTCATCTCCTGAATCTTCGTCGGAGTGAATATTAGTTTCCGGAGGTTCAATAAAAATGCTGTTAACCTCTCCAACTGGTTCGTCCGATTCAAGAATATCTAATACATCTTGGAGCGTAACGTCCCTGTAAAAAGGGAAACAAAGTTTTGTAGCTGCATATATGTTAACAAGTCGCAATTTATTTAGATGTAGAATAGATGACCGTAAATGGAATAAAGTTGTTCAATGAAAATTGATGTATAACAGTAATAGTAACAGGTAGCATAACGTCCACCATCAAATACACGCACAGGGTGAATAGTTAACACAAGCGCCTAGCGTGATCATACGATCACGCAATGTTTTAAGTGCCTACGGGAGTAATATTTACTGTTAAATGTAAATTAACTGCATCATAATGTGAACATAGATCACTCCCAAACTTGTTAAGCATATTAGTTGTGTAATCTAAACATAAATATATGTGAAATATCAAACTTACTTGAAGCGCGCCATCATGATTCAGCTGCTGTGACAATGACACGAAACGAAAGTGCGCCGAAACAATGAGTCGATATGTATCACGTAATAATATGTTCGCACACAATTGCTACATGCTTCTTGAATTGATCTACACAGTCAGCAATCAATTCCAGCGCTATACAAAGCTCTGGGAGCAATCTAAAGGAAAGAATGCAGGCCGTGATCATATGGACACGCACGGCGTTAACGGGTTAGGTTGACTAGACTGGGACCTCTATCTGACCGCCGTATAGTTCCGGAATTCTGATCAAGTAGGCTGAATGGATCTCGAACCAACCCTCAGATCTAGGTTAAAATCTCTGACCAGACCAGGACTCATACCCGGGTTCCTGGTGGTACAAGCTACCCATAAAGCACAGAGCCAGTATGCCGAACAAAGCTTAACTATACCTAACTACCACTCAGACTAGAAGGAACTGTTGCATGAAATCATTTCCAGGGCTTTATTGTTTGAGTGAATAGTGAAATACATATAAATAATTTTAAACACATTGATTAGTGAAATACAGTACATATAAATAATTTTAAACACATATACTGATGCTTTATAATGGTCCATTTTGTTTATTTTACGGCCCAATGACGAGACCTTTGTGTTTTTATGTCCGACTTTATTTCTATTAAGCAGAGTTTTATTATCGTATTAAATTAACTAGCTACGAGTGAGCTAGTTTTAGTATTGCTGTTGTTATATTATGCAAATACAAAGGCCTTGTTGGACTTCGTTATATACTTTTTTCGTTTAATACAGCATGGATGTTTATCAGCGACCTCTGTCGGGCAGAATTAGCGAAGCTGTTTATTGCCAGCGGAGTAGCCGATTGCACTACGCACGGATATTCCTTCACTGTAAATACTTTAGGTATTTACTAACGCTCAACGTGCCATTTTGACCACAGTCGTATTACAGATGTTTATTCGGAAGTTTTTCTTTCTTCTTTTCTTCCTTTATTTCTTTCTTCCTTTCTTAATCCGTTTACCCTCCAGGGTTGGTTTTCTCCTCGGACTCAGCGAGGGATCCCACCTCTACTGCCTAATGGGGCAGTGTCTTAGAGCGTGGGACATTAGGTCGGCGGATACAACTGGGAAGGACGACCAGTACCTTACCCAGGTGGCCTCACCTGCTTTTCTGAACGGGGGCCTTGTTGAGGGATGAGAAGATTGGAAGGGATAGACAAGCAAGAGGGAAGGAAGTGGCCGTGACCTTTTAGTTAGGTACCTCCCGGTATTTGCCTCGAGGAGAAGTGGGAAACCACTGAAAACCATTTCGAGGATGGCTGAGGTTGGAATCGAACCCCTCTCTACGCCGTTGACTTCCAGAGGCTGAGTTCACCTCCTTCCAGCTCTCGCACAACATTTCAAATTTCGTGGCAGAGCCGGGAATCGAACCCGGGCCTCCAGGGATGGCAGCTAATCACAGTAACCAGGACGCCGCAGAGGCGGACTTTCATTGGAAATGAAATATTTATTTTTGTATGTTCCTGGAACAATTCCGCCCAGATCCATCTTTGGTTGATTGCTTGATTTGTACCGCCTACGAAAAGGCATGATGCAGGTGTTTCTGGGCAGCCTGCACGTCTGGGTGTGTGCTGATCATCACGGAGGCTTTACTCCGCTTTAACCAGAGTGTCCAGTTTCACACGGCGTAAACTGAAAGGTCCACCTCTGTGGTGTAGTGGTTATTGTGATTAGCTGCCACCCCCGAGGCCTGGGCTCGATTCCCGGCTCTGATACGCAATTTAAAAGGAGGTACGAGGGCTGGAACGGGGTCTTCTCTGCCTCGGGAAGTCAACTGAATAGAGGGGATTCGAATCCCTCCTCAGCCATCCTCGAAGGGGTTTTCCGTGGTTTTCCAGTTTTCCTCCAGGCAAATGCTGCTTCCTTCCCTCTACCTTGTCTATCCCTTCCAATATTTCCATCCCCCCCACAAGGCCACTGTTCAGCATATCAGGACAGGCCATCTGGGCGAGGTACGGGAACTCCTGCCAAGTTCTATCCCCGGACCCAAAGTATCCCGCTCCAGGACACGACCTTGAGACAGTAGAGGTGGGATCCCTCGCTGGTGTCGTCGCGATTGAGACCAGTCTTTGATTGCGGACACAAAGTATTTGGGGAGAGTGCCAACTCGTTCCAGAGTTTTCCCCTTGCTGTTGCGTCTTTATTGTGGACAGTCTCGATTGCGGGCACACCGTTAGTAGTCTCGATGTGCCTATTTCCTACAAATAAGCTTTCGTGAAACAAAGTGTCTATATTGTACTTTTATTACAAGTGCAGGTGCGTAAAGGTTCATTGTTAGCGCTAACCGGAACTGCGTTCCCCTTTTGTTTCTTTTTAGAGCACCTCGCTTGTTTCCGAGGTAGGCCTGACGTGTAGCTCCGCACATGAAGTTAACAGCAGGGGGTCGGAAGACCCTGGGACGACATGAACCCGCACGATTAACTTTACTCGTCCTTTAAAATAATGAAGACCTAGTCCCATAATTAGCTGCTTTCTTTGCTTTGTCAGAATAACTGTTTGCGCTTTTTGAGAAGTTTGCCGTTTCTACTACTAATTATTTACGTATCAATTTAGGCTTATAATTATTTCTCATCTATAAGATTCGTCATAATTTTACATACATACTGTTAATGATACACTCTTATTTACAACTTACGTTTTCTGACCGAACGACACTTACGCTTCTGAGGACAAATGACTTTACATCGAAAAACCTTTCCAAGTTGCCATCCTCATTGTACTTCCTCGTGCTTCGAGCAATTCTTTCGTCCAGTTTACGGTACTTTCTTTTTCTTTTAGTTCCTTCCAAATTTAAATCCGTCCGCATAACTGATGATCTGAATTCTCTGTTTCCAGCTTTAGACAAGTGATGAGATCTCTTATTCTTGGGTGAGTCCTTCCAATATTCCTATCGATTTTGCAATTCCACCCTTCGATTGTATTGTTTGCTCTGTGTCTAACGTTATAATTGTTCCACATCTCCAGCGGGATAGACTCATTCAGCAGTCATTGCTCAACAAAATAGTCGAAGAATTATGTTAATTTCACATCCGGTGGAGCTTGACTGTGAATTAGAAACCATCCACTCTCTTTACCTTCAGGCTTCAGGAAAGCAAGTGCAGCACATTTTCTTACATTTCGTCTGATTTCTTCGTTTTCCTCGTAAAGAGTCGTCATTCCTATTTCCTGAACCTTCCTCCACAGACAGTGAATGAAATGGGAAAAACATCCGTGAATCTCAGAGTGAGGGAATGTTTCTCTCAGAGCAAAAATAGCACCAGTCTCAAAGTCTATCGTGAATTTATCTGGTTTCCATTCTAGAACAGCTTGCACAATGTTTTCGAGCATCCGAATATATGTCCCCTTTTTCTTGTCATGAAGAAGTGATATTGATTTCACTTTCACTACTTCCAAGGTCCACATGTATCATGTATACTGTAGTTGGGCGAACTGGCTGCTTACACTCTTAAATGTACCGTCAACGAAAAACATCGTTCTGTATCGCAACATTTCTTTAGCTAATGAACTGGCGAAATTTAACATTCTGTCATCCGTGCCGCCATGTGAAAGGGGAGAGCTCTCTCCGTCAAACATTTTGAACAATTCTTCAATGAGGATGATTTTTGACGTTAACTTCGGTTCTTTCTGCACTCAATGAAGCTTATTCCTTCCACATTACATTGAATGTTTAATATATGCAAAGTGAGGGATGTGTTATACAAGTTCATATCCTTCATTATGCAAATTTTGAAATTCTTCAGAATAAATCTGAGGTATAGAAGAACTAGGCCCTTCTCTGGCCCGTCTCGTTGCACGAAATATTGCTTGTTTTACATCCAGTTGAGCCTCATCAAGTATGCAATCATAATTTACAATTATCACGACTTCATTACCTAAAACAAGTAAGCAAATAAAAAAATAGTAATTAAATATGCATCAAGAAGAACCTGATTAGGCTTACATGATAGTATAGTTACGTTGCCTTTACTATAACAAACTGTATTATCCCCTGTTGAAAAACTTTCGTCTGTGGAATGTCTTATGCACACGACTGGATCCTTACCAGTTTTTCCAGTTATCTCGTTTAAAGTGACAAATCCATTTTTGTTTTAAGTCCTCGTCCGAAGGAAATCAAAACGAGGTAACAAAACCGTATTTTTATGCTATAGTTGCTACGATAGATAATCAGTCAGCGCCTTCACAGAATAACAATGTTGGTGATTTAACATCCCAGTAACTACTTTTACGTTTTTGGGGACACCGATATGCCAGGACTGTGTCCCGTAGGAGTTCTTTAACGTGCAATAAATCTACCGACACGAGGCTGACGTATTTGAGCACCTTCAAATACCACCGGACTGAGCCAGGATTGAATCGACCAAGCTATACACCTTTACATACATTTATTTGTATGATAGCTTCTACGTACTGTGTGCTTATCAAATCACTTACCTAATTGTATGTACTCGAACATATCCATGAAAAATAAAACGAAACACAAGGCGAAGTTCACCACACATCAATATACACGGATAGCTCCGGCGCTTTCAGCTTGGCCTCCGCTGCACGTTGCCAATATTCCGGCTTGTAACTGTAGTCGGCTATGGGTGTCCGCAATCAACACAGCACCCCCTCGCTGAGTTCGAGGGAAAAACCAACACTAGAAGGTAAACGGATTAAGAAAGAAAGATAATTGAATGGATCTCATGTCTTTTAAAACCGTTCCATGAAAGCGTCAATCTGAGGACTAGCATGTAAGTTCTTCCTTTCATAAGTTTGCACGGCCAGGAGCTCTAGACTGAGACTACGTTGTGAGGTAATCAAACATTTTGGAAAACGAAACCATGTCTTCACTAACATTAATAAAGTTGAAAATGCGTATTATTTTTCATAAAATTCAAGTAATCATGCTAACATATAGAGTTTATCAGTTTCTTCCACAATTATGATCTTGAACAAGACAGTGCAAATTGCGCATTTATGGTGTAGCAGACAAGATTGAACAGCGACGAAAATATTAATCACATCTGGGGGTGATAGTTATTAACAATCTATATACTGGTAAGTAAATTGTCTGGGAATACTGCAAATCGTTATATGAAAATAAATAAATCACAAAAGTCTGGATATTGGTCGATTTTCTCATATGTCCGACTCCTTAGCTGAATGGTCAGCGTTGAGGTCTTCGGTTCCGAGGGTCTCGGGTTCGATATCCAGACGTTTCCAGATTTTAATAGCGTCTGATTAATTCTTCTGGCTCGGGGACGGGTTATTTGTGTTTGTCCCAGTACTTTCCTCTCCATATTCTGACAACAGACTACGGTACTAACCACCGTAGGATAACGCAGTAGTGAATACTTCCCTCCACATAGGGTAAAAACAGGGCCAAATCTAGATGCGCCACACAGTTCGAACCCCACATGTATGGGAAACGCCGTAGAAGAAGATTGGTCGATTTTCTCATTTCTTAAGCTTAAGTTGATAATATCAATCATCCTTTGTTCATAGAATATTTAAGTTCAGACACTCCTGCCATCTATGAAGAGATCACTAAACATACAGAACAAATATTAGCCTTTTGTTCAGAGATCTTCTGATAATTGAAATGCGTGTTGCCAAACACTTTGCATACTCTGTGGTAAACTGTTACCTTCTATTCATACTTCCATCGATCGTTTCGTCCTTTAAACAAGGCAGTGAGGTGATGAAGGCTACACAAATATTATTGGAGCAGGAACAAGCGGTGTCCTGTCGTTCTCGTTAAAGATATTAGGTTTGTTCAGGTAAGCCTCGTGTTGTGTTTACCAGACTCCTCATCTCCCTGCGTGCTCTAGGCTATTACATAGCACACTGACTGCCTTGCCGGTTGCGAGTACGGGATTCGAAATACCCGCAAAGTCTATGTGCACTTAGAAGTGAGTCTGTTACACAAAATAAAATGTATTGAAAAAGTTGTATCTGTATTTTTAATGGGAGTAGTTAAACTAAATTATACTGAAATACGATCAGAATAATAAGCTTTATGTTTTAGAGGACAACTAACTCTGTAATATGGAAAAGTTTGCACTGTTAGACTTTCATTCCACAAAGAAATGTACCATTTTCTTTTCTGACAAAATTTGTACATCCACGTAAACATTAACAAGGTCTTGATCAACAATATTCGCTATGCTGGTGATAAAGTATTGATAGATGACGCTTTAAATGATCGTCAACACCTCCTTAGCGGAGTAAGTGGGTTCAGTTACAATCAAGGCCTGAATATTAACACCATGACATACATGACCTTTTTACGAGAGCCAGGTGACTTTACCAATGCCAGCCTAACATTTAATGGCTCATTAATGGAAATTGTGAGTAAGTTAGAATAGCTTGGAACACTGCTTTGAACCGATTGGACGCCAGACATGGAAAAAAATGCTGTATATTGAATGCCCGTAGTGCTCCCATGAAATTGAAGGAAATATTTCCATGTACAGATTTGGACGTCAATTTTTGGGTAATATTTGTAAAATGCTATGTCTAGTTTATTATCATTTATATTGTTGAGGAATGAGAGCAAAATAGGCTGCAACTAAGGAGATCGAGGCCTCTGAAATGTAGATTTACCGAAGTATGCTTAAAATACCTTGGGTAGCAAGAATAATAAATGAACAAGTCCTGAAACGTACGAAGAGAGATCTAGAACTAATAGCTGCAATTCAAAGGAGAATGGCTGAGTACCTGGAACATATCTTGCGGAGTTATATATATTACCATCCATAGTTTATTATAGAAGGGAAGATTGAAGATGAAAGAGGATGACGATGAAGAATGTCGTGGCTAGGAGAAATAAAGCAATGGGCAGAGTGACCAATATTACCAAGTATTAAAAAATATATACATATTTCGGGAGATTCGATTAGAAAAATTCGGCAGATTTCGTAAAATCTCCGGAGATTGTTAAATATACCAGTCCAGCTTTGTAATTGTGTAAAAAAAACTAAAAATGTTAGATAAACATTATGATGACAGTATGAACTACCGGTGGCTAATGAACTTACAATCACACTAATCAGTCAAGATGGCAATCTTCAGCTTTTTCATCCCATCTCTTATAGCTATCGCTATTCATGGAACGTGCTAATACTCCGCCAACGTCAAACTCGTAGCACATTGCGGAGTTTGTTAGTATGTTAGAGTGCGGAAATCTAGCGATTGTTAGGGTACTCAGACCCTTTCGAAAGGTCATCGCATGTTCATCTGAGCTTTACTAACATGGGCCGTCTAGAATAAATTATTAGCGAAATCCTAAGAGTCTATAAACAAGAAAATAAAGAGTGATTCCTGTATGTATCTCAGTCTAGGTATAGCCCGTATATTCTAAAAATTTAACAAGCGAATTTTTTGAGATTTCTGGATAATTTCTTTTTTTATGGAGATTCCTAAAATTTCCGAACATCTGGCAAAACTCAGGGCTAATTACTGTCGACTATCTGCTGCACACATCAATCAGTACGAATGAAATGTCACGAACATCAATTAACGTATATGAATAAGAAAATATTTTATTGAGAAATTCATTCAATAAGCAGGTACTCGATAAAAATAAAATGGCGTATGGCTTTTAGTGCCGGGAGGTGTCTGAGGACTTCGGCTCGCCAGGTGCAGGTCTTTTGATTTGACTCCCGCAGGCGACCTGCGCGTCGTGATGAGGATGAAATGATGATGAAGACGACACATACACCCAGTCCCTGTGCCGGGGGAATTAACCAATTATGGTTAAAATTCCCGACCCTGCCGGGAATAGAACCCGGGATCCCTGTGGCCAAAGGCCAGCACGCTAACCATAGGTACTCGATGATATTTAGTTACTGTTAAACCTATTGTTTTACATAATCCCTTGAGACCTCAGCGTTTCTAATTCCCAGCGAAGAATAGATGTGATTTTCTCTAATATCCAGAAAGAGTTTCATTATTTACTTTGGTAGCATTGCCACAAATGATGGCTGCCTACAATGAGATGATTGCTTTGCAGTTCAGTGCTTCATTACATGAGATGCAAAATGCACTACTCTCAGTCAATTACTGGCATCTAGTACCGTTAATACAATATAATGCCTAACTATATTTCTAAAATCTGTTTGTTTGCCCATTAGCCTGAAGGCTGGTTAGAACCTGAAACAGCACCAACTAGTGTTATGAGTTTATAGGGAAACCATATAAACCTATGATGGTGCCAAAATTAGTCATACAACGCAGGATGTGGAGCGAGGAACTCTTCAATTGCTTTCATTGTAAGAAAACGAAAATATACACATTTCCAATGAGGTTTTAAAACAACTGAATGAAGTCACTGAACCAAGGACCCTGCAGTAATTTTCTCACTGCCTGTATTACATGCTCTGAGCTATTAATTGTTCGTTTCAAAAAACACTCTGTAACTAGAATGACATCATATATTTATATAACTTCTTTCTGGTTCACTGTTCCTACCATAGATGTCAAACGCAGCTGATATAAATATTGGAAAACTAATATTTGTAATTTTAATAAGCACAGTTTGGCTTCATGAACATTTCCAGTGCAGATGATATTCAAGCAAAGTTATCGGGACAAACCTGAACGCATGGAAACGCTTCATGGACATATTTCTCGATTTAGAGAAGACTTTCCTTTCTGTAATTCACCGTCTTATTCTTTACATTTTGCTAGTAATATTGAAGAATAATAGATTGTATCGACTTTCTCCCCATTATCCGTATGAAAGCGCAAAGAAAATGGTCAACGGAATGGAATACACAGTATCTGCACAAAGGACGATATTATGCCACACTTCAAGCTAATATCCCTAACAAACCATGGTTCGACAGCATCAAACTGGCCAGACGTCACATCACATCCCTCATACGCATGCGACTCGGACACGGATGTTACGCCGACCATCTCTACCGTATAAAAGTGTTGGACTCTCCCACGTGTGAGTATGACCCTCCGTGTGTCGCAGATTTGAATCACGTTGTATTTGTTTGTTCAAAGTACAGTACTGCACGATCAGTAATGCTCTCAAAATTGATTAAAATTGGAATTCCATTTCCAACCAGTGTGCCAGCTCTTCTTGCTTCTGCCAACCAGAGAGTATATGCGATTTTAGCCGAATTTCTCAAAAATAGTGATCTAAATATCTAATTAGTGTCCTTTTTATTTTTATTTTTACCTCTCTTAATCAAAAATTTGTAATTGTTTTTGTCATGTTCAGGAAAAAAAAAGTGCAAATCATGAATTGTGAGTGTCAGAATATCCAAGGCATATGTGTGTGAAGGAGACTGTCTCTAACCAGCGTGCCAGTTCTTCTTTCTCCTATCAAACAGAGAATGTAAGTGACTTCAGCACAATTTCTCAAATATAGCGTTTTAAATATATAATTTGTACCTTTTTACCGCTCTTATTTTACCAGACATTTATATTGATTTTAGTCATGTTTAAAAAAAATGTAAATTTCAGAACATCCAGGAGTTTGTGAAGTGAAAGAGACTTTCAGGCGATTTTTCTGACTGCCATTTATGTCATTTCATTCCTGTGTCTGTCTGTCATATGTATATATATTACTGTGTGACTTGTGAATTTGTAATGTTTTTTGCTGGCTGTATGGTCGATGGACCAAAAGCCAAATAAATTAAAAAAATAAAAATAGATTGTATCGAAATATCAGGTGATATACTGAAGCGAAGGTCCTCCGTATTAAACAACTTAATGCTCTAGAAATATATACATATATTTTTAAGATCAAAAGTAAACCACAGCGATCATAAAAATGATGAAGAGACACTCTGCATCACATGAAACAAATACAGAAACAACCAAACATTATTTCTTGTACTGTATATACTAAATCCTCCCACCGAAATGAAAAATGAAAAGAAAATAATTGTCGGAAACCACAAAAAGCATATCAAATTAAAAATTGATGATAATAATTAACTTTCCTTTTTCGCTAGTGGCTTTACGTCGCACCGACACAGATAAGTTTTATGGCGACGATGGGATAGGAAAGGCCTAGGAGTTGGAAGGAAGCGGCCGTGGCCTTAATTAAAGTACAGCCCCAGCATTTGCCTGATGTGAAAATGGGAAAACACGGAAAACCGTCTTCAGGGCTGGCGACAGAGGGATTCGAACCCACAGTCTCGCGGATGCAAGCTCACAGCAGCGCGCCCCTGACCGCACAGCGAACTCGCCCGGTATATAATGAACTATGATCCATAATCTTCCTGTACATGTAAAAATCAAAAGTTACTATGTAGAGTATAAACTTTATGAAATATACATATCTATCACAAAATCAATATAAAAACGTTTCCTAAAAAAATACTTCAAAATATTGTTTATAGCACTCCGAATCAATTTGGTGTCACTTAACGATATCTTAGATTGTACTCTATGCAATTTTTTTCCATTGGTTTCATGTTCCTCTTATTATATTATAAATGCCGAAAAGATTAGATAATGTTGTACAAATTTAGAAATAATACCTAGTTTGGATTGAGTTTTATCATTTAACAAAATACGTACTATATGAACAAGGAACAGGTTTAGATAAATTTGAATCATTTCTTAAATAATACAGTACTTAGTCCACTAAAGACCTGTCTAGAAAGCCAAGAATAACGGCCGTGAGGATACGTCGTGCTGACCACACGACACCTCGTAATCTGCAGGCCTTCGGGCTGAGCAGCGGTCGCTTGGTAGGCCAAGACCCTTCAAGGGCTGTAGTGCCATGAGGTTTGGTTTTTTTTAGTCCACTTACAAACATACTAACATGTTAGTGTGTTAGAGTGCGGAAATATTAATTGTTTGTGAAATATTATTAAGAAGAATGCTCAGAAATGTGCATGCGTTTGGCATAACAAATTATCATCCTTTGCAGTATTCACTTAGAATTTTGTCCCTCTTGGTACATAGGGTAAAATAACACAGTTTTCTGCATACTTTACATATGATTCGTTACTTGGTTCGTGTTAATGCCAATTCGTGCACAATCTATGAAGAAAGCCTTATGAATTATGTAATATTTTAATACTCTATTCTTTAAATGACGGGTGAAGTTTTCCCTGATGTGGCATTTTATATTAGTGGTAATTTTCATTATTTTCTTATAACATTTTGTACTGTAATATGGTGATTAATTAACGTACTGTACTTACATTAATAATAAATAAAATAAAAAGTCTTGTTTGTATTCTCTTTTAATGGACGTCGTTCTATACCATCCAATATGTCGATATAGAGCTTAAATCTTTTTTCAAATTATGCTGTTGCAAAGATGTTACTCATTTTACTCCAATTACTGTTTTAGATAAACAACCACCATTTTTAAAGACGGACAGGGTCATGGGTTTAGAGAGTGTGTCCACGCCTTCAATTGCTGCATTTTAATTTTAATATTCTTTATCAGTTTGCCATATACAAAATGTTACTTTCAACATATTTTCTACGATGTTGCTGTAAAACATTAATCTTCCAGTATTATGTAAGCAATAAATGTTGCTGTGAATTCTTATAGTCAGATGAATATTACTACGTCTTCCATCTCTAAAATTCGTAATTTTTAAAAACTGTTTGAAATGTAATGGAAAAATTAGTCTTGAAAATGTACACGATGTATATTCCTTGCAAGACCACTAAACACAGGATAACTATATATGTGTTAAATATCATCTGTACAAATTTCAATTTCAAAAATAAAAACGAATTGATATGTAAGAAGCATTTACCGTTTTACATCGCAAAATGGAAGTATCTGTAGATAAAAACTGATCGACTAATATTCTGTAACTTTGTGTGACGATTTCCCATTAAACTATGCATGAGTAATTAATATTTGGTGCTAATGGTTAGGAAATTACAAAGTTCAAAATTTCAAGCCTCACTCTTCGTAGTGTATAGTCATGTAAGCCCACTCTCGTGTCCTGTCATTGTAAAGCTCATTGTTTTAATTCACTTCGTTTCATCTACTTGCGTTGTACTTCTCGTTACCATAATCTGTATACCGATGACATTGTATGTAAGAAGAAATATGCTAAATTTACCGGTTATTGGTAATCTCAGTCAGCATTGTAACAGTTATTACCATCAACTTCACAGAACAGCCGAGGCCACCTGTTATTGAAGAAGTTCGTATCCGTGTCGGGGGTACTCTGAAGATTGCCAAGCTAAGTAGACTACGCCAAACGTTTCCTTATGCTCTGAGCGTATATATTCTCAATTGACATTTCACCACTTTTAAGTGGTTATGAGTGGTTACATGGACATTAAAACAATTCCAAGCTACAGATGACATAGTTAAAGCGCGATCTCGAAACATGGTTGCCCACTCTCTTGTTTGTATTCAGCACAAGGTGAAACTTTCTCGTTGAGTGTACATGGCGTGAAGAAACGTGGTTTGGTGATTATGATGCTTGATACTAAACACACACACAAAAATGTTAAGCTAAATATATGCTAATGGGTTCATAGTCAGTGAGAATAGACTGAACAGATTATTCTCTTGTAGGTACAGTAGCAGTAATTATTGGAAAAAGTAATCTACATGCCAGTACAGTAAATGGATTCGAACCTAACTGTCCGTACCAGTTTAGTTCTACGAAAAATGGGGAATAGCATGAGAAGATGAAAAGTGTCACATATCACAGAAGATTTGAATTCTCAATAATCAATCTGCTGATGGATACCACACAGCGCTCCACCTTAGACCGTTATATTCTAAAACGCTTCAACAAAAGCAGGAAGAAGTCTATTCATATTGAGTGTTTGAGAGGCAAGAAAAATGTAGTTCTTTTCGGAGGATGGCGACAGTGAGGATTCTTGTAATCTAAGATTAGTGAGGTGTTACCTCCATAGAATACAAATTCGTATCCTATCAGGATGAGCGAGACGTATTTTAAGAGATAATATGTCCTGCGGTCGTACTTCGTCAGCTGTTTTCACAGACCGCTGGCAACATAGGACAAGTGTTGGTCATGCAGTTTGGGAACGGTCGGGAATACGTTCAAAGATTCTAAGGGCTCCTATATTTAAATTATTATAGCAAGTACAGTATTGAACAGCAAATGTAATTGAATATTGGAGGTAATTTTGAAATAAGAACGTCCCCTTGCTATTGATATCAAGAAAAACTAGAGGATTCGATGCTAATGAAAACGCGGTCAAATTACAGAGCTAGTATCTTGTTTTAAAGAAGATATGAAGGGGAATTTCCTCCTCCTTCTCATCTGGTTTTACCAGCACCACATCCAGGATATTTTCTCTCTAGATGGTTCCATCTCTTTCTGAATCAGCTGTCCTTCCCATATTAGCTTATTTGCCATTTGTTGGTCATGCTTCCTGTTGTTCGCAGTTCCTTCCCAATTGGCATTTGGTAAATTCAGATCTCACGCTACAATCACATTTCTGATTGTCTTATCAAATAATTCTGAATCCGTGTTAGCACTACCCTTTCCCGGTCTGTACACTCCGAAGACATCAAGTTGCCTACTATCTTTAGAAATGAGACTTACTCCTAGAATTTCATGTTTCTCTATACTTTTCGTAGTTTACAAATTCTTCTTTCACCAGAATGAATACTCCCCCTTCCACCATTCCTATCCTATCTCTACGATACACTCTCCAGTTCTGTGAGATAATTTCTGCATCCATTATCATTTCTGAGCCACGATTCAACTCCTATTACAATATCTGTTAAATATAGGTCTATTAAATTACTTAATTCTATTCCTTTCTTTACAATATTTTTACAGTTCAACAGTAACATTTTTATGTCATCCCTACTTGACTTCCAGATCTCTGTACCCTTATCACCGCTCCCTAGACAACCCCGTTTACCTGAATGTACCTCCCTATTACCATTCCAAACAAATTTCCTAACTCATACGTATCACTGCGGTTTAAGTGAATACCATCTGAGCGCAGATCCCTATCTCCTACCCACCCATTAGGATCTAGAAATTTCACTCCCAGTTTCCCACATACCCACTCCATAATATCATTTAAATCCCCAATCAGCCTCCAGTCAGTATCCCTCCCCCACAGTATTCCATTGATAACAATCTCCGCTTCCTTAAACTCTACCCGTGCTGCATTTACCAGATCCCACACATCCCCAACTATGTTGCTACTTATATCAATGCGCTATGTATGGGTTTACGGCGATAACACTGCATCTCAGGAAGTTAAAAATATCTTTTTGATTGTGTAACTACAGGAACATAAGTCACACAGGATCTATCAAGTTGTATCACACAGGATCGAATATCTTTCTCTGACTTGGTGAATTTAAATTAATACTTAATACCAAGAATCTTATAACTTTTCGTACGACTACAAAGCAGCACCTAAACGACGTTATTTTCCGTTTAAAAATCGTGTACCATAAAGTACCCTAAACACGAAATTACAAATGTCAAAATGAAAAAAATGTAAAACAAGAAGAAATATGTACAAATAATCACCCACAAGTAGACATGGGCGATACGATAGGACCTTCGAACTATCGACTGAATAGTCGAATATATTCAGTCGTGAGTCGTTCAATGACAAAACATCTGAATGTTTCTAGTCGAAACTATGAGCAACATCAGTGGGCAATGGTACTTTTACGAATTAGATTTATTTAACATAGCCTAATAAATCACTGGTATAGATATTCATAAGAACGAAATGAATGTTATAATGAAATACTTACAAATTCATTCAATGAGATACCATTGCAGCTTAAAAGTTCATTCCACACCACGTTGGGAATGGGAAAATGTCAGACATGTGAAAATATTTTCTATATTATTGACAAAAGTATGTCTTATGGCTGGGTGGCATCCGAAAATTTGTCTAACGTGACGACTAAATGTGTGACGGAAATGTAACCTTAGCAACCCTGCAGGCAGTGATATAAAATATGGATGGATAGTCAAACAATGTTACCTAGCAACCGCGCAGTCTATGTCTTACGGCTAATTGCCTTCGACTAGGAGACATATTTACCATCGTCTGATTTTTGCAGATGGCAAAGTGGTTTTTAAAAAATTATCTTCTGGTCTAGAAGAAAATCATGAAGAAGTCGCGATAATACTATACAACTACAAGCGCGACCACTCCATGTGCCATTCTCAATCTCTGACGCTGGGTAGGACCGGCGCACTTAAGTTCTGTAACTTCACCGGGCCTGAGCCTCGTGGTTAGAGGGGCGGCGCTCAGAGATCAGACACGCTGCAAGTGCCAGCATTGGCCGGTGCGTGGTTGGAGGCCTCAGAAACGACTAGGCCCGCAGGCCAAGAGCCTTCTATATCAGGAGGATTCCATGCGCCTGGAGAGGCCAATGTGTCTCGAAGGGGCCGCCCCTTATTAGAGTGACAGACAACCACGGAGGTTCAGTTCACTGAGTGGACTCAGTGAGTTAGCGAGGAGCTCAGAGTGAGCTCGGCCAGTGAGCATCGTGACAGTTGGGTTGCCAGTCAGTGCGAGTTACAGCCTGAGCTTAGTGTGCCAATCTATCGGAGTGTTCGCTTGTTGGAGCTGAAGACTCGTTCTATATGCCTGTCACCTTGAGTTGTGTCTCTTGAGCCCAGCTGATGGAGGAGAGATTCGCGCGTGTTCTGGTGCAGCGTGGAAGAGAACACTGGAATGTCTTCATGAGGCTGTGAACGGCGTTCTACCGGAGTGTGGACAGCATACATCTTCCTGAACTCTGCGGGCTTCGAACTGTGGACTGTGACAACGCCAACGAGTCTGACTGTGCGACTAAGTGAGACAGTAGTGTTAGTGAACAGAGTCCGTGTGAATTAGTGTGAATAAAGAGTGAGTAATAAGAGAGAGAGCGTGAACTGTGTAATTGCGTAACGTGTACTATAAGTGCAAGTTTTGAGCTCGGAATGCCTGTGAGTGTTAAGGTGTAGTTTTAGTAATTCTTCTTTCTTCGTTATCCCCGTTTACAGAGCGCGTTGGAACTTATTAGCTTGATGATGGTTTTCCTTTCTTCTTCTCCTTCCAAAATCTCTTCATGAACTCGGTACGCTGTTTCTTGCGTTCTTCAGTCCATTGCTTCCCTGTGGTTCTTTTAGCCTTTTCCGTAAACGAATTTTAATAATTAGTTAATAAATGATAAAAGTGGATTGCTCCCAGATGGAACCTACAGACTTAAATCGAACTCTGAGCTGTATCGACAGTTAGAATCAGCCAATACCGGCATGCGACGTAGAAGGCTTAAGTTCTACGGACACCTACAACGAATGGACAGCAACAGGCTTACCAAGAAGATCTTCTCTTTGGTTAAAAGCTACAAGACTGGAAGCTTGTGACTTAATGAAGTACAGAAGGACTTGGATTCGGCTGGGATTTCAGACATTGATACAGAAGATCGTTCTAAATTTTGTGCTATGGTACAGTCTTGGACCCCGCCACCTAGAGTTCCTAGAAGTCGAAAGCCCCTTTCACAGGACAGAAAGGAGAAATTATCAGCAGGGCTCAAGAGATATTGGGAACAAAGAAGAGCATCGAGGAAGAACTAGTCATCTGCGCTCCTTAGTGGGCTTAAATTAATAATAATAGAACGCTACCAGGTTATCTACTCATTTATTTATCCCGCCAACGCGTTACAGTGCCTTGGCCACAAATCCAAATTTTGGACTTAAATAATTGCACAAACTCTCTCTCTATCAAAGACCCCACATTTACACAGGTTATCAGACGATTTACGCACTCATCCGTACACGGAGCTCGTAAATAGAGATGCCCCTAATATGAACCAGCATCATACGAATGGCCTAAATATTTTAACGGCGAGAGCTATCGGAGATATATGAATTTCATTGACCATAAACCAATAGTTTAATTCGCTTCCTTGTCGCAGTGACCGGAGTGTGAATGAATTCAGTCGGTTTGTTTCGTTCGAATGGTGTCCCTCAGTTGAGCACCAAAGTGTGTTCATCTTAATATTAACTGAGAGAAAAGAAGAAAAATATGTTACATTACATGTATGAAAGAGTTCTTTAGTTTATATTTTAAATATGTGTTGAATTATGCACTTAAGAAATAATTTCTTGTGACTTTTGCGGTATCCTTTTAATTTAAGGTAGCTTTACATACGAGTATCTCAATTTCGACTTCCGGTTATGCTTTAAAGCATTTAAGTAAAATGTGGATATCGCAATGACCGAACTAGTCTTCGATTTCTAATTATATTTTAATACACTTTTATGCGATATTCCTTTATTAATAGTTGGTTTAATTCTCGAATTTAAGGTTTTATTTCATATCCTTCGTGTTTTGTGTATTAACCCGCACCCACCTAGAGCCCCACTACTGTACTTCTCTTTAAATATTCATATACAATTCTGCACCGTGAAAGTAACTCATTACCCTAGTATACAACGTAGCTACCAAGTATGCAGAAGGGTTATTCACTGACAGTCTGGAGAAACTATCCACTGTCTTCTCCACCTGTAAAACAGGCCATTTCACACAACGAATAGGTTGTCTTAATTGTGCAATTCCGTTATCAACGTAAAACTCCCTACTTTGTAAGCAGTCGGCGAAGCAACAAACCTCAGGCTGGATTTGTTACTAGGTTCAAGGTCCCCAATTGAAAATAATACTCCAGTACTCCAAGATTCAAGCCAGAGAGACTTGCGATTGGAAGCCATTAGCTAAATCATGGCTCGTGATGATCATGGTATATTTCCACGTTCAGTATTAAATTTAAGGGTTTAGTGTAATTTTTTAATTTTCTATGTGTAATACGTGCATTATGTCTGCCCCGTGGTGTAGGGCTAACGTGTCTGCCTCTTACCAGGAAGTTCCGCATTCTATTCCCCGCCAGGTTTAGGGCTTTTACCTGGACCAGAGGGATGTTTCGAGGGTCACTCAGCATACATGATTACAATTGAGGAGCTGTCGGACGGTGAGATAGCGACTCCGGTTCAGAAATCCAAGAATAATGGCTGAGAGGATTCGTCGTACTGAATGCACGTCACCTCACAATCTGCAGGCCTTTGGGCTGAGCAGCGGTCGCTTGGTAGGCCAAGGCTCATCAGGGCTGTTGTGCTATTTTTTTAGTGTGTACTTTATGCTGTATATTATAAAAGAAAAGGCAATATCCGTGCAGGCCATGAAGACCCTCGAAGAGTTGGAAGGTAAAGGATTCCACTATTACCGGGCGAGTTGGCCGTGCGCGTAGAGGCGTGCGGCTGTAACCTTGCATCCGGGAGATAGTAGGTTCGAATCCTACTATCGGCAGCCCTGAAGATGGTTTTCCGTGGTTTCCCATTTTCACACCAGGCAAATGCTGGGGCTGTACCTTAATTAAGGCCACGGCCGCTTCCTTCCAACTCCCAGGCCTTTCCTATCCCATCGTCGCCGTAAGACCTATCTGTGTCGGTGCGACGTAAAGCCCCAAGCAAAAAGATTCCACTATCCTTAATCTCGGCACTTGGTAGGGTATAGCGGTTAGCTCTATTCGCTCTACGCCCAGCAGCGTTTGCCTCCGGGAATTAACCAGTTACTCATTTTCTGTGTACGCTGTGTGAACTTCAGGGTCATGGCCATCTGCGGGAGTGGAAATCTCGTTTCTTAAATTTTTCGACTTCCGAACGATGAATCGAACCAACGTCCTTCCGGGCTAACCGAGCACGCTTTTTACTATCTCGGCTAGGTAGCCAGACAAATTAAAACGGATAGGTACAAAGAAAGAGAACCTGCAGTCAGCCGTGGAAAGGCAACACGGTAACGCGGGATTTTAAAATTAAAATTGTCGTTTATAGTGAGGCAAATCAATACTGTGCTTGAATATAATGGGGGACACTCAACACTAAATAATCCACTTTGTTTTCGGTCAGATTATCCCACTCTCGGATAGCAGCTTCAGACATCCATGCCATTCCGAACAAGAGATGTGTCTCAATGATCTGGTTGACCATTCTGGGTCGATGGACACGAGCATTATCATCCGCTAGTGTAAAGCAATCGCCCACAGCAGCAGCAAATCCTATAACTACGATTTGGACGATGGTGTTTCTGTACGCCAGACGAGTCGTGTTATCCAGAATAGGAGTTAAAGGATTACGTCGAACAAATATGATCCCACCCCCAAACACGAACATCCTTGTAGCTGATAGTGATTGAGGATGACGGGCTCGTTCCATCTCTCATCAGATCGTCTCCAGACTGCAATGCTCCCATTACATGGCTATGTTTGTTACCGTGTCAGAACCATTTACAAACAAGACACAGTTCAAATATTTTATTCTTTGTTACTAGAATTTGGCTACTTCCAGTTCATTTACTCTGGAGTAATAAAGGTCTCCTTGAGTACAGGAGACTGAACACAGTTGGCATTTCAGCAAATGTTGTACGGTCTGAACTTCACCACATTCGCACTGAATACCATTCTTATCGGAGTAATCCTATCTTGCTAAATTAACATTTTATCTGCTCACTTTAGATCTCAGTCTATTCAGGGACTTCCAAATCAGTCATTCCTCGTCATGAAAATGAGGCAAAATTCTTGTCCAGCCAGTGGGAAGGCCTGTCGTAGTCTTCAATCATTCTAGTCTAGCTTTTTTCAGTGGTGGTTCTAAGTTCCTTTGGTGTTCTAAGGAAGCTTCTCCTTTATTAATCGTTGTGGATTTGGTTCGTACGCATGAAAAAGATGGCTTCCTTCCTGATTTAACTTCTTTCTTTCTTTCTTTCTTTCTTTCTTTCTTTCTTTCTTTATTGGCAGTTATTTCATTCGAATATGGTGTGGTGCTATTCCTTCGAATTGGTAAAGCCGTTCAAGACGAGTGGATTTCAATCAGCCTGCTATTATTCTACAGGTTTCATTAAGATCTGCATCCACCTGTTTGGCATTCATGGAACTATACCAAAAACTACAGGCATACTCTGCTGCGGAATAACATAGCATCATTGAAGAAATGCGGATGATATGAGGATGACTTCTCCACCGTGTTCTGACCACTTTCTTGAGGAAATGTTCCTGGTGGAAGTTGATGATAACCTCACCACAAAAGAGCGCACACTTACACTGCTCCTAATGCCACGGGCTATTAATTGTTGCCCACTTCACACAAGCTATCATGTGGTGTAACTTAAGATTGGATTCTGACACAGGCCTCTTTGATATCAGCCCTCCATCGTAAAGTCGATTTCAGACTGTCTGATCCGACACATTCTCTGTAGTGGCGGCACTCCGAAAATCCTGACGGAACGAGGCAGCAGTAGCAGCAGGTCTACGCTGTGCTGAAGGCAACAGATCTTTCCTGCAAGTTGTTTTGCACGATTCTGCCATCCGTTTTTGATCAGCACGTTTTTGGGTCCCCGAAAACGTTTTCAAACTCTAGAAACTTCTCTCCGACTCATTCTAACAAGAGTGGTGAGTGAGATCAACTTGTCATCATCTTCCAGGCAGGAATGTAGAGCTACCCTTACACTACCGACTTAACAAGTGAAGAAGTGATATTGTAAAAGTGACGAAATCAAGCGATCGGCCATGCGGTTAGCGTCGCGCAGTTGTGAACTTGAATTCTTAAGAAAGTGGGTTCGAGTCCTACGTGGGAACTCCTCGAGATAGTTTTCCGTTGTTACCCATTTTCTCACCAGGCAACTGCCAGGGCTGTGCCTTAATTAAAACCATGGCCATTACCTTGGAATCCTAGCCCTTACCCATCCCTCCGTCACCGAAAAACGCTCGATGTGATAGTGCAAAAAATGTTACCAACATGGCGAATCCCTCGTACTGGACAAATATTGAATGTGATCTTAGTTTAGCGTCATTATGTGTCTCAGACAATGGCCGACAGTGAATATTGTAAACATATATCGTGACTTATACCTTGTGAAATCGTAATAGGCACAACTTGTTTGAGCACTGTACTTTCACGAATTGTTCTCACTGTGCGGGCTGACTTTGTTTATCTAACGAGAGCACTTTGTAGAAGGTTTTCATTAACTTCGAAAAATGAAGACAAATATAAAATACATTTTGAATCTGCTTACCAGAGAAAGCGTCCATACTTTAGAGAAAGATTCTATTATTTTTCAAAAACTTGAGCTCGAGGGAGTTCTTGATAAAATTAAATATTTTAGTAATATTTGTCTGTAAACTCTAGAACTATCTTGCTTTAAACTGTATGTCATAAATATCACAAAATGGATCACTCAATTTACCCCTTATCTTCTGGAGAATAGAACACGCTCCATGTCCTCAATTGCGTTAATAACCACAAGGAACTGAGAAGTTGTTCTATAAGATGTGATGTTATTGTTTAGCAGAAAATAACTCAACCACAATACCCCTTAGTATATGTTACAATGTTATGGACACAAGTATCACAATTAATTTCACTGTGACAATGTTAAACAGTTTCCATCCGGCTTCTTTGCTGAATGATCAGCGTAGCCTTCTTAGTTTTAGAGCCCCGGGTATGACTCTCGGGTGGGTCGGAGATTCTAACTCCGTATAGTTAATTCTTCTAGTTCTAGGACTGGGTGTTTTTGTTCGCTTTGGCAGTTAAGCTGCGACATTCGACTGTCGACATTTTCCCTTTCACTGCGATGTTCGACTTCAGCCTACTTACGAGTACCAATGTCGCAGTTTGTTGCGTCACTCGCTTTTACTCCTTGAACTAAAGAAAACTTTTTTTGGAGCCACAGTATTGCCAACTAGCATATTAGTGTAGGTATCTGTAGTAGTCTGCTGTGTTGTTATAAGTAACACTACCCGAAGTTACTGCCGCATTAATGTTATTGTTTGTTAGGTAATAAGACAAAATTCACAGTGTTTATTATAATCCACAATAATCTATACAAGTTAGTATTTGCTCGAATTTGTTAATAAAAGCCCATGGATTTTTTTTTGTCTAACCCTTGTCCCGTTTACCTACGGAGTCGGTTTTTCGGTGAGATGAATCTGTCGTGGCGGGATTTTTATGACCGGATGCCCTTCCTGACGTCAACTTCATCAGAGGAGTTAATGAAAGGAAATGAATGGCGTGATATATGATAGTAGGAAGGAAGAGGGTAAAACCCGGTGCCGGCAAATAGCCTTCTCGTGTCGAATAGCACGAAGGGGTCTGCTCAAGGCTGAACGTCCCCATCCGACGGATTAATCACCATCAACAGCGTTATATGCCCTCACTCCATACGTGCACTGCGGAGATATTTGGAACTTAATACAGTCTTTTGGCACGCTATCTAGTGATTAGAAACGGTATACCACCACCTCCCCTACCCTGCCGGCCAACATTCTGATGGAGAAAATTTTTCGACCAACGGGATTCGAACCGTCTAACCACGGTGTCAGACTTTGTAGACTTCAACGCCTTACCAATCGTGGTCCCCAGGCGGGTTGTCGATGGAACAAGTAGCCTATAGCATTTAAAATAGATATACCGAACGAATTGGCCTACTGTGAGCTTGCATTCGGGAGATAGTGGGTTCAAACCGCACTGTCGGCAGCCCTGAAAATTGTTTTCCGAGGTTTCCCATTTTCACACGAGGCAAATGCTGGGGCTGTATCTTAATTAATGCCATGGCCACTTCCTTCCCACTCCTAACCCTTTCCTGTCCAATCGTCGTCATAACACTTATTCGTGTCGGTGCGACGTAAAGCCAACTGTGAAAAAACTACAGGTTTTGATAACATGATCTTTTGGTCTTATCATTGCATTCTTTCGCGATCAAGACAAAAAATAATGGCTCAGCATGAGAGTTAATCCACATCTTCATTTACACAGAACACATCACACTACAAACCACCACTGGAACGCACATTAGTGGATATATCCCTCCACATAGGGTTGGCGTCACGAAATCCATCCACAATTAATTGGAAAAAGGTACAGAATAATGTGAGTATGTTTCCAGTACGATAAGGCTAAGTTATTACACTGTCTGAGCAAATGTCATGGGATAGCAGAGCACTGATGCAAAGGTGTGTTGTCTGCGCACCACACGCCCCCTGTACCAGGGGCAGTTGTATAGGAGACCTTGTGAGCAGTGGCTGTGCATGTGACAGGTGTAACATGGAACGTCGTCGTGAGCTGACACCGTTCGAACGGGGTATGGTGGTCGGTGCCCGACGGTTGGGAAGTGCGATTTCGGAAGTGGTGCGGGAATTCGGCTTCACACGTTCAACCGTGTCCAGGGTGTATCGTGAATGGTTGAATGCGGGTGTCACCGTCCACAACAGACGAACAACCGGCCGTCCAGCCACCCTAGATGACCGTGACCGGCGACATTTGAGACGGATTGTGAATAGTAACAGACGGGCAACCGTGCAACAAATCACGGCTCAATTCAACACAGGCCGTGCTAGACACGTCTCCCAGTGGACAATCCGTAGGAACATGGGTTCTATGGGGTATGGGAGCCGGCTCCGCAAACGGGTGCCACTGTTAACCCAACGCCATCGGGCACAATGACGCACATTTGTCGCCAGTCACCAGGGATGGACACTAGAACAATGGCGTAATGTGATATGATTTCAACTGCACCATGCCGATGGGAGGCACTGTATATGGCGCAGACCACATGAAGCAATGAATCCCGTCTGCCTCGAAGGTGTGGTCCAGGGCGCTGGTATCTCTGTTATGGTCTGGGGTGTATTTTCCTGGTATGGAATGGGTGGCCTAGTTGTTCTAGAAGAGACTTTGAATGGTACGCGGTATGTTTAGCTGCTCGGAGGACATATCCACCAATTTGTGGCCCTCCAGCTCCCAGACGGTTCTGCGGTGTTTGAAGATGATAACGCGCCGCCACATCGCTCCCACGTCGCCCGGGAATGGTTCCAGGAGCATGCAGCGGAGGTTCAACGACTGCCATGGCCACCCAGAAGCCCCGATATGAACCCTATCGAGCATATCTGGGATGTCTTGCAACTCAGGCTCCGTGCCATTGATGCTGCACCCACGAACAGACCAGCATTGGCGGCCGCTCTGCAAACGATTTGGTGTCAGCTGCGTCCAGAGGACTACAAGGGACTTGTCGACTAACTTCCACGGCGTCTCACTGCAGTTCGCGGGGCCAGAGGAGGCCCCACACGCTATTAGGTGACTATCCCATGACATCTTCTAAGTCAGTGTATAATGTTACGTGCCAGCCCTGTGGTAGTCCCTTTCCGTACTTCCTGGAAGGGGCTAGTGAGTCAGAAGACCGAGAATCTCCCAGCCGGCCTGAAGGGCGGGACCGGCCTATCAGTGTAGTGATCTTGTCGGCTGGTTTACCTGTGAGTTTCTGGAAGATGCAACGAGAATGTTCCGTCTCTAGCCACGTCGCGAATATTGTGGTGCACATCAGCCGAGTTATAAAAGGGAGGCTAGCTGCGAAGAGTCAGTCACTGTAGGACTCAGTGCTGGAGTCAGTGTGAGACTCGATGTCTTTGGGTTCGGTGACTGCGCTGAGAGCGACAGAGTTGTGGGCTGTCGCTAGTGCCGTATCGAGGTCTGAACGACGAGTTGTGGTTGTTGTTGCGTCGGAGTGTCGAGTGAGTAGCTGGACTGAATGCATGAACAGGATTTCCCTTCTGTTGTATACAGTTATAAGAAAGAGTATTTGCAGATTATTTTCCAGTGTATCACTTAATTCATACATTATTTTTAAAACCTTAATTTATAATCTTAAATTTTTTTAATAGATGAACTCATTTGTATACTTTTATATGCATTTGGTTCAAGTAGTGCAGGGCCTCTCAGGGTTCATGCATCAGTGCACTGCACGGCGAAAGGTGCAGGAGACAACTTCACTAGGTTGACCTGAGTGCAAACCTCCACTCCTCCTTCTCTACACCTGTCTCACCCGTTCGGCCTGCCACCGCCTTCTTCACCTTCCTCGCCGATTTTCCCCTCACTGCAAAATGTTTATGTGCGGTGAGCGGAGACACTTTTTTGTCTCACAATATTACCAGTGTTAAAAGCTCTCCTTTCAATTTTTTTGAGCAGATAATTTATCTTCTGTAGCTCTTCTTTTCCCTTCTTATTTGCAATTATACCAGTAATGTCTGGAACAAGGGGGTTGAGAGCAATTGTGAGAGCGTTCTTTACAATCTGAAATACTCGCTCGCAATCCAGTTTTCCTACAAGTTAAAACAGAAAAAAATCTTTCACACATGCGTGTGAAACCAAACATACAGTTAATCATAACTGCTTCTCGATGCAGCTTAAGGAAAACTTCCTTCGACAAATTCTCGTAGAATTCGAGCAAAGCCTTTGTATTGAAAAGTAGATCTCTTTGATGATCATATAATTATTGTCCCGCAGAGTAAGCATTAGCTTTATCGTCATGACTGAGAAAAGATACGAAAATTCCCGGTTCGACTGAAATGGATTTTCGGAAGTCTTTGCTTCCTTCGAAACAGGTTGCTCGATTATTATGTTGTTATCTTGCGCTTATCTATTTCACTGATAAACAAGCCGGCTATCACCGAACGCTTCGTCGCTCTCAGCACACTACCCCAGCCGAGTGAAGCCGAGCTGAGCCGAGTCGGACGTATGCATAGTGCACGCAGCCTCTGCGCCTCGGTTTGCACGCGTGAGATTTTGGGCATTGGAAAGGCCCTGAAGTAGTGTATAGGTACCATCAAATAATCGAAAAATAATTTTCTAGTTTCCTGAATAATTAATGAGTTTTTGTTTACATCCTGATTTTGGGGAGGTCTTCAACGCAGCCTCAAAGTCCACAGTTTATGATCGCGCAACATAGTCATATAAGTCTGTTCGCGGTAGAGACTTAGAACACACACATGCACACACGTACATGCGCGGCAGTCTTCTTCCCTCTTCCTTCGTCGATCGGTTCACACACAGTGCTTCTGTGCTCCAAAGCCCAAACTTCGCAGCGCTGTCATTCACATTGGCTCTTAATCGCTGATTCACTGAGCTCACACACCGAAATACCTTGCGCTCGTCCGTCTGCCTCTCTGTAGGGAGACTTACTCGAGACTCTTCGGACGAAGAGAAGCCACTGGAAGTCTCCAGATATGGACAGTTCTCTGTTCAGATTCTCTCCGAGGGGGACACGTGAGACCTCGCTCTTGGGAGTCGATGTCATATGTTTTGTCTCGCATTTACAACAATCAAGGGAAAGTTATATCCTCTGGTAAACATGATTTGGTCAACAATGGCACTTTTCAACAATGGCATTGCTTTTTAAGCATCTAAACAGTTCGTATATTTCAGTCTTACAAAGCACAACAGGTGAAAGTTACTCATTTTGCAAGCTGGTCTGGAGATGGTAACACCTCAAGTGGAAGACAGAACTGAAAATCCAAAAGGTCTTTCCAGGCAGATTATTCAGTCAATGAAATCTATTCTAGGCAGGAAAATCAAGCTGGAACGACCCTAACGAGATCAGCATCCTACAGGGATAGGCCGGTGTTGGCTTCAGTGAGAGATAATAGAACGAGAAAGAAAAAATACAAGAATACAAGAATTTGAGCAAGCCAAAGCAATATTGTGGGCAGTATAATAGACATGTAGGTATAATAATAATGGCGTATGGCCTCCGGAGACGCCTGGTACAGGTCTTTTTCTAGTAGACAGCGTATTAGGCGACCTGCATGCCTGTGATGATGGGGGACCTACCTAGGATGATTTCTAATGTTGAATACGCCAAACACACGCAGCCCCTGAGCCACTGAAATTAACCAATTAAAGTTAAAATCCCCGACCCGGCCGGGAAACGATACCGGGACCCTCTGAACCGAAGGCCAGTACGCTCACCATTCAGCCAACGAGTCGGACGACATGTAGGTAACGCACAGTCATACAAACTTGTAAAATATGTTAGTTACCTCGAAATTTCAAAGTAACATGTTGCAAAATCTGACTGTATAACTCATATGACATAGTTGACTCTATTTCAAAATAATTGGATGTACTGCATGCTAGAAATATCTTCTAGTGAATATAAATTATGTTTTATATGGATGTATTAATAAAATTTTAATTTTCGTTCCTTAAAATAATTTTAGGTAGTGGATTCGATGAAGGAGTTCATGTTAGAAAAATAAGCTTCGGAGTTCTAATGTTGAACGTATTACTAGTCATATCTTTTCTATTCTTCTTTACCTTTCCTTCCTTTCAATACTATAATGTCACATCTTATTTATCATCTATAATGACATTATTTGTATGATATTTATTCACACCCTAATCGGTTCTACCCAGGCAGACGCTTGTCTTCCCTCCCTCTCCCTATCTCTAATGTGATCAATGCCCTTTGCTTGCGGTCACAGCACACCACTCGCCTCACCGGTTTCTAATTCACCCCCTGACAGAGATGGAGTTCGGCACGTGTAAACACCACGTCACCATCTACAACTGGATTGGAAATAGTTTCAAATAGACACAAGAGTGATATCAGCTACCTCATGTCATGTTCAGATGAACGTATAGGTTTTACCATGCCATCCGTCTTTCATCTCGGAGGAATTACCAATTACAAGCACCCTCTTTGAACAACTAAGATATATACATCAAATTAACAGATTTTATACTAAAATTACTTTACCAGGCAGTGGGTACCACAGACGTTCCCCTGCGCTACAGTCAAACTTTAAGGCGTGGAAAGAATTAGGTATAAAGGCATGTTCTTCTTTCATTTGTCAAGTGTAACTCAATTCGTTGACATAACAGCATAGTCCTTGACGAAGAGTGTCTCCAAGGATATGGAAGAAACTTTTCGGGCTTGTAGACCAAGGCCAGTGTGCAAGTATTACTGGCATATGGAGACGGTGTGAACAATTCAAGAACACCAAAAATGTATGATTATTATCTCCTTATCTTGTGCTAGAATTACGCCTGTACACTCCCTCCCACCTAGTTGGGCCACACCACATCATACAAACACTGACATTGCTTACTTTCGATATGTCATTAACTCTAGCAGCTAGTACTGTTGCGGACGTTTCGCCTCAAACAACGCCCGACATTTTCTAGTATGCACTCCCGCCGAGGGCAATAGTGGAATGCTGAACAATTTGCTCGGCTATATATTCTTCAATATGTAATACCCACACTTAAAAATGTGAGTAGTCTATTATATAATTCTTTTCAACATCGTTATGGCCCCATTGTCCGACTCGTTGGCTGAACGGTCAGCGTCCTGGCCTTCGGTTCAGAGGGTCCCGGGTTCGATTCCCGGCCGAGTCGGGAATTTTAACCTTAATTGGTTAATTCCAGTGGCACGGGGGCTGGGTGTCTGTGTTGTCTTCATCATCATTTTCATCCTCATCACGACGTGCAGGTCGCCTACGGGCGTAAAATAGAAAGACCTGCATCTGGTGAGCCGAACCTGTCCTGGGATATCCCGGCACTAAAAGCCATACGGCATTTCATGGCCCCATTGGACCACATTTATTTACGTTTCCAACTATGTTTATGTATTCATGCCGACATGTCCTTGAATCTCTTAATATGAGCGTTTCATCTGTCCTCTGACCATGGAAGTAGTTTCGCTTGTTTGACCTCATCTTCAGGTACACCACAGTCCTGGATTTTTTGTTTAAAGATGCCTCTACCTAGAATATCTCGCTCCGTTATCCCGCTCAGCCTCAGATCATTAGCCACTGCTTGGTGCCGCGTAGGCATTTTACAATATTAAATAAATAAGAAGGTGCAGTGCAGTATACATGGTACATTTAAAGTGTACAGTAAATAGACCGATATCGCAACAGCAAAGTGTGGTATTACTGCACAGCGCATGTACTGTAATATTTCGAGAATCACCGCGTAGCGCTGAACACACGGAGTTGAAGCAGGTTAGTCTGTTACGAACAGTCGAGCGTGCGAAGAGTGATGTTAGAGGCAAAGGAGCAACGCATAAACATTACGATTCGTTACAAAATAGGGAAAAACGGCAACGGGGATGCAAGCGATGTTGGCGCAAGTGTACAGAACGAATGCCGTAAGCAAAAAAAGTGTGTATGAGTGGTTCAAACTCTCTCGATTTTCTTTTTTTTGTTGATAGCTCTTTGGTGCGAGTCCCGTGGCGAACATTAGGCCACTCTACTCATCTGTATCAGCGGAATGTGAAAAGCTCACATCAGCACCTGGACGATACACTAGCGGGGAAAAATCGGCTCTGTCGAAGTGAAAACAAGTTCACCCGTCAGAAAAAGAAAACCCCTCTTCGCTGAGCTATTAGTGATCTAATATGGCTAGTGCTAGTGGCAAGGTAGGTGTTATGTTGGCAGTAGTTGAGAAGCATGTTGTTGAGAGGAGGAATTTAGCAAGGCGAGATTGCATGTTACAGGATTAGGGGATCAGGATTTGTCGGGAGGGCATGGCTGGAATTTGCAGTGAGGGCTGATTTGAAATTAAGTTTAAGAGAAGTAGGAGTAGGGCAGAAGTGTCTTGGCTGGCTTGAGGAGGAGATGGTGCAAAAGGCAGGGGGGTGGAGTGGTTGAAATGTGGTGGTGGATGACTTGGCTGGTAGAGATGCCTGGAGTGCCTGTAGTGGGACCTGATGGCCCTCTTGGACAGTAAACTCTTGATTACGCGCGACGTCCGGATTGACCATCAACAAGCAGAAGTGCAGAAAACATGGTACAAGTACGATAGATGCCGGTACAAAATCGGTGACTGTCTCTGAGAAGGATATCAGAGGAATTAAAAGCAATGACAATGTGAAAACCATCATTCACGAGAATTTGGACAAGCGGAAGAGCTATTCTGCCTTCGTGTAGAGTCCATTGCCTGATGCACAGACGGCAACACGGGTGGAAATTGGAGGATATTCCATTGACTCGTGCGACGGAGATCCCTCTTCTGAAAACCATCATCACTGGCGATGAGAAACGGTACTACCAGGTCGATCCGAAGACTAAGTGACAATCAATGGCACGGTGTTCATTGGGGTCCCAAAAAGAATCGCCTCGAAAAGTCCAGGAATAAGTCATCGTTGATCGTATTTTTCGACAGCAATGGCATGATCCACCATGAATTCGTACCGGAGGGTCAAACTGTCAACGCCACATTCTATGAGAAGGTTTTGAAACGTTTGCTGCCATGCAACCGACGTGTTTGGCCAGAGTTGTATAGGACTGGAAAGTGGAGTCTCCTCCACGACAACGCTCACCCACACATTGCGGTCCGTTTGCGCAACTTCTTGGTTAAGCGGCAAGTAACTGTTCTCGAACATACATCATACTGCCCGTATCTAGCGCCTGCAGGGTTTTTTGTGTTTACCCGGCTCAAGGGAATCCTGAAAGGCACACATTTCCTAATATACCGGACATCCAAAAAATATGGCACATCAATGCTTCGATGGATTCCAAAAGACGTCTTCATGACAGTTTCCAGCAGCTGTATACACGTTACCAAGAGTACTGTGGCCAATGAAGAATACCTTGAAGGCGACTTCAGGTATTACAGTTGTAACTTTCATTTTCTTTGTGTTATGGTATCATGGAATCCACCTTTACCATACATACAAAACTGTTGCACATAAATTATATTACAACATTTTTATTATTATGAAGGTACCGGTTTCGACATGTTTTCAATTTCAACATCAGCCTTTTGTAAAACCAAGCAAGAGAATAAATTCACATATAGCAACAATACACACATATTAGGTAAAAATCGTATAACGACACATTTAAAATAGTTCAAATAAAATATCCGAGGATTGCTACGCGTTGACGGCGTAATAGTCTTGTGTTGTTACATGAGTTGAGGCACTTTCTGTAAAGTATGCTTTGGTATAATAAAACTTTATGAACACGTTAAAATCTTGATAAGTGTCTTATTCATACAGAAATGCAGCATTGAGGAATAATCTTCTTATCTTATAGTTTTCTTATCTTAAAGTTGTACTATGTGAGTCGGAAGGTGGTTCTTTGTGTACATGTAGGTCCTAGGATGATATGTAGGACCGATGTTCCTCAGTTCAAGCGGAACGTGAAACCTAGAGAAAACGGAGAGCTGTTTTTAATATGGTGTTCTGTACAGGAAAAGTCAAATGAAGCAAAGGTATTGTAACAGTAAATGTGGTACTTCGGTAGACATGAGACGCAGGGCGTGTACCATTCGTTGAAGTGCATACAGAGGGAGAGGGTTTGTTTAAATAAACCTTAAATTTTTTTTCCAGAGTTTATTAAGAAATTGAAAGTAATGTCACCTCTGTTCAGCGGATACAGTAGAAAATGTTCCTCGTCCTATGGCTGGCGATGTCCTTGGATTCCGGCAGCTCCATTTTCCATATCAGCGAACCACCATTCGTCCCCCGATGGAAGTTCTAGAAAATCCATTCGATGTCTTGAAGATCCATGCGACGTTAATGAATGGCGTCGAGGTAGTCCTTGTGAATGGTGAACATGAATGAACATCGTTAAGCCCTGGGGCGAGTTAATGTAAAGGCTGTTTCTGCACAGATGAGAGGAACGTTTATAAATGGTTTTAACAAAGTTCAAACACAAAACGTATCTTTATCACACGGTGAAATGTCACTCAATTTCGTCCCGTGTTAAGTGAAAGAATGCCACTAGACTCGAATACTCATAAAATAAAAGACCACTCGAAACTTATCGTCGAGTTTAACAGAGTCACTTAAAGTTTGTGGCACTTGGTACAACGTAAGGTAATGCCGCATGACTTAGTTCTTTGAAGAACTGTTCAACATAATTCATTGAAAATAAAGATGTTCCACTCGTGAATTAGAACTCATTCACGTATATGAAATCAAAAGACGAAATTAATCGAGTATTGACAGTCCTTGGTTCGACTGTTCGTAAACTGAATGTTCGCAGAATTGAAATGTGCTGTTTATTAGATTTGAAATGCACTGTTCACACATGCACAGTTCATGACCTAAAATATTGACACAGTTCATGGAATGGTAAATTAAATTTGGATTCAAACACAGTCTTATAACTCGAAGTATTTAGTACTCGGTAAGGAGCAATCAGTTCTAAGTCCTGTCCATAACATAAAACTTCAATTTCGAGCACTCGAAAACGTTTGCGAGTCTTAGACACTCGTATAGAGTAACAGTCAATAGATAATGTCCAGATGATACACAATTCATCTCACGTCCTATCGGAGTAAAAAGTTGTCACAGTATAAAGAAATCTGCATAAGTCCATATTCAACACGATTAGGTTAAAGTCCACGGACTTGAAACTTAATAGCGGCTTCACGCTCGATCACGGTGCCCGCGAACCGACTGTGCGAACACTACAGTCTAGCGTGCACATTGATACTCCGGCCACACACTGGCATCACACTCTGGCAACATGCTGTAACACACTGCAGCGTACTGCAGCACACTCTAACATGCTGGAACACACACTGGTCTGCTGAGCGAAGCAGTACGTATTTATATCTGATCCGGGCCTCCACCCCTTGTTCCATAACTTCATCGTCCCAAGTCAGATTCACGTGAAATTCGGCAGGAACATAGCTAAGAGATCAAGTTATATGGTGATGTTGTTCAATTTGTTCAATTATTATCGTGAGAAAAGTTATTACCCGTCGAAATTCGAAGAACATTCTACATCAGTCTAGGCTCTGTAGTGCGGCGAGGCATGCTGTGACGTCATCCGCTCACTACGTCACACGCGCACAGCTGTTGCTCGCCGTCCAGTCAGTCCTTCGTAAGCGGCCCGGAGCGTAACACGTAAGTTTTAAAATTTCTATGACGGGGACTTAGTTTGTACCGCCGTTACCGGTACATCTCCCCCTCCTCCTGGGGAAAAGAAAATTCGATAGGATTTCCTTTTAATGATATTCTCTCCTGAAATATTTCTTTAGGTTGGCTGCATTGTAAATGCCCTCGATGCTTCCATCCAGTTTATTAATTTTGTATGCCCCGTTTTCGAGAACCTTTGCAATTCTATATGGTCCTACATAAAGTTGGCGAAACTTTGCATAAATGCGAAGTTCGGGATGCGAAACAGCTGGTCTTCTTACCAATGGCCAGGGGGTTTAGATACGGAGTGACACATTTAGAAATGATACCATTATTTTCCATCTCCTGGCTTCCTCTCGGTACTTCTCAGGAACTGGATAGGGCCGTTTTTTATAAGGAGAGGTGTCCTTAACATTCAATTGGTATTCAAAATCTCTAATAACGCCTGGTTTGTCATCAAAAACCTCAGGGAATTTCTCAAATATTTGCCGAGTTGCTTCTGCCACGCGGGAATCGAACTCTGGGCTTTCAGCCACATTGGTGAGAAATATGAAGTGATCACGACCTTCGTCGAACACATCCTCAATAATGGGCACTTGCTGGCCCTCGACGGGTCCCTCTTGACCGGGTCCACCCTCTTCGCAATCTACTTCATCGGCAGGCAGAACATCGCTCATCTTGCCTCCGGTTTCTATGAATGGGGTACCCAGACCTTGGCACTTCAAATTATTACAGTCTACCAGCTGCAACTCTACAGAGTCGAAGTTAAAAAATCGTATGACGTTGGCAGGATAATCAATGATTCCCCATACTTGGCTAGGAAATCTGACCCTAGGATGACGTTGAATTTCATCGGCGAAATGACTAGGAATATATGCTCGAACTGGACACCTTCAATGTCAAATGTAACAAAAGCTTGAAATTTACATTTGATATGCCTGTCCGGTACTATTCCTTTAATTTTGATCTGTGCGACTGGTATCAATAACATGTCTTCTCCCCCCTTCAACATTTCAATTAACCTCTCAGACATTAATGAAGCCTGAGCTCCAGAATCGATTAAGGCAGTTACGTAAAGGGTATCCAAAGTAATATCAATAACTGGAAGACTTCGTTGGACCCTTGGTGTTGTAGGAGTGGGATCTTCATACAAGAGATCTGAGTCATCCAAGTACCAGTAATTAATATTAGTGACACAAATTATTTCCCGTCTACTGCGGTTTTCAGGCAATCTTATTGTTGTGTTGTCGAAGTTTTGTTTTTAATTGCGCCTGTCGATTCGGGGTTTGTCGCAGGCGTCGTGTTCTGTCTTCTGGCATGCTCTTGGTATTCTAAAGAGGTAGTGCCAGGTAATCCTTCATCCCGGTTTCGATTCTGGATATATTCGCGAGTTTCTCTCCATCTTCTTTCGATCTCGGCTCTCGGCGAATCTCCATCTCGAGTAAGCGACTCGATGGGTTTCTTCCATGTTTGATTACGTCTGTAAGGCATACTTTGCCCGTATGGACGTCTCCTAAATCGCCGGAAATGAGATAATGAATCTCTCCGTGGTTCTACTTCCTCACGGGGTTCGGGATTCGATCTCGGCGGGTTGTTAACTTCGACATGGTTGGTTGCAACCTCTTTCGTCTTAGTAACCCTGGGTGGATTTTGTGTATGGGCAGTGTCAAGTTTCCTTAATAAATCATCAAGTTGTTCTAGGTCTTGAACATTGGCTGCCACAAGAATTTCTTGTACATGCGCCAGAAATTGTAAAGTTACTACCTGTATTAACTCCTGTTCTGGCAAAGGAGGATCAAAGAATTGCATCTTCTTTAATTGAGAAATGAGAAAGTCAGAATATCGTGAAGAATTAATAGCTGTGTTGTATCTCCTGGAGTACAACTGTAGCTTAATCAAATCTTGAATTTCTGAATTCCAAAACCTCTTCAACAAAGCTTCCTTGAACTCATCATAGGTTTTAATGTTAAATTTAAATGCTGTGTACCAATTTAGTGCTTTCCCTTCCAATAATCTAGAAGCTATCCTCAATTGGTGATCGGATCGTACTTTATTCTCTTGAAAGTACTCTTCAATGTTGAGAAGGAATTCTTTCGCTGTGTGCTCTTCCTTTCCGGAAAATGTCGCAGGTTTTTCGTCTGATAATTTTAAAACTGTGGAAATGCTAGAAGTATCTCCGCTAGACCCTTGCCACTGGTGTGTAGACACCTCCTTCTCTACCTGAGAGATTCTATTATCAATCGTCTCTACTTTTCCTTGCAGTTCCACCTTGATAGTCTTAACTTGTCCACGGATGGAGTTTTCCACGCTCTGGACTTTCTTTTCGAGGTCCTGCTTCACTTCATTTACGTCGCGGCCTATGCGAATGATTTGAGTATGCGCGTTATCTAATTGGGTTTTTACATGCTTATCTGTTTCCTCCTGCTTTGTTTTAAGTAAATTAACCTCATTACTTATTTTCTGAAAGTTAGTCTTAAAAGATTCATGGATGTTATCCTGAATAGAGGCTATTTTTGCTTGTGCCTGTGATAACTGACCATGAGATTCTTTAAATTCTGCCTTTAAGCTTTCAACTTCCTTAATCAATTGATGTGAAGTGGGAAACGAAGCTTTTAAGTCTTCAACTATTTGTAGTTTAAGGTCCTGTTTTACTGTTTCTAAGTCACGGGTGAGGCGTTCGTTTATTTCCGTAAACTTAGAATTAATCTTCGCATTAGTTTCTGAGAATCGTTTTTCATTCTCAGAACCAGCTTTAGTAAGCCTATTTTCCAAATTAGCATTAACTTCGGTAAACTTGGTATTAATTATTTTAGTTACTTGTGTGATACGACTTTCTAAGTTGGCTGTAGTTGCAACCTTGAATTCGTTAATGCGAGCTTCTAAAGTAGTACCTAATTGAGCAGTTACGGCATTAGCCTCATCAACACGAGTGTTAATCTCAGTAATACGAGATTCTAAAGTAGTACCTAATTGAGCCTGCGATTCGGCGATCCGTTCATTTAAGCTAATCTTAAGAGCTTCAATAGCAGCTAAAATATTTTCCATTTTGATGGTAATGTATTTAAACCAAGCAACAAGAAATCATAAACCACTTGAAAAGAATTCAGATATCACCATTATTGTCCAATGGTTAAAAGTTCATGTTCAAAGTCATTCAAACATTCTCAAAAAGAAAAATCTCCAGGACATTTAACACAAAAAAATTATCCTATATCATTGATAACACTTCTTATAATAGAGAAGTTAAATCTTGTTAGAAAGTTCACTGGAATGTTAATAGCTATTCCACACAAAGCACTGGAAAATGTATCTGAATTAAGTTGTTAAGTCACACGATTTTAGTGCGATTTGGTCTATCACTGCACTTCTTAATTTATTACTAGTACTTCAAAATTGAGCCTAGAATGGTTAAGTGTCAATTTAATTTCTACTGCACTCATAATTAAGTTCTGATATTGCTGAAGCGCTAATTTCTAATTCTACTGCACTCCAAATCGGCCCCGACACGACTGGGGCGCCAATTTCTCCCCCTCTCCTCTGTAACAGTAAATGTGGTACTTCGGTAGACATGAGACGAAGGGCGTGTACCATTCGTTGAAGTGCATACAGAGGGAGAGGGTTTGTTTAAATAAATCTTAAATTTTTTTTTCCAGAGTTTATTAAGAAATTGAAAGTAATGTCACCTCTGTACAGCGGATACAGTAGAAAATGTTCCTCGTCCTATGGCTGGCGATGTCCTTGGATTCTGGCAGCTCCATTTTCCATATCAGCGAACCACCATTCGTCCCCCGATGGAAGTTCTAGAAAATCCATTCGATGTCTTGAAGATCCATGCGACGTTAATGAATGGCGTCGAGGTAGTCCTTGTGAATGGTGAACATGAATGAACATCGTTAAGCCCTGGGGCGAGATAAGGTAAAGACTGCTTCTGCACAGATGAGAGGAACGTTTATAAATGGTTTTAACAAAGTTCAAACACAAAACGTATCTTTATCACACGGTGAAATGTCACTCAATTTTGTCCCGTGTTAAGTGAAAGAATGCCACTAGACTCGAATACTCATAAAATAAAAGTCCACTCGAAACTTATCGTCGAGTTTAACAGAGTCACTTAAAGTTTGTGGCACTTGGTACAACGTAAGGTAATGCCGCATGACTTAGTTCTTTGAAGAACTGTTCAACATAATTCATTGAAAATAAAGATGTTCCACTCGTGAATTAGAACTCATTAACGTATATGAAATCAAAAGACGAAATTAATCGAGTATTGACAGTCCTTGGTTCGACTGTTCGTAAACTGAATGTTCGCAGAATTGAAATGTGCTGTTTATTAGAATTGAAATGCACTGTTCACACATGCACAGTTTACACAGTTCATGACCTAAAATATTGACACAGTTCATGGAATGGTAAATTAAATTTGGATTCAAACACAGTCTTATAACTCGAAGCATTTAGTACTCGGTAAGGAGCAATCAGTTCTAAGTCCTGTCCATAACATAAAACTTCAATTTCGAGCACTCGAAAACGTTTGCGAGTCTTAGACACTCGTATAGAGTAACAGTCAATAGATAATGTCCAGATGATACACAATTCATCTCACGTCCTATCGGAGTAAAAAGTTGTCACAGTATAAAGAAATCTGCATAAGTCCATATTCAACACGATTAGGTTAAAGTCCACGGACTTGAAACTTATTACCGGCTTCACGCTCGATCACGGTGCCCGCGAACCGACTGTGCGAACACTACAGTCTAGCGTGCACATTGATACTCCGGCCACACACTGGCATCACACTCTGGCAACATGCTGTAACACACTGCAGCGCACTGCAGCACACTCTAACATGCTGGAACACACACTGGTCTGCTGAGCGAAGCAGTACGTATTTATATCTGATCCGGGCCTCCACCCCTTGTTCCATAACTTCATCGTCCCAAGTCAGATTCACGTGAAATTCGGCAGGAACATAGCTAAGGGATCAAGTTATATGGTGATGTTGTTCAATCTGTTCAATTATTATCGTGGGAAAAGTTATTACCCGTCGAAACTCGAAGAACATTCTACATCAGTCTAGGCTCTGTAGTGCGGCGAGGCATGCTGTGACGTCACCCGCTCACTACGTCACACGCGCACAGCTGTTGCTCGCCGTCCAGTCAGTCCTTCGTAAGCGGCCCGGAGCGTAACACGTAAGTTTTAAAATTTCTATGACGGGGACTTAGTTTGTACCGCCGTTACCGGTACATCATAGAGGGTTAAAGTGTGAGACTCACCTTGCCGCAGCGTACCAAGAAGCTTACTCTATGGAGAAGAGTTGACAACTGGAGCAGGTTTGTGATTCTCAGTTCAGTGCAGACCGGCCATGAAGTTTTTAACTTTAGATTATGGTATCATTCACTGAACTATTTAGACGCCCTTTGTACATATTCCCTAAATAATAAAACACTTTGATTTAATTTAAAGTAGAATGAACCAATTAGAAGACACAAGCACACACACACTGCCACACATAAACATACACCCCAAGAATTATACTTGAAAACAATTCCCAAATTAGTGGCTATTTACGAAAGTTTTATTCAAAACAGCAGGTCTCCAGCTGGGCTTTCTTTACCTGGAGCGCGTGCTTGACGGCCTCACGTTTCACTTGGCTCCGCAGGGACAGTCACTTCACACAACAGCTTCTCATAGACAAGGTTCGAACACGCGAAGTTTGACCATCACAACACATGACGGTTGTTCACTTGGGTCCACTCCAGACAGGACAAGACAACTCACAATCATACGACTGCTCTGCACCCGGCTCGATTCCAGGCAAGGCCGATAACCCGCACAGTCAACTCAACACTGTTAACTCACAAGCAAAGTATCTGCTGCCTCAATGAACTACTCAGCACGTACCACTCGACAATAACGCAAAAAAAAGAAAACCTAATACTACGAACACTTAAGATTACTCTCCGATACACTCAACGTCAACGATCAACACTCTAACATTACTCCAACACTCCACCTCGACGACACTCTCAACTCTTTGGCTCAGACACACACTCCCTCTTGTTCGCGGCTTGCCACTTTTATATCCCCTATAATGGAGTACTCGTATCTTCGGGGGTCGGTCGGAATGGGAACGTTCTAATGTAGTTTCACCTCCCAGAATGTCCACACAGACACCAAACGAAAGTACTACACAAGGAGAGGCAGGCTGGCACATGCTCTCGGGCTGGATATGAGGTCTCCGGCCTGACTCACTCATCCCTTCAAGGAAATACCGAAGGCGGCTACAGCAGGGCTACCGGCCACATAGGCACGTAACATTTCTTTGACGTACTGTATAGCTACATGTTTTATTTCTGTGCCTCGCTTTGTAGGTTACTTTTATCTTCGCTATTGTGATGCAAACCGTAGAAAATACATTTCCTTTATGATGGGTTGGTAACGAAACATTGGTTCTTTATGAAACTCTTCGTGATTTTCCACTTCTACTGTATGGAACATATACACGTTTAAAACACGTTTTTCTGAAGTTTCCATTTTGTACGAATTGGTTTTACTTTATATAACTTCTTGTAAATTTTCGAAAAATGTTCACTTTCTCTTTCTGATTTTCCTGATGGATTTATAACATCTTCTTCTACTTGAATTTTTCCCAATTATCTTCGGTTTAAACGATCCCGGGTTCGATTCTCGGAGGGTTCGCCTTAGGACACATCATCACACTAGATACCACCGCATAAAAGCAAATAGTGAATACATCCCTCAACACAGAGTTGACGTCAAGGAAGCCATCTGGCCGTAAAAACTGAGCTTAATCCACATTGATACCGAAACAGTGTAGCTGGAGAAAACCTAGAAAGAAGAAGAGAATAATTATAACATTAGCATTTTTACGGTAAAATTATTCTTCTTCCCTATCCTCGTCGTTTCCCAGTCCTTAATTAGGGGTCACTGTTCCTAACTTACCTGTTTCATTTCTTCCTGTTGAGTCCCCGGTTCTCGTGCATTCCCTTCTCCCTCATGTCCTCTGGCACACAGCCCATCCATCTCTTCTTTGGCCTACATCTTGCGCGTCATTCCGCCAAATGTAGGTACTTACCCTCCGTCCTTATACTGTAATCTTCCCTTCGTGTCATAATTTGTCCAAACAGTAGCAGTATTTTCTATTGTATCTCTCTTGATGGTTTGGCAACACCGTACATCTCTCGTATCGTTAATATTGTTACTAATAAAATTAACCCCCCTTCCAGCATGGCACAACAGCCCCGAAGGACCATAACCTGCAAAGTGACCGCTGTTCAGCCCGAAGGCCTGCAGATTATGAGGTGTCGTGTGGTCAGCACGAATAATCCTCTCCGCCGTTATATTTGGCTTTCTAGACCGGTGTACCATCTCGCCGTCAGATAACTCATCATGATGTACTCACAAAAACGCACACAAAATGCTATCAGTTGCGTACACTTAAATTATTTACAACTTATTCTCACATTAAACACACACACATCAATAAGCCGTAATTTTGAACAACTACCTATCACAAAGCACAAAAAGACTGCAACCACTGAATGTCAACTACCAACTCTACAAAACCAATTCACATACTTCAAACACCACTTCTACACACGTCTCATCAAAACAACTCCTGTTAAACAATAACTCAACTCTACCATCGAGACTGTCTCTTTATATAGGTTGCCTTGCCAGGCTTTTAGAAGTATGTATCACAACATACCTTCTCGTAAATTCTAGAGTGCCTAAAGCCTAGTTATAATGTAAAGAACATTCTATAACCATCTAGTGTCAAAGATACGTTATTCTGGATGTTACAGTGTGTTGCACAATGTTATTGTGGATTATACATCATTAGAGCCCAGATTTCCATGCACTATCAAATCTCAAAATATGCTTGCATTCATGCACTATCATATGGAAAAACATGCACAACAAACTGGAAAATATGCACTATCAAAATTCAGTTCCTTTTGAAACATGAACAAAAACTATCCTAATTTCTCCAAATTGTCTTGATTTAAGCTCATCCGTTTATCATTCAGCACATATTTAAGCACAGAAAATTATCTTTTTACGTCACGAGAAGTGATAGATGCATAATTCAATGAAGATTTTTGGACAAAGTGAGGTCAAATTGTACGTCTTTTGCATTTTTACCACAATACGTCTTTTATAAGCTTGACGAATTCAAAATCAGGATTTGAACGAATTAGTTTGTTCAACTTATCTCTATCTGCGGCAGCTGCTTCTCCATGCGATGATTGCAGACACATTTGAATGTCCTCAATAAGTGGTAACGATTGCTTGCTGCGATAACACAGACGTGTGACGATTGAGAGTTCCGGGTAGGACATTACAGGATAACAACGGTAGAGGGTTCAATGAAATACAGAATTTGTAAGCTGCTATCCCAGTAACGCGGCGCCACAGAAGTGCGATACAAGGTTTCTTTTGTTCGTCTAACAGACGAAAAATGAGCCGTCAATGATTAATGCACAATTTACGGTTCAATTTATAGCAATGTACAACTGTAAAACTGGGACACCTTATTCCTAAGAATTAGATTTCGACGTGGGGCCTTCCGACTTACGTCATTGTTTACTCAAGCAACAGATAAGAAAGTGTTTGGTTAATTGCATTATACTGTAGGACCTGCACCGTATGTAGGCTACTAACTATGGTTGTCACATAGGATGCCAGGAATACATTCTCTCCGTCTCTCAGTAATAGACATACTGTAGCCTACAACGTGAAAAATTGTCCCAAATTCTGCAAACTAACATTCAGAAAATGCACTATGATGCAAGTTAACAATATATATGCGTCAAAGTCAGAATAAAAGTCATATTATGCAATATTAAAGTCCAAATATGCGCTATTAAATCCAAAATCTTCCAAATATGCATTATGCATGAATTTTCTCCGAAAAATGCCAAAACATGCAAACATGCACGGAAAAAGAACGGTTATTTGGAATTGTTAAGCCGTAAAACGAATATTTGCAAAGTTTGAGAAGTGTAGCTAGCTTATTTAAAAACATGGATTTGCATGGAAATCCGGGCTCTATACATCATATATACAGGTAATAATAAATGATATACTATTAATTACAGGTTCTTACATTAACTACACTCATATATATATACAGCACATGTTTCATGACATAACCTCACAAATAATACGATCGTCCAACTACGTAAATAATAACACTAATACTAATAATTAGATGTACATACTTCATAGCCATGCCTTACAATAATAATAATAATAATAATAATAATAATAATAATAATAATAATAATAATAATAATAATAATAATAATTCGATCTCGATACTTGGATTTTTACCCATGGGTTAAACAATATTGCTTTCAAGTTATATCAGTCTATTTCACTCACGTCAACCATGTAGGCTGAGTGGATCTCGAACGAGCCCTCAGATCCAGGTGAAAATTCCTGACATAGCCGGGAACCGAAAGCGGGGCCTTCGGGTAAGAAGCAAGCAAGCTACCCCTACACCACGAGGCTGGAAAAAATAAAATAAGCTTTATGACAATTATCATTCACCCTACTTTCATTGAAATCAGTCTGGTTCAATCAGGGTCTTAGACTAGGTGAGGTTACTGAGGGCTAGAACTCCCTCCCGATGGAATGTTTACAAAACAAAATAGACAGGAACTGACAATAAGCAAGTGAAAGTAGATTCAACGTGCTGGCTCTTTTGAACATTCGTGGAGATATAATTGTAAAACCAACATATCTCTTGAAACTATTTTCTAAGAAGCCCTGAGTGTTGGATTTTAGATTGTATTCTGAAAATACAATTCACTGTAAAACTGTTGAACCTGATCTTATTATCCTTGTTCTGTATTTTATTGTAAGATCTTGTCCTGTACTGCAATCTGAATATCAATATAATTCACTTGTATCAGTGTCATTAAAACACCCCGCATCGGTCGATCCTGACTACGCTACAGGGTTCAATACAAATAGTTTCCTTGCCGTCAATCTGGTATTGTCCTCCCTGCAGTAGAGCCATCTTTAAGAAATTAATTTTCCTTCTGCTAAGTTAAATAATTTCGTGAAGCTGTTGCTAGCTTGGTTGATACCCTTTTAACACATTCCAGCGTTGTTCGATGGCATTGACGTTTATGGGAAACTGCATGATAATGTGCAGTGGTGACCCCTGGCTTCTGGTTTAAGGGACTTAAGTGAAAAAATATAATTGGAAAGATCAACGCAAAAAGATCGTCATTGCAAACACATTTTTCAAGAGAAAACAACAAACAGGGCCAACAGAAAAGTTTATTTAAAATCTCACATTCACCAACTCAGTGGTCTGTTTCATAAATATTTCTGTTGAAATGATGAACACACGACTTAAGTTGTGTAGTTACATTCAGAGCTGGACGTGGTTGTCCTTCACTTATAATTCTGCTTTTCTCCTTAATGTAAGATCTTAAAAGAAAGCGTACTAAATGTTTCTCTTAATAATCGTTCGATTACACAATGGTTAGAATAATTCAGTTCGAATTGCGCGGCACAATCGCGTGACCCTGGCGCTCTTACATCTATGCCTGATGAACTACTCTCTGATCGGTGTGATGTTATTTCAAAATCGCATCATTCCCACATTTTTTGTTTGATATTTACATTACAAGCTCACGAAACTAAATTATTTATAATACTACAACACACATTTGTCATATATCATCATTTATACCACAAGAAAAGAACCGCTCACTAGCAAGAACTCCAGTATTTCACGAAATAACAAATAAATCTCAGCAAAGATACATGATTCCAGCTTGCACCGCCCTCTTGACGGATGTGGCTGTTCGTACCGCATTCCAACCCCACGGAAGAGATCAACAACCAACAAGGGTTCACTTCTCGTGCTGCCATTTCTGGAGCAGTTTGGCAACAATTAGTAACAGTCACTAACCAGCCACGCTCGTTATCTCTGAGTATCGATAACTGTGCGTTTGAATTTTGTATAAATAACTTCCATGAAAATATGAGAAGTGAATTTTTTTCGTTGAAAATACAAGGGATGTACCACATCAACCGCATTTATGGGGAAACTCGCCAGTGATACTGTGGTAGAATGTAGTGTTGTGTGTAGTGTCTTTGTTGCAGGAATGTTGGGGACATGACTGACATCCAGTCACCGAGCCAAGGGAATTAACTGTTTACCACGAGACAGTTGGGAATCGAAAACGGTGCCCCGAGAACCGAAGGATAAGACGCTAACTATCCAGCCATGGAACAAGATTCGACTGAATTAATTTTCTTTCTTAATCCACTTACAGTCTAGGGATGGTTTTGTCCCCAAATACAGCAAGCGATCCCACCTCTACCGCCTCAAGGGTAATGTCCCGGAGCTTGCGACTTTGGGTCGTGGGAATGAAGCCGAGGAGGAGGACCAGTACCTCGCCCAGACATCCTCACCTACTATACTAAACAGGGATGGGAAGATCGGAATGGGTAGACAATGAAAAGGGGAGGAATCGGCCGTGGCCTTAAGTTAGTTACCATCACGGCATTTTCCAGGAGGAGAAGTGGGGAAACCACGGAAAACCATTTCGAGTATGGCTGAGGTGGGAATCGAAACCCCTCTACTCAGCTGACCTCCCGCGGATGAGTGGACGCCGTTCCAGCCCTCGTACGACTTTTCAAATTTCATGACAAAGCCGGGAATCGAACCCGGAGGCCCCGGCAGCTAATCAAACTAACCACTACACCACATAGGTGGATTTGTCTGAATTAATTAATTAACATAAAGCCGTGATTATTTTAGGATAAATGTTTTGAGTTACAGTCTATTTTGACCTGGACTGTAAGTTATTTGCTTTCCTGGTCTGCATACTCCAAACATATTAAGTTGCCGATTATCTTCAGAGATGAACATTACACTTAGTATTTCACGTTTATCATATTTATTTATTTATTTATTTATTTATTTTTGGTAGTTTACACAGTGACCCAATGTCTCACGCTCCAGGACACTGCCCTTGAGGCGGTCGAGGTGGGATCCATCGCTGAGTCCGTGAAAAAAACCAACCCTGGAGGGTAAGCAAATTAAAAAAGAACGTTTACACATTCCTCTTTCACCAGTATGAGAACTCTCCCAACTACCGTTCCCACCCAATCACCAGGATAAACGTTCTTGCTCCATGAGAAAATTTCTGATTCCATAATATAACTTCTTAGCTATGATTCAACTCAGATTACATTATCTGGTAAATATATGACAATTAAGTTACTTAAATCCATTCCTTTCTTTACAATACTTCTACAGTTTAATAGTAATAAGTTAATGTCATTCTTACTGGGCTTCCACTTCCCTGTATTCACATCACCGCTCCCTAGTCCAGCTCGTTTCCCTGAATGTACGCCCTTATCATCGCCCCAGTTATTTCTCTGTGTCTTGCCATTAAAAAGGAGATTCTGATGCTATTTATCGTCAAGGAACGGCATAGTATTTAGCTGAACATTTAGAATTGAGGTATAACAATGTGTCATACTGTATAATCGCAAATATTTAATATCGATATTTAAGTTGGGATGAAGGTGAACTGGTGTATATGGGGCCATGGCCTTACTCCATTACCACTTCCACATCGCATCTACAAATTGTACTGAATAATAAATAAATTAATAATAAGACAAATGATGATAATAATCATAGCAATAATGACAAATTTTTGAAAATGCAGCAGAAGAAATTCATGTGCAGGAAGAGGTAGCAGAACAAATAGGCTTGCAGATATTCTTTGAAACGACGGAAGAAATGTAAAACATTAAAGAGAGCACGACTCAATTGAACACCAAATATGGAACAATAAACCGTGGGCATAAATTTAAAAACCTTATTGAGTGAATCCAATCAAGCGGAGTAGATACAGGGGCCTTAGCGGCTAGAGCAGGAACAAATAGAGATAGCTTTCCAAACCACCCGAATATAAATAACAAAATATGCTTATGCTTTTCTATAAACACTGTAGTCAAGGCAGTATCACACTCTATGCGTCAGACCGCATTATCCTTCCCCAGAAATATGCGCTTGCTAAGTTATAGTGAAAAGGGAGAAAGACTCTCCACAACATATTTGGCCCAAACTACAAAAAAACGGGATCAACATAAGAAAATCCAGTCAAGAAATCTACTCTAAGATACAGAAGATCAAGGAGCGAGTTGGGTGTGCGTTTAGGAGCGCGCAGCTGTGAACTTGCATTCGGGAGATAGTGGGTTCTAATCCCACTGTTGGCAGACCTGAGGAAGGTTTCCCCTGATTTCCTATTTTCACACCAGGCAAATGTTGGGGCTGTACCTTAATAAAGGCCACGGCCGCTTCCTTCCCAGCCTTAGCCCTTTCCTTATCCTCTCGTCGCCTCGTCAGTGCGACGTAAAGCCAAATGTAAATATAAATATAGGTGATCACGGACACAATGTGCAAAGGCAGGGCTCGCTTGTAGGGTCACTTACGGTGGATGGACGACTATCGTTGGACAAAATACATTTTTAACAATTTCGATCTAAAGCCAAAAACAACATTTCCCTGGTAAGTTAATGTAAGGGACGTCCTCGAAGAAATGGGCCAACGACCAGATCACGCGCACAAGCGATACCTTTCCAGAAGCATCATCGTGACATTTGGGACTTTCCGGGATGAGATATGGACAACTGGTGCAAGTGGTCGGACGAGCGCCGGACAGCAATCAAGTGAAAGCCTACTGGATCAATGAAAAATTGAATAAACTTCATAATGTGTAACGAAATTTATCGTGGTCCCCAGTTGGTTGATTAGGGAATAATAAATAAACAATAATAATACTTTTCTATCCAAAACTGATGACAGTGATCACACTACAGAATAGAACACTACTGATGTGGGTTTAAGCTACCAGAACACGAAGATGAGAATGACCGCTGCAGAATGTCTCCCCAGCACGCTTCGTTTTTGTATGTCAGTGGCCCTCGTCATCGCAAGCGCTCTTTTAGCGAGTAAACAGAGCGGTCTGTGTTAGCTCTGTGTGAAACACGAGGACAAATACAGGAACAGCATGTAAACAGAAACCTTTTATCTAAATGACAATAACACTGGCAGCCCAATTCCCTCTTCGACTCTCTGTACTTACACCGCACAAACGTATTATTATTTAACATTTCCACATGTCCGACTCGTTGGCTGAATAGTCAGCGTACTGGCCTTCGGTTCAGAGGGTCCCGGGTTCGATTCCCGGCCGGGTCGGGGATTTTAACCTTCATTGGTTAATTCCAATGGCCCGGGGGCTGGGTGTTTGTGATGTCCCCAACATCACTGCAACTCACACACCACACATAACACTATCCTCCACCACAGTAACACGCAGTTACCTACAAATGGCAGATGCCGCCCACCCTCATCGGAGGGTCTGCCTTACAAGGGCTGCACTCGGCTAGAGATAGCCACACGAAATTAATTATATTATGCATTTCCACATAAATGACTCATTTGGTCTGGCCATATATCTAGGTCAACTGCGACTGAGAATTCATACCTGTAACGACTAACTGTGCGGAGGAAGGAAATGAATGAGAAGGAAGTGGCCGTGGCTGTAATAACGGTACAGCCCCAGCATTTGCCTGCTTTGGAAATGGAAAATCACGGAAAACCATCTTCAGGGCTGCCTACAGTGGTGTTCGAACCCGCTCTCTCCCGAAAACTGGATACTAAGCGACTGCAGCTACCGATCTCGGTACTGAAGTGTCTAATAACAATGATAATAATAATATTTTTTCTAATAAAATAGGCGGCGGTACTAAACCGAACTTCTCCATAAACTGAATCTCACACTTTAATCATATCTTCAGATGTACCGTTTTCTCTTTCAAAGGACTGAGTTTATTACTGGCCCAATAAGAAGTAATTTTCACTTCCATATGATTTCTGGTCTTAAGCTTGTAAAATCTTGTGACATCTTACAAACCAGCATTTTATTTTTCTGCTAAGCCACTCGTTCCGTTGGAAGAAATCATTTTGACATTGAAAATGTTCCTTAGATCACACAGTAATGGCCTCCACTTTAGCAAAAACGTAAAGTACGTTTCTTCACATAGTTGTGGCTAAAGTATTGAATGCAGAGAAATGGTGAAGGCTTCCAAACGAAACGCGTATTTTTGAGAGCTCAATCAAATGAAAAAGAAAATTTTTGGAAATCATATCCAGTCCAAATATTATTCACGAAAAACCCATAAAAATGGCATTTAAAAAATGAACTTGTTCTACAGTTATTATCCGATGTGCATTTTAAACTTTTCAATTGACCTTTTGTTAAAAAGCACTTGTGGCAGATTTTTTATTTTCGAAAAACTAAGGTCTCCAGATCGATTTGCAGGGGATCATGTGTGATATTACAATAGCGTTACTAGTGGTAGAGTTAGTCAACCAATGAGTTTCCGGTTTGAGTTTATGCTCGGTAACAATGAATCACGTATGTCGTGTGCCATTATGTCTTCAACACGGAAACGTTGTTTGGTTGCAAATAACTTAAAAAGTGGTGAAATATAGTGATGAATCAGGACCGAGTGGTCGTTCAGATGAAGCTGTCGTGATAGTAGAGCGATTAACAAAGACAATTGATGAAGATAATCGACCTTCATCATGAGTCCGGCAACTGACCTTGCTCCTTCTAAATAACTACTCCACCGAGCTCGATAGCTGCAGCCGCTTAAGTGCGGCCAGTATCCAGTATTTGGGAGATAGTGGGTTCGAACCCCACTGTCGGCAGCCCTGAAAATGGTTTTCCGTGGTTTCCCATTTTCACACCAGGCAAATGCTGGGGCTGTACCTTAACTAAGGCCACGGACGCTTCCTTCCCATTCCCAGACCTTCCCTGTCCCATCGTCGCCATAAGACGTGTCGGTGCGACGTAAAACAAATAGCAAAAAAAAAAATAATAACTACTCCCTTTCCTCGACTAAACCAAAACGGTGTTTTATGATTTTCAAATTATTTCAAAATAACTAAATCAGTTAAATTTAAACATTAACCCCAGATCAACTATGGCGGTTACCTGTTTACTACTGTAGTTCTTTGCTGCTACGCTAGTATTCACGACAATTGATGCATTACGGATACCATTAGATTGCCATTGACAAGAACAGTTTGCTGAAGAGTGACAAAGCAACCCCCTACTCTATTGTATTCCGGTAGCCAGAAAATGTGGAAGGATAAGAAAGAGAAAGACGAAGATTATCTCTTTTTTTTTCTTTAACTCCGAACTGACGACATGACATCGCTATTTTATGGTGTCCTCATCTTCTCAGTAAAATTGCATTTTTGGTTTCGATATGACCGTATCGACAGTTCCCTTCTCCGAAACAGAAAGGGAAAGGTACCTATAAAATGTATAGAATACTGGTAAAGAACTTGAGTTCTGCGAGAAATGAAGAAGAAATTGAATATTTAAAGTTGACAGTCATATATGTGTGTGTGGAATTTTGCGAGAACTATTTTGTGACAAAGAACAAAGTAGACTGGCTCCAGTGTACAGTTTTAAAACATGAGACAAGCACAATTTATGGAAAAAATTTTGGTGATTTTGGAAGGTCCAAAGTGTACCAAAAACTGAAACGGAGAAATAAAAAAACATTAAAAGTGTGAAAAATTTAAAATCTTTAGGTTTAATTAGATTTGAATTTTGTTGTTGAATGTATTCATTCTCTAATAGTACGTAACATATTTCGCAAATGTTTCGTACATATTCTGCACACTAGATGTTTAAAGGTACTTATTTATATGAATAGTCAATTATTTCTACCTCTTTGCGTCATCCCTCCCTGGTGGGCGGCGTATCACCCGCCTTGCGGCAACTCTCCCGTTAAGCACTCTTCTATTCCTTGGCTCGTAATGGTCCTAGGTGAGTTTTGTACCACAAACTATTTGTTAAATGATCAAGTACAAATATTGTTCTTCCCTTTCTGGGAAAAGTTGTCAATCCGAAACCCTTATTCAAAAAATAAACCCGCTAAAACAAAAACTTGCGGCGCGTCACCCGGTTTTACCTAAGCCATAAGTCAAAACTTCATAGGAAATACGATAGGAATATTCCAAATAACATCCAATTAACTTTCTTCTTTCGAGGAAAATGTGCCGGTACTGCATACCATTTACCGCCACCAATAAACGCTGTTAATAATAATAATAATAATAATAATAATAATAATAATAATAATAATAATAAATGAAACTCAAATCTAACAATGAATTTATCAAAGAAAAGGAGTGGTAGAATTGATGAGGAAGAGAAGGTTGTAGTTTTATGGATAGTTTTTAGGATGGAAAATAACAGACTACGAAGAGAAATTTTAAATTCTTCAGGAGGAGGAAGGCAGAGCTGAAAGAGTTGGTTGGGAAAGGTTGGACTTGAAACGAAAAATGATACAGAGGGCAGAAGTCGATTTAGACAACTCATTATGAAGTTCCGCGAATTCCCGGAGACTGCGGAGAGTCTAGTGAGAAAAGGTAGATCCTATACATGAGAGCAGAAGGAGGAGCTAGGAGAAAGGACGAAATTATATTGGCAGAGAGTGATTGCAGAATACCTAAAGTTAATGCAAAGATAGTCAAACGTGGTCCATAGATGGTCGAAGAGAATGAAAAACAATAAATAAATAAATAAATAAATAAATAAATAAATAAATAAATAAATAAATTAAATAAATAAATAAATACATAATAAAACAAATTCTCCACCATCTATATTAGTGGTATTCAGAGTGTGGTACGCGTACCGCTAGGGGTACGTGGGGTCGTCTCAAGGGGTAAGGAAATGTATCGTAGCTTCTAACTGTTTTCACTGAGCAATTTCATAAAAGAGTTGAGCAAGCTCATTTTCAATAAAATCTTGTTTTGAGAAAGTGTTTTTTGTCCACCACTGCACAGAGTCCACTCTCCGAACTATTCACTCTAAAACGTGTGTCAGTTTGTACCTCGCACTGTACAGGTATGTACATATGCTTATTCATGCTGCATTGCTCTTTTTAATTTTTTGTTTCGTAATCCACACTTTCACTTCAAGTTTTCTTTACTACCGGTGTATATAGTACAAAAGTAATTGTTGCATTAAAAATTACACTCATATGCATATCGTTGCTAGGCAATTAAAACGTAATTCCACTCACAAAAAGAAAGAAACACGTTTCGATGGCCTAGATTGAATACCTCGTATCTCAAAAAGTTCTTCCTATCCATTATTTCCCTTAAGACTGGTCACGCCTCCCAGCCACACATGGATATGCAGTCCATCAGAACAATGTTCATTGGGTTTATTTTCCTATGCTGATGCTTAAAGGAAAATGAACCTTATAAAATTATACTGTAGGAGTCAGTAAATACGTCACGCAGACATACTTTCCTATAGTACGGTACGATAAGGTTCATTTTCCTTCACATGACGGCATAGGAATAAAGAACACAACGAACATAGTTCTAATGGACTGCGTATTCATGTGTGGCTGGGAGGCGTAACCAGTCTTAAGGGAAGTAATGGATAGGAAGAACTTTGAAGAGATACGAGGTTTTCATTCTAGGCCATCGGTTTCTCCAACTGTCTTTTAAATGCTTGTCGTGCTAGAAGGGATCAGAAGACTCCAATGGTTGAATAATTGGACTATCTTTATGAAAAGAAATTATCAGGAACAGTTCTCCGGCCATTGCTGACTGCTCAGTTTTCGTCTTCTTCTGTAAACTATACTCCGAAGGAGTCACGCGGTTTCCCTTGCCCAGCGATGATTATAAGCAATACATTGTTTCTTGAGAATAGGGTGGTGTAGCGGCTTAGCTGCTTGCCTGTCATCTCCGTGACCGTGGTTTGATTCCTGGTGTTGATGATGTGGAATTTTCACTTGAAAATTCCGTGGTGTTAAGACGGACGTGCGCCCCTAAACCCCGCCACAACTCGTTCATACCTCAGCGCGCGTAGCAAACCTGAGCAAGCCGGATAAGCTGCGGAAGATGATGGTGGTGATGATGATGATGATGATGATGATGATGATGATGACAGTTAATATTATTTGGCATCCAGGAACAATCATTTGTTATTTCTGGTATAATCACGATATACTCGTACATCTGGAATACGAAGGTAAAGCAACTGGATTGTGAGAATAGGCCAACCAACCACTGATCTATACGATGCACTTTACCTGTTAAATATCAGAAGGAACACTTGCACTGAACAGCATCATAGTGGTCTTAGAAAGCTGCAGCATTGCGAGGAAGGTGTTGAATAGCGATTTGAATGATTCATATATGAAGAGCATCAATAAACTATAACAGTGTTTAGCTGGGCATGGATAGTAATCCTTAATAGTACCTGGAAGGCGGTAATCCTGATTGACAACTCACCTTGCACTTTTCGCTCCTGCACGCTCATTCACTTCACACACAACAGATGCTCGTAGATAAGCTCGGCCAGAACAATACACGACAACTGTTCCCTGAATCGACTTCAGTGAAAGTCCGTCCCTTTCACAGTCAACACACACATTTCACCTGGTCGCTCCACACAGCGAACTACTTAACACTGACAACTAAACAACAACAGCTCCGCAGCTAACCAGCATTACAGTGTTCCTCACAATAACGTAAACTGCACCACTCTACTCACACCATCTGCTCCACATTCAGACTCCATATCGATCTACCGTCAACGGTAGTACACACACAGTAACTTACTCCAAGGCAGTAGTCCGCTCAGTACATGACGATGCTATGACGACAACAAGCACTACTGCCGTCCAGATCCTATCATTCACTCCATGTTAGTTGACATTCAGTACTCCAGTCAATACTCGAAGGCGGAACACACACATTACTCCGCTCAGATAGTCAGACACCCGTGCGACACTGACGACAGCCAGTGCCACTGTCGCCCCAGTCCAACTATTGAACTCCAACACTGAGTGACTGTTCGCCGGTAGCCTCCTATTTTACACCCTGATGGTGGAGTACTAGAATATTCGGAGCTCCGGCTAGATAGGGAAGTTTCTTGATTTCCGTTCAGGAAGGCCGACTGTGAAACTAGACGAAAGCACAATGCAAGGAGAGGCCGGCAATGCCCTCGAGCCCAGCAGGGACGTCCCAGTTCTGACTCACTAATCCGTTCCAGAAAAATATGAAGGGGGCTACGACATATTTACAATTTATAACATCAACGATGCTGTTAGCTGTGTTATATTAGGGTTCAAAAGTAAATAAGTACCTCGGGGAATCACGCACAATCTAAACGAAAACCTATCCATGGAAAATAGATGTCCGAACCTCTTCTTCTACTTTTTGTGCCGTCTCATCACAGAATATTGGCGTTTATCATGAAGTAAGATTTCCCCCATTTGTGTTTCCTGTATCAGAGTCGTGAATATCAAATCACTGACGGAGGTTCCTTATCCACTATAATACAGTATTTTTCCACTAACGTCTTCGCATCATCTCTTCTAATAATAATACCGTACTAATAATAACAATAATAATAATAATAATAATAATAATAATAATAATAATAATAATAATAATAATAATAATAATAATAATAATAATAATAATAATGCTATAGGTTTTACGTCCCACTAATTACTTTTACGGATTTCGAAGACTTGGAAATGCCGGAATTTTGTCCCACAGGAGTTCTTTACTTGGCAGCAAATCTATTGTACAGGGCTGACCTGTTTGAGCACTTTCTAATACCATCGGACTGAGCCAGGATTGACCCTGCCCATCTGGGCCCCGAAGGCCAGTGCTCTACCGTCTGAGCTACTCATCCCGGCCGTACCTCTTCTAGCTTGCCTGCTATAATCACTTGTATTAGGCTGTATTTGTCCTTTCCGAATATTTGATCGAAACAGGCTAATTTCCCGTGTTTTGCAAGGGTTAAGACTTCTCATGATTTCCTGACTCAACGCAGTACCTCCTTGTTAGTGAAGTTGTATACACATAGGATCTTGAACTTTCTGCTATACATCCACAGATCAAAGGGCTACAGTCGAATCCATTTCCAAAGCCTTTGGAGCCCATCCTTCTGTTCTGTAAAGCAGCACTGGAATAGAATAGAATAGAATAGAATAGAATAGAATAGAATAGAATAGAATAGAATAGAATAGAATACTCCCATCCCCCGGTTTTGGGGCCATTGCCAATGGCTGCTAATTTCAGATGCCTACCGGCTACAATACGTAGCCTGCATGGTTGCTAGGTAACATTGTCTGGACATCCATCCATACCCCACATCACACCTGCACGGTTGCAATGGTTACACTCCCGTCACACATTTTGTCGCGTAACGTTACAAAAATTTTCGGATGACCCCGAGCCATGAGACATTTTTGTCAGTTGTTGTTGTTTGAGTCATCAGTTACCGAGCTCGATAGCTGCAGTCGCTTAAGTGCGGTCAATATCCAGTATTCGGAAGATAGTGGGTTCGATCCCCACAGTCGGCATCCCTAAATATGGTTTTCCGTGGTTTCCTATTCTCACATCAGGAAAATGCTGGGACTGTACCTTAAATAATGCCACGGCCGCTTCGTTCCCGCTTCTAGCCTTTTCCTGCCCCATCGTCGCCATAAGACCTACTTGTGTCGGTGCGAGGTAAAGCACCTTGAAAAAAATGAGTCTTCTGTCTATAGACTAGTTTGATGCAGCTCTCTGAGCCACCCTATCCTGTGCTAAAAGAAAAAGCATAACAGTGAGACATTCGATTATATACTTATCAGAATGCATACACACGAATTTCTTATGGAAACTAGAGATTAACGGACAGAAAATATTGAAGACAACACTAGGCCCAGTAATGTTCAAAAAGGGTATAGGAGAAGAGCCAATGAAGAACATTGTGAAAATACAGCGGCAGCTCGTGAGTTTTGTGACCAGAAGTTCAATTAAAGGTAACAAAATGTGCTATTTTGGTTTTGGTCCAACCGCTATTGGTGTCCTTAGTGAAAATCAAACATATAGTTCAGTACTGTCTACTCCTTATGCTACAGCCAGCAATTCATGCTTTTCTCTAGTATATATGGTGATACTTTTAAATGTATGCATATCGTCATTGCGCTAAGAAAACCGCTATCTTATAATATTTCGACTAAGTAACCTGACGAGAAAGGTTCCATCATCTAATGTTTTACAAAAGTCAGGAACGTACAACTACGCTATAAAGTATTGTAATGCAATTATAACTTATTCACTCAACAGATAAAAATAACACGACAAGGTCGGATGCACTCTCGTACGTGACAGAGAATCTTTCCTTAACTTTCAATCGCTTTGCTGACGGGCCGAGTCCGTGTGTGAGAAGCAGCCGACCGGCGTCATGAACGATCGAAGAAGATCGGCTCTTCACTAGATTCAATTTTAACAGAAAATCTGCTTCTGTCACCTTCTTACCCCTGCCTCTCTTCCTCAACCTGCCACGAGCTCTCTGCTTGCTTGTGTTCAGAGAAAAGGCAGAAACCAAGAAAGCACCAAACAAATGAGTGGTGCCACAGTTAGTGTTTACCATCCGAAATATTTATATGCGGAAGAGTGGAGGAGGATATGTACATTATACTCAAATTTGGACCTTAAAAATAAAATTCCAATCTTAATTTTATAAGGCGTTCAGTAAACCTATGAACACGTAGCACGAGCACTGCCTGCAAATATATAAAAATTGTAGCCGAATTCATGAAGAAGAGAAGACTCATCTTCTATGGTTACTTAGAATAAATGATTTACAGTTGACTTTACGTTGCATCGACACAGATAATTCTTATGGCAACGATGGGATTGGAAAGGGCTAGGAGTGGAAAGGAAGCGGCCGTGGCCTTAATTAAGGAACAACCACAGCATTTTCCTGGTGTCAAAATGGAAAACCACGGAAAACCCTCTTCAGGCCTGCCAAAAGTGGGGTTCGAACGCACAACCTCCCGAATGCAAGCTCACAGCTGCGCAACCCTAACCGCACCGCCAACTAAATCGGTGAATTGGAGTTTCCTGGAGTTGTCTTTCAGAGCCAAAGTTGATGCATTTTTCTCGGCTCAGTCCTGAACTATTTAAAGGTGCGCAAATACGCCAGCGTTGTGTCGGCACATTTACTGACGTATGAAAGAACTCCTGAAGGGCTAATTTCCTGGTACCTCGGCTTCTCCAAAAGCCGTAAAAGAACTGCGTGGGAGATAAATTCAGTAATAATATTATTGAACAGATGAAGTAAATGTGGTATTTTTATTTGTTAATCATTTGATTTTCCAGTATATGACCTCATAAACTGGTAATTCTGAACAAAAAATTAAGAAAAAAATACAAAAACGCAAAATAAACAATCTATAATTTTAGCAAGTGAAAGATATATCGTCGTTGTACCTAGAAAATCCGCTATGTGATAATATTTCAGCCTAGAACTCTGACCATAAAGGTTCTGATAATCAAAGGCTCAGTATTGCATGAACTATATCACCGAATTTTCGTTCTCAGCAAGTGCGATAGCTGCAGTAGCTTAAGTGCGGGCAGTATCCATTATTCGATAGATCGTGGGTCTGAACCTCACTGTCAACAGCCCTCAAGATGGTTTTCCGTGGTTTCCCATTTTCACACCAGGAAAATGCTAGGCCTGTGCCTTAACGCCACGGCTTCTTCTTCCCACTCCTAGGCCTTTCCTGTCCCATCGTCGCCATAAAACCTATCTCTGTCGGTGCGATGTAAAGCAACTTGTAAAAAAATTATTTATAAATCGTTCTAAGTGATACATGTGCTTCAAGTTAGTATTTCTCCCCTTACATTTGTCACATAGCAATATTTCATGCCCAACGACGATATGTAGCCTATACCTACCTGTTAGTCCCTTTCCGGGTACGGGAGCCCGGGAGGTGGTGAGATAAAATTGTTGAGTTATTTTTACAGCCAGATGCCCTTCCTGACACCAACCTCATTTGAAGAACTAATTTAACATGAAGTCAATGATGATGAATGAAATTGGGTAAGGAGGCGGATGGAATCGCCTGTGAATATTAATAGAAACTGCCCCGGCATTTGGCTTGAAGTGAAGATGGGAAACCACAGAAAACTATTCTCAGGACAGCCGACATTGAGATTCAAGCCGGCTTGTCTCCCGAATGCAGAGCTTAGTTCCAAAGCCGTAGCAGGACAGCCGACAGTAAGGTTCGAACCCGCTTGTCTCTCAAATGCAGAGCTTTCGTCCAAGGCCGTAGCAGGACAGCCGACCCTGGGATTCTAACCCGCTTGTCTCCCGAATGCAGAGCTTACCTCCAAAACCGTAGCAGGACAGCCGACATTGGGGTTTGAACCCGCTTGTCTCCCAAATGCAGAGCTTTCGTCCAAGGCCGTAGCAGGACAGCCGACCCTGGGATTCGAATCCGCTTGTCTCCCGAATGCAGAGCTTAGTTCCAAAGCCGTAGCAGGTCAGCCGACATTGGGGTTTGAACCCGCTTGTCTCCCGAATGCAAAGCTTAGTTCCAAAGCTGTAGCAGGACAGCCGACATTGGGGTTTGAACCCGCTTGTCTCCCGAACGCAAAGCTTAGTTCCAAAGCCGTAGCAGGACAGCCGACAGTGGGGTTCGAACCGGCTTGTCTCCCGAATGCAAAGCTTAGTTCCAAAGCCGTAGCAGGAGAGCCGACAGTGGAGTTCGAACCAGCTTGTCCTCCGAATACAGAGCTTTCCTCCAAGACCGTAGCAGGACAGCTGACAGTGGGATTCGAACCCGCTCGTCTCCCGAATGCAGAGCTTACCTAAAAGGCCGTAGCAGGACAGCCGACAGTGGGGTTCAAACCCGATTGTCTCCCGAATGCCGAGCTTACCTCCAAAGCCGTAGCAGGACAGCCGACAGTGGGGTTCAAACCCGATTGTCTCCCGAATGCCGAGTTTACCTCCAAAGCCGTAGCAGGACAGCGGACAGTGGGGTTCGAGCCGGCTAGTCTCCCGAATGCAGAGTTTAACTCCAAAGCCGTACCAGGACAGCCGACAGTGGGGTTCGAACTCGCTTGTCTCCCGAATGCCGAGCTTAGCTCAAAAGGCGTAGCAGGACAGCCGACTGAGGGGTTCGAACCCGCTTGTTTCCCGAATGCAGAGCATAACTCCAATGGCTGGACTAGGAATTAAATTGGGCAGAGTTGTACATAAAAACTTTTGAAATTTTATTCCTTTCTCCTTTGTTTCTAGTTTAAAAATTGCGAAATGGGAAATCTGAATGAATAACAATGATATTATGAGCTCGTCGACTATAAGAATAGCAGGGACTTAGAAGTCCGAAAATCAGGTACAAAAACTTGTAATAAATTGCAAACTCAGCAAAGTGCCTTATTACTCTTGACAGATAAAGCATTCACAAGAGCTCGACTTGCTCCGATCATTTACACTACATGGGAGGCTGCGCACCAAAAATACCATAGTCCAGCCTCGCAGAGGCATGAGTTTCTTATGGCGCACTTAAGTTCCAACTGACAACCTATCGGTTGTCCTCAATTAAACTTTTTTACACACAGTTTCCCCGATATTGGCTTATCTCTTGCTTAACAGTTATAGGGTTCACTGTTCCCAAAGCGAACTAACACCAGTAAAACTTTACATACAGATATAAATGTACAAGGGCATAATTGCCCGTACCAAGTGTCCTTAGTGTAAAAATAAAATATTCAACATGACCCGCTATAAACAAAAGACTAGGGGGCGAAATACTTGCCCTCCTTGTAGAAATAGTTAAAAACCTTAGTGGTCCTCTGGCCCAAAGATACAGAGGCTAATCCTGTACTAGACCGGGGTGACTAAATGAGAATCGTTAATGCCAATAACGATTCAAGAAATTTAGAACTGTTGGAAACTTTAGTCACTCCATGAGGGCTGAATGGGAGGGTCATCACTCTTTGTTCCCTTATATTACCGGTACCTATTTCCCAGTAGGGATCAGAATTGCCGCATTTCTGCATTTAAACCACCTGACTGAGAAAATTGCATTAAATAAAAGAGGTTGAAATCTTCTCCTCAAACTACCCGCGGGAGCTATCACATGTCTAAGAAAATTCTGCGATTACCTTGAGTTTCTGGGCCTTCCTAACGCAGGCCGCGCCCCCGCCTCCCTTCGGACACGCCGCACTCACAATCACTGGAGCAATTCAAACACTACGTCCCTAAAGCGGCCTGCTTTTATGGTAATTTAAGGGGAAGCTTCCAGAACCCTTTAATGATAGGCTGGATTCCGATACCCAACCCCGGTTTTCATAGGCTAGAGAAAATGTTTCCAAATTTTTTAATAGGTTGATTACAATCGAGGAGGAACCAGCTGAAGTGTTGACAACTTCTAAACATTAAAAAAGCAAGCCTCAGAACCAGGTTTATAAACATCGAAAATAAATATAATTAGAGTTTAGCCCGCTAGAGGGAGCAAATAAACCGATGGTAGAGACATCTAACAGTTGATGTCCAAAGTTTCTTATAGTTCACAAGTCCAAGTTTGTTTACGTGGATGGCCTTAAATAAGGCGCGCAGTTTAACTAGCCAGGGAAGGTGTGCCCCTTGCACAATTATTATTATTATTATTATTATTATTATTATTATTATTATTATTATTATTATTATTATTATTATTATTATTATTTCATTTGTATATGTATTCGTAATATTTTAATCTGGGGTGTCATCATATGTGATATAAGTAATTTGTTTTGTACAAGCGGATGGGAAAACAATGCTATGTACAACTCGGAAAGTTTCCGTGAGTTATGTGGACAGTCCAGAGTCCGATGGCGTGGCATTGTTATTGTCTTGGGACCCGGAACAGATTCGAGGCGTGGTCTTGGAATGGCAAGAGGATCTTCCACTAGTGATTACACCAATCTAGATGTACCATGTGAAAGTAGGGGAAAACTGAGGTCTATATAGGCACGTGAGTAAACAACAGAGACGAGACCTGCCTCAAAACTTTGGTGTAACGTGCTTGACTTAAAACCCTTTTAGAACGTGATTGACGTTTGAATTTTTGTGGAATGTAAAGTGTGGAGTGCTTAGGCACTTGGTATTATATCACTTGTGGCGGCTTCATGTCTTATATGTTGGTGAAAGCTATGGGGTACTGTATTTTAGACTTTCCATAATTTATGGTCTGGAACAAGAAGCGTGTGTTGCTCAAGAGAAAGTATCTTTAAACCAAGTCTTAGAATCAGTGAACACAGAAAAATAAAGGTAGAGTATCAATGTGATATAACACGTGCCGATGATGAGAATCTGTTAGTGGTGTTGATACATGGATACAGTAAAGTTTATTTATCCATAAATAGTTTCTTTTAATTAGTGTTCATCGGGCTAACTACAAATGGGAGCTTGGTCCTCGCTTTTGGTCTCCCACCGTTTTTATTTTTATTGTTGGATAATGGTGCAAATATGGAATTTTCCAGAAGTATTTTGTGAGCGTATTCTATGTATATTTTGCTGTGTTGATGAGGTTCTCATGCACGGATTTTAGTCAGAATATAGTCAGTTATTTTAGAATTAGTGGAGTTAATGGCGAATCTATATGAGTTCCTACCTATTTAGTCGCTTTCAGAAAGAAGGTAAGGCCTGAAGCAGATGTACCAGTACGCAGCTTTATTACACGCCCTGGGAGCGAGAATTATTATGCTTTATTAAAATTTGAGTGATTCATTATGGTGAATTCTGGCGCCCATACAGTATTACGGACATTTCGATTAATTTACTAATATATTTTATTCCAATTATTTTATTAATTTATTTCACTTATTTACTCATATATAATAATTAGATATTTATATGACACCCAACAGTGGGGCAATGGTTATTAATTTTTATTTAAATAATATTACACCCTAAATTGAAAAACATACCCCATGGCTCAACAGCCCCGAAGGGCCCTCGCCTTTCAAGCGAATGCTGCTCAACCCGAAGGCCAGCAGATTACGAGGTATTGTGTGGTCAGCGCAACGTATTCTCTCGGCCATTATTGTTGGCTTTCTAGCCCCCAGATCCGGGTAAAAATCCCTCACCTGGCTAGGAATCGAACCCGGGGGCATCAGTTAAGAGGCAAGCACGCTACCCTTGGACCACGAGGTCGGCACAACCCATAAATGGAGAAATAATAAATAAAAAATATGGTGTAATGTAAGTGGTACAGCTTACATCTCTTTAAACCTCGTAACGAATGACCACAGCCCTCAAGAAGTACAAATCTTTATCTCCAGTCTGCGAGCTAATGAAAAATACGTGTCGTTGTTGTTCAGAATTGAACTGAACTTTGTTAAATTTAACTTGGAGTATGCCACCGAGCAATATCTATTCATTGCCGATGAAAGGAGAGTTAATAGGGAAGATTTATGCAAGCATGAACTGAATGCTTAATGTAATACCTACTCCCTTTAACACACTAGCGGTTTAGTACAGTTCAGTTTAGTTTAATGGATCAGCGGTGGAGTTTCGGTCCCCGCGTACCAAGATAGCAGGTTCCAACCCAGCAGAGATGGTCGGGTGTTTGAAGGGGAGAAGAATGTCCATGCCCATGTCGTACGATGTCGGCATGTACTGTAAAAGATCCCTGGTGATATATTTGGTATTCCCTCGACAAAATGCATTTTAAAAAACTCAACCACAGACGCCCTAGAGAGATTCGGTTAACTGTGACATATAATAGGCCTAGAGTTAAACGGAACGTCGAAATTGGCGAGCAGACAGCCAGATGGAGTGAAATTAAAAAGTCTGCCCACGGCAGATGAGGCCATGCGATTCTTCTTCTTCTTCTTCACCTAATACACACAATTTTACTTCACTAACATAAACATCGTCCGGTATGATGATCACTTTACTGATGAAAACAACTCTAGTTAACTTTACAGAGTAGCTGACGTATTTTCACACCAGGCCACGGCCGCTTCTTTCCCACTCCCAGCCCTTTCCTGTCCTATCGTCGCTATGAGACCTATCTGTGTCGGTGGGAGGCAAAGCAGCTTGTAAAAAACAAACAAAAAACAGAGCAGATGATTTTGAATGGCTGGCATTCTCTACATGCGGTAGGAAGGTTTTATATGTTTTGTCATTTTTAATAATAATAATAATAATAATAATAATAATAATAATAATAATAATAATTGTATTGCCTTTACGTCCCACTAAGTACATTATACGGTTTTCGGAGACGCCGAGGTGCCGAAATTTTGTCACATTGGAGTTCCTTTACGTGCCAATAAAGCTACCAACACGAGTCTGACGTACTTGAGTACCTTGAAATACCACCGGACTGAGCCAGGATCGAACCTGCCAAGTTGAGGTCAGAAGACCAGCGCCTCAACACTCTGAACTACTCAGCCTGGCAGAGACAGGCCTTTTGACGATGATGAGATAGAGCAGGAAAGCGTCGGGTGAGAAATAATAATAATAATAATAATAATAATAATAATAATAATAATAATAATAATAATAATAATGTTATTGTTTTTAAGACCGGTCGAGTTGTTCGTGCGGTTAGCTGCGAGCCCTCATCCGGGAGATAGTGGGTTCGAATCCCACTGTCGGCAGTCCAAAGATGGTTTTCCGTCGTTTCCTATTCTTACACCAGGCAAAAGCTGACGCTGTACCTTACTTAAGGCCACGGCCGCTTCCTTCCTATTCCTAGGCCTTTCCTGTCCCATCGTCGCCATAAAACCTATCTGTGTCGGTGCGACTTAAAGCAAATAGCAAAAAAAGAGTTTTACGTACCCCTAATTACTTCTTCAGTATTTAGAGACTGAGAGGCACTGGAATTTTGTCCAGCAGGAGTTCCTTTACGTGGCTGTAAATCTACCGACACGAGTCTGACGTATCTGAGCACCTTCAGATACCATTAGACTGAGCCGGGATCGCGCCTGCCATGCTGGGCTCGGAAGGCCAGCGCTCTTCCGTCTGAGCTACTCAGCCGTGCGGGAAGGAAGTGATCGTGGCCTTGGTTACTGTACAGCCCCGCCGTTTCACTGGTGTGAACATCCCGCTCCCCACCCTACCTTAATCATTCGGGATAAGTCAATGCTTTGCATGCCCTATTACTCTCAGGTCTTTTTCTAGGAATTCATCCACCCATTCAGTCACTATTGTCTAGTTCAATAGCCCTCATTTTCATCTGCACTCTCCTATGATTTTCTTCTTAATCAGTTTACGCTCCAGGGTCGGTTTTTCCCTCGGACTCAGCAAGGTATCCCACCTCCACCGCCTCAAGGGCAGTGTTCTGGAGCTTCAGACTTTGGGTCGGGGGATACAACTGCGGAGGATGACCAATACCTCGCCCAGGCTGCCTCACCTGCTATGCTGAACAGGAGCTTTGCGGAGGGAAGGGAAGAGTGGAAGGTTTAGACAAGGAAGAGGGAAGGAAGCGGCCGTGGCCTGAAGTTAGGTACCATCCCGGTATTTGCCTGGAAGAGAAGTGGGAAACCACGGAAAACTACTTCCAGGTTGGCTGAGGTGGGAATCGAACCCACCTCTACTCAGTTGACTTCCCGAGGCTGAGTGGACCCCGTTCTAGCCCTCGTACCATGTGTCAAATTTCGTGGCAGAGCCGGGAATCCAACCCGGGCCTCCGGGGGTGGCAGCTAATCACACTAACCACTGCACCACGGAGGCGGGCTCCTATGATCTTCTCTATCAAAAGCCTTGGATAGGGCAGTAGCGATGTAGTCCATTTGACCTCAATTGTTGCAACCACTGAACCTTGTGTTCATTATTCTACAACCCAGTTCGAAGCACGAGCAACCCATTTTGGAAAATGTAACTGCACGACAACATGCACTAGTATGCACGGTATTATGTACACTTCTAACAGTGATGATGATCAGGTGCCTTGAAGTCGACATCGATTCTAGCGACTGCATGGAGGAACTGCCTCAATATGTTTCGGTCTTCAGCCATATACTTCAGATCCTTCAGTGACATGTTCATTTTGGATTTGAAGGAGTCTATCTGGGCGAAAATTGCAAGGAGCCCAAACAACATTTGAAGAAGAAGAAGAAGAAGGCTATCCATCTCAACGCTGGCCGCCGTCTTCTCGGAGACCACTCCACCTTCCCAAGCATACTAGTTTCTTACCAAAGAATCAGAGTGTATCACAATGTGCTCAAAATATGACAGCTGTAATCTTGTAATGAATACCTCAACACCGGGCGAGTTGGCCGTGTGGTCAGGGGCACGCGGCTTTGAGCTTGCATCCGGGAGATAGTGCGTTCGAATCCCACTTTCGGCAGCCCTGATGGTTTTCCGTAGTTTCCCATTTTCAGACCAGGCTGTACATTATTAAGGCCACGGCCGCTTCCTTCCAACTCGCAGGTATTTCCAATCTCATCGTCGCCATAAAAAAACTCAAGAGACAGATCTGGTTTAATTTTTTCATTCAATCACTACTGATCTGTATTTAGGGCAGTCGCAGATTCCTTATCTGTTGTTTTCCTAGCCTTTCCTCAAATGATCGCAAAGAACTTGGATATTTACTGAACGTCTTCCTTGGTAAGTTATTCCAATCCCTAACTCCTCTTCCCATAAAGGAATATTTGCCCCAATTTGTCCTCTTCAATTCCAACTTTATTTTCATATTGTGATCTTTCCTACTTTTAAAGACATCACTCAAACATATTCGAATACTGATGTCATTCCACGCCATCTCTCCACTAACAGCTCGAAACATACCATTTAGTCGAGCAGCTCGTCTCCTTTCTCCCAAGTCTTCCCATCCCAAGCTTTCCAACATGTTTGTAACGCTACTCTTTTGTCGTAAATCGCCCAGAACAAATCGAGCTGCATTTCTTTGGTTGTTTTTGAAACAAGTAATCCTGGTGAGGTTCCCATACACTGGAACCATACTCTAGATCCACCCTATGCATTTATCTTTCGCGCAATATACTTCTTCAACACCCGAGCTCAAATGCATCAATATGCTTCCTATCTCGCTTCTTTATAATCCAGGTTTCATAACCATATGTAGCTATGGGAAAGAATAATGCCTTATTCATTCTGATTTCGGGATGCAACGATACATCTGAACACTTGATGGTCTTATCCCGGCCTTTGAATGCTACTATTCCAAGGGCAAATCTTCGGCAAATTTCTGGACTGCTTGAGACACCTCAGCTGATGGTTGATCCCAACAAACAGAAACTACAGTAGAACTTCATTAATCCGGACTAATTGGGGCTCTAAGTTGTCCGAATTAATGAAAGCCAGGATTAAACAAAATAACTTACGAAATGAGCCAAGGTATATATTTAATCACCCTGTTCAGTAAAAAGAATTTGTAGAGTACAGTATTTTAAATTTAAGAAATACAAACGTTAATTACTAACTCATACAAGATATAATGCAATACAGCATTAGGCCCTACAAAATACGGAATATGAGTGCAGTACGAAATTAGAATATGGCAATCAAGGCACACCTTCTTTGACTACACTTGACCCCCTTACTGGTCTGAGGAAACTTCTGATTTTTTCTTGTCTTCCTTAGATAATAATTTCTTTAATAAGTAACTCACGCAGATACCTCAAATGTTCGCAATGTGGAGATATGTTTTGATTGGTGTTTTCTTCAAAGTATTTAATGACAATGTTTAGATGTTCTTTAATTTCACTAAGTTTTGGCTTAGGGTTTATAAGATCACCTGCTTCATCCTAGTCATATTCATCCGTTTCAGAGCTTTCTGCAGCAATAACACTTTCAACGATCTCATCCTATGCGTAGATTCATTGCGCTCGTAACTCAGCCTTGGTTCTGTAATTGCATTTATGTATTATTATCAATAAAGGGCTGTCCGGATTAAGCGAAGTCCGGACTAATGGCATCCAAATTAATGAAATTGCTATGTATTCACCTCTTTGATTACTTCATTACTTATCATAATATTTTATGATAAACGCGTTTCCATTATTTTGATCTTGTTGATATTCATGTAGAAGGTCATGATGTCGCTCCTTTCATTATGATGTCCTTCCTTACTTTCAGTAACCAAAGTGGTGTCATCTGCATACCTCAAGTTGTTTATATTCAGTCCGCCAATCTTAAAACTATGAGGTGACTCGTACAATCCAAATTTCCTCGTGATGAACTCAGCGTACAGATTGAACAAGAAAGCGAAAGTATACAACCTTGTCTTACTCCTTTGCTAATGGGGAACTTTTGTGTTTCACGTACTGTTTTTAACATTGGTTCCTTGTCCGAAGTAGAGGTTACGCATCAGGACACCACTAACTAACACTACGCCATGCTAATAACCCGTTGACGTGTGCTAATATATACTTTGAACTTCAATAACACGGTCGAAATAACACTTGTTATCCTCTTTATACAAAACAAATATTACCTACCGCGAACCACACATCCGCTACGAATCGCGCCAGTTTCCCCCTACCTATCGATAGTAGTATTAGGTCTGAGATATAGTAGTCAGCCTTGGTTGGATCCAAGAACACAGTGCTATCCTTTCCACGGTCGATGGAGATTAAGTCAAAGCTGGGTGGACTCAGGATATCGTATTCATACGTCAGAAGTAAGGTAAGGGTGTATTCTGCCCGAAGGCATGTCCGAACCTCAGCAGAGGTGTGCCTGAGCCAGAGTTTACGTACGGTAGGGTGGCCAGTTCCTTTCCGCTCTCCATTCCCTTACCCTCCACCAACAGCGCGTGGCAATCCATCCAAATATTGACCAAGCCCAACGTTGCTTAACTCCGGCGATCTCAAGGGACCCGGTATTTCAACACGGCTACGGCCGTTGGCACGTTAGAAGTAACAGTCATGAAAGTAGCGAGAATGCTCGCCTTCACAAACAGATGGGAACAATGGCAGGAGAGTAATCGGAATGACTAGATAAATATCACGTTGGTTTAAACTAAACTGATAAAACTCTATGCGTAAACCGGCTTCGGTTGTGGGGTCATGCGAGGCAAATGGAGGAGGATAGGACGGTCACGGACGGTAAGAGAAGTAGATTTAAATATGTATAATAATATTAATAATAACTCTCGAAATGGAAAAAGGAGACATAATCAAACTTTAATTAGAACTTGAGCATTATATACAACAGAATGTTTAACACCTCGAACATATAGCATGCTTGAAGCACTGGCAATTAAGGGAAGGAGGACTATGCAAAAAATTATAGGTCCCAACCTCAAAGATGGTGTTTACAGACTTTGAAGCTACGTAGAAATATACACCCACACCGAAAAGATATCAAGCGTAATCCGGAAAGGAAGGATAATGTTACCGTTCACCTCTTCAGATTTCCGGCTGAAAGAATCTGTAAACGTTTATTATCCTACTTCGGAAGTGTGAAAACGATTCCTCCATGGTTGGTGGAATATTTTAAAGTGTGGAATCACAGAAACAGACATTCAACTCCGAGCAGTACTCAAATACAAACTTAGACAGGTTCATCGATAGGAAGTCCCAACTCGACTGAACAGTGTCCATTCTGATGCATGGAAAAATGCAGACTCCGAAAGAATGAAAACCTGGTGGGCCCGCAAGAAGACAAACAGTTGAAATCTCGCGGTCCGTAGCGGCCATAACAATGATGATGATGAAGAATAGCCTAGATAACCTTACAATTATTCACAATTTACCGTTCAGTAGTCTACTTGAAATGTCTCATTTTAAGGAAAGTTTTAGTATCGATGATTTAACTGTGGGCGAAGAAAAATACTAAAATGGTGTTTGAGACAGGGATTACTTAAATGTGAACCACAACTGAGTAGTAGGCCTACCATTGCTCTACTGCTTACTTTCAATAACAGTGTCTATGATAATGATAATATGGTAATTATAATAAGAAAATAGAGGAGGAGAACTGAAGTCGCTCTACAAGTTCGTCTCTTGGAGATATTTTGAGCATCCTGGTTTAAAGCCTCAGTGATGTGAAAAACCTCTTACCTCTTGAGAAAGAAGGTTCCATTTATGACTAACCAAAGAGTGAAGGATTTATTGTAGGTTGGGATTTATGCTTGAGAATAGCGAGCAGTGTCGAGGGACTCATTAATACCATGCGCTTAAGGTACGACTAAAAGCCAAAATCCGAAAAGAAAAAAATCCTATTTTGACTTACTATTTACATATTTACGTACATTCTGATGTATCATTTGTAAGGAAATCCCTATTAGAAGCAGGACCTATTTTAATTATTTTCTTCCGTTACGTCTACGCTAGACGGATTTTCGTTTCTAGTTGCACCAAACACTGACATGTCAGAATGTTTTTGATCTAGAAGGCTGCGGTTTGGCTCAATTTAAGCTCCCGGAAGTTGTCTATTCAGGTACGTTCTAAAATTGGTGCCTATTGTTATTTAGAAATAGATATTTTGCGAAAAATCTTTATAATTATTGAATTCTTGTTGTGGTTTCACATTCCCTTCAACTTTTTATTGATTCGTATAATGCCACCGAGTTCACGTACGTACAAAAATGTGCAAAGGTAACAGTTTCTGCAGAGCAGAAGATTGTGAACCGTATGTTAATAATGTGCTTCATTTTTCTAAGGAAATATATATTACCAGTGCTAATAATAGTGAAAATGTAGCCACTTCCCCTAGTGATCCTGCAAGAAAGTTTCAGCCAGAATATAATTTAGAAATCAGTGAATCTAATCCTGTTAACATAGAGCTCATTTTAACAAGTTTAAGTGCAGTGTTGATTCAATGTTCATGTTGTAATTCTATTTGTCTAAGAACCAGTGCAGGGCAAGATTCTGCAACTTTTAACATTCTTCGACTTCGGAGTCGAGCCTTTTAAAACTTCTAAATCTCTCATTTACGTACCTTTTTCTTTTGAACCAATTAACCCCATAGCATGAAATTTCAACAGTTGCTTAATGTGTACATAATACACATATGTATCTACAGTCAGGTCGTTTTGACAAACACATTTTGAGTTATACCTCATAGTTCATGGTCTTTAATTATAATTTACATTTTCAAAAAATTACTCCCACATTTATTGAAGAAAATTTCCAATTGTAGATTCCAGCACTTGAGAAGAAAAATGAAAATTCTCAGCCTGTTTACAGTCATTCAAGTGAGTCAGGAATAGTATGAATGAAGCTCCATCTGGCGACGAGAATAGGAATTGTACCGGCTCCCGAAGCCTTTCGCGCCCCTCTGGGACATTGATTATTGACTGACAAATGAAATGATATCTGGGAGTGTTGCTGGAATGAATGATCACAGAGAAAACCGAAATACCCGGAGAATAACCTATCCGGCCTCCACTTTGTCCAGCACAAATTTCACATAGAATGACCGGGATTTGAACCACGGAACGTAGTGATGAGAGGCCAGCGCGCTGCCACTTGAGTCAGGAAGGCTCTCAATTGAGAAAAATTGAGGAATATACTGTGTAAATTTCATACAATGATATTTAACTGTTTCTGAGAAAAAGGAACATGAAGTATAGAAAATTAACATTGGTAATATAGGGCATTCTGTCTCACCTTAACTTCACTTTAAGCGACAATACAAGCCTCGGAACTGTGATGTCTTCATTATCTGACTCACGAGTCCATTCAGCAGGATCTGGAGTACAACCCCTTCCATTTCATGATTTCCTTCACAGAGAAATCTTCTCAACTGATAGGGAAATGAGTAGAAACCACACTTTCCAATCATGATTTACTCTTGATTTTAGCACCTGTCGGACGTAGGAAGCAGTCCATGTAATGGTCTTTACTGTTGCGTGAAATGAGCCGCTCAGTTCTACTCTCCAGGGCAGGATCTCATACATTAATTCATTATCATAACACCGGTCGTATATTGTGTACAAACGCGATGTTGACTTGGCGGAGAGCGCGTGGCCAGTTTATCAAGTGAGGCGAGCGAACAGTACACACATACACTCACCCACGACTCACTCACTGAATGTAATCAGAATGAAGGATCCAAATGACACAAGCAGAAAGCGAGCTTACTTTTATGTATTATCAGTGCTCAATAGGCTGGAAACATGGGAACGAAAACCAATGGAGCAGATATACTTCCCTTTTATCTTTCACCCTCTTCAAACCGAAGTAGCCCCTCCTGCAAAATAAAACATCACTTTCTTGATCTTTTTCTCCGAACCTTAAAAAGTACGAAGAAGTAATAGGCTGTGTTTGTCTGGGAATCTGTCTCCCTTTCAAAACTTTCTCCTTATAAATACCATAAAAATACTGAATGGATGGAATAATTCTGAATTCTGTCGCTTATGACTTTTAAAAGAGTAAGAGATCTGTCAGAAAATCTTCTCCCGGCTGTGTCTGTGAAAATAATACTGTAATGTTGAAAACGTTTCTTAGCAGGCAAAGTAGGAGTCCCGAACTACGAAAAACGTAAAATTAAACAATTTCCTTTTTCTGCTAGGGTCTGTACGTCGCACCGACACAGATAGGTCTTATGGCGACGATGGGATAGGAAAGGCCTAGGAGTTGGAAGGAAGCGGCCGTGGCCTTAATTAAGGTACAGCCCCAGCATTTGCCTGGTGTGAAAATGGGAACCATGGAAAACCATATTGAGGGCTGCCGATAGTGGGATTCGAACCTACTATCTCCCGGATGCAAGCTCACAGCCGCGCGCCTCTACGCGCACGGCCAACTCGCCCAGTAAACAATTTCCTCAATTATGCCGAAAGTTGAAGGGCTAAAGGGCCCGGAAAGGTGAGTATAGGATAGCTATATCGAACTAAATAAAAGCACATTTCGAAAATCATTCCCTTCCTAAATTCAGTTCCGGAAAAAGATCCTAAAGTCGCTTCTTTCTTTACTCCTTCTCTTTTTTTAATCCTAGCCAAATAAACTTATTTATATCATTCTTTGTGTAATGAGTTGCTTGGTTCAATACCCTCAGGTGTTTTTGATTTTCGATAAATTTCCACAACGAATGTACTTATAAGTGAAACTCCGCATTGACTTATTTTAGCGCTCATAGTGGTGCTTTAGTGAAACAATGCATTGACTCATTTTAGCGCTCTTAGTGGTGCTTAAGTGAAACAATGCATAGACTCATTTTAGCGCTCTTAGTGATGCTTAAGTGAAACACTGCATTGACTCATTTTAGCGCTCGTAGTGGTGCTTAAATGAAACTCCGCATTGACTCATTTTAGCGCTCGTAGTGATAGATAAAAGGCAAACTGATAATCTAATGGATCGGATAATGATTAATAAAAGGATTGTTATATTTAGGACAACTTTATTGTATTTTATTTAGCCGGGCTGAGTGACTCAGACGGTTAAGGCGCTGGTCTTCTAACCCCAACTTCGCAGGTTCGATCCTGGCTCAGTCCGGTAGTATTTGAAGGTGCTCAAATACGACAGCCTCGTGTCAGTAGATTTACTGGCACGTAAAAGAACTCCTGCGGGACTAAATTCCGGCACCTCGGCGTCTCCGAAGACCGTAAAAGTAGTTTGTGGGACGTAAAGCAAATAACATTAAATTAAATTAGTACTTTATTTACCTAAAATTCGTAGCTTATATCCCTATGATATTTTCAACATTGAGTAGCTTGACTGAAGTGCTAGAACTGTGGATTGTATTCCATACTATGAGGAAATTGACTTCTTTCCAGACTGAAAAGTGTGCAGGAAATGACACTTTAGGTACGCTAGCTGCTTTCCGGACAGTTTTTGTTAGAAATCGTCTCGTCACACTAATATAAGCACGGATAGCCAGAGAGATTATGAATCAGCGAACACCAAATTTAAGTTTGTTGAACTGTTACTCCGCCTGATTGCTGCACTATAGTTCCGTACCTATCTACACCAAAACCGTCGTCTTTGCATTTCCGATTCAAATATACTTTGCCATCTTGACTGTTGTCTAGGTTAATCCAATTCAGGCAGGTAAATATCTCATATATTACAGCATGTCATAAAGTTCGTATTCATCATCATCATCATCTGTTTACCCTCCAGGTTCGGTTTTTCCCTCGGACTTAGCGAGGGATCCCACCTCTACCGCCTCAAGGGCAGTGTCCTGGAGCTTCAGACTCTTGGTCGGGGGATACAACTGGGGAGTATGACCAGTACCTCGCCCAGGCGGCCTCACCTGCTATGCTGAACAGGGGCCTTGTGGAGGGATGGGAAGATTGGAAGGGATAGGCAAGGAAGAGGGAAGGAAGCGGCCGTGGCCTTAAGTTAGGTACCATCCCGGCATTCGCCTGGAGGAGAAGTGGGAAACCACGGAAAACCACTTCCAGGATGGCTGAGGTGGGAATCGAACCCACCTCTACTCAGTTGACCTCCCGAGGCTGAGTGGACCCCGTTCCAGCCCTCGTACCACGTTTCAAATTTCGTGGCAGAGCCGGGAATCGAACCCGGACCTCCGGGGGTGGCAGCTAATCACGCTAACCACTACACCACAGAGGCGGCAGATAAAGTTCGTATTACTTTCATTAATTCAAGACCGGACGACCATGTATACGATTCTGGTAGCTTAGTGGTCTGTTCAGTGCTTCAAATAATATTGTCTTGTTTTATCCACATGAAAATACACACACACGTTGTTGTTGCTGTCACAGTTTGAGGCATCAGTCCATAGACTGGTTTGATGCAGCCCTCCACGCCATCCTATTCTGTGCTAACCTTTTCATTTCTACGTAACTACTGCATTCTACATCTCCTATAATCTGCTTGTCGTATTCACCCCTTGGTCTACCCCAATTATTCTTATCTCCTAAACTTCCCTCAAAAGACTAACTGAACAAGTCCTGGGTGTCTTAAAATGTGTCATATACCATTTTTTTTCGTAAAATTTTGCCAAATCGATCTCCTCTCACCAGTTCGATTGACTATCTCTTCATTCGTGATTCGATCTATCCATACCACCTTTAGTATACTTCTATACTCATTCTTTTTGAGCCAGTTATCGACCATTTTTTACTTCCATACAGTGACACGCCCCTGGTGAAATCTCCAAAAATCTCTTTCTAATTTGCACTCCATCACTGTTGTTTTGGACTTATTTATTTTCATCTTGTACTGCTTTCCCAAGAATCTGTCCGTACCATTCAGCAACTTCTCCAGATCTTCTTCAGTCTCAGAAAAAATAATATCATCCTCTCCTTGGGCTTTGATTCTCTTTTCAAATTCCTCTTTGATGTCTGTTACCACTTGTTCTATGCAGTATAAACATTGAAAATGTGAGAAATTGCAGCCTTGCCTCACTCCCTTATGGATTGCTGCTTGAAAACTAAAAAAAGGTCATTGCTTGAGTCAAACATGGATGATTAGTGTGGCACCGTGCCAAAACCATATATAAAAATATTTAATATAAAATAAGCAAATTAGCCAAAGTATGCTAGAACCACTAAAAGTTCATCTCTATTTTAGAAAAAAACTTTGTTCTCAGGTTTTCTTACTTATATGCAGTAGATATGTCGCGTTCACTAGTGGAAAACTATTGAAGGGTTTGCAAATGACAATTACGAATTTTGACGTACAATACCAATATATCCAAATATATGCATATTAGGAGTAAGAGGACCGGGAAGAAACTAGACTCAGTGCTGGATCAAAAATAAGACAAAAAGTACATCTGCAGAAAGAATGAAACGACTACGGTAGCGTCACAGACTTGAGCCTCTTGTAAAAGCAAACAAGAGGTTGTAAATCATAGGGTAAACTTGGCAAATATGGGCACCATAAGGTATATCTGAAGAAAAGGAGCACTAAAACAACTTCCATTTTCCTGGTAAAAAATCCTTGAAAACTTACAACTATTTCCATTCGAATAAAGCTTGAACTAGCCTCTATCCCATAGTGGTTGACATACTGTGCAGCTTCGCAGCAAACCCTGCAACTGCCCATATTTGCCAAACTCTTAAGGTAATATGGGCACATATTCTGGTAATATGGGCACAAGTTATTAAATCACAATTAGAGCCACTGATATGGTTATATTCATTTTGTATTGTAACAAGGTGGTTGTATTGAACATACATATATGAAATAAGGGTAAATATATATTATAATTAAACACTGATCATGAACAAATGCTACCAAGGAAGTAGAACTAATACCATTATTAAGTTATTAACTCGGAATCACTTGAATTGAATTAGAAAATGTAAGTAAGATAAAACTGGTCAAAACTGTGTGTAATATGAAAAGTAAGAGGATTAATCTAACAGAAACAGTCACATGAGAGCACTCTGAGTCATAAATACTGACAAAGTTTTTTTTTTAACTGCCCTCATCACAATAGAAAGAATCGCCTTCCATCTCTACGCACTCCTCATGGAACCACTTAGCACATGAACCACAACACTTAGACCACTTCTGCCCTTCATTCTCATCATAATAATTCCCCTTACACTCAGGACAAATACAGGAAACTTTGTTGCTCCGTATGGCTTTACGCTTTGCGGCTAAACCTCCTCTACTGACTCCTGCGATAGGCCTAGCCCTTTTCTGCGCTGAAGCCAGATTTTCTTCACTTGCAAGTTCTCTTGCAGAACACTTACGTCTTCCCCGGTTACTAGTGGTCACCTTCAGTTTTGGACTGGACCAATTTTTTCCTTTTTCACATACAACATGGCCACCCCTCGTGTTCATTTGGAGTCCTGACTCGTCGGCATTAAATATTCTGGCCGGCTTGTTTAGCAGATTCAAATCCTTCATCTCTTTTTTCGAGAATTTTAAGTTTGTCTAGGCATATAAGTTCTAGATGCTTATAACTGATTACAATCGCAATTTCTTACTGTTATTACAACACGTGACATATCCTCTTTATCCCTTTTCTGGCGGATACCCGCTCGTTCATTCCCATTTTGCATCATAATCTGGAAAAAAAGGAAAAAATATTTCTTTTTTGCGAAATAGCTACGTGCTATATTAATCGATTAACATGAAAACGTACAGATTGCCGTAGAAATAAAAAAGAATAAGTCTATCTCAGAGCCCGTCACGTAAATACAATGTAATTTGATGATGCCCATATTACCTACAATGTCACTGCCCATTTTTGCCTTAGTGCCACATTTCAGAAGTTGGCATTAATGGGAAAGAACTAACTCCCAAGCGCGTATCCTCTCGCTACAACATACCCTACACTAACCTTGCAAGCTACCCCTAGTAATATTTCTTGAAAAATAAACTTATTTTGCGTGTAGTGCCTTAAGTAAATTAACTGAGTTATTATAACGCCTCGATTTTGGAAGAGTAGACTGGTCTACTTACCTCAAACCATGTTCTTTTCAGCTTCCGTTAGCACAGTAGAAGACAACCTTTAACATACTGAGCAGGCATGACACTTCACGATCACCAACCTAGCAGAGCGCATGCTTCTACTCGCTACCATTGCGTGAAAAATGAAGAATTTCTTAAATCTGCCCATATTACCTTAGTGCCCATATTTGCCAAGTTTACCCTACACTTGTCACTTCGCACCCAATGTTCAGTAAGATGTTGAAAACTGCTAAACATTATGCATATTTAAATTGAAATTAATAAATTATACAGTGTAAATGTTTCAACGTGTTTGTTATTTCTAATTCTAATTCACCACAGATGTATCCAGGAATTGAAAATGATGGGGGGGGGGGAAGAAGGGGGGCTTACGCTTTAGTTATACGCAATACGTAAGCTTTGGTTGGTGGCATCTGAGGAATAACAAGTAACGGGATAGATGCCAACATCATATTGCTGTCTTCGTATTTTCCGTTTTTTGTTGGGCTTTTCGTTTGCAAAATTCCGATATTTTTGTCTACACATTTTAGGTTTACTACCAAACAGACACTAAAACCTGTATCTGACAGAACTTTCAATAAGCATTCTTATATGGTAGATGTATTGGCTAGATGAAGCTAACTACAATATACTGCACCCGTCCCTACCCATAATGGCTCCGGCATGATATCTACAGGGCGTTAACGGATTGGAATAAAACGAAATAGGCGCTTAACTAGACTTAGCTTAAAAGCATACAGGGTAGGAGATGGATCATACCTAATTACAATGAGAACACATTCGGGTTAAAGTTGACATTAATACAAGTGGTTTATTAGGCCTTGATGATGATGGTAGTAATGACGCATTTATATACAAATGAATTACATGGATTATTATCAATTTTTGTGGTTTGTTATCGACTTTTAGTCGTGTGTGATGGATCCGAGTATTATCTATCGCAGAGCGATCCGTTATGACGAGATTCGAACGGAAAAACACTTATCATAGACACTGAGGCTATGTGATATCATTGACTAAAAGGATTATCATGCATGCAACGAGTCCGAGTCTGAGCAATCCCTATACTAAACACACAATTATTCCCCAACGAAGTACCAAGAAGGAACTCATAAAAATGTGGAACAAACGCCCGGGTTTGAACCGACCCTCACTTGGATACAATTCACCACCCCGATGGTCAGCACCATCGACAACTCAATTATAATCACAACACGATACATAAACAACTTAGAGGAGCACAGATTATATACAGTAAACACGTGAGACATCCAGCCTTCGTTTGTGCATTGGGGCACCAATGCCGCTGTCGGGAACTGAACTGACACCCCTTTGGATGGAAGTGGGACTCTGAAAACCCTAAGCTACATTATACTCAAATGAGTAATGACAGTAAACTGACAAGTACTGGTACCAATCGCCGTGTCATTTATTAGCGACTACATCATTCTGGTGTGTTGAATATTTCCATTATTAGGCGATTCCTACGGGGCTCGTTCTCTTTAACTCAAGGCTCCCCTCTTATACGAGCGGACGAGCATACAAAAAAAAAAAAACTTCTCCTCACTAGGTCAACTGCCCCAACCCCTGCACGGCGGGTGGTCAGTGGCCTCGGCCTACACAGGCATAACGCCCTTTCTTAACAAAACACCCCATCTCGGGGATCGTTCACTAATAAACTGAGCTCCGTTGCTCATTAAGCAAATTACATCGGCTCTCAATACTTCACTTCAATTCAACACACGTATTCTTTTACATTATCATGATCCCGCGACGCGACACCGGTTTCTATGATACCAATACTTGCATGATTACCTTAATTATTATTATTATTATTATTATTATTATTATTATTATTATTATTATTATTATTATTATTATTATTATTATTATTATTGGGTTCATCATTACACTATCTCCCTACACGACTTACCTGGAAATTAGACCATACTGTGTGATCATAATTAACTTCCTCGTAATAACGGTGTAATTAATCCATATCTAAATTGTGATTTCTGATACAATCGTCACACGGTAATACAATTATGAATTAAATATTCCTAAAATTACACTTAAATTGTGATAAGCCTGCCAATTAAAATTGTACAATTCCTATCTAAATATATATCAGTGGAGGCCTGTGGTGTCAGTTCCGAAGTCATATCTCGTAGTTCTGGGTGCTCACGGAATCAAATTACACTATTTACCAGCCATGCATTATCAACGCTGGACTAACTACAACCTAACTTGAATTACTCTGAATTACTAAAAATTGGTTTCCTGACGCATCAATAATTACAAGTTTCCCCAAATAAAATGAATAAGTCAATCTACTACTGCATGCAAACTTATCGTATTACACCTTTATTTACAATTGATTGCTCAGACGTGTTACTAATTAAATAAAGTAAATAGAAGCTACGTGCATCATGGTAGCACATCTACATTACTGAAGTTACAATCTCTAACATTATAGCGTCAGGTAATGATAACTGTTCCCCGCCCAATCTGATCACGTCATATTAAATATGATTAATACTCATCTCCATCACTTGATGACCCGTTGTCGGCTTGGAAAGTCCGTTATTGGTTTAGTGCTGACCCATAGGCACCAAAGCAGTTACTGGAGGCACCATTCTTCTTTCCAACCGGGAGTCCATTGTTCTAGGTTGACGAAACCGCTGGCAGTATTCCTGAGGCACACAATATGTCACTATTTATTTCAAGATTTGTTTAGTTACATTTAGTGTGAACGTCCAGCCACGATATCGGACGTCACTCCGCAATCCGCGGTTCAGTATCGGATTCCACGTACCTTTGTTACTACTCGACACAGTAGCGCCGTAGTAATAATAACAATATTATTATTACAATTTATATTAAGTGTTCGCGACACGTCCCTGATCTTTAAAGCACCGAGCTCGATAGCTGCGGTCGCTTAAGTACGGCCAGTATCCAGCATTCGGGAGATAGTAGGTTCGATCCCCACTGTCGGCAGCCCTGAAGATGGTTTTCCGTGGTTTCCCATTTTCACACCAGGCAAATGCTGGGGCTGTACCTTAATTAAGGCCACGGCCGATTCCTTCCCACTCCTAGCCCTTTCCTGTCCCATCGTCGCCGTAAGACCTATCTGTGTCGGTGCGACGTAAAGCAACTAGCAAAAAAAAAAAGATCTTTAAAGTTTAGACACTAGCGTCGCGTCTATCCAATTTCTGCAATATTTACGCACAGTACACGATTTCACTTGTAAATTAAATTTAAATTCACTCAAACAAAGGATCGCTGGAAGCTCGACTGCACATAGCTTCGCCGTCTGTAAGCCACGAGTCCCGACTGACGCTTTTCGCCCTCGGAAGTGCTTTTACTAGGGGACTGTTTCTCCCACCCCTAATCTGCATACGGCCTATCTCCGGCCGATTAGAGGTCGAATTGTACGACGATCAGATGACTAATATTTGTTTAATGTGACTGAGACATATCCGTATGATTATTCTTCGTAGAATCTTCTGTAATTAATTAAAGTCTATCCAGCTCCCCCTACCCTGCGGGGTGAACTGCCTTCTTCGAGGAGGTGTCATGAGAATAAACAGATGGCCCCGGTACTTTTCCACGCAGAAGCAACACAATATTCTTTCTTCTTCTGAAAGTTATCAAGAAAGGGTACGTTAGACACTCTAAATAAATGTCCCAGTGACATTTATCCCTTTTAAATCGGGAGACAACTCCAGAATCCGAGTTTCATTAATTTCTAGATCGTAGCTAATTAGATTGGCTAGTCCGAATTCAAGATGGCTCCCATATTTCGTTTCGAAAAAGTTAGTTTCCCCTCATTCTCTGAGTCTTGAGAAAGGGATGTCTTCTCTCGGGTGATGTCATGGGGAATCCCCATTCATAACCCCTCCCGGGTCTAAGTTGGCTTGGCTTCCGCTGCGGGCCCCCGCTACACAAAGGACAATACTGCGCAATATGTCGCAGACAAAGAAATCTCGTAGAATAACTTTTAAAAGACTCAATTTCTCTATATTAATGATATGAATATTAATCAATTTCAGTATTGTTTTCCCTAAATAGCATTGCGTGCGTAATTACGAAGACCAACCAAAGGTCCTTGGATCATGCCCCTGTTGGGTTCAATACCCTTTTAAGATGTAGCTGGAAACCGAATCATCTGATCTCTAAAGCCGCGTCTAATTATCAATACTCGAGTAACAATTAGGAATGCATTCGCCACTTGTAATGCAGATTTCATTTCAGTAAGTTGAGTTTAAGATTAAGACAACATGGCCAGAGGGATTGAAAATAGACACTGCTGATTGAAACACAGAAATACTTTTCAGTGATGCACCCGTAACCCTAGAGATGGTTTGTTTCTTCATTGTTTAAATCTGATTAAAATTTTAATTCTGGGTGAGGACCCCTCTGAATACGCCACTGTAATACACAATAGACGCTTCACGTACAAAAAACAAACACCTTAACCACCACGGTGAAAGTGAGATCCAGAGGCCTAAATATTGTATATATTTGATTAATTTGGCAAGTATTTTTCGTTTTTATGCAAAAATAATATCAATATTTTCGAATATTAACTCTTTATTTTTTGGTGAGATACAGCGTATGATTCGCACAGCCTGACTGTATAAAACAATACGAGAAGGCGTGATACTTGCATCGCTCATCCCGATAATGGTAGATGTTCTGGCGCCAGTTGTCTTGCTAAATTAGAGATGAAAGGGATAATCTCATTAACGAGGCTGTAAAAAAAAAAAAAGGAAACTGAATTCTTTACCTGGCTATGAGGGTATTTAAGGGTTGTAGTAAGGATGTAAAGAAGAGGGCGTATAAGTATTTGGTAAAAATCCAATTAGAGTATGGCTCCAGTGTATCGGACCCACGCGAGGATTACGCGATACGAGAACTTGACAGGGGAAAGGTAGTAAGCCAAAAAGGATCAAAATTTCGTTTCTTCGTGAAGAAAGTAGTAAACACTCTTGCCAATGCAAGTCAACTGGTAAAATAAATTTGCTTCTACAATTGATGAAAACCTGTGTTAACTCCACGAAGTTTGGCAAGGAGAAGGTTGTGAGTCAGCCCGTGCCCCTAGTGGAATTAGGAAAGTTATTTGTTGACAGTCGACTGTGTGTAAACCTTGTTTATAGCTATTCTAGTGTTTCGTAGTTATATTTCCCTTGCCCAGAATGCCTCCGAAACCTATTCCATTCAAAATGGTAAAATTGCTTGCATCTTGACATGGATGTTCGCACTAGTTCTTTTTTTTAATAAATAGGTATTACGTATATTCAATAAGCCGGCCCCGTGATGTAGCGGTAGCGTGCCTGCCTCTTACCCGGAGGCCCCGGGTTCGATTCCCGGCCACGTCAGGGATTTTTACCTGGACCTGAGTGCTGGTTCGAGGTCCTCTGAGCCTATGTGATTAGAAATGAGGAGCTATCTGACGGTGAGATAGCAGCCCCGGTCTAGAAAGCCAAGAATAACGGCCGAGGGGATTCGTCGTGCTGACGACACGCAACCTCGTAATCTGCAGGCCTTCGCGCTGAGCAGCGGTCGCTTGGTAGGCCAAGGCCCTTCAAGGGCTGTAGCGCCATGTGGTTTGGTTTGGTTTTTTGTAATAGTCCCAAAAGAAGTTGCGGAAATGATCTGAGAGGCTAAAAATGTTCAAATATTTCATATAATCATGTCATCATTATTATAAACTGATCAAATACCACATCATGAACAATTATTGATGATGACAATGATGATACTTGTTGTTTAAAGTGGCCTAACATCTAGGTCATCGGCCCGAAAAAATACTAGCACATACTTTCTGTTGATCTTATTAGCATTATAAATGCATCTTTTAATTTATTAAGAACTTTCCTCAGACTTTTAATATTAAGTCTCCTTTATCGATTAATTCCTTCACGAATTTCTATCACCTGTTTAACATGCATTTTACTGTGAAATTTATGGTTGAATTATGCAAGCCAACTGGCAAACTTCGCCATGGAAAGCAAGAGATATTTAAATACTCAACAATTTAAGATTAGCACCGTGATCTAAAAGAGAATTTCCAGAGCTAAACTTCCATCAATAAAGATAAGGCGATCATTCAAAGACTTAGAACCGAGCACAACATTCTCAAAAGACGGTGGTCCTATCACGCGATAAAACACGTACAGTACTTACAACCACTTTGAAGGAGACTAACCATCAGCTTACCGACAGTAAATGATTTATTGGCCATGCTGGATTTCTTCTATTGCGTTTTACGGTGAAATTTGCGCTTGAATCATGCACGTCAACCGACAAACTGATTTGACAGTAATGAAATATCGTATGGCTTTTAGTGCCGGGATATCCCAGGACGGGTTCGGCTCGCCAGGTGCAGGTCTTTCTCCCGTAGGCGACCTGCGCGTCGTGATGAGGACGAAATGATGATGAAGACGACACATACACCCAGCCCCCGTGCCATTGGAATTAACCAATTAAGGTTAAAATCCCCGACCCGGCCGGGAATCAAACCCGGGATCCTCTGAACCGAAGGCCAGTCCGCTGACCGTTCAGCCAACGAGTCGGACATTCGACAATGAATTTTCACAATTATTTATTATATAATTTGTGCCCGAAACGTAATTATCATAAATGTGTTTGTTAATCTGATTGATTTTACATTATATTTATTCAATAGTATCTGCTTCACAACCCGGGCAAGACTATTGTTTCTTCTCCTGTAATATTCACTTTCTTTTATTTACTACTATTCCCGTATCAACGCCTCATTTGTTCTTAAAGATTTTCGGCAAGAAAATATGTAGTGGACACGGGTTGTCCATGGGATTGACATAAAAAATCCTCAGGCGACGATCGTTCGGAACGAAGGAAAGGGTTAAAATGTACGAAATGTGAGTGCCGGAAAATTACCTCCAGTCGCTGGGTCTTCTGGTATTTGCCAAAATGAAGAGGATCATCGGACAGTGTACAAATATGTACTACTTTTTGGTGCAAATATCTTAACATAATTCAATTTCTGTGTGTTTTCATTTCATGTAATCCTAATAATTTTCACGAAACAGTATTAAAACGTAGGCTGATATCATCATTATTTTACTGAGTTGTATAGAAATTACAGTCATGGTAATTGTTGTTTTAAAAGGAAGTGCACCGAGCTCGATAGCTGCATTCGCTTAAATGCCGCCAGAATCCAGTAATCGACAGCTCTCAAGATGGTTTTCCGTGATTTCTCATTTTCACATCAGGCATATGCTGGGGCTGTACCTTAGTTAAGGTCACGGCCGCTTCCTTCCCACTCTTAGTCCTTTTCTCTCCCATCGTCGCCGTAAGACCTATCTGTGTCGGTGCGACGTAAAACAAATTGCAAGAAAAAAAAGTGTACATCCTCTTAATACTAATCAGAGTAAAATGGAAGAGGTCCGACAAAAGGCACTTCGAAAAATGAAGGTATAGGCAAAAGAAAGGGAAGGGCCTTGAGGGTGTGAAAGTGAAAGACGCCCTAGGAATCTCAAAAGAATAAGAGTTGACCAAAGGGGGTCAGATGAAAATGTTAATAGTGAGGGACCTGATACAAGTAAACGGAACCAATGCTGGTCTCAGCTAGTGGAACCGTGGTCGCCAACCAACTCTCCCAACTCAAGAGCGCCTGGTTCGACGTTTATTATCCACTTACAATAGGCAGGCGATACCATGTATTTATTCAACCGCCCCCACCCACAGGGGGTTGAGGAAATAAAAGGAAAACCTTGATGAAATACTCCGAATCATATTACATGATTGTACATTTAGAATTTTCTAAATGTAGCAAAAAAAGGCAAAGTCATCTCCGTACAGGCCATAAAGGCCCTTGGAGGGATGGGAAGTAAAGGTTTCCACTATCCGTAACCCCGGCACTTCGTGAGGTAGAGTGGTTAGCTCTACGCCCGGCCACCATTGCCCTTAGGTACACATTTTTGGTGTAGGCTGAGTGAATCTCACGGCAATGTGCACCTTCAGAAGTGGACTTCCTGACCGAGAATCGAACCCACGTCCTTCCGGGTGAAGTGAGCGCGTCTTTACCACCTCTTTCAGGCAGCCTCTTTGTAAATGTAGGGTAAAATATATTTTTTTATTCCCTGGCGTATTTTTTCGTGCAGCACGCATGTCTCGAGGTGTAAGAAGTCCTACACACCGAGACACGATTACCGATCACGCAGCGGTTAATGTGCTAACGTACATTGCGTGTCGAGTTCGATACTGCTATACTTCCAAATCCTCAAGCATTCAAGTGGCACATGCTTGTTCATGAGGTTCGGATATCACTCATGCACTTCGTCTCTGAACCAATATCAAGTCCCGGAAAATTCAAATAGTTCAAAACCTTCCTCAAGACAACACACGAATAAATGTTCCGCTATGATTTCTTGGTCATCATGAGGGACAGGCTACCTATCGTTCCAAAAGACGCAAAATTTAGATCTGCTTTTTCAAGCCAGGCTCCATAGTGCTGCTGTTGCTACAGAAGAATCAATTAATAGTCAACTTATAATAATAATAATAATAATAATAATAATAATAATAATAATAATAATAATAATAATAATAATAATAATAATAATTTTATGGGCTTTACATCCCAAAAAACCCGCTAAGTACGGATTGAAGATAGCCTATTTGCAATGGTCGACGCAAGAATGTACTACAAGTCAACATTTATGTAGGCAAACAAAGAGATGGGTCATATTTTGTGGAAACAAAGCCAGCAAGCATTGCATAAAAGACTGGTACAACCAATCAAGAGTTCGGGGAGTAATGTGACAATGGATAATTGTTTTTCTTCAGTGGTCCTAGTGAATGGACTACAATAGTTAGAGATCAATATCTAACTGTTCTCGCCACCCTGAAGGAAAGCAAACGTGAGATACCGCCTGAATTATGTGACACAAAACGAAAACCAGCTCATTATAAATTATTTGCCCCCAGTGAAGACTGCATGATAGTATCCTACGTACTCAAAAAGTCAAGAAATGTCCTTTTCATCTCCAGTACGCATAACTCGGATGAAATTGACGAAACGTCAGGTGACTTCACAAAATCTTGCGTTAACACCTTCTACAACACGAAAGGAGTTATAGATGTGGTAGACGAAAAGAAATCGGTATATACTGTTGCCAGAGGGTGATACAAATGGCCTCTCCGTATCTTCTTCACTATGCTTTACATTGGTGGCATTAATGCCCAGATCATTTTTAGGTGCAACACCGTGCAGCAAATGACCCGGTGGAAGTTCCTGAAAAGTTTGACAAAGGAGCTTACGAAGCCCCATATGATTGCAAGGGCGTCAGCACACCGCATTCATACTGATTTACGGATCAACATACAGAAACATCTTGGACTTGAACGAGAACAAACAACTCCGCAGCCAGTTCAGACCAGAGATAGGGTGAAATGTGCCTTCCGCCCTAAACAAAAAACTCCAAAACTACGTCAAGGTGTGGAAAATGTGAGGTGCCAATCTGCGGTGAACACACTATAATGCTTTGTCATCCATGCCAAGCAAAAGATGGAGAGTGAGACTTCAGGGTGGTTCCAGCCTCTAGTTCAGTCTTGTAATGTGCCCATTATAGAGTCGCGGTTGAAAACGTGTGTGTTTGAGTGACAGTTATTTCATATCAGTTCGTTCGTTCGTAATCTGCTTACCATCCAGGGTCGGTTTTTCCCTCAGACTCAGCGAGGTATCCCACCTCTACCGCCTCAAGGGCAGTGTCCTGGAGCTTCAGACTCTGAGTCGGGGGATACAACTGGGGAGGATGACCAGTACCTCGCCCAGGCGGCCTCACCTGCTATACTGAACAGGGGCCTTTGTGGGGGATGGGATGTTTGGAAGGGATAGACAAGGAAGAGGGAAGGAAGCGGCCGTGGCCTTAAGTTAGGTACCATCCCGGCATTTGCCTGGAGGAGAAGTGTGAAACCACGGAAAACCACTTCCAGGATGGCTGAGGTGGTAATCGAACCCACCTCTACTCAGTTGACTTCCAGAGGCTCAGTGGACCACGTTCCAGCCCTCATACTACTTTTAAAATTTCGTGGCAGAGCCGGGAATCGAACCCGGGCCTCCGGGGTTGGCAGCTAATCGCACTAACCACTACACCACAGAGGCGGAATATTTCACATCAGTATCCTTTCACGTCGATCAGTGGCAGGGTAGGTAATAGGTAGGCTATAATGTGGTATACCAATCATTTATAGACATATTTTATACGACCTTGGAGTTGACAATCAACATTTTATGTAAACTTTGTCTTTTTGGCAGCCTCCAAATGGGGGAAGCAGAAATAAATGCATCAGTTGACAAAGCGAGTTAACTGAATGGTATGGGGTGTGTAGCTATAGGAGAGCTTTCTGGAGATGGTGGGTTCGAATCCCATCCTCGGCAGCCTTGAGAATAGTTTCCCATTGTTTCCCATTTTAATACCACTAAAACGCTAGGGCTACATCTTAATTTGGACTAAGGCTGCGTCCATTGCTGTGCTAGCCTCGTCCCATCTGACCGATGCAGGAAACTTACCTCAGTTATTTAGGAAAATATAAAAGGAAAACCAAATAAATTCCGTTGTTGTGTTCTTTGATATTATAATGTACTTTTCGAAGTTATCATCTATATAAATAAAATTGTATCTGTTTGTCTGTTTGTCTGTTTGTCTGTTCCACCATCACGTCGAAACGGCTGGATAGATCTCAACCAAACTTCATATTTAGAGTATACTCATCCCGGGGAAGGTTTCGATATGCATATCATTTTAAAATCTTTGAATACACGGGGGGTTTATAGGAAAACCAGAATGGTTTTCCCACCATCACGTCGAAACGGCTGGATAGATCTCAACCAAACTTCATATTTAGAGTATACTCCTCCCGGGGAAGGTTTCAATATGCATATCATTTTAAAATCTTTGAATACACGGGGGGTTTATAGGAAAACCAAAATGGTTTTTCCACCATCACGTCGAAACGGCTGGATAGATCTCAACCAAACTTCATATTTAGAGTATACTCCTCCCGGGGAAGGTTTCGATATGCATATCATTTTAAAATCCTTGAATACACGGGGGGTTTATAGGAAAACCAGAATGGTTTTTCCACCATCACGTCGAAACGGCTCGATAGATCTCAACCAAATTTCATATATAGAGTATATTCATCCCGGGGAAGGTTTCGATATGCATGTCATTTTAAAATCTTTGAATACACGGGGGGTTTATAGGAAAACCAGAATGGTTTTTCCACCATCACGTCGAAACGGCTGGATAGATCTCAACCAAACTTCATATTTAGAGTATACTCATCCCGGGGAAGGTTTCGATATGCATATCATTTTAAAATCTTTGAATACACGGGGGGTTTATAGGAAAACCAGAAAGGTTTTTCCACCATCACGTCGAAACGGCTGGATAGATCTCAACCAAATTTCATATTTAGAGTATCCTCCTCCCGGGGAAGGTTTCGATATGCATATCATTTTAAAATCTTTGAATACACGGGAGTTTATAGGGAAACCAGTATGGTTTTTCCACCATCACGTCGAAACGGCTGGATAGATCTCAACCAAACTTCATATTTAGAGTATACTCTTCCAGGGGAAGGTTTCGATATGTATATCATTTTAAAATCTTTGAATACACGGGGGGTTTATAGGAAAACCAGAATGGTTTTTCCACCATCACGTCGAAACGGCTGGATAGATCTCAACCAAATTTCATATTTAGAGTATACTCATCCCGGGGAAGGTTTCGATATGCATAACATTTTAAAAACTTTGAATAGACGGGGGTTTATAGGAAAACCAGAGTGGTTTTTCCACCATCACGTCGAAACGGCTGGATAGATCTCAACTAAACTTCATATTTAGAGTATACTCATCCCGGGGAAGGTTTCGATATGCATATCATTTTAAAATCTTTGAATACACGGGGGGTTTATAGGAAAACCAGAATGGTTTTTCCACCATCACGTCGAAACGGCTGGATAGATCTCAACCGAATTTCATATTTAGAGTATACTCATCCCGGGGAAAGTTTCGATATGCATATCATTTTAAAATCTTTGAATAGACGGGGGTTTATAGGAAAACCACAATGGTTTTTCCACCATCACGTCAAAACGGCTGGATAGATCTCAAGCAAATTTCATATTTAGAGTATACTCATCCCGGGGAAGGTTTCGATATGCATATCACTTTAAAATCTTTGAATACACGGGTGGTTTATAGGAAAACCAGAATGGTTCTTCCACCATCACGTAGACACGGCTGGATAGATCTCAACCAAACTTCATATATAGAGTATAGTCCTCCCGGGGAAGGTTTCGATATGCATGTCATTTTAGAAACTTTGAATACACGGGGTGTTTATAAGAAAACCAGATTGGTTTTTCCACTATCACGTCGAAACGGCTGGATAGATCTCAACCAAATTTCATATTTAGAGTATACTCATCCCGGGGAAGGTTTCGATATGCATATCATTTTAAAATCTTTGAATACACGGGGGTTTATAGGAAAACCAGAATGGTTTTTCCACCATCACGTCGAAACGGCTGGATAGATCTCAAGCAAATTTCATATTTAGAGTATACTCATCCCGGGGAAAGTTTCGATATGCATATCATTTTAAAATCTTTGAATACACGGGGGGTTTATAGGAAAACCAGAATGGTTTTTCCACCATCACGTCGAAACGGCTGGATAGATCTCAACCAAATTTCATATTTATAGTATACTCATCCCGGGGAAGGTTTCGATATGCATATCATTTTAAAATCTTTGAATAGACGGGGGTTTATAGGAAAACCAGAATGGTTTTTCCACCATCACGTCGAAACGGCCGGATAGATCTCAACCAAAATTTCATATTTAGAGTATACTCCTCCCGGGGAAGGTTTCGATATGCATATCATTTTAAAATCTTTGAATACACGGGGCGTTTATAGGAAAACCAGAATGGTTTTTCCACCATCGCGTCGAAACGGCTGGATAGATCTCAAACAAATTTCATATTTAGAGTATACTCATCCCGGGGAAGGTTTCGATATGCATATCATTTTAAAATCTTTGAATACACGGGGGGTTTATAGAAAAACCAGAATGGTTTTTCCACCATCACGTCGAAACGGCTGGATAGATCTCAACCGAATTTCATATTTAGAGTATACTCATCACGGGGAAAGTTTCGATATGCATATCATTTTAAAATCTTTGAATAGACGGGGGTTTATAGTAAAACCAGAATGGTTTTTCCACCAGCACGTCGAAACGGCTCGATAGGTCTCAACTAAACTTCATATTTAGAGTATACTCCTCCCGGGGAAGGTTTTGATATGTATATCCTTTCAAAATCTTTGAATACACGGGGGGTTTATAGGAAAACCAGAATGGTTTTTCGACCATCACGTAGACACGGCTGGATAGATCTCAACCAAACTTCATATATAGAGTATAGTCCTCCCGGGGAAGGTTTCGATATGCATGTCATTTTAGAAACTTTGAATACACGGGGTGTTTATAAGAAAACCAGATTGGTTTTTCCACCATCACGTCGAAACGGCTGGATAGATCTCAACCAAATTTCATATTTAGAGTATACTCATCCCGGGGAAGGTTTCGATATGCATATCATTTTAAAATCTTTGAATACACGGGGGTTTATAGGAAAACCAGAATGGCTTTTCCACCATCACGTCGAAACGGCTCGATAGATCTCAACCAAACTTCGTATTTAGAGTATACTCCTCCCAGGGAAGGTTTCGATATGCATATCATTTTAAAATCTTTGAATACACGGGGGGTTTATAGGAAAACCAGAATGATTTTTCCACCATCACGTCGAAACGGCTGGATAGTTCTCAACCAAATTTCATATTTAGAGTATACTCATCCCGGGGAAAGTTTCGATATGCATATCATTTTAAAATCTTTGAATAGACGGGGGTTTATAGGAAAACCAGAATGGTTTTTCCACCATCACGTCGAAACGGCTGGATAGATCTCAAGCAAATTTCATATTTAGAGTATACTCATCCCGGGGAAGGTTTCGATATGCATATCATTTTAAAATCTTTGAATACACGGGGGGTTTATAGGAAAACCAGAATGGTTCTTCCACCATCACGTCGAAACGGCTGGATAGATCTCAACCAAATTTCATATTTAGAGTATACTCATCCCGGGGAAAGTTTCGATATGCATATCATTTTAAAATCTTTGAATAGACGGGGGTTTATAGGAAAACCAGAATGATTTTTCCACCATCACGTAGACACGGCTGGATAGATCTCAACCAAACTTCATATATAGAGTATAGTTCTCCCGGGGAAGGTTTCGATATGCATGTCATTTTAGAAACTTTGAATACACGGGGTGTTTATAGGAAATCCAGATTGTTTTTTCCACCATCACGTCGAAACGGCTGGATAGATCTCAACCAAATTTCATATTTAGAGTATACTCATCCCGGGGAAGGTTTCGATATGCATATCATTTTAAAATCTTTGAATAGACGGGGGTTTATAGGAAAACTAGAATGGTTTTTCCACCATCACGTCGAAACGGCTCGATAGATCTCAACTAAACTTCATATTTAGAGTTTATTCATCCCGTGGAAGGTTTCAATTTGCATATCATTTTAAAATCATTCAATAGACGGGGGGTTTATAGGAAAACCAGAATGGTTTTCCTTCATTTTCTCTTATACTATTGATTTTCTGTAAGCTTCGTTTACCGTACGTGAAACGTCTCTTCATTATAAACAACTTTCGTTATGTTCATAATTTACCTTACTCTTTACATGACGGAGAAATTTACAATTTTCTGCTGGTACCATGCTCTGCATTGAGTGACTGACAGACCGACAACGAACCTACAGGTTACCATGGCAACGTCTCTGACTGCATGCCAGCAGGGAAGTAACGTTTTGCCATTTTCCTCATCATGCTTTTAAATTCGTGGTTGTTCCTTAGGTAGAAGGCAAGAGAGGCGTCAATCGGCCTATCTGCGGGATATTGGCGGAATATCGTTGGATGTTATAACCGCCTTCGAATAGATTAAGTAATAACACCATTAGTCATCTTCTTATTTTTTGTTTACCTAGGAATCACTGGACCTAAATTTCTCCTCTGTTACCGCTTTGTTATATCCATAACTCACACTAGCATAATTTATTGAGGGTCATTTGATTTTCCAATACATTAACTAGGCATTTACATATTTGTCGTTATCCGGCTGTCCTCAGTTATAATCCATTTTCTATTACTTTCAACTCTCTTAACTGTATTATTTTCTTCCTTAATTACGCCGTATGTACGCGAGTGCTACATACTACTGGATGTATTTCCACCAATACTCATATTTAGAATACGCCTGTCCTTGATAGGTTTTAGGGCAAATATTGTTTCTAAATCCCTGAACTGACTGGGGGTTTATACGAAACCGAAACAGTGATTTTGCACTTCCACAAAATATACACAACCAACGTTAATTTAAATCTACCTGCCTTGGTAGAAATTTTTTTCTAAACCTTTTTTCTCATGTGCATCATTTCGATACGAGGATTAATAAGGGAGATATCATTAACGGACCGTTTTTTTGTACAAGTCCCAACGGACTTAACTCACGAGCGGGTGCGTGTAAAGCGTATTCCTTACAACTTGAAAACTACTGAAGACATTCGAACCAAAATTCATATTTAGCATCCACCTGTCCAAAGGTAGGTTTTAAACGTAAATAACATTTCATGTTCCGGAATGGACTGGCGGTTTATAGGGAACCGAAATGGTGATTTTACTCTTCCACAATATATACAGAACAAGACCAACCTGACTGGAAATCGACCAAACGTGATGGAATTCTACCTCTAAACCTTTTTTTCATGTGCATTTTTTCGTCAGGAGGATTAATAAGGGAGATATCATGAATGGTCAGTTTTGCAGGTTAAGTCCAGCGGACATAGCCAAAAAGGTGTTTTACATGGAGCAGATTCCTTATCTATATAAATCAAATCGTAACGACTGTGTGCCTCTACACTGACTATTTTGGCGAAATTTTCGTACAGCTTTCCGTTTAAGGGGTAATAATGACCATCTGCATAATTTTTCGTTTAGTTTCCTGAAAGTCCTAATTTTTACCCGCCTCGCCCAAAATCCAGATTTCGGCATAATCTGCCAGAAGAAAAAGAAGATAATTGAAACTGCCAAAATTATACGTTTTAGCCTGTAACGAACGGAAAACATCCAAGATCATTACATTTTTCACTTTTTATCCCCGAAGAATATCGAAATATGCAGGGAATTTTAATGATGGTGCAGACCTTCGGAAATTCCTATCACATAACAGATTGCACGATCTCCGTTCAATTTGGAATGATCTACAACCTTGGTCTTATGACTTTTTGCCGTATCTGTATCCCTTTTACGTTTGATTTTTCTCTATTAATGGATGTTAAGTCAATTTGGAATTTTCACATGCATAATTCAGACCTTCGATTACTTATATGAAATACAGAATCATCAAACTCTTCACGAAAATTGGCCCACCCAGTAGCCATATATCAGCCAAATGCTATGTATGTAGCTGTCACATAATTATCCGAAAAGTAATGTAATGTGAGATAATCTTACAAGAACGTTACCCTGTTCCACGTTTCTAACTCAATCTGACCCAATAATAGATGACATATCATAGGACCAGCCATTTAGGCCACTAAATCCGGCGTGTCTTATGGTATAATCATTTGTCTATATGACGTACGTTTAGTAGCAGTTAATCTGCAAATGAAGGTCTTCAATATTGTAAATACGCATATACTTTCGTATGACGATCTATATATATTCACTGATGTCGATTTGTAGTGATCGAGAAAGGGTTGGTCTGCTATTGTAATCAGTACTCCCCACACCGACTTTGACTGGCAGTATGAAAGGGTTCCTTCTCCTACTCCTGTGTAACTGTCATTAGTAAGGAAGGTCTACAATTGTAATGAATAGTTCACTTCTCGATTTGACTTGCAGAAGGCAAGTGAGCATGCAGTTTTGTTTAAAACTCCCCTACCCGATTGTGTTTGGCAGTAGGCAAGGGTGCCCGCCATTATAAAGAAATGTCCTCATCTAAAATGTGACTGGCATTAGGCATAGTGGCCTGCTATTTTGATGGAAACTCACCAACTTGGTGTGACTGGCAGTAAGCTGGCTGGAAGTAGGAAAATGGGCCTGGCATTATAATGATAACTGCACAACTCAGTTTCGAGTGATAGTAGGGTAATTGCCTGCCATTATAATAAAAACTGTAATCTGTCTGGAAGTAGGAAAGGGGGGCAGCCATTTTAACGAAAACTCCCCAAATCGATTCTGTGCGCATAGTAGGCAATGGGGCCTGCAATTATAATGTAAACTTCCCAACTCGATTGTGAATGGCAGTAGGCAAGTGAGCCTGCCGTTATATCACAAATCCATAACAATCACTTTACATTGGAAACAACGTACGGGGACCTCCCCATGCTCTTTCTCGGATAACGCTAAGAGACATGCAATTTTAAAACAATCTTATTTACTACATGCACACTATTTACTTCGATATTCGAATACAATGTAGAATACCGTAGCGAAGCACGGGTACAGTCGCTAGTATACAATACATATATTTTCTTTTGCTACTTGTTGAAATTCGCACTAACACATCGAAGGTTTTCGGTCATGAAGGGATGAGGAAGGGTTAGGATTGCGAAGGTAGTGGTGACCACGGACATAATTTAGGTACAGGTCTAGCGTTTGCCTAGTATGAAAATGGGAAACCACGGAAAACAATCTTCAGTGTTGCCGACGGTGGTATTCGAATCCACTGTCTCCCGAATGAGAGCTCACAGCTGTGCGACCTTAACCGCATGGCCATCTCACTCGGTGGTTTAATAAATCACATGATTTGTGCTTCCTGACATGCCATTGAACAGATATTCTGATTACTGTTAGAAATGTACAAAAATGTCTACATTCTATTTTCTATTTATTATTTTACCTTTCAGTTCTAATGTCTTATTTGAGGACGGTCGAAGTCACCTGAGGTTTTTTTTAGAAAAGGTTGTACTTTCATAGGCTATTTGTATTATAAGTTTCCACTACTATAGGTAAAATCCACAGTTGTATCCCTTCTGGCAAGCAACTCAATGTTGAAAGCATCCTAGGGATATGAGCTACGAATTTTAGGTAAATAAAATGTAATAAAGTGTGATAATATATTCTTTATTTGTTCCCAAAAATTTACAATCCTTTTGTTACTTTTCTTGTTATTATCTTTTTTGTTACCATTATCCGGTCGATTAGATTAGCAGTTTGCCTTTATCTACCACTACTAGCATTAATGTGAGTCAATGCATTGTTTCTGTTACCGTGGTTTGGTGGATTAGCAGAGGTGAAAAAAGGTGCCGGGGTGAATGGGTCTAACTACAAGGCCGAGATATGAATTAAAATTGCATTAAAGGTTATATTTTCGAAAATAGCAAAACATAACAATATTCACATAGAATTTCAAAGTTTAACAAATAACAAAAATTCAACAAATAACCGACATCAGGTACAAGACTAGGCAAAGCCAAGATTTATAGGCAATTTAACAATCTGGGCTTCAAGCCCCAAGTTTTACAATTCCTGAGCTCTCAGCTCACAAACACATATTTACCACAGGGCAGAAATCCCCAAATAATATGGAGCACTTACTCCCACCAAGCAATGTAAAGCCTCCTAGGGGCACATTTCCAATACTTAAAAGAGCTGACCCGCTCTCAGTTTTCCATGCCTATGAAAGGAAATACCAGGCTCAAACCTAAATTGCCACCAAAGCACAACTTACACAACATGAAACGGGGGTATCTTGTACCCGCCCTACTGGGCCTTAGTAGAAAAATAATAGGTTATGTTAATGGCCCAAAATGCAAAATGAATGGAGGCGTGAATTTGCACTCTTACATGAAACTTCTTAAAACCTAAGAGGCACTAGGCCGATGAAACAGGGGCTATTCCCAAACTATGGAGGTGACTCATATACTGAATAAATTTAACACCTTAAGGACTAGAAGAAAATCGGTTACAAAAACGTAGTCACCTCAAATCAAAATGAAGGGGAGCTCGATTAGGTAAAGCACTCTCTATCCCCGATTTACAGTTAAAGATATATGAAGTTTTTACATAAACAAGAAGAAATTTACATTTTTAATACATAGGTTACATGGTAAAAGTTTCGGACCTTCCGCGCGGGTTAAACTGCTGAGCTAGAAAGAAATAAAGATGTTAAGTGGCCATTACCTTACTGAAAAACTGCTGCCTGAAGAAAGAGGTGTTTCCCGCCTCCTGCTACTCGTTCATACACTAAGTCAGATCAAGTGGCCGAGAGACAAGAAAATCGGCAGTTTTTATACCCTCGGGGAAGATTCGAGACCTTTCATGAATAATTAAGCCACACCCACAGGCGTTTATTGGTTACAGTACACAGTTATCGAAGAAGACACGATTGGTCAAAAATTAATTGCAGAAATAATTGATTGGCTAACTTCGAAACTGGCGGAAAGAAAAGATTAATGTTGCCAACCCACAAATGAAAGAACTAAATTTAGTAATACAAAACTTATGAGTACAAAATATCTTCAAGAAAGTTCCCTCACTTCGCACCAGGGTGCATGATCATAGTTTTTAGTAGAGACATCTATGAGACAATGTCCAAACTTCTTGATAACTAGTAAACAAAAACACGTCGAAATTAACACCTGACATCTTCAGAGCAAAAGTTTAAGTAGATCCAGTTTTAAGTTCACAGTTTCTCCTATAGAGGAGTACTTTCAGGCGGAAAATTCAAATGTGCAGCGTAGAGGTGTACCAGTCGGTACAATTTCAAAGCCCTTATAACTACATTCAGTGAACAAACTTAAAAAAAAATCTAAAATCTTCTGAGTGTATTGAACCAAAGAACACATTACAGAAATAATTATTTAAATACGTTAATTCGGCTAGGAATTGAATAAAAGAAAAAACGACTGTAGAAACTAGCGATTTTAGGTTGTTTTTCCGGAACTCCATTTAGGCCGGAAGTGATTTTCTAAGTTTCTTTTTAGTTTGATAGAGCTATCCAATACTCAAAATTGGAAATATTTCTGGGCGCTTTAGCCCTTCAACTCTCGGCACGTTTGGGAAAATTGTTTAATTTTACGCTTTCCGTCTGGTAAGGAATATTTTCAACATGAAAATAAATTGATCTTTAATCCCGGTACAGTACAGCTATCGTATGTGTCCTTAATTTTATCGCGCAATTAACATTATTTCCGTCTTTCCTCACTAGTCCTCCATTGCTTCATGTAAATTGCGGGTAAATGTTGAAAGCAAGTGAATATTTAATGTGAAAGAGGGAGCAGATGTGTTCGATCCCACAGTTGTAGCATGTACAGCCCTACTCTGAATTATGCTGGGCTTTCCGAAACCCGACCGTAGTTCCGGCTTGTTGGCTCCGGCTCGGATTTCCCGGCCGTAATTGGCAAGTAGTTCAACCCCGCCAGCCGCCACGACTTTCAAAACGTTCTTTTATTTATCCCGTGGCTTAACGTTCTAGAGCTTCAAACAAGGACATGCTCTGCTCATGGCACGACACCGTAGCAGCGCCTGAGTTCTTCAGGTCAGAAGGAGATATTTATAAGAATGAACTTTTCGTGTATAATAATAATATTAATAATGTCCGACTCGTTGGCTGAACGGATAGCGTACTGGCCTTCGGTTCAGAGGGTCCCGGGTTCGATTCCCGGCCGGGTCGGGAATTTTAACCTTAATTGGTTAATTCCAATGGCACGGGGGCTGGGTGTATGTGTTGTCTTCATCATCATTTCATCCTCATCACGACGTGCAGGTCGCCTACGGGAGTCAAATAAAAAGACCTGCACCTGGCGAGCCAAACCCGTCCTGGGATATCCCGGCACTAAAAGCTATACGACATTTCATTTCATATTAATAATAATAACAGTAATTACTACAAGAAGAGATAGAGCCTCTGTGGCTCACGTGGCAGCGCGCCGGCCTCTCACCGCTGGATACCGTGGTTCAAATCCCGGTTACTCCATGTGAAATTTGTGTTGGACAAAGCGGAGTGGGGACAGATTTTTCTCCGGATACTCCGGTTTTCCCTGTCATCTTTAACTCCAGTAACACTCTCCACTATCATTTCATTTCATCTGTCAGTCATTAACTATTGTCCCAAAGAAGTGCGACAGGCCTCGGCAGCCGGCACAATTCATATCCTCGCCGCTAGATGGGGGCTTCATTCATCCCATCCATGACCCGGTCATTGACTGGGCAACAGGTTGTAGGTTTTCACTGCAGCAAGAGAGTCATATCGCCTAATGCAAAATTACGACATTGCAAGACAGTTGTTTTGCCGGAAACTGTATCCCTTGGAGGTCATTCTAAAATTACAGAAATCTAAAAACAAGAAAAGAAAATTATCCGGAATATTTGTGGTCCCACGAGAGAAAATGGAATGTGGTAAGAGGAGAAGAGCGGACCTCCACTCATTAACTGACAGGTTCATTGATGCCGTACGCAAGAGACATCTGAAGTTCTATGGCCGTATCTATATAATGGACAGCAACAGACTCATCAAAGGATTATTTAAAGTAATCCACTCAAAGAAGGTGAAAATAAACTGGCTAGAAGGAACTAAGTCCGACCTCCAAGAAATGTTTTTTTTTTTTTTTGCTTTACGTCGCACCGACACAGATATGTCTTATGGCGACGATGGGATAGGAAAGGCCTAGGAGTTGGAAGGCAGCGGCCGTGGCCTTAATTAAGGTACAGCCCCCGCATTTGCGTGGTGTGAAAATGGGAAACCGCTGGAAACCATCTTCAGGTTTGCCGACAGTGGGGTTCGAACCCACGATCTCTCGATTACTGATCCAAGAAATGAACACCATGGGCGACATTATAGAAGATCGTGGAGCTTTTAGCACAATAGTAACTAAGCACAAATTCGTGGAGAATTCTAATAAGAAAACAGGTAGGAAGTGGTCCACTCAAGATGCAATTACTACAAGAAGAGATAGAGCCTCCGTGGCTCAGATTTTAGGAGGATAAGAAGGAAAAATCCATCACGCCAACTATGAAGTTCAAAAACGCGTTCTTTGAATGGGAATAATTAAATAATAATAATAATAATAATAATAATAATATAGTAGAGGAAAAAAGAGATAAAATTTTCCACAATATTCTTGGCCTAAATTACAAAACGGATATGTACATAAGAACATCCGGACAAAAAACTACTCTAAGATAGACAAGGTCACAGACACAATGCGGAAACGCAGGGCTCGCTTCTACGGTCACCTACAATGGATGGGCGACTCTCGATGGACAAAATGCATTTTTAATAATTTTGACTGAAAACCAAAAACAACAGTTCCCTAGTACGTTAACATCAAGAAAGACCTCGAAGAAACGGGTCTACAACCAGATGACGTGCACAAACGAGGTTTTTTCTTCTTTCAGAAAAGGCATAGTGACTTTTGGGACTTTCCGGGATGTGAAGTGGACAACTGGTGCAAAGTGGGCGGATGACCGCCCTGCTCGACACAACGAGCTAATGTAAACCTACTGGATCAGTCGAAAACCGAGTAAACGCCATAATACATAGAATCCTATCGTGGTCCCGAGGTGGCCGATTAGCGAATAATAAATAAATAAACAAAATAAATAAATAAATAATAACAAGTATATAAGCCTGTCTTTGTTAGTCAAACTTAGTATGTAAAATATAATTGGAAATTTGAAATGAACATGTTAATAGATGACAGGAATAAATGCCATACTTCCTAAGTTACATACATGTCATTTGTATAGAATCGTAACCGGAATTATGAAATTTTCTTATGAACCATACTAAGTGATTTGAATTGGTCCTGCTAGTTGCGTAAAAGAAAAAAGAATTCTCGTTTGGATGCGAAGAAAAACCAATTAAGTATTGTACAATATTTTCTGGAGTATGCTTTTGAGAAATCTCAATGCAATTTTGGCGTACTTCTCCACTGCTGAGCTTTAGAATCCATTCACTATAGTTTGGCTCACCAGCATTTATATTCCTTTTTGGTTTAAACATCTTAATTTTGGGCCCTAGAGTAGAGTAATTTAAAACTGACTGAGAAAGGGTGGAGAAAAATGGAGACTGAAATTTGAAGTGGTTCGAAGTGATTCAAAACTTCTGCAGCTAATTTGACTGTAATTTTCAATTTCCGGTCATTGATTTGCAGATGTCCGAAATTTTTCCCTAAGTCCGTGTCTTCACTTTTGTTGCAACTCTTTTCAACATCTCAATAAACTCAAATAATAATACTGAATCCTTGTATTTACTTTAAATACAGTAACTTGGTTAATAACAGAAGCAACCGACCAATAATATTGTAGCCCAAACAATATGGCGGCCACGCATGATCGTTGGCTTCAATTCTCGCTGCACATTTGTGAGGTGCTGTATCGAATCTTATTCTATGCTCCTTGGCTGACGAAGACTGTTTTGATAACACGGCGACGTGCACAAATCTTTGCTGCATCCAGCGAATGCATTTTGCAATACGTGTCGCCATCTTTGTTATTCTACGCTAGTTGTCAACCACCTACAGCGAAGCTTCAAACACGTAATTCGCTTTAAAAAGCAACAAATTCCCGGTTTTGAGGGTTTCGTAGTATTTTTCTCATAAAGGAGACAGACAACATACATCTTGTTGGAATTTCAGTTCTTGAAACTGTCCCGTTTCTTTATAATCGCTGTGAATGACAGACGGAACAAGGATTTTATGTATATAGATAACAATAATAATGATAATAACAATAATAATAATAATAATAATAATAATTTATCCTCCAGCGCAAAGTAATTCTGCGGCTAAATTCCTTTGGGATGCAGAGGACATGATAAGAACTTCGAATGTTAGGCAAAAGTCTATTTACTTCCTTTAAGGACTAGGGGAAAATAATAACACAGTATGTTCACGATTGACGTAAAATAAAAGCGACTGGAAGCACTTTATATCGCCTAAAATCACGTGAATTATGAATTTGAGGCAATCATTGCCTAAAATGGCCAAAAATTCACACATTTTATGAACATCACTCATGCCCTGAAGTGTTACAAGTTGTTTCCTATGTTCTTCATAGGACTGAAACGGATTTTTCCTTTTATCCGTACTGCTAATCTAGTAACGTAATTCTCTCACTGTATGTCTTCAAGTGGATGTCGATTCCGGGCGACTACATGGATGGAGTGCCTGGTCCTGATTTCGAAAATGTATTTTATGTCCTTTAGCTTTCTTGAAGGTGTTCGCCCAACTCTATCCACCGTCCTCTTTCCCGTATTCCCTTCACTCTTCCAAACTACGATTTTCTCAACAGAATCATACTGTTGCATCGTGTGCTCAGAGTACCCCAACCATAGCTTCACAATGAAGGTCTCAAGGGATGGAACTGATATGACCTTATACAAAACCGTTTACTTTTATTTTAATTCTTTTCAATTCAAGGGACATCAACATTATCTTCCAGCATCGAAACTCAGGCGCATAATTGTGCTACCTACCTCTCAATGGTCCACCTTTGATAACAATATGTGGCTGTAGGAAAGACAAAACCATTTTTAAGGGCACTAAAGATCTTATCGAGACTTTGAAATCCTTCCTGTGAAGTAACTAAATAATATTGCTTTCGCCTGAACAGCACAGAAGTATTACTAACTGGCAGCCAAAACCAATAGTATACTGTCATGAAGGCAAGGAAAAAGACAATGTAACTCATGCTCTCAGTTTTACACTAGGACCTTTCAAATCACAAGTCCAAGAAGTATGTGTACCATCACAATATGATTTATAATGCACGCGTGGAATGGTTACTCTTGTGGCTAGGTACGACGTACAAAACGTGGAGAAATCAATACTGTGCGGCCCCACTAGAGGTAGCAAAAACCGCTGCTACATAACGAACCACTGAGAGGAAGAGAATTTGGATGTCCATGTAGGGTATCTCCACCCATACTGATTCGATACCTTCCAGGAGTTCATTTGCTGTGGGCGCGGGTATCCTCTAATAGACTTGTCGTTGTCTGACCATGTATCATACATTGTCTCCAGCGAACAAAACCTACAACACAACATCAATGTATGGGTGGAAGTGCTTAAGAAAGGTATGGAGGTGAATGTGGACAAGACAAAGACTTTGGTTATCAGCAGGAATGAGGAGAGACACTGTATCATGGTCGATAGTAAACCATTAGAGAAATTCACCAAGTTCAAGTATCTTGGCTCAATCGTCAGCTCAGGCGGGGAGATGCACGAGGAAATAACAGAAAGAATAGGAACAGCAGGGCGCTTGTTTAATGCCATCCGAACAAACTTCCTCAACAAGAAGGAGATCTCAAAAGGCACAAAGTTAGCTGTTTACAAATCCACCTTTGTACCCGCATTGAGCCATGGCTGCGAATCCTGGGCACTAACAGAAGGAACCAAGAGCAGAATCCAGGCGGCAGAGATGAGATACCTCCGCAAAGTAGTGGAAAAAAGCAAGAGAGACAGGATCCGGAATACAGCCATCCGGAAAATATTGAATATGAAGCCGCTAGAGAAAATCATCCAAGAATATCAATTGAGATGGTTTGGCCATGTCCACCGAATGTCGACAGACCGCTTTCCGAGTTTGATGAGGGAGGTGGGAGTTGAAAGAAGGCTCGAGGAAGACCACGCAAGACATGGGAAGAGAGGATTAGAGAAGCACTGTAGGAGAGGGGAGTCTCTGTACGAGAGGCCGTTGGCATTACCGGAGATAGGAGTAGATGGAGATCTCTCGTATCCTCGACACCTCATGGTACAAGATGACCGGATTAAGTAAGTAAGTAAGTATCGTACGTTACCGATGGGTGAGAGACCCGGTGATGCGTACGCCAAGGAAGCAATGTGATGTGGTGGTCATCTACGAACCGTCGGACTATGTGTGCCAAATGCGGTCATGCATTATCCTGTCGATGTAGGACCCAGGCTGGTTCTGAAGGTAGGGGACAATAAGAGGCTCCAACTCCTCCGCATGGCTACAAGCTGAGTGGACTAGGTAGGAGTGGGACTGGAATCCTATTTTACGTCCTATCATAACCCCAGGTGCCGGACCGGTTTGGCGGTGCACAAAGGAGGACTCGGTCAGGCGTGCGGTACGATGCCACCAGACACGCATGTGGCCATCGTGGTGTTGCAAACATGAACGGGATTCTTCGTAGAAGACCATGGCATGCCATTCATTCTTCCGTGCCCGACGTTCCACGATTCATTGACGCCATCTGTGGTGAGAATTTAGGGCAGTAACAGTAGCCTAATGGGCACCTGGATAAGGTGTCGCACTGCTCCAGACGGTGAATGGTCTTGCGTACGTACACTGACTGACGTACCACATGTCTGAAATCCTGAATGAAGGTGATCGTTTTGCCTGAATGGTCCGTTATAGCCACGCATAACAATCTGTCCTCACACCCTTTGGTGTGAGAGGATCAAGGGCTTCCTGCACATCACTCTTTGTCCCCATTTGACTCATTGATCCATTGTACCATTCCGTTTAGTTCCATTTTCTGTAACGCGAGAACCAGTTTCGCGGTACAATAATCCACAATCTGACAGACGACAATTCTACCACGATCAAAAGCGGAGAACTGTTCGTATATTGGCCGTCTTGTTCGAAGTGGCATCCAAATCCAGTCTGCGCACTCGAACAGCAGGGAAACACAACGTTACTGCCTTCCAGAGACCTCCACCTACGTACTAATTCGGTGTCGCCATTGGTGTACATGCTGCGCCACTAGGCTGAAAAACAAATCACATCATTTTCCTATCCAGATCTGCGAATTCCTCCATGTCGGGCCCATCAGGTACATCCATCTCGGTGTTACAAGTTTAATATTCAACATGTGTATTTAATTCCAGCCCCGCAGTGTAGGGGTGGTGTGCCTGCCTCTTACCTGGAGGCCTTGGGGTCGATTCCCGGCCATATCAGGGGTCGTTACTGATCTGAGGGCTGCTTCGAGGTCCACTCAGCCTACGTAATTACAATTGAGCAGCTATAGTATCTGACGGTGAAATGTCGGACCCCGTCTAGAAAGCTAAGAATAACGGCCGAGAGGATTCGTCGTGCTGACCACACGACATCTCATAATCTGCAGTACTTGAGGATGAGCAGCGGTCGCTTGGTAAACCATGGCCCTTCAGGACTGTTTCGCCATTTGGTTTGATTTTTATGTGTATGTAATACGTAGAACCAGTTTAAAATAGTACCTTTGCCAAGATTCTTCTTATTTATTTTCAGGAATGAAACCGGTATACTTTCCGGGTAGCGCGGAGTAACCGATTATAAATTAATAATTTAGTTAATTCCACACGTACGGCGCATTTGCACTACATTCTTCATAATACTTTTGGGACTGTTGTTGGGTTCCTAGCCTTGGCTCTGAACGCACAACTCTCCTACAAGTAATATCTATATGGTTTTCTTTATGAATTATTGTTATTTCAACTATGCTTGCTATAAATGGCACCAATCCCTTTTCTTCACAATACGTATTGTTACGTGCTCAAGCGGCTGTCAGCCTTGTCGCAGCTCTTTCGGTATCACCTGAAAGGGACTTCCCGGCCCGCCCGAGGACATGCCACGGCCCTTTCTCCATTGTCCCCTTCATCTAGTTTCTCCATGCGACTTCTGGAAGGAATGACGGGAAAGTTCGATCTCCAGCCGAACTCTGAATGTTCTAGTGGCCCAAAATTGAGGTATAAATACAAGGCCCCTGCGAGCTAGTGGTTGTCACATGCTATCCCAGGACTATGTGGTAACAGCCCCCAGTGAACCCACGTTCCTAGCACCAAACGAACAGGTCGACGACATATTGGACATCGCCCTACTGCGAAATATTCCTCAAAGACACACCATAAAGGTCATTAACGACCTAGGGTCGAGGCATCAACCAGTAATATTTACACTGGAAGCGAACCCGGAGGAATATGAGAATAACCCCAAGCGCCGACTCAACTATAAAGCAGCCAATTGGGGTAAATTCGAAAGAAAATTAGATTCACTCCTGCAGGGGACTGAGGACATACAAATAGTAAACCCAGCCCAAACGGATGAATCACTAAGAACACTCGTAAATGCGATCCAGGCAGCCACAACTGCGAGCATTCCGGTACACAAACCTAGACAAAACACTAACATTGAAATACCGGCCCACATTAAAGATCTAATACGCCAGCGCAACAGACACAAGCGCAACTGGGCCCGACACCACCGCGATGAAGACCGGATACGTAGAAATGAACTCAGGGTCGAAATCGAAACCGAAATAATGGAGTATAGGTCACGGATCTGGAATAACAAACTGAGTACATTCGACACAAATACCAGACCGGTGTGGAACTTAGCGAGATATTTCACGCGAGAACCACACGTGATCCCAACAATTAAGGGACCCAACGGACCAATATACGAAAATCAAGACAAAGCAGAGGTGATAGCCGACTCACTCGAGGAGGCCTTTAAGCCCAATGACGAACCGTCGGACCCCGCCTTCATTAGGCAAACAGAGGCCAAGGTAGCGGAATTCCTAGCAAACGCACCTAAGCCCGAGGTTAAGAAGACTAATATCCACGAAATTAGGTGGATAATAGATCACCTTAACCCGAAGAAGGCACCCGGCCCAGATGAGATTCAAAATATAATAATCAAAAAGCTAACACCGAAAGCCGTCGCACTACTCACTAAAATATACAATGCAATGTTCCAATTGCAGTATTATCCGGAACAGTGGAAAAAGGCGAGAATTCTTGTATTCGGCAAACCAGGCAAGGACAAATCTAACCCTAATAATTATAGGCCCATCAGTCTCCTGGACGCCCTCAGCAAAGTATTTGAGAAAATACTGCTGAAAAGGCTCATAGCACATATCAAGGAAAGAGGAATCATTCGAAACGAACAATTCGGTTTTAGAAACGGCCACTCCGCCCCGCAACTGCTTACCCGGGTCCTAGAACAAGCGACCATCGGACTAAACAAGCGGAGGGACACAGGCACGGTATTCCTTGATATCCAGAAGGCATTCGATAAAGTCTGGCACGAAGGCCTATTAGCGAAATTAATAGACCTCGAATTCCACCCAGGGTACATAAGATTAATTAAATCATACCTGGAAGGCCGAGAGTTCCAAGTAGATGTTCATAACACGCTGTCAAGCACGCGACCAATCAGGGCGGGCGTAGCCCAGGGGTCACTTATAGGGCCAATCCTGTTCATTCTATTTACGAATGACATGCCGACAGCGGAACTCACTACCACGCACCTCTACGCGGATGACACTGCTATCACAGTACAACATTTTCAGCTAGCATGCGCCCGAAAGAGACTACAAGTAGCACTGTTAACTCTCGAGCCCTGGCTAACCAAATGGCGTATCAAGGTCGTGTATGTGTATGTTTAGTCATCAGCCCGAAGGCTGGTTGGAGCCTCAACAGCTCCGCCATCAGCTGTCATAGATGGCCTAGGCATCGCTGAAGAGGCGTACTAGGGAAATGAGGAGTGAGGTAGTTTCCCGTTGCTTTCCTCACTGAACCAGAAGTTGCTATTACATATCAGTCTGCCAAGCCCACTGAAATGCATGCACCAACCGACCCTATGAGCAATATCTTCACACCATTCATAGCAGGGACTGGCTGCAGAAGAAATGGCATTACTAGCATCACTCATACCTCAGTCACTTTCATTGTGTTAAAGCTAAGGATAAAGCTGAGACAGATCAATGAAAGTAACAAAATTGCTCTAGCCTATACCAGAAGACATAGTGCACTGTAAACACTATGTCCTGCCAGCAAAGGTATCAAGGTCAACGTTGACAAATGCCAAGCTGTGATGTTCAATAGGAAGAACAGACGCACACGTATGCCAGCTAACATAAAACCGCTCAAACTATTTAATCGAGATATAGCATGGCACGACAAGGTCAAATATCTAGGAGTAGTCGTAGATAGAAAACTAACCATGCTATATCACATTAAAGACATCCAGCGAAAAACAAACGCACGACTGGCACAGCTCTATCCGATACTGAATAAAAGATCCAGTATTAACAAGCGAGTAGCAATAAACATGTACAAGGCCCTAATTAGGCCGATAATAACGTACGCAGCTCCCGCCTGGGGCTACACTGCTATGACAAACCTGGATAAGCTGGAACTAATACAAAACAAATGCATTCGAGCAGCGGCTAGACTCCCGTATGACACACCAATACGCCACCTACGCGCAATTGCGAAAGTCAGCTCGATAAGGCAACACATACGAAATCAAACACTCCGAATGTACAAGAAGTCATGGGGTAGTAAGGTCAACCCACTAGTCAGTGGAATAGGACGCTATGACGTCGATCTATACACCAAATACCCCACACCGAAACACATTCTGTTCAGGCACAGGGCCAGGAGGCCGGGGGGCCAAAACCGCCCTCGCTCTTAAACTGACACCAACTCACAATACCGCACCACTTAACACTATGCACACACACCGCAACACCTGTATATATGTGCATGCTTGTTTACAACATACATCCTTTCCCTAGATTGTGTTATGTTATTACCATGTTACAGATTTGGCCAAGCGAGCGAGGATTGAGAGAAGTAATACAACACGACGAAGGCAACACAGCCAAGAAAGAGACGATCCAATCCAACCCGCTCCCACCAACGACAAAGGAGTGGACAAAAAAAACCCACGCCTGCTAATATCATTAACTATTAATCTACTAATTGTACTTGTACTTGTTCTACAGGACACGAGAGCGGAAATGCGGCCCGCACTCTAAAGAAGAAAAGTAATAATGTATATATAATAGGATGTGTGTATATTTGTGTATATATTTACAGAGACAAGTGTGTGACACCAACACCGCAAAGAAGGGACGTCATCAGGCGGGAAAGAAGATGCCCCTTACAACAAGTAAGGCTTGGCACTAATCCCCTTCTCCTTAAAAGGAGACTTGGCACCAGGGACTGATGGCTGCTGGACCAAGGGACTAACCTGTGGCCCAAAGCCCAGACGCCAGCGGACCCGAGCCGCACCAGGCAGTGACAAGTAGGACTGATCCCCCATAATAATTGACAAAAGCTAGGTAAATGGTTATGATTGCATGACACATATTCCTAACTAACACAACCTCTGGTCTTTTTCCAGCCCACATCCTTGCATGTGCTATCAAAAGATGTCAGGTTTTACATGTAGGCTCTTTCTTCTTTCTGCCTATGTAGTTTTTCCCTGACCCTTCAATACCATACTTCAACACCATATACCTAACACAATCTCGCCTGGTAACGTGTCTGACATGGAAACAGGCAGATACTCCTTGTATCACTTCCCACTCTACCCAGCTATCTCTTTTCTACTTAGAAATTAATAGCATGTCGGAGGCCATGTAGATTGAGTCGATGGTCACGGCGGGGGAGCGGGCTACGGGGGCCTCCGTAAAAAAAAAAAAAAAAAAAAAAAAAAAAAAAAAAAAAAAAAAAAAACTAGTGGTTGTAGGACGAGTTCGACAGCCGTAGTGGAAGGACGTGTTCCTCCCGCTCGCTCTCTCTCTCTCCTTGCCAGGCGCTCTGTACTTTCCCAGTACTAGTCAGGCAGCTGTACTTGTTAGTACATTTTCGAAGGAGCATTGTCTGAGCTGTAGCACTTCTCAGTGCTCGCTCTTTCTTCTGTTTCAGGTTATTTTACAGGAGGACCAAGATGGAGAAGCCGACCCTACCAGTGAGACTGGTCGACTACGACTACCAGGGAGCCGTCGAGAAGCTGCTGGACGCGCTCGACACGGCGGATGTCCCCAGCTATGAACGCCCGGGACTGGTGGTGTTCAACCGGCCGGGGGAAAGCGACTACCAGGGGACGCTGAGCGTCTTCGACCACCTGAATGCGACTGCGGAGTTCATCGGAGAGCCACTCCTGCCGATCATCGGCATTATGGTTGCTTCCTGGGCGATCATCATCCGCCCTAACGACGCAGCCAGCTTCAGGGTCTACGAGGAGCGCGCGTCCCAGCAGTTCCAGGTTGCCCGGCTACCAGGACTCAGGGAGCACCTGGACGTCTCGGGCTACCAGGAGGCAGCCTCGCAGACGGAGCCAACGACCGAGGACGACGGCGGCGCTCCCGAGCGCCACGACGGCGCGACTCCAGTTGGAAAGCTGTACTCCACGAAGTACACGCAGACCAACAAGGCGACAACCAGGGAGAAGTGGTCGCAGACGCAGGCCTACCAGGAAGGGCCTGTTAGCCGGGCGCAAACCAGGAACGCGCCCGTGTTGGTGGAGAGCAGCACAGCGGTGGAGAAGGACGCCCCCTGGCGTACTGATACTACTGCCCAGGTCCAGCCTGCCTGCACGTCTGTCGAGTTGCAGACCTCGATGTGCGCCCCCCAGGACAGGGAACGCAGTCGAGTGTTAGCACCGACCGACGCCACCGCCGCCGCCAGCCAGGAGAAAGAAGAAGATGGCGACGCAGAGGAGCCGGCAGCTACCCCGGGGTTACCAGGCCGGGAGGAGGGCCACCAGGGCGAGGCCTCTTCCCCCGCCGAGAAGCAAACCTCGGGAACGACCGACGCCGCCGCCAGCCAGGGGAAAGAAGAAGATGGCGACGCAGCGGAGCCACCAACTACCCCGGGGTCACCAGGCGGGGAAGAGGGCCACCAGGATGAGGCCTCTTCCCCCGCCGAGAAGCAACCCCCGGGAAGAAGAAGAAGACGACGCCGCACCAGGAAGCAGAAGGCGACGCTGGCTCACCAGGAGAGGACCGCCAAGCCGCAACCCAGGACTGCTCCCAGGACAGCAGTCAACCGAGGAGCCAATCAGGAGAGGACCTCAGCGGGTAGCGGCAGTCAGGTGAGAGGGAAACGTCCCCCTCAGCAGCTCTTGCAGTGTTTCCGCTGTCTGAGGTGGGGCCACCGTCAGGTCAGCTGTGGGCTCGAGGTGAGGTGCAACCGCTGTGGTGGTGATCACTACTACACGGCCTGCGCAACACTTAGAGACGCGCCGGTGTGCGCCAACTGCTCGGGGGGCCACCCGGCCTCCCATCGCAGTTGCCCTGTCTACCGGGCCATGGCGCGGGCAGAGAGGAAGGAGGCCCGGCGCCATGACCCACCCCCTTCCAGGAGGCCCCCGCCTCGGCGGGCTTGGCCTCATTCTCCGGGATCGGAGACTGGGTACGAGGTACCCCAAGGAGGTGGAGTCGTGCGACAGGCCCTAGTGGTACTCGACGCATGGCTCCGCAGCCGGCAAGGACCGTGCTAGTCACAGCAGTGCCCAGACGGACTGATCCCCAGGTGATGGAAAGGCAATGAATTGGTTTATGTATTGTGCATGTTACCTGTTCCTAACTAACACAACCTCTGGTCTTTTTCCAGCCCACATCCTTGCATGTGCTATCACAAGATGTCAGGTTTTACATGTAGGCTCTTTCTTCTTTCTGCCTATGTGGTTTTTCCCTGACCCTTCAATACCATACTTCAACACCATATACCTAATACAATCTCGCCTGGTAGCGTGTCTGACATGGAAACAGGCAGATACTCCTTGTATCACTTCCCACTCTTCCCTGCTATCTCTTTCTTCTTCTTAGAAATAATAGCATGTCGGAGGCCATGTAGATTGAGTCGTTGGTCACGCGGGGGGAGCGGGCTTCGCCCCCCCCCCCCGATAAAAAAAAAAGAAAGCTAGTGGTTGTGTCGGAGAGACCAGTGAGTGCGTGGACTGGATCGACGGAACGAAAGACTAAACTGTGTGTTCGTGTATTTCTGCGTGAGTCAAGGAGGGAGACCGCTGTCGCGAGTGTGAAAGTAAATGGACCTGTGTTAATGTTCACTGTTGTGAGTATCGTCCTGCTGTTGAACCCCGTTGAGCTGTTTGGTTGCTCACTGCATGTGACTGTGTGAAGTATAAGTGGAGTCGAATCAACGAACAGTCGTCTTGTGTTGTACAGCCAGTGACACTGTGTTCAAGTCCTGCTGCCTAAGCACAGCGGCTGTAGGAGGTGACTGGACTTTGGGAAAGTGAAAGTAAGGATTAGTGTCCCAGGTAAAGGAACGGGCTGTACCCTTGCTGCGCCATAAGGTGGAGGGACCTGTGAATAGACTTGTAATTGGTGTGGCCACTCATTACTGGTTACAACTGCGTGTGTGTGTGTGTGTGTGTGTGTGTGTGTGTGTGTGTGTGTGTGCATTTATTAGGTCATCCTGAAATAAATTAAAGTAATAAAACAGACGGAATTTTATTCGTAACGGTATTATAAAGTATGTAGCAAAAAAATCCTCCTTCCACCCCTCTGAGTAGGAGACTCATGATTGTAGCGTTCCCCAATTGAAGAATGTGAGGTTTCCCAAGTATGCTAGACAGAATAGGAATGGGAGAAAAATTGGGATAAATAGATACACAGTAAAGAGGAAAGATTCATCAAAAAAGTTACGACCAGAGTGAAGGAAATGGAGAAACACATGATTTGGGCAGATTGTGAGACTAAAAGAACATTATCAGAATATTATGAAATTATTCAAAATACGGCAATAAGGAAAGAAATAGTCCGAAATAGAAAACTAATAGGTGTGGTGTGGTGGATAATGGGGTTTTATAAAAATAAGGGGCTGAGAGAGAAACACAAAGAAAGTCATTGTTTACTGTGTGTAGAAATAATGGAAAAGGCTCATCTATTGAGAGTATGTAGGGGAACTGATGCACTTAGAAGTTAAAATTTTGGTGGTGAATATAAATTAAAAATAGAAGGAGTGAAGGATTTCTATACAATAGATAAATTGTTAAACAAGGAATGGGTCTCAGCAGGAGGAATAGCAAAGTTCTTTTGTATTTTAAGAAGTATGTGGCAGAAGGAAATGAAAAGACATCAGCACTAATTATTGTCAAGTCCGGCCCCACGGTGTAGGGGGCAACGCGTCCGCCTGTCACCCGGCGGCCCCGGGTTCGATTCCCCGCCGGCTCAGGGGTTTTTAATTGTGAATGATTAATATCCCTGCCTGGGTACTGGGTGTTTGTATCGTCCTTGACGGTCCTTTCCTCACATTCAACACTTTACACTTCCGCCATTTACAAAATACACGCAGGTTCCTCCCATATGGTGCAAGTAGGGGCAAAATACATTTCTAGGTTTCTAGTCTTTTTAAAAAGAACAATTTTCAGTGGTAATGTGTTAAATTGCATGTCAATCTGCTTAGCTTGCAATAGATGAACTGTGTATTACTCAGCTGCCGGAATTCCGTGGTTGTAGGTCGAGAATTTACGATTTCTATTGCAGGCTGCTGCCTGCTGTCATTTCTTGATGGATGCAGTACTTTTGCATCCATCTCTTGGCACAGGCCAGAGTAAAGTGTAGCTTTCACCGAAGAGCCAGTCAACATCCATGGCTGTGACAATATGGAAGTTACTGGGGTATGGATAGTGCTGAGTAATAGTGCTGACAATAGTGTTATGAAAGGTGCTGCTCATAGGGTCAGTCGTGCTGCAATAGTACTTTCTGGCCCAGTGAGGAAAGCAATGGCAAACTACCTCACTACTCATCTTGCCTAGTACGCCTCATTTTGGTGCTGTCATTGGTTTTTGGGGTTTCCTTATAACCGCATAACCTTTGGTGGTGCTGTTTGAGGATCCAACCAGCCTCTGGGCTGATGACCTAACAGACAGACAGATTGCAAGCTGAGGAGAAATCTGTTCGGTTTCACAAGAAACAATTACTCGCGGAAATTAATATTAAAGGTAACATAATGTTGTCCTAGACAATAAAACACTGTTAATGCCTAGGACAAAAATAAATAATATTTAAATTTTTAACTACAATTTAGAAATTAGGCGAAAATTTTAATTAGGTGTAAGTGTACTGTTTAAGGTAGTAGTAGATAAATTTAAATGTAATAAAACAATATGCTTGTATCGGAATGATGAGTTGCAAATTTTTTGTGAAAAAAATGCTATTTGTTACGGGCGTCGACCCGGGTACGATGCGCATTGGTATCACCCAAATATCACTGTAAAATTTGCCACAAATGGAACATAATAATTGCTTTTACACATATCAAGTGAAAAATCCCTGGCAAATTAAGAAATATCGTCGTTATTTGAGAAATATGAAAACATACTTAAGGCTTGTAGACAGGACTGGTTTATGACGTACTGCGCTGCTGGTGCCGTCTTATGTTACTTTCTTCAGGTCCAGGGCTAGCACCGTGGAATGGGAGTGCTATGCCTGTAGATTCTCACTATCTTTGTCCATATGACTAGAGCGGCCAGTTCAGGCCAGTTCAAACAGCAAAATGGAAGTCAACAGAAAAATAGCATGATCCCTGGACCTATAAATATTTTTATTTCTGTTCGAACGAAAGTAGCTCGATCCCTGGACCAATAAATCACTAGTCCACTGAATTTTTCTTATGTACATTGGCCATACCATTTTGTCGCCTATTAAATATTGCATATCGCGATACAATTCATGAAATGATAATGTTTGACAAGTGAAGCAATGAAACGAAAGCAAAGAAAAAGCAAAGAACTTCAGTGAGCACAGATATCACACACGAAATCGTTGAAAGTGTAAGACAAAAGACATACGTGTGTCACTGTGAGCGCAACACCAAATGTACTTGTAAAGTGGTAAAGTACGTATACATAATATTCTCCAAACATCAAATATTTCTTAATTTGCCAGGGATTTTTCACTTGATATGTGTAAAAGCAATTATTATGTGCCATTTGTGACGAATTTTATAGTGATATTTGGGTGATACCAATGCGCACTATACCCCGTCGACCCATTTGGATCTTTTGTCCCTACTGTCACCATATTGTATGAACCTGCGTGTAATTGGAATGGCGGTAGTGTGGAATTTTGTGTGTGAGGAAAGTAAGATTAAGGACGTCACAAATACCCAGTCCCCAGGTCAGGGATATTAATCATTACAATTAAAAACCCTGACCCGGCCGGGAATCGAACCCGGGGACGGTCGCAATAAATGGTTACTCCCACTCCAGTTTCAGCTGATCCGGAACTAGGGGATGGGAGTATTCTATTCTATTCTGATGTTTCCCCAAAATTTGCAAGTAGCGGGAGATCTGATGCGTTACATATGCTTATGGTAGAAAAAAATATGCCGAAATTATTTGAAGGAATATTCACCGTATCAAGTGCTATAACTATTGATTTTACTAGCCCTTATATTACCTTTGAGATATTAATACCTGGGAATGAATACCGTAGCTGAGAATGAAAATCCACAGCCTGTTTCCACTCATTCGATCGGGTCAGGAATGGAATATATGAAGCCCGTATCTAGTGGCGAGGATAGGAATTGTGCCGGCTGCCTGTCGCACTCCTCTAGAACAATGGTTAATGAATGACAGATGAAATAAAATGATATTGAAGAGTGTTACTGGAATGAAAGATGACTGGGAAAACCGGCAAAGCCTGAGGAAAACCTATTCCACATCCGCGTTTGTCTAGCACAAATCTCACATGGAGTGGTAGGGATTTGAACCACGGAACCCGGCGGTCAGGTTTTAAAAAAGCTAGTAAAATAAATAGTTATAGCAGTTGATAGATGAAAATTCCGTCAAATAATTTCTGCATATTTTTCATTCTACCATAAGCATATAACGCATCAGATCTCCAGCTATTTGCAGATTTTGGGGAAACCTCATATTCTTCAATATAGGAACGCTATAATTATGAGTCCCCTAGTCGGAGGGGTGGAAGGATGTCACCGCTGGGTTCCGTAATTCAAATCCCGGTCAGTCCATGTGACATTTGTGCTGGACAAAGCGGAGGGGGGACAGGTTTTTCTCCGAGTACTCCGGTTTTCCCTGTCATATTTCATTCCAGGAACACTCTCCATTATAATTTCATTTCAACTATCATTCATTTATCATTACCCCATAGGAGTGCGACAAACTTCGGCAGCCAGCAGAATTGCTATCCTCGCCGCTAGGTGGAGGCTTCATTCATTCCATTCCTGATACGGTCGAATGACTGGAAACAGGCTGTGGATTTTCATTTTCAACCCAGCGGAGAGAGGCCGGCGGACTGCCGTCTGAGCCACGGGGGCTCTACCGTACCTAAAGTAGTCCATAATTTGTTTTCTTTATTGTAGACATTATAAAAAGCTGCAGTGCCATCTTGTGGCGTCTGGCAGGAGAGTTAAAGAACACAATGATGTTTTATAAATGGATTCTGTGTCAGTCACATCAGTAGAACAATTCCTTAAGAAGGTAAAACGAAGGCTTTTGATGCTTTATTCCACGAGGATTTTAATCAAATCTAAATCGGCATTTTCATAGTGATAAGTAGAGCTGGGAATTTTATGTAGTATCAAGTGGCATAATATGTACATAAATATGTAACAAAAAGCACCAAAATATGTAGCAAAATATGTAGAATGGGCAAAATATGTAATATCATATAATTAATATAAACTTACCATTTTGTCAGTTACAACACACTAAACATGCTTTATATTACATTTTGCAGCACAGTGAACAATTAAGTATTTTTCAATGTTCTTTGGAGTCATATTATATGAATATATCATACACATATTCAACAGAAACTCAATATTTTCAACACTCAAAGCACGTTTATTCCTTAAATTTTGTAGCACAGTGAACTATTAAGTATTTTTCGAGCTTCTCTGGGGTCATGGAAAGGCGATTGTCACTTAGGATGTTCTTATATGCAGAGAAAGATCTTTCAACATCACTTGATGTAACTGGGGCAAATTTTAGGAGAGGAATTTTCGCTGGAGAAATGTCCTCGAGAGGATCAACGTCATCTCCATTTAGAATTCGGCACACACTGTGAAATGTTGAATAACCAGGATTTCTCTTCAACATTTTTTGCAATTTACTCAATACACTTGCACCAGTTTCCCCATGCACAGCACTTAGTTTTTCAATAGCATCCTCCATGATGGCAATAGAATCTTGCAGTGGCAGTCCTGATGTTTCTAGACGTTTGATGGTTTCTGGAAGCCAGCAGAAGTTGCCCCTGATGTAGGTGATTGAGGAGACCACTTTGGAGTCACTAAAGTTATGTTGTGCATTACCTCGTCGTGGCAGACTTGAAGATCATTCTTGCGTAGTGTTGATTGGTTAGGAACATGTTGCTTGCAGTATTTTTCCAGAAAAGATGTGAATTCAGGCACTTCAAGTTCATACCATGGAATATTGGCTGCAATCATTGCACTGCATAAGTCTTTATAAAAAGGGTTACTTGAAGGTGAAGGCTGCATCTGTGTTAAAAGGATTTGTTTCTTTTGTAGACCTAACTGCTGGTTTTTTTCTATGCAGAACACTTAGTGCATGCTGCTCAAGCTGGAATTTCATGGAACATGCGATATATTTGTTGCATGCTTGGCAAATCACTACTTTGTCATCAGTTGCAAAGGACTCGTCAACTGCAATCCATTATTTTAACTTTGAAGCCAGCGAGGACGCTACTGGTGCCATGTTGACTCTAGAGGAGACTGATGTTCATGAATTATGTTCTTCAGCTGTTCAAAAGAAACTAAAACCTAATTGAGACATTTCAAAGGAAGACAGCTCTAATAACAGATTTGGAAATTCCTAAGTACATAACGAAGAGGTCACAGAAATGCGCTTAGAAAAATATTCCTGGAAACTCCAATATGAAAGTGGCTAGCTGTAAAGCAATTAACTCTAAAAGGGATGAAAGATTTAAGAGTGGCACATGTAAAGTAACAGTTTTCCTGCAGCTAATTGGAACCTTTAGAATAACCTACTTCGCAAGGGTCTCTACATCCACCTATCATCCTCTCAAATACCTGTCACTCGTAATTACCTTAATCCCCCTGTTGAGAGAACAGACAAAAGCCCCACATTAAGTGTGAAACTTCAATTCAGCAATTTATTATATATGAAAACAGGAAAACGCTAAAATATGTCATTTTATGTAATATCACTAAGAATATGTAGAATACCCACAAACATAAAAAAATATATAAAATGAAATTCGGTAATAATAACCCTAATATCGTGTTTTGTGAACATATGACTTTTCCCAGCACCTAAATAGCAAAGAAAGAAATATGTAATTAAATAGAAATCCCAGCTCTAGTGATAAGACATAGTATAGATTCTAGTTTCACCCGAATAATGTCTACAGTAATGTACAAAGGCGAATCCTGCAAGAAAGAACAACTAAACAAACTTTAGATTCGAAAATCTGCAGTAATTCAGTGATCCGCACATCGAACATTCTACATTCACCGACATTTATGTAATTTAAGGCCACTTTACAAAATTATAGGGGTGGTAGTGGAAGAAATGCACCGTAATAGCTGGAAGCATTATCATACATACATTTTATAACATTAAAAATACCTCTCCAGTTTGAAAATTTGAAAATTAAGAACATTAAGAAGTGGCCTATTACATGAATTACAGTACATAAAGTGTGCCCTTTCTTGATTGCTCCATTTCTTCTCCATGTCATTTTAATACTCTGGTTCCATAAGTTGGGATAACAACTCGGAGAGAGGCTGTAAGCTATATCTAGGCCACACCTCTCCAAGCCAGTTAATATCCGCAAAGGTTATAGAGCTTCATTTCCCTTCCCTTATACTGACCGTCCAATCCAGCTGTAATGCACTAAACTGGGAATGTTTATTGCCCTGCTAGTGGCAGTAGTTACGGAATACGGTGCAAGGAGAACGTTTATGAGGTACAGGTGTGCTTGTTTCCGAACCATACCTGGCAAAATACAAAGTTAATATAACGTTAAAAAGCGAGAGATAGTAAACCAATATTCAGAAGGATACTTTGCTCTGGGAAACAAAAGCACAGACAAAAAAGAACGCACACATGCACTGAAAAATCTCTGCACATACGCTCCAATTAATTTCAGTATTTTTACTCAGCAAGATTTACAGTTCAAAAAACAGGCACCAGTTGATCATCAAAGTATTATAAGCCCAATATTTGAACACATATTTTCTCGAAATTCACCAGTTACAAAAAAAAAAAAAAAGTCTTTTAACTAGAGTGTGCCTGTGTGTGGTGCACTTTTTGAAACCATGGATTTATAAAATGTGGTTGATGAACCTTTGGGGATTTCACAATAGTTTCCTGTGGGCTTACCAAAATGTTAGCGAGATAGTATATTTTATATTCTTCTTCTTGTTTCGTATAGGCCAGCTAAGGACCACGACATTCAACTATTGCATTTTGGAATGGGCTTTGATATTTGCCCAGTAGTTGCGCATCCTGAGGCTGTGTTGCTCCTTCCTCTCCTCTGTCCAAAGGGCGCCAGTCTTCTTTGTTGATAGTCTGTCCTGGAACTTCTTATGTTTAAGCATCTTCCTGAGTGCTGTCCGATTCTTTAAGATTCCTTCTGTTATTATTATTATTATTATTATTTTTATTATTATTATTATTACTATTATTATATTATCGTAATTATTCCACCACTCTTGCTACATCTTAGAGCAGGGGCTGGAGCGAATTATTTCGTACATTTGGACGTGGTCCTGTTCACGGGCAGATGCCCTTCCTGAAGCCTAACCTATGTAGAGTAATGTTTTCATCAATGCGTATTTCTGTGGTGGTGTGGTGCGTTTTGCGAATATAAAGAGGTTGTATTGAGACAAAGATAAACCTGCAGTCCTCAATTCAGAGGAATTTAAAACTTCTGGTTAAAACCCGATCCATTCAGGAACTAACCCAAGACTCTTTAAACTGAAGGCCGTGATAATGACCATTCAGCCAAAAGGCGGCATAATGTTACAGTTGGGGTTATTATTATTATTATTATTATTATTATTATTATTATTATTATTATTATTATTATTATTATTATTATTTGGCTTCAGATAATTATGCATCTTGAATATTCCGTATGCAATTACAAATCTGAAGTATTTTTATCTTAATAGTGCATAGTTTGTTCTTTCCTCCTGTTAGGACACATTTTGAAAGTATTCTACATTTTGAGTGTACACATCAATATTAAGCACAAATATAATATAACATTTGGCATATATTTGAGTTAGGTTCTGGAAACCTGTGCATCGTTCATACCGTTGTAACGGTTCAAATCCCGTTAAAAGATGATATCTGTATTTTTATTATTTTATTATTTTATCTGTATTATTATTAGTAGTAGTATTATTATTATTATTTTATCTGTGATATTATTACTATTATTGTAATTATCATTCTTATTCAATTCAATTTTGTAATGCTTGTCGCTTGCAGGATTGTAATTAGATGTAGGCCTATGCATATATACGTATGTGTAGAATAACACTCAAGATATGTACAGTGAGAATTGTTATATATCAGATGTTGGATATGGCATTGCTATATTGTGCAATACAGCTGACATTTCTGTCAAGTCATCGCCACGTCATGGCTACGTCATCGTGCTCACTTAGCTCTGAGCTCTGTTCCTTTGATTTTCTTAGGGAGCCCCAGGGGATTTCACCATTACATGCAACAGTTTGAGGCGTTGTGGTAGTAGGTCATTGTTATTTCTGGAGGTTACATAGCTGTGCCATGCAACGTCTATAAAACGTGGCTGCATATTGTAGCGTCAGTTATTAGTTAAACGGAAGCTGAACAGTGAAGAAGTCAAATGGATAAGTGGACAGTCATTATTCTACTGGAAGCAGAGAACACAGTTGGTCATTGTGTGAACGAGATGAAGACGACTCAATGAGCCATTAGTTGTTGGTCATTGAGAGAGTGAGGCCAAAGTTGGTCGGTCACCTAGTTGAAGATACGGACGCAAAGGCTTACCATAGAGTCACAGAGGGACACACTTGCATAGAAGTGATACCATACAGATTTACCAAGAAATCATATATGGAGAAGAAGCCGTCATATGGATACATCACCAAATTAGGCGTGACACATCTACAGTAAACACCAGATTTGAGGAATACGTCGTAATTACACTCAAAGTGTTGAAGGTACAGTCAAGTGAAACAGTGAGGGATATATTTTGTATAAATTGTTAAATGTCCGGTCAAGAAGAATTCAAATTCATGCCTAGTTTCTTTCAGTTGCAATGTCATAATTTCATGTTCTCATCTGTTTTATCGCAACAAGACTCACTATTTTTATATATTATTTAAAGAATATATTTTGTTCTATCAAACGAATTCATAGTTTTATTTCAATGACAGTAAAATATCTTAACCTCAAAATTAATGGGGAAACCGAACGCCAATCTCCTTTCCCCAGAACTTATATGGTATGTTGTCAAAAGTAAGCTTATTACCCCACACCCTGTTAGTATTAAATATTTACACCGTATTAAAGAATTGCCGTATTGCCAAATGTATAGCGCGTTTAAAATCAGCAACAGTATCTCTACATCCGGCCATGGCGTTGTTCTACATGGAACCCAATTAGCCAAGTAGGATGCTGATTCCTGGAATTTCACTTAAGCCAAGACCTTATTTTCCCCACTTCGTAAATAGTCGAATACATTGTCCTTTCATGCACAGTTAGGTAGTTCTTATCACTCCGGGTTTGGTTGCGTTGGAACAGCTTGTGGTTTATCGTACGTTAAACGACTTTGTTGTTGCTACTTAATTTATAATCCCTAAGGAGAAGAGAACTGTTGGTGATGTATTGAAAGCATATGTACGCGACTTTGAAGACTTTTCAGCTCATGGAATATTTTTTTGTAAATATTGTAGCACAGTTGTAATGGCAACTAAAATATTAAGTTCTACAACATCTTCAAACGGCGAAGCACACAAGGTGGTAATCTTGAAACAGGAACTTCAGCCTCTTGTAACCACACCTTTATTTAAACCTAGACCAACACGAACTAATTTTAACGCAGGCGTGTATAAAGCGTGTGTCTCGTTAAACATACCATTGGCTCAGCTAAACAATAAGAACTTAGTTCAGTTTCACGAGAAGTAGGCCTATACGAAACCACCAGTACAAAACTTACGTTCCTGATCTTTATAAAGTAGTATTGGGTAAACGAAAGGAAAAGGCTGATGAAAAATATATTTGGGTCTCACTAGACGAAACAACGGACATGGATCAAATATCTGTAATTAACTTTGTGTCTGAAATTTGGTGAGAAGAAGGAGAGAGTGAGAGACAAATCATATCTACTATATGAATGTGTTACCTAATATTAATGCGAATCACTCAACAGTTGCTGAATGTTTCAGTGATGTACTGAGATTATTGCGGGCATCACGCATTCTTTACGATCAGATTCTCATAGCCTGCACTGATGCTGCACCTTACGTGTGCAAAGCCATGGGATGTCTTGGAATATTATATCCCAAGATGATACACGTCACGCGTATAGCACATGAACTTCATCGAGTAGTAAAAGTTTATATCTCTACAGTCAAAAGAATATTTATGAAGGCTATTCACAAGAATACGTTTTGGGTACAGTTGCTAATGTACCGCTCCCGCTTTCACCAGTTCATACAGAAAGGGAACATAGCCGCTTATTATGCCGATTATTTTGAAGTACAAAACGCTATACCTACAGTAGTTGAAGACCTCGATTCTGAAGAAGGTGCGTCTATTAAAGGAGCAAAAGATATTCATCCAAAATGATATTCGTGAGAAACTTATGTTCATTCGTTGATTTGATGTGCATACCAATAGCCATAAAGAAATTGCAAGAAAAAGGACTGTCACATCACGTTGGTACTGGGATGTTTGAAGAAGTTGAACGCTCCCTAATGAACCTAACAAATCAAGTTTTCACGAAAAAATGCAGGGAATAGTATTAGAAAGCTCCGGTCTCCACCATCTTACAAACATTTGTGGTGTTATCCAAAGCAAAGAAAAAAATTACGATGCACCGATAGCCTACTGGAAGTCTCCGATTTCGGTATGTTGAAGTATCCTCCAATATGGTATCTGAAGTAGAGAGGGTGTTCTACATTGAGGTGTATGGTGATTTACTATTTCGTATAATGTGTCCGACTCATTGGATGAATGGTCAGCGTTGAGGCCTTTGATTCAGAGGGTCCGGGGTTCGATTCCCGGCCAGATCGGAGATTTTAAGCGCCTCTGATTAATTGTTCTGGCCCGGGGACTGGGTGTTTGTTTTTGTCCCAACACTTCCATGTTAATATTAAGAAAACACACTACACTACCAACCACCACAGGAACTCGCAATACTGATTACATCTATACTTCTATACTAATATTATAAAGATGAAAAATGTGTTTGTTTGTAACGAATAGGCTCAAAAACTACTGAACCTATTTTAAAAATTTCTTCACCCATAGAAAGATACATTGCCAGTGAGTAACATGGGCTGTATGTTATTTTCAAAACAATTCGATGTTGGGGGCACGGGGGAGAAATAGCAAAATAATAGGCTAATATAGGCAGAATATCGAATTTGTCGTATAAGGACGAGACAAAGCTCAATTTAATCCTCTTGACGCAAAGAACAAAACTTGGTAAGCCCTACGGGCCCGAAAACCATGTTTTAAGGCCCTAAAACCAACCGTTACAGAGATATTGGCGCCACACTACCCCTGCTCTAGGAATCGGATAAAGAAATGAACTGCCGTAACCATGACGACAGCTCCAGGATTCTAGAGCAGTGAGATTATGTATGTACGTTTGGGCATAGCTGCCAACGAAAACTGGTACGAATAAGACCTAATATCTAGAAAAAATATACTGTTGTGTGAGGCACTCATAGGATTCCTTTGGGCGGGGATGGAAAGGGAGTGAAGTACGAGTTTAAAAATCTTACTATATATAAAAATGGAAGTGCGTGTGTGTGTACATGACACATCTCCTCCTAAACCACTGGAGCAATTTCAACCAAACTTGGTATACGTATTACTTACTATCGGGAGACGATCACTGTTGGGGGTAAGTCATCCCTAGCGCCCTTAAGGGAGGGGTCAGGGGGGTAGTTATAATAATAATAATCGAGAATAGTGTCGAATTCATAGTTTTCGGGGTCGGTGAGTTGAAAAGTAAAACTCTAGAATTTTTTTAAAGTCCAAGTCCAGCCCCCTTTTAGGTAGGGAGCAAAGGGGGGGGGGTGAGATATAGAAATAATTAAAAACAGTTTCGAATTCATAGATTTCATGGTTTCTGAGATGAATAGTAATACTCCGGATTTTTTAAGTCCAAGTGAGGAGCGAAGGGGGTGAGATATAAATTTAATCGAAAAACTATATATAAAAATCTTATCTTCTTCTTCTTACTATATATCAAAATTGATGTATGTGTGTGCGTGGGTGTGTGTAAATGACACATCTCCTCCTAAACCACTGGAGCAATTTCACCAAAATTGGTACACTTGTCAATTAGTATCAGGAGACAAACCGCGTGAGGGTAAGACACCCCTAGCACCTGTCGTGACACAGGCTTTGCCACGACGAGAAATGATGAATAATCAGATTGACTTCCTCCGAGCGGTAATGAGGGGTTGTTCAATGGGCCTGGGAGATTTGCTACGTGTGAAGAGACGAAGTCCTCTGTTTCCCAAAACCTTCCTTTAATAGCAGACTGATGAGTATGTATAATTATATACAGTATTTACAATCTCCTTCCTAACTTCAAATGACGCTGACATAGAAGACTTGGCGTGGTCGAAGTATTGAAGTGAATACTCTAAGTCCACACTTGGACCTTATTATTATTATCATCGGAGACCTGACTGACAGGGCTTCCGCCCGCACTCCTAGTCGACTTGTTCCAAAAAAGCCTCGATCAGGGTATGTACCCCTGTCTTATACCTTCACTAACTTTCGCCTCCCTTCGAGAAGGCCATCGAAGTTCTCATCCTATGGAGACTGTCCTCAGACACACAAAAACGGAATTGCCTCCTTCCGTTCACTCTCTACCCACCTTTTCTGAAAATATACTACGCACCTTTAGCAGGGTGCAGCATATGATTCACCTACTTCGACCAAGCTTTACTTCTAATTACACAACTTGTTGCTTACAGCTTTTGGTGTGCCTTCAAACTCTTAAATCTTATATGATTCTTAATTTACTTATATCAGCATTATAATTATGATTCCTTGGCCTTGTTGCCATTACATAGTCATTACTATTAGCTTATAATTTCCCCTATAATATCAATGTATGTCTCAGCGACACCATTCCTCCTACGTTCCCGGTCAAGGGTTCGATCCTCCGAAGAATGAGTCCTGAGCTACAACTGGGGTTGACACGACACCTCCCCCCTTTGGGGAAAAATGAATGCAATACCTCTGCATTCATTTTTACTCTTACATTCTGTTAGTCTCCATGCTCTTGTTCGTGGGTGCGCTGTGCCAAGTTATCTCTGATAATTGCTCTACCCGTAGTAGGGCGTTCATGTAACTCTAATCCCGACAGCGATCCTGAGTGGCCGAGGGCCCTTTCAGCCAGTCGCGGATGCTGAAAATGGACAGTAATGTCCTCATCAGAGACCTTAGCTCTGTGGTCGTTAGCGATCACATTTTGGAAAATACATAAGTTGGGACAGTGCTCTCTACTGTCTTCTATGCATTTACTTAAAGATCTACACCTTCTACAGCAACCACAACAATAACAACAACAGACTATTATAAGTACTGCAAACAAAATAATACCAGTTACAATTTGATATACACTTGTATACTGTTGGGTCATTTGCATTTTAAATTCCCTTTCTTTCTGCATTACCAGTGCTTCTACATCTTCAGTCTTATGACTGGCTAACCTTAGGTCGCTTATATGATTCAGTAAACTTCCTACTGTAACCCTATTTAATTCTGGTACATCCTCTAATTTGATATCACTGTCTAATTGTTCACAACAATCATATATTAACATTACTTCTGGCAGTAAGTCCTTCTTTGTTGTCGTATTCACTGAACCTGCACTGTGAATTTTACTTGTGGGACTGTAAAATGTACACAAGTCTGTGAATTGTATTATTCCCACACCATTTAAACTTATATCACTGGTAATATCCTGACAAACACTGGTGACCTTTGTTTCATGAGGCGATACAAAAATATACATATTATCATCAATAGGTATCCATATGAGTTCATAAATCGACATCACACTTTTCTTGCAGTCTTCTGGAATAAAACTAACACCAGTTAACAACTTGACAATACAACTACCTTTTGACATTACATTATTAATAGGAAAATTTGCCTTGCATAATCTCTGTCCATTGTCAGTCCACTTGCATTGTTTCACTTGTTCATCACTTAATTCTACATATGTCTGTCTTTCTTGATCAACTAATACATACTGTTTTTCATTAGATATATACACAAAATGGTTTGGATTACTCTTCATGGGAGAGGGGAAAGGTACACAATGGTACAAATTGTACTTTATTTTGTTAGTAAGAGGGGTGCGTAAAATATACACCAAAGTATCTCGAGTTATATATACACTCACTGATGATATTTTCAGAATCAAGTACCCATAAGTGACTTGCAAATCATATGGCAGATCATAACCCTTAGAGAAATCTCTTTGGGCCTTCTTATATGCCCTTACTAGATCATCGGGACTTAACACTTGGACACTCACCGTGCCTGTCTGAGAACTTACAATACTATCTAATAAGATCTGATAATGTTCATGCAATTGCATCAGAAATCCTTGCAACTCAATTAAGTGTTTATTTAATGATATTTGCATTTCTGATTGTCTAAAAGCCTCATTTATACCCGTTGTTTCATTCTGAATGAAACTCTTAAGTTGCTCAAAATTTTCACTTAGTTTGAGTTCATTTGCTGTGATGTCATACAGAGTATTATTAATAGATTGCAAAGTTGACTTTACAACTAACATTTGACTTTTTGCTACTTGTATCATGGACAATTGTTCCTGTTCTAGTTCCTTAATTTTGCCTTCGTAATACATTGCAGCACTGTCATCGAGCGTACCAAATAACGTCCTTGCGATGGTACAATTGCATTTATTAACCCGCGCTTGCTTCGTTTCCCGTTGCCTTCCGGTGTTTCGATCCTAGTAATTTTCCTAATTAAGTCCTTAATCCCTTGAATCCTTTGAAATTGTTGCTCTACTAACATTATCTCATGTTCGCACTTAATATGTACTTCCTTTTCTATCTGAATACAGAGGGTTTTAGTCTTCTGTAAATTTCTACGGGCTATCACAAATAGATCTGCCAAACGTGTAAGGTTAATATAAGTAACCAGTTTCCATTCTACAGTGTATAATTGTACTTCTCCTTGATAATCAAAATAGACTCCGGCTGTATTCTCGTACCGTTTCATCTTGAAATCCAATTGACTGGTGGGTATGGACAGCCCTAGCAACATAACTGTGACGACCAGTACTCTCCAGGTCGTGCGGCCTGTCATCCCTTCCATCTGCCTGGTTCACTCACCTCCCTGCAAGGTAAACACGACTTTCACTTTCTTTGTTACTCTACCTTACACACTATACTGTTAGGTGTTGTGGAACCTACCGTCAACTGTTTATCTGTACCTGAATACACACTTAATGTGACTGACTGTCTTACTGTAACGTTCGTCTTCTCGTAATTATGCTCTGTACTAGTCTACTAGTATACTCGTGAGTAATTTTAATAAAATTTACGAATTCCTGTTCGTAACTGATATCTCTGTGAAACTTCACTCATGGGCAGCTCTAACAAAATTTTAGAGCCATCATTAGCCCATTCAAAAATTCTCTCCTTGTTTGACGTACCTGCGTCACTTCTCTTTGTTCTTACGGACAGATGATAGACATCATTGGCAATTAAGAATTTGAATAGCGTCTGTTAAAGACTGCAGCGGATTTACCTCCAGGAATGGTTACAGAAGTTAAAGTTAAATACAGGTATGAATCTACCGAATTGATCTTTATGGGGTTGTACTCCGTACCCTTGGAGTCACATTTCACGGGATGGTTCTCAACATGGTGAGAAAATTCCCTTCAGTGGATTCTGTTCCCACGAGAATCACACTGTTGTGGAAAATCACCGGCCTAATGGTGATATTTCGCAGGCAGAACCCGCCTCACTGGGTTCCATGCCTCACTCAGTGCGCCCGTATTCGTGCATAAAGGACTAAATACAAGGCCATTCCCTAAGTGGAACCTTTAGTCGCCTCCTACGACAGACAGGTTCGAATCGTGGTGTTATTCTGGCTGTGTAACTGTATGGGAAGAAGAGTACCAAAGTGTAGAGTGTTGTTTGCGTAAATCCCCGACACCACACGGGGTTATCTTCATGATAACGACCCTCATTTAGATATCCTATAGATTACGTAAAATATTTTATCTGTGAAATTTTTCTGTACCATGAATGAATTTCGTTTCAGTGAAACTAGGTTTGGCTTCACGCCCTTTCTGATTTTAATAATTACAAGCAGATCTCATTTATTTTTACATACAACGCTACCTAATTTACTCATTTAATTTCTAGTGACAGTAAGTGAAGGCTTTTTCAGAACGTGCATATAGCAAGTGCAGATAATTTTAATCCTCATTATAAACTAGAATTCTCTCCATACTCAGTTCGAACCCTGCGGTTCCTTTTTGACGAGTTGATATCTGGACATACAGTCTCGTCACCTGTAGTCTTTCTGACGGGTACTTAGGACGTACTCACAATGGTACTCCCGTACCAAAATTCCTAGGTTCCTCTCTTACTTAGGTTAAAATTTCTAGTACTTTCCTGATTTCGACGCGACCTGACAGAGTATTTCAACTAACTCTATCAGCGGTACACGATAATCCACAATGCCGTTGGAGTGAGGGAAGTGTAACTCACTGCGACCTAAATAGGAACCATTACCTTACATCCTTCTCTAATTAATGTACATTTTTAGTCTATTCTGGTGAACTAATATTTGTTTACCACGCTTGTTTACCTGTAACGTGCAATTCACTCCCGACACCTTAGTAATCTTATAAGGACCTTGATATGGTGGAGAAAGTTTCCTTGAACGTCCCCTTCGTAGGGCATCGTTACGTAACAACACGAGATCTCCTACTTTGAATGAAACTTCATTCTTAGCCTTATCATAGTATTCCTTATCTTGTTCCTTAGTTTTAATTAACGTCTTTCTAGCTATCTCATGGCTCTCTTGCAGTTGTCTGGTTAACTGCTCCAAGACATTCTGGCATTCGTTATAATTTGGTTCTGGTTTCCTTTGGAGAACACCAGGAATATTTGCCTTTCGCCCAAATATTAACTCAAATGGTGTATAACCTGTGCTAGTGTGCTTGGTCGTGTTATACACAAACATTGCCATAGGAAGATAACTATCCCAGTCATCTTGTGAACTGCATACATAATGTCTTAAATATTCTGCTAGCACCCTATGAGAGCGTTCCAAACTACCGTTAGATTGCGGTCGAAATGCCGCTGTATGGACCTTCTTGATTCGCAATATTCTACATAACTTCTTAAAAACATCTGACATAAAATTTGCACCCTGATCTGTCAGTATAATATTTGGTATACCGAATATACTAATTACTCTATTAATCAGAGTTCGTGCTATGGTTTCTGCACTTTGGTCCGGCATAGCACTCGCAATTAAATACTTAGACAGCTGGTCTTGACAGGTGAGTATGTACCTGTTTCCTGCTTCCGTTACATTTAAAGGTCCTACCACATCTAGTGCTATTTTCTCAAAGACTGCTTTCGGAGTATCTGTGATCTCCATCTTTGCCCTTACTTCAGGCCCGGTAATCTTATTCTTTTGACACGATGGGCATGAGCGTATATACCTTTCTACATCCTTTTGCATCCCTTCCCATTGATAGTGGTCTTTTATCCGGGCATACGTTCTGGATATGCCCTGATGGCCTGATACTAATGACTCATGACATTCCTTAATAATCTCTAATTTCTCTTGTTCTGTTAGCTCCGGGCTAGCGTTCCTAGCCTCTTCGGTTACATCCTCACTATCACTACCTTCTTCGCTTCCACTCTCAGGCTCTGTCACCTCTGCCGTGGCGTCCTCGGATTCAGAGCTGAGTCTCCGTGGTTGCACATTATTATCTGAGCTGACAGGTGCTTCTAAGTTGTCATTAGCCTCACACTCCTCATTACTAGTCTCTTGATTATTATCACTAGATTTAACTACTCGCACTTTTTGATCAGGCTCTTCGTTCCTAACTGGAATTCTACTTAAGGCATCTGCGTTGCAGTTACGCTTGCCTTCCTTGTACACTATCTCAAAGTCGTACTCTGCTAATTTCAATCGGAATTTAATTAATCTAGAGGATGGGTCTTGGACATTAAATACCCATTTCAAAGGCTTATGATCTGTTACTACCGTAAAATGCCTGCCGAACAAATACGGCCTAAAATACTTCACACTCCAAACATTTGCTAGTAATTCTTTCTCCGTCACAGAATAATTCTTCTCAACCTTATTTAAAGTCCTGCTAGCGTAAGCTATCGGCAAATCCTTACCTATCTGTCCTTGTGACAGCACTGTTCCTAAGGCCTCATTACTAACGTCTGTGGTCAATATGAAGGGTTTCTCAAAGTCTGGGTACTGCAATATTGGTTTCTCTGTTAACTTTTTCTTTAAGATTTGGAATGCCTGCTCTTGCTTATCCGTCCATTCGTACGGCACTTCCTTCTTAAACAGCTCGTACAGTGGTTTCGCTATCTTACTATAGTTCGGAATAAACCTACGATAATAGCCTGACAAGCCTAGAAATCCTTTCAGCTGTTTCGTAGTGGTGGGCTGCGGATATTCTCTTACTGCTTGAACCTTCCGATCATCAGGTTGAACACCGTCCTTAGTAATCACATGTCCTAAGAAAGCTACCTCCGTTCTTAGAAATTCGCATTTATCTGGACCTAATTTGGGATTTACCTCTCTCAATCTCTGAAAAACATCACGTAATCTTTGATTGTGTTCCTCTACAGAGCTAGCATACACAATCAAATCATCCATATACGCCAAACATTTAATGCCTTCTAAGCCTGCTAGTGCCGTTTTCATCAAACGCGTAAAAGTTGCTGGCGCGTCTCGAAGTCCCATGGCTAATCTCTTGTATTCATAATGCTTTCCTAAGGCAGAAAATGCTGTCTTTTCTCTGTCCTCAGGTTTCAGCAGTACCTGGTGGTATCCACTGGCCAAATCCATAGTGGAAAAATACTTCGCTTTTCCTAAGGCATCTAATATCTCAGAAATTAATGGAATAGGATACGTAGTTCCTATGGTGACGTCGTTCAAAAGTCTGTAGTCCACAACGACCCTCCACTTCTGCTTACCAGAAGCATCTAATTTCTTTGGGACTAAAAGGATGGGACTAGACCATGGGGAAGTTGAAGGAGTTATAATATCATCCTGTAACATCTGATTTATCTGGCGACCTATCTCCTCTTTCTGAGCCTCACGTAACCTATACTGCCTCACATGAATTGGAGGTTGATCTACACGTGTGGGGATAGCATGTTGAAGTATATTCGTATGCGTTAATTTATCCCCTTCTAGGTGAAAAAATCCTGATAAGCCGTACAGATAGCGTAAATTTTCTCCCTGTCTTGGGGAGCTAAGTGATCTACTCTAAGCAGCTCCCGTATTCGCTGTGTTCGAGATTTACCTTCCTGATTATGATTATTATTATTATCCTTCTGCGCGATCAGCCTCTTGGCTTGACTATCGCCTTTTACAGCTATGGCTTCTTCAACCTTGTGTACCTCCGCTGTAATTTCGCCTTCTACATCCAGTAACTTAACAACTGGGCTTTTTAACCGCCACTCCTTGTCAGTAGTGTTCAACATACTAACGAGTGCGACATAATCTTTGGCTTTCGTTAAACACTCAGCTAGGTATACACCTGGCTTTACTTCCTGCCGCTCTATCAAGCCTTCGGCTGACTGTTTGTCTACTTCTATAGCTACGATTTTCTCCACTCTTGGTTCGAGCACCACCCACATATCCTCTTTCGCCCCTAGTGGGTATCTTTTTCCTGCTATCACAGCATAGCCTTCCTTATAATTTAAGACGCTGTCTCTTAACACGTCCTTTCCAATTATACCGTATTGTTTCAAATTAAAGTAGTTGTCCACTACATGGAAGTCTGGGCATCTACCACCAACGGGAATTCGAACTTTTCCTTTGGTTTGCTTCGAACCTTTCGTTATGCCTCTTAACTTCAGAATTTCCTTGCGGTTAACCCAAGCACCGTAAGGAACACTACCTTCCTTAATAAGAGAGACATCACTTCCTGTATCGATTAAAAATCTTAAGGCAGCCTTACGCCCGGTTACCGTTATTAATACGGTACCTTCCTCATGCTGTCCGACCTTACTGGGACTGATGGTCTTATGGGAGGTCTCAAGCGTCCCTGACTTGTCTCCCTTATCTAGTTTAAAGCCTCTCTCTCGGTTTTAAACCAGCACTCTTTAGCTGAATGTGACCATCGCTTACAAATTCTACACCGCGCCTTTTCGCGTGATTTTTCACAGGATTTATTATTATTATTATTACTATTACCACTCTGAACATTCCTAGTTCGACTTCTAGGCAAGAACTCTGTCCTGTCTTTGGGCTCGCTATCGCATCTGGTGCGACACTGCCACTGTAGGTGGCCAACCCTGCCGCAAGCGTAGCAACGCCTGAATTCCGGCTTCGAATTTCTACGTGGGCATTCTGCCTTTTTGTGCCCTCTTTCATTGCACTTAAAGCATTTCGGTCCCACCTTATTCGCGCTCTGTTGGTAACCAGAGGTGCGCACTATGTTCACCTCGTTACCGGTCTTACCGGTCTCTCTATTTCTGTTTTGGTTAGCTAATTTCTTTCTACACTGCCGTGCCCAATGGCCTGGCTTTCCGCAATAATTACATTTTATCTCTCCTGTGGCGTTTCTTCGAGGAGTAAGGGATTCCTTTGCCTTTGAACTCTGATTCTTCTGCTTACAATCTCTAGCTATATGTCCCTCCTTATTACAATTAAAGCATATTAGCAGCACCTTGTTATAATGGGGAGATTTACTAGGTTTTTGCGCCCCTTGCGTGGCCTTGCCTTGCCACCGACCCTTCGTGTAGCTTACCGGCTGGGTGTGCGCGCCTTCTCTTCTAGAAGCCGTACTATTCCTGAGTAGTGCCTCTCTCTCCCTCTGGGAATTAATCATGGCTTCTTCTTGTCTAGCAATAGCTACAGCCGCCTCAAAAATTTGAGGGCTACGATCCTGTAGCTTACCTTGTATTCGCGCTGTATGAATCCCCTGAGTGAAAGCCGCTATCGCGATTTTCACTAACATCCTGCGTTGCCCTGTACGATATTCTATCGGTTCATTTTCTAGGATAGCGTTTCGAAACATCAACGCTATTTCTTCAATCCGATGGGCCCACTCAGCCACCGCTTCTTTCGGTCCCTGGCTTTTTTGGAACAATTGACACAAATACAAGTCAAAAGTGCCCTGTTTTCCATAATATTCCCAAAGAGCTTCCTTAGCTCTTTCCCAGTTGATTATGTCACCTCTAGATAAGAACTTTTCGCGAGCAGAACCCGTAATCTTTGTCAAAATATATTTAAAGAATAACGGTTGGTCCCTATCCTTAATCATACTCTGCGCGGCATCCACATTTGCAATAAACTCACGCAATTGCTCTAGTTTAGCACCACTAAATTCATGACCTATTAACCGGTATCCCTCAGTAACTGACACGTATAAATGTCCATCCTGTGCATCCCCCGCACTATCATAGTCAGAAACATTATCTGGCACATCATTGGGTACATTGGAATCTGCCATATTTACAACACTTGTGGGTACTTACCACTGCCCGAATATCTGCTGTCTTCTCTCGGTGTCTCGGCGTTGAGCTCCTCCAGGTGCCTCCTGCTGCTCTCCTGTCCTGATGTCCGCTTCCTTCTGCGTAGGCTGGAGCGGTAGGTCTCTCGTCTGCTGCTCTGGACCGGATCTGCGAATCTTCTTGCTTGAGCTAGCCTCTTCTGCGTGGCTCTTAAAAAATCTGTCTCTTCACTGAGGCGGAATCGAACCCAGTACCCCGCAGCTGCACACCAGTTTAGTTTTTCTGTCGTGACACAGGCTTTGCCACGACGAGAAATGATGAATAATCAGATTGACTTCCTCCGAGCGGTAATGAGGGGTTGTTCAATGGGCCTGGGAGATTTGCTACGTGTGAAGAGACGAAGTCCTCTGTTTCCCAAAACCTTCCTTTAATAGCAGACTGATGAGTATGTATAATTATATACAGTATTTACAATCTCCTTCCTAACTTCAAATGACGCTGACATAGAAGACTTGGCGTGGTCGAAGTATTGAAGTGAATACTCTAAGTCCACACTTGGACTTTATTATTATTATCATCGGAGACCTGACTGACAGGGCTTCCGCCCGCACTACTAGTCGACTTGTTCCAAGAAAGCCTCGATCAGGGTGTGTACCCCTGTTTTATACCTTCACTAACTTTCGCCTCCCTTCGAGAAGGCCATCGAAGTTCTCATCCTATGGAGACTGTCCTCAGACACACAATAACGGAATTGCCTCCTTCCGTTCACTCTCTACCCACCTTTTCTGAAAATATACTACGCACCTTTAGCAGGGTGCAGCATATGATTCACCTACTTCGACCAAGCTTTACTTCTAATTACACAACTTGTTGCTTACAGCTTTTGGTGTGCCTTCAAACTCTTAAATCTTATATGATTCTTAATTTACTTATATCAGCATTATAATTATGATTCCTTGGCCTTGTTGCCATTACATAGTCATTACTATTAGCTTATAATTTCCCCTATAATATCAATGTATGTCTCAGCGACACCATTCCTCCTACGTTCCCGGTCAAGGGTTCGATCCTCGGAAGAATGAGTCCTGAGCTCCAACTGGGGTTGACACGACACACCCTTATGGGCACGGGCGAGGGGGGCGGTATAAAAATAATCTAGAATATTATCGAATCCATAGTTTTCGTGGTCTCTGAAATGAATAGTGACACTCCGAATTTTTTAAAATTCATGTTCAGCCCCCTTTAGGGTGTGGGTGAGGGGGAGTGAGATATAAAAATAATCGAAATCAGTGTCGAATCTACAGTTTTCTGGGTCACTGAGATGAATGGTGACAATCCAGATTTTTTATCTCTTAGTGGTGGGGGGTGAGAGGGGGACAGTCTCATTGACAGTTGAAATCCTGTACATTGTATCTATAGTACGACGGCTAAATACATATAGTTATCACTTATTAATTTTTGACAGGATCAAATACTTCCCAGTCGATTCGAGCTTCCATAAGGACAAAGTTTTACTCGAAAATTAAATAATCTAAAACTTGAAATCACACACATCTAAATAATTCTAAAACTACATAATCATAACGTATCAATCTGCAAGTCAAAAAGGAATTCTATAAAAATTCACATCACACATAACTAACTGTTAATGCTAATCTTGACGGTAAATATTCAGAAACTATCCGGGCAACGCCGGGTACTACAGCTGGTCTGTCCATATAGGGAGGGCGTCAGGAAGGGTATACGGCCGTAAAACATGGCCAAATCCACAAGTGCGATACAGTTCACACCCGCCTACTTGGCTACATTAGGACTATGAATTCTACTACGTCACAGCGCTTCAGTATGTCTTTCGTTCATGTAACACTTTTGTGTGTGAAGTGTTTGCTCACTTCATTGAACTTCTTTGTTTTGCTTTGCTTTGCTTTGCGTTGCTTTGCTTGATGTTACTTGGTGGGGCGAGTTGTGCCTATAACTCATTAAATAATATAACTATTGGTCCAGGGATCATGCTATTTTTCTTTCAACAAAAATCGATTTTGTGTAACATATGATATACTTTTCACCTCCATGCTAGCCCTGGACCTCAGGAAGGAAACCAAAGACGGTACGATGAAGCGGAATGCCACAGAAGGGAGTCGTGTCTATATTCTCCGTAGTTACGTATCTATATATCTCTAGTAATAATAGTATTTATTAATTCACCACTAATTTTACTGTTGATTTGCGTGAAAGCAATTACTATCCTCCATTTAGGACAAAAATTGCAATGAAATTTCATGGATACGATTCGTTCACGTAAACGAATAAGCAGTTCTGCGAAGAATGAATTGAAATATACCGGGCGAGTCCTTGTTTATGGGAGGTAAAATGAGTGGATGAAGCAAATATTAAATTTAACACATTGATTACTTCGAGTTTTTTGTAATGCTCTTTCCATTGGATTTTTCATTATTTTTAAATTGTGTGTAGACCTATTATCTGCAACTTTTCACTTGAAGATAATTTTTGGACAATAAACTTGGTTCTAATTTCAAGTGTTCCTATGTTTTTTTCGTCAAATATTCCGCAGTCACCGAGGGAGTTAGCTGCGCGGTTCGGTTCACAATGCTGAAATATTGCATTCGGGGGATGGTGGGTTCGAATCCGATCATCGCTTATCCTGAAGATAGCTTTATTTCTCCGGTTGCGTACAAATACTCCGGCTTTATCGTGTAGAAGATTACCCAATATGCCTCAGGAATGATTTTTCCATGTCACGGAGGATATATTACACTGCTAAATGTCACGTCTTCGTAACTTCATCTCAATGTTTGACCCAATCAACCACAACAGTTCTGAAAAATGTTGCTATCCATACGCAAAAGTTCTTGTAATTTGCAAACGTAAGTGTAGAGTTCGTAATGACATGAGAAAATGGTGATTTATCTCTCAACAATTCCGTCAAGCACACACATGTTTATTCTTTGTTCTCATCAACACACGAACATCGCTGGCTGTCTACGGCCTACGCCTTTGATGGGATTGCACGTCCTGACATCATTCGGTAGATAGCGGCAAAGAGCGAGAAGATACGTCTGAATCTCACCCTCTGTATGATCGACCAGCCAGCTTGTCCACGTTTGAAATCAAGGGAGAATTTCCTCAGAACAACGGATGCTCTCGTAGGGAATGCACGCAAAGCCGGAATTTGCAAATGGCGAGGGAAGTTCAAACTCTCAGAAGAATGGCTGACGCCCTCCTGGTCATACAAAAGGTTGGCTAACATGGAAATCTCCCAAGATGCAAGATGCAAATCAAACCTGTTGAACAGGGGTTTTCGCGTAGACTCGCCATTATGTAATGGTGATTCTTCATAAACAACGCCTCAACTTCTCCAATGCAAACTGTCCAACTTCATGTACTATGGAAGATCTCATGCAAGCAACACCCGAGTCCCTGAAAGTGGCTAAATATTGGTCAGCAGCCATATAAATTTGCTCTTCTGCCATAGTCTGTGGTTATCTTAGAACCTTCTATTGAGGTTCGTCATTTCTAAAGAAAGACTTCACATTAAGGAACCAACGTTTCCAAGCACCGTCCTCGACAGGAAGTCACCTGTATAGTCCAGATCAATCACATTGGGACTTTTCCTAATGTTATGATTGTTATGTTGTTATATATTTTTCTTTTGGTTGTAGAGTTTGTATTTTTATGTATGCATTAGTTCTTCTGATATGATAAATAAATAAATGCATACATGAATAAATAAATACAATACGTACGAAAACGCTAAAACAGTCACAGCCACTTTCGAATTTTTACGTTGGGCCGTAATGTAAAACAGGGCAATGTTGGTTACTATTTGTCCCGAGCGCCGATTCGCAACACGTCCATCCGTGGGAAATTATGGATCGAGCGCATCGAACGGGGCTCGATCCGTGATCTCCCAGTCAGAATCCCTAATAATCATGGGCAGTGTAGGTGTAACGTATAAAGATAATATAAAGAAGAAACAGTGGAAGTGAGTTATTAAGTGTAAATCAAATATCAATGCAGTGAATAAGTGCAAAATTACAATTATAATTAAAAGCATTCTTAAAGCTAGTCTCAATTTGGAACATTCAGTGAGCCAGGGAGTGAAGCAATCTTTAGCATATTAGGATATTATTTGTCAGGGAATGAAGTAAATAGACCGGAAGGTCATGGCTGTAGGCTCAAATTGGGTGGACCAGTGAAAAACAAGCATGTTGTTGGTCACGCAGGAAAGTGCCGTGCAAACTAGGAACGCACGCAGTGGTGCAACAGTTCCTTCTAGAAAGATTATGTGGAAGGTCACTCACCAGTCACATGTATGTACAGGAGATGGGTGGGACCACGCTTGAAGTAACCAATAGGAAGCTAACATATCAGTGCTGTTAGAGAACATTGTAGTAGGGGATGACTTGTTCTAGAAATTCAGACAAATGATAAAAGGGAGTGACAAGGGAGACTCGTGGTCATTCTGGTCAGTCTGAAAGGAGCGGTTTCTCGGGAAGGGACAGTCACTAGGTCACATGGCAGAGAGCAGTCACTCTGTAGAAAATAGTCAGTGAAGGTAGCAGTTTTGAGGTGTTAGTCCGATCAGGCAGCAGTAGAGCCTGCCGATCAGTAGAACTGGTTAGCTGTGTCCGACAGGGTAAAGCACAAAGACAGTGCGTAGAGAACTCAATGATTGTTGAAGGAGACTGTAGCATCAGTTCGCGTTCGCCTCAGGAAGAGTTCTGTGTTCGAGTCTTGAGTTCACCAAGGATGAATCCACAGGAGCCCTACAGCGAGTAATCAAGAGAGAAGCAAGAAGAAAGAAGCTTCAAAACCCGAGATAAGTATCAACTAGTTAAGAGACTTTAAAGACTGAAGAGAATTTATAAGTGTTGTAGAATGAAACATAGAAGTGTGTGTATTTTTCTAAGGAAGTCAGAGACTGACAGACTGATTATTTAAAATCAATTTTGAGAGGAAAATAATTACATGTGTGCTGTAAGTGTTATTGTAAATTTGATAATCTATTTAGAATAAATTAGAGTAAGGATTTCATGGTGTCAGAAAGTATTTTCAATCAAGATCAATCTGATTTTTGAACCCTAGTGCGCAGCCTGTCAGTTCCCTAGGATACGACATATTATCAATTCGTTGTGAACTTCCCAGATTGGGGTATACTTAAGAGGCCCATTCACATTCGAGCGGGTTCGACAACCCGTCCGCGACCTTGGTTGCATTGACCGGCTCGAATGTGTAGAGGGATGGTTCGTGGTTTGGCTCGAGATGGGATTCATGTTGGTGGTTCGACAGATAAACCGGCGAATCCGTCCGGTCCGTCAACCCGTTAGTGAGCGTATGGCTAACTACCTGACCGGTTCGCCGTGCTTTTGTCTGCAGCTTCATCTACTTTTCAAGTATTTCTGAATGAGTTAATTTACGAAGTTAATCTCTTCGAATAACGGTATAATTTTTGAGGAGAATAACCAGTTCTGGAAAGAATGCATTGACATGTACCTAGTGAGTCCTTGTTTCCTAATAGCTGAGGAGACATTAGACTTCTCCCTGTCGCTAGAAACCGCAATGTTACGATTAACCTTTCTTCAATTGTTTTACGTCGCACCGACACAGACAGGTCTTATAGCGACAACGGGTTAGGAAAAGCCTAGGACTGGGAAGGAAGCGGCCTTAATTAAGGTGCAGCCCCAGCATTCACCTGTTGTGAAAATAGGAAACCACGGAAAAACATCATCAGGGCTGCCGACAGTGGAGTTCGAACCCACTATATCCCGGATGTAAGCTCACAGCTGCGCGCCCGTAATCGCACGGCCATCTCGCCCGATGAGGATATCGAAAACTATTAGAAAAAGACGATTGACATTCTATAGCCATATTCAGAGAGTGAACAATGCAAGACTAACTAAAAAAATATTTAATTATGCGTCCTCACTACAAGTCAAGAATAACTGGATAATCGAAATTGAAAAAGACGTCCAAGAAATCAGCATAACAGGCGAAATTCTGAGGGACAGGCCTAGTTTTAGAACGTTGGTGAAAAAACATAATTCTGCTGAAAAACCCGCCACTGCATGGAAGGGAGAAAGGAAGAAGAATCATAGTGATCGAATGAGAGGTTCTGGGAACAAAAGGAAGCAAATTAATGTACGTTTAATCGCACTCGTTAGGCCAAGTTAGGCAAAACGTTGTGAAATAAATAAATAAATAAATAAATAAATAAATAAATAAATAAATAAATAAATAAATAAATAAATAAATAAATAAATAAATAAATAATACACTACCCTTATAGGAGTTGAATTTTCCAACGCAAAAATTCCATATCTGCCATTAGACACATCATATTGTTTTCTCACCTGTAGTAGAAGCGAGAGGGGGAAGCGAAGTGTTTCCCATTGTTGAGGTACGCCATAGCTCGTGGTTTGCCGCATTGCCGATGGTACCCCAAGTCACGTGGCCGCCCGCCTCTTTCCTTCCCTGATCGCACTTAATTATTCCCACCTGCGAGCGGTACAGTCTGCTGCAATCAGAAAGGTCGACCACTTGCTTTGATGGCAACTTCCGTCTTTCCTTCGTAAACAAAAGCATAAGCTGAGTGTTAAAGGTGTTTAAACAGGCACCTGGTAGCGCGTTTGCTGAGTAGGTGTTAAATACGACGTTTTAAGTTATCTCTTCTACAAGCAACTGCGTTAAATGCTCCCTCTCTTGATAGCAGGAACATCGATACAGTAACCAAGTCTTCATTGACGATATTCTTACTTGTTTGGGATATTCTGTGTGTTCGTAGGCGGTCCCACTGTATAGAGGTAGCGTGCTTGGCACTTACCTGGAGGCCATGGTTGAGATTCCCGGCCAGGTCAGGAATTTGTACCTAGATCTGAGGGCTTTTGCATGGTCCAGTCAGCTTACGTGATTACAATTGAGGAGCTACCTGATGGTGAGATTGCGGCCCCGGTCTAGAAAGCCAAGAATAACAGCCGAAAGGATTCGTCGTACTGACCATGCAGATTTGTAGCAGATGCACAATAGCCCGTTGAACTCGAAGAAGGAAAAAAAAATGGTCATAGGGCTCATGCTGGGTGCAAGGGGCACCATTCCTAAACTACTGGTCACCTACTTACAGCGTTTTGGTTTTCCGAATGAGACCATCGTGAGCTGGGCCGTACGCACATTGAAAGCCGCGATATCGATCTTGAGGCATCACCTCTACGCTCTAACCACTTAATTAAATCAATTAAATCTGCTGCTTCTTTGTTTTCTCTACATTATCAATAGAATGATTGTTTTATACTCTGTACTAAATTTATATTACACGATATTGTTTGTCGGTTTGGCAACCACAGTCATTTAAGGAAGAATATGCCAGGCGACCCGCGAGCGCCGCACTTTCTACTTAGAAATGTCCCGCATGCACTAGTGACGCATTGGATGCCTAATAACTTGTTTCAAAGGAGCGCTACGACGTGCTGTATTTCGGATGTTGGGAAACAAGCAGCAGTCATTTTATTGCACACGTTCCATACCAAGGTGCACTTGTAAATACTCCAAAGATGCAGAAAAGAAAATTTAATAACTTATTAATTTATACACGTATAGACATTCCACTGTAAAAAAGAGTTATTTGTATGAAGCACAAACTAATATTGTTCGACAAAATACGTGTGTAGAAGACAGACGTTTGTTTGGAAGCTCCTGGGCATACCATCTGCGATCATCGGCTGTATTCCGACCAGATACTCTATAGATTTAAATGATGTCTGTGTATTCGTCGTTACTGAACACTCTAGCCAGTGCCGATATGTAGACAGCAAATGTAGTGCTGCTGTACCATACATCGGCTTCGTACTACGCGGTCGAAGACGAAGTTTACTAATGCAAGAGATTGCATTAGACGGGTAGCGCTGAGGAACATGCTGCGAGCGACCGTCCGGTTGTTATCTCTTCAAATTCTGACGTAACCTGCCTGTTGATAGTAATGCCCCTGTGAAAATCAGTTATCAGATATCCCGTTCATCATTTGTGCATGCGGAACACTTATAAGTAGAAAGTACGGCGGTGGCGGGCCGCCTGATATATATCAAATTTGTTTGCATCAGTCACTGATGATTGTTGTTTTAGGAGAAAGTACAACTGGGCAACCGTAGGGCCACCACGAATGGCGTGAAAACGGAAGACTCCTTGGGTCTCGCAAACCTAATATTGTCGTGGTTGGAAAAGAAAAAAAATTGAGCAATGGTGATCAGATATGAAAGGTGAAAGTGAGGATACGTAGGTGGAAGTAATGCCAGATTCAGCTATCGGATCCGTCCTTCCAAGTTGCGAGTCTCAGGCAGGGGTTACCGTGGATGTATACTACTGCCACATACATACAGTAGGTCCTGAGTGTTGACCATTACGTTCAAAGATACCAATATTACGCCCACACATAATTCTCTGACTCGCGATTTAACTTGCAGAGCTGCAGTTCTCGATATTAAAACAGTATAAATGTTACATTTTCTGTAATAGATTTGGCAGCTGAAGGTCTCAGCAGTCCAGTCAGCTGGTCGCTGTTGCTCTTCTGAGAAGAAATCAGATTTGACCCGGCTCTTAGTGTTAGAAATCCAGCAACTTGGAATAGTTACGGAATTCCTTTCGAAAAAAAAAATTGACAACCCACCGTCTTTAAAAACGGCTGTTGAAAGGCTGTTAAGCAAATAACATTATTACCATGTTTGTGATTAATACTATTACTACGGTACTGTTACTACTGTTGCTATTAACTATTAAGTATTAAGTATGACAGTAATTTCAACGATCTACATCATCGATACCACTTAACAAAATCAAGTACGAATACATTTAAAAAGTTAACTAAAAGCCGCTATGTCCAGTCTGTCCAGCTTATCTACTGGACCGATTTCCTACATTCATCTTTTATTCCCTCAGGAATTGCCTGCCAGTGCATCATCAAGTATTGAAAGGTCTCTAAGTTGAGCTGATTTTGAGTAATCGTAAAATGAAGTCGCTAAATGACTGTACTTATCGGGTTGCATACAGCGCAAAGCAATATCTGTACTTAAAGATATCGCCGAAGCTAAAATATTAAACATGGCAGACGTCTCTAGGCAAACCTGCAATTTCAAGCAAACTTGGTGCACGTAGGACTTCATGCTATCTGGATAGAAATACTGTGCGGGAAAGACACCCCTAGCACCCCCACGGTTTGGGATTGGAAGGGAGTGACATGAAAAGTAACTGAAAACGACCAATATTAGTGTCTAATCCACAATTTCTGGGATCGCTGAGGTGAGTTCTGACGCACTGGATGCCGTTCAAGTCCAAATTCATCCTCCATCGGCATGGGGGGGGGGAGGGGCCACGATTGGAAAGGTTAAAAAATAAACTGTGCAAAATGACCGAGATTAGAATTGAATCCACAGTTCTCGGGTTCACCAGGCTAATTGGTGGCAGTCCCAATTAGTAGCGGCGATTGTGAGCAAAAATTGTACAGCCGGGCTGAGCGGCTCAGCCGGTTGAAACGCTGGCCTTCTAACCCCAAATTGGCAGGTTCGAGCCTGGCTCAGTCCGGTGGTATTTGAAGGTGCTCAAATAAGTCAGCCTCGTGTCGGTAGATTTACTCCCACGGAAAATAACTCCTGCGGGACTAAATTCTGGCACCTCGGCGTCTCCGAAACCCGTAAAAGTAGTTAGTGGGACGTAAAGTAAATAAAATTATTACTACTATAAAATGTCTGCAGACAGCAAAACGTACCCGGGTTTGTGGGATATAACGGCCGGGGGAGAAGCGTGTACATGAAAATAAAAGGGAAAGGAATGTTACAACATGGTTACCTTTTGATTAGCTCTGAGCGAATTTTGATAGGGAGTTAAAGGCTGACGGTTTACCAGTGCGGCAGTAACAGATTTTCGAGATTTTGATTCAATACTATAGAATAAAACTTTCACCAAAGGAACAATATTAGACATGCATTGCAATTAAATAGAAATACGGCGTGATTTTACAATTAAAATTCATTTAGTATTTGACTACATACTAAGAAGCTAAGAGCCGCCGTGGCTCAGACGGCAGCGCGTCGGCCTTTCACCGCTGGATACCGTGGTTCTAATCCCGGTGACTCCATGTGAAATTTGTGCTGGACAAAGCGGAAGCGGGACAGGTTTTTCTCCGGGTTCTCCGGGTTTCCCTGTCATCTTTCATTCCAGCAACACTCCCCATTATCATTTCATAGCATTTATCACTCATTAATAAATCACCTTGGGAGTGGCGACCCCATTGTAAAAACAGCCTATATATGTTTCATTCATTCTATCCCTGACCCGGTCAATGACTGGATAACAGGTTGTAGGTTTTCATTTTCACTAAGAAGCTAACAGACGCGAGACTGCTGGACTGATGAATGCGCTCGGCAAGCGGATGAATCAATCCTCAGTGTCCCTGACCTTGGTAGAAAAAATAAAATACCCCTGCTAAGCTGTGGCGCTATACAAATAGTTTAGCCGCGACGAACGACATTTTGTGCGTATATCCGCTAATAATTTTGTTAATAATTAAAGGAAATGGAGGAATTAGCCGATAAGACAACAGGGCTGGAACACATTGCTCTTTTTAAATAATTTCTATAATTCCTGGTTTCGACCAGCTAAAATGGAATAAAATTGTAACGTTTTCTCCACGAAGAAGGCTCTTGCCGCGTTACTGAACAGTGATCGAAACCAGACGATTCGTGAGCATTCGCTTCAGAACTGTTGCAGAGATCCGACAGGCAGTAAACCGTTCCATTCGCACCACCAACAGGTCCTGCTAAAGGTATAATATGACTTCCACATCGCTGGCAACAACAGTTGTAAATAAATAGTTGCCACTATTAAAGTTCCAAATTTCGTATTTGTCTCAAATGACCATCAACTTCCCAGAAAATAAGGGCCGCAACAACCTTCGAAGTGAAGCAGAGTAATCTCTAACTTGTCCGGCCCCGCTGTGTAGGGGGCAACGCGTCCGCCTCTCACTCGACGACCCCCCGGGTTCGATTCTCGGCCGGGTCAGGGTTTTTTAATTGTAATGATTAACATCCCTGGTCTGGGGACTGGCTGTTTGTGACGTCCTTAATGTTCCTTTCTTCACACACAATATTCCACACTACTTCCATTCCAATAACACGCAGATTCATACAATATGGTGCCAGTAGGGGCAAAAGATTCACATGGGTCGACGCCCCGAACAAATCTTAAAAAAAAAAAAATCTATAACTTTAAATTAAACACACTCTAAAACTACAAGATATTGCGTAGAATATCAACTAACGTCTCAACAAAGAATTTTACAATATTTCCCTTGAAACATAGTTTATTCAAGACGTTAACATTCAAAAAAAGTACCCGGGCAACCCTTGGAGCAATTTCATATTGACACTTTATTCGACCTATTTATAACGAATGCTGCGGAGTGGCCCGGCTCCTCTACTAATGACTTAAATGTTGCACTTTTTGTTACAATTTGCTTTACCGAGCTCGATAGCTGCAGTCGCTTAAGTGCGGCCAGTATCCAGTATTCGGGAGATAGTAGGTCCGAACCCCACTGTCGGCAGCTCTGAAGATGGTTTTCCGTGGTTTCCCATTTTCACACCAGACAAATGCCGGGGCTGTACCTTAATTAAGGCTGTTACCGTGTTTTTGTGGTAGTTAGAGGTGAAAGAAGGTGCGGGGTGGTGAACAGGTCTCAAGCTACGAAAGTAAAATTAATTTAAAATTTAACAAGGTTATATTTTCTTTTCAAACTCAGAAATAACAAGAATGGCAGGTACAGAGTAGCAAGGCAACAAAGAGCAACAATAGTATTTACAGGTTTTGGGCTTCGGGCCCCGAACTTCCAATTCTTTAGCCCGAATTTACATGTACATAAGGTTTAGCAAAGGGGCAGAAAACCCCAATCATGCCCAGGAGCACTTGCTCCGAATTACACAGTAATACCTCCTAGAGGCACGCAGAAACAAATTGCAAAAGAGCGATCCGCTCTCAAAGTTTTAAGCCTATCACAAGGCCACACCTAACTCTACTTTCAAGCTGTCCTCTAAGGACATAAGCACAGGGGTAAAATACCCAACCTACTGAGGTCTATTAAGCGATAAAAGGATAATTACATGACCTCTAAAATAACAATTTGAGAGGAGGCGATCTGCACTCCTAATGTATTTGTTTCAAAACCTAATTTGGCTCTAGGCCACTGATGCAAGGGCTAATCCCATACTAAAGAGGTGACTTTAGAAAGAAACAAATTTACATAATGTTAAGGAAGAATAGGTTGAGAAAATAAGTTCACCTCAAAACAATATGAGTGGGAGCTCGAGAGGGTTAAGCACTCTCTATCCCAATATGTAGTTTAAAAGATAGAATAGATACAAGTTTCTTTACATTTTAAGGAAGGTTACATAATGGAAAAACTTCGGACCCGCCCCGAGAGTTAAACTGCTGAGCAAGCAAGAAAAGAAGTAATTAATCGGCCATTACCTGGTTGTTGACTGCCGCCGAAGAAAGAGGCGCTTCCCGCCCCCTGCTATGTACTTTACACACGAAAAGATGGAACAGAAGTGGCGCAGAGACCCTAAAATCAGCAGTTTATATACTCTCGCGGAAAGTTCGAGGCGTTTTAGGAAGGAAAACACCCGCCCACAATCTTTTATTGGTAGTTAAAGAAAACCCCTACACAAGATGAAGAAGAAACACATCATTGGTGGAAAATTAATTTAAGAAATTCGGGATTGGCTAAATTCAAAACAAGGGGAAAGAAAGGGTTAATATTGCCAACTTAAACAATGACTGAAGGAAATTTAGCAAAGAACAAACTTTTGAAATTAAATTTTCTCCAAAAAACAGTTCTTTTAGTCCGCACTAGGGTGCACTATTGTTGATCTTCAGTAGTGTCCTCTAGAAGAGAAAGTTCACACTTCTTACTACAAGCAAAACAAAAATACGTCGAAAATGACACAGTTCAAAAACTCCAAAATTTCCAGGTAGTGACATCTTCTGAGAAAGTAGAAAATTAATACCGTAGATAAAGTTCAGACTTCCTAAAGCAGAGGAGTTTCAACTGGCGCAAATTTTAAATAAGCGGCGTGGAGGTGTACCGCCCGGTACAAAGGCCACGGCCGCTTCCTCCCAATTCCTAGGTCTTTCCTATCCCATCGTCGCCGTAAGACATGTCTGTGTCGGTGCGACGTAAAGCAAATAGCAACACAAAAAAAAATTGCTTTATGTCGCACTGACACAGATAGATCTTATGGCGACGGTGGGATAAGAAATTCTCAGGGGTGGAAACGAAGTGGCCTTGGCCTTAATTAAGGTACATCCCCAACATTTTCCTGGTGTGAAAATAGGAAACCATGGAAAAATATCTTCAGGGATGCTGACAGTGGATTTCGAACCAACTGTCTCCCGGATGCAAGCTCACAGCTGCACGCCCTTACCGCACGGCCAACTCGCCCGATTATGCACCTTTTTCGAAGAAAGTGGAAAGTATAGCGTCTTATCTAATGGTTTAAAGGACAGCGGGAAAATCTTTCTCCACGCTTGAAAATACACAGCCTATGATTTAAACATACGGCCCATAATGCTTTATGTGGGAACATCGCCTTTAATTAACTGAAACAACCGAGTAGACCGCGAAGTACAGCATATTCTGTAGCAGAACGAATAATTCAGTACTTTTTTTTTTGGAGATCGGACAGAACTAGCACTGCCTGATGAAAGCACTGTCTGTTGCTCACTTTATGAGGCATGAAGCCTAAAGAGAATAGTCTAACCTGGAATATAAAAGAAAGTGCATTCAGCATAAATATTCAAGCACAGGATGAATTTAATTGGCAATCCGCTTAAACACAATAGCTAGCAAGACTGCATGCTCGCTGGTGTACATTCACAAGGCAGATTACATTCCGCCATGTGTTCCTGAAGTTATTAACCATCGTTAGAACAATTTCCTGCCAAAATAAAGCCCATCTCTGAGACATGTTCAGTATTCTATCCCTGAGTTCATGCCACACATTCTACAGACTATTTAAGGAACATTTTATAAAAATATTGCTAATGAATGATTCGAGAACTTAATGAAATGCCTTCATGCCTGGATGATCAGGGTTAAGGGTTTGTTTTTCTTTCTTTCTTAATTCCTTTACCGTCCAGGGTTGGTTTTCCCCTCTGATTCAGCGACAGATGCCACCTCTACCGCCTCAAGAGCAGTGTCCTGGATCGTGAGACTTTGGGTCGGGGAAACAACTGGGGAGGAGGACCATTATCTCACCCAGCGGCCTCACATGCTATGCTGAACAGGGGTCTCATGAGGGGATGGGAAGATTGGAAGGAATAGACAAGGAAGAGGAAAGGAAGGGATCGTGGCCTTAATTTAGGTACCATCCCGGCATTTGCCTGGAGGAGAAGTGGGGAAATCATAGAAATTCATCTTCAGGGTTGCCGACAGTGGGGTTCGAACCCACTATCTGTCGGATGCAAGCACACAGCTGCGCGCCCCTAACGAACAGCTAACTCACCCAGTGGTTAAGTTCTTGGTTTATCAGATGGTAAGTCTCTGGTAGGACCCCCCCCCCCTATTAGAGTGTGGCTCCAGTAAGGTTCCCACACAAGGATTATTTGATACAAGAGCTGGAAAAGATCCGAAAGAAAGAAGCACAATTTTTTATGGGTGATTTCCGGCAAAATAGCAATGTTACGAAAATATCGCAAATTTTAGGCTGGGAAGACACTAGGGTAGTGGAAGAGCTGCTCAACTAAGAGGTATGTTCTGAACAGTCAGCAGTAGAGAGATGGCGAAGAGTGACATTAGTAGACAAATAAGCTTAAGCGGAGTTTGTAAACGAAGGAAATATCATCTTATGAAAATTAATTTGGAATTCACGAGGAAAAATTAGAGTGGGGCAAATATTCATTTATAGGAAGAGGAATATTAAGAATTGGAGTAATTTTCAAGAGAAATATTCCATAATTTCTCTAAAGTCATTTAAGAAAATTCTCGGTGAGCAATTGATAGGGAATCTGCCATTCGGGAAACAGCCCTAAGTAGAGATCAGTGATGATTTGAATTTGATTTTTGATATAGGGTGGCTCTAAAGTAAGTAATGTTGGAGGATTTAAGTCCCCATCGTTGTCTACCCTCCTGTTTTGAGTGTTGCAATGGTGAATAGCCAATGAAGAGTGAGCATAACAAATCCTGCACATTTTAATACATTTTCTATTCATCCTCGAACCATTTCATTGACCTAAAATTCGTAGTTCATATCCCTAGGATGTCTTCAACAGTCAGTTGTTTGAAATGATGACATCACTGTTTTGAAAAAATACAGGGTGGTCGAAAGGTTTATTTTACACAAGACCATAAAGAATTAAATATTTTATAGGCAGTCTCCTAATACTGGTAAAAATGTCCTTGAGTCAGAAGCAAATTTTATTATCATTCATCCTGTATTATTAGTTTAGATAAGTGGGGGAGTAGCGGGTTCTAACATGATGGAGGATACAACTGATTTTGGTGTTGAGGAGCGTTTAGTGGCTTGCATGTTGGCTCAGAAACGTGCAACGACACGTAGGACAATAGAGAACGTTATGAAGGTTTTCGCGGTGCATTTTAGGGGATTGCCGCCATCACCAGTAAACGTTATTGATATGGGAAAAGATGTCTTTCGAAGGGAATGTTCGTGATACGCGCCGAGACTTTTGTTACTGTGGCAGAATCAATTGAACGATCGCCCATAAAATTAACTCGTAAACGTTCTGCCTGTGGAATTAACGACCAGAGGAATAGCTGACATCGTTACATTCTCGGAGGATGGTGCACTAGCACACTTTGCTCTGAGTGTCAGCAGACGGCTCAACGAAATGTTTTAGAACCGCTAGATCGGACAGGATCACAAGAGATTTCCTACCCCACTGCCATGTTACCCCACGAAGCTTGGATCTCACATGACACTATGGGTAGGGGCGGTACAATAACACACACCCTGCTTGTCGTAAGAGGCGACTGAAAGGGGCCTCAGAGGCTCTTAACTTGAAAACATTGGTTGGCGATCACGGGGCATTTAACTGGGTACTTGCATTGCTTTCACTTAATTGTGTCAGGCTCCTCACTTTCATCAATCATATACGACCCGCCTTGCTCAACCTTGTTCTTTTCCGACTCCGGCGGTATTAGGCACCGAGGTCTAGAATGTCTTTAATTTTCACGCGCTTCGTGCCCCTTGTCTTTCTTTGACCGGTATCTCATTTTTGAAAGTGTCGGACTCATTCAATTTTTTCCCTGTGATTAGTGTTAATATAATAATAACAATAACAACAATAATAATAATAATAACAATAATAATAATGCTATTGGATTTACGTACCACTAACTACGTTTACGGTTCTCAGAGACGCCGCGGTGCCGGAATTTAGTCCTGCAGTACTTCTTTTACGTGCCAGTAAATCTCCTGACACGAGGCTAATGTATTTGAGCACCTTCAAATTCCACCGGACTGAGCCAGGATCGAACCTGCCAAGTTGGAGTCAGAAGGCGAGCAACTCAGCCCGGCAGTGTTAATAGAGGTACACTTCCTCTTAAAATAATAATCACCACCACCACGTCCTCACCACACAGGGAAGTGCGCTCTGGGGTCTTGTTAAAGAAGAGGTGCCTAGACGTCACCATGTACATAACGATCAGCTGAAAGACGGACTTCGCGTAGCATTTTAAACGATCACCCCTTTTATGCTGCAGTGGATGCACGAAAGAACTTAGTGACGTACAAGCCTTCGCACAGAACAGGGAGGAATGCACACACACCTTTGGGAACCATAAAAGCATTTGTCTGCACCTAACTGTATACAGGATGTAGCAATATGGTACAGACAGACTTTCAGGACACATTCTTCACACATAGAAGAATAAAATATGTTACATGGACACGGGTCCGGAAACGCTTTATTTTCATGTTAGAACTCATTTTATAGAAGTCTACATAGTACCTTAATAAAAAGAAACACACTGGAACAGAACGTACCAGTATACCTTATGCACCTGCTTCTTACACGAAATGTTGAAAATTCCCTCCGTTAGCATGCATGCATCCATGCACCTGGGATTTAATGCTTCGGTGGGTGATCATCCATAGATTTCGTTATCGCTACGTATTGTGCGAAGCTCGAAGTAATCTTAAGGAGGTAAGGGATTTTTCTGCCCGAAGTCAGGTCCGAACCTCCGCAGAGGTGTGCCTGAGCCGGAGTTTACGTACGGTAGGGGTGGCCAATTCCTTTCAGCTCCTCCATTCCTTTACCTCCCACCAACAACGCGTGGCAACCCATCCAAATCTTGACCATGCCCAATGTTGCTTAACTTCGGAGATCTCACGGATCCCGGTGTTTCACCACGGCTACGGCTGTTGGCAATATTAAGGAAGGTAAGGTTAATTTCGCTAAATACACTACTCCACCACGCTAAAACAAATAAATCATCTTGGTTTGTCCTCTGTACTGAGCCTAGTAACAAAAACACACACACGCTCTTGTTTGATGGTTATACTTCTTATTTTGGTTCTGACCTCACAAGCTTCTTTCTCTGTTTTAGTTTCCTGGCAGAAAAATAGAAATGTGTTACTAGAGAGTCCATAGTACCTTCTGCATTTTACTCTCCTACGCACATTTATGAACTATTTGAGTTATCTCTAGTTTTGTGAAATTATACTAACTACACATCAAAATAACAAACAAATACATATTCGAATTTCTTCGCTACAAGGAAAAGCATAGAATAATGGATACGTTCTTGGGCTTATAAGACGAGAAGCCAGTACAGATTCTTTCGCTGTTCTGTTTATAACCTCTTTCCACATGCAGGACGGATAACGCATACTTTCACTCCACCCATAGGGGAGATAAAGAGTTCCAATAAATCGAAAGATCCATGATCTACGTCCACCAGGTAAAATCTATTTCCAGCAAAATTATAGCTGATTTAGCAAACGATCTTATGGACATAAATATTCGCAAGATACGTATTATGAAAAAAATACTACCTACTGCCTTCAGTGACGTTGCTCTGTCTAAGAGGCTTTGCTGTGATCTAGACGAAACGTCACAGAAATATGGTGGATACTCCTTGGATACGCCGCATTTTGTACCTAACGTAGCCTATTTAGAAAGCAGTGTTCTTGCACATGATGATAACTTGAGGAAGAAGGTGACGAAGACTGGTTGCCTGGTTACAACGGAGGCGGTTGTCCGACTCGTTGGCTGAACGGTCACCGTACTGGCCTTCGGTTCAGAGGGTCCCGGGTTCGATTCCCGACCGGGTCGGGGATTTTAACCTTAATTGGTTAATTCCAATTGCACGGGGGCTGGGTGTATGTGCTGTCTTCATCATCATTTTCATCCTGCACCTGGCGAGCCGAACCCGTCCTGGGATATCCCGGCACTAAAAGCCATACGACATTTCATTTTCAACGGAGTCGGTTTTCTGTCCACGCAAAATCGTCTACCTTAAATTGATAATGCTAATAATGTAAGATGCTTCAAGAATAGACACCGTAATTCCGTAATTTGTTTGTAAATTTCTGTGTGACCATGTCATGTTTTAATGCAACGCTCAACCCACTGCAAATATTTCAGTATTAAGACACGTGAATTGTTTAAGGTATGTGTGAATTTGTATATGAACGTTTTGTATGTACAATGCTAAGATAATAGAGAGTAATTGGACCGTTAAATCTACTGTAGGTTATAGTGTAAAATTTTGAAATACTTAAGGTACTTGTGAATTTGTATATGACTGTGTTGTAATTTTAAGTAAGTAGTAAGCTCAGCCTATAGTACTGTAAGCCGTAGTGTTAAGCACTGGAAATACTTAAGTTGTGGGTGAATTTGTATATGAAGATGCCGGATTTAGAATGTTAAACTAATAGCATTTCTTGTAATATTTTATTTCCGTGGATTGTTGTTCCCTTGTTGTTGTTGTGGTTGGGTAATTATGTTTTAACTTTACTTTATTATCACACTACTGTAAGTGATCACTATCACAGTGATATTTCCCAATTGCGATGTATCTGTTAATAATAATAATACCGGACGAGTTGGCCGTGCGGTTAGGGGCGCGCAGCTGTGAGCTTGCATCCGGGAGATAATGGGTTCGAACCCCAATGTCGACATCTCTGAAGATGATTTTCCGTGTTTTCCCGTTTTTACACCACGAAAATACTGGGGCTGAACCTTAATGAAGGTCATGACCGCTTCCTTCCTACTCCTAGGCCTTTCCTGTCCCATCGTCGCCGTAAGACCTATCTGAGTCGGTTCGACGTAAAGAAAATACCAAGAATAATAATATTGACTGAATTACAAGCTGAATAAAGAAAAATTAAAAGGAAAATACTCGTACCGCTAAGAACTACAGAAGTCCGGAAATGAAGAAGTAATGATTAAATATACCGGAACATTGAAAACATAACACATACATTGCGGAAGTGGCGATTGATATTTTTTGGACACTTGTACAGAATGGATCACAACACGTTAACCAAACAGATCTTAAAGTATCTTTGGAATAAGAAGTTAATAACAACCTGGATTCATGAAGTCGAGAAAGATTTTGAAAGGAATATGAGGGAATAAGAAGCAACAGAGAGAGACTTTTGGAAAGAACGTGTTAAAAATGAAAGAATTCCAAGATCGGGAGTGAAAGGAAACAGGCTCAAAATGGCCCGAGGCGGGGAAAAGGAGGCATAGTGAGCAACCGAAGGAATATTGGAGGAAGAAGAAGGAACACCAAAGGATAACGCATTGAAATTGTCACGTGCTCCCTCAAAAACTAAATAATAATTCCAGACAGATCCTTGGCCTAAAATAATATCCATGTTATTATACCATTTCTCTGCCGTTGATCAGGTCTGTGGTTCTGTGCGTCGATTAAGCGTAACACAGGATATTGCGAGCTCTGAAGGTGAGCTAAAAAGAATTGCTGACGACTTTGTAGTTACGTTATGTTATGCACCACTTTACATATCTGCACTCTACGAGTAATGGCAATAAAGTGACAGTAGGATAATACGCATACGTTTTAAAAGCCAATCATTTGATTAACGTCATTTCCTACTGATTTCTTATTTTTTTGCTAGGGGCTTTACGTCGCACCGACACAGATAGGTCTTATGGCGACGATGGGATAGGAAAGACCTAGGAGTTGGAAGGAAGCGGCCGTGGCCTTAATTAAGGTACAGCCCTAGCATTTGCCTGGTGTGAAAATGGGAAACCACTGAAAACCATCTTCAGGGCTGCCGATAGTGGGATTTGAACCTACTATCTCCCGGATGCAAGCTCACAGCCGCGCGCCTCTACGCGCACGGCCAACTCGCCCGGTGCTGATTTTTTGATTAGTAGTTTGGCTTCGCCCATTCTCATCACGCGACCTTGGTTTTGTAACGTCATTTCCGTGACACTTCTCGTGACATCCGATCACCGATTTCACACCGCCCTACCCAGGAGTTAGGAAGAAGTAAGAGACGTACTTCTACATCGAACAAGAGTCGGCTTCATCGGAGGTGTACAATGAGGAACTCAGGGTATTCATAGAGACACTCTTCCAGCCAGTGAATCGAACCACGAACTACTCATGAACTTACCATTTGAATGACAACTGTGCTTAGAGCGTAGCCCGCTCTTATAGTAGTTGTGATGATGGAAATACCAGACACAAGTTTTGTAACAGTTCTCTCCGTGTCATTTCCACTTTAGTAACGATTACACCGCACCAGGTTCTCATTGTCATTTATAATTACTTTTGCTGCTGCTGCTGCTCACAAAAATAAACAAAAGCCTGTTGGGTGGAAATTGTCTCTGGCTTCGGACAATGAAAAAAAATGTTGAAGGGACATAAATTAATTCTCCATTGCGCTGTGTTTCACTAGTCGATGTTAAACAAAAGAGGCATGAGACATTTCACGTCATAGAACGACATTAACTATCACCTTGAAAGCTTCCTCGTCCCTTCCTTGCCTGCAGTCCACTTTAGATAACATACATTATCTTATTAAAAGCTTGGTATTTTATCAACTGTAAAAGCAGTGGCTGTAACGGGAGATAATTAAATGTAACATGATCTACCTCAACGTAATACAAACCATCAAATATTCGAGAATGTGTGAATGTGAAGTGGCTCCTGTGGAGTTTGGTATTGTTTCCATGGCTTCTAATCAATTACACCCTACTTAGGGATGGTAAGGGAGAACATTTGCATGAAAATGCCCCCGTGTGGAACTTGTGTGTCATCGTTGTGACTGCAAAAACCACTATGTGAAATATTTTGGTATAGAACTTGGCCGGTATGGTTCTGTCATCTAAAGTTCAATAATGCGTGAATATTCGGAAAGAATTCCCGCTCATCGTAATATAATGTGCTGCGGGTGAATATTTCTTCACAAATATTATCGTTTATCACTAGACCTCGGATTTTTAGGTGGAAATAGGTTAGAATGCAAAGTAATTTGGTTTGTAGGAAGTGTCCTGCAACCCGTTGTACCATAATGTAGGAAGAGTAGCATCAATTCAATGAGTTCTCTAGGCTGTACTCCTAATATCTATGCAAATCTCATAGCGTAACCATTGCACAGTGTAGGGTATACTTGTCACTGGCTAAAGTATGTTTGCATTCTAACCTATCAGAACCTAATAATCCGGACTCTATTTATCACATACTGGTTTTCGCAGGTGCAACGACGTTATCTGTTTGTGAATACATGAACTCGCTAACGCCCAAAATTCGTTGACCGGCTCTTGTACAAATGGTCTCGGGTTCGATCAACGGCCGGGTCGGGAATTTTAACTTTTCGTTCTTAATCTTTTTACCGTTCAGGGTTGCTTTTTCTCTCGAACTAAGCGGGCTGCCTCAAGAGCAGTGTTCTGCAGCGTGAGCCTTTGGGTCAGGGGGATATAATTGGGAAAGAGGACTAGTATCTCGCCCAGGTGGCTTCAATTGCTATGCTAAACACGGGCCTTTTAGGGGATGGGAAGATTGCGAGGAATAGACGAGGAAGAGGGAAAGTTAGGCACCAACCCGGTATTTGCCTAGAGGAGAAGTGGGAAACCGCTAGAAACAATTTCGAAAGGAAGGTTGAGGTAGGAATTGAACCCCCTCTACTCTGATGACCTACCGAGGAAGAGTGGACCCCGTTCCAGCACTAGTACTACTTTTCTAGTTTCGTGGTAGAGCCGGGATTCGATCCCGGGCCTCTAGGTATGGCAGCTAATCACACTAACCATTACACCACAGAGGCGGACGACTTTAACCTTCACTGGTTAATTCCGATGGTTGGATTACTGGATGTGTGTTACGTCTCCAGCATTAGAATATATCATAAGTAGAGCCCTTTCTCACTGAAGTGTAGGTCGTCTTTACAAGTTGTAACCGTACAAGAGGGTTACATATTCCATTCAGTATTTATTATTATTATTATTATTATTATTATTATTATTATTATTATTATTATTATTATTATTATTATTATTATTATGATTAACCCGATTCATTAGATTTTATATATTCTGTTTCTCATCATTTAGACTGTAATAATTAGGTATCGCGTATATTATTGTATTTAATCATAGGTTAAGTGAAATTTATTTGTAATTATTCTGTATTGTAGTAAGTGAGATTTGTTGGTTTCATATTGTCATGCTGTGGCTTGTAACTCTGGCTAGATGAGCTGGCATAGTATTTTGCAATCGAGGCTATGTTTAACTGTGCAAGTAGATTTCCCGGTGACGCATTCAGCATAGTCATCCTCAATCCGCTTGGGCACGCTTAGACAACACTTGACTGATGACATCAGTGCGTGGGCACGTGATTGCGACCAAGTGTCAGTATTCGCCAGCTACTGTATGTTGAAGTGGAAGGGATGGATAGTGAGTAGGGAGATGAGTCGTCATCGCGAGGTTATATAAGTCAATGCAACGGTGGGGAGAGGTATTCTGTTCATATTCAGTTCATATTATTCAGATCATATCGTTCAGATCATATCGTGCAGATCATATGTAACAGTCGATGTATAAAATGGAAGAAGTGGTCTTAGTGTGATGGTCAGAGCTAAGAGTTGTGTTTGAAGAAGTAATAATCGAGGAAGTCTACAAGTGGTGGTTGTATCCGAGCAGAGACGGGTACTATGCTGATAAAGAAACATCATCTCCTTGTGAGGATGGACTTCACAAGATGTTTCAATAATATTTTCCAATTACTTATAATATATTGAGTGGACGTAATTACCTTGGAGCTCCGTACACGCGTACATGGTATGTAGGCCAACTCCTTGTTATATAAGAAGATAACAGCAGACGGCTCCCGACTTCAGCTCAGAGGTTTTCCCAAGAATTTCAAGTTCAACAGCGGTGTATGCCGACATCAGGTAATTAAAGCATCAGACATGTTATGCATTCATAACATGAAGAAGAATGTAATCAGCGGCGATATCACATCTCACTTCAAGTTAATGCCAATAGCTTTTTTGTTTAGATTAAATTTTCCTTTTATTAGTACCGCAAATCTCACGATATATTTCTATTGTTAAATTAAAAGACGTCAATGATTGTTCATTGTGACGTAAATTATAGTCATAAACTCAGTTTTATTTTAATTATAATAAGTGATTCCAATTCCATGTACAATCCTCAATTGTGGAAATGCAACAGTAATTTAATATTTTCCTGATCCATATCCCTGTATATTGCCAGATATGTGAGTTTATCACCTCACGCCTTGAGATAATTGATATAAGAGGTATGCTCTACCGAATTTTGTTGTTTTTCTTAAAAAAGCAACTGGCGCTCAAACAAATGTTATTTATATTGTGTGGAAGATATGAAGGTATAAGAGTAGTGGTTGGAGTAGCCACAACGTGTCGCCAGCAACGTGGGACTCGAAAGGTTCAGAAAAAGTGTTTCTGAATGGCAATATACATGGATCAGTTCTTTTAATGAGTACGCACATGTTAAATTCACCGAGTAATGTTAGGAAGGTCATTTTGTTGAAGTTTGTATTTAAGGGGTAATGTCAAGGGAAGTGCAAGGGGAAATAGCTTTGAGATCGCGAAAAATTAGTAGGAAACCGAAGATGGACAAGGATAGCAATATGCAGTCAGGTGATGAGGCTGAGGTTATTGTGTCCAAGGAAATCCAAGGTGGTAACATAAATAGGAAGTTGGTGACTAAGGTGGGACTTACCGAAAGTCAGAAAATAGTAGAAACTGAGGAAAACGCTGTCACTAAGATCAAAGTAAAGGGGTGATTGACTTGGGTTTATTTAATTTGCTGATGTCCAAAATGACTGAGCAGAATAATGCCATTAGTGAAAAAATTGAATCTCAGAATATTATTATGAGTGAGAAAATTGAAGCGGTCATTAGTGAGAAAATTGAATCTCAGAATAATATTATGAGTGAGAAAATTGAATCTCAGAATAATATTATGAGTGAGAAAATTGAATCTCAGAATAATATTATGAGTGGGAAAATTGAAGCTCAGAGTAATGTCATAAATAGTATTAATAAGAAGATTGATGATGTTAGTAATAAGATAGATCATAAGGTGTTAGAAATAAGTAAGCAAATTAATAATTTAGAAAGTAAGGTAAATAGGGAGTGTAGTGACATCAGAGCTGAGATGGAATTGGGTCGGAGCAATCTCCATACGGAAATAGAGCAAATTAGTGAGACATGCATCAAACAGATTGATGAATTAGGCGCCAAGATCGAGTCTAATAAAGGAGAAATCAATGAGTTAGTAGAAGAAAGGTTTGAAAAGATAACCAATACAGTGGGGCAAGAAACTAGGAAATGTATTTGTAGGGTAGAACATGTGGAAAGAAAACTTGGAGAAGTAGGTGATCTAGAGAGTGAACAAAAATCATTATCACAGAAGGTGAGAGAATCGGAAGAAAAGTTGCAGGAGGAATTAAGAAAAATTCAAGAAAAGGCTGAGGATACAGTGGAAGAAAAATTTCTGAGTTGCCAGAGAGTACTCCAGAAAGAAGTGCGTGATAGTAAGAATGTAGTGAGATAATTGTAAATAATGGTTTAATCACTAGAGATCATGATTTACCTAAGTTTTCTGGGAAAGAATTTAACCCGATGGAATTTATGAGAGTAGTAGAGAAGAAATTTGCTGTTCAATTAAGAGACAATATTATTAGCTGGGAAACTGTATTGGAGATCTTATCTAATGCTTTCGTAGGAGAGACTAAGTCTTGGTTTCAAGTATATAAAAGCTCGATGTCTAGTCTAACTGAATTTAAGGAGAAATTCATGGCTAAATTTTGGAGTGAAGGTGTTCAGAGTAGAGAGAGAGAGAGAGAGAGAGAGTTATGTTTGGCAAGTATAATTCTAACGAGGGTGTTAGAATGACAGAATATTTTTTAGCTCATGTTTTGGTGTGGAGAAATTTAGAATGTATTGGACCTGAGGCTGATATAGTTAGACTTATGGCTAAGCACTATCCCGATAGAATAAGAGAAGCTGTTTGTATGCAAAGAGTGGAGACTATTAAGGAAATGGAGATTTTGTTGGAAAGTTTTGATGCTTTAGGTAGTAGCTTGAATAATAGTAGGAAACTAAATAGGAATGCAGAAGGAAGGGGTAACCAATCTAATAATCAGGACAGGCCTATGAATAATCGTAACTACAGAAGAGAATATCAGGAGAGACCTAATAATAATTTCCACAGGGAGAGAAATTATCAAAATAGTTCGGAAAATTTCAGGACTGGGAGGCGTGATTATGGTAATCAACCAGAAGCTGGGAGGCGGGAGAATACAGGCCATAATAATAATAATAATGACGCTAGAGGAAATAGGCAACAGGGGAGGCCGACTGAGGTGTGTAACCAACAAGTCGTAACCGAACCAAGTACTTTAAACGCGCAACGGACTGTATAAACAGGTCACTGAGACAGTCCGTAAATGGTGAGTTCACGTATAAGGTAGATAAGTATGTTAATGTCGATCAGCCTATAGTTGTTAGTGAACATGATTGTGACCTAAGTAGCAATAATTCAAATGTTTTAAGTGACGACTTAATCGTAGACAATAAATTTTATAAGTGTAATTTAAATTTAGATATAAGGCAAGATTTGTTAAGTGATCTTATATTATGTAATGAGGATAATTTAAGTAGTGTTACTGTTACACCGACGATTGAACTGCTGATATGGGGCAGAAAAGTTAAGATTTTGTTGGACTCTGGTAGTGAGAAGTCATGTGTAAATTCCAAGCTGTATGAGGAAGTTTTGAGAGAGAAGTATGAGGTAGCGGAAATTCCAGTGAGGAATACGTTCATCGTAACAGCTGTTGGAAACAAGTCTCAAAGAGTGAATAAACAAATAGCTGTCTCCATTAGCATAAGTGGAGAATGTATTTTCCAACCATGCTTAGTTGTGCCTAATTTAGTTTATGCCGTTATTTTAGGTACCGACTGGTTAACGTGTCACACGGCTAAATTAAATTTTGATCTGTGTAATGTCAATCTTATTTGGGGAAAGAGTAGCAGGGAAGTCAGTTTACCATATGATGTTTTGTCAGAAATTAGTGCGAATAAAGTGTGTTCTAGTACGGAAGGGCCTTGTGAAATTCCTAATATTAGGAAAAATATTGATGTCTGCCATGTGTCTATACAGAGAGATTCTAGAGATGAATTGTATGAGACAGTGGAGAAATGTAATTTAGCGGAAAGTCAGAAGGATGAATTGTGTGAATTATTGATATCACATTGTGATGTTTTTAGTGACCGGCCTGGTAGAACACATCTTTACGAACACAAATTTATGTGCATGATAACTTTTGTAGGACTATATTGGATGAATTTGAGCTTGGTGACAAGGTTTTACTCAGAGTGCCACTCCCATCATCAGCAGAAGCTGGTCAATTTTCTAAGTTTTTCTTGTTATATCAGGGATACTTCACCGTAGTGAAACGGATTGGGAAATGTGCTTATTCATTAGAAGACAAGGAAGGAAATATCGTAGGCACATACAATATAAGAAATCTTAAGATATATCATGTGAGTTTGTGGATTAATTCTCATTACTATGTTAATTCACCAGATTTTATGAAGCTGGCACTGCGAACAGGACTTCAGTGAAATTAGCGTGTGTTGTGATATTAAGTAAAGCACGGCAGTGCAATAAACTCCAGTGCTAGGAGACAGTGTATATAATGAAATGTCTTCGAGAATTACTTATGAACACTCAATGAACGTTTGAAACGACAGAAGTGAGAAAGAAATGTAATCTCTGTATGTAAATAATACTGTATAATCAAAGTGAAAATGATAAGTGATCAATGTTTTATATGTGTAACAACGAACATCCAGATGGATGATACTATGTACCCAATTTGTAAAGGGCATTTTTATACATGTATCTATGGTGTACTCGATTTCAGGTGATTATGTATAGATTGTTAAGATTTCATGAATCAATCGATTCATTTAATCGATTATTTCATGAGGGAGGCGTTCTGTAACCGTACAACAGGGTTACAGATTCCATTCAGTATTTATTATTATTATTATTATTATTATTATTATTATTATTATTATTATTATTATGATTAACCCGATTCATTAGATTTTATATATATTGTTTCTCATCATTTAGACTGTAGTAATTAGGTATCGCGTATATTATTGTATTTAATCTTAGGTTAAGTGAAATTTATTTGTAATTATTCTGTATTGTAGTAAGTGAGATTTGTTGGTTTCATATTGTCATGCTGTGGCTTGTAACTCTGGCTAGATGAGCTGGCATAGTATTTTGCAATCGAGGCTATGTTTAACTGTGCAAGTAGATTTCCCGGTGACGCATTCAGCATAGTCATCCTCAATCCGCTTGGGCACGCTTAGACAACACTTGACTGATGACATCAGTGCGTGGGCACGTGATTGCGACCAAGTGTCAGTATTCGCCAGCTACTGTATGTTGAAGTGGAAGGGATGGGCAGTGAGTAGGGAGATGAGTCGTCATCGCGAGGTTATATAAGTCAATGCAACGGTGGGGAGAGGTATTCTGTTCATATTCAGTTCATATTATTCAGATCATATCGTTCAGATCATATCGTGCAGATCATATGTAACAGTCGATGTATAAAATGGAAGAAGTGGTCTTAGTGTGATGGTCAGAGCTAAGAGTTGTGTTTGAAGAAGTAATAATCGAGGAAGTCTACAAGTGGTGGTTGTATCCGAGCAGAGACGGGTACTATGCTGATAAAGAAACATCATCTTCTTGTGAGGATGGACTTCACAAGATGTTTCAATAATATTTTCCAATTACTTATAATATGTTGAGTGGACGTAATTACCTTGGAGCTCCGTACACGCGTACATGGTATGTAGGCCAACTCCTTGTTATATAAGAAGATAACAGCAGACGGCTCCCGACTTCAGCTCAGAGGTTTTCCCAAGAATTTCAAGTTCAACAGCGGTGTATGCCGACATCAGGTAATTAAAGCATCAGACATGTTATGCATTCATAACATGAAGAAGAATGTAATCAGCGGCGATATCACATCTCACTTCAAGTTCATGCCAATAGCTTTTTTGTTTAGATTAAATTTTCCTTTTATTAGTACCGCAAATCTCACGATATATTTCTTTTGTTAAATTAAAAGACGTCAATGATTGTTCATTGTGACGTAAATTATAGTCATAAACTCAGTTTTATTTTAATTATAATAAGTGATTCCAATTCCATGTACAATCCTCAATTGTGGAAATGCAACAGTAATTTAATATTTTCCTGATCCATATCCCTGTATATTGCCAGATATGTGAGTTTATCACCTCACGCCTTGAGATAATTGATATAAGAGGTATGCTCTACCGAATTTTGTTGTTTTTCTTAAAAAAGCAACTGGCGCTCAAACAAGTGTTATTTATATTGTGTGGAAGATATGAAGGTATAAGAGTAGTGGTTGGAGTAGCCACAAAGTGATAAGCTTTAACAGCTTCATTTGAAGTAATACTAATCCCGTATTGACTATAATCAATCAATGAATATTCAAGATAAACTTAAATATTATAATTAAGCGGTCCGCCTATTCAATACAATATATAATTTATTAATATCTAGGACATGTTTCGTCCCCTAAGGTACATCATCAGCTAATAATAAATTAATATTAATATATTAGAAATAAATATTAAAATTGGAAAGACACATTAAAATTTTTGACAATTTAAAATAAGATCTTCAAATTTGGTTAAAATTGTAAGTCATAAGACAGGTAAAACAGTTAAATTGTCCATATTTCTCTTGTTGATGTTCTGGAAAATACCAGTTTTGCTTATAAAATCTTAAAATATCATTTGTTGTAAATAGCACACTTGATTTGTATTCCTTGGTGAAAGATTTGTTGAAACTTAATAAGCATTCCTTAGATGGTATACTAAAATTTAAATGCTTCAGAATTTAAAGTCAGATCGGGGCCGTGATGGTAAAGTTCTGTGTTGCAATGGATATAATTTTATTTATTGTTGGCCCCAATATTAATAAATATTAGATATCAATAAATTATATATTGTATTGTATTATAATTATAATATTTAAGTTTATCTTGAATATTCCTTGATTGTAGGTCGTCTCTCAGACGTCAATACGAAAGACCTGCTTTAGGCTTCTAAGAAAGCCATACGCCATTATTTTTCTTGTTCTTTCTTGTGAGCGTTTCGGTACGAGGTCGGTTAGGAAGAGACTCGAAACTTAGTAGCAAGTTTTTACGACTGGATTCCCTTCCTGACTTCGACCTTATGGGATGAATTATTGTGGTAGAATGAACGGCGTAGTATATGGTAGTAGCAAGGGAGATGATGAAACCCGGTGCTGGAACATAGCCTATTCCTTTCCCTGTAGCCTATTGCACTAAAGGGCCTACTCAAGGCTTAATGTCTCATCCGATGGACGAATCACCTTCTATTTTATTTCAGGATGACCCAATAAATGCACACACACACATATATATATATTTAATGTACCCGTTAATACTAGTCATCAGTCGGAGAACACTGAGACACCTCAGGGGTGCTCAGTTCGTAAATAGGACGCCCAAGTAAAATAACCAAGGATGTGGCATGCATAGGAAAATGAACTTAAATTGTGGCATATAATAAAGAAAATACAGAGCAAAATTCATATATGGCATGGTTTATTAACAAAAAAATCTCAGATTGTCATCCTTCGATAACTATGATAGTGGAAATGATCGCTAATAAAATTAAAAATGCAGCTCTTGACGTACAAACAAAATAATCAAATGGGGTGGTACATGATTTTTCGCCCTATCTTGCCCTAACAAATCACAATTGCATATTAATTTCGATAGTTTTGTTTAGGTAAACAGATTATTTCATTTAATTCACTGAAAGCTCTGGGTTCTGATGATCCACTCTGAAATATTAGAAAGAAGAAAATAAAATTAAATTTTGTACGATAATCATATTAAATTTTCAATTATTTACCCAATGTTTACATTTTTACCATTACATAATTTCTCTTTAAACTTAATCGACTCAACGAAATAATTATGTGTTCAGTCACCAATCGCTTACTGGATTAGCGAAATTAAATAAATAACTAAAGTCTGGAAATATCGTGATAGTCATTTTAAATGGTCTGTCTAACACAAAATCTAGCTTCTGAAATGCCACATCACATATCCTGGATGCAAATATCAAAGAAAGTAACACTGCTCACATAGTAAAACAACATCTGAGACAATAAGATAAAAGATTAACTCAAAACTACCATAACCATGATTACAACACTAAGTCATACTAATATTTACAAATATTTTACAATATCTACACATTTGGCTACAAGGAAGATGATCATAGCGTCAGAATACCATCGAATAATTCCAGAATAGCTAAGTGTACCTCACGGTTTCTAATATTCAAGCAGATGACCTGGATGAAAGTCCTCGAACATTCGGGAAAGGTCTCGAATTCTGGAAAAGTCTCGATTATTGTTCCAGAACCACTGCGAGTTGACGCGAACATTACAGTTTTAAATTACGGAGGACTCGGGATAGAACCTAATTAGACATAACTCATCGAAGACGTAGTGAAACTCAAATATACGCAGACTCATCATCCACAATCACGCAAATATTCACCATATTACAATACCTAATTATCATTTGCCTCAATAATCATCTTCTATAATCATGGCGTGACTCTATTCTCGAAGAAATACATCAATTATGCACTACAATTTAATCTCTCTCGAAGACAAAATTATCACATTAATACTAGTGAAATCTATAATAATGACCCATATTATACGACGATATATTTGTGATCCGCCCCGGGATCTCACAAATTCATTACAATAGCATCACGCAACAAGTCCTACGCGTATACAATTCTCGAAGATCCAATCCATCTACCGGTTCTCGAGTCTCGATTTAACTATATCTACTCTGCATTTACATACACAGGTTCTGATTGAAAGTGATGGAATCATTTTTTCACGACTTTAGTTCAAATATCACACACCATTATATTCCGACGGATACCATATACAAGTATAATCCGCTTCTGTGCGACGACTGTACATCCAGTAAAATCTAATCTATGTACTCGAATGTTCTAACATCATTCTCCACCAATCGTGGCTATAATAAATTTATAAGATGAAACCATGAGAATTATTACCGCCTGATTCACCGAGCATAATTCATAAATCACGTATACCATTCAATATCACATTATGCCTATCTAACGGAGATAAATATGTGAAGATCATCTATTGGTACTACAATATGGCAAAGTACTACAACTATACAACTGCGACAAACTGCAAGACCATTTACCAATTATAACTACATAACTATCCCACTACAGAACAGATATTATTATACAATTGCGTCGACTTAGTTTTGCGATGTCTTCATGATGCTGGACGGCTGGTCGTCCTCAATAGTACAATCATATGTGCCTTCCTCTCAACCCATCGCTGCCAGCTACGGTCTCATAGTTTAGGCCTCCATCTCAGCACTCACACACACGGCGTTAGGTAACATCACCATGATGAGATTCGTAACTGTCCTCTTCTTGGATTTCAAGCTGAAACTGGTACAATAAAAATTAATACATTTGTCACACCACCACATCCTGGAAATATTGTCCAAAGAATATACGCTGTAGGAAGCTCGACTTATCTTGACGTCTGTTGTATTATGTGCGTTGACAAACAGAATATCCCAAATGATATATATATTTGTGGGGTATAAAACTACGTTAAATCAAAGTTCAACTTCTTCGGATCATGCATCAGGTATAGCCGTCCGCCATCGAACCAAGTCCTTCGCCTGAATGACGTATCGAAGACTGCTCACGTACGTCGACTCACTGACCCAGTAACCTACCTTCACCATCAGCTGGCGAGCTGGAGTCCTTGAAGCTTTGCGCACGCGTGCTCAGACCGGAAATCTCGTCAAATTCACGACTGTAATAATTTCCCACATTTGTTTTATTCGTAAGATAATATTCAGAACTGTTATCATTTTTATCATTATTATAATTGTTATTATTGGAATATACATTACCACAGAAAATAAAAGCTTTATCTATCTATCTATCTTTCCAGCACGCTGTTTAATAGTATCACAAGTCGTTTACTTAGTTGGATACAGCCCGTGACGGTCTACAGATTTATCGTACGCTCGCGAGGCGCGCTCTTTCTTTTTTTTCTTTCTTTCTTTCTTTCTTTCTTTCTTTCTTTCTTTCATAAACGGGTTCATTCCTAACCGCCGACACCAGTAAGAATTCTTATGGCTTAAATCAACTAATTAGAAGAGTACTAAGTCCATAGGTGAAGTCAATGTGAATGCAAAGAGTAGTAACTCCAAGATATACCACTCGGTTCATATATTTGAGCCATCCGGCCTATCGAAACTGTCACAATATATACACAATTCCTTTCAGCCATGAATAACAACACTTGTTAATTCCTATCTATTTACAAGTCTCCGTTCTTTACACAGCAAGGAATCCCTCCTCATTTGAATTACCTGAGAGGGCTTTAATCCTATTCACAAGATTATTTTCACTTCTCCACGTCCAGTCACCCCACACAGCAACAGCATGCGGACAGCTAGATTTGAATACAGGGCTACTCGCCACGCAACACCCGATGCCTATTCCTTGGTTCGACTCCAGAGACAGTTCAATGTTTCACACAGTCAAACACAGTGAACAACTAAACTGTAGCAGTTGAACTGCAGAACAATACTCCTCACAACAGCGACCATTAACACTGTTCCAGTTACACGCACGATAGCTGCTCCAGTCGCTGAATTTTTACGATCCTCTGTCCACAGAAATTTACACACACGCACACACACACACACACACACACACACGCACACACACAGTACTCCGTCACGTACCCGACGACACCCTGACGGCAGCCAACAGCCGTCTTCAGTCCAGCTACTCTCTCGACACTCCAAAGCAACGTCCACTCCTCGTTCAGCCTTAGGTGAGACACTAGCGACACCCACACCACTGTCACCCTCAGTCCAGCCACCGAACCCCGACACACCGAGTCCAAAATTGATACCAACTCTGAGCCCCACACTGATCCCAAACCTGAGTCCCATACTGACTCCGAGTTTAACACAGACTGACTGTTCGCGACTAGACTCCTTCGTATAGCTCGGGTGATGTGTACCGAAATATTCTTGATGTGGCTAGAGACGGAATATTCTCCCTGCACCTCGCAGAAACTCACAGAGAAATCAGCCGACAAGAACAATAGACGGAAAGACCCTCCAGGTAGTGTGGCAGCTCCCCGGTCGTGTGTCTCACTAGCCCCTTCCAGAAAAGTATCGAAAGGGGTTGTCACGTAACAATATGAACACTACGGAGAGGGATGGAAATGAATCTATGCTTTTTGACACGCAATCCAGAAAAAATAGACCAAAAGCATAATTAGAAATTTACTTGACTGAAGTGATCATGAGTGACGTCGTTCGTACAATCGTGACGGCATCGAAATGGCATTCTTTTCAAAATGCACACTTGCATTTATCCATATTTTTAAATAAAATGGCTAGATTATTACACTGAACTATCATATTAGTCATTTGGCTAGATTATTGCACTGAACAATCATATTTGTCATTAAACCATGCCTTTAGGGATCAAATAAGCTAAATTTAACAGAAAAACAGACATTGAAAACATTGAGCAGAGAAAACACAAAATCTTAAGAAACATTCTAGGCCCAAAACTCGCCGACGGACAATATAAGCATATAGGATATCAAGTAAATAGATTCACAGTTTCATCAGAAAACGCAGGTTAAGGTTCTATGGGCATATTAAAAGAATGTCCCCAGACAGACTTATCAAACATACACTCGAACTCTACGAAAACCGGAGTATAGCCAAACCAGATACAATGAAATGGATAGGTGAAATCAAAACCGACTACACCAGCAGCTGTCCAAAACATGGTAATCTTCATTTACAAAGTTCACAAATGGCAAGTTGACCAAGAGGGAAGACAGAAAAAGACTGGAACAACCTGGTCTGATGACAGAAAGGAAGTCCACAATACAGGAATGAAAGAAATGTGGGCGCAAATAAAGTCAATGCACGCCTCTTAAGTACTTTGCATATTCCTAATGGACTTCCTCGTATATAATAATAATAATAATAATAATAATAATAATAATAATAATAATAATAATAATAATAATAATAATAATAATAATAATAGTTTTATATTAACTAGGGTTAGAATTTCATCCATTACTGTATTACTGTATTTTTGTGTATAGATCCATTTTTTCAATTTATCAGAACTACTTGTCTCTCCTTTGGGTGAAGTCACCCCCTCGTGAGAGAGTACTTTAGGGGAACAACCAAAGAGACTGTACTCGTTCTCTTGTCTTCTAAGACCAAACACAAATCCATGATTCTATATTTTGCCGTGTAGCGAGGAAAATGGATGAGTGTGGATATTTTTCGAACGCAGCTCTTCCACTGGAAGCCACTACAGTATTTGAGTCCGTCAAAGTATATGATTTTCTCAAAACTGTTGGCTAACTGTATGTTTACTTCGATTGATTGGCATCGCGTTCATTTGCGCTCAGTTTCTCTGTGGCTAAGGGATTGCATTTTATAAGGGAATACTATGAGATGTGACTCCGGAGGGGCTCTCAATTTAGGAGCATGGTATGGCGACGAAGGGTCTTCTGGCTGAATCTCGGATTTATTCCGCTTACTTATCACGTTATACTTACTTTCATTATTCCTTCTGATTAAATTTTGTCACAATTGGCAAAAGAGGCATTTTTAGCACCGTAATGCCCCTACCAAACTTTCGAATTCTAGTTTAAACGAGAAGAATTTTAGTCCAGTTTATAGTTTTAGTTTAATGCCATAGGAAGAAATAAGCATTTTACACCTCCATACTGTCACGGTTAGCGTTATTATATGCATTCCTCCGAGTTCCGGTTCGATTTCCGGTACGGCCAGAAATTTACGATTGGCAGCTCACCTCCAATGAGGGTGTGTCTTAAATGAGTTGCACCACCTCGGAATGAGGACACGAGTTTACTTACCCCTAAGACCGACGTTTTCATTAAGTTGTGGTAAGTGCTTCCACACAGCCATTCGTAATTTAAGAGACGTGTTGAAAAAAGAAAGAATAGCCGAGCAACTTTACATTTCACGAAGATATAGTTCCGCTTCTTCAGAAGCATCCCAAGTGTGGTCATTTCTAATTATGTCGAAAGTTATGAATTTCATTGTAATTAATTGGTAGGCCTACCATAGTTTTCTTACCAGATAGATCACTTGTTCTTCTTTTTGGCTTTTTTCCCCAATTTATTGGGATCGGCACTTGTTGCGGATTTCGTCCGCTTTTACGGACGGATGCCCTTCATGACTCCAGCTCTATGTGGAGGGATGTATTCGGTATTGTGTGTTACTGTGGCGGTAAGTGGCGTGGTATGTGCAGAGGAGCGTGTAAAGCCGAAAACACACACACGTCCAGAACCAGAGAAATTAACCATTTGCTGTTAAAATCCTCAACCACCGGGCGAGTTGGCCGTGCGCGTAGAGGCGCGCGGCTGTGAGCTTGCATCCGGGAGATAGTAGGTTCGAATCCCACTATCGGCAGCCCTGAAAATGGTTTTCCGTGGTTTCCCATTTCCACACCAGGCAAATGCTGGGGCTGTACCTTAATTAAGGCCACGGCCGCTTCCTTCCAACTCCTAGGCCTTTCCTATCCCATCGTCGCCATAAGACCTATCTGTGTCGGTGCGACGTAAAGCCCATAGAAAAAAAAATCCTCAACCCCGCCCTGTAAACCGGAACCGAACCAAACCCCTTGGTGCAAGAGTCCCGAAGGGTCTTGGCCTACCAAGCGATAGCTGCTCAGCCCGAAGGCCTGCAGATTACGAGGTGTCGTGTGGTCAGCACGACGAATCCTCCCGGCTGCTATTCTTGGCTTTCGAGACCGGGGCCTCCATCCCACCGTTGGATAGCTCCTCAATTGTAATCGCGTAGGTTGAGGGGGCCTGGAACCAGCCCTTAGAATCAGGTAAAAACCTCTGACCTGGCTGGGAATCGAACCCGGGTCCTCCGGGTAAGCAGCAGACACGCTACCCCTTCACCGTGGGGCCGGCTCTAAACCGGACGAACCGAATTAATAAGATGCTCTTATTTTTTCTTCAGCATATGCAACTTATTGGGAATTAAACGTCTCCTAGTCATATCTTACACTGCATCTTACAGCAATTCATGTTCATACAACTTGATATAAGCTTCCATTTACATTTCAAGAAACATTGGCCGTAGGCTGTCCCTATTGCAACGGCCGCAGCGTTTTGTGGATTTCGTACTTATTTGTTATAAATAAAATACGAATATTATGTGGATAATACATTATATTCAACAGAACGTGGTACACTTGGAATGTGGGTAATAACTGAGTGAAGTATGGGTCTGTGACATGAGAAATAAAAGACGTAATTTAAGAGTTCGGGAGTTATACTACGAGTAAACGTAAGGTCAATAAATGAATTACTCAATGTGCTGGGATAATTGCTCGGCACAACATTCAAATTAAAGTGATGTTTGATAAAATCAAATGCCTTTTAATTTCTTTGGGTGTCTATATTAAAATCGGCCAATCTCATCATTAAATTTGTTATTCTATACAAGTGACCACGATGTAATCAGAACAGCTGAGCACGCGAGTCAACACAGCGCCATCTTATAAGATAGTATGTGTGTGACGTCACATCTTTGACACAAATTTTGCCTTACTTCGAAGCGCTACCTCATGAAAAGTACGATCCAGATTTCCAATTTTATTTTCGCGATAGGTATCCTCCTCTTTTATCTATCAATTCGGACGTTAAACATAATCGTAGGTTAAATACTCTCGGCGATATACGCGTTCTACCGAAACACTAAAAACCCCATTGTCGACGAACATAAGTCTACGTTAGAACCATGCAGCAGGGAGTATGTGTGGTCCGCTTAGAATATCTGTACCCTTTAATGTATTGCGGAGTCCACTCCAACAAGCATTTAGACATACATATGTCGTAGAGCTGGAGGGGTCATCCGAAAATGTGTGTAGCGAAACAGTGTCATGTAACAAAATGTGTGACGCGGTGTTACCAAGCAACAGTACCTTGAGTGCTGTACAGGTCGTGGACCTGTATACAGAGAGCTGCACAAGACGTGGACCAGTATAAAGAGAGCTGTACAAGCTTTGGACCTGTATAAAGAGACCTGTACAAGCCGTGGACGTGTATAAAGGGAGCTGCACAGGCCGCGGATCTGCATAAAGAGAGCTGTACAAGCCGTGGATCTATATAAAGAGAGTTGCACAGGCCGCGGATCTGCATAAAGAGAGCTGTACAAGCCGTAGCTCTGTTTAAAGAGAGCTTCACAAGCCGTGGATCTATATAAAGAGATCTGCACAAGCCATAGACCTATATAAAGAGAGCTTCACAAGCCGTGGATCTATATAAAGAGAGCTGCACAAGCCGTAGATTTGTATAACGAGAGCTGCACAAGCCGTGGCTCTGTATAAAGAGAGTTACAAAAGCCGTGCGTCTGTATAAAGAGAGCTTCACGAGCCGTGGATCTGTATAAAGAGACCTGTACAGCCGTGGACCTGTATAAAGGGAGTTGCACAGGCCGCGGATCTGCATAAAGAGAGCTGTACAAGCCGTGGGTCTGTACATAAGAGAAGAGTACAAGCCGTGGATTTATATAAAGAGAGCTTTACAAGCCGTGGTTCTATATAAAGAGAGTTACACAGGCTGCGGATCTGCATAAAGAGAGCTGCACAAGCCGTGGATCTATATAAAGAGAGCTGCACAAGCCGTGGATTTGTATAACGAGAGCTGCACAAGCCGTGGATCTATATAAAGAGAGCTGCACAAGCCGTGGATCTATATAAAGAGAGCTGCACAAGCCGTGGATTTGTATAACGAGAGCTGCACAAGCCGTGGATCTATATAAAGAGAGCTGCACAAGCCGTGGATCTATATAAAGAGAGTTGCACAAGCCGTGGATCTATATAAAGAGAGTTGCACAGGCTGCGGATCTGCATAAAGAGAGCTGTACAAGCCGTGGATCTGTATAACGAGAGCTGCACAAGCCGTGGATCTGTATAAAGAGAGCTGCACAAGCCGTGGATCTGTATAACGAGAGCTGCCCAAGCCGTGGATCTGCATAAAGGGAGCTGTACAAGCCGTGGATCTGTATAAAGAGAGCTACACAAGCCTTGGATTTGTATAACGAGAGCTGCACAAGCCGTGGATCTGTATAAAGAGAGCTGCACAAGCCGTGGATCTGCATAAAGGGAGCTGTACAATCCGTGGATCTGTATAACGAGAGCTGCACAAGCCGTGGATCTGTATAACGAGAGCTGCACAAGCCGTGGATTTGTATAACGAGAGCTGCAAAAGCCGTGGATCTGCATAAATGGAGCTGCACAAGCCGTGAATCTGTATAACGAGAGCTGCACAGACCGTGGATCTGCATAAAGGGAACTGCAGAAGCCGTGGATCTGTATAACCAGAGCTGCACAAGCCGTGGATCTGCATAAAGGGAGCTGTACAAGCCGTGGATCTGTGTAAAGAGAGCTGCACAAGCCGTGGATCTGCATAAAGGGAGCTGTACAAGCCGTGGATCTGTATAAAGAGAGCTGCACAAGCCGTGGATCTGTATAAAGAGAGTTGCACAAGCCGTGGATCTGTATAAAGAGAGCTGCACAAGCCGTGGATCTGTGTAACGAGAGCTGCACAAGCCGTGGATCTGTATAAAGAGATCTGCACAAGCCGTGGATCTGTATAAAGAGAGCTGCACAAGACGTGGATCTGTATAACGAGAGCTGCACAAGCCGTGGATCTATATAAAGAGAGCTGCATAAGCCGTGGATCTGTATAAAGAGATCTGCACAAGCCGTGGATCTGTATAAAGAGAGCTGCACAAGCCGTGGATCTGTATAACGAGAGCTGCACAAGCCGTGGATCTGCATAAAGGGAGCTGTACAAGCCGTGGATCTTTATAAAGAGACCTGCACAAGCCGTGGATTTGTATAACGAGAGCTGCACCAGCCGTGGATCTGTATAACGAGAGCTGCAATAGCCATGGATCTGTATAACGAGAGCTGCACAAGCCGTGGATCTGCATAAAGGGAGCTGTACAAGCCGTGGATCTGCATAAAGGGAGCTGTACAAGCCGTGGATCTGTACAACGAGAGCTGCATAAGCCGTGGATCTATATAAAGAGAGCTGCACAAGCCGTGGATCTGTATAAAGAGAGCTGCACAAGCCGTGGATCTGTATAAAGAGAGTTGCACAAGCCGTGGATCTATATAAAGAGAGCTGCATAAGCCATGGATCTGCATGAAGGGAGCTGTACAAGCCGTGGATCTGTATAAAGGGAGCTGTACAAGCCGTGGATCTGTATAACGAGAGCTGCATAAGCCGTGGATGTGTATAAAGAGAGTTGGACAGGCTGCGAATCTGCATAAAGAGAGGTGCACAAGCCGTGGACCTGTATAAAGAGAGTGTACAAGGCGTGGATCTGTATAAAGAGAGTTGCACACTCTGCGGATCAGCATAAAGAGAGCTGCACAAGCCGTGGATCTATATAAAGGGAAGTGTACAAGCCGTGGACCTGTATAAAGAGAGTTGCACAGGCCGCGGATCTGCATAAAGGGAGCTGTACAAGCCGTGGTTCTGTATAAAGAGAAGTGTACAAGCCGTGGATTTATACAAAGAGATCTGCACAAGCCGTGGATCTGTATAACGAGAGCTGCATAAGCCGTGGATCTGTAAATAGAGAGCTTCACAAGCCGTTTGTCTGTATAAAGAGAGCTGTACTGACCTTGGATCTGTATGTCATGACATCCGTTAATATCTCACATCACAGCCTGCAATGTTACTAGGTAACAACGCGTTACACATTGTATTGGAAGACATGCTTACGATCATTTCATTTTCCCAAAGGGAAATTTAATAACATTCTTATAGAATGCTGCTGTACTGTACCAACTACTGTCCGACGACGTAGTGAGACAATGGGGTGAGACAATGGGTTGAGACAATGTTAAAGAGAGAAAGGGTGGCAGTACTACGGATGCGGAAAACATAACAGGGCTATAAATAAACTAGTGGCAACGTTGTCCAGACACTCGCAGGAGATCGACATGCGCAAATACGATGTGGGAGCGGCCAAGCGGAACTGTTGTCGATACGCAGTTGCTCTTGATGGGCATTCAGTTGGTGCTGTGTCCCATTGAAATAGAAAGTGTCAATTTCACCGCTCCGAAGCATGTTTATATTTGGTTTTTTGTTTTCAAAAGGTGATCAACGTTTGTGGATTAAAATCGAGGTTGCCCGTGGCAAAAATGCTTCAGAATGTTAACAGCATTACATGGAGCATGTGATGAGAATACATTACCGAATAGGACGGTTACACGGTGGGTCGAGGCGTTTTGTGCGAGTTGGAATGATACTGCGGATTTGCACCGTCGTCCATTCCTCAAGATCAGATTGACATTGGAAGGTCTTCGACAACCCTCCGTACTCACCAGACCTGTTTCCAAGGCCTCTATACTCCACACAGTAGGGCGCTCCGTCACTGTCATCAACAGAGAACGCCTTGCCAGCGGTCCCCAACGGCTTTCCGATATTTGGCAAGAGATTTTGCGGGTGACTAAATTGAAGGAATGTTGTGCAGTTGTACTTGTTAGCTCATTAAATATTGCTGTCTATCAACATTGCTACTACTGTATGTACAGTACTCGTATAACCACGAGTTCATCACAAGCGTGTCGTTTGCGAGTAAAGCTAACGTGTGTAGAAGTTATAATTATTGTAAAGTAGTATCTTATTTAGTGTTAAACGTGTTTCCTCGGTTATCCAGAACCAAGCTGTATTGGCTTTACGTTGTCACAAGGGATGATTGTCTTGTACTATCACAAGGTGTATAATCACATCATTTAATTCTGAACAGAGGAAAAGCAATTATTAACAAGCTGATCCAGAGTTGTATGTCTGTTTTTAATAGGGGAACTCTGTTAGCGCCTCTAACATGCCTCAATAACAGAGCACCAATTTACACAATTATATGTCTCATAACTACTGGACGAATACGAAAGCAAAGAGTGGACAGGCCCGAAGTTTCTTTACCATTTCCTGTGAAGAAGAAGCAGCCAAGTAAAAAGAAACAGGAAGCAGACAGGTTTGATAGAGGTATAGTTCGCCGGTCTATGGAGGAACAAAAAGTCATATCAAGTTTTGGAAAGTTTCTGTCTTCGATCAAGTCAAAAATCAGTTTCCCTCGGCAAAGTGATGTTCTCAGGAATACATTATGATAAATAGGAGCCGTTTGGAAGTGTTCTGTGTGTAATTGGAAAGTATCAGTTAGAAAGACGTGGCACTGTAGATTGGAAATGGGCTAGTTCAGGGCAGACAGGAAGCCATTGCTTTTCTTCGATGAAACGTGGGTGGACAATAACCTCAAGCTTCGTAAATATTAGCGAGGTCGTGGCATACCTGGTGTAATGGAGTCCATAAGTGGAATTAATAGACTAATTGTAGTGCACATAGGATCAATGGACAGGTGTTTACCCGGCGCACAGCTAATTTACACGATAGGGAACGTGATTGGCGATTATCACAGCCAGATGAACAACGAGGATTTTTCTAAATGGGTCACTCACCAAATAACACGTAATTTACCACCATCCAAAGCAAAGCAAAGTCACCTCCGTACAGGCCATGAAGGCCCTTGGAGCAGTGGAACGTAAAGGCTTCCACCATTGTTAATCTCGCCACGTAATAGGGTAGAGTGGTTAGCTCTACACCAGGCCGCTTTTGCCCCCAAGGCGTACCAGGTTAATTCCCCAAGGAATTAACCTGGTACTCAATTTTGGTGTAGGATGAGTGAACCTCAGGGCCATATGCACCTTCGGAAATGGAAATCTCGTTTCTTAAATTCTACGACTTCCTGACGGGGATTCGAACCCCCATGTCCTTCCGGGCGAACCGAGCACGCCTTTACCGCCTCGGCCAGGCAGCCCCTTTTACCACCATCCAGTGTGATGGTAATGGACAATACAGCCTACCATAGCAAGGAACACAACAAATATCCAGGAAGAAGTACTAACAAATGAATTCTGGCAACATGGCTAAAGTTAAACTGGTTTCCTGCTTGTGTGTCCATGTGTTTTATTTATTTGCTATTTGCTTGACGTCGCACTGAAACAGATAGGTCTTATTGCGACGATGAGACAGGAAAGGCCTAGGAATGGGAAGGAAGGGACCGTGGCCTTATTTAAGGTACAGCCCCAGCATTTGCTGATGTGAATGTGTCCATGTGTAAAATCGTCCTTTTCGACAATATTGAACTTTGGAGAGGCGAATTGTTCAACGCACAGTGACATAGAGATCCCAAGACAACCACCGTACATGTGCGAAATTACTGCTACGTGGGATTCATTGACGCAGGTACGTAGCGGGTGTTATTCATATGACAAAACTTCCTGAAACAGTCCTGGATAGCATGAGTGAAAACGCGCCGGAAAATTAGAGGGGTAACGCCAATGACGTTAGAAAGATAAAATACCGAGCTCGATAGCTGTAGTCGCTTAAGTGCGGCTAGTATCCAGTATTCGGAAAATAGTGGGTTCGATCTTCACTGTCGGCAGCCCTGAATATGGTTTTCCATGGTTTCCGGTTTTCACCCCAAACAAATGCTGGGGCTGTACCTTAATTAAGGCCAGGGACGTTTCCTTCCCAGCCCTAGCCCTTTCCTGTCCCATAGTCGCCATAAGACGTATCTGTGTGGGTGCGACGTAAAGCCAATAACAAGAAAAAAAGAAAAGAAAGATTAAATAAACAAAAACTCTGGGATTGGAATGGACTACTGAAAAATGCAGCTGAAAGTCTTACTGTCCATTTTGATACCAGTGACGAGGATAACGACCATTTAGAGGTGGATGCAGAAGAGGAAAAATAAAAAGCGCGGGTGATTCAGGTTTTTACACCGGGAAGTCGATATTTTGCATGACAGTCGGTGCGCTTTCGAGCAAGTACTAGAGAAGTGCTGGGTAAATGGAGGGGATACACGAGCTCGGCCTTCACTATGCAGTCGGACAGGATTACATACGTGATTGATTCCGGGCACTTATTTCTATTTTAGGCAAAATGATGGAGCGATATCATACTGTTTTAGGAGGAAGTACAATTGGGCAACCAAGCTCTATTAACACTGACAGGGATAATATAAATTGAGATTTAGTTCTTGGCGCAAGAAAGGGAAGGGCAACTAAGGACAAGGAGGTGAAATACTTCCTAAGCCTCACAAACCATTGGGGTCGGAAAAGAACAAGAGTTGATGAAGGAAAAGCTGGAAGTGCGAAGACTGACGAAAGTAAGTGGGAGTAAACCCAGATTCTGATTATTTCAGGATGACCCAATAAATGCACACGCACAAATACACACACACAATTCTAATGATCTATGAACGGTCAAACTTACTAATTACAAGTCTCTCTCCTTCTTACGGCACAGCAGGCGGTCCATCCCGTTTCTATACCTGCTGACGGATAATCCTTACTTTCACTTTCCCAAGTCCAGTCACCTCATACAACAGTTGTGTGTAGACCGCTGGATCTGAACACAGGGCTACGGGCTATACAACACACGATGGCTTTTCCTTGGCTCGATTCCACAGACAGTCCAGTAATTCACAGAGTCACATGCAGTGAACAACTAACCAGCTCAATAGTGTTCAACAGCAGGACGATACTCACAACAGCGAGTGTTAACACAGGACCATTTACCTTCACACTCGCGATAGTAGCTTCCCTCGCTGACCTATGCCCAGCCTCAGTCCATAGAAATACACGAACACACAGTGCAGTCATCCGTTCCATCGTCTTCAGCCCACCCACTCAGTGGTCTCTACGACACCACAACAACAGCTCGCTCGCAACGGCTTGGCATTTATACTTCGATGTTCGACCACTAGAACATTCAGGGTTCGGCTGGAGATGGAAATTTCCTGTTGTATCTTCCAGAAATCGCGTGGAAAAACTAGATGAAGGGAACAGTAGAAGAAGGGCCGTGATATGTCTTCGGGCGGGCTGGGAGGTTTCCCGAGCTGGCTTAGTTTTCCACTATCAGGTACTACCGAAGAGTCTGCGACCAGGCTGACGTTCGCTTGAGCACTTAACAATATGTTGTGGATGTATTCTACACAGGGCAATATTATTGCTGAACGGCATTACGCTTGCCTCTGGTACCACAACTAAATTATAACGTGCCACCTAGATCAGTTGTTCTATTCCGTTTTCATTCCGCAGCGCCCTTGCTAAGTAAGGGTATTCGATGATGCTTCATATAAAAGCATGCATAATGATTACGCCTTGCTAATGCGATTAGATAAATCAGGTAAAATAATTTAAATACGAATTTAACACTAGATTGAATAATTGCACCATTGAAAAAAGTCAACTAATCATAATTTGTGGGAGGAATGGGCCTGTTTATTACCATCATTTTTCTCAAACTCTTGGAATCAGTCTGAACGCAGGCATTATAACTAACTTCTTGCTGGTCTTCACTCGGTTCTCTTCAATACAGTGACTGCCAAGACATTCGTGGATATCGTATTGCATCGGACGTCGACGTGTTTACTATGTACAAATGCCATTCCGTCGACAGCCCGCCAGCTTTTTCAAGAACAGAATTGATTGTTTCCTCACCCAATTTGCTTTATGTCACACCGACACAGATAGGTCTTATGGCGACGATGGGATAGGAAATGGCTAATAGTGGGAAGGAACGGCTATGGCCTTAATTAAGGTACAACCTCAAAATTTGCCTGGTGTGAACATGGGAAACTACACACCGCGTTTAGGGCTGCCGACAGTGGGGTTCAAACCCGCTCTCCCAAATGCAAGATCACAGCTGGGCGCCTCTAACCGCACTGCCAACTCGCTCAGTTGATTCATTTTGAGATATTAAATGTTCTACTATACTTTAAAGTAGGACCCCGTATTTGACCGACCCGTATATGGTATCCTTTTCCCCTCACATGTTCGTCCTTGGCCATAAATTACTTTGCTGAGGTGGTTATGAGTGCGTCATGGAATTTACCATCGTCTCTCACATTCGGCCTTTTTATTTCCCTGCATAATGTGTTGTGATAGGTTAATATTGCATTTTATTGCATTATGCCTGTTTGTTTTATACTCTAGTGTATGGACTCCGAAAGTTGGCAGTGCGGTTAGGATCGCGTAGCTGTGTGCTAGCATTCGGGAGATGCTGGGTTCGAATCCTACTGTCGGCAGCCCTGAAGATGGTTTTCCATGCTTTCCCAATTTCACATCAGGGAAATTCTGGGGATGTACCCAATCAATCAATCAATCAATCAATCAATCAATCAATCAATCAATCAATCAATCAATCAATCAATCAATCAATCAATCAATCAATCAATCAATCAATCAATCAATCAATCAATCAATCAATCAATCAATCAATCAATCAATCAATCAATCAATCAATCAATCAATCAATCAATCAATCAATCAATCAATCATCTATATTATGAATTTTTGCCCAATACAAGAAAATACCAAACCATCACATATCAATGATCTGCATTTATAGCTGTCACCCAGGTCGCAGATACCCTATGAATTGTTCACCTAGCTCTTTACGTTTAAAAAACTTGGAAATTTATCGAACATTTTAATTTATTCCAATCCGTTAATCCTCGTCCTATAAACGAATATTTGCCCAAATTTGTCTTCCTGAATTCCAACTTCATCTTCATCTTGGGATTCTTCCTACTTTTAAAAGCTATGCTTCGTATATAAATCACTAGAACCGCCGGAACATACTGTATACCTAGAACCGCCGATGCGGTCATTTTGACCGCTGTATTGGAATTATTATTTTTATTCTCAATACGTACAGTAACGCATTATTATCGTTTTAAATATGTATCAATAAGTTTATAGAACATTAATTATGGCATCTATCACGGAAAAGAAACAAATTATTTAATTACATTGCAAATGTAATATTTTCCTCATTTATTACAAACACAAAAACGTCACTATGAAATATACTTATCTAATAAACAAACATTGTTTTACTTCAAATTCTTTTAGTCTAAACGGTAAAAGAGTCTTTACTCATTATCAGAAAAGAAAATTTAACATTTCATTTGATGTAATTTATGACCAAGAACATGTTTGCCAAATCCACGTACCACAACATATTTGTGTCTTTCTTTTCCTGCAGTGTATTTGTACACGCTGATGCAATTCTGCTTCTTTAGAAGCAGGAACTGCATACCACGACTTTAGCTATGTTCTTTGAGCAAGAACCACACACTCGCTTTTTGCACTTTCTGCAGATGGAACTTGTCTCATTCCTGCATTTTTCATTTCGGATTGCCTCTTCTGTACCTTTCCTTGCACTAGCTTTCATAGCGTTCACAGTTTTAGGAATTTCTCTCCTTGATCGTCTAATGGTTCCAACAATATTTGTACAATTACTTTTCAACTTCTTACCAAGTCTCTCTGTTGTAAAAAGTTGTCTGTAGTCACTTTTCGTCCTTTCTTTTGAAACGACTCCATCAACTTCATTACTAAACTTTCGGGAAGAGTCCCGTCACGTGGTCTGAGGTTGTCTTTTCCTAGGTAAGAATACCCATTGCACGGAAAATTTGAGTCAACGTCCACAAGAAGCCGAAACTTAATTCCAAACTTATTTGGTTTGTTGGGCATGTACTGTAAGAATGGACACCTTGTTTTGCTTGGAAAAAGCTGCTCATCAGCAGGCAGATTTTACCTGGAATAAAAGTCCATTGACAATTTTCAATGAATTTGTTCCATACTTCTGACACTAACGCAAATTTATCAGTCTTCAAACGTTCTAACCTTGTAGTTCTGATTTCGAAACGCAAAAATATTCGGATTTCTCAAAACAGTTCCGCCCCATTTTTTCACCGAAGAAAGGTGACCCCACTTTTTAGACCAAAGTTCATCAGTTTTAGTGCTACTGGCTCCAAGAACACCACGAGCATACACTAAGACAATGAATGCCTCCGGTTTTTCCAAACTTACACTCCAAAATTTATCTCCTAGAACACGTTTTCTTTCCATTTCCGTACAGTGTTTGATGTGTTTCAATATAGATTCATCAATAAAAAGACGCCATGCACTCGCTACACTATCGTCAGGAACATACCGCTTTGAATATGGAGTGGGTTCTGGATTTGCTTTCAAGATGTTGTGACAAGCCATCCTGCCAGGTGTAGTATTCCCAAATTCCCTTACAGTCCACTCCGTGATGCCATCTGTACCTAGTAACGTAATACTTGGTCCTGAGAGGCTTGTGTTGATGCGTCCCCTCTTATTTCCAGCTTTTCATATTACATTTATTTTACTGCTGTAATAGAATACTTAAAAACTTTCAGTTCTCGGCCTATACCAGGCATAATTGCAGTCTAAATGCTGAATTTCAGGACCAAAGTTGAAATGTTGACATCAAGATAACGTATATCATTAGGGAATCATGCCAGCGGAAGAATGTTCGCTACTCTCAGAGGAGAGTGGCTCTTTAGCAGCTCTTGTAGCCACCTTTCGATACATGAATAAAGAAGAGGATGAAGAATGGCCGTACATAGACTATCAGAGTTTCATTTTTGTGCTTACATTATTGCAGGGAGAATAATTATAAACAAATATTATCTCAACCAGTGAATAAGCACATGTTCTAACACATTTTATTATGATAATCAATACAACGGTCAAAATGACCGCTCCGGGGGTTCTAGGTATACTCGTTACCTACGTCCTAACCAATGATGAAAAATTAATTAAATTTAATACGGATGATTCTGAATGGTAATCAGGAAAAGCCACTGAAGCTCTTTGCAATACGACAGAAAATGTGGTCAAAATAAGGCTTTGAAAATGTGTAGCGGTCATATTGACCGCTCCTGCGGTTATAGTGATTTGCCCAAGTTTTTGTCTTCCTGAATTCCAACTCATTTTCTTCATCTTGGGATTCTTCCTACCTTTAAAAGCTATGCTTCGTATATAATGACGTTCCTCGCCACATAGCCGTGTCTGTGATTCCAGTTTCTTACTTATACCATTTATATATGTAAGAAAATAATAAGGGCCAATAAAAGTGCCCTGAGGGACCCCCACTTAATCATTACAGGGTCATATAATACTTCACCTACTTGAATTCCCTGTTTCTTAACTAAGACCAGGGTCCCTACCTTCGCAATCCTAGCCCTTTCCTATCCTTCAGTCACCGAAAACCTTCGATGTCTTAGAGCGACGTTAAACCACTAAAAGTAAATCTACTTTATGGTGCTATATATTCTTACTACATATTGTGCTATACGGTATGTGTAATCAGTCCTTAAATAAATAAATATATATATATATATAAATAAAACAGCTAAATCACTGCTTCCAGGAGTAGGAGTGAGATGGATTCAAGAAAGAAAAGACATCCATAGCACTAGAATGAAGGAATACTGGGCTAAGAGGAAGAAAAACTCACAAGTGTTAAGAACCACGTGGTCCATCGTAGGCCTAAACGAAAAATAAGAATAAATAAATAATTAAATAAATAAATAAGTAAATAAATAAATAAATAAATAAATAAATAAATAAATAAATAGGGTCCTGGGAATCAACCTGGGAGGAGTCATTATGACTCTGGCAAATGGGAGTGAAATGCGTTGTTGCCAATCATCTGCAACATGAAGATATTGGATTCAGCAAGAGAATCCAACTAGCCTCTTTCACTCCAACTCCAGCACATAACCTGCAAGAGGTGCCCCTGCTAAGCCGAGCAACCCAGTGGAAGGTTGGGTACCAATCCCAGCGGGAAGTTGGGTCGGCGAACAGATCAGTGCTGGGGGCTTGAAGGCTTACAACCTTGACAGTTAACAAATTGTTACCTGCGGGTAACCACCCTAAACGTTTTTCTTAACTCTCGCAACATGGATAAAACGACCAACGGAAAAACTACCCCAGGTGGTATAAAATCCACCCCCAGTTTTGATGGGGCAAGCAAGCCTTTGGATTCTGGGGAGCTTGCACTTTCATGTGAGAAGAAGAAACGTTTTAAGTTCTTGGCGACCATCAACATCAACTCCCTCCTAGAGACAGGAAAACTAAAACATACGCTAGATGTTTTAACTGAACACAACATCCTGATAACAGCTGTGCAAGAGACCAGATTCCTCGATCAAGAAGTGATAGAATCACAAGGTTATCGGATCTACAAAGGGCAACCCGGTGAAAGAGTGATGAAGAATGTGCCTCACTTGGGGACAGGCTTCATAGTCAGCAGCAAAATGATCAACTCCATCATCTCCTTTTCATCTCCAAATGGAAGAACGTCCACTATAGCTTTTAAAACTCTCAACAAAGCATACACAGTTGTTAACTTCCATGCACCTACTAATGACACCAACAGGAAAGATATTGAAAATGTGGAAAACTTTTGGAGGGTACTCGAAGAGACAATGGACCGGATCCCAAAACACCACATAACTATTTTAATGGGGGAATTTAACGCCCAGATTGGCAAAGAGAGAAAATTCAAGAACATAGTTGGAGATTACCCAGCCCACAAGAGGACCAACAGGAGAAAGGCTGATTGACCTGTGCAGAAATTACAACTTAGTCCTCAAATCTACAGCTTTCAAACGCCTTCCTAGGAAAGCCATGACTTGGAGATGTCCTAACCCAATGCTTGGGGAATTCCAGCTGGACCACGTAGCCATCAGTAGAAGCAACAGCAAAGAAGTGCTGAATGTCAAAGTATTGAGAAGCGCAAACATTGATTCAGACCACTATCTTTCTTTGATAAAAACAAATTTCATCCCTCTTAAAAGCAGCAGGGAAAACCACTGCATCAAGTCGCGAATTCCAAGGTTCAATCCAGCCAGGCTGAAATATAACAATAACTTCACCGAGACCCTGGCTAAAAACAAAGACAAAAAAGATTGGCCCCAACTACAAAAGGCACTAATAGATGCAGCGACAACCACCATCCCGGCAGTCAGAAAGAACAAACATCCATGGTGGACAACTACTTGTGACAAAGCAATAGAAGAGAGAAAGCAAGCATGGCTAAAATGGAACCGTAAGAAAAGTCTGGGAAACCATAAAAACTTCTTAGAAGTTAGGAAAACTGCTACTAAAATTATCAGAAACACCAAGAGGCAGTACAATAAAAATATCATTGAACAAGCAGAGAGGGATTTTCAAAGAAACAACACTAGAGACTTCTACCAAACTTTTAAATCTCAAATAACACCCTACTCAGCCCCTACACTTCACCTTCGGGGAGCTGACGGAAATCTGAAAATGAACAATGAAGAGTGCACCACAGTTCTAGCAGAGTACTTCAACAACCTTCTAAATTCAAGGGAACCCAAGGAGAAACTGCATTTCGAACCTCAGAATGTTACTAAGTCGGACTCTCTCCCACCAACAAAGGGGGAGATCAAGAAAGCCATTTCAGAATTGAAATGTAACAAAGCAGCGGGCGAGGATGGAATCATAGCAGAGCTCTGGAAATACGCCGATGAGGAGTCAATCCAAAGTATCCATGAAATCATATCAAACATCTGGGTGACAGAAGCGTTACCTAGCGACCGGACCTCAGCTATCATCCACCCGTTACACAAAAAAGGCGACAAATCAGATCTCAACAACTACAGAGGGATTTCCCTTGTATCAGTGACGTGTAAGATACTCTCCAAAATATTAATCACAAGAGTAGAGGCTCAACTAGACTCCTGCATCGGAGAGTACCAGGCTGGGTTTCGCAAGTCAAGGTCATGCGCCGAACAAATCCTGAACCTCAAAACCATCATCACTTACAAAAACCTAAGCGCCTCGCCCTACGTGGCAACATTTGTTGACTTTCAGAAGGCCTACGATTCAGTAGATAGAGAGTCACTCTTCCAGGCACTCGCTGAACTGGGACTAGGTAAGAAAACCTTGAATCTAGTGAAAGCAACTCTTACCAACACTACTGCCAGAATCAAATTCAGAGGGGAACTGTCCCAGAGATTTGAGATCAAAACAGGTGTTAGACAAGGGGATGGCCTATCTACAATCCTCTTTAATTGCCTACTTGAAAAAGTCATTCGTGAGTGGACGAAAATGCTACAGGATGACTCTGGATTGAGAATTGGCTACAAGAAAGACAAGTTAACAGTCAACTGTTTAGCCTTCGCAGACGACCTTACACTCCTGGCATCCAGTGTGGAGGAAGCTATCCATCAACTATCCTCTCTCGACCACATAGCAGCTAAAGTAGGGCTGAAGATCGCCATCAACAAAACACAGTTTATCACCAACATCAAAGATGCACCCAAATCAATTCCACTGGGGGACAAAACAGTACAAAGGACTAACTCCTTCAAATACCTAGGAGAATGGATAACCCCAAACATGAATGAAGATCAGGCCATGAACAGCAGATGCATCAAATTGGAAAATGCCTACCACCTATGTAAGAGTATGTACAAATCCAAATCCCTCTCCCTTAACCTCAAAATCAGGCATTACACTACTGTAGTGAGACCGTCAGTACTATACGCCTCAGAATGCCTAAACATGGTAAGAAAAGGGCAACTTAGAAAACTGGAGCTGAAGGAAAGGAAGATCCTGAGAAAAATCATGGGCCCCATTAAAGAAGAAGGCAAGTACAGAATCAGGCACAACAACGAACTGTACCAACAATCGGAGAGCATTACAACATCTATGAGGAAGAGGAGATTGAACTTCTACGGTCATGTCATGAGAATGGACAATCAGAGGCTCACCTCCAGAATCTTCCACACCATCTCTAGAGGGAAAGCGACTAATGCCAAGTGGGCAAGACTCGTCAGAAAAGACCTTCAAGAATTGGACATTGCTCCCAGTGAAATTTATGACAGGAATAGGTACAGAACGTTGATCAGAACATCAAACTCTCTCCAGTCACTAACAGAAAAAAACAGTACGTCCGGGAGGAGGTGTGAAATGGACTCAGGAGCGAAAGACATTCACAGTGCAAGAATGAAGGAGTACTGGTCAAAGAAGAAAGCTGCTAGAGATAAGAACCACGTGGTCCATAGCAGGCCCAAACGGAACAAAAAAAATAAATACATAAATAAATATATTAATAAATGTAACACCTAAGTCACTGCGTCCAGGAGTAGGAATGAAATGGACTCAAGAAAGAAAAGACATCAATAGCGCTAGAATGAAGGAATACTGGGCTAAGTGGAAGAAGAAAGCTCACCAGAGTTAAGAACCACGTGGTCCATCATAGGCCTAAATAAATAAATAAATAAATAAATAAATAAATAAATAAATAAATAAATAAATAAATAAATAAATAAATAAATAAATAAATAAGTCAATACTTTTTTTGCTATTTGCTTTACGTCGCACTGACACAGATAGGTCTTATAGCGACGATGGGACAGGGAAGGGCTAGGAGTGGGAAGGAAGCGGCCGTGGCCTTAATTAAGGTACAGCCCCAGCATTTGCCTGGTGTGAAAATGGGAAACCACGGAAAACCATATTCAGGGCTGTCGACAGCGGGGTTCGAACCTACTATCTCCCGAATACTGGATACTGGCCGCACTTAAGCGACTGCAGCTATCGAGCTCGGTAAATAAATAAATAAATAAATAAATAAATAAATAAATAAATAAATAAATAAATAAATACATGTTCTGCAAATTACTACCAGGTTTTGTATGGTTATATCATTGGATTCCATGTAGTATTTATAAACTGCCTACTGCGCGACCTTCGCTTTATGTCACTGACCTCTTTCCAGACAATTCCTTGACATGCCTTCCTCTAATTGCTTACACAATTGTATCATATGCAGAATGCACCCAGTCGCAGGCAGAAGCAGAGAGATTTCTTTTATATTTTTAACCGTGGTGAAGTGTTCTGTACCAACATATCTGAAAGAAACTCTGCATTCTGAAGGACGCAGATTTTAAAAGCGTTATTGTAAAGAAGTGTGATGAAGAGGTATTAAACAAATGTTTAACGAATCCGATGTGTCGCGCCACTGAAAGAGCTGCGTATTGTATTAGAGTTTCGGAGAATTTGTGAAATGAATTCATAGAGACAAAAAGCAATTTCTTGAGAGAGGGGAAAGTAGTGTGTTATCAACTCATGAGAAGAAAGGAAAAAGATGTATGTAAATTTCTCCGTTACACGGAAAAAAACATAAAATCGCGGAGAAGGCGAGTACGGATTATTTTGTTGTTTCCCTCTTAATAGCCTCTTACGACGTGCGGACGGTACAGATAATGCAACCTTCCACTCCACCCACAGGGAAGATAAAGAGTTCAGATAAATCCAAGGAAATATAAATAATCAAGATCTACGTCCAACAATATGGCAGCCGATCCAACATACAACATTCACAAGCCACGTCACAAGACAGCCCCAACTGTCAAGGTCTACGTCCAACAAAATGGTCGCTACGGAGCGAGTTGGCCGAACGTTTAGGGTCACGTAGCTATGAGCTTACATTCCGGAGATTTTGGGTTCGAGTCCCACATTAGATGGGATTCCGTGGTCTACCATTTTTACAGCTATCAAATTCTGGGGCCGTACCTTAGTTAGGACACTAAGTTACCTTAGGGCAGGGCCTCTCAGGGTGCATGCGCGTGGTGCATGCACTGTGCACGGTGCAAAAGACGACTTGGCTTGGTTGACCAGCGTGCAGACCCCTCCACTCCTCTCTCCCCACACCTGTCTCACCCGTTCGGCCTGTCTCCGCGTTCCTCACCTTCACTGCTGTTTCTCCCCCACTGCGAAATGTGTACGTGTGGTGAGCGGGGACGCTCAGTTGTATGGGACAAGGTTACCAGTGTTATTAAAAAAATTAAAAAAAGTGAATTAGAAATACACATACATGTTTGAGAGGAATGTAAACATAATTTAAAAAAATGCAGAACCCGTAACCACAATGAAAATGCTACAGTACTGGAACAAACCTCATTTGTGGATATAGAATGCTCTTCTTCAAGATGTTTCAACTTCCTTAATTCCTCTCTGACGTTTCCTATGATTTCACAATAATTTTCCGAATGTAGTCTGTTGTAGTGTCTTTCAGCAGATGATTTTCTTACGCACGTAATTATCGTCCCTATCGTCCCACAGATTAAGCATTTGGCGTTATCGTCACGACAGACAAAAAAAAAACAAAAAAAAACAGAAAGTTCCCAGTTCGATTGAAATGGACTTTCGGAAGTCTTTGCTTTCTTCGAAACAGGTTGCTCCATTATTATGTTGTTGTCGTGCGCTTATCTATTTCACTGATAAACACATCGTCTACCACTAAACGCTTCGTCGCTCTCAGCACACTACACCATCCGAGTCAAGCCGAGTTGAGGCGAAGCGTACCGATGCACAGTGCACAGAGCCTATGCACCTCGCTCTGCACGCGTGAGAGTTTGGGCGTTTGAGAGGCCCTGCCTTAGGGGCTGCCTAGCTGAGGATCCGTTCACCCGGAAGGACGTGGGTTTTATTCCCCATCAGGAAATCGAAACATTTAAGAAACGAGATTTCCACTTCCGGAGGTGCACATGGCGCTGGGGTTCACTCGGAATACACACACAAAGGAGTACCTGGTTAATTCTTGGGAGCAAAGGTGGCCGGGCCTAGACCTAACCACTCTACTTCACTAATTACCGAGGTTACAGTAAGTGGCCCCTCTCAGGGCCTTCATGGCAAACGGAGATGACATTACTTTTTTTAAGTTACCTTCCCAGTCCTAACCCTTTCCCATCCTCGGGTCGCCGAAAATGTTCGATGTGTTAATGCGACGTTTAACCACTAGCACAAAAATCCTTCAGGTAAGCAACTAAATGTCGAAAACATCCTAGGGTTATGAGACACGATGTTTAGGTAAATAATAAAATATAATAAAGCATAAGAATATATTCTTTATTTATTCCAAAAATGACAATCTTTTCCTTAATCATCGTCATCCGGTCGATCAGATTAGCAGTTTGCCTTTTTCTACCGCTAGAAGCGCTAATGTGAGTCAATGCAGAGTTTAACTTACGCCCTTTTAACTACATTCGGTGTCGACATTTTTTCAAAAATTAAAAAAAGCACCTGAGGGTATGGAACAAACCAACACATACATAAATAATTTTGTAAATAAGTTAATGTGGCTAGGATTTGAATTAAAAAGACGAGTAAGGAAACAAGTGATTTTAGGTTGTTTTACCCTAACTGCATTTAGGTCGGAAGTGATTTTCGAAATTCGCTTTTTTGTTTTGATAGAGCTATCCAAGACTCTTCTCCTTCTTATTAATCTGTTTACCCTCCACGGTTGGTTTTTCCCTCAAACTCAGCAAGGGATCTCACCTCTACCGCCTCAAGGGCAGTGTCTGGAGCGTGAGATATTGGGTCCTGGGATACAAATGGGGAGAATGACCTGTACCCGCTGTGCTGAATAGGGGCCTTGCAAGGGGGGGGCGGGAACATTGGAAGGGATGGACAAGGAAGAAGAAAGGAAGTGGCCGGGGCCTTAAGTTAGGTACCACCCGGGCATTTTCCTGGAGAAGTGGTGAACCACGGAAAACTAATTCCAGGATGGCTGAGGTGGAAATCGAACCCACCTCTACTCATTTGACATTCCGAGGCTGAATGGACCCCATTCCAGCCCTAGTAGCACTTTTCAAATTTCGTGGCAGAGCCGGGAAACGAACCCAAGCCTCCGGGGGTGGCAGATAATTACACTAACCACTACACCACAGAGGCGGACTACCCAAGACTCGCAATTTGAAACTTTTGTGTGCCCATTAGTCCTTCAAATTTCGACACAATAAATGCAAAATTAAGCAATTATTTGTCTGCTAAGAAATGATTTGAACATTAAATAAAAAGTGGTCGCTGATTTAGCACACAATATTATGGCCATAAATATTCGTAAGATACGTATTATGAGAAATATTTTGTTGCCTTCAGTGACATTACCATGTGTAAGGGGCGTTGCTGTTACCTAGACGAAACACTAGTCAAAGACAGTGGAAACCAATTTAAAAAATGGCGCCATTTATACCAACTGTATATTAAAGGCAGAGTTCTGTCACACGGTAATAACGTGAGGAAGAATATGACGAACACTTATAACAGGCAGATGACGAACACAACTTGCCGGGTTAACATAGTGTCAGTTGTCTGTACACGCTAATTCCAGATAGACCCACAGTCCAAAAACATATCCATATTAAAACAGAACTGAGCATACTGAGGTGCATTTCGATAATTTCTAAGGTGTTTGTTCTTATTATTTGCTTTAAGTCGCACCGACTCAAATAAGTCTTATGGCGACAATGGGATAGGAAAGGCCAGGAGTGGGAAGTAAGTGGCCGTGGCTAATGTACGAACTCTAATGTGAGTCAATGCAGAGTTTCACTTAAGCCCTTATAACTACAGTTGGTCTCGACTTTTTTCGGAAATCATAAAACACCTGAGGGTATGAAACAAAGCAACACATCACAGAAAGATTGATGTAAATAAGTTAATTTGGCTAGGATTTGAATAAAAACGAGTAAAGAAACAAGCGATTTTAGGCTGTTTTTCCCTAACTGCATTTCGGCCGGAAATGATTTTCGAAATGTGTTTCTTTTGTTTTGATAGAGCTATCCAAGACTTCACAATTTGAAACTTTTCCTGGCTTTTGCCTGATGTGAAAATGGGTCACTATGGAAAACTACCTTTAGGGCTGCGGACAGTTGAATTCGAACTCACTATCTCTCGAATGCAAGCTCACAGCTACGCGCCCCTAACCACACTGCCAACTCGCCCAGTGTCGATAAGTCTGTGTCCATTTTGGATGATAAAATTGATTTTTCATGGGGAAAACTTCATTGTGCGGGGAGTTACGTGTATTGGGTTCATATGGAGAATAACGCTTTATAATATAATGTTATGGACTCCCCACTAACTTATTTTACGGTCTTCGGAGACGCCGAGGTACCAGAATTATTCCCATATGAGTTCCTTTACGTGCCAGTAAATCTACCGACGCGATGCTGAAGTATTTGGGTACCTTCAAATACCACCGGACGGAACCTGCCAAACTGGACTCAGAAGGTGAGCGTCTTAACCGTCTGAGCCACTCAGCCCGAAAAAAGAACTCTTAACACAACGAAAAGTGCTTATTGAAATCTTCGTAGTTTATCGTGGTGGCATGATTATGTAATAAAAATTAAAGAGCTTAGGTAAAGATGGATAGATAATAATCTGACATTCGAAAGGTGTTGGCGAAGGGACTACGAAGAGCAAACAAGCTAATAATAGGAACAGGCTAATATTAGCATGGCGACGCTGTGAACATTTTCGTGGAAAACTTCTTCTCGTGCAGTCTGCAAAGGCAGAATATAACGACAAATGACCGAGGAGAAGTTTGAGGAGTAGCTACAAGAGAAATTTGCATCTATCCCCTTCGTCATACACTGCCTCTTATCAGTTCCTAGAGATAGGTTAAGGTGCCTTCTCAAATCGGTAGCGGCGCTAAGAAGCTCGGGAACCCCGCAATAATTGAAAATGGACCCCTTGTTTCCTGATAAGGAAAGTTACAAATTTATTTACCAGTACAGGGTTGTATATTATTACAATGAACAACAACGATGTAACGATAATCATAATTACATAATTTAGTTTTCAAATCCGAACGAATTAAAATGATACACTTATATGATACAAACACACAAACCCAAGAAATGCATATTCCAATTACAGTAACCAAAACAGGCTCACCGCACAATATTAAGAAATAATCTCGTTTCTAGGACCAAATAATTTACAACTCAACCGTCCATCGTAGACCTACTTAGCAACACTGACTGCCGAGAGTTATAAACAGGCTCGAAACTTCAGTATTTAGAGTTTAGATAAGGAGAATGACTTTGTTATCGCGTTTACTGCGTTCTCAGAACTGGCTAATTACTTCAAGAGCCTTGTTGATTGTTGTGAGTGGCAGCAAGGGATACTTATTTTTGGAACAGGGTGGGAAACCCACATTCTTTCAGAAATAGCTTCCGTACTCGTATTGAAGAAAGAAGCTGTTCACTACGACGGCCTAAGTTTGGAATAACCCTCTGTAATACAGATAATACTGTGTTGTATTCTGTAGATTTATCAATATGTAAAACTACTCTTCAGCTACTGAATTAAGAAACAGTCATGGGCCCCTCACAAGCCATGGTTCTCACCGCCCCGCGGGGACTGCAGGGGTCCTTATTGCTGCCACTGTCTTAAAATGCAATTAAATCACCTGTGGTAACTTAGCCACGAAAGAAAAGAGTTCAGATGTTACGAATCCATGAGAAAATTAGCACTTAATTTACCGAAATCGTCAAACATAAAGAGCGAAATTTTGGTATTGATGTATACTTTCGATTTCTAGATCATACCGTCGTTCGGATTCCAACCTGGTAATTGAAAACAAACTAATCGCAGATTATCCGTCATTAACTGCGGGTAATCATGGATCAGATGGCCTGGAGGTGAGATCACACCCCACGTTTTCAAAACATTTGAATTGCAATTTTCCGGTCTATATGAATACTTGGTCTTTCCTGAACAGTTTGGTATATCATTTTTTGTAATAAAGCTGCATGTGTGTGTATTTTTAATTTAATTTTTAAGTTTACTTGACACTGCTTTTTTTTTTTTGCTTTACGTAGCACTGACACAGATAGGTCTTATGGCGACGATGGGATAGGAGAGGCCTAGGAAGTGGAAGGAAGCGGCCGTGACCTTAATTAAGATACAGCCCCGGCATTTGCCTGGTATGGAAATGGGAAACCACGGAAAAGCATCTTCAGGGCTGCCGACAGTGGGGCTCGAACCCACTATCTCCCGATTACTGGATACTGGCCGCACTTAAGCGACTGCAGCTATCGAGCTTGGTACTTGACGCTGCAAGATGTATACATCAATGTCTGCATCCTTTCAGATTTATATTCATACCTTAGTAACTACATGATCTAGAAGGCTGTGGTTTTGCTTGCTTCTCTTTGGATTTGTTTATCTGAGATTGGCTGCACGGATTGTGCTTATTTTTTGCTAAAGTAGGAAATACTTGCTATAAAATTGGCTTCATGGGAAAACACAAAATGTAAAAGGGGGATTTAACAATACCGTGTGCTCTCGGATTCCAAAAAGTAGGCATAAAACTTTTAGGATTAGGTGTGTTTAATGCAGTGATCTCCTTCAATGATGGGAATTCTGGAAGATTAAAGGTCTTAGATCAGGTGGAAATACATATAAGACAGAATACATTGGAAATTCTTGACCGAATTAGAGTGCAAAAAGCTGAAATTTCTGCTCAGCATACGACCAAGAAACCAAGAAAGAAGAAAAGAAGGAAGAAGTTATGCCTTAAAGATATAGAAGAAAGATCTTACTATGAAGAAGGGTGCTTTTAACCAGTTCTTCTGCAAGAAAGATGTAGGTTTCCATCTAATAACTGTTTAAATTGAATTTTCTCATCGAGATCGATAACTGCAGTTGCTTATGTGTAGCCAGTATTCAGTATTCGGGAGATAGTGCTTTCGGACCCCACCATCAGCAGCCCTGAATACGCTTTTCCGTGGTTTCCCACTTTCACACCAGGCAAATGCTGGGGCGGTACCTTAATTAAGGCCACGGCCGCTTCCTTCCCACTCCTAGTCCATCCCTGTCCCATCGTCGCCATAAGATTTACATAAGTGAAGCACCTTGTAAAAAAAAAGTCTCAAAACTAGAAATTTTCTACAAACGCCCCTAGGGAACTAATAGAGATGTAAGCAAGAAATTTATGAAAATAATGAATATAGTATAGGATCCACATTGAGTGTTTTGAGAGTGGTATAGTTGTTGTTTTTCCCAACCACCACAGAAACACGCAATAGTGATTACATCCCTCCATATAGGGTTGGCTTCAGGAAGGTCATCCGGCCGTAAAACAGGGTCAAATCCACACGTACGGCGCAGTTCGCACCCGCGACCACATAGATGTGGGAAAAAGCGGTAGAAAAAGAAGAAGAAGGTAGTTGATGTTGTGTTGTAAATTTTTTCAAAATAGGGGGATAATTAAAAAAAATTGTATCCCAGTTTCCAATGTGTACCTTCCCCATACTGGATCAGTGCAATAAATACATCCAGAGTTATAATTGGTAAACGTTTGGTAGTGATATCTTCAATAGTTTCAGAGATAATGTGTCAAAAATGACAGAAATTATCGTTGTCGGTATAGGGATGAGTCTCACTTTAGTTTAGGTATATTTCCAGCATTTACAGCATTTACCTGGTGTGAAAATGGACAACCAAAGAATATTCAGGACAACTAACAATGTGGTTTGAACCCAACATCACCCGGTTGCAACCTTACAGCTTAGTGACTCAAATCATGGAACGTACCTGAAGTCATTGACAGTGAAATAATTCCTTTGGAACAGTAGAGTGATGATTCCTGGTCATCTGAGCAGTGAGATCTGAATCACAAACAATCTGAATTAGCCCATCCACTGGAATAGGCTAGCTAAAACCGGGCGAGTTGGCCGTGCGGTAAGGGGCGCGCAGCTGTGAACTTGCATCCGGGAGATAGTAGGTTCGAAACCCACTGCCGGAAGCCCCAAAGATGGTTTTCCATGGTTTCCCATTTTCACACCAGGCAAATGCTGCGGCTGTACCTTCATTAAGGCCACGGCCGCCTCCTTCCCTTCCTAGGCCTTTCCGACCCCATCGTCGCTATAAGACCTATCTGTGTCGGTGCGACGCAAAGCAAATAGCAAAAAGAGAAAAACAGGGGTAACTAAAAGTGGTTTGCACTGAACGGTAACAATAGTAGTGAGAAACTCTCACCTGTTGGGGCTGTTAAAACATCCTCGTGAACATTTTCTACATTTGAATCAATTCAATCAATCGCTACTGATCTATAGATTCCCTATTTGTTGTCTTCCTAGACTTTTCTTAAATAATTGCAAATAAATTGGAAATTTATTGAACACCTGCCTTAGTAAGTCAATCCAATCCCTAATTCCCCTTATTAGAAATGAATATTTTCCCCAGTTTTTCCTTTTCAATTCCAACTTTGTCTTCATATTGCGATCCTTCCTCCTAGTAAAGACACCACTCAAACTTATTCATCTACTAATGTCATTCCACGCCATTTCTCCACTGACAGTTCGGAACATACCACTTACTCGAGCAACTCGTCTCCTTTCTCCCAAGTCTTCCCAGCCTAAACTTCGCAACATTTTTGTAACGCTACTCTTTTGTTGGAAATCACCCGGAACAAATCGAGCTGCTTTCCTTTGGATTTTTTCCAGTTCTTGAATCAAGTAATTCTGGTGAGGGTCCCATGCACTGGAACCATATTCTAGTTGGGGCCTTACCAGAGACTTATATGCCCTCTCTTTTAAATCCTTACTACAACCCCTGAGTACCCTCATAACCATATGTAGAGATCTGTTCCCTTTATTTACAATCCCATTTTACATTCCTTTCAGAGGTCTCGAGACCAACATATGGCAGTATGAATCTCTATACGGTTAATAAAAACAATGCGATTTGCCGCTGACCCCTGAGGCTATGAGAGAGAGTGGTCGGTGTTTTGCGGTGGACCAGATCAATAGCTCGTCTGCGAACCGCCAGCAGCAATCAGCTTCAGCTGGTTACCTACTTCCAACACTGTTGTTCCTCGGCCCACTCACTCTCCCAAAACAAAAACAGCCCCATGCGTGAATACTTTAGCATGGCCTTCTGTCTCGCTCTCACACACGCACACAGTCTAAAATGGAACCAGAGCTAATTTGACGTAGCAGGTAACTGGCACTAGTGTTGACCATAACATACAGCAAGTCAGGTGAAAAAAAAATGTGTTCAGTTTTCTATGCCAGTGATTAATGTGATCTTGCCCTTAGACTGAAATATTATTACACTTGTTCCGGGGATTCTGTAGAACGCAGAGGTGTAAGAAGGTGCGGACATGAATGGGTGGATAGAGAAAAGATTAAATTTTAATTTAAAATTCTAAAATTACTGGGCGAGTTGGTCCTGCAGTTAGGAGCGCGCAGCTGTGAGCTCGCATCCGGGAGATATTGGGTTCGAACCCCACTGTCGGCAGCCCTGAAGATGGTTTTCCGTGGTTTCCCATTTTCACACCAGGCTAATGCTGGGACTGTACCTTAATTAAGGCCACGTCCGCTTCCTTCCCATTCCCAGGCCTTTCCTGTCCCATCGTCGCCATAACACCTATCTGTGTCCGCGCGACGTAAAGCAACTAGCAAAAAAAAAAAAAAAATCTAAAATTTGAAATTTTATTTTTTCCTAGGTTTTTATTCTCAGATTTTAAACTTTGTTGAACAGTAACAAATAATAATGGTACAAAGGTTAGCTCGTGAGCTCGAGAAAAAATACTAGAGCAGCCTAGAACAACCAAACAACAACGATTTAAAAATGAGCTTGAATCCCCCAAGTCACAAACTTTACAGGAGCACCATTGCCCCTTTCTATAAATCCTCAAGGAGACTGAGCTCCAAAATACACTACATTCAAAAAGGAGCGTCTTTGTTTAACATACAAACTTCTCTCTAGGAGACCACTCTCCAATATTTACAAGATTCCAACCTTTCAAAGGCACAATTCAACTATTACATCAGGTAAGCAACAACCAGGTTCCACTACCTTACTCGCTCGACAGTCTACATTGCATTAAATAGGAAATGGAATAAGAGTATTTAACGGGGGCAATAAGTGCTCATTCTATCTGGCCTGAGTAAAAAGGAAAGGTTAAATTTATTGGCCGGAAATCACAATGTTAGGTGAACACTTGCACTCCTTTGCAATACATTTCAGATAAGTTCTAAAAAATTTGCAAAGGTGTGTTCTTGTAAGTTATGTTAAAGCAGATTGCTCCAGCTGTGAGCCACAGTACAGAACTGAGTTTCTCCCTATTGGTCTAGTAACAAAATGTCATTGTTGTCAACCATATTGGAAACTGAGATTTTGTCTTGATCCGTTGACATTATTTAGACGAACACAAAGAGCCAGCCGCCAGTCTACAGTAATTAAATACACAATGCTACAATCCGCCATGCTGCGAGGAATTGAACCGAGGTACATCGGAAATGAAATCCACTACACTGCCCATTCAGCCGAGAAGCTGCACCCATACGTCCTCCAATCATTTCCCTTATTTTTATCTCCGTGGATGCCATTATTTATCTTACCAATTTTACTTTATGTTTCCTGCAATATATGAAAGTAAGCAAATGTTCTTCCAGCGAGTTTCTAGCCTCGAGCAAATAAGAGTTGATATATCATAGTTCATGGTCTGCAGTAGATTGGATTGCCTGCACACTCTTGAAAACATTTATACGACGGTGAGCCTGTCGACAGAGCCTCGTCCGCGAAAACAGGGATATGAGCTTAGATTAGTTCACATAGGCAGACGTGGAAAACAGGATTATCCCACTTTCCAGTCTTCGAGCTCAAACACCAAAATCCTTTAACCCGTAGTAGTCGCGCTCACAGTTCGCAAGGAGTTTTCTCTTTCCCTTCAATATCCTTGAAATTACGAAGCACATCCTGTAAGCAGTGTGGCCAACATATTGGTGAATTTTAATTTTGAAACATTTCTTAGCGAAGTAGGGTCCCCATACTGCGAAAACGTCAAATTAAAGCACTTTCCTCAATTGCACCGAAATTGAAAGGCTAAATGGTCCGAAAAGATTTCAAATTGTGAGTCATGGATACGTCTATCAAACTTTTAAAAAATCGGAAATCACTTACGACCTAACTGCAGTTCCGGAAAAACAACCTAAAGTTGCTTGTTTCTCTACTTTTTCCTTTTTGATTCAAATCCTAGCTAAATTAACTTATTTACATAGTAATTTCCGTTAAATGTTCCTTGGTTCAATACCCCCAGGCCTTTATTTATTTTTTAAAAATGTCCACACCGAATGTAATTATAAGAGCTTAAGTGAAAATCTGTAACGTTCACAGCTGCATCCACATGTCTCACTATTCGATTACCAATCTGCGTGTTCGTACTATCAAGTTGCCTGAGGATTGCTTCAGCGTGCACCGCGGATTGTACATTTGCCGCTGTCAGTAACTGTTGAACATCCGGAACGGAACTATGGCTCTGACCATTCCTAGCTCCGTCGGCGGTGAATCTAGTTCTTACAACCGATGAAACTGCATAGTGAAATAGTCCGAGAAACGACTTGGTCCACCAAGCGAATATTCCTTGGAGTGCAGTTCTAATCTGATATTCTGCTGAACGTCAATCCCCCAAAATCGTAGTGGTAGAAGAAAGCAAACTGCTAATCTGATCGACCGTATAACGATGATTAAGAAAGGGATTATAATATTTAGAGATAAATAAAGAATACTATAACCTTTGCAACGTTGCAACCTTTCAATGGTCTCGAGGTCAAGAGCGAAGGAGCCATTGAAATAAATAAGTAGATCAACAGAAGCGGTGCATAAGTACACAACCAGTCGGAATACGTCCAGTCTATACGTCCAACTACGTACGAAAACCGAGACAACTCGCTCATTAAAAGGAAATTTAATGGAGTGAAATCAGGAAATTCACAAGCACAGAGCCCCGTGGTATTCGGAGGATTGAATTAAGAACATGAGTTGGGGTACATATAGAGACCGGTAGATGAAAGATCGTATTAACAGCTGTGAAAGAGAAATCTCATATGTAACATTCAGGTCCAGAAACGTCGCGCTGCGGAGACCATGGAACAGTGTAGAAATCATCAAATACGAGTTTACGACACAGCATAGAGGTAAAACGGATATATCAGCGGATGAATTGTTAGGAGAGACGGTGAATGACACATCTAAACCGTAGAGTAAGTTGTTTAAGAGGTTAATGTCAATTTAATGAAATACGTTGGCATTCAAGGTAACTGCTTGCTGTAGTTATTTGGCACTAGTATTATTTTCAGGAAACATTGGAGGAGAGCAGATGCAGTACATACCTTCCGATATTACAGTTTCATTGAACATGCCAGTAGTTAGATGTTGTTGATTTTCAGACACGGCGAAGCTGAATGTTCCCGATGAGTGTGACAGCACCATGATTGTTCATTTATTGAATTTATTTGTGTCTTTTAGATGATTGGCAGATAATCATATTTTTTATGCAACGTTAGGGAGACTAACCGTCAGGATATTCAAGTTGTATATTAGATAGCTAGACAGTTAAATGATCAAACAGATAGAACTGGGGAAAGCAGACTATGGACACATATTGACTCAAATGAATGAACAAAGTGAATGACTTCACGATTGGCAGATTTCATAACTATTAATAATTTCATATGTTATGGTGAATTATTTAAGAGTTAAAAAATTAACGCCAGATAATGTTTTTTCTTAATGTGTTTGCGGAACAACGAAGATTGATAAGATGTGTGTTACTTGTAATTCTCCGTCATGTTGTCTAACTAGATGATTATTATATTTTCTTCATGATAACTTAATTAAATGGAATATCCTTCCAAAATTTTATTGCGATCTTTCATTTTAAAATACAATTTAAGAGCCTTTACATAGTTACAGTAGGTAGGACGTGGGAATTACTCTGTTTGAGCTGATGTCGGAAGAGATTTGACCGGTATTCGATGAATGGCATGCCCGCGAGTGGAGTTTCTTGCGAACCTTTGATACTAGCCGAGGTTTAATTGAAGAAAATCATATCATTTCGAACCACCTACATCCGCGAACGGTCATAATACATATATTCTCATACTTAATTTTATTTGCTTAAAAATCGTAGCTCATATCTCTAGGATGTTTTCAAAACTGAGTTGTTTGCCTGAAGGGTAAAACTGTAGATTTTTAATCATCAGTCAGAAATGTTATGAGTTTAATGGATAGCGAATTTCCAGCAGACTTTTATCTTGATCTTCATTATGGACCATTAAGCTCGACACTGAATGTTTAAGCCAAGCGGAGAGGGCTGTGTAGCTGTGAGCTTGTATTCGAGTGGTTTTGTGTTCGAATCCCATAGCCTGCAGCCCTGAAGTTGGTTTTCCGATGTTTCACATCAGGAAAATGCTGGACCTTCATATTAATTTACGCCATGGCTGCCACCTTTCCAACTCTATCATTTTTACTTCCTTGTGTCTGGCTCCATGGCTAAAGGGTTAGCTTGCATGTGGCGGTCCTCTTTCCGGCCTTCATGGAGAGAGGCCGTAATATTATGTAGCCCGAGGATAGTTATTGGAGGACGTATGGATTCATGGTCGCAGGGATCCCGGGATCGATTCTCGGTAGGGATAGGTATTTTAACCAACATTAGTTCATTCCTCTTGCATGGGGGCTGGGTGTAAGTGTCGTGTTCATCATCATTTTATCCTCGTCACGACGCGCAGGTCACCTGTGGGAGTCAAATCAAAAGACCTGCACCTGGCGAGTCGAACATGTCCTCGTACACTCCTGGCACTAAGAGCCATACGCCATTTCATTTCCTTTCTACCGTCGCCGAAAACCTTCGATGTGTCAGATGTTAGGAGCTCTGCAGCTTGCACTGGGTGACGAAAGAGACTACTTTCTTGTATATACCGACTCGTTTTCTGTGCAGTCTATTTCCATCTGTTTCCCATAGCACCCACTGGTGCGGTGAATTCGTGACCATCTAGCCAGGTTGTGTGATGCTGGCACTAGAATCACTTTCACGTGGCTCCCAAGCAAAGTTGCTAGAAATTAATTTGCGGATAAAGCTGCAAAATAAAGAAAACCGCACTTTTACAACTCACATCTATGAATATACCTACTACAGATATTAAATTTTGTTCCCAGCTACGCCGAACAATCTTGGCGTCCTGAGATTCGGAGTAGCTAGCTATCCAAACTCCCAACATCCTGAGAGCAATTAAGACAACTCCCGTGTGGCGGTCCTCCTTCCGGCCTTCACGGAGAGAGGCCGTAGTTTTATGTAGGCTGTGGATATGTCATGGAAGATGTATGCACTCTTATCTCCTGAAGAGGGAAGACCCCCCCCCCCCAGTGAGTTCTTGTGGTGCCAAATTCACCGTGCTCCACATCGCCACAGGGCGTGCCTATCTTTCTAGCCTAAGACGGAACCTTGGCCTGCAGGACATACTCGATCTCATACTAGCCGATGACTGCAATACTGCTGTCTCGTCATTCGCTTTATGTGTGAGTGTGAATTAATAATAATAATAATAATAATAATAATAATTTCGTGTGGCTATTTCTAACCGGGCAGACCCTCCGATGAGGGTGGGTGGCACTTGCCATGTGTAGGTAAATGCGCGTAATTGTGGTGAAGAATAGTGTTATCTGTGGTTTTTGAGTTACAGGGATGTTGGAGACAGCACAAATCCCAGCCCCCAAGCCATTGGAATTAACCAATAAAGGTTAAAATCCCCGATCCGTCCGGGAATCGAACCCGGGGCCCTCTGCACCGAAGGCCAGTACGCTAACCATTCAGCAAACGAGTCGGACACTGTGGTTTAATCAACGGACTCTAAATTTCAAGTTTTCAGTGCCATTTTCGGCTCAATAAAATATTCTTTATTTTTTTAAAAATATTTTCCAATTCCTCCGTTTAATATATTTTAAAAAAGTATTTTAATTTTTGTTTCCAATTAAATTGTTCAGAGAGGATAGTGACCTGATTGTACTTCTTCTTAAAACAAAAATTGCCACCACTTAAACCACTAGCAAAAAAAAAATAAAAATAATAATAAAAAAATACGAAGCCTTCAGGGTTCAATTTACAAGCCTCTCTGAATTAAGTGAGTTCCACAACAATTTTACTTGCCCCGAGACTTCTTTTAGTGTCACAAATTTTACCTTTAAATTAATAAAATAGAGTTTAATTATAGTCGCATTAGTCTCCAATTTTTCAACCTTCATGGCCGAGTCAATTTTTATCCTTCTGCGTTCACCTCACACGACCCAACCATTTAAGCCGGTTTCTTGCGTACAGCTTCATTACTCGAGTTTCTTCCTAAATTAACCTTCCCCTCCTCATTACGATACCACCTGGACATTGTTCTCACCCTAGATTACAGCGAATGATTCTCGCTACTGTAATGTACATTAATTTTAACCTATGAAGAAGGTATCCTTAGTCAACCCATCTTTCGCTCCCCTTCAACAAAATAGGTCTGACGGTAGACCGATGCAAAGATACTTTCGTCCTAGAACTAACTTTATTCTTACATAATATCGTAGATCACTCCTGGGAGTGGTGGTGGTGATTATTATTTTAAGAGGAACTAGGCAACCATCTTCTAAATAACACTAATCAGAGAGAAAATATGGAGGGGATCCGACACTTCGAAAAATGAAAGTTGGCCAAGGGAAGACAAGGGGCACGAAGGGCGTGAAAATGAGACTCCCTAGGTCTCAAATGCTCTAATACCGTCGGGTCGGAGAAGAACAAGAGTTGATGAAAGGAGTTCGGATGGGATAAATGAAAGTCAGGAGCCCGTCACAAGTAAGTGGAAGTAATGCCAGGACTCAGCTAAAGGCCCCGTGGGCGCAAATCCACGCTCCAAAGGTAAGAGCGCCCGGGGCGCTTTGTGGTTTCCTCTTACTGCAAGCAAGGGATACCGTGGGTGTTATTTTACCGCCCGCACCCACAAGGTGTCTTCCTGGGAGAATACACATTCTTTCTTAATCCGGTTACCCTCCAGGATTGTTTTTTCCTTCGGACTCACCGAGGGATCCCACCTCTCCCGCCTCAAGGGAGAGACTTTGGGTCGGGAGATACAACTCGAGAAGAGAGCCAGTACCTCACCCAGACGGCCTCACCTGGTATGCCAAATAGGGACCTTGTGGGAGATGGACAGATTGGTAGGGATAGACAAGGACGAGGGAAGAAATCGTCCGTGACCTTACGTTTGGTGCCATCCCGGCATTTGCTTGGAGGAGAAGTGGAAGAAGCACGGAAAACCACTTCGAGGATGGCTGAGGAGGGAATCGCACTCCTCTCCACTCAGTTGACCTCCCGAGGCTGAGTGGCCTCCGTTCTAGCCCTCGTACCACTTTTCAAATTTTGTGGCAGAGACGTGAATCGAACCGAGACTTTCGGAGGTGGCAGTTAATCACACTAACCACTACACCACAAAGGAGGACCGAACACCTATTCTAAGTATCTTAAATGATAGCCTACGCCTGCTTCGGTTTCACATTCCTAAATTACAATATTTCTCCTACACTTTTCAGAGGATAAATTCTCGCTGACATTATGTGTAAGTAAATCAGCATTTTACTTCACATAAATTTATCGAGGTTACAACATTCTAAGCATGAGAAGAAAGAAAATAAAGGGGTGAGTTTCACGAAGAACTTCCAACAATCATTTGGTGAGTTAAACGGAAGTATTAGTGTTCGATCAATTCTTACTATGAAGGTGACATACAAGGGAGGTCACGAAAGCACAATTAGCACAGTTGTTACGTTTTTCTTTATCTTGTTTGAGGTTATACCGTTTTAATTATATATTGATCCAGTTTAGATTACAAAATGTAATACGATAAAATTAGCAATATTAATTCACCGTATAATGTGTATGTGGTGTTTGTATGTAATTCCAGCACTGTGGTCTATGCGGTTAACTAAACATATTGATACATATTTATTCGTCATTTTAAATTTTCTGCGAATTAATATTGTGAACGTATATAATTAATTATCTGGATAAAATGAAGAGCACTCACCCCTTCACTCTGTTCATACCTCTCTGATTTCTACTGAGAAATAGCTGCTACATGCTGAAGGATGTTGTGGTTCGAGCCAATAATCATAGAGATAATAATCACCTTTACTCCTCACATTCCTTAGTATTTTTGCGAAGAAAACTTTGTCTGTTTTACGGTTTTAATTTATTTCTGGAAGACGTAATTAAAACACATACACACACACACACACACATTATGAGGGGGCGGATGTTTTTGGCATAAAAAGTCCCTGAGAATTATCAACGAATTCCCTTAAATTTATGGGGAAATATTATAAAATAATGTAATAATTAGTTTAAATTCGTGTTTTTTTTTTTTTTTTTTTTTTTTGCTAGTTGCTTTACGTTGCACCAACACAGATATGTCTTATGGCGACGATGGGACAGGAAAGGCCTAGGAATGGGAAGGAAGTGGCCGTGGCGTTAATTAAGGTACAGCCCCAACATTTGCCTGGTGTGAAAATGGGAAACCACGGAAAACCACCTTCAGGGCTGCCGGCAGTGGGTTTCGAACCCACTATCTCCCGGGTGCGAACTCACAGCTGCGCGCTCCTAACCGCACGGCAAAATCGCCCGGTTGGCTATTTCTAGCCGAGTGCAGTCCTTGTAAGGCAGACCCTCCGATGAGGGTGGGCGGCAACTGCCATGTGTAGGTAACTGCGTGTTATTATGGTGAACGATAGTGTTATGTGTGGTGTGTGAGTTGCAAGGATGTTGGGGGCAGCACAAATACGCAGCTCCCGGGCCATTGTAACTAACCAATGAAGGTTAAAATCCCAGACCCGGCCGGGAATCAAATCCTGGGCTCTCTGAACCGAACTTTGAATGGTGAAATTTGCCATTCTTAAAGTTTTGGCAGTATCGGGAATCGAAGTCGGGCCTCCGAGGAAGGCAGCTAATTGCATTAACCGTTGCACTGCGGAGGTGGACATATAAAATAAGTAAAAATGACTTTTAAGTACTTTATCAAACTAATTCTGGTGATATTCTAACAAAGGTTTTATAAGTAATATAGAGGTAGTCCGTGTAAGTTGGACTTGCGTGTAATTTGGACCGATAATATGTTTGGTAATTGCAAGTTTGGTTACCCTCTGTCTGAGGCAAGGTCTGCAAGACAGCCGAGGGAAGTTTTCTTCCTGGAAGTTGTTTTGCTAATGAACTTAAGGTTGAAAGGGAAAGAGGAAAGCAACCTTAATACTCCATTCCTTGTATGCTTATTATGGTGACCTGTACTGTGAGGTCATTGTTTCATCATATACAGTGTTTAGCTATTACAAGTTGTGACTGACTCCTCGCAGCTAGCCTCCTTCTTATATCCTGATGATGGAGCATTAGAACCTTCGCGGTGCGGCTAGAGAGATAACTTTCTCGTTTCCCGTTCCAGAAGGTTCACGGGGAACACGGCGATAACACAATCGGCCATTGCTTCCAGCCGTCTGGGAAATGGAGTACCGATGGAGGCTACCACAGGGCTGTCACGTAACTGTGTCTATTTATCAAACTCCAACTTTTGTCACTCAAAATATTGTGACGGATTACCTGGTCCCTGAATATAAAGTCACTACTCAGAGAGGTGGTGTGTTTTCTTAGCGACAAAATGTATTAAATTATTATTCAGCGCTTTTTTTTACAAGTTCACTTATGTTTAAGATTCCCACAGGACACATTTTGTATTGACGATCGTAATCGAACGCACACCTCTCTAGTCTGTCGAACATCTGCTCCCCACAGTGCAACATCCTTCGCGGAGCAATTTACTGCACAGCTTGTCACATTTTCCTTAGTCAAGATCGTCTTACTCCTCCCAGGTGCACTGGCGGCTGACTCCTTGTTACTCACTCACTATTGGACTGAATCACGTTTGTTTCGTAACTCATTCAGGCGTTCGTCAGCTCCGCTCTTTATATAGACTAGAGAGAGTTTCTTGCTGTTTCCATTTCCAGATCATTCAGGGCGCCTTCTCTTTCGTTGATCAGCCTCTTCTAAGCAGTTCCTTTGTCGGGATCCTCAACATTTCCCCGATTATTTTGGTTGGCTCGTTGCTGACCAAATCCACTACGTCACCACTGTTCCTGCATTATCACCTCACGGCGGCACTGTAGCTTTCGCAGCTCACCTGGAATCTCAGTGTTCATTGTCACATTACTACAGCAGAATCTATTTTTGTCACGTTCATGAATTTGGAATTTACTTATCATCTTTCTTCTTCTTATCATTCTTTCAGTCCTGAGGATTGTGATCTCCGGGGATATTTCTGTTCTACAACTTTTCATCCGTCGCTATCTTCTGTCAAATCGGTTGTTTGTGTGAGCGAAATTCTGGTTGTATGTTTTGTGTAGTTTGTTCAACTTGTAGGAGTTCGTCCACGTTGCTTGTTCTGAGGGACATTGCCTAGGATTAGTCTATGTCTTTCTCGAGACTACCATCTGTAAGTCACATGATATGACCAAAGTACTTGAGAATTCTTGTAAGCATGGGCCAGTTCGTTTGGTATGGTGAAAACTACCACAGATTGATGTCTCCCCTAAGATTAAGAAATACAATGGGCAGCAGAATTAGTTTTCTCAAGTAGAGAATATGATATATATATATTAGTGCTATATAGAGGATGGTTGCCTAGTTGTACTTTCTCTTGAAACTATAATCACCACCACCACCACCACCAACACCACCTGCCCATGTTAGAGTGATATTAAACAGCTACCTGCCAGCAGGTCCTTTATTGTATCTTGAGGGTACACTACCATAAGATTTTCAGCTCGTGGAGGATGGACTTAATGGTACGAAATGTTAGCCCTGAAACCTGCAGCTCAAAAGATCTACGTTTCAGCACTATAGAACAAGATAAATTGCACTGGAGTCTGGACTGATTTCATATTCAGCTTTCCTGAGAAGATTCAGTCCTTTCAAGTATGGCATAGATGAGTCATTATGTTCTTGTCCATGCTTGTGCTTCCGCGGATCTCCATGTCACAGCTGTTGTTTCTAGTTATAACACCAAGATGCAACGGAACTTAAACTATAAATTCCTGGCGTAGTCTGTCCCAAAATAGGTCCTACATATCTTAAGAATTATTTATTCACCTCGTCCCGTACAACTGTAATGAAATAATTTCTCCTCACAAAGGCACACTGTATGAACGCTGAAAACAACCTACATTGCCGTAACAGTTCTCAGTAATTCTGTAATTTAAATATATTTTAATTTTCTTTTTTGATGTAGTAATTGTGTACACATTTCTTCCATCGAATCACATTTTAATACTGGCTCAATTTGAGGATGTCACTTTCTTTTCTTTATCGTGTGGATTCTTTCCCAATTACAGTTTTCACTGCTCCAAAATAAGACCGAGACCTTAAGAGCAGTGTAGTAGGAAATAGTTTAATTGAGATTGTCTCCAAGGATAGGGGCGTAATAAACTGCTGTGTGGAGCACTCGAAAAGGTAGTAAACACGAATTTCATGGCTAGTTAATGTGGGAAGTGACTTTGAATGGCACTCAGTTGAAAGCACTTCCAATTTTACTTGATGTCTCCATAGCTCTTCTTTAAATTTTAACTGCACATTTTCAGTAGTGATAGTATGTGTATGGTGTCATGAGGCACAGTTTGGTATTACTTATATATATTTGTTCTACTTTCATTTTTAACGTTTTGTTTATGATAGATTTTTGATCGGTTTTGCTTAGCTTTTTCAGGGACAAATTACATTTTGTCCTTGTTTTGTTGAGAAATGTTTGTATGGTAGTAAATAAGGAAAATGAACACTTTGTCGTAGAATTTTTAAATTTACGAATTGTTTCCCTAAAAATGTATTAGCCACATATGTGTCAGTCTCACTGAGGAGGTTCATTTTTGACAAAATTGTGTGTGCCGATAAATATCCCATTTTTCATCTCCAATACTTATCGATGTGGAGAATTAATTCTTGTAGTGTTCATAACTGTTGCGTCATTTGTAATTTGTTAGATGATCTAGATGTTATAACCATTCATCTGACCCACGGGTGTGCTGAGAGCGGTATGACGGCAGGAAGGCGTTCCCTCATCACCAAGGATACCGCGATCAGCCAGGTGTGTCTTTTCTTTTTGTTAGGTAGTTGTAGAGAGTAGAAATTTAAGTTTTAGTGAAGCGAGGTGCAGTTGATGGTCTGGAGATCCGCCTCAGCAGCATCTTCAAATTAGTTTAATTGTGTTTTTGTGTGGATTTTTAGTTTTTTGTCTTTTTCTCTCTGCTTTGTTTTGTTGAAAGATAGAATATATTTTGTTGGTTTATGTAGCCTAGTGGGTGCCCTAACATGTGGACAGGTCATCCGCCCTTGTTAGGAGCATCGTAGTAGATTTAGTAAGTGTGTTTTTGTGTTTTTCTTTTTTTCTGCTTTGTTTTGTTGGAAAATAGAATAGATTTTGTTTGTTTATGTAGCCTAGTGGGTGCCCTAACATGTGGACAGGACATCCGCCCTTGTTAGGAGCATCGTAGTAGATTTAGTGAGGTAGTTAGGTAGTTTTAGGAGAGTTATAGTAGATATTATATGTTTGTATGTTTGCCTTTGTTGTCTTTATTGCCTGTAAACCGAAGGTGTAAACTAGGGTGGGCAATAAAGAAATGTTTAATTAAAAAAAATTATAACCATTCGATTGAACGTCAATCTATTAACAACAACTCAAGAATTATTGTGATAACTGCCATATATTTGTGTAAATAATATTCAGAAATTCCCTCAAAATGAAGGAACCCGTGAAAAAGCAGAGTATGACGTGCCTTTCCTATGGGAGATGCTACAATTTGATTTAAGTCGCACCGACACAGATTTATGGCGACGATGGGATAGGAGAGGACTAGGAGTGGGAAATACTCGGCCGTGACCTTAATTATGGTATAGGTTCAGCATTTGACTGGTGTAAAATTGGGAAACCACGGAGAAACATCTTCAAGGCTGCCGACAGGGAGATTCCAGCCCACTAGGGAGATGATAATTCTATAAACATCTGCCGTACATATATGTACAATACTAATCGTTCATGGGACCTTGATATAGAAAATAATTTGTGCAATCGACTTGGTATATAAAAGGCTGGGTGGAAGTTTAATTTAACAAAGATTGCCAGCTTTGCATTCCGAGGCAGTTTGATGTTGAAATAATTTCAATTTCTCAGCCTTCATGGCGCTTTCATTTCTTTTGTGGAACCTCCTTTCTTAGACGGGTATGGTTTCTTCCACTTTTCCTCTGGCTATTGTAGTGAGAGAATGGTTAAAGAGCTTAACTTCTACTTAAAATAACCTCGCCATCAATGGTTTCTTATACCGTGCTTAAAGGCACTTACGGTAACTGAGCTTAAGTCGATGCATACTGCTGAACAGTAAACATTCCCTAAAATGGCAGACCAGGGACTCTCGTGTGACTGAATGAGTTGCTGTAGGCTTTTTTTTTTTTTTTTTTTTTTCAGGAAGATGTTTGATTCGAACCATGTCGACGGCAACCCTGAGTATGGTGTTTCTTAGTTTCATACATTTATTCTAGGTAAATGCTGGTACTGTATCTATATTACAATTACGGCCACCAATTTCCCAATCTTAGCTCTTTTCCATCCATGTTAACCCCCTTTGTTTGGGGGTGATAGAATAACACCCACAGAATCCCCTGCATGTCGTAAGAGGCGACTAAAAAGGGCCAGGGCTCTCAACAGGGGAGCGTGGGTTGTCGACCACGGGGTCCTGAGTTGAGTCCTGGCATTGCTTCCACTTACTTGTGCCAGGCTCCTCACTTTCATCGATCCTATCCGACCTCCCTTGGTCAACTCTTGTTCTTTTCCCACCCCGACGATATTACAGAACTTGAGGCCCAGGGAGTTTTTCAATTTCACGCTCTTCGTGGCCCTTGTCTTCCTCTGCACGATACCTTCGTTTTTCGTTATCGTTTTCTCTTTGGTTAGTGCTGTATAGAGGATGGTTGCCTAGTTGTACTTTTTCTTGAAACAATAATCACCACCACCACCACCTACCCATGTTAGAGTGATATTAAACAGCTACCTGCCAGCAGGTTCTTTACTGTATGTTGAGGGTACACTACCATAAAATATTTGGAGACCGGATCTGTTTTAAACAAAATGAGGCGTTGTTCAAATAATAATAATAATAATAATAATAATACTAATAATAATAATAATAATAATAATAATAATAATAATAATAATAATAATAATAATAATAATAATCATAATAATACCGAGCTCGATAGCTGCAGTCGCTTAAGTGCGGCTAGTATCCAGTAATCGGGAGATAGTGGGTTCGAGCCCCACTGTCGGCAGCCCTGAAGATGGTTTTCCGTGGTTTCCCATTTTTACACCAAACAAACAACAGACCACGCGTCTCAATGGATATGCGGGCTGGAGCCCGGATCCTTTGAGCCATTTTAGCCCTTCGACCTTCCGGTCTTGAGTGCTGCTTTCGACTGATGTTATCTATACTGCATTGATGTGGATGGTGGTGGTACCTTGAACGGAATCGGACTGGTCAGGATGTGACCTGCACCCCGAGGGGTGGTTTAAATTAGGATGGTCTTGGGTCTCTTATGACGGAGACCCTCGGTTTCATAGTTTCCAAGAGTGGAGATGAGGGGGTTTTTGTTTGTGCTGAGACCTGAATAAAATTTCTTAGCCGATTTTAGGATCCTGGTATAAATTTCTTGAATATTGAGGTCAGTGTGGATGTCTCGATTCCGTTCAAACCATTGGGCACCTGCAATCATGCGAAGGGCACGATTTTGGAATCTCTGGACTTGTTGCAGGTGCGTTTTGGCTGCGATCCCCCAGACGGGACTGGCATACTCGAGGATTGGCCGAATGGAGGATTTGTATAACAGGAGTCTGTTTTCCAAGTTGAGCCCATTGTCGGCTTTCATGAGTGGGACAATTTCATGGAGGCGGCGATGTGCCTGGGCCGAAATTTTAGCAACATGATGTTTAAATGTTAGTGCTCTGTCAAGGGAAACACCCAGATACTTAGTAACATCAGACCACCGAATTACTTCGCCGAAAAAATTCAGTGGTTCAGGGTCCGTTCTTGTTCGTTTTGAAAAAAGAGTAGCACAACTCTTATTGACGTTGATTTTGATTCTCCACTGTCGAAGCCATGGTTCGATGGTGGAGAGAGCATCTTGCAGGTAATTTTGAACTCTGGGTGGTTGCCAAGAAACAGCAGAGATTGCAGTGTCGTCTGCATACATGTAGACATTCACGCGCGGTGGGCGGGGTATGTCAGCCATATATAAGTTGAAAAGCACTGGAGAGATGACGCCACCCTGGGGGACCCCAGCCTCGATAGGGCGGGGGTCCGACAGGGAGTGACCCACCTGAACCTGAAACTTCCTGTCAGAAAGGTAGCTATGAAGGAGTTGGACCAAGTAGCCGGGGATTCCGAAAAGCTTGAGTTTATAGATAAGCCCTTGGTGCCATACCCGGTCGAACGCGCGTGAAATGTCTAAGAAACAGACTCCTGTATGCCTCCTGTGATTAAAGTTCTTGGTTATCTCCTCAGTGAGTCTGATTAGCTGGTGGGTAGTGGAGTGGTCACTACGGAAACCAAACTGTTCATCATTAAGGAGGTGGTTATCATCGATGATTTTCTGTAAGCGGGTGAGAAGAATTGCTTCGAAGAGTTTTGAGAGGATGGAAAGGAGAGAGATTGGTCTATAATTTTGTGGAAAGATGGGGTCAGCTAGAGCTTTGGGTATCATGATGACCTTAGCTAATTTCCAGGGAGAGGGGAAATGAGCAAACCTAAATATGGCATTAAACAGTTTAGTGATGAATGTTAACGCCTTTCTGGGGAGGTTTTTGAGAAAGGTGGCCGAAATGTTGTCGATACCAGGAGATTTTCTATTTTTCAGTTTACGGATGGCGGCCGTGACTTCAGAGGGAGTGACAAATTTGAAATCAGTAGGTACACTGTGTTCGCCTAGGTTTTCAATTTCCTCCTCAACGATATCAATGAAGTTATCGTCTGAGGGGTCAATGTTGGGAGTGCAGGTGGTTTCAAAGGTGTCGGCAAGAGCGTTGGCTTTGTCAACATCTGAATGGGCCAATCCTCGAATACCATGGAGGGTGGGTATGCCAGTACGCTTCCTAGTGAATCTCCTAGCCATCCTGTGCAGTGAGTTGTCGGCCACACTTAACTCGGCTAATCTGGATCTCCAGGCTCTGATTTTGTGGTTTCTAATAAGTATGGCTAGGTTTCTGGTTTGCCGGTTCCAGAGGGATTTTAGGTACGGGGCTCTGAACCGGTGCCATAGTTTGCGGGTTCGGTTTTTAATTTTAATTTGATCTAGTACTTCAGTGGGAAGAGTTTCAACTCTTGTCTTGGCGAAAGAGGGTCCCACGGCGGAAGATTCAGCAGCCTCGATGATGGCGGAGGTGATTGTTGTAGTCAGTGTATCAATATCTTGGGGTCCTTTGATGCTGGGGTTGCCGGTAATGTTAGATTGGATATGATCACGAAAGGATTGCCAGTTAATTTTGCGGAGGTGGATGGGAATGGGTATAGGTGAGTGAATGGGGCTGGAGGTTATTGTCATGAGCACAGGGAGGTGATCGGAATTTAGAGCTTCAATGGTGGTTAATTTGATGTAGTGACGGATATTGGAGGATATGGCAATGTCGAGGGTGTCAGGAGCAATATTTGGATTGTGGGAGTAGTAGGTATGTCGATCCGGACCATGGGTGAGGAGGAGTTTGTCGTCGCAGTGACGTGAGAGTTGATTGCCTCTTGTATTCGAAGTGCGGCTGTTCCAGCGGGGTTTCTTGGCGTTGAAATCACCCGCAAGTACATGTTGTTGTCTATGGCGTATAATTTTATCCAGATCAGCCGGGTCAAATGTGGCTTTGGGCGATATATAGCAAGCAGAGAGGCTGAGGGGACCTTTGTGTGTGGCTACTTCTACGGTGGTGGCTTCGAGAGCGGTGAGGTCGGGGGGGGTGGGAATACGCTGGTGGGAGAGGGTATTTCTGATGAATACAGCGGTACCTCCATGTTCACGGTTGGGACGGTCGTTGCGGTATGATTTGAAGTTTGGTATATGGCAGGAGTGACGGGGTTTCAGCCAGGTTTCACAAAGGAGGGCGATGTCTACCTTCAGGTCCTTGAGTAGCTCACACAATTCAACGTGCTGGCGCTGAAGACCTTCAGCGTTCCAGAAAAGGACCCTCAGCTCTCTGGGGGATGCCCTGTGGTTGTTTGTATTACTCATCTTGGAACCACTCAAAGACTGCTTCCAAAAGGGCTTGTTTTTTAGCAGAAGGCGTGGGGGCAGCAATTATGCGGGATAGGGTCTTCTTGATAAGGTTAATTATACTTTTGAGGGAGGGATCAGAAAGTAGTTTGAGAAGTTGAAAAATTTCAGAAGTGTTGCTGGTCAGGGAGGGGGTAGGCGGTGCTTCCCTTTGTGGTAAGGGGGCCGCAGAGTTTGGAAGAAGAGGAAAATCATCAAGTGTGAAATTGATACTATTGGAGGGAGGGGGAGATTCTGCTTGGATAGGTTGGCCATTAGTAGCATTGGCGTACGTGACGTTTGTTTTAAGCTGAGATCTTGACGGTAGGGGGCCAAGGGCACCTTTGCGGGCGGAGGGGAGTCTGGAGTTGTATGATTGGACGAGCTTGAGGTAATGGGTACAACCCCGGTAGTTGGCAGTGTGCTGATCTCCGCAGTTGGCGCATCGTGGTGTTTGGGTGCGGTCTCCTCTCTTCGGACAGTCGTTGGAAGCGTGGTAAGCTCCGCAGATGACACACTTGGGAAGACAATGGCAGCCTCCAGAAAGATGGCCAAACCGCTGGCATTTGAAGCATTGAACAGGGCCATTTGGGCTGTTGTATTTTTCAACCGTGATGTCCGTGCGAAGCAGATGCTTGATGTCGAACATGTTCAAGTCGTCAGGATGGTTAATGTTGTAGGTGACCAGGAACAATGGGAGTTGCCTCTTGGTTTTCTGGGAGGACATTTGAGCCACAGAAATGATGCGGAAACCTAAGTCACCAAGTTCTTCGGCAATGTCAGCTGGTTCTTGGGTTATATGTAGACCACGGATGACGACTTTTCTGGTTTGTCTGTCAACCAGTAGGCGAGTATGATATTGCCCTTTACATTTGGTGATCAGGGCCTTCAGGGTCTCGAAATCTTCAATGTTGCGGGTTTGAACCCTGACTCCATCATGAAGCACTTTCAGAGAGTATTCAATGTCGTTGGCTCTGAGTAGGTCGGTAAATTGATTGATGTTTTTAACATCCTTGACGTAGACTGGAGGGATTTTGATTCTGGGTGGACGAGTGGTTTGGGGGGTTTGGGGGGTGTTCTGAACAGTTTGGGTTTGATTGGTGGAGCCAGAAGATTGAGAAGGGGGTAGGGGGGTAGTAGTAGAGCTGGCGGGGGTGGGAGCTGTTGCAGAAGTGGAGGGGTTGGGAGGTTTTGCCTTGGGTGAGGAGGGGGGGGACAGAGGATTATTGAATATATCAAAGATATTAGAGAGTACCAGTGGCCTAGGTTTGGCGTCCAAGTGTCTGGGACGTCTTCTTTGTGATCTTCCTGAGGGGGAAGAAAATTCAGCATCTTCTGAGGCGTCGTCATTGGTATCTTCTGGGGCGTCGTTATTAGTGGTTGCAGCATTTGTTAGGTTGTCAGTGCTGGCAGACAGTAGGGCAGGGGACCTGCTTCTTGAAGATGGGGGTGGTAGCGACGATGACCTTGCTCTTGAGATGTTGGCAGGAGGGTTCGATGATTCACCAGGCAAATGCCGGGGCTGTACCTTAATTAAGGCCACGGCCGCTTCCTTCAAGTTCCTAGGCCTTTCCTATCCCATCGTCGCCAAAGGACATATCTGTGTCGGTGCGACGTAAAGCAAATAGCAAATAATAATAATAATAATAATAATAATAATAATAATAATAATAATAATAATAATAATAATAATCCAGCACATAGTGGCTAAATGCCCTCATCATTTGTACCATGCAGATATAAATTATTATTTCTTCTTGTCTGTTCCATCCACATTTCAGTGGATTAAGCAATTCACCTTTAAATTCTAATAGTTTGTTTTATTTTCAAGATTTTATTCGACACTTGTATATTTACTTTGCGATATGAGCCGGAAATAGTGTTAGTAGAGTAATACCATACGCTAAATAAATAAATAATTAAATAAAAAATAAATAAATAAATCCTACACCTGGTATACTTTTTAGGCGTTATTCATACATTTTCCTGCTCCTTACGCTGTCCACTCCTATCTGTATATTTCCATTTGTCTGGTAGATCCCGCATTTGTGTGAAAAAGTACTGTAATAGTTGACCTGACTTATACCCCAATCATCATATATGAGGATTGGGGCATAAGTCATACCTACTACTTTTCTTCCTCACATTGTTACGGTGCTACCATACAATCGTCGTATGTCGTGGAAATCATGAACCATACTGCACATGGACATAGCACGAGATGGTGGAGTAGTGGACAGGTACCACGCACTGGTTGATGAGACAGCAGTAGTGAGTGCGTTTCCGTGCAGAATGGATGTGGTGAGGTAACTGTGAGTGCAAAATACTGGAACATCCGCCATGCTTGCCGGACCTGTCCGCGTGCAATTTTGACCTCATCCCCAAAGGGAAAAAACTATTGCGTGGGATGTGGTTTGGGACACTAGAGGATATTGACAACGCTGAAAAACATGAAGTTGTAAAATTCACACATGGCGAGGTGACGGGTATCCGACGTCGTCGCATCACTGTCAACGTGCAGTAGACAATCTAGAGGACTAATATGGAGATTTTCAGTTTACCTCTCCGATAGTAAACATTATGTAGCACAAGGATTTCATGGCCGACAATTTCAGTGCTTTATATCCTACACCAGGCAAACCTACTCAGCATTATTAATGCAGTGGAACCTCGATGTTACGAATCACCTCGGGAGCTACATTTCATTCCGAGTTATCGAAATTTCGAGATATAGAGAATGCCGTTTTGAGCATAATTAATCATATGTATGTACGGGCTTATGCTGAATACAGTATTTAAAAATATACTAACAAACTCGTATATGACAGTATCGCTGTAATTATCACCCCTATTAAAGTATCTTTAATACAGTAGTGAGACAAGAAACATACCTCCGTGAACACCTTTCAAAAAATATTCATTAGTCTCTTCTGTTTTTTACTGTTAACAATATTTTCTTCTACATACTTTTCAACAACTTTTATTGCTTCGAGAAACACTGTCATTTATATCCGACTGACTACTGATCTGCATTTAGGGCAGTCACCCAAGTGGCACATTCCCTATCTGTTATTTTCCTAGCCTTTTCTTAAATGATTGCAAAGAAATTGGAAATTTATTGAACATATCCCTCGGTAAGTTATTCCAATCCCTAACTCCCCTTCCTATAAAAGAATATTTGCCCCAATTTGTCCTCTTGAATTCCAACTTTATCTTCTTACTGTGATCTTTCCTACTTTTAAAGACACCACTCTGTCTACTGATGTCATTCCACGCCATCTCTCCACTAACAGCTCGGAACATACCACTTAGTCCAGCAGCTCGTCTCCTTTCTACCAAGTCTTCCCAGACCAAACTTTGCAACATTTTTGTAACGCTACTCTTTAGTCGGAAGTCACCCGGGACAAATCGAGCGCCTTTTCTTTGGATTCTTTTCAGTTCTTGAATCAAGTACTGTAATCGTGGTGAGGGCCCCATACACTGGAACCATACTCTAGTTGGGGTCTTACAAGAGACTTATATGGTCTCTCCTTTACATCCTAACTAGAAACCCTAGATACCCTCATGACCATCATATGTATGTGATTACCCCAAAGAATATCTTTCCTTATATTAAGCCCTAGGTACTTACAACGATCTCCCAAAGGAACTTTCACCCCATCAACGCACTAATTAAATCTGAGAGGACTTTTCCTATTTGTGAAACTCACAACTTGAATTTTAACCCTATTTATCATCATACCATTACCTACTGTCCATCTCACAACATTATCGACGTCATTTTGCAGTTGCTCACAATCTTGTAACTTATTTATTGCTCTGTACAGAATAACAACATCTGCAAAAAAGCTTTATCTTGGATTCCACTTCTTTACACATATCATTGATATATATATATAAGAGAACATAAAAGTCCAGTAGTACTGCCTTTAGGAATACCCCTCTTAGTTATTATAGAGACAGATAAAGCTTCGCCGACTCTAATTCTCCGAGTTCGATTTTCTAGGAATGTAGCCACCCATTCAGTCACTCTTTTGTCAGGTCCAATTGCACTCATTTTAGCCAGTAGTCTCCCATGATCTACCCTATCAAACGCCTTGGATAGGTAGATCGCGATGCAGTCCAATTGACCTCCTGAATGCAGGATATCTGCAATATCTCACTGGAATTCTACAAGGTGAGCTTCAGTGGAATAACCTTTCCTAAACCCAAATTGCCTTCTATCAAACTAGTTATTAATTTCGTGAATATGTCTAATATAATCAGATAGAATGCTTTCCCAAATCTTACACGCAATGCAGGCCAGTCTTCGAAACCAGCCCAGATTCGTAAACGGAGCTTGTCATTCATGACTTCCGGGGTTGCTTTTGTACGTGGCCGGTAATAAGGTCACATCCGAAAAATAACTAGGCTTCGCCGATTTTCCGATCACTAGAAGATTTTTTTTGGGTTCCCGTCATATTAGCTATCAGCATCACTGTAACCCTTTCTTTAATTGTTAACCGTTCCTCACAAACCACAAATGCTGTATTGCACAGTCTGTGTTGTACAAAATTTGAGTTAGAGAATATTTTGTTTCTTCAGGGGAGGAAACGTTTGCTTCTAGAAATCGAGAAATTAGTGTCACCGAATTTCGAGTAATATAGAAATGAATGCACGTGAAGAATGGGACAAACGGGCGGGAAATTGAAGTTACTTCGAGATACTGAAAATTCGAGTAATGGACGTTCGAGATATTGAGGTTCACTGTACATTTCACAGCACCTTACGCTCCCCTTTCCCATCTTTATATTTCCATTTGTTTGATAGGTCCAACATTCGTGTAAAAACAGTAATTTTTAGTGACTTATGCCCCAACAGTCATATATGCATCTATGATTAATTGTAATGTAATTCGACACTCGTACATTTACTTTGCGATGTGAGCCAAAATTAGTGTTATTCTCCGGCCGGTAGCTGTACTTCGTAGATATCATAGATGTAGTGGTCTGTAACATAAATTCAGGTTTGCGTTCAGCACCGCACTAATAATGATAAAAGTTATCTATCAAATGGTGTCAAACATGAAATGAATGCGTGTTGGAAATGAGTCGGAAACGCCGATGCACGTCAGGCTAAATTGACCAAGCTAATGACCTGTCTGTTAGTGCTTATGACCTTGTTTACTCTTGATTTCCATGGATATCAAGCTGCTAACTTCGTTTACACTGTGACTGCTGCAGGGGTCTACGGGTTAGTTAGTAGTTCCGTTGGTTTCTCAGTTGTTCAACTCGTTGGCTGAATAGTTAGAGTACAGGCCTTCGGTTCAGAGTGCTCCGACTTCGATCCTGGTCCAGGCTGTACATGTATACAAATTCGATTCATTCGTCTCGATCGGGGCTGAATGATTTTGTTCAGCTTAACTCATATTTATATATAAGAACAAGCATCATGCTACACTATACATATAATACTACTACAAACATGTAGTAGTTAATGCGTCCCTCTACTTGGTATTGGCGTTAGGAAAAGCATCCCGCATTAAGACAGGAGGAAAGGTAAATTCTTCACTGTGTGTCGCAAAAACCACTGAAGGTTGCAGTGGGTTTCGAATTATTCTCTCACTCATCTAAGAAATGCTTATTGGCGTTCTCATACCTAACTTCCATCGTACTCCCAGAATGGCACCTAACATACAAGCCGCGACAAATTTTCTCAATCCTAGCCGCACTTCAATTCAATTCAATACAAAATAGCACACGGCTGTTACGACACTGCAGTCAGATGGTGATGATCAATGTTTTAAAAGGAACTAAGCAACCCTCATGTACCGCTTTCTCGCACATTTTCATATCCATTTCCTGTCCCTTCGTCGCCATAAGTCATATCTGTGTCGGTGCGACGAAAATCCAATTTTGTAACAACAAAAAGTACTGACACAGCATTCACTTGGCACATTAACTAACCACCCTTGGAGCAACAAACCATTGACATGACGAAGTCTCAATCCACAGGCTTGCATGCACGGAAAGCACTATTTATAATATTTGGCGAATTTTCGAAAATATTTCGATTGATGTAATTCGAACAAAAGCAGAGAAATATTGTGTGATAGATCCTACCCTCTCACTTCTCAACCGCTCACAGATATGAGACCATTTTCTTCGAAGAAGGGAAGCAATTTTTATAACACCTCTTTTTCTTGGAGTCAGCAGTACTGAAGAAGCCGTCATTTCTCCGGCTGTACATTGAGAGAATTACTTTCTTTCAACGTTGTACTGTTTGGTACTCCCGCAATTACTGCCTCTTCCAAAGGTAAACCCCTTATAACCTGCTCGTTGAGTTCTGTGCGAGTCTGTCTGCAGAGTATTACGTAGGAGAATATTGCCTTTACTCAGATAAGGTGAGTTTTCGGCCCTGGAACAGTCGGCCCACACATCATAATTATTTTATCTTATTACCGGGACAGGAGAAGGGGATGGGCTCCCAGAATATGCCACGTAGCTAGTATACTAGTTCCAGGGAAGTTGTTATTTAATTCCATTTTTGAAATTTTAGGTTGTGATTTTACCTTGTGTAAAAGGGCATCTAATGTACCCTACGTGGATTAAAGAATCCCTACTCCTGATTGGTCTTGGCCTACGAAGCGACCGCTGCTCAGTCCAAGACGTTTGTTACTGACATAGTTACACTTCCATTTGGGAAAAACAAATTGTCATAAATATGTACAGTTTTGACAGAAAGTTTAGGGACATACTGTGATTTGAACACATGCGACGCTGTCGCTCTATTCTTAGGTTAAATAACAATGTTTTAGCTGTTCATTAACAATGGGAAACGAGTATTTGTTTCGCCCAAACAAGGCATTTATACGACGATGGATACACCTAGAAAATTGTATAGATTTTTAAGCAAGCGCATTATTTTGATTTTTTGACAATAAAATGCAAGATTACTGAATAACTAATTGTGATGCAATTTTGATTTATTGCTGGATTGTTTCTAATACACTACACTTAAAATTAGCAAGGACGAAATACGCATTGATTTATTATTTCGCAAACTGCGAAGCATTTTCTGAGTTTTGTTTGTTCTAGACAAAGTTGTTTGATATAAACTTTCAAAGGAAAAAACCTACTCTAGGGTGCCACGGTTTACAGAGCAGCGTTCCTTGGGGTCCGCTCTGTAGGTGAGGCATGTTCTGCATGCACTAGATGCTTCCACTGAAGGGTTATAAGCAACAACTTATACCATGATTTCTCCCACATTTGTCCAGAAAAAGCAAAACTCAGAAAATGCTTGGCCATTTGCAAAGTAAGTTTTCAAAGGCACATTTCATCCTTGCTAATCTATATAAATAAAATTATGAGCGTGTCTGTACATTGACTATTTTGGCGAAATTTTCATACAGTTATCCATTTCAGGTGCAATAATGATAATTTGAATTTTTTTTTTTTAGCTTTGGTGTCAGTTTATCTCTTTGAGTTCTTATAATTCTAAAACTACTGGATATATTTCTACCAAACTTGATATTTAGAATCCGCCTGTCCTTGGTTTAACGGCTAATATTATTTCTGAATACATAAATTTACTGGAGGTTTATCCGAAACCGAGACCGTGATTTTGCACTCCCACAATATATAATGGCTAAACATCCAAATTTAACGGAAATCAGTTTCTAACACTTTTTTCACATGTGCATCATTTCGATAGGAGGATTAATAAGGGAAATATCATTAACTGACAGTTTTTCAGTACAAGTCCTAGCGGACTTTACTGAAACGTGGGTGCGTGTAAAGATTATTTCTTATAACTTGGTAACTGCTCGAAATATATCAACCAAACTCCATATTTAGCATCCACCTGTCCAAAGGTAGATTTTAAGGTCAATACCGTTTCAAATTTCTGAATTGACTGGGGTTTATAGGGAAACGAAAAAGTGTTTTACTCTCCCTCAAAATACACGAGACCACCATGAGTAGAAATGTATCAACCTCAATGGAAATTTATTTCAAAATTTTTTCATATGCACCTATTCGATAGGAGGATTATTAAGGTAGATATCATTAACGGGTGGTTCTACAGCCTAAGTCGCAGTGAACATTGACGGAAAGGTGCAATTTTGATTTATTCCTGGATTATTTCTAATGTATTATATTTTAAACTAGCAGATGTATCCGTGCTTCGCTGCGATATTCTACATTGCATACAGATATCGTATTAACATATGATAATATCGGCAAACAAATACTCGTTTACCATTATTAATTAATAGCTAAATAAGTTGTTATTTAACCCAACAATATAGCGACAGGGTCACCTTTGTTCAAATTATGGTTTGTCCCTAAACTTTCTGGCAAAACTGCATTTGAATAAAATGTGTGACGCGAAGTTACCTAGCATTCTTGCTGGCTGCGATGTGAATTAATGACGGATGGCCTTGACATACCGATCCATGGCCTGTGCAGCTCTCAAGGTTTACTAGGTAACATAGCGTCACACATTTTGTTGCATGACACGATTTCGTTACACAAAATGTTCGGATGACCCCTAGCTCTAAGACATATTTACAGCAAAATGTTGCCATGTTTGAGTTATTGTATTCTTTTAGTGGTATATATAAATTGTAGAATTTTTTGCGTTATGTATGAATTAGTGTTAGCTACGACACAAGTTCATTATTTAACGCCTTCGTGTTTCTTTCATTATATGACACCTGACTGGGATCTCTGTTATACTTCGGAGAATTGTTAGGCATCACTATCTCCGAGTATTGCGTTGTTGTACCTCACTGTAGATCACAATTATTCGCATCATATATAACGTCGAGGTTGCCGGAAAGCTGTCAAAGCAACTCTATAATTAACACATCTAGATTTCGAGTCATGAGAACTTATCTGTGTCGGGAACTCCCTTAGCTATGCTCCCTTTGAACACAATTACCTGGCGTAAGAGTTTCTGGTTCGATGTCACGAGCATGACTAATTATCCCAATTGCTCGAAGGCTGTTTCTCTCCTCATAAATGTTCCACAAGCTCCCTCGGCATTAATTAGATTTACTGATTTCATTTTTGCACATGTGCTGACACTTCATTCATATTCACTTATACCAATTATTTGTGTTTAAAATTAAACCCTTAATCCGTTTCATGTCATTTTAATGACATCTATGCTGGCCTCGTGGTGAAGGGGTAACGATCTTGTCCGTTACCCCTAGATTCAATCTGCATCTGTGGTATGGTGCGAGGTCCATTCAGCCTACGTCAGAACAATTGAGGAGCTATCTGATAGTGCGATAGCGGCCCCGGTTTGAAATGAGCAGCGGTAGCTTGATAGGTCAAGATCCATCAGGCAAAGGGATTTTTTGTTAACGGAGGTAGGGTACATCAGATACCCTTTTACACAAGGTATCGTATCCGAACACCTGATCACAAGTGCACCTGGCTGTGCGGTTAGGTGCGCGCAGTTGTGAGACTGCATTTGGGGGATAGTGCGTTCGAAATCCACTGTCGGCAGCCCTGAAGATAGTTTTCGTGGGGTCCAATGTTCATATCAGGTAAATGCTGGGGTTGTATCTTAATTAAGCCCACGGCCGGTTCCTTCCCACTCTTAGCCTTTTCCTACTCCATCGTCGCGACAAAACCTATCTGTGTCGGTGCGATGTAAATCAATTTGTAAATTTAAAAAAAGATGATTCCAAGATATTTCACATAGTTACTGTAATATAGGACTTATTTCTGTATCAGTGGAGGAGTTGCGCGAGATGTTTCAGGTAACAATCGTGGACTGGCTATAAGGACTGTTTGGGATTTGTTAGGGTTGAGAGACATTCCATGCTTTACTGCCCACTAGTTTACTTATTCGAGATGTAAACTTAATTTCTCCTTTGTTTTTAAAATGTCTTTCGATTTATAATGAATGTACAGTTGCACATCGACTGCGTATGTGTGACATCCGCAGTAATTAAAAGATTTAGATAGATCATTGAAAATGAAGAAATGGCATATGTCTTTTAGTGCCGGGAGTGTCCGCGGACATGTTCGGCTCGCCAGGAGCAGGTGTTTTGATTTGACTCCCGTAGGAGACCTGCGCATCGTGATGAGGATGAAATGATGATGACGGCACATGCACCCAGTCTCCGTGCCAGTGAAATTAATCAATGATATTTAAAATACCCTACCCTGCCGGGAATCGAACGCGGCACCTCTATGACCAAAGGCCAGCACGCTAACCATTCATCCATGGAACCGTAGAGGTAGATCCTTGATATACAGTGAAAAAAGAAAAAGTTTTTCAATCACCACTAGACTGAATTGGGACGTTCAGCTCAGAAACTAAGTGCTCTGTGGCCTGAGCGTTTCAGAATAGATCAACCTGTTACTTCATTCCACGTTAATAATTCATTTATAACGTAGACTTACGTTCCTGGACAACGTGCACATGGAAAGAAAAAATAACACGTTTTTAGTGTTTGAGTATGAGGCATACATCGTCGAGTATTTAACTTACGGTTATATTTAATGTCTCAATTGACAGATAACAGGGAGGCTACCTGTTCAAAAAAAATCTTTGAAAAGATTGTGCTCATGAAATAGCGCTTCAAAGTAATTAAAAATTTGTGCTAAATATGTGACGTCACAAGCATACTCTCTTATAAGATGGCGCTGTGTTGACTAGCACGCTCAGTTGGAGGTTAGCTGAAACAACGAAAACAATTTAGAAGTAAATCTACGAAATCCTAGAAACCCTGCGGCCATTACAATACTGACAGCCTACCACCAATATATTTATTTTTTTGGTGGTCGTTTAACCTTACTTTAACACATCGAAGATTTTCGGCGACGCAAGGACGGAAAAACCTAGGACTGGGAAGAAAGTGGCCGTGACATTAGTTACGATATAGCCCCATAAGTTACCTGGTGTGAAAATGGGAAACCGTGGAAAACCACCTTCAGGAGTCCCAACGGGGGGACTCGAACCAACCATCTTTGAAATATAAGATCACAGACACGCGACCCTAACCGCGCATCCAAATCACTCGATAATAATTCATGTATTGACTTAATGAACTCTTAATCATTCAAACAATTCCTGAGGTCTCTTGAAATTCAATTTATCGAGATTGTATTATATAATTTTATTTTACATAACATCCACATCCTAAATGCTGAATGAAACACAGCATATCTTCTATGATTGTCATACATTTTCAGTTATAAATATTACTATAACACTGAGTTGTCTAACGATAACGATATATCATTTTTCCCCTACGAAGTTTGAAGTTCAATAAAACACTAGCGCTCTGACACTCATGTAATGAGTTTATCCCCATAATGGTGAACCGCGGCTGAAAAACAGCACACTGCACAATGTGTCTGTCCATCAAATAGAAACTGAGATGGACATGCCAATTGTCTGGCAAATGACCATAGAGTCCATTGTACAGAAAGGCCGCAATATATCTACAGTGCTACATCGTGCTATTTACAAGAAGCGAGGAAGCTTTTTCTATCAGTATGACTAGGTATTTGGCTGAGTAATTCTACGTATATTCTTGTACAGAAAAATGCATGGAATACTGGCCATATAAGAAACAGTGGGTCATACTGGAAACTGAACGTTACAACGTCTTTGTCACACCCGGTGCCAACCACACATTTGGTTCTACCAATTCTCTTTCTTGATAGCTAACCTGCCCTACGCTTTCTTCGCAGTCGGCGTATGTAATCGAGATCAAGTTATAACCATTTGACAGGTTGGAATCCTTAACTAATTTTCGGAATTTATCACATTTTTCATTTAATTATATGCCCAGTGATTTGCTAGAAAATAACATGAAATCGAATATTTCAATCCCTTCCACACGGCACGAAATGCTTATTTTTGTGTCAGCCTTCATTGGAATGGCGGCCATAAAATTGAACTTACAATTTGCAACACTTTTATTCCTTTTTAAGGACTGTAAATACAATAAAAAGAAAAAGCGAAGTCGTTTCGGTACAGCCCATTTAGGGCGTTGTATTGGTGGAAGGGAAAGGGTTTCACCATCCGTAACCAAGAATGGCGAGCTCTATGTCCGGTAGCCTTAAGGAGGGGAGAGCCAGCTTAAAACCCGTTTATGCCCAGAACTTTTTATTTCGATTTTGAAAATTATAAGCATTTTATTAAGTCAAAATGAGGTATATTTATTAAATTTAGAGTAATTTTCGCAAATATAGTTTTCTTCAAGCAATACGGGAGTGGGTGTGAAAGTGCCCATTGATCACGAGTCCTATTAGAATACCACGGAATGATATTTCGATTATAAATGTAGTTGATGATGATCAATTACATTTTTTACTGTTAAATAACTTTATATTTCATTACAGACACTATTTTACAAATCTTTAGTTAAATCATCTATTTAAACTAACGTTTGAATATAGTCTCAAAGCTATAAAATCTGAATATTTTCACCACATTTGTTTAGATTATATGACACAAATTTTTTCTCTTTGTGATATTCAACAAAGCAATATCTGTAAAGTGGAACTTGGCATCTCTCATAAGCCATTACCGTCTTCACCTTGTGAAGCTTGCCCTTTTGTGATGAGATGACGTTCATGGGTCTCAAGAGCAGGTTTGCTTATCCTGTAAGAATATCGCATTGGCCCTGGTGTCTTCGGAGCGGTGTCATACTTCTGTGGAAGTGTTGCCCAAATCTTCACCTGATCTACCCGTTCAGGAGGTAGCACCAAGAGCATCTGGCAAATCTAGAGTCTGAAGCTTCTCAGTTATCTTTGCACAGTAAATGCCATATGCTGAAAGATGCATGTTGAGATATAACGGTGATATTCTGTGCAGAAACATAACAGAAACAAGACCAACGGTGCTTCATAAGCAGACTAGATATCCATTGAAATTCAACAGAAATAACAAACATACTGATATCAAAAATATGTTTTTGAATCTGATTTTTATATTTGGAACTTTTCTTCAATTATTTTTATCAAGGTTTAGATAATTGTTGTAAAACCATATCTTCAAGCATTATGTGTCACAAATATTGCAATTACTTTGGTTAAAGCCCAATGCTCTACCCACTGAGCTATCCGGGCTCATTACTTTGGTAAAAATGCCTAATAGGTTACGAACATGTTTGTAGGACTCATGTCCAATGGGCACTTTCATGTCCACCTTAAGTTTTTCGTATCATAGAATCACACTGAGTGCACAAGAACACAATCTAGTGACAATTACATCAGTGCACATATTAGTATGATCTTTCTCAGCTAACAATTCAATTACACAGATTATAGTGTGTGTATGATGCTTACCACCTCTTTAGAGCTTGTGATGGCATTCCAAACATCCTTCCTTCCTTGTAGTTGTCAAAAAGTGATAAAATGTGATAATTAATAGGCACACACGCATACATGCTCATTGTTGTGTCTATTTCTTGCTGAGAATATCCAGACATATTTAAAAAGTCTTAGATTCCTCTAATAATTTAATATCTTAGAGGGCACAAAGTGCCCATTGGGCACAAATGGGTTTTAACAAAGAGAAAATAGTTTAATATTCATTCGATTGTTAAGCATGATAGAATTGTTGTTGGCAATTGCTGCACATATCCCAGTATTGAAATGCTTCCTGGCAACCAGAAGCAACTTCAGTAATGTCAAAATTCCAATTTTAACATTCTAAAATAAAATATTCAAAATTTCCCGTCTTTATAACAATATACTGTTTCCCTTTTGAATTCCATGTTTATAAGAATTTTCATCCTTTTCCTTGTTAGAGTGTGTATAAAACCTCCACCTACAAAATGAACCTCAATCACTAACACAGCTTGTGATTTATATATTTTATTCGGAACATCTGAAAATATTAATATTTTTGTAAATAAATATGTTATATAAAATCTAATATAAATCCTATTGATGTGAATGAGGTACAGATTGTAGTACAACACTATGGGAAGAAACTCTGAAAAAATCATAATTATCCATGAAACACTAAGGGAGTTATGAAGAAAACCGTGATATATTGTTAAAAAGGCGAGAAAGTTTGAACATCTTATTTGTAAAGGTTATTATTAGTATTATGACAGTATTGAAGTTGCTTCTGATTGTTAGGATGCATGCCAATACTGGGACATGTGCAGCATTTGTCAACAAAGTTTGTAGCATATTTAACAATCGAATGAATATTGGCCTATTTTCCCCATGATAAGTTGGGACTCCCCCCTCCTAGTACTCATTTTTAATGTAGGCAGAGTGAACCTTAGGGCCATGTGCACCTCGGGAAGTGGAAATCTCTTTTCTTAAAAAGCTATTCTTCCGAATGTTGGGCAAGGCAGGAAAAAGTATGACCAGCGAATCCATCTCACAGAGATTTGGATGTTGCGATGGTTGGCATGACAGCGTGCGCAATGGGCATGTGCAAGGAAGGATCTTTCAAAGTCGTGCCCCATCAGCAACAAGATGGTGAAAAAACAGCTCCGCTAATATGGTCACGTCAGAAGAAGAAATGAACACCACTTAGCACTGAAAGCTCTTGCAATCGAAGAGCCGAAGAGAGGGAAGAAGGCGTCCTAAGGCGACATGGAAACGAACTGCTGAGAATGCCTTAAGGAAAAGTGAACTGCCGTTAGATCTGGTGCAAGAACGTCAGACGAGCCGACCGTGAGTGAGTTCGGGAGTGCCGTTTTATGGGTACATATACCGCATGAAGAAGGAGAAGAAGTAAATTTTCTGATGGGGAATAGAACTTACGTCCTTCCGGGCGAAAAGAGCACACCTTCCCCTCCTCGGCCAGGCATCCCCTGTTGTAAATTCAAGGAGGTACATTATTTAACATTGTATTTCGTACTAATACTGCTATTATAACTATGTGTTAGAGGGGTTTGCTGTCAAGAAAATGTAATAAAACTGATGTATGTCACCTCACATTCGGGAGATAGTGGGTTCGAATCGCACCATTGGCAGTCTGAAGATGGTTTTCTGTGGTTTTCCATTTTCACACCAGGCAAATTCTTGTGCTGTTCCTTGAGTAACGCAACGGCCGCTTCCCTCAAACTCTTAGCCCTTTCTTATCCCATCGTCGCCATAAGAACTATCTTTACCAGCGCGACGAAAAGCTAATTGGAAAAAATTGATAGTTGGGGTTGGTAGAAGATATTCAGTGTATCTGCTCCGTAAGAGGTGACTAACAGGAGCATGGTTTGGCAGCCACGATCTCCTCAGCTGAGTTTGATATTTATTCTATTTTCTTGTGTCAGGCTCTTCGCTTTCATCTTTCCTATCCGGCCTCTCTTGCTCAACTCTTGCTCCTTTCCGACCCTGACGGTATTACGTTTATGGAATTTAGGGAGTCCTTCATTTTCACGCCCTTCGTAGTCATCCTATACTTTGCCTATACCTTGATTTCTCGAAGTGTTGGACTTCTTTCTTTTTCCACACTGATTACTCTTGATAAAGGATGTTTGCCCAGTAGTACTTCATCTTAAAAAAATAACCACCACCAGCCCTTTCCACGCTCTTCCGTTACTGCTTCCACTTATATTTGCCATATTCGTTACTCGACCTCCATTGGTCAAATCTTGTTCTCTGCCAATATCAACGGTGTTAAGTTGTTCTTTCCACCCGGCATGAATAGCTTCGGTGGTAGAGCGCTGGCTTTCTGACTTGCAGTTTGCAAGTTGGATCCCGAATCTGTCCGGTAATATTTGAAGTTGTTCAAAGACGTCAGCCTCGTATCGCTGGATTTATTGGTACGTTAAATAACAACTACGGGACAAAATTCCTGCTTCTCGATGACATCTCTCTAAGGCCCAGTTGTATAAAGACATCTGACCGGAGATCAATTTAGAGGAACCTAGTTCTGAAAATGAACTGAGATTACGAATTCGTCGCGTTGTATAAAACTGAACTCAGTTTACAACTGTGTAGTTCAAATGTAATCGCAGTTCAGAAAAGTGGACGTTGCAACACCGCAAAACAAGTGAAATACGAAATAGCTTTGTCCGTTGGATAATACTTAAATGGTTGGATTGACATGGCCGTCACTGTCAGCAAATAAAATACGAAATTGTTTTGCTCCTTGGATAATACCAAATACAGTAGAGACAATACGCGACACTCAGCGAGATATCGAGGGACAGCTATTAGAGCTCTCTCCAGCGGATTGACCTGAGAACTACTGATTCTGTCATAGGAGCACGTGTATTTGTGTGTGAAGTTTTTGGTGTTATTTATGCGTTTTCAGTGAGTTAACATAATTAAATAGTAGCGTGTGTCATTCCTTGATATCTTCTCTCAACATGAGGGGAAAGGTATGTGCTGTGTTCGGCTGCAGTAAGTATGAAGTAGAGAAGAATGGGCGGTCTTTCTTCCGTTTCCCTCGTGACAAGAAAATGTAAGTAATATTGTGTTTGCATATATGTTCTTCCAGTGACAAAGAGATTTTATAGTACTTCATAATCTTCTGACCTGCTCGACCCATCTCTTAACTGGCCTAAAATATAATGCGCATATTTTATTGTATAGTGCAGCAGTTAACCTTCAGTACCGATGTGTTGTGGTAGGTGCGATCTGTGGGTTTGATTTAATTCAGGAAAATACTTATGCATATGAGTGTGGCTGGTTGTGTTCCAAGTTACCCCATTCGGAATGCCGTAATGCGTTGTCTAGCACTGAAGAAAATATGGGTGATTTAAGAAATGTGAATATTTTGTTAAAGCAATATAATGATGCAAATTTGCTTTACCGTAATGTAATGGCATTACGGTAAGTATTGATTATAGTGAAAGTTTGAATGTTTTTGAGGCTAAATTTATAGATTTTCTTTCTGTTAGTAGGCTTCAAGTTAAAAGGAAAATTGTCTAGCTCTTAAATGTAAATTCATTGAATCATGTGTGTTAAGGAATGTGGCGATATATTTGTTGACAAGTGTTTTAATATGATGATACAATTCTTTTAAATGAAAAAAAAGAAATATCTAACCGTAAACGTTCAGGCAAGAATTCTAAAGCTAAAAAGGTAATGCATAAATGAAAGATCAAGCCCTTTCAGAGCAGTCCATTTCACATCTTCATTTATGTCTAAAATAAATAATAACATGTTCTTTCATTCATTTATCCAGAGTTGCTTTAGCAACTTTGAAGTTAATATCTTAGTAACACTTTCTTTCTAGACGTAATTTATTTATCCATTTCCGTTTTTGAATTTAGCGCGAATTTTCAGGCCAAGCCACTATGAGCGACTTGTCTCCCATTTTAACAAGGCTAAATCTGGAAGTGTCGGGTATTGACTCTGCTGTATTTGATATTACTTACACGATGAATTGAACTGGCCGTGACTGTCGGCAAATGAACATCGTTTGCAGCATGTACTGAAATTTCTCCACATGCTTTTTCTTGCAGCGAACACAGGAGAAGGAAAAACGGATCTCCGACTTCGCTCAGTCAACCCTTATCTTTTTTTTCTGAATTCGATGGTATTAGATTTGCGAAGCCTAGTGAGTCTTTCATTTTCACGGCCTTTGTGGCCGTTCTCCTTTTATTCATTCTTTGAAGAATCGATTAGTGTTAAGAAGGGGTGATTGCCCAGTTGCACCAGGCTCGTTCGGTCTTGTGTGGTTTAATATCACGTCAGGATAAAACTGTTGTCACATAGAGCCTGTCGCATGTCCGATTTTCCTTTACGGTACCTGTTACCTACAGCGATATTAAAAGTGTTAAATGCGGCCAGTATCCAGTAATCGGAAGATAGTGGGTTCGAGCCCCACTGTCGGCAGCCCTGAAGATCGTTTTCCGTGGTTTCCCATTTTCACACCAGGCAAATGCCGGGGCTGTACCTTAATTAAGGCCGGGCCGCTTCCTTCCAATTCCTAGGCCTTTCCTCTCCCATCGTCGCCGTAAGACATATCTGTGTCGGTGCGACGTAAAGAAAATAGCAAAAAAAAAAAAGTGTTAAATCGTACATTTGGCCATAGTGCTTTTATGAGCACAGCATAGCGAATACGTAGCTGTCAGGAAAAGGTGAAGCAACTCAGCATGTCAATAGCTAGCTCATATTTCGTACACAGCCCGAATCGAACAGGCAGTCCTCAGCTGGCAAATGAAGCACGTTTGAATACATTACATTTTCTCGAGAAGTACTCGGGTCGCTTTTCGGAATAATCACAGTACTGAACTTGTAATATTCATAGATTTAAGGCAAGGTGTAGAGAACAACGTTGTTCCATTTCAAAAACAAAGTTAATAACATTATCTCAGAGGATATTGACGCCATTGTATCTTGAACGGTCCATAGAAAATGCTGAACCCTCTATATCCCAGTAATGAGACATCTTAAAACATGAACGAGATAATGTAAATATCGAAAGCAATTCATAGAGGTTATGCTGCAGAATTATGTTTCATTGCATTATAAGAGACACAACACAGCTTATATAGGGACAACAACTATAGCTAACAATGTATTACGTTAGTCTTTTGCGTATTTTCTTATGATTTATCGTAACAAAGCAGATAATATTATGTTCACAATCAGCTGTTCTTGTATCTCGAATAGAAAACAACTCCTTGAACTGAGATCAAACAATTTAATCGGAGAAATTTCTCCAGTCAAAGTTAATCTTAATTCAGCGTGAATTGATCTCAGATTAACGTATATACAAAAAAAATCCGAGTTTAGCGTGATGAGATCAAGTTCGTCTCTGATCTACGATCAAACGGTTTATAGAACCGGCGAGAGCGAGAAAATATTATTATTATCATTATTATTATTATTATTATTATTATTATTATTATTATTACGGTATTATGTCTGTTTTGTGTAGACAGTATTTCATTTTCGCGTCATTCATGGTCCTTTCCTTTTGTTGATCAGTATATCCATTCATTTTACTCAGTGCATCAGTATCTGAATAATGAACCCAAGATCGCATGATACATCCTGGCTGGTGTAGTCGATTTTCAAAGAGCGTGCCAAAATCTTGTGATTCAAAGTCATCGTTGGTGGTATGCTTAAAAACTCTGATGGTACATTGAATATCAAGCAGGAAAATGATACTTACTCAGCCATGGAAACCGTGCAGCAGAAATACGCTTTCGCCGCCGGACAGTAGCACAATCGGGGTGCCGAAATTGGTGTACAAAACTCGCTATCCGAGCTAACATTATTATTATTATTATTATTATTATTATTATTATTATTATTATTATTATTATTATTATTATTATTACTTCTTTTACGGAAATATTGGACTTCTGCCGGTATTTTTGTAAGATTACATTTTAGAAGGAATGATTAGCAAGGTAATAATCGCCTCCCAACATCTCGCACCAACGTAGTGCACTGATTTCTCTATCACTCTGGGTTGCATTCAGTCTCGTCTAACTCACACAACGTGATTATATGCAGGTCGACATCTCATAGCTTCGTACAACCATACATTGAAACCAGTGGACAGAGCAATTCTAGTAAGGATGACCTATGCGTGTACCTTAAATAATCAAGTCGAATAGCATTTGACAAAACATTATTTTCTGTGCTATAATTAACTATTATGTTTAAATTTATCTTTCAGAAAGAAATGGGAATATGTCACGGTATAGTTTCATATTGCAAAAGTGCCAAACTTGAGCTGCACTTCCCAGCAGAATCCCAGGCATTGTGAGAGTCCCCGTTTTATTTTAGCACCACAATCGATTTTATTGCGTCTTGCTAATCGCAGATTGATGTGCGATGCTGTGCTCACTTCACCTCCGGCGCACTCAACTGCCCTTCCCCGCCACCACTGATCCTAACAGTGCTCTGTTACTGCACCACTCTGCGTATTACTTGCATACCACCTCTTCCCCTTTAAACGTTCCCGGGCCATTTATAAACATGACGGAATCATGAATTACGTATCTCCAGGGATGTGTTATATCTGAATACATGACCATAAAACTCTCATCTTCATAAATAAGGGAAGGTTATACTATTATCACGGAATAAAGTATTAGCACCGCATATTTTCATTTCAGTTAAACAATAATGTATTGAGTATTAAGCTCGCCGGTAAAAAAATTAATCGCCCACGGAGAAAAATTACAAGCATTATTTAATACCGCGTATCTCCTCCTTTGGTCTTGATAATCGTCTACCGAGCTCGATAGCTGCAGTCGCTTAAGTGCGGCCAGGATCCAGTATTCGGGAGATAGTAGGTTCGAACCCCACTATCGGCAGCCCTGAAAATGGTTTTCCGTGGTTTCCCATTTTCACACCTTATTTAAGGCCACGGCCGATTCCTTCCCACTCATAGCCATTTCCTGTCCCATCGTCGCCATAAGACCTATCTGTGTTGGTGCGACGTAAAGCAAGTAGCAAATAATAATAATAATAATAATAATAATAATAATAATAATAATCATAATAATATTAGTAATCATAATAATAATAATAATAATAATAATAATAATAATAATCGTCTGTGTTCGGTTAGAAAGTGAGTCCACAAGGTTATACAGATAGGTCACATCCAGGTTAAGCCACTCGTTGAGGATTTGATCCCGCAGTTCCACCAAATTGCGGGGATGCTAATGTCGGCGTTTTATCCACTGTTCCATGTACCACAGATTTCCTATGAGGTTCAAGACAGGTGATTTTGCAGGCCAAGCGAAATGCAATACGGTAGGGAAGTGTTCATAAAACTGGTCACATTCGTCCAGCCCGATGAACTTCGCTGTTTTCAACTCTATTATATTTTAAATTCACCAAAATCCTATGTTTTAAAACAATGGGCAATATGTTTTTCTTATTATTATTTGTGACTCGGTTTTCCATACGTGCGAATGGTTCCTTTCAACCTAAAGTGAAGAAATGGCACTGGCATGATGGTCCTGATTTGCTTTTAAGTTGAGGGTATTCTTTTTTTATTATTTTATTTACCGAATTTTTTACGCGAAATTTTCTTCAGACGATCAGTAAAAGTTCCCCCAGTCTATGAGGCCCGACGGGGTACCACTCGATAGAAAAGACATCGTTTTCGATAAAAAAAAAAAGAATCTTTATTACATTTTTAAAACAGTCCCTATTCCTTGTAATTTTTTGTACGGTTTCGGTGAAAAGACCGCTATCTTAAAAAGCGAATGTATGGTAGAATACGCCTTAATTCAAAACTACTAATGTATTCTAACTAGGAAATACTGACGGTTTCAAGTTATGGACCAGAATAGTGTTTTCCATTAAAATACGCAGTTTTAGTTTATTTTTTAGAACTCGTATTCCACAACCGTTAAAAGCAATAGATTTAACAGCTATTGGTACAATTTGACATTCGACATACATGCTCTTCTACCTGCGTACACTGTACATAAAAATAAGATATATATATTTTTTAAAAAGAATGAAAATGAGATTACCGTTCGGGAAATATTACATGCCACTATGGCTTTAAAATTAATTGACTCGGTTAGGAATCGTTTGTGAAGATTCGGATGGCTGTTGCGCCACGGTGTTTGGTTTTGGTTTGGTTTAATGTCACACTCATCGCAGTTATTCATCGGAGTTTTCAGGAACGTAAGGATGGGAAAGGGGTAGGATGCAGTCTATACTTTCCAGTTATACGTAAAGTGATGAGTACACGAATATGATATTACCAGCAAGACGTAATACAAAAGAAGCACGGTGTTTATACAAAGAACGATTTCCTGGACGAAGACTACCCGCTCAGGATCGGTTTCGAAAGGATTTAAAGACGGCTGAGTGAAACGATATCCTTTGGAAGGGACCAATCCGCCGGGCTGAGTGGCTCAGACGGTTAAGGCGCTGGCCTTCTGACCCCAACTTGGCAGGTTCGATCCTGGCTCAGTTCGGTGGTATTTGAAGGTGCTCAAATACGTCAGCCTCGTGTCGGTAGATTTACTCGCACGTAAAAGAATTCCTGCGGGACTAAATTTCGGCACCTCGGCGTCTCCGAAAACCGTAAAAGAGTAGTTAGTAGTACGTAAAACAAATAACATTATTATTATTAGGGACCAATCCGTGATGCGCCAGTGGCTTCCGATGACACTGAAGAAGCTTCGGGGCCGATGACCTAGCTGTTAAGCCCGATTAAACAACATACGTCATCACCAAGAATCTGCGTGTGATATGATATTGGGAACAACCAGCACTCTACCTCATAATCTGAATACCTAAGCCAGCGTCTGTGCTGCGCATATTGCATCGCAATATATTGAACACTTCGGATATGATATGTGATCATAATTACAACTGCTATGCTCTCAATTATTACGGCTCATGTATGATTAAAATAAATGCGAACACAAATTTTACTTCTACCGAGATTGAGAGCACGACAGAACATTGGCCCATAAACGCCACGGAGAAGTCGCTTGCAGCTTTTCGTATTCTGTAATATTTCAATATCAATACAGTTTCTGATCAAATGCAGAGCGTTCCCTTCATGTTTCTATGCTTGCATTCATTAATTACCTCCTTATAGCTGGTTTGACATTAACGAATACACGTGTTTCAAGCCATTTACAGAACAGTATTAATTATCGGAGGACAGGGAATGCGTTTTCTGTTAGATTATAAAATGCGCATTACATTGATAGCAAAGAAACAGGGATGGTGATTAACGTGGTGTATTTCCAACCATTGTTGTGTTTCTCTACGGGTGCGGGAAGGAAGTGAGATAAATCTTCGTAATGAGTTTTTACTATCGGATGCCCCTCCTCAGGTCAACCTCATAAGATAAGTTAATGAGATGAAATGAAATGGATGATGTGATATACTAGATGTATGTATAAGTCTTTTCCGGTTTCACTAAGAAATGGCGCTAGCGAACAGTACGCAGCGTATGAATTTGAAACATTCGTCAATTTGATCGCTTGACATCAACCTACCAGCACACACGAGTTGAGTCCGCCAAACACTAGCGTCTGTGTTGTATCGTTCAGTGATCATGTCGACGTTTGTGTCTGAAAAAGAACATTTGCGGCACGCATTGATTTTCTTATTTAATCAAAAGAAAACGGCTGTGGAAAGTCATCGTTTGTTGGTAGAACATGTGAGACGTGGTTTCGACAATTTAAACGTGGTGATTTCAATGTGAATACAGAAGTGCGAGGACGAGCAATCGCAAATACAACAGCAATTGGCAAAAGCATTAAATGTGTCGCATGAAATAATCAGCAGACGTTTATGAGCAATGGGGAAGATGAGTAAACTCGGTAATTGGGTCCCACGCGATTTGAATGGATGGCAAATAGAAAATCGCAAAGTCACTTGTGAAATGGTGCTTCAACGTCACGAAAGAAAATAATTTTTGTACCGAATTGTGGCAGGGGACGAAAAATGAATTTATTCTGAAAACCCGAAGCAAAGAAAATCGTGGCTCTCACCTGGCGAAGCCGGTTCTTCAACACCAAAGCCAAATTGCTTAGGCAAGAAGACCATGCTTTGTGTTTGGTGGGACCAGAGCGGTATTGTGTATTATGAACTCTTGAAGCCCGGCGAAACCGTTATTGCACAACGCTGTCGCCAACTAATGATTAATTTAAATCACGCATTGATCGAAAGACGAACGGAATCGACCAGAAGTGGGCGAGAAGGCATGGCAGAAACCAGTGAAATACACCTTGAAATCGCTTGGCATCCTGCACCTGCCGTACTGCACCGACCTGGCAAAATCTGACTATCACCTCTTCGCATCAATGGGGCACGCACTCGCAGAGCAGCAAATTAGCAATTTTGAGGAAGCTGGAGAATGGCTCGACGAATAGTTTGTAGCAAAAGACAAGCAGTTTTTCTGGCATAGTGTTCATAACTTACCTGAAAGATGGGCGAAGTGTGTAGAAGCCAATGGTCAATATTTTGAATGAATAAAAGATCAATTTCCTATGAAAATTATGTGTTTTCTTCACCTCATAAACCGGCAAAAACTTGTGCATACACCTGCTATAATTGTAGGAAGCAAGAGGGTGCAAACCACTGCCAGCACATAGCCTACTCCTGTCGAGAAACATCAAGGGGTCTACTAGAGACTTAACATCCCAGTCCGATGTAACATCAATAGCATCATACGTCATCACTCCAAACGAACACTACAGACAGTTTTGAATAGAATTTAAGGCTTTTGGCACGAATTTTAGTTATGAAAGTTGTACACCACAACGGCCCCTACCCTGCCAGCCAACATGATAATGGTGACACCTTTTTCGACAAACGGGACTAGAGCCGGCTGACCACGGTGTCACACCACACTGGCCGCATAATAATAATAATTGTACCGGGAGCTACACCTCAACGCCGCGCATTAAAAATGAGCGCCTTAAGAACTCCCCTATCGATCAAAAGGTGAAACTAATAACACAACAAGTTGAAACTTTAATCAGAAGATGTCACCACCGAAAAATTAAGTAATTGTTTTGTTGTGAAGTTTCCTAAATAGACTGAATTTCTCCTTGTTTTGTTTTGGTATACATCAAGAAGTTTGGACATTTTTCTCCAGATGGCACTACTAAAAACTATGATCATGCACTCTGGTGCAAAGCGAAAGAAATTATAAATTAAAGATGTTTTGTATTTCTAGGTTTTCAATAGCTGATCTACGTTCATTTATTTTTGGGTTGGCAACCCTCCTTTTTTCTTTCCACCAGTTTTGAATCTGGCCAATTAAACATTTCTGTAATTAATTTTCAACCTATCACAAAGTTCTTGTTCGATTTTGAGTGTTACATTTGAAGTTAACTAATAAAATTGAGAGGGTGTGGCTGGTTTAGTCTTGAATGATCTCGAACCTTCCCTGAGGGTTTATAAACTGCAGATTTTCACGTTTCCTGGCCAATTGATCGTCGTCTTGCTGAGTGTGGGTGTTTAAGCAGGAGGCGGGCCGCCACTTTCTTCGGTCAGCAGAACATCTATACGGTAATGGCCACATAAATTCATTCTTTCTTGCTACCTCCGCAAATTATCCCGTGGGGAAGGTTCGAATCTTTACTACGTAACCTACCTTTTCTAAAATGTAACTTTTCTTTTGGTTAATGTAAAAACATAAAATCTTTGATTGTAAATTGGGGATAGAGAGTGAGTTACCCTCTCGAGCTCCCCTTCATCTTGGTTTGAGGTGTCTGCGATTTAGCAACCTTTTTTCCTGTAATGTATCACCGTTATTTCCATGCGAGCCACCTCAAGTAGCTTGGGATTAGCCCCTGTTTCATTGGCCTAGAGCACGGTAGTTTCTAAATATTTCATTATCTGGAGTGCAGTGTACGCAGCCATTCAGTTTGTGTTTCGGGCCGTTTAGTTAACCTGTTCTTTTTCACAAAAGCCCTATAGGTTGGGTACTAGATACCCTTGTTTCAAATTGTAGTTGGGCCATGGAAGGCCAGAGAGTGTAAAGTTTTGATGTTGCCTTGAGTAGGCTGGAATAAACTGAGAGCCTGTACGTTCTTTTCAAAGTTTTGTAACAGTAAAGTGTGCCTTTGGGAGGCCATATATGTTGTAATTTAGGGAGCAAGTGCTCCTGAATGAGGGGAGTTCTGCCCTTGATAAATAATACCACTTCCATTTGTAAAATTGTAAAACTAGGGTCTTGAAGCCCAGAATCTATAAAAACCACTAATCTTGGATTTTCCTACTCTTGTTTCAAGATTGCTTTGTACCTGATATATTGTTATGTTCACTCAGTGAAAAAAAGAGTGTTAAGTTTGTTTTCGGAAAAGAAATATAACCTTTTAAAGTTTTAATTCAATTCTTGATGTTGTAGTCAGACCAATTTAAGTCCGCACATTTTTTCACCATCTCTGCGTTCCACACAAACCCCGGGATAATAATAATAATAATAATAATAACTTTGATTGTGTAATTAATGAATTGCATTTTGATATTTGTACGTTGTAAGAAAAAGCGTATAAAATCGCGTGGAACAGGTACAACAACAAAAACTCAACATCTCGTAACGCTAAATTAAAACACTATAACACTGTAATTAAGCCTCGAGTATTATACGAATCATAAATCTTGATCATTCGAGGCAGATCACTAAATAAAACTTTAGAAAAACAAGAAAGGAAAATTCTTAGGAAAATCTGGATGGAAAAGAGGTCATCTGAATTACATCAGCATTCTCAGAAAATATCAGACACTATTAGAAAAAGTCGACTGAACTTTTGTGGGTATACTCAAATAATGCACAATGAAATGAAAACCTACAACCTGTTTTCCAGTCAGTGACCGGACCAGGAATGGAATTAATGAAGCCCCCATCTTGAGGCGGGGATACGAATTGTGCCAGCTGCCGAGGTCTGTCGCACTCCTCTGGGACAATGATTAATCACTGACAGATGAAATGAAATTATAGTGGAGAGTGTTGCTGGAATGAAAGATGAAAGGAAGATGCGTAGTATCCGAGTAAAAAGCCTGTCCTACCTCCGCTTTGTCCAGCAGAAATCTCACATGGGGTGACCGGAATTTGAACCACGGAACCCAGTGGTGAGACGCCGACGCGCTCAATCAATCAATCAATAATCAATCAATCAATACTGATCTGCATTTAGGGCAGTCGCCCAGGTGGCAGATTCCCTATCTGTTGCTTTCCTAGCCCTTTCCGAAATGATTTCAAAGAAATTGGAAATTTATTGAACATCTCCCTTGGTAAGTTATTCCAATCCCTAACTCCCCTTCCTATAAATGAATATTTGCCCCAGTTTGTCCTCTTGAATTCCAACTTTATCTTCATATTGTGATCTTTCCTACTTTTATAAACGCCATTCAAACTTATTCGTCTACTAATGTCATTCCACGCCATCTCTCTGCTGACAGCTTGGAACATACCACTTAGTCGAGCAGCTCTTCTTCTTTCTCTCAATTCTTCCCAACCCAAACACTGCAACATTTTTGTAACGCTACTCTTTTGTCGGAAATCACCCAGAACAAATCGAGCTGCTTTTCTTTGGATTTTTTCCAGTTCTTGAATCAGGTAATCCTGGTGAGGGTCCCATACACTGGAACCATACTCTAGTTGGGGTCTTACCAGAGACTTATATGCACTCTCCTTTACATCCTTACTACAACCCCTGAACACCCTCATAACCATGTGCAGAGATCGGTACCCTTTATTTACAATCCCATTTATGTGATTACCCCAGTGAAGATCTTTCCTTATATTAACACCTAGATACTTACAATGATCCCCAAAAGGAACTTTCACCCCATCAATGCAGTAATTAAAACTGAGAGGACTTTTCCTATTTGTGAAACTCACAACCTGACTTTTAGCCCCGTTTATCAACATACCATTGTCTGCTGTCCATCTCACAACATTTTCGAGGTCACGTTGCAGTTGCTCACAATCTTGTAACTTATTTATCACTCTATAGAGAATAACATCATCCGCAAAAAGCCTTACCTCTGATTCCACTCCTTTACTAATATCATTTATATATATAAGAAAACATAAAGGTCCGATAACACTGCCCTGAGGAACTCCCCTCTCAACTATTACAGGGTCAGACAAAGCTTCACCTACTCTAACTCTCTGAGATCTATTTTCTCAGCCACGCAGGCTGCTCAAATAATGGACAATGAAGGACTTACTAAAGATATATTTAATTATACCTCCTCACAAAAGTCAAGAATAATTGGACAATCGACTTTGAAAGAAATCAACATAACAGGTGACATTATATAGGACAGGCGTAGCTTTAGAACGTTGCTGAACAAACATCATTTTGCTGAAAAATCCAAGGTGGGGACCACCACTGAATGGACGGAAAGAACAGAAGAAAAAACACGGCGAAAGGATGAAGAGATTGCGGGAAGTGAAGAAAGCATATTCATCTGCAAAATAAGTTCAACCGCGCTCCTCAGTTGGGCTCAATGTTGTGTAATAATAATAATAATAATAATAATAATAATAATAATAATAATAATAGAGGTAATATTTTTTCCTGGTCTTTTCCAAATCACTGTATTTTAGAACTGTACAATAGGTCAGTTTGGCCCCGTTACCTGTCCAGATGGCCTTCCTAGTAGTAACCAGCTATTGGTGGTTGATGGTGTGATGAAGACTAGCATAGATACCTAGTTCTCGAAGCAGAGGATATGATCAGAAGCAGCAAAACCATCCTACCGCTGGATTAGAACCCTGGATCCAATGAACAGAGGCTACTACGCTACCCATTCAACCGGGGAGCTGGACAGATTACAACATGCACTGCTGTGATTGAAATAATCGGTTTATAGGCCTAAATCGACAGGTGTGAACACATAAACTTAAGATCCAAAGCTATAAAAAATGCATATTCACCCAAGTATAATACTCTAGCACTCAATCAATTGACATACATATTGTGCCGTAAAATGCGATCGCTTTGAGAATTTATGGCGTCATGATGGCGACAACAAAGACGTCAAAGTTGACTGATGGTAAGTGTTGAAGAGTCACCAGTTTACGAGTATCGTCGAACAGGCGTATTTCATACAGTCAGATCATAAATTATGGTGCTCTATTACTTTTGGCTGTAATTAAATTATTGACAATAATTGTATTGGTAGAAATAAACATATTGAAATCCCTTGCATTTGTACATATCAAAATATAATTTGTTAATTACTCACTCAAAGTAATTGAGCATCATGATTAATACAACTGATTTACTGACAAATGAGGAGCTGCCTTTCTAACGTGATAAAGGCTCTGTTTATCCACCAGGTCATGCATTCGATTCCCCATCAGAAAATCGAAAAATTTAGAAATGAGTTATCAACAGTTGGAAACAGACATGGACGTGCGGTTCATGGGGCCTAAACCAAAACTGGATACCACGTTTGTTCCTGGGTACAAGGAATGGCAGCCATGGAGCTGATAAGTTCATCCCACTTATTGCTATGGTTAAGGAAGGTGAAAGTCTTTCACTTTTACTCAATTAAGACTTTGGTCTGGAGCGTGGTGTGGTATGGAAGTGAAACATGGACGATAACTAGTTCAGAAACGAAGAGAATAGAAACTTTTGAAATGTGGTGTTGCAGAAGAGTGCTGAAGGTGTGATCGTTAAATAGAATCACGAATGAAGGGATACTGAAGCGAATTGGTGAACGAGAAGAAGAGGTAGAATGAAAGGACACATAATGATACTACCCCAGGATTTGTTCATTTGGTTTTTGATTTAAGTGTATGGGATAAGAACGGTAGGGACATACCAAGGTAAGAATATAACAAGCAGATTAGAGCAGATGTAGGAGGCAGCAGTTACGCAGAAATGAAAAGGTCAGCACAGAATAGGGTGGTATGGAGAGCTGCATGAAATCAGTTTACGGAATGATGACTCAAACACACAAAGGGCTTCCATGACCTTTGCGGAGATGGATTCACTCCTTTTACTGAAAGACGCATCAGGTTTACGAATCTCTCCAGTCATGAAACCCACTAATTTGATTGAGTATGTGGTTACAATGGTCATCACCGTACGGTGGGTGTGGTAGAATAACTCCCACGGCTTCGCCTGGCTGTCATGATAGGTTATTAAATGCGGTCCCTGGGGCTCTTAACATTGGAGCGTGGGTTGCCAACCACTGGGCCATTGGCTGAGTCCTAGCATTGCTTCCACTGAGTTGTGCCTGGTTCCTCACTTTCGTCTATCCTATTCGACCTCGCTTGGTCAACTCTGTTCATTTTTCGACCTTGGGAATCCTAGGGCTCTTTCATTTTCACGTCCTTCATGGCCCTTGTCTTTCTATTATATGATACTCGAGTAGAAAACATACAAATTTACAGTTAATGTGCAAGTCAGTATGAAGTAAACAAAACATACTATGTGAAATCATATTACACCATCCTCTGTGCTAGATGCTGGACACAGAGGGCACTGAAGCATGTGGCTCGTAGTTTGTTCTTGTCCATATTCACAACTTGTTTCACTTGTTCAACTTCTTCAAGTTATCCCTGGACCTTCCCACTCCTGATCGTAGCCTGTTCAGGTACTTTCACACCAGTCAGACAGCTGGTAACTGCTCACCTGCTGACATCCATCCGCGGAGGTGAGGGGTCCTCTTCTTCCACAGCTCCAGCCTTGCCTTTTCTTGTGAGACGGTAAGCACCTCAGATGTCCTCAGGAAGCACTTCCGGGATCTCAGATGTTGCTGAGGAGGAATGTGTCCGTGCAGCGGGTGGGTGCTGCTCTGTTCCACTGCTCCGTGTTGGAAGCTATTTCTCTATGTACATAGGGTGGCGCTATTCAAGTCACGTAGTAAAGCTTACCTGTCGGAGTAGGCTTTAAGCAACCTGTAATCAACCTGCAAGTTTCACTGGGAGCTGTACTTACATGAGAAAACCTGTATTTGAATCGTTTGTTTCAGAAACGACACTTCTCCAACGTACCAAATTGTTCAGAAAACAGGAAAAACTGTCTGTAGTGTTTAATGCCATTTCTATCCTTCCGATATTTAATATGCTTATTCTACTGTTGAAATGACTATGACAGATAGCTTGTTTTTATGAATTAGTCCAATACGTTCCTTTACAGATTTTGTTGAAAATGGTGGAGACGTGCTGTTTCTGCAACAAACACCATTAATGAGAATATAAGGAAGTGTAACATTGATTTTTAACGTCATTTCAATTTCAAAAGGACCTGTATTTGTATTGAGGAAATAAAGTGTTTAAACCCATTATTTAATACTTATTTCTAAGACTTACTTATTTGCACATATTATGATTAGACCACATTGTTTAGAAAAATTAACAGAAGAATATTCATTTTATGTCCCTTTCCAATGTTCAAAATATATATAAAACAAAACAACACAATATAATACAAGTAACATGTAAGTCTCTTATCTTTGAACAATGCTTCTCACTTCTATTGCGCTGATGTTGTCCATGCAAATAGTTCATTATAAAACTCATGGTGTTCTTCTCGTATGTGAGATTCCACCTTCTTTGTGTCTGCTAATTTATTTTCATTTAATGGAACACAGCCTTGTGGATAAGCAAGTCTAGTTGGTAACACAGGGAGACGGGTTTCAGAAATAAGCAACTTGAAAGTATGAACGCACATTCCATCAATACAGTATTTTCCTAAGACATGATTTGCCTCATACTGAAACTCCATAAATTGATTTATATGAAACACGACTTTTGAATCTCTTTTCACACATCTTCCTAGCGACTCAAGCTGAAAGAACTGACAACTACTTTGTGAAGCGGGCTGGTTTGAAGTAAAAACAACACCTCTCCAGGATTATTGTTCTTTCTGCACAAAACGGAAACTTTCATTCGCGGCTGACAGGCAGAGATATGTGGTAGAAGTGTTTTTTTCTGCACAAAATGGAAGCCCTTCGTGCATTAATCATGGCAGTAATAATAACTCATATAATGTCAAAAAGTGGAAAAGTGCTGTTTCAGCAACAAACGATTCATTTATGTCAAAAGCTCGCGGAACACATTCTTGCGTCCTTGAAAATCAAGCGTTCGTACTTTGTCCGGAAGGGGTCAATGTTCCATCTAGCAACAGTATACTGAATTGTAACCTTTCATTGTTGTTAACCAGAAGAGAGACAGACTTATTTTCGGCATGTGATGATTTGTTAGTTAAGGAAACGAAGCCAAAGACTGCTTAATGTAGTAAAACGGGATACGTACAGACTACAACACTATTTCACCACTACCTACTAGGTAGTTCCTTCTTTTAAATACCCTCCCGCCAGTTTTTATCAGTGCTGTTTGATTTGTGTGCAAATTATAAACAATAATCCTTTCTGTGTTTTTGTATGGCGATCACCTAGCGAATCTCAAAGAATTTGGATATCTCAACGTTACCAAACTAATTTTCCAGATCTACAAATATTGCATGGGCTTACTTTATTATTGTTATTATTATTATTATTATTATTATTATTATTATTATTATTCCGCTATCACCGACTAAGGGACGCGTTAAAACTTATTTAGCACAATGTTTATTTTCTTTCCCCCCCCCAATTTCTTTTTAACTCATTCCTTCCTGTGTTCTGCTGTCCATGTATATATTTTCTTTTAGTTTTTTGTACAAATTTATGTTAGCTTACTAAGCTTCTAAATTTTGTTCCGTCTTGAATAGTTTCCCGGAAATTCCGATTTTCTATAGAGTATGGTTTGTTTCCACTAACGTATTATTATTTCGTTTCGGCCAGCTATGTACCACGCTATTTCAACCTTTTTCTGTTTTTAGCTTTAACACTCGCCATTACTCCCGAATCCTTCTTCAGTGAGCTTCCTTCCGCTCTTCGGTCTACCTGTCTTCATTTTAATTTTTGTTCGAAAACGCTGCAGACCTTCAAGTTTAACTTTAAAGGGTTACTTTGCAAGATGTCATCACGTAAGATCCCCAATTCTTGTAAACCCTTTTCCAGCTCGGTGAACCAGGCCCCGTTAGTTTCCTTATTCATAAAGTAGGCAAAGGTTCATGTGCACAACCTTATGATTTAATTCGTGTTAAGTGACCATATAAATAAATCTTTCTTTTCCTAATATTATCTGTTTCTTCCTCAATATGCAGGTATAGTTCATGATTGTTGAAGCTCTCTCCCAATCTGGTAGCTATCCGCGAATGGAAGAGAGGACTTTCTTTGAGTCAGTCCACTCATTCATCCACTTATTCATTCATCCAGTCATATATATTGGAATATTCTCCCACCAACGGTCGGGTTCCCCAGCGATAGGCTGAGAGACTGCATTCAATTCATTTCATTCATTCACTCATTCATCCAATGAATCACTCATTCGTTAATGAAACCTCTCTCCCCAGTTGGTGGCTATCTGTGAGAAAAGTGTTTATTCATTCATGCACGACAACAATGATGAAATCATGCATCCACAAACTCATTCATTCATTCATTCATTCATTCATTCATTCATTCATTCATTCATTCATTCATTCATTTAATCAAATGTACGTTGTAATTGCAGGATTTCGTTAAAGTATGCGTATTTTTTTTTAAAATAATGCTATTTATTCGGGGCGTCAACCTGAGAAGATCTTTTCCCCCTACTTTGCACCGTAAGTTATGAACCCTGCGTGTACTTGGAAATTGCGGAAGTGTAAAGTGTTGAATGTGAGGAAAGGAACATTATGGACGACACAATTGCAATTCATCCAATGAATCACTCATTCATTAATGAATCCTCTCTCCCCATTTGGTGGCTATCCGTGAGAAAAGTGTTTATTCATTCATGCACGACAACAATGATGAAATCATGCATCCACAAACTCATGTAGGTATTCATTTATTCATTCATTCATTCATTTCATCAAATGTACGTTGTAATTGCAGGATTTCGTTGCAATTAAAAACTCCTGACCTGGCCGGGAATAGAACCTGGGGCCCACGTCGTCTGCGAAGGCAAGGCAGTCCAACATTATCGCATTTTTTCCACAACCTACCTTTACCCCATTCTTCATTCCATTTTCAGTCATTCTCAACCTCCATTCCCCAATAAAAATTTCTAAAATGCAATTAAAGAGTAGTGGAGAAAGGTCGTTCGCCCATAAATTTGACTTGAGAAAAGGTGTTTTTTTTTTAGAGATTGTCGAATTATGGCCAGAGATTTCTCATCCACTCCAAACTTCTGCAGAACGTTCATGAGCACTCCACGATCTGTGGAATCATATGCCTTTTTGAAATCAATAAAGGTTATGATTGTCCTCTTCTAATTTCTCATTGATCTTATTTTTATAAGTGATTTTAGAATATAAATATGCTCAGCAAATGAACACCCTTTCTTGAACTCGGCCTGGTATTCACCAATTCGTTTATCTGGATGTGTTTCAAGCCTCCGCTGCAATGCTTTGGATAGAATTGTGCATGTTATTGGAAGAAGGGAGATACCTCCTTAGTTGTTGACGTTAGTTTGGTCCCCTTTTTTGTGTAAAGGATGAATGAGTGCATTCTTCCAATCACTTGGTATTTCTTCTTTTTCCCAAATAAAAGTTATTATTATTATTATTATTATTATTATTATTATTATTATTATTATTATTATTATTATTATTATTATTATTATTATTTAAGAAGGATAATGGGCTGACTCGGCCTAAGCAAGGAGTCACCCTCTTGATTAGGAAACTATACAGATATCTACAAATATTTACAACAGAAATAATTACTACATATATCATATACAATAAATTATTATTACTATTATTATTAATAATGTTATTATTGTTGTTGTTGTTGTTAATGCACTCTGCTGGCAGTTACCGTGATATAATGAATATTCCTAAAAGTACATTAGTAGTTACAAATAGCCTCTTTATTTAGGAAAAGTATATCTTTTCTTCTACCTCTTGTCTGAAAAGAGTGTAGAAGTGCTTTATAGGAAGGCTGGAGGAAGAGACGTGAAGCACATTCGTATGGATGAGCTAAACTAATCCGTCCTTACATGCTTTAAGCTAATGCAGCTATCTCTTTATCTAAAGATCTTGATGCTCACGGAATGAGACTCGAAGCTAAGCCGCCACATTTGACACTAATGCTGACAGAGTTGCGCCTCGTTCATAATGTATCGCATAGCGCGGCCTCTTTCAGTAACTGAGGTTACGGCTTCGCTTTTACCAGTAATATAAATCACGAACATCTCTTTTAACAGTGGACTGAACGGGAAACTGCAGCGAGAGAAATTTCAGCAAAGTGGCTATTTAATGGAAGATGTGGATACATTCAATGCGGCAATTCAATTTCAGAACTTGTATTCTATTTCTCCTTTAAATTGTCTTCACTATTTTATGGTAACCCAACACCTACACCGTAACGTTTCATAACGAGTTTCATTTCGCTAAACATCAACGTAGTGGCCCTCGGTTCAGTAGGCTCCCGGCAGAGTCGGGGACTTCTAATCTTAAGTGGTTAATTTCTATTGTTAGGGTACGGTTTCCCAAACGTTTTGTTTCTGAGGCCCCCTGACCACATCCCGTGCATGTACTGTACAAGGATCCCTTAGCCACAGAATATAATAATGCATTCAGTACACGAAAACAGACTTTCTTAATGATACCGGTACTATGTTTGATTTTATTCGTGTAATATTTAGGACTAATATTTACTTTCTTTGTAGCGTCCATGGCTCAGGCGGCAGCGCGCCTGCCTCTGACCGCTGGATACCGTGGTTCAAATCTCGGTCACTCAGTGTGAGATTTGTGCTGGACAATGCGGAGGCGGGACAGGTTTTTCTCCGGGTTCTCCGGTTTCCCCTGTCATCTTTCATTCCAGCAAAACTCTCCATTAACGTGTCAGCTCATCTGTCAGTCATTTATCGTTGCACCAGAGGAGTGCGACAGGCTTCGGCAGCCGGCACATTTTCTATCTTCGCCGCTAGATGGGGCTTCATTCATTCCATTCCTGACCCGGTCGAATGACTGGAAACAGACTGTTAATTTTCATTTTCATTTCATTTACTTTCCTTGAAAGTTTAATTTAGCTTCATTTATATAAGGACTAGCAAGATACCCGTGCTTTGCTACGATATTATACTGAAATTTATAATTGAAAGCTTAACGTTTTATGTATTGTAATGGTTATAGTGTCCGCCATGCCAACTTGCTACGGGCCCGCCTCGTCACCGTATTTGGCCCACCCCCTTACTTCAGCCGCGCCAATCACGTGCACCACTTTAGTGCTAGGGCAGCCACTTTCGCCTCCGCCCGCGGTCCCGCAGCAGAGGACTACGGAAACGACTGGAAGATTAATCTGGAGTCTTCTATCTCGCGAGGTTCCTGGATACATCTAGCATCCGGACTGTTCTGGAAGGCCCAGAGCAGGTATATAAAGAGAGGAGTAACTTGGAGTTAGTCAGTCAGTGAGAGTTAGTTAGTGAGTGAGTGCGAGCGAGATTGAGTTCGCTGGAGCGCAGTCAGTGATGGCCTGGGAGAGTGCAGCCTGATGGAGCATCTGCCTGTTGCAGCCGAGGGCTCGTTCCTGTTTCCCTGATGTCGTGTGTGTGTGTCCCTTGAGGCTGGCTGCTGGAGAAGAACCTGGAGTGTTCTGAAGCAGCGCGAAGGGAACACTGGGTGCCGACGTGTGCTGACTTCGAACGGGGTTCGACGGATTGAGAGAACAGCGGATACTATCCCGACCTGCGAGACTGACGTGTAGGCTGTGGACCGTGACAGCGCTAACGTGTGTGGCTGAGTGGCTGAGTGAGTGTAGTGTACATAATCGATGACTCTCTCTCTCTGTGTGTGTGTGTGTGTGTGTGTGTGTCATTGTAGATGGAACATGAGAAACTAAGAGAGAGAGAGCGCAAACCGTGTGAGTGTACTTGCGTAAGTTGTAATCTCGGCTATCATCTGTGTGTGTGTGTGTGTGTAAATCTGCAATTGTAGTGCTAAGTTAATAAATCCTAGAAATAGGACGCTACCGGGTTCTGTACTCATTTATTCATTTATTTACCCCGCCAACACGCTACAATATAATCCGACGAAATTCGCGATCTAACTCGTTTTCTGAGAGAATCCGCCAAAATTCGCTATGTGACTCGTTTTCTGATAGACTGCCGCAAAGTTACTCCCATTTTTCAATCTTTCTTTCCAGCAATCGATTTCGTACTTCCAGGGCTAGGTCCAGGTTTTCCACCCGGTTGGTTGAGTCCCTACATCTTTGGCATATTTCCCTATAAGCATTTTTAATATGGATCAAATCCTTGAGAAGATCCGGTGTGCTGTCGTCTTGGGCGCCTTGGCGGTACTGAACTCACGGTCGGACTGCATTCGTAGTCATTACCCGGCCAAGATCCGTTTCCAGCGCGGTCCGCACATTTTGACGACGGTCCAGAACATTATTATTATTATCATTATTATTATTATTATTATTATTATTATTATTATTATTATTCTGGACCCCACAGCAAGATGGAAGACCGCTACTTGGCGGTAAATTACAACTCCAGCCATTGTCTTTGCTGACAATGTGACCAGCACCATTGTTGCGCGTAGGCAAGTGCGCGGGATTTCTGGCGATACGAATGATATACTTCCGTGCGTTACTGACCTTGTTACAGAGGTGAACTATTGCACGGTCAATGTCATCCCTATCGTTTATTTCAAATGTGTTTAATTTTTTTATTTATATGCCAGGAGAATCGGCTGTAATTTAACTAGACGTTCTCCTAAGGAAAAGATGACTATTGAAAACGAACCCAGGAAAGATTAAAAATGATCGGTTTATGATCAGAATAAGTACATTATGAACAGTAAAGTCAATTGGTCTCAACTCCTTTTTCACCCCACCACCGTTAAGTTGATTTAAACCCCTCCCCCCAAAAAATACTTGTTTATTTATGTTTAAAGGAGATTCCAAATACCAATTTTCAAGTCTGTTATTTTCAGTTTTCTGATATAAGGATGCCCATAAAAAGAACTTTTCTTTCACTTCCTTTCACACTCCCGCTCCCCCCCACTAAGTGAACTTTTCGGCAAAAATACTTGATTCTTTAATAGTAAAGGATCTTCTAAATACCAATTATCACGACTCTAACATCTTTAGTTTTTGAAGTATGTGTCCTCATAATATGAATTCAACTCCTTTTCACTCCCGCCCCGCAAGATGATTTTGCCCCAAAAACGGGTTTTTCTTTTGTTTTTAAAGGAGATCCGAATATGAGTTTTCACGTCTGTAACAACTTTAGTTTTTATTAGATGTACGTATCCTCATACAATTAATTCAATTAATTTTTCAATTTTTTACCTTCCCTTCCCTTCATTGGATTTTCCGAGAGTACGTGTTTCTTTACTTTTAAAGCAGATTCCAAATACCAATTTTCACGTCAGCAAAACCTTTCGTTTTTTAGATAATAGCATCTTCATACAAATAATTCAACTAATTTTTCACCCCCCACCCCCCAAGTGGAATACCGAAAACAAAAAATACTTTTTAGAGGAGATTCCAAATACCAAATTTCACGTCTGCAACATCTTCAGTTTTTGAGATATCAGTATCCAAATTAAAATAATTCAACCCCATTCAGTCCCCTTTAATCCCCTCCCCCACCCAACTGGTTTATCCGAAAAAAAAATACATGTTTCTTTATTTTTAATAGAGATAAAAATACCATTTTCACTTCTGTAACATGTTAAGTTTTTGAGATATGCTACAGAAATGCTCATTTTAAAATTTCACCCCCGGTTTAATTCCCCTTAAAAGGAGTTTCCAAAATCAAATCACCTATGTTTCTTTACTTTTACAGGAGATCCCAGGACCAATTTTTACGTCTGTAACATTTTAAGTTTCTAAGGTATACTGTAGATATAATCTTTCTAAAAATTCACCCCAATTTGTCACTCCTGTTTAACCCCATTAATTGGATTTTCCAGAAACCAAAAAACATACGTTTTTATTTTTAAAGAAGATCCCGAATATCAGTTTTCGAGTCTGTGATATCTTCAGTTTCTGATAGGTATCATCATTAAGGCAATCAACCCCTTTTTCACCCCTCCTAAAGGGATTTTCCGAAAAAAATAAGTGTTTCTTTATTTCTAAAGGAGTTTCTAAATACCAGTTTCTAGATCTGTAAACTTTTAAAGTTTTGAGATATAGATACACTCATTTTAAAAATTCACCCCCTTTTAACCCCCCATTAATTGGATTTTCCAAAAACAAAAAATACGTTTTTCTTTGTCTACAAAGGAGATCCCAAATACCAATTTTCAGGTCTGCAATATCTTCAGTTTCTGAGATACAGGTTTCCTCATTAAGGCAATCAACCCTTTTCACCCCTCCTATCGGGATTTTCCGAAAACAAAATATACGTGTTTCTTTATTTTTAAAGGAGATTCTAAATACATATTTTTACATCTGTAAGCTTTTAAAGTTTTGAGGTATAGATACACTCATTTTAAAACTTCGCCCCCCTTTTCACCCCTCATTAATTGGATTTTCCAAAAACAAAAAATACGTGTTTCTTTATTTATAAAAGATATCCCAAATACCAATTTTCAGGTCTGTAATATCTTCAGTTTCTGAGATGCAAGTATCCTCATTAAAGGCATTCAAACTCTTTTTCACCATTTTCACCCCTCCTATTGGGATTTTCCGAAAACAAAAAATATATGTTTTTATTAAAGGGGATTCTGACTAACAATTTTTACATCTGTAAACTTTAAAAGTTTTGGGATATAGATAAACTCATTTTAAAAATTAAACCCCTTTTCACCCCCTCCTATTCATTGGATATTCCAAAAACAAAAAGTACATGTTTCTTTATTTTTAAAGGAGATCCCAAATACCAATTTTCAGGTCTGTAATATCTTCAGTTTCAGAGATATAAGTATCCTTGTTAAAGACATTCAATCCGTTGTTCACCGTTTTTCACCCCTCCTATCGGGATTTTCCGTAAACAAAAAATATATGTTTCTTTATTTTTAAAGGAGATTCTAAATACCAATTTTTACATCTGTAAACTTTCAAAAGTTTTGAGATATAGATACACTCATTTTAAAAATTCACTTTCCTTTTCACCCTCTCATTAATTGGATTCTCCAAAAACAAAAAAATACGTGTTTCTTTATTTTTAAGGGAAATCCCAAATACGAATTTTCAGGTCTGTAATATCTTCAGTTTCTGAGATATAAGTATCCCCATTAAAGGCATTCAACCTATTTTTCACCCTCTTTCACCCCTCCTATTGGGATTTTCCGAAAACAAAAAATATATGTTTCTTCATTTTTAAAGGAGATTCTAAATACCAATTTTTACATCTGTAAACCTTTAAACTTTTGAGATATAGATACACTCATTTTAAAATTTCACCCCCCATTTCACCTCCTTAGCGAGAGAATGTCCAAAAATCCTCCCTTAGCGAGCACTTACATGTTAATATGAATGTACCCTCAAAATTTCATTTCTTTATGTCCAGTAGTATTGGCTCGGCGATGATGAATCAGTCAGTCAGTCAGTCAGTCAGTCAGTCAGTCAGTCAGTCAGTCAGTCAGTCAGTCAGTCAGTCAGTCAGTCAGTCAGTCAGTCAGGACAAGTTACTTTATATATATAGATATTTCATAAATATACCTTTGGTGGCAGGACCTAGTGTTTACTGTGCAATATGTCTTCCGGTATAGGCTCCAGCAATTTTGTTACTTTCATTGATCTGTCTCTGTCTTATCCTTGGCTTTTCCAGTATGAAAGTAACTGAGGTATGAGCGATGCTAGTGATGCCATTTTTTAAGCAGCCAATCCCTACTATGAATAGTGTGAAAATGTTGCTCAGACGGTCAGTTGGTGCATGCATTTCGGTGGGCTTGGCAGACTGATATGTAACCGCAACTCCTGGCTCAGTGAGAAAAGCAACGGGACACTACCTCACTCCTCATTTCCCCAGTGCGCCTCTTCAGTGATGCCTAGGCCATCTATGACAGCTCTTGAGGATCCAACCAACCTTAGGGATGAGGACTGAACATATATACATTTCATAAATGCATAGAAATTATAAAGCAATGTGACACTTGGCTAATAATTACAACAGTCTTGGTCTGGAAAATTACTTTAAAATATTCACTTGTTGCGGTTGTTCGATCAATGGGACGGATTGTGCTGTTTTCGAAAGACCAAGCGTTTTACAAGCGTAGACAACCGAACCGAAGATCATCCTCTACATTAGCTCTGTTTCTGTACTTCATTTTCATTTGTGTGAAAGCATAAAAGGTACACTCACACAAGTATGTTTTCCTGAAAGTCATTGAACTTAGTATTTGCTTTCTAGAAATTGTCGGGTATAGGGGATATCATGGATCCAAAAGTCGATCACGGACGTGGACTTGTGATATATTGATGGAACTTCCTGAAGCTAAATATGCCACTCCATCTGATTATCCACCCTTATCATACTTCAATTTATTTTTAATTTTCTCTCCGCCAAGATAATTTGGCTAGTTGATCTTCCTCAAGGGAGGGCAGTTCATGTTCTGTTTCAAATAAAGGATTTCTAATCCACGAAAATTCCTCAATCATAGGTGGAAAATGTGGCCTGAGTGTGGATACTAGCAATTTCAAGTGTATCACAATTAAATCGCTTACACTGCCTTGTGATATTTCTTGTTTTTTCCGCTACTAACTTGTACCATCTTTCGGCCAAGCTTAGAGATATATACACTGTATGTAAGTTATATAGCAGTGAATGTGAAAATGAAAACCTACAACCTGTTTTCCAGTCAATGATCGGATCAGGGATGGGATGAATGAAGCGCCCAACTTGCGGCGAGGATAGGAATTGTGCCGGCTGCCGAAGCCTGTCGCACTCCTCTGGGGCAGTAATTAATGACTGACAGATGAAATGAAATGATAGTGGAGAGTGTTGCTGGAATGAAAGATGATAGGGAAAACCGGAGTACCCAAAAGAAAACCTGTCCCGCCTCCGCTTTGTCCAGCACAAATCTCGCATGGAGTGACCGGGATTTGAACCACGGTATCCAGTAGTGAGAGGCCTAAGCGCTGCCACCTGAGTTACGGAGGCTGCACAGCAGCATTGAATATATAGTTCCTAAATTGAGTATAATGGTGTATGAATTGTGTGTGTACAATAAAATTTCACTCTTCAAATACTTACAACTTACAATATTACTGCGGTCCCCTTGGATTATCATCTCACCCCCCCCCCCTCGCCAGGGGTCCGCAGACTACAGTTTGGGAATGGATGGACTAGGGGATTGGGTATTTATGCTGTCCCAAACATCCCTGCACCTCGTGCACCACACACAGAACTATCCCTTAACGTAGTAACAAACAGTTTCCTCACACGTCTTATGCTGCCCACCATCGTCTCTCCCGACTGTCTGAAACTATCTGGAGATCGTAAATTTCGTCGAGGTTCCTAAAAGTAGGGGGATTGTTTTCAGAAAAATCTGAAAATGCTGATGTAGTCGTTTTTTTTCCCAACAAAAAAGTTTCACGCGTTCTTTTCATTTATTTCGTTTTAAGAATGCTTGGCCGAGCAACTTAAAATCAAGAATTTAGTAGGGGTGGTGAGAGGGAGTCGGATTGTGAGGGGTCTCAGGGAATACACACAACTAGAAGATCTAGGATGCATCAGATTTGCATGTATATGGGCCCTAACTGGTGTGATGCAGAAATATTTGTTAACCGAAATATGCTAAAGGACCCCAACGAGGAGTATATATCCGAAAACGTTGCCTTTTCTCCGAAAGTTTTCTCGTATGATCTGCTGATGACTGCTATAATAATGCTGTGCTAACTGTCACCCCCTCCCCCTCCACTTTTAAAGTTGGTCACACAATTTAAAGTACATATAAAACAAGTAATGATGTAATAATCCAAAATAACAAACCTGAAGGAACATACGTCAGCCGATAATACACCATTAAAGACATTTTAAATTTCAACAACATACACATTGCTAGAAACAAGTATTCGCAGGATTACCAACATGACAGCTAGAGAAAGGATATAGGAAGCAGGCCGGGAAATTCTACAGAGGACGTGATCTTACGTGACTTTGTAGGGAAAAAGACGTGAGAGCGTTTACCCTTCATTCAACTTTACTAATAATTAAGAAAATTTAACGAATGAATATTCCAGCAATTAAAAGGATAACATTAACCAGAAAACAAGATGAAACGAAGCACGAGATTTCTGTCTATGGTTCAAAATTGCGGTAAAACTACTTTTAAGGAAATTGAGCATAGCTGACAATGAAATTCATAAAGGAAATTCAGTAGGGAATATAAACCTAATTACAACCATCTTACAAGGTAAATAGAAAAAGAGTTTACAAATTATTACCAATAGTCTACAAGGAAAATAACAACGGAATATGGAATTTATCGCAGAGGCCTTTAGAGATGCTGTCCTCCCCTAATACACATCAGTGAGAGACGCATGGCTCCACAGGCTTACCCTAAATTGACGCAGCACTACGGGAAGCAACCCGAATGGAAAAATTAAAATTTACACTACACAAAAGGTTAATAAAATGGAATTGCCTCCAAAACAAAGGATATGACTTGCTGACGAACCAAGGCATTACAAAACCAAAACGGCGAAAACCAGGGTCTAAGGTAAACTCCTGACAAATGAATTTACATATTAATTTAACATTCGAGAAAAGAAAACACGCCTACCCCGAGGGACTGGAGCCGCTGAGTACGAAAACGTACGAAAACCAAAGACGCGGACCAGAGCCCTGCTACTACCGAGTAGTCGAAGGCCGGAAATTGAGAACACTCAAACAGCCAATCCGGGAAGCTACCTATGATTCGACCCGAAATTTTCACCAATCAAAATGGCTGTTATTCCAGCCAATAAAAATACCTTACCTAATATGGTAATGTGGGAAACACATTCTAGAGGTTTCGATTGCGAAACTCAGCGATTTCGTGATCGAAGCCTCCACGTGGCAAATACAGGGTGATACAAAAGATGGGTTACAACAAGCATACTACTGGAGATCTCCGATACCCAAAATACATTTTCATCCAACACTCATAATGATCAAAATATCAATTGTCTCTCCTGTGAGTCCCGAAAATTCTTTAAATTCACAAAAATTCACAACAAATAAAACACAAACTTCATCAACTTCATAGCAAATGTCTTAATTATTGCGATGGCAATTTTACCAGAAATTCACATAATTACAGAACCAAACAAATATTTAATTGAATTCTTCGAAAATGTCTGAGAGTTCCTTATTTTTTTTCAATGACGATTTCATGACGAATTTTTAGTATAATGTCAAAAATTAAATGATTCCATCCACTTTATTAACTCACCACCGGCGACATTTTTCTCCTAAAGTTTTCTTGTAAGATCTGCTGATGACTGCTATAATAATGCTGTGCTAACGAAAACATTAAACAATTTAAGGGTAGTAAGGATCCTACAAACAAAAATGACTCTACTCAGAGAGGTAGCACGTTTGTTTGTTTGTTTCTTTGTTGTTTGTTTGTTTGTTTGCTTGTTTCTTATTTAAATGTTTTATTTTATATTTTAACTAGTATACAGTTGAAATTACTATCTGTAAAGTAATTTGAAATTCTGAATGGACTGTGAATATATCTTATGAATAAAAGTTACATTTTTCAGGTTTTATACGCCATTCGAATGTAATCAAAACAGGTATTGTAGTTTCCTTACAAACCATATTGTGTGCAGTTGTAGTTCTGAGTTGTACTTTGACAGCTACGGACCTGCGTACTCTTGAGAAAGCCGCATACAACTGTCCAAAAGGAATTGTCATCAACAGCATTATATGCCCTCTCTCCATATGAGTACTGCGAACAAGTCTAAAATTCAACCCAGCTTTTTGGTACGAATTCTCTAGTGATTAGAAACTCTATAAAACCACCTCCCGTACCCTGCCGGCCAATATTCTGATGGAAAAAATTGTTTTCAACGAACGGAAATGGAACTGGATAACCACGGTGTCAGACAATATAAACTTGACGCGTTAACCACCTTGCCTATCAGGTGCGTTGCGCTATAACGTGGTTATCGATAGTCATATCCCAGAACGGAATTCACTTCCCTGAAAGATAGTTGTTTTTTCACTGAACAATTCAAATATGATGATCATCACTGCATTGTTCTTGTAAACTATAACTGGTACCTGTTTAAGTCTTTCAAATATATCCGTGGAAGGCAACAGAATCCAGGAAATACGCAGTTCGACATCATGCCTATAGATATAGCTGTGTACGACTTCGCTGATAGAAACGTACGTATAGGAACGTATGTTTTTTAAAGGTATAAAAGACGTGGTCGTGAGAAGTTCATTGTATGCTTTTTGTAAGGAAAACATACAAACCTCTAACTGGTACCAACTTCATTTTTGAAACCTTCTCGCTTTCTCAGTATCACTGTGAATCACAGATAGAATTGGGGATTTTATATATAGAGTATATAATAGATTTCGCTACCATGAATTTTCATGTTTTGATACGAGTATAATTTCATGTAATGTTTTGTTTGCACATGCACCCCAATGTCAAATATGTATTTTTCATTCATGGTTAGATAATGAGTGCGTTGCTTAAATCACGGTAAACCTGCCTCCTTCACAGCTAGGGGCATTCGGATCACGACTGGCAAACAAATCCAGTACACTAGATCACCAAGAGAACTCGTCAGTGCGCTTCGCTCATATGCACTGAACACTAAAATCCCTCGTCATACGTTATGGCAGACTGCATCAAAATCTTCAGTTAGATCAAATACAGCATATTGCAAAGTAAGGCTGCCAACATTGTTCATGTGAAGAAAAGTGTTGTCTTCGGGTTGTGGGAAAATTTCCAAGACACTTATTGAGAAGTAGACTGACATCGCGTGGGTCGTCCACGGAAATTTATAGCATTTGAAGGCTAGTATATACGCTTATCTGCACGTACAGCTTCTTATGTCGTAAAACGTTCTGTCACTATAATATGGCGCTTGATAGCAGTTTTCGTTATATTGTTTACTTATCGAGAATGCGGTGCAGAGGAATAGATGAACCTAATTTTCTATTATATACTGTATATATGACTGCAGAAGTAAGGATGGTGCGAAGAATACCAAGAGAAGACGAACTAGTCGAAATAGGCGATATAGCAAACTCTGATAGTGGAATAGGTGAATTTGTAGATACTACGGGTTTGTCTTAACTTACGTGTAGAAGGCCTCAATCGTAACCTTATGAATATAACTTTTGAAAATTTCGGCCTAGGCTCTTTAAATAAAATGTCAATGGCAGACAAATTATCTTTATTGTAGGGGATAAAAGTAGTTGTAAGTACCCTTGCCTTGACAGAACTGGGAGTCGTACTGTCATACTTTATTCCTAAATTGTATTGTTTTTAGTTTATGTAGTGATAAAGACCACAGCAGTACTTGTGCATTACTCGTAGGTACAGAGGGGGAAGGTTTGGAAACCAATAAAATGTCTCGTTTCTAGGTTTTGGTCCTGGCCTTAATTAAGGTACAGCCCCGGAATTTGCCTGGTGTGAAAATGGGAAACCACGGAAAACCATCTTCAGGGCTGCCGACAGTGGGGCTCGAACCCACTATCTCCCGATTACTGGATACTGGCCGCACTTAAGCGACTGCAGCTATCGAGCTCGGTATTTGATAGGAGTAAAAGGAACATCTGCTTCTAAATAGGAAAATGGTCTATGGGAGACTAAAGTTACGCATACATTTCACAATGTTGTCATCTACGGGGCTAGCAAAATGATCAAAGTGAACTTTTATCTTTCACCATGAACAGCGAATAAAGAACGAGTCACTGCGGCACTTCATACACATCGAAAGCGAACTCTTGCGGTGTGGTAGGCATATTCAGGATGATTGAATTTGTAATAATAATTGTAATAATATTCTAATCAAGTACCGAAAAAGAAGCTACAGACTCTACAGTGTGTATCAAAACTATAGCGACAGAGAAAGTCTGATGTGCTCTTTGAGTTATGTTAAGAACGATGGACCGAGCTCGATAGCCGCAGTCGCTTAAGTGCGACCAGTATCTAGTATTCGGGAGATAGTGGGTTCGAACCCCACTGTCGACAGCCCTGAAGATGGTTTACTGTGGTTTCCAGTTTTCAAACCAAGCAAATGCTGGGGTGTACCTTAATTAAGGCACGGTTGATTCATTCCTACTCTTAGCCCTTTTCTGTCCCATCCTCACCGTAAGAACTATCCCTGTCTGCGTGACGTAACACAACTTGTAAAAAAAAGAACGAATGTGCAATTCGGAGAAAATTTTTCTTTTCGAAAAAAATGAGTTTACTTTGTTACCTCTGAGAGTGCGATTCAAATTGACGAACTTGCCGTATTTGCTGTGCCGGAGAGCCAGTTGCTACCTGTTACTGTACTTCAGAGAATGGAAGGCAAGGAAGAGGAGGGGAAGTGGTAAGTGGGAGACAGAGGTAATGCACGACACATCACACTTCCTAAACAGAGTCCAAAGGTCACTACTAAATCTTTGTGAACTGTGCATGAAGTAGGGGAGGGGGGGGGGGTTATACTGAACATTTACTCTAATCAAACCATTGTGTGTACTGTTTCCTTCTTTCCGTAATTCGTTCCATTTACAATGTTGTGAGTGAAGGAATACACAATCGTGGGGCGGCAGCGCTGCATCTTCGAGCGTGTTAAATAATAAATAACGTTACTGCTACACCGGGATTTGAACCACGAAACTCAGCGGTGAGAGACAGCGCGACGCCACCTGAGCCACAGAGGCACGGAGTCATAGCCGACAGAAAAATCTAGAAAAATTGCTCAGTGGACTCATACTTGAGTACAAAATGAAAATGTTCTAATTTATAATGAATGTACTGAAGTAAGGTGTGGAAGAAAATACGGAGCAGGAAATGTTAATGATGTGGATGAATGTTGTTATTAAGTTATTAGAACAACTACTGTTGGAAGGATATAAAATCTAGTATAGCCCAATCAAGGAATGTCCCTCGAATAGAGGAGAATCAAACTAGACAAGGCATACATACAAGACCTACAGGAAATTGTAGGCTTCGAAACATCTATCGATAAATATCAGAATAAGACACTATAACGCCGTAGTAAGAGTTTCAGTCACTTACGCAGTACAGTGCCTCTCTAATCATGAAAACTCCCACTAGGAACCCCCTAAGTACAAGAAAGGAAGTTCCTGAAAAAGATAGTAGGACCCAAGGATCCTACAAGATGGAAGGCGTTGGTACAAATCAAACCGTGAACTCTACTAACACCACGAAGTTCATACGTGCCATCATAAAAAGACGCTGTCTTTCTATGGCCAACTGTACAGAATTGACTCCTTCTGGTAGTTTTATAAGATCTTGAAAGTAGCCAGCAACTGAACGTAACCAGATCCTTGTGGATCAAGCAGCTATAGGAGGAACTCGCAGAACTTAATCAAGCCACAATAACTAACAGGAGTGACAACCGTTCAAATTTCAAAACCGGACCCATCCTAATATTCCTTAAAAAATCTAACCACAGTCAGACTAGGATATAGTCCGAAGAAGCCAATACAGAGTTGAAGAAGAAAGTGAAGGATTACTGGGCCAAAAGAAAAGCTCAAGGTGCCAACAAGACACCAGCAGCCAAGTTCTCTGTAACTAAATAGATATTGCTTTTCTGAGAAAAATTCTCCCAGATAAGATTCACATCAACTCTTTCAGCCACAGACAGCTGAACTTCCGTTCCGCACAAAGAGATCGAGGTGTGTCCATTTTCCTCCACTTGCAAGAACACCATCTTACTTTTTTCGTTCTGCTCGGCTATGAAATGAACTCTTACTGCAGAAAAAACAATTTCATACCGAAAAGCTTTGCAAAGGGTCAAAAAATGTATATGTAATGAAACTTTCTGAACATAACGGATGTCTCTATTTGTGTGAACGTTCAATATAAGTGGGAGGAAGGATGACCGTTTATGTGATCCCGAGTGTGCGAGACCGTATTTGGCTATTAATGTGCTGGCCTACCTGAAGTATATGTGGGGATTCAAGCGTGTGTAAGTAAAATTACTTAAATGTTGAACGGGTCCTATGCATATTGTATAAATCATACGTATATATAAATAAGGTAATTGCATATAAGTACATTCTGTAGCCTATAGTTGTAATTATTTAATATTGTAATTTTAAGAGGGGATAGAGGCACATCCGTGTATGTGGGGCTATGCCCTTTCTCCATTCACAAACCCTGAATTGTCTCTACAATTTGTGGAAAATAAATTAGCAGAAGGAAAAGAAAAAGAGGGAGAAGAACTCCAGAAGCGGAAAACGACAATAATAACTACAACAACAAGATAGCCAAGAATCAAGCGCTGAGTTCCACAGACGACCTAAGTGAATTTATTATTATTATTAATAATAATAATAATAATAATAATAATACCACGAACTATACCAACAATTTGAAAACATCACCACCACAATGTAAAAGAGGAGATTGACGTTCTACGGGCATATTGAAAGGATGGGATCAGAAAGACTCGCCAACAGGATCCTCACCTTCCCGGAGAACAGAAAGACACTAGTCCCAAGGGTGAAAGAATGTGGGATCACGGCAAAAGATATAAGAAACAGAAAAATCTTCAGGCAGTGAGTTGCGGAGGTCAAGCACCTAGCTGATGAGGAAACAAGGAAGAATAGAGCATTCTCGGCAGAAGAACGAGCACGAGCAAGCCAACGGATGAAGGAATACTGGCGAAAGAGGAAGGAAAAAGAACTTGATAAAATAATGAAAGTTGCGTAATAGCAGCCCATAGATGGCTGAAACGAAAATAATAATATAATACAATTACTTCTATTCTGTTGTAATCGATTGAATGAAACGCCCGAATGTTGGAATTTTGCTCCGAAAAGATGTCCCTTAACGATCCAGTATTTCAACGAATACGGGTCTTTCTCGTTTAAATACTCCTTTCAACAGTTACTTAAATCAGTAATGCACGAGCTTATGGTGTGAATGTTGTATCCGTACTATGGAATCACGCACGAAGTGGGGTTGGTGTCATATCCACAAGAAAGACAGCTTATAGTTAAGACCTCATCCAGTGTTACAATCCAGTCCCTAGCTGTAACAAGAGCTTTATAGCTAGCTATTAAAGGGGATAGCGTGTTACACCGTCAACAACACAGCAGCCAGGGTGACCGCAGACTAGGTCGACTTTTGATGAAGGTTGTAAGCTACAGTGGGAGAACCATAGAAATCAAAGCAATAACGTTTCATAAAACACATGAAGCGTACAATAATGTTTTGGAAGAATGAAACGACACAAACACGCAAGATTTTTGGATTCGTTATGCGCAACTAAGGAGAGCGTTTGAACTTATTAGCACTTTTAGTATCGAAAAAATGTCTTAGCAGACAAAGTAGGAGTCCCCATACGACGAAAAACGTAAAATCGAGCAATTTCCTCACTTGTGTCGAAACTTGAAGGGTTAAAGGGCCCGGAAAGGTTTCAAACTGTGAGTCTTGGGCAGCTCTATCAAACTAAAAAACAAATTTCTAAAATCACTTCCAGCCTAAATTCAGTTCCCGAAAAACAGCCTAAAATCGCTTGTTCATTTACTCCTTTTCTTTTTTGATTAAAATCCCAGCCAAATTTGCATAATTCTTTCTGTAATGAATTTCTTGTTTTAATACGCTCAGGCATTTTTGATTTTTTGAAAAATGTCCACACCGAATGTAGTTTTAAATGCTCTTCATTGACTCACATTAGGGCTCGTAGTGGTGCTTAATTGAAACCATGCATTAACTCACATTAGCGCTCGTAGTGGTGCTTAATTGAAACCATGCATTGAGTCACATTAGCGCTCGTAGTGGTGCTTAATTGAAACCATGCATTGACTCACATTAGCGCTCGTAGTGGTGCTTAATTGAAACCATGCATTGAGTCACATTAGCGCTCGTAGTGGTGCTTAATTGAAACCATGCATTAACTCACATTAGCGCTCGTAGTGGTGCTTAATTGAAACCATGCATTGAGTCACATTAGCGCTCGTAGTGGTGCTTAATTGAAACCATGCATTGAGTCACATTAGTGCTCATAGTGGTGCTTAATTGAAACCATGCATTGAGTCACATTAGCGCTCGTAGTGGTGCTTAAGTGAAATCTTACATTGAGTCACATTAGCGCTCGTAATGGTGCTTAATTGAATCCATGCATTGAGTCACATTAGCGCTCGTAGTGGTGGAAGAAGGCAAACAGATAATCTAATCGACCGGATAACGATGATTAAGAAAAGGATTGTTGTTTCTAGGAATAAATAAATAATATATTCTCATACTTTATTCTATTTATTTACGTAAAGTAGGTAGCTCATATCACTAGGATATTAACAACATTCAGTTGCTTGGCTGATGGGCCAGAACTGTGGATTTTTTGTTTTTATTTCTCTTCTTTTCTCTAAATCTTTTCATCCTCTCGCTGTATTGCTTGTTACGTTGTTCAGTCCATCTTGTATTTCGTCAGGTGGGCTTTCCAAAAAAATTGTGTTTGTGAATTAAGCTTCTGAATTTTCTTGAATCGTGTCTTCAATAATGCCAATTTCATTTAGATATTTACTGATTTCTTTTAGCCAATTATTGTGTTATTCTCAAAATAATACTTTACTATTCCACTTCATTCACTTAGTTTTAGAGGAATATATCAACTACGAAGAGGGTAGCTTCGTATTGTCTGTTTTATTAATAAGACATAATTATTTACACTCTATTTATAATTAATATTGATCTTCTTCGTCCTCTTGGTCGTTTTTCTCAAATTTATTGCAGTTGGCATTAAATATGAATTTGATCCAAATTCATGGGCGGATGTCCTTCCTGACGCCATACCCATGTGGAGGGATGTAATCAGAATTGCGTGTACCGAGTGAGTTAGCCACACGGTTAGAGGTGCGCAGCTTTGACTTTGCGTTCGGGAGATGGTGAGTGCGAATTCCACCGTTGACAACCTTCAAGACGTTTTTCCACAGTTTTCAAATTTCACAACAGGCAAATGCTGGGGCTGTACCTGAATTAAGACCACAACCATTAACTCTCCAGTTATACCCCTTCCTATACTTGCGTAGCCAAATCCATCGACGTGACAGTGCGACGTTATAGCACTAGCAAAATAAAAAAGACAAACTATTACGTATTTCTGTGGTGTTTGGTAGTGCGATGTGTAGGGTCTAAATGAAGGAACATTTATTAAAAAAATACAATCATCCAGTCCCCAAGCTAGAGGAATTAACCATACGCAGTTTAAATCCTTGGCCCGACCGGTAATCGAGCACGGGTCCCTCTGAACCGAAAGACGTCATGCTGACAATACAATCAAGGAGCCAAACATAATTTTTACTACTTTTACTTTATTCTCTTATTATTATTACACTGTCCGACAATTTGCTAAGGAACAGAGATATTGTTGGAAAGGAATAATCACAGACAAGGATGGAAGACATGTAACACAGTACATACGTAATAAAGATGAGATAATGGAAATTGGTACGGAGTTCCCCTTATGGGAAACATATGTATGTTCAGTCTTCAGCCCTAAGGCTGGTTGGATCCTCAACAGCTCTGCTGTCAGCAGTCATAGATGGCCTAGGCATCACTGAAGAGGCGAACTAGGGAAATGAGGAGTGAGGTAGTTTCCCGTTGTTTTCCTCACCGAGCCAGAAGTTGCTATTATATATCAGTCTGCCAAGCCCACTGAAATGCATGCACCAACCGACCCTATGAGCGATATTTCCACACCATTCATAGCAGGGACTGGCTGCAGAAGGAATGGCATTACTAGCATCACTCATACCTCAGTCACTTTCATACTGTCAAAGCCAAGGATATGACAGAGACAAATCAATGAAAGTAACGAAATTGCTCTAGCCCATACCAGCAGACATAGTGCACTGTAAACACCAACAAAGGCATGTGGGAAAAATAAATAAATAAATAAATAAATAAATAAATAAATAAATAAATAAATAAATAAATAAATAACGTTCTTGTTTGAAACAGTTCAGACTCACAAAATAAAGGCCGATATCAGTCTCTCAGCAAGGAATATGCCCTCCTTGGACACTAACGCACATTTTGCACCTGTTATTCATGCTGTCTACTAAACTGTTGAGGAGTCCCTGGGGGATATTATCCCGCTCCTCTCTGCAGGCAGTTTTCAGTTCTTGCGCGGTTTGGAGAGAGGGAGTTCGTTGAGAAGCACGTCTGCCAAGAGCAGCCCAGGCATGCTCTACAGGATGTAAGTCCGGGGAGTACGCAGTCCATTCGATACGCTCAATATTTTCACTTTCCAATGTGACCGATAACAGCAGCGGTCCTGTGTTGGTAGGAATTGTCGTCCATAAACAGAAAAGTCGGGTCCTTGCGCGCTCCTAAAAAGACAAACATGGTCCCGAATAATCTCTCTGCAATACTGTTGTCCTGTCCTCGCTCAAAGATATGCAGTGGTGTTCGGCCATTGTGCATATTGTCTGCCCACACCATGACGTCTATGCCATACCGACGACGCTCATGAACATTCTTTGGTGCGTAAGGTTCCTCTCTCTCCAAATTAACTGGTGGCCAGAATCACTTGGCACAGTGAAGCGGAATTCATTGGAGAACATCACTCTGAACCACTGGACCGCAACGTCTGCAGGTATCTAACGAGGAGTAGAAATGTCTGTTCCTTTTCGCCACTAAGGTTACATATCGACCCTTCCCTTCGGTGTGGTGGTCCTTCTACGATCACCGGCACTTTGGCAGGCTTGCAGCCGTCCAACTGCTCATCCACGATCGTATGCACTCATATGACGTCTTTCAGCCATTCCTTTTATAGTTCAGGCTCCTATTTTCGTACCACAGGGACGGCACGAATACGTTCAACAACCTTCGTCATACACCCCACTGCATGAACTGTCGAATGAATACAGAGATTGCGTGCACTGCCTTTGCTGCAGATAACATGTCCCGCCCACTCCATTGCCTTTTACTCTCATTCGTCGGTTGTTCCTGAGCAATGACAGGCATTGTATTATTATTATTATTATTATTATTATTATTATTATTATTATTATTCAGTGGCGTATCCTGGAATCTCCACTGAGGCATGCAGCTAGTAACAGTGTCTTAAGTAAATTTCAATTCTACTCACCCTAATTACATGTAGGTGAACTGCGAATCTTTTGGCGAAATTCCTCGGCGACGTCACTGTATAAATCCTCACGTGTTTTCATTTTAACAAAAATATATTTCTCTACAGACATCATTCCTAATGCAGAGAGACGAATTTGACTTTGAGAATTGCGGACGAATGATTTTATTCGCTTTAGGGCCCAGAAAGAGAGTTCTACAGATGATGATGATGTAGCGGGAATAGTAGTAATCAATGTACACAACTTATAAAGCTGGTGAAGACCGCTGAGGTGACCACTGATCAATAGAAATTTCTGGATTTGAGCCACAGTCTTATCTTCGAAGTGTTCAGAAGCGAGCATTGCCCTCAATTCGGATTTAAGTCGTACTTTATTGCCCCCATTATTCCCTAGCTAAGCCCAGCCAGTGAGCGAGAGATCCCGAGGTGGACCGTTCGTTCATGGCTATCGTTTTCTAGAGGCATTTAAGGGTAAAGGAGATGATGACCAGGCAAATAAAAATTTTAAAACAACACTCTGACATTTGTTGACATAAGCATTTCATAACAAAAAGAATATCCTTGATGGTTTTTGATTTACAATGAACTTTCGTATTATTTTTCTTCCGCAGTATCTGAGAATCGCACATATTTCTCGACCTCCAGCCTTACTGTTCTGGAATGAAAATCAAAGAAAAATTAGGCCTTTACTGCCTTTAAAATTAAAAATATTTAGCTGAAAGAGTTCAAAGATTTTAACAAAATTTTTACAAAATTATTAGACAGCTGTCTCGCTTATGGTTCCATAATAAAAGGTACTAAAGGTTCCATGAATTTACAGTAGTCTCAACACGCGGTTTAAACTAAATTTTGATAAATCTTAACATTTAAAGTGTATAATATTCGTCAATTACATCAGTAGAAGCTTTAGTAAAAATCAAAATTAATTTCAAATTTTCATATTAATTAATTAAATATTATTATTATTATTATTATTATTATTATTATTATTATTATTATTATTATTATTATTATTAGCAATAATCTCTAGCCTTGTTTGTGTAACATGTTCCTTATCATCACACGATCGTGTTTCTAATTAGTGTATCTCACTGCATTATCCACATGGCAATTATAATTCACACTTAACATAATTATTCTTCAATTCATTATTATGACTCATTATTACTAGAATTCAAATTAATTATGCCGTTTGTGAACATTTAATTCTGACCTTTGCATAGCATTCATATTTTCAGATTAATTTAAAATACACTGACTGACAGAGCAAATGCAACACCAAGAAGGAGTGGTCAGAACTTTATGCTAATTGCAGGGTAGACTGACGTCACTGAGGTATGCTCATGATGTGAAATGCGCCGCTGTGCTGCGCACGTAGCGAACGATAAATGGGACACGGCGTTGGCGAATGGCCCACTTCGTACCGTGATTTCTCAGCCGACAGTCATTGTAGAACGTGTTGTCGTGTGCCACAGGACACGTGTATAGCTAAGAATGCCAGGCCGCCGTCAACGGAGGCATTTCCAGCAGACAGACGACTTTACGAGGGGTATGGTGATCGGGCTGAGAAGGGCAGGTTGGTCGCTTCGTCAAATCGCAGCCGATACCCATAGGGATGTGTCCACGGTGCAGCGCCTGTGGCGAAGATGGTTGGCGCAGGGACATGTGGCACGTGCGAGGGGTCCAGGCGCAGCCCGAGTGACGTCAGCACGCGAGGATCGGCGCATCCGCTGCCAAGCGGTGGCAGCCCCGCACGCCACGTCAACCGCCATTCTTCAGCATGTGCAAGACACCCTGGCTGTTCCAATATCGACCAGAACAATTTCCCGTCGATTGGTTGAAGGAGGCCTGCACTCCCGGCGTCCGCTCAGAAGACTACCATTGACTCCACAGCATAGACGTGCACGCCTGGCATGGTGCCGGGCTAGAGCGACTTGGATGAGGGAATGGCGGAACGTCGTGTTCTCCGATGAGTCACGCTTCTGTTCTGTCAGTGATAGTCACCGCAGACGAGTGTGGCGTTGGCGTGGAGAAAGGTCAAATCCGGCAGTAACTCTGGAGCGCCCTGCCGCTAGACAACGCGGCATCATGGTTTGGGGCGCTATTGCGTATGATTCCACGTCACCTCTAGTGCGTATTCAAGGCACGTTAAATGCCCACCGCTACGTGCAGCATGTGCTGCGGCCGGTGGCACTCCCGTACCTTCAGGGGCTGCCCAATGCTCTGTTTCAGCAGGATAATGCCCGCCCACGCACTGCTCGCATCTCCCAACAGGCTCTACGAGGTGTACAGATGCTTCCGTGGCCAGCGTACTCTCCGGATCTCTGACCAATCGAACACGTGTGGGATCTCATTTGACGCCGTTTGCAAACTCTGCCCCAGCCTCGTACGGACGACCAACTGTGGCAAATGGTTGACAGAGAATGGAGAACCATCCCTCAGGACACCATCCGCACTCTTATTGACTCTGTACCTCGACGTGTTTCTACGTGCATCGCATCTCGCGGTGGTCCTACATCCTACTGAGTCGATGCCGTGCGCATTGTGTAACCTGCATATCGGTTTGAAATAAACATCAATTATTCGTCCGTGCCGTCTCTGTTTTTCCCCAACTTTCATCCCTTTCGAACCACTCCTTTTTGGTGTTGCATTTGCTCTGTCAGTCAGTGTATTTCGTAATTTAAATATAAATGTGTTGGAAACTTTCTTATCCACGTGTGAGATAATTAAATAATAATTTACAAATCGCTTGCCTTTGCGAAACTAACGAGATGATCTTTCCTTTAAATCATATTAATCAACAAAATAAAATCCTATTCTAGTCTTCCTCGACATGAACTCACTGAATTTTTCCTCAAGATGCGCAAAAGTAATTTCTCAAGGTGACACACAACGATGAACATAATCTGGGTCGCCTAGACACACGACCAGATCAAACCAAATGGAATAATCAACAGACATGGAAAATACTCATATTTACACACACACACATACAAGGAAACACGTACTTTTATATACATTATTTACAGCGAATCCTGCCCTTATAAGTTTATCTTTAATTTTAAGCATGGTCACGTCAACATTCAGTAGAAGATAAATTCGTGTACGGAAAATATTCTTTCATCAAAAGTGACTAGTGATCGATATTAAGGATATCACTTGGGTTGAAATATTCTTCTCACAACGATGGAGATTCATCTAAATTTCGGAGATATAATTGTAGAGCATAGAGACGAGAAGCATAGAGAGTGATTTACCCAGAATATGGCTTTTTATATCCTTGGCTTGGGAGGCGTGTACTTTTCGAAGACGATAATTGGCTACCAAGGTCTCTCATAATTGGCTCTGACTGTTCGAAAAGCTGGCTGGTAGTCAGGTCGCTTGCGCATGGCAGGATAGCGCACGGGCTCGTCATGTGATTTTCCTTGCCCTGGGTCGAATTTGGATCAATACATCGCCCCTCTGAATGAAGATAAAAAACTGGTTCGGAGCTCACCGACCACTTTCCAAATGACAAATTACAGCTCCCAGCAAACAATAAAACTTGTAACATTAACTTGTTGAATATTCTCAAGATCACCAAATTTGAAAGGAACAATATCAAAATATTTTCCACAAACTTCAAAATTTACTGAATTGCTCTTCAGGAAAATCGCCAGAAAAAAAGAAAATCTCTTACAATGAAGCATTTCAATGAAGGACAAATCTCCTAATGAATCGAAGCGATATTTTAACTGTGCTAGAATATCATGTATTTCCAGGTAAACCCTCGTATACTCATCTTTAACCGAAAATGAAGTTTCATCCTTTATTCTCTTCCTTGGTTGATCAAATTTCTCTTCTGTTCTATCCCAGATGTTATCAAATCCACTGTTTCGCATTATGGATACTTCAGTTTCTAAATAGTTCACTTCTCTGGTGCAATATGCAATGTCTAGGGTCTTAGATTGAAGGATGATATATGTAACATCAGTCAATGAAAATATTTCATTAGAAACGTTCAGAAGAAAATTGAACTGAAATTCTATTAACTTCGCGAGAAACCCGCTTACCTCATTAATTGTATTGTTATCCCAGTTCCCAGGTTCCTCCAAAATACTTTCGAAAAGCTCTTGGAGGGGAGCACGATATTCCGCGATGGTCTGTACTAAACGGCTGGAATAGTTCCACCTTGTTGGAGCAAGTTTAGGAAACCTTTTCTTGAGGATACTGTCTAGCGGCTTAGTTCTCTTAGAAGAATTGCTAAAAAATCTCGCAAAGCCACTCATCGTTGCGAAGAATATACGACATTCTTTTGTCATGACACGGCTTGAGAGAAGACTAAATTAATCTTGTGAGCGTAGCAGTGGATGAATACAGCCTCAGGAACTACTTTTAATTTAGCTTGCATACCATTCAGCTGACCTGCAAGTACCACCACTCCATCGAAAGTCTGCGCAACTAATTTTTCGCGGCAGTCAAAGTTATCCAGACACTCAATCGCAAGTCTCACCAATGCATTTGCTGTCCTATCAGAACTCACATTATAGAAACCAACAAATCTTTCAACATCACCATTATGGACGTATCTGAGGACAATAGATAACTGTGAAAAGTTCGAAACATCAGAAGTCTCATCGATCATAATTCCTATGAATTTAGCTTCCCCAACCTGAACCTTTATTTCAGCGGTCATTACGATGCAGATGCTTTGAATTAAATCGTTCTGAAATGAAATGGCGTATGGCTTTTAGTGCCGGGAGTGTCCGTGGACAAGTTCGGCTCGCCAGGTGCAGGTCTTTTGAATTGGCACCCGTAGGCGATCTGCGCATCGTGATGAGAATGAAATACACCTAGCCCTCATGCCAGGGAAATTAACCAATTATGGTTAAAATTCTCGACCCTGCCGGGAATCGAACCCGGGACCCCTGTGGCCAAAGGCCAGCACGCTAACCATTTAGCCATGGAGCCGGACAAATCGTTCTGAATGAGTGGAAACAGTCCTGTAAATGCACTCGCTTTTGTGAAGTGACTCAACTTTTTCATCAAACTCGGCTAACAATTTCGTTAGTTGTATGTAATTCCCTCTGTTGTTGGATTTACTAACCTCATTGTGCCCACGAAATGGTAACTCTACTTGATATGCCTCATATTAAGCACAGAGTTGTAATTAACTGTTTGTTACGTTATCTGTTAAATTTATATTACATTATAAAAATTGTGCAAATAACCAATAATAAATAGTACGGAGCATTGTACCACTGATAATAATTGATAATCTTCTTTATGAATGTAAACTGTAGCTTAGAAGGTCAATATAAAGTTTAAATTTACCGCTCTAAAGTTGTACTCGGTTCTGTAGTCGGTTTAACCGAGTAATGACGTCATAGTACTTGCTCCGAACCGAACCGCTCCGTCCCCACCACTACTCTACAGCAGGGCCTCTTAGGGTGCATGCATGGCCGTGCAGTGCACGGGCGCAAGGTGCAGGAGACGACTTCACTAGGTTGACCGGAGTGCAAACTCCCACTCCACTTCTCCTACACCTGTCTCACCCGTTCGGCCTGTCTTCGCCTTCTCCACCTTCCCCGCTGATCCTCCCCTCACTGCGAAATGTTTACTGTATGTGCGGTGAGCGGGGACACTGTTGTATGGAACAACGTTACCGGTGTTAAAACACTCTTATTTCAAATTGGTTTGAGCAGACAATTTATCTTCTCTAGCTCTTCTTTTCCTTTATCTTTACAATGATACCAGTTATGCCTGGAACAAGGGACCGGCTGACAGCAATTTGAGAGCCTTCTTTAAATTACAATCAGAAATAGGCCTACTCGCACGCAATCTAGTTTTCGTACAAGTCAAAGCAGGAAAAAATACCTTTCACATATGCATGTGGAACCAGATATAGAAATAATCTTAGCTGCTTCTCGATGCAGCTTAGGAAAATCTTCCTTCGACGAATTCTCGTAGAATTTCAGCTAAGCCTTTGTATTGAAAAATCTTTTTGATTAACTTATCACATAATTATTGTCCCACGGATTAAGAATTTGGCTTTATCGTCCCGACCGACAAAGATATACGAAAGTTCTCAGTTCGATTGAAATGGACTTTCGGAAGTCTTTGCTTTTTTGAAACAGGTTGCTCCATTAATTTGTTGTTGTCTTGCGCTTATCTATTTCACTGATAAACAAGCCGTCTGTCACCGAACGCTTCGTCGCTCTCAGCGCACTACACCATTAGAGTCAAGCCGAGTTTAGCCGAGACGGAACTATGTACAGTGCACGGAGTCTCTGCGCCTCGATATGCACGCGTGAGATTTTGAGCGTTTGAGAGGCCCTGCTCTACAGGATGTAAGTCCGGGGAGTACGCGGTCCATTCGATACGCTCAAAATTTTCACTTTCCAGTGTGACCGATACAGCAGCGGTCCTGTGTTGGTAGGCATTGTCGTCCATAAACAGAAAAGTCGGGTCCTTGCGCGCCCCTAAAAAGACAAAATGGTCCCGAATAATCTCCCTGCAATACTGCTGTCCTGTCCTCGCTCAAAGATATGCAGTGGTGTTCGGCCATTGTGCATATTGTCTGCCCACACCATGACGTCTGTGCCCTACCGATGACGGTCATGAACATTCTTTGGTGCGTAAGGTCCCTCTCTCTACAAATTAACTGGTGGCCAGAATCACTTGGCACAGTGAAGCAGAATTCATTGGAGAACATCACTCTGAACCACTGGACCGCAACGTCTGCAGGTATCTAACGAGGAGTAGATATGTCTGTTCCTTTTCGCCACTAAGGTTACATATCGACCCTTCCCTTCGGTGTGGTGGTCCTTCTACGATCACCGGCACTTTGGCAGGCTTGCCGCCGTCCAACTGCTCATCCACGATCGTACGCACTCATATGACGTCTTGCAGCCATTCCTTTTATAGTTCAGACTCCTATTTTCGTACCACAGGGACGGCACGAATACGTTCAACAACTTTCGTCATACACCCCACTGCATGAACTGTCGAATGAATACAGAGCTTGCGTGCACTACCTTTGCTGCAGATAACATGTCCCGCCCACTCCATTGCCTTTTACTCTCATTCGTCGGTTGTTCCTGAGCAATGACAGGCATTGTATTATTATTATTATTATTATTATTATTATTATTATTATTATTATTAAAATTCAGTGGCATATCCTGGAATCTCCACTGAGGCATGCAGCTAGTAACACAGTAGTGTATTAAGTACATTTCAATTCTACTCACCCTAATTACATGTAGGTGAACTCGACCCTGCGATTCTTTTGGCGAAATTCCTCGGCGACGTCACTGTATAAGTCCTCACGTGTTTTCATCTTAACAAGAAGATATTTCTCTACAGACATCATTCCTAATGCAGAGAGACAACTTTGACTTTGAGAATTGTGGACGAATGATTTTATTCGCTTTAGGACCCAGAAAGGGAGTTCTACAGATGATGATGTAGCGGGAAGAGTAGTAATCAATGTGCACAACTTATAAAGCTTGGGAAGACCGCTGAGGTGACCACTGATCAATAGGAATGTCTGGATTTGAGCCACAGTCTTATCCTTGAAGTGTTCAGAAGCGAGCATTGCCCTCGATTCGGATTTAAGTCGTACTATATCAAAATATTTTCCATAAACTTCAATCAGTTTACTGAATTGCTCTTCAGGAAAATCGCCAGAAAAAAAGAAAATATCTTACAATGAAGCATTTCAATGAAGGACATATCTCCTAATGAACTGAAGCGATATTTTAACTGTGCTAGAATAATATCATGTATTTCCAGGTAAACCCTCATATACTCATCTTTAACCGAAAATGAAGTTTCAACCTTTATTCTCTTCCTTAGTGGATCAAATTTCTCTTCTGTTCTATCCCAGATGTTATCAAATCCACTGTTTCGCATTATAGGTACTTCATTTTCTAAAGAATTAACTTCTCTGGTGCAATATGCAATGTCTAGGGTCTTAGATTGAAGGGTGATATACGTAACATCAGTCAATGAAAATATTTCATTAAAAACGTTCAGAAGAAAATTGAACTGAAATTCTATTAACTTCGCGAGATTCCCACTTGCCTTATTAATTGTAATGTTATCCCAGTTCCCAGGTTCCTCCAAAATACATTCGGAAAGCTCTTGGAGAGGAGCACGATATTCCGCGATGGTCTGTACTAAACGGTTGGAATAGTTCCACCTTGTTGGAGCAAATTTAGGAAACCTTTTCTTGAGGATGCTGTCTAGCGGCTTAGTTCTCTTAGAAGAATTGCTAAAAAATCTCGCAAAGCCACTCATCGTTGCGAAGAATATACGACATTCTTTTGTCATGACACGGCTTGAGAAGACTAAATTAATCTTGTGAGCGTAGCAGTGGATGAATACAGCCTCAGGAACTACTTTTAATTTAGCTTTCATACCATTCAGCTGACCTGCAAGTACCACCACTCCATCGAAAGTCTGCGCAACTAATTTTTCGCGGCAGTCAAAGTTATCCAGACACTCAATCGCAAGTCTCACCAATGCATTTGCTGTCCTATCAGAACTCACATTATAGAAACCAACAAATCTTTCAACATCACCATTATGGACGTATCTGAGGACAATAGATAACTGTGAAAAGTTCGAAACATCAGAAGTCTCATCGATCATAATTCCTATGAATTTAGCTTCCCCAACCTGAATCTTTATTTCAGCGGTCATTACGATGCAGATGCTTTGAATTAAATCGTTCTGAAATGAAATGGCGTATGGCTTTTAGTGCCGGGAGTGTCCGAGGACATGTTCGGCTCGCCAGATGCAGGTCTTTTGAATTGGCAAACGTAGGCGACTTGCGCATCGTGATGAGAATGAAATACACCTAGCCCTCGTGCCAGCGAAATTAACCAATTATGGTTAAAATTCTCGACCCTGCCGAGAATCGAACCCGGGGCCCCTGTGGCCAAAGGCCAGCACGCTAACCATTTAGCCATGGAGCCGGACAAATCGTTCTGAATGAGTGGAAACAGTCCTGTAAATGCACTCGCTTTTGTGAAGTGACTCAACTTTTTCATCAAACTCGGCTAACAATTTCATTAGTTCTATGTAATTCCCTCTGCTGTTGGATTCACTAGCCTCATTGTGCCCAAGGAATGGTAACTCTTGCTTCCCCAAAAAGCATGTCACCGCAATCAGCCGTTTCAGAATGTTCCTGTTTTTCTTAACGGCTTCATTGTGACTTAGAACATTTTCCTACTTCTGCTTATCCAACTGCACATCTATCCTAGTTTTACCAAAGGTGCCTAAGGATATTCATGCATGGATACGACGATCGTTTCTTGCTGTTCCAAGAGGAATTTTCAGTAACAAACAATGTTTAAGGCCAACAGAATGATTTGTTCAGTGACTCAGAGCCAGAGAGCCAAACAGTTTTACTGTACGTTTCTGGATTGAACGTGCGAACACAATTCTTGTTTTCTGTTTTTAAATTTTTTATTTAAATTTAAATAAATTTGCGAGGGAAGAGAGAGGTCTCACGGCTTTAAGTATTTGAATCTTTTCATCAAACGAACGGCCAGTAAATGGCTTTTCAAACAGATTTACAATTATATCCGTTTTAGACTCAGCCACCGTTAGTACCACACATGCATAGAATATAAAGAAACACCAAAAACGACGAATAGCGCAGGAACAGCACACATAGAATGAACTCACTTATCAGCAAAACACACAATGAATGAACTCACTAGTCAGCCACAACTCAAGCACTGGAGGTAAGCCACCCCAGTGGCATTTGTCAGTTTCGTCAGGTTGGGTTCTCGCTAGGGGATAATCCGTGGGTCCCGTTCGCAGTAAACTTGGACATGCCGACTTTCTCCAAATTGTTAACAGATGGTAGAGAGTAGTACGTGTATGGGGTGACAAAGTGTGACCAAGTTTCAATTGCAGCGACATCATTCCGAGAATTTCAGAACTATGTCTGCTACCGAATGCAATTTTAAGATTGAATGCCTTACATCCGTAACTCCTCCGTTTGCTGTCCCTTTCTTTCAAGAGTGGAATAGATGACGAGACTATACCGGCACCACACGTAGTCAAGCAACGGAACTAGTACAGTTGCGCGGAACTTTTGAACTTCTGAGAGATGAAATCGTTTTGACTTGAAACAACCCAAAATCATACTTAAGACAGTTCTTTGCGTTATCGTAACGCATGCAATGAATGCCTTGCATTCAAGGAGAATACGCCCGTTATTATTACTTGTCGAGGGGCACAATTAGCTCAATGGAATATGCAGCTGCTCCCTTCACAATGCCTGGTTTCAGCTACAGGTTCCTATTTTCATTGCCTGCTACACCGTGTTTCTTTGCTTGTTTTGTTTTGTGTGTATTAGTTATTATTTGGTATATTATTATTATTATTATTATTATTATTATTATTAGTTCCGTTTGGGCCTGCTATGGACCACGTGGTTTTTATCTCTTGCAGCTTTCTTCCTTGACCAGTACTCCTTCATTCTTGTACTGTGAATATCTTTACGCTCCTGAATCCATTTCACACCTCCCCCCGGACGTTCTGTTTTTTCTGTTAGTGACTGAAGAGAGTTTGATGTTCTGATCAACGTTCTGTACCTATTTCTGTCATAAATTTCACTGGGAGCAATGTCCAATTCTTGAAGGTCTTTTCTGACAAGTCTTGCTCACTTGGCATTAGTCGCTTTCCCTCTAGAGATGGTGTAGACGATTCTGAAGGTGAGCCTGTGATTGTCCATTCTCATGACATGACCATAAAAGTTCAATCTCTTCTTCCTCATGGATGTTAGAATGCTCTCCAATTGTTAGTACAGTTCGTTGTTGTGCCTGCTTCATTACTAGCCTTCTTATTTAATAGGGCCCATTACTTTTCTCAGGATGTTCCTTTTCTTCAGCTCCAGTTTTCTAAGTTGCCCTTTTCTTACCGTGTTTAGGCATTTTGAGGCGTATAGTATTGATGGTCTCACTACAGTAGTGTAATGCCTGATTTTGAGGTTAAGGGAGAGGGATTTGGATTTGTACGTACTCTTACATAGGTGGTAGGCGCTTTCCAATTTGATGCATCTGTTGTTCATGGCCTGATCTTCATTCATGTTTGGGGTTATCCATTCTCCTAGGTATTTGAAGGAGTTAGTCCTTTGTACTGCTTTGTCCCCTAGGTGGGATTGATTTGGGTGCATCTCTGATGTTGGTGATAAACTGTGTGTTGTTGATGACGATCTTCAACCCTACTTTAGCTGCTATGTGGTCGAGAGAGGATAGATGATGGATAGCTTCCTCCACACTGGGTGCCAGGAGTTTAAGGTCGTCTGCAAAGGCTAAACAGTTGACTGTTAACTTGTCTTTCTTGTAGCATATTCTCAGTCCAGAGTCATCCTTTATCATTTTCGTCCACTCACGAATGGTTTTTTCGAGTAGGCAGTTAAAGAGGATTGTTGATAGGCCATCCCCTTATCTAATACCTGATTTGATCTCAAAGCTCTGGGATAGTTCCCTCTGAATTTGATTCCGGCTGTATATTCTGGGATTAGCTTTCGAAGCATATGATTAATATCATACTCATCTTCTACCATAGTTATTCAGTATAAGGAAAATGTAGGATAAACATTTTGGAATCAATGAATGCCGTCGATTTATTAATGTGGTGTAGTAGTCAATGTGATTAGCGGCTCTGCAACGAAATTTGAAAAGTGGTACGGGAACTAGAACGGGGTCCACTCAGCCTTGGAAGGTCAACTGAGTAGACGGGGTTCGATTCCCACTTCAGCAATCCTAGAAGTGTTTTTCCGTGGTTACTCACTTCCTCTCCAGGCAAATGCCGGGATAGTTTCTAACTTAAGGCTAAGGCCGAATACTTCCCTATCCCTACGAATCTTCCCATACCCCCACAAGACCCTTGCTCAGCATAGCAGGTAAGGCCACCTGGGCGAGGCACTTGAACTACTCCCCAGTTGTATACGTGACGAAACGTCTCACGCTCCAGGACACTCCTCCTGAGGTGGTAGAAGTGGGATCCCTCGCTGAGTCCGAGGTGAAAACCAACCGTGGACTACGGATTAAGAAAGAAAGGAAAATTAAGCAAATTAAGTGAGACAGTTTTTCTGATTATTTAAATTCTCTCAAAGTTGTACTAAACTCTCATAATGATTGTCCTCCTTTGTCACGCATAAACCCGCCACTGACACCACTTCATTATCCTTAAGTTTGATTTTTGATATTTCATTTACTGCTTCCCAGGCTCTAAGTATTTTTTTCCCATGTATCACTAATCATTATGGTAATCAAGTAGGGATGACATAAAATTGTTAGTGTTGAACTGTAGAAGTATTGTAAGGAAAGGAATAGAATTGAGTAATTTAATAGATATACAGTTACCAGATATTGTAATAGGAGTTGAATCATGTCTGAGAAATGATATAATGGATGCAGAAATTTTCTCACGGAACTGGAGTGTGTATCGTAAAGATAGGAATGGTGGGAGGGGGAGTATTCATTCTGGTGAAAGAAGAATTTGTAAGCTACGAAAAGGTTAAAGATGAAACACATGAAATTCTAGGTGTAAGGCTCATTTCTAAAGATAATAGGTAACTTGATATATTTGGAGTGTAGAGACCGGGAAAAGGTAACACTGACACGGATTCAGAATTATTTGATAAGATAATCAGCTATGTAGGAAACGAGAAGGAAGGAAATGTGATTGTAGCGGGAGATCTGAATTTACCAGATGTCAATTGGGAAGGAAATGCGAACGACAGGAAGCATGACCAAGAAATGGCAAATAAGTTAATATGGGAAGGAGAGCTGATTCAAAAAGTGATGGAAACAAACAGAGGGGAAAATATCCTGGATATGGTGCTGATAAAACCAGATGAGCTCTATAGAGAAACTGAAATAATAGATGGTATTAGTGATCATGAAGCTGTTTTTGTCATAGTTAAAAATAAATGTGATAGAAAGGAAGGTCTTAAAAGTAGGACTATTAGGCAGTACCATATGGCTGATAAAGCAGGCATGAGGCAGTTTCTAAAAAATAATTATGATAGGTGGAAAACGGTAATAATGTAAGCAGACTTTGGGATTGGTTTAAAGAAATTGTTGAGGAATGTGAAAACAGGTTTGTACCTTTAAGGGAGGTAAGGAATGGTAAAGACCCACCTTATTATAATAGAGAAATAAGGAGACTAAGAAGGAGGTGCAGACTGGAAAGAAATAGTTAGAAATGGCTGTGGAAATAAGGAGAAATTGAAGGAACTTACTAGAAAATTGAATCTAGCAAAGAAGGCAGCTAAGGATAACATAATGGCAAGCATAATTGGCAGTCATACAAATTTTAGTGAAAAATTGAACGGTATGTATAGGTATTTTAAGGCAGAAATAGGTTCCAAGAAGGACATTCCAGGAATAATTAATGAACAAGGGGAGTGTGTATGTGAGGATCTTCACAAGGCAGAAGTATTCAGTCAGCAGTATTTAAAGGTTGTTGGTTACAAGGATAATGTCGAGATAGAGGAGGTGACTAAGGCTAAAGAAGTATTAAAATTTACATATGATAACAATGACAGTGGTTCATGTTTGTGGGTTACTGTAGTCACGTCCTAGTTCGTGAACCATGGGCAACGTCTGAGTGGCCTAGTAAGTGGTCCTGAGAGTCGGGATACCAGTTGCTATGGAATGGGAGTGGGCTTCTCGGACATATTCTGAGTCGTGGCCCTCCTTGTGCTCATGCGGCTAGGATTATACAATCCACCGGTGGTCCATAACCCGTTAGAGAAGAGATCCTCACTTGGACTATGTGCAAGTAGGGTATCATCCTGCTTCATGAATCGACCGAGCTCAGAACAGTTTAAGCAAGCCTCGGACCTATGGGAGTAACGGAGTCCCACTCCCATTTGACAGGCGAGGGACTCCTTGGAAACAACTTGGCGAACGAAATGGAATCAGATGGGGAGCTATGAATATTAATGGGGCTTATGGAAGAAAGAAAGTAGAACTGGCTGAGTCAGCAAAAAGGTTGCATCTGGATGTACTAGGAGTAAGTGATATTCGGGTAAGAGGAGATAACAAGGAAGAGATAGGAGATTATAAAGTGTACTTGACGGGTGTTAGAAAGGGAAGGGCTGAGTCTGGGGTAGGGCTCTTTTTTATCAGGAATACCATTGCACGGAACATAGTTTCTGTTAGGCACGTAAATGAGCGAATGATGTGGGTAGTTTTGCCAGTTGGAGGAATTAGGACTAGAATTGTGTCCGTGTATTCACCATGTGAGGGTGCAGATAAGGATGAAGTTGACAAGTTTATGAAGCATTGAGTGACATCGTGGTCAGGGTCAACAGCAAGGATAGAATAGTGCTAATGGGCGATTTCAATCCGAGAGTTGGGAATAGAACTGAAGGATACGAAAGGGTGATTGGTAAATGTGGGGAAGATATGGAAGCTAATGGGAATGGGAAGCGTTTGCTGGACTTCTGTGCTAGTATGGGTTTAGCTGTTACGAATACATTTTTCAAGCATAAGGCTATTCACCCCTACACATGGGAGGCTAGGGGTACCAGATCCATAATATACTATATCTTAACAGACTTTGAATTCAGGAAATCTGTTAGGAATGTACGAGTTTTCCGCGGATTTTTCGATGATACAGACCACTATCTGATCTGTAGTGAACTAAGTATCTCTAGGCCTAAGGTAGAGAAAGTGAAATCTGTCTGCAAACGAATAAGGATAGAAAATCTCCAGGATGAGGAAATTAGACGGAAGTACATGGATATGATTAGTGAGAAGTTTCGAACAGTAGACAGTAAGCAGGTTCAGGATATAGAAAGTGAATGGGTGGCATACAGGGATGCTGTAGTAGAAACAGCAAGGGAATGCCTAGAAGGCTTATCAGAAATAGCTCCAAACAAGAGCCGAGGCAGACAGGGAGTTGTATGTAGATGAAAGAAACAGAGCGAAACGAATAGTTGTTGAATCCAAAAAGAAGTCATGGGACGATTTTGGTAACAACCTGGAAAGGTTAGGTCAAGCAGCAAGGAAACCTTTCTGGACAGTAGTAAAGAATCTTAGGAAGGGAGGGAAAAAGGAAATGAACAGTGTTTTGAGTAATTCAGGTGAACTCATAATAGATCCCAGGGAATCACTGGAGAGGTGGAGGGAATATTTTGAACATCTTCTCAATGTAAAAGGAAATCATCCTGGTGGTGTTGTGAACAGCCAAGCTCATGGGGAGGAGGAAAATTATGTTGGTGAAATTACGCTTGAGGAAGTGGAAAGGATGGTAAATAAACTCCATTTTCATAAGGCAGCAGGAATAGATGAAATTAGACCTGAAATGGTGAAGTATAGTGGGAAGGCAGGGATGAAATGGCTTCATAGAGTAGTAAAATTAGCATGGAGTGTTGGTAAGTTACCATCAGATTGGGCAAAAGCAGTAATTGCACCTATCTATAAGCAAGGGAACAGGTAGGATTTCGACAACTAATTAGTATACCAGGCAAAGTATTCACTGGCATCTTGGAAGGGAGGGTGCGATCAGTCGTTGAGAGGAAGCTGGATGAAAACCAGTGTGGTTTCAGACAACAGAGAGGCTGTCAGGATCAGATTTTCAGTATGCGCCAGGTAATTGAAAAATGCTACGAGAGGAATAGGCAGTTGTGTCTATCTTTCGTACATCTAGAGAAAGCATATGACAGGGTACCGAGGGAAAAGATGTTCGCCATACTGGGGGACTATAGAATTAAAGGCAGATTATTAAAAGCAATCAAAGGCATTTATGTTGACAATTGGGCTTCAGTGAGAATTGATGTTAGAATGAGTTCTTGATTCAGAGTACTTACAGGGGTTAGACAAGGCTGTAATCTTTCACCTTTGCTGTTTGTAATTTACATGGATAACCTGCTGAAAGGTATAAAATGGCAGGGAGGGATTCAGGTAGGTGGAAATGTAGTAAGCAGTCTGGCCTATGCTGACGACTTGGTCTTAATGGCAGATTGTGCCGAAAGCCTACAGTCTAATATTGTGGAACTTGAAAATAGGTGCAATGAGTATGGTATGAAAATTAGCCTCTCAAAGACTAAATTGATGTCAGTAGGTAAGAAATTCAACAGAACTGAATGTCAGATTGGTGATACAAAGCTAGAACAGGTCGATAATTTCAAGTATTTAGGTTGTGTGTTCTCCCAGGATGGTAATATAGTAAGTGAGATTCAATCAAGGTGTCGTAAAGCTAATACAGTGAGCTCGCAGCTGCGATCAACAGTATTCTGTAAGAAGGAAGACAGCTCCCAGACGAAACTATCTTTATATCGGTCTGTTTTCAGACCAACTTTGCTTTACGGGAGCGAAAGCTGGGTGGACTCAGGATATCTTATTCATAAGTTAGAAGTAACAGACATGAAAGTAGCAAGAATGATTGCTTGTACAAACAGGTAGGAACAATGGCAGGAGGTTACTCGGAATGAGGAGATAAAGGCTAATTTAGGAATGAACTCGATGGATGAAGCTGTACGCATAAACCAGCTTCGGTGGTGGGGTCATGTGAGGCGAATGGAGGAGGATAGGTTACCTAGGAGAATAATGGACTCTGTTATGGAGGGTAAGAGAAGTAGAGGTAGACCAAGACGACGATGGTTAGACTCAGTTTCTAACGATTTAAAGATAAGAGGTATAGAACTAAATGAGGGCACAACACTAGTTGCAAATCGAGGATTGTGGCGACGTTTAGTAAATTCACAGAAGCTTGCAGACTGAACGCTGAAAGGCATAACAGTCTATAATGGTAATGTATGTATGTATATAAAAATGACATCTACAATAAGTTACAAAAGTTGAAAACTAGAAAAGCGGCTGGAATTGATAAGATTTCTGGGGATATACTAAAGACAATGGGTTGGGATATAGTACCATATCTGAAGTACTTATTTGATTATTGTTTGGTCGGATGAGCTATACCAGATGAATGGAGAGTTGCTATAGTAGCCCCTTTGTATAAAGGAAATGGTGATAGACATAAAGCTGAAAATTACAGGCCAGTAAGTTTGACATGCATTGTATGTAAGCTGTGGGAAGGCATTCTTTCTGATTATATTAGACATCTTTGTGAAATTAATAACTGGTTCGATAGAAGGCAGTTCGGTTTTAGGAAATGTTATTCCACTGAAGCTCAACTTGTAGGATTCGAGCAAGGTATAGCAGATATCTTGGATTCAGGAGGTCAAATGGACTGTATCGCGATTGACCTGTCTAAAGCATTTGATAGGGTGGATCATGGGAGACTACTGGCAAAAATGAGTGCAATTGGACTAGACAAAAGAGTGACTGAATGGGTTGCTATATTTCTAGAAAATAGATCTCAGAGAATTAGAGTAGGTGAAGCTTTATCTGACCCTGTAAAAATTAAGAGGGGAATTCCTCAAGACAGTATTATCGGACCTTTATGTTTTCTTATATATATCATGATATGAGTAAAGGAGTGGAATCAGAGGTAAGGCTTTTTGCGGATGATGTTATTCTCTATAGAGTAATAAATAAGTTACAAGATTGTGCGCAACTGCAACGTGACCTCGAAAATGTTGTGAGATGGACAGCAGGCAATGGTATGTTGACAAACGGGGTTAAAAGTCAGGTTGTTAGTTTCACAAATAGGAAAAGTCCTCTCAGTTTTAATTACTGCGTTGATGGGGTGAAAGGTCCTTTTGGGATCATTGTAAGTATCTAGGTGTTAATATAAGGAAAGATCTTAATTGGGGTAATCACATAAATGGAATGGTAAATAAAGGGTGCAGATCTCTGCACATGGTTATGAGGGTGTTTAGGGGTTGTAGTGAGACTTTCGTGAGTCGCTGACTAATTTTACAAATATTATAAAACTGCATTTAACTTGAAAAATATGAAATATTTGCATTCATTAAATGAAATACACAATCGTCGAACCCTGGACTCACACTTACTTCTTACCTGCTTACTTACACATACGTTATTTGAAGGGCGCCAGCTACCACTCAGTGCAGCAATAATAGAATGAGAATCTTGACTATCTCTAGGGTGTGGGGTAATAAGCTTACTTTTGACAACATACCATATAAGTTCTGGGAAAAGGAGATTGGCGTTCGGTTTCCCCATTAATTTTGAGGTTAAGATATTTTACCGTCATTGAAATAAAACCATGAATTCGTTTGATAGAACAAAATATATTCTTTAAATAATATATAAAAAATAGTGAGTCTTGTTGCGATAAAACAGATGAGAATATGAAATTATGACATTGCAACTGAAAGAAACTACGCATGAATTTGAATTCTTCTTGACCGGACATTTAACAATTTATACGAAATATTTCCCTCACTGATTCACTTGACGGTACCTTCAACACTTTGAATGTAATTACGACGTATTCCTTTGATCTGGTGTTTACTGTAGATGTGTCACGCCTAACTTGGTGATACATCCTTGTGACTCCTTCTTTCCATATCATCTGACTTCTTTGTAAGTCAATATGGTATTACCTCATAGCAGGTGGTGTCCCTCTCTGACTCCATGGTAAGCCCTTGCGTCCGTGTCTTCAACTAAGTGACGGACCAACTTTGGCCTCACTCTCTCAATGACCAATAATTAATAGCTCACTGAGTCTTCTCCATCTCTCGTTCACACTCGTTGACTGACCGACTGAGGCCTCTTCATCTCGTAGACTTCTTCGCTGTTCATCTTCCGTTTATCTAATGATAGACGCTACAATATGCATCCACCTTTTATAGACGTTGGTTGACACAGCTACGTAATCTCCAGAAATAACAATGACATACTCCCACAACGCCTCAAACCGTTGCATGTAATGGTGAAATCCCCCGGGGCTCCCTAAGAAACTCAAAGGAACAGAGCTCAGTGCTAAGTGAGCACGATGACGTAGCCATGACGTGGCGATGACTTGGCAGAATCGCCAGCATTATTGCACAATGTAACGATGCCATATCGAACATCTGACATATCGAAACTCTCACTGTACAGGTATTTAATGTTAATCTACACATACGTATATATGCATACACTCAATTACAAATACTCAAGCGACAACCATTGCATAATGGAATTGAATAATAATTATAACAAAATAATAGTAATCTCACAGATAAAATAATAATAATACGGACATAATAATAATAATAATAATAAAAATAATAATAATAATAATAAGAAGAAGAAGAATAAGAAGAATAAGAATAATAATATAGATATCATCTTGTAACGGGATTTGAACCGTTACAGTAGTAAGGATGTAAAGGAGAGGGCATATAAATCTCTGGTAAGACCCCAACTAGAGTATGGTTCCAGTGTATGGGACCCTCACCAGGATTACCTGATTCAAGAACTGGAAAAAATCCAAAGAAAAACAGCTGGATTTGTTCTGGGTGATTTCCGACAAAAGAGTAGCGTTACAAAAATGTTGCAAAGTTTGGGCTGGGGAGAATTGAAGGAAAGTAGGGGAGCTGCTCGACTAAGTGGTATGTGGAATGACATTACTAGACGAATAAGTTTGAGTGGCGTTTATAAAAGTAGGAAAGATCACAATATGAAGATAAAGTTGGAATTCAAGAGGACAAACTCGGGCAAATATTCATTTATAGGAAGGGGAGTTAGGGATTGGAATAACTTACCAAGAGAGATGTTCAATAAATTTCCAATTTCTTTGAAATCATTTAGGAAAGGGCTAGGAGAACAACAGATAGGGTATCTGCCACCTGGGAGACTGCCCTAAATGCAGATCAGTATTGATTTATTGATTGGTCACAACTACTTGGGCGCTCTGTGCTGTGCTGTGTGGACTCAACTGAACAGGTGTATGTAGTAGGCTAGGTTCACACATCTTTAACACCTTTTTCATTGTTTCTGTAAACATTATTGGATTAATGTCCGACTCGTTGGCTGAACGGTCAGCGTACTGGCCTTCGGTTCAGAGGGTCCCGGGTTCGATTCCCGGCCGGGTCGGGGATTTTAACCTTAATTGGTTAATTCCAATGGCACGGGGGCTGGGTGTATGTGTTGTCTTCATCATCGTTTCATCCTCATCACGACGTGCAGGTCACCTACGGGTGTCAAATAGAAAGACCTGCACCTGGCGAGCCGAACCCGTCCTGGGATATCCCGGCACTAAAAGCCATACGACATTTCATTGGATTAATGCTATGTACTTTATTTCGCTGTATATTACCATCAATTATCTGCTTTCGATTGCCTATTGTTATTTGCTATCTCTTAATTTCTGTGTAAATTTCCTGAGTTTTCGCACTTCCTAACTTAAATAAAAGTTTATTTCTGAGTGAAGAAAATGCTTACGATTGTGCACTGATCGCAATTGTGTCTATTCATGCCCTGGCGTCCAAAATGTAGCAACGTCCCACAAGGATGTGGTTACCGTCTTAAATGAGAAACAGCTAGAGAAAAAATCAAGACCCAGCTACTAGTATTTCAAAATAACTGTGAATGATTGTTGACCTACATCGCTGTGAACATCGTCTTGAAAACTTAAAGTAGATATTTAAGAAGTCAGTCAACGAAACAAATACAATATCATTAAATACTTCTTTACTTGTAATGCTTGCTGTTTAAAGGGGTCTAACATCTAGGTCATCAGCCCTATTTATTTATAACATATCGTGTTAGTTGATTTTATGACGATGACAATATCTGTAATATTCTTTAGGTTTTACACATGTCTAATAATTATTTCCCAGCGAATGTTTTAGATACGCACACACTATCGTAGAGAAAATATATTTTTATAGTAGGCAATCAATTTGAAAAAGTGAAAACTTTAGTACATGAAGCATTACAAGATTCACTCCATTATTGTCAGTTATAACACACCATGTTTTCAATCCACATAAACGTATTTCTCGTAAGACATCTTTACAACTAGGCTGAGTGGCTTAGTCGGTAAAGCGCTGACCTCCTGAGCTGCAGTTGGTGAGTTCTATCCCGGGTCAGTCCGGTGGTATTTGAAGGTACTTAAATACGCCAGCCTCGTGTTGGTAGATTTACCGGTACATAAAAGATCTGTGGGATGAAATTCCGGCACCTCGGCGTCTCTGAAAACTACAAAAGTAATTCGTGGGACGTTAAATTATTATTATTTTTATTATTATTATTATTATTATTATTATTATTATTATTATTATCGGTATTATTATTACATCTTTACACATTGTTGCCAAATCTGATCTTTTATATTGTTTAACCGAATATCTATTATTCCCACTTAGAAATGATCTAAGGCAGAAGGAACTAAAATTAATGTTTTATTTCTGACAATCCCTATCAACCGTCCATTTTATAGTCCACAATGCATTTGACATCAATTTAATCATTTTTCGCTCTCAGAAAGCAGAACAATGTGTTTAAAGAAATTTGTATTCCCGTTTTTTGGAGAACAAAATACTTGAAAAGAAGCGGGCAATTTTCTTACCGATCGAGGATGTGAAAATAACAAAACAGACTTAATCTTAACTGATCGCAGTGGTAAATTAAATATGAACTTATAATTGTCGACCAACAGCACTTCGCTTTTCTTTTCATATTTATAGGACCAAACCGATTATATAAAATATCCGCCTATTTTAGGCAAAAGTCATCACAAATCTCGGCGTCTTCAAACAACAGTTTCAAATTTTATTAAGAAGCATCAATTTGGGACAGAAGAGAGCTTCTCTTATTAGAATTATACGGTAAAACATAATCGCCAAAAAATCTATAAGAGACGAATTCAGCATATTAATATAGGCCTACAGTAGACAATGTAGATAGAGTTATTAATGAACGTAGGTTGTCATGGCTAATTGTGTTAAAATTAATAAATATTTTAACTTGATTAAAGCCACTTATATAATATTTAATTAAGCCGAGCTTTCCGCCAAATTACGTTGGCCTTCATCAGGGCATGTGTAGTCTGTCTCCAGGTCTCCATGTATTCCATAACTTGAAGCCATCTTTCTTGTTGATGTCATTTGGGCGCAGCTCAATGTTTATGGCTTCCCTTACAAGTCGACCATAGAAGTCTTTTACAGGTGCGATGACCTTCGCCTGGTCAAAGAGGATTTGATGGTTTGCACTGCTATGGCAGACTGGCTTATAGCATTCTCCGTGGAGGACTGAAAAGTGACATTCTTGACATCAGGGCAGTCAAGCCCGTACTTCAGATATACATGAATAACACCACCACGGCACAGCGCGAAGCACTCAATAAACTGTCAACAAAGCGTGGTGAATCAGTAACTTTCCTCCCAATCACCACAGCACAGTGCGACGATCCCTGAGTCCTGTCAGTAGGGGGCCGTGGAGAGTATGGTCGTGACTTCCACGTTCCTTCGAAGAATTTCTTCGGAAGCAGACCTTCACATGCCCTGATGAAGGCCAATGTAATTTGGTGGAAAGCTCGGCCTTGTTAAATATATATAAACGTGAATTTAATCCAGTTAGCAAATTTATTTATTTATTTATTTTAGATCTATTCTGTAAATTGAGTCTCCTTCGCTTTAAGGTTTAGAAATTAGACGTTACACTTTGTTAATCTCATAACTATAAAACTCAGTGTTGCACATCGTTATGGGCTTTAAAATCTTTCACGTAAAGGCGTAATCATTTCTTCAAAGCCATAGAGAATATCATCCAATTGATGCAGCTATCAGAATTGTTCATGTAATGTTGATACATTACAATGAATAGGTTTTATTTTCTCATTTACATAGAAATTTTAACGCGATAGCGATGTAACAAATCTATCGGAAAGGTATTAGTTTAACAATTAATCACAATCATGACACACATCAAACACTTGAATAATAAAGCTAAAATGCCATGTAATAGTTAATAGGTATCATTCCAAGGAATATTTGATATTTAATATGAATATTTTGTTGTTTATTTTATCGATAAATGAATGGTAACTGCCGGGGGCGTATAAATGAGAGCTACATGAATGGTGATTACTCCGGCGCCAACGCACTGATCAAAGGACTCATTTTACGCATCATTTCTCAACCTCTATCGGACACTAGATAACACTTAATATTTCTACCACTGTGACACATTTAATATAATTTGTTTATGCTAGCTATTATACCAATATTAAAAGTAAAAGTAATACATCATTGGAAAATATCTCGTAAATAGTCAGTTCAATGTACGTTACATACCACGCTACCAACTGCCACAAAAAAAAGGCGCAATAGTGAATACGTCTCACCACATAGGTTTGGCGTCAAAAAGGACATCTGGCCGCAAAACTGGGTCAAAAAGGTCGTGTGTCAAGCCACTCATAATAGGCTAACACTGTATACTGCTTCATAAACGCACCAATGAAATTTATTTGGTGCGTCGACCTAAGAAGATCTTTTGCCTCTACTTTGCATCATATGTTGTGAACCTGCGTGTATTTTAGAAATGGCGAAAGGCGAAAGGAACATTAAGGACGACGCAAACACCCAGACCCTAGGACTGAGATATTAATCATTTACGATTCAACCCCTGACCCGGCCGGGAATCGAACCCGGCGCCACTGTGTGACAGGCAGACGCGTTGCCCCCTACACTGCGGGCCCTAACAATAAAATTTGTTAGTTTGTATCTAAATGATGTACTCAGCACCAAGTTGAAAATACAACTGTGCATGTAATATAGAATATTCTTCGTATATGTTAGTTCTAACTCACCTCTTCGTTGTGTAGAACTACTGAGTGGTGATTTAATTAGCGTTAGTTATATCATGAATGAAATTTGTTGCTAATTTTGCTTGAATTATATTCTTGAATCAAATATGTCCGCCTCTGTGGTGTAGTGGTTAGTGTGATTAGCTGCCACCTCCGGAGGCCCGGGTTCGATTCCCGGCTCTGCCACGAAATTTGAAAAGTGGTACGAGGGCTAGAACGGGGTGCACTCAGTCTCACGGGGTCAACTGAGTAGAGGGGGTTCGATTCCCTCCTCAGCCATCCTCGAATTGGTTTCCCGTGGTTTCCCACTTCTCCTCCAGACAAATGCCGGGATGGAACCTAACTTAAGGCCACGGCCGCTTCCTTCCCTCTTCCTTGTCTATCCCTTCCAATCTTCCCATCCTCCCGCAAAGCCCATGTTCAGCATAGCAGTTGAGGCCGCCTGGGCCAGGTACTGGTTATTCTCCCCAGCTGTATTGCCTGACCCAATGTCTCATGCTCCAGGACACTGCCCTTGTGGCGGTAGAGGTGGGATCCCTCGCTGAGTCCGAGGAAAAAACCAACGCTGGAGGGTAAGTAGCTTAAAGGGTCGTAATGTCATTGCCTGTGGAAGAAGGTGCGGTCCCTATAAGAGCGCTGAGGTCCCAAACTCGCAGCTAGAGGGACATGGATGCACAACCGCGTGACGACAGAGCGAGCACGCCCACGCGTTGACCGCCCTGTCACCCTGCGTACAGTCCGGATCTCTCTCCCTGTGATTATGCCAGTTTTGGTGAGCTACAGAAGGTTCTGAGAGGCAAACGATTTACCTCGAACGACGACCTCGAACAGTTCGTTCGGAACTGGCTCGCAACGCAGCCTCGGGAATAACTTTTGAAATAACGATACAGGTTTTCATTTTATAGCCTCCGGCTTGTTCCTTTTTTGAATAGCTCTCATCTAATGCATTGTAATTTCACACACTGAGGATCCGAGAATACAACTATATACCAACTATTCCTTAGCATTTCTTACACTTTTTATGAGATATAAAATTGTTCAGGGATAACTTTCAGTCTTTTCTTGTGCCTAGAGCTCGTTAAAAAACGATTGTATTTCGGAATGTTCTGAAGGAGGAGAAATAGTTGGTCTATAGTTTAACGTCTAGACCAGGCATCTTCAACTCAAAGCTCTGTGACGTCATAAGAGAAATATGCTAGAGCAGGCGATGTGCTGACGATTACTTTAGCAGCGCGTGTCCGTTGCATTTGTTATAATTGTTGTTCATACTTGAGCGAAGTAACCTTATACTAATGTTAACATTTAATAATGTCGAGCATTCATTTCAAACCTTACAACTTTGAATATATTTACTTACGTACATACATCTTCATTATAGTCTGTAATGCCTTTCAGCGTTCAGTCTGCAAGCCTTTCACAATAAATTTAATGGTTCTTATTTTGGTTTTTGGTTCTTATTGAGGAATAAATCGTAAATTTAAGAGTTTTACGTGAAATTCGTACAGCAGTGGTTTTGAACTTCCCACTCGAAAACTAGCTTGGCGTGTTTTTGTTTAAAAATCATTAACATCAGAAATGGCTGACCATTAATTCTGAGAGGCAGTTGAACCTAGGATTATATCGCATTTGAAAACACGATTTCATGTTTCAATTACCCGTAATAGTGCCCGACAGTTTTTTTATGTCAACGGGTTATTTCAGATTGGTCGATTCGGAAATAATTTATCAAGGGAAATGTTCGATAAACTTCAAAATACGTTTAAAATATTTAAGAAAAGGCTAGGTAAACAATTAATCGGGAATGTGCTACTTGGACGACAGCCCTAAATACAGTTCATTGATTGATTGATTGATTGATTGATTGATTGATTGATTGATTGATTGATTGATTGATTGATTGATTGATTGATTGATTGAAGTATACAGTACATCATATGAACAGATGCGATTTAAAGTTTCTGGAACATCCGATAATTCCAAACAATACAGAGGATATCACCACTTTATTTCAAGGGAGAGGACCTCGAAGGAGGTTTACATTATACCCTTTAGGAGTGTCGGGAAGAACAACTATCAGTCAACCCGAAAAAGATAACTCTGGCCCATTTTACAAGAAGGAGAAAATTAGAGGGAAAGAGATAACTGAAGCTCTTTGGGCAAGATATATATATGGAAGAACAGGCACTGCACCTAGGTGTAGTGTTAGATAAAAATATAACCTGGAATCCACATATAGAAAGGAACATAACCCGGGCCAAGAACTTGCTCTACGCATGTAAAAGAGCCGTTGGGAAGACATGGGGCCTAAGACCATCAGTGGTAATGTGGATATACACAATGATCATTAGACCGTTGATTGCCTATGCTATTGCCTATGTGGATATACACAATGATCATTAGACCGTTGATTGCCTATGCTGTAATCATCTGGTGGCGGAAAGTAAGTCAAGGAAAAGTCGGCAGTAGATTGGATAGCCTACAGAGAATGGCATGCATAGCCATAACTGGGACTATGAGAACTACGCCGACAGAAGCCTTGAATACTTTCCTAGACCTCCCATCACTATGCAAGTCATAAAAGTACAGGCTAGAATGAGTTCATATAGATTGGAACAATCAGAGTGCTGGAATGCACAAAGACCCAATCTAGGACGCTCTAAAATTAACAGATTAATGACAGAGGAAGTTCTACACATGCCTTCTGATCATATGATACCAAAGTACAACATTGAAAAACCGTTTGAGACCCAGATAATAAAAAAGAAGACTGGGATATCAACAAATGGAATACTGAAATATAAGATACAGTGTGGTGGACTGATGGCTGAAAGACTGTGGATGGCACAGGAGGAGTGATCAACGGGGGAAGACCTGAGAGATCAATCCAGATGAGCCTGGGCAGGCACATTACAGTCTTTCAAGCTGAAATGATAGCTATCACAACATGTCTCGAAGAAAATCTGAAAATGTACTATAGGAATAAGAACATTTTCATTTTTACGGACAACCAAGTGGTCATTAAGGCACTAGAAGCAGTCCGGATAATATCTAGATTGTCTGGTATTGCCACTCACTTCTCCTGAAGCTCTCAAAGTACAACATTGTCAAAATAATATGGGTACCAAGGCATGCAGGTATAGAAGAAATGAAAAGGCAGATAAACTGGCCAGAAAGGGGCAGAAACACATTTTGTAGGTCCAGAACCTGTATGCGGGATTCCTTATGGACAAGCCCGATACTACATAGGAAAATGGGTACAAAAGGAACAAATGAAAAACTGGAAAAATACTCGAGGATGCAAGCTTGAAAAGGAACTGATAGAAGGACCAAACGACCAGCATACCAAAGAATTGCTGAAACTCATCAGAGAAAATGTAAGATGGGTGTTAGGACTGTTGACAGGACACTGCTATCTGAAAAAAACACCTACATAGAATTGGGGAAATAAGAGAAAGCATATGTAGGAAATGCAATGAAGCAGAGGAACAGATGAACACATACTTTTTGAATGTGAGGCGCTGGGCAGAATCAGACTCCACTCTAGGACTAACAGGTGAAGAGAGTGAGAAATCTAAGAAGACCCAATAAGAACAACCTGCAGCTTTGTGAAGGAAGCAGGTATATCTAGGTGGGAATGAAGGAAAAATATGGTAGCAAAAGAATTAGAGGTCGACGCTAATTATGAACTAATGTTTAGTGAATCACATATTTGTGTAGACATTCTGTGAATATCCCATAGTTTTTAAGACTGTTAGATAATATACAAGAAGACTCTGAGTAGGCTACACTGATGGAAAGACAATTTTATTTTCTGTATATAAAATGAATTATAACACTCATTCTTCGCCCGTATACTTGAAAACTTGTTGTGTTTGAAGTAATTCGTATATGAAGATGTGATGAGCTTTAGTGTTATGCTAGCTATAGCACGAGGAGGTGAACATAAGTGGTTCCACATCTGGAGTTTAATTTTTGCAGATCCCCTTGCCTACTGCCAACACCTAAAGATATCAAAATTGTAAGGGTGCCTATTACCATGTCTTGCGAACGCTAACTAGATAACATGACCGTTTCTTATGAAGGTTCTGAAGTCTAATGAAGTATATTTTTGTATGTACATAGTTGCAAGTTCGTCTGCCTGGTGCTAGTACGAACAGATCACGCCTGCTACAAACTCTAGAACAGGCTACGTACATTTGGCCATGTGAAAAGAAAGGTGTCTCTAGATGTATTCCCATAACTTTTACAGTCTAGCTCTGAGACATTAACCCTCCTTTAGTCGCTCACGGAGATTTCCTCCGGGCCGATTACATTTTGCACGGTACTGAACTTCTCAGTTGAACTGTTGGTCTCCCAACCCCTATACCTTTCTCCTTGTTCATTTGGACTCGTCCTGTCAGCATTTCGGTGCGATCGTGCATCCTGTGAGCGAGTGTGGGATCATTGTTGTGACAAGTGACATCACCTGGACGTTTCCTCCGAGTGCAAATAAGCAAAAAACCTTATATTTTAGTGCATATTATTTATTTTCTAGGTCGATGACTTTGTTGTTCTGTTCTTCTAAACGTATTTTAGAAAAATATTATTTCATATTTCATATGATGAAATCATCGTAGGTAATGTCATAAGACCATTCGTCACAGTTAAGGTCTACAGTATTTTGATTTTAGACCAAACAAACTGTGTAAGAATAACCTATTAATGCTTAAAAGGGTTTCTTTTAATTATACCGAAGAATACTGCAAACGAACATGCCAAAACAACATCTCAAAGGACGAAAATTACTCGCATTTTTATCCCCGGAGGTTACCACCGTGCGCGACTAGTAACGTAATAATTTTCGCACGACTAAAGAAGGGTTAATGGACATTGCAAAGGTCAATTTCAGACGGACTACAATCGTTGAAAACTGGCATGGTAAATTAATGGGCATTATTGAAATACGTGAAATATAAACACTTTCTCCTTTGTTTGCACCGTAAAAAAGTAATAATAGTAGCACCAATAATATTATGGCCAATATATGTCAAGCGTCATTTTCCTCCGTTACATAGTACTGATGTGCCAGGATTTTGCCTAAATAAACAGGGAGCACAAACTTTTAGCGAAAATTTATGTGACGGTGCTTCAAATATTTGAAGTGAGTTTAAAAGCTATGTCCGATAATGAAGTGCTCTCATTACCGTCTTCACAAAATGAACGTTTGTAATTCAGCAACTTTTAAAAGGACGTTGAACTTCATCATCTACCTCATCTCCTTTACTTCATTTCCTATCATCTTCCTGACTGAGTGATATTAGGCGTTCCTTGATGAAAATTTCGCGGGACTTGCGAAAAGCTTCCCAACTCGTAACTAGTAAACAACTATATGTCGTCCGGCTCCATGGATCAATGGTTAGGGTGCTGGCCTTTGGTCACAGGGGTCCCGGGTTCGATTCCCGGCAGGGTCAGGAATTTTAACCATCATTGGTTAATTTATCCGGTACGGGGGCTGGGTGTATGTGTCGTCTTCAGCATCATTTCATCCTCATCACGACGCGCAGGTGGTCTACGGGTGTCAAATCAAAACATGTCTTCGGACACTCCCGGCACTAAAAGCCATACGCCATTTCATTTCAATTATATGTTCTTAGGTAATGTTCGTCGTCAAGGCAACCTGAAAATACTGCGGAAAAATAAAATCAGTAATAAATAAAAAGCGATATCAAAAATAAGGTTCCTAGAAGGAAACCATAACTTCATTTCATGGATTGCAATTGTTAAAAGCATTTAAGATCTTTAGGCTTTTCCAACCGTGAAATTACCAGCGCTTCACTCCAGTGTTGCAGTGGGCTCATCAGTTGAATTGCTACACATTTCCAAGACGCTGGCGGCTAGTGTGCCGTTGAGACACCACTGCAAGCCCCCTGTGTAGGACAATGCAGTGACGGTGCACTAGGGGAAGCATGTGCCTCCACTTGTATAAATGCCCAATGCTACACTGGGGCAAAGTGCTATTTTTAAACAGCGATAATTAATATCACGATTTTGAACAGTCGAACTTCGAATTTTAAGTGGAAGTTTAAGTAATTCCATTTAACTTCTGTGCGTTGACTGAAACTTCAAACGTGATGATTTCGGAGAGACGCTGTCGCCAACTTTACAGAACTAACCCTTCCGCCATTTTTAGAAGAAATCAAAAATTTATCGCAAATAATTTTGGAAATGGACCAACGACAGAATTATCTCCTGGAGAGAAATACTCGTATATCCGTTAGGTCTTCCAGAATCCGTTTACCCTTCAGGGTTGGTTTTTCCCTCGAACTCGGTGAGGGATCCCACCTGTACAACCTTGAGGGCAGTGTTCTGGAGCGTGATACTTTGGGTCTGGGATACAACTGGAGAGGAGGACCAGTACTTCGCCGAGGAGGCCTCACTTACTAGGCTGAACTGGGGCATTATCGGGGGATGGGAAGACTGGAAGGGATAGACAAAGAGGAAAGGAAGGAAGTAAGGAAGGAAGGAAGGAAGGAAGGAAGGAAGGAAGGAAGGAAGCGACTGCGACCTTAAGTTAGGTACCATCCCGGCATTTGCCTCAAGGAGAAGTGGGAAACCAGGAAAAAACACTTCTCGTATGGCTAAGGTGGAAATAGAAATCTCCTCTACTTAGTTGACCTCCCAGTGCTGAGTGAATCCTTGTCCCGCCCTCGTACCACTTTTCAAAGATCGTGGCAGAGCCGGAAATTGAACCCGAGCCTACGGGGATGACGGCTAACCACGCTGACTACCACACCACAGAGGTGGATAAGTGAAATACTTCGTGATTGAATGTGATTGAAATTTATTCCCCTATTATAAAGGTTGAAAATGTGATGATCAACTTACTTGTAATAGCCTCCTTTGAATCGGTGAATGAAGCATCACCTTATTCCTAACATGCCTCTTCATAGGTGTCTAGGTTCATTTTTTGAGAGTGCTGAAAACAAAGATAATATGCATACTGCTACTACTACTACTACTACTACTACTACTACTACTACTACTACTACTACTACTACTACTACTACTACTACTACTACTACTACTACAATACCGGTCAAAAGTTTAGGACCACATCAAAAAGTCATGAAGTTCCATTTAGAACCTAAAATTGTGCAACTAGACCTCTGTGTTGTATTTTGTCCTGAGCTCTTGCATCTAATATGATATACGTCGCCCGATATCAGTGATTTACGCCAAGTATTGCATAAGTTATACATTTTTAACTCTTAGAAGGTCACATCAGAAAGTCAACAATTTTAGAAATATTACGTACTTTATTCTGTAATTATTTTCGATTACCACCACCAAGAGTCTTTTATAGGCTTAGCAATAGCTAAGGGTCATTTTGGTATAAATATAAAAATTCCGAAAAAATGCGGCACTGATTTTTATGTGTTTATTTTTTCAAACTAGCGCTAAAGTGGTCAATTTTTCCTTTTTCTTATCTAGGTCTCAGTGTGAGCTATCGGCATTACAAATGTGTTTTTGGATGCCACCCGCAGAGTACAGATGAAACTATCAGGGCAGATAAGTTTGACATCGATAGCTCTTTCTGAGACCTTGGGCTATACATGACACAGGCAAAGAAAAATCAACAATTTTGGCCCTGGTTCGAAAAAAAATAAAATATGCAAAAAAAACGGTGCCGCATATTTTCAGAATTTTTATATTCCTACTAAAATGGCCCCCACCTATTACTAAGTCTACAATAAATCTTGGTGGTGATACTTGCAACTAATTATATTACCAAAATTTTTTATTTTTTCGGTGTGACCATCTAAGAGTTAAACATTCATAACTTCTACAGTATTTGAACTAAATCATTAAAATCAGGCGACATTTATCCTCTTAGATGTGAGAGCTCAGGAAGAAAATTACAAAAGTCTAGTGGCACAATTTTAGGTTCTAGATGATATTTCGTGATTTCCTTATGTGGTCCTAAACTTTGATTGGTACTGTACTACTAATACTACTACTACTACTACTACTACTACTACTAATAATAATAATAATAATAATAATAATAATGATAATAATAACAACTGTGCCATGCAATTTGGCTTCTCTGCCTTTCAACTATGAAGAAATGAATTCACAAAACTTTTAACCAACCGATGAGGAATTTAATCAAACAATACATCTCTAGTTTCCTTGAGACGATGCAATATGTCTTTCATTTCAGCCCAAATAATGCCACTGGCTCCGGGAAACCTGTACATTCAGATGTTGACAATATCTACAGACCTTGCTTTGGATGGTGCGGGCTGTCATTAGACGGTGTGAGCAGAATGTTTCATTCTGTCTTCAGTACAGGAAACTCGTTGCCCTTCCCTCTAAAATTTGCATACATTAAAACATATTTTTTCCCGTCTCCTCTTGCTGGTCGTTATGTACATGTGCGGTGTTCTTATTAAAGTGCCCTTCGTGAGCGCAATTAAACACCGGAGGGGCCGCGCGGACCAATTAAAATTTGCTCTCATTATTTTTACCCACCCTGATAAGATTGTTGAAGGGTACGGGGAAGCCAGGACTGTACAGAAATGAACCTCTCCACGTTCACTATATCATTTCCTAGGCTTGTCCCATGTACATTACTATTTCTTGGAAAATTAAGGTGAGAGTTCTCTCTCGCAATTTCCCACTGCGTACAGCTGCAGCGTCACAGAGCTCTACATATGCAATGTTCAATACGCCAACAGAAAATACCGCTCCCGTACTAACAACTAGCAATACTCCCCCCTCCTCGTGGGTGGGGGTGTAGAATAACATCCACGGTAGTATACCATTTAGTCGAGCAGCCCGTCTCCTTTCTCTCAATTTCTCCCAGCCCAAACTTCACAATATTTTCGCAACGCTACTATTTTGTCGGAAATCACCCAGAACAAATCGAGCCGATTTTCTTTAGACGTTTCCCACCTCTCGAATCAAGTAATCCTGATGAGGGTCCCATATACTAGAACCATACTATAGTTGGGGTATTACCAGAGACTTATATGTCCTCTCCTTTACATCCTTACTACAAGCCCTAAATTCCCTCATAATCATGTGCAGAGATCTGTACCCTTTATTTACAATACCGTTTATGTGATTACCCCAAACTAAGACATTTCCTTATATTAACACCTAGGTAACCCCCTGTGAGTGGGGGTGGTAGAATAACACCCACGGTATTCTCTGCCTGTCTTTAGAGGCGACTAAAAGGGGATCCAGGCGGTTGAAGTCCTTGGGACCGTTAGCTGAGTTCTGGACGTTCCGGTATTGCTTCCACTTACTTTTGCCAGGCTCCTCACTTTTCTCTATCCTTTGCGTCCACCCTTGGTCAATTCTTGTTCTTTTCCGACCCTGACGGTATTAGGTTTACAAGGCCTACGGAGACTTTCATTTTCACGTCCATCGGGGCCCTTGCCGATACCTTCACTTTGAACTGTCGGACCCCTTCCATTTTTTTCCCGCTCTAATTAGTGTTTATAGAGGGCGGTTGCCCAGTTATACTTCCTCTCAAAGCAATAATCACCACCACCAACTCTCTGCTCTGCTCACGTTGAAGTCTGTCTTAATTATATTTGTGTAAAAATCAAAGCATAGCCATCTCCGTACAGGCCATGAAGAGCCATGCAGGAGTGGAATGTGAAGGCTCTTACTTTACTTAACCTTGGCACTAAGTAAGATCGATTGTTTTGCTCTATGCCCGACCATCTTTCCTACCCACAGGAATTAACATGATACTCACTTTTGGTGTAGGATGAATAAATCTCAGGGCCATGTGGACCTCCAGAAATGGAAATTTTGTTTCTTATTTTTTTGACTTCCTGACGGTGAATTGAACCCTCGTCTTTCCGGCTGAATCGAGACGCCTTTAATACCTCGGTTAATTAGATATAGTACGCGCACATTTTAGTGATACACACCCTAGTGCTGAATCGGTCGACCTCGGTTATCTTCGAGATTCGTATTGGCAACCTTTGAAACACAAACTATGAATCGCTTACGCATCGCTGTGCGACATCTGGCGTACACTTTACGTACTAGTACTGTTGTTGTTTACACAGCACAGCCAAACTATAGGATTCATGCTAGGAACAAGATTCGCATCGAGAAATGTTATAATATTAAATAATGTATGTGTGACACAGTTGTTAGCGTAAGATAATAAATGTTTAGAAAATTCATATTGATCGATCATATTATCGATTCAATTCGGATTTCATTCCCATTCAGTTTGCAGTATTACCGGAACCGGGAGAGCTCCCTCCTTACTCCTCAATACCGTACAAAATAATATCGCTAAAAGGTGCGCGGACTATATATTCACTGTTGGTAAGTATAGTGGACAGCTCAATAATAACTCATCTGTGACCCCCCTCACTGTTAAATGTTATGTGTCTGCTCTCCCACTACATCAATGAACGTTTCTAGGAAATATTAACTTACTTCAGAAACTTTACTTCTAACAGAATAGTCACGGGCTCTGATGTGCATTTCATGTTGATTAGTCCTTGTAGTATTTCATCAAACGTGCCTTGCTCCTAAACAACATTTCTCTCACAGAGTGAAAACAATATTTATAATTTTCTACCACTAAATGATACAAATAATTATTTTCACTCAGCTGTACCGCGCTTGAAGTGCGAGTGCCCCGCTCCCTTGACTCGTAAACGTACCATCTCTGTCAAACCTTTCAGAAACTACGAAGATATTTCAAAAGAAATTGAAAATGTAAATTCTCGTTCTTTTGACAAAACTAAAGGATAAATCGTACACCAACACACAGTAAAGCACTCCTATTTCTATACCCGTAATATTAAAAGAAGCTTTTAGACAGATTACAATTGCTACTGCAACGTGTTGCCACATTTCTACATGTCTTACTCCTTCCCTTTGCTTCCGTCTCACTTGTTCGTTTGTTCAGACCGCTGTGTTCTGTTGTACTCAACTCACTTGGCAACTCCAATCAACACAAACCGGCCACCGGGCTTATTTCCATGGCAACCGCATTGGGGCCGCCCATGTGTCCATGGCAACCATACCCCCTACTCCCTTCTGCCCAGCCAGGCGGGCAGTCGAGGGACCTCCCTCTAAGGACTGTCAGAACGCATCCTTTAATATTACAACTATAGAAACTTGTAGAGTTAAGAAGAGGAAAGTGAACATGAACTTTTTTTGCACAAAATTGAATGAATAGTACCTTTGATGAAAATGTAAGTTCCCGTAAGGAAACTCTGACTTTTCTAATTCCGATAGAAAACATTAAATAAATTCAGAGAGCTCATTCGTAAGAATACTCGTGTTTCGTCCCAGTGCGCCTTGGGCTGCTCAGTTTGAGACCGCACTTCTCCAAGACACAGGCTGGTTAATACAGCGTTGTGGCATTATGTTTGGTGAGCTTCACTTTTCAAGACAAGCAGTTTAGCATATATATGAACTTTTAACTCTCCCATACGAACAGTTTCTCCGAATTGCTCTACTTTTATTAAGCTGCCTACGCCCCAGATAAGCTATCTTAATCATACATTGCAAACAATAATCTGGAAGAAATATTGTTCCTAAAGATGAAAGAACGACCCAGATATGTTGAGTGGATCCCGAGATTAGCTTCCCTGTATTGTACCATGCGCCGGCCCCGCGGTGTAGGGGTAGCGTGCTTGCCTCTTACTCGGAGGCCCAGGGTTGGATTCCCGGCCAGGCGACGCAATGGTGGGTCACATGATAATGGGAAACCACGGAAATCCTTTTCAGGGCTGCCGACGGTGGTATTCGAACCCACCAGCCCCCGAAACTAAACTCACAGCTACGCAACCCTAACTGCGCCGCCATCTTGCTCGGTATGTACGATGTTACTTGCACGGCAGTTCATATATACAGTATGTTTTATTATTCATGTGAAATATTTCGTTGTATGTCAACCCATTTGTCCCGCTTACTGATGCGGGTTCGGGGACTAGGTGAGATGGCATATTTTTCGGCCGGATGCCCTTCCTGACGCCAACCTCAGTTGATGAGCTTATGATGATGAATGAAATTGGGTAAGGAGGTGCTCTAAGAATGGCAACTCTCCCGGCATTTGCCTGGAAGTGAAAATAGAAAACCATTCTCAGGGCAGCCGATGGTGGGGTTCGAACTCACTCCCGAATGCAGACCTTGACACAATACCCGTAGCTTGTTAACATGCAACATGCGAAATTTCCTTGCGTGGGAAAATATGGAGACCTTTATATTATTATGTCCTAATTAATTTCTGCCGTCATGGCGTAAATTTATGGGTTGTAATGATCGTGCAAGACATTTCTTGTATCTACACAGTATATTACAATTCGGTAAATAAGTGGTAAGAATCAGGCTTTTTCTGGGACACTGAAACTCAGCTTACTTGCGAACTAAAATAAGTTGTCAAGTGTCTTTTGAATATAAATAAACCTACTTAAATTAAAAAAATTTAGGGGCCAATTAAGTAGTGATGCAAACGAAAATACACATTTCACTGTATTAAAAAAATCTGTCAAGTGTCTTCTGTTTTAACTAACTACACCGTTTGCGAACAGCACACGCCACCGTCTAAACAACAGGTTGGCCATCGGGGTCGCCTCAGGAATCGACATACCGCTGTGGGTGGGGTGGTGGTGATGATTATTGTTTTAAGAGGAAGTACAACTAGGCAACCATCCTCTATATAACACTAATCAGAGAGAAAGACGGAATGGATCCGACACTTCGAAAAATGAAGATGTCGGTCAAAGAAAGACAAGGGCCACGAAGGGCGTGAAAATGAAAGACTCCCTAGCCCTAGCAAACCTAATAGCGCCGGGGTCGGAAAAGAACAAAAGTTGACCAAGGGAGATCGGATAGGATAAATGAAAGTGAGGAGCCTGGCACAAGTAAGTGGAAGCAATGTCAGGACTCAGCTGAGGGCCCCGTGGTCGCCAACCCACGCTCCAAAGTTCAGAGCCCCGGGGACCCCTTTTAGTCACCTCTTACGACAGGAAAGGGATATCGTGGGTGTTATTCTACCACCCCCACCCACAGGGGGTTGTGGGTGGGGGACGCAGACGGAAAATACACCCTCCTCACGCTTTGAATTCTGGTCAGTGGAGGATTTTGGACTTTTATTTTGTCATCTCATTTCGTCTCATTTCGTACCATTAGGGGCCGATGACCTCGATGTTAGGCCCTTTAAACAACAAAAATCAATCAATCAATCAATCAATCAATCAATCAATCAATCAATCAATCAATCAATCAATCAATCAATCAATCAATCAATCAATCAATCAATCAATCAATCAATCAATCAGGATTCGACATAACGCATAGCTACCTCTAGTGAGAGGGGTAGAGGTAACTGCCAGACAGCGTTCACAGTTAGTCTCACGTGTGTTGCGTTCAGCTTTCGCTTCGTTCACTGAAAACTGACGATTTATTTCTTTTGTTATTCGCATTTTTCATATCCGTTTTTTTTTTTGGGTATAGGCCTATCAATTTACACCCTACATACCGAGGCTTTACTGTAGAAGAAAGTACGGTACATAAAAGTCACTCCCTTCATCAGCTTTTACATGATAAGGAACTGACACAGATCTTATTCTCAATTCGCACAATTGTTCGTATAGGAGCGTTTCAAACTCTCACTATGTTTCATTAGAAACGCACCTTCATTCACTCGCAGTACCGGGATTCAGTAACCGGTAGGCAAACACGCAAGGTTACATGAAATGGGAGGCAAGGAAACGAACATCGCTCAGCCGTGACTTACCCGTAGCCTTCGTACGGTATGTATGACCCAGCGATTATTACATCCTGCCGAGTTTGAGGGAGGTGTGAATTTCAATTTCAACTGCTTGGAGGATGTAGTAGATTCCTGCTGTGGTATGCTTGCAGTATTTAAAAGCCCCGAAATGAATAGTGAAATATGACAATTCGCGGTATCAGGTCGACTTTCATTGCTTCAAATCAGCAAGTGACTAATCTCGTTGAAGTATTTCCAACCATTCAGTAACTCAGTACATAAAATAAATGCACTATACTTAGTTGCTGGGGACGGTCAAGTAGCACTTAACAAGAGACTTGAAGGGCTTTGTTGAAGGGAGGCGTATGCTTCATTTTACAAGATTCTAGGAGAGAGCAATCAAAGAACGTTACCTGTAGAAAAAGTTTCAAAACTCCCATGTTCTTATAAATTCAACACCATGTTCCTAACACTTCAGACTATTTATTTAAAAATATTCAGCCAAAATCCGTCACTAATATTTTGCATCTAGAACTGCGGTTTAGGTGGCAGATTCCCTATGGATTGTTTATCTAGTCTTTCCTTTAAAATTTCATGGAATTTGGAAATTGGTAAATTATTCCAATCCCATTATTTTCCTAGGTAACCCATCCTCCTCCATTAGTCTCAAATGGCACCACCACCGAAGCCGGTTTATGGGTACAGCTTCATCCATCGAGTTCATTCCCAACTTAGCCTTTACCTCCTCGTTCCGGGTACCCTCCTGCCATTGTTCCCAATTGTTTGTACCAGCAATCATTCTTGCTACTTTCATATGTTACTTCTAAGTTATGAATAAGATATGCTGAGTCCACCCAGGTTTCGCTCCCGTAAAGCAAAGTTGGTCTGAAAGTAGACCGATGTAACGATAGTATTGTCCGGACGCTGACTTCGTTCTTACATAACATTGTTGATCGCAACTGAGAGCTCACTGCATTAGCTTTATTACACCTTGATTCAGTCTCACTTACTACCTGTTCCAGTTTTGTATCACCAACCCAACATTTAATTCTGTTGAATTTCTTACCTACTGACATAAATTTAGTCTTCGAAAGGCTAATGTTCATACCATACTCACTGCTCCCATTTTCTACTTCCAAGATATTAGACTGCAGGCTTTCGGCACAATCTGCCATTAAGACAAAATCGTCAGCATAGACCAGACTGCTTACTACATTTCTGCTTAACTTAATCCCTAGCAGCCACTTTATAATTTTCAGCAAATGATCCGTGTAAACCACGAACAGCAAAGGTGAATGATTACAGCATTGCCTAACCCCTGTTAGTACCCTGAACCAAGAACTCATTCTGCCATCAATTCTCACTGCAGCCCAATTGTCAACATAAATGCATTTGATTAATTTTAATAATCTCCAAGTATGGCGAATATCTCTTCCCTCGGAATCCTGTCATATGCTTTCTCTAGATCAGCGAAACATAAACACAACTGTCTATTCCTCTCGTAACACAGCAGCATGAATAGATTTATTTAGACCTGAAATAGTGAAGTATAGTGGAAAGGCAAGAATTAAATGGCTTCATAGAGTAGTAAGATTAGCGTGGAGCATTGGTAAGGTACCTTTTGATTGGACAAAAGCAGTAATTGCGCCTACCTATAAGCAAGGGAACAGGAAGGTTTGCAACAAATATCGAGGTATCTCACTGATTGGTATCTGTATGCCAGGCAAAGTATTCACTGGCATCTTGGAAGGGAGGGTGCGATCAGTGATTGAGAGGAAGTTGGATGAAAACCAGTGTGGTTTCAGAGCAGAGAGAGGTTGTCAGGATCCGATATTCAGTATGCGCCAGGTAATAATACAAATGGAAATTAAAATTGCCCGAGAAAAGAACAGGAATTCATGAAAATTTCCACAAACCCAGTATTCCTTGCGCATTCCAAGAAAGCAGGATTTTATAATCATTATTAATGTTATGTTTTACGACGCACCGACACATGGTGGCGATGGTATAGGAAAGGGCTAGGAGTGGGAAGGAGGTGGCCGTGGCCTTAATTAAGGTACATCCCCAGCATTTGTCTGGTATGAAAATGCTAAACTACAAAAAAACTCTTCAGGATTGCTGGCAGTGGGGTTCGAATACACTAGCTACACCCATAAAGACACATTTACATATATTTAACTATAATGCAAGCTCAGAGCTCCGTGACCCTAACTGCATATATTTAAGTATAATGCAAGCTCAGAGCTCCGTGACCCTAACTGCATATATTTAAGTATAATGCAAGCTCAGAGCTCCTTGACCCTAACTGCATATATTTAACTATAATGCAAGCTCAGAGCTCCGTGACCCTAACTGCATATATTTAAGTATAATGCAAGCTCAGAGCTCCGTGACCCTAACTGCATATTCAACCCTGTACCCTTCCAGCCTTTGAAATGTGGCACCGGCTTGAGACATCACAGGGTCGCTGACTGGGTACTACCCACAGAGACATCTTCGTATTATAAACTAACCTTAAATTAATTATGCAGGAAGGATAAAAGAGAAGAAAATAAAATAATTAAATAAAAATCTGAATGAGAACCTTTACGAATACAAATTTATTGAAAGAATAAACTTTGGCAAAGCAAATACCTCTATACAAATCAATAAACTCTTCGGACCAAATATTGTTTATAACCTTTGTCAACTCCGACAAAAAGTATCAACATCATGACTCATAAATTTCAAATCTTCTTCCAAACACATTATTCAATTTTGATTACTATTTCCTCATCTTATTTACCAACTCTACTCCAGTACCTCCAATTTTAATTCAATTCCATTCCACTCATAGTTGGTTATCACCATATTTCAAATTTTCCAATAATAAAAAAATATTATAATAATTTACCATCATAACCTTCGTTAATTCGTCAGAGTGACCTTTGAAATGTTAATATACAACCAAACTTCTTCCATTCATTCTTTGAATAAACAAATTCGTATTTACTCTCCATACCCAAAAATTTACTTCATCACCATTATAAACCTTGTAATTACAATTACTAATTATCAGATTATTTACTTGATTACAACCCTCCATTCTGAAATGTATGAGGCTATGTAAATTCATTAAGCACAACATCCGCCGTGTAATTCATGAACTCATCATTTTAATTAATTAAATTCATTAAATTCATTATAATTCACTAAATTCGTGGTTATCATGTCATTATAGTTGTTACCTCTAAAATCATAAATTTATCCAATTACGTTTGTAAGATTTGGTAATTTAATCCAATTTTTGATATATCATTAAATTATTCATCTCAAAATTTTATATAAAATAATCCCTATTATTATTTGAGTCCGAAACTATTTTACTTATTCTTTCTCAATACCATCCTCCACTCATATAAATGCTGATAATATGGAACGCACGCGCGAAATCGAAAGTAACCCTGACATAAATAAATTAAATTAATTCACCGATTCATTTAAAATTATAAATATCCCGCATATGCATAATCAGCTGTTTTATCATACACAAAACATATGCCTACCCTGTAGCAAGAAACCTACACAACAACAGTAAATGCTCCTTAACCTACACTGATTCTACCAACAATGGGATAGAACCTCATTGTCACAAGTACAAACAACCACGTGAACTGAATTCAACATCGCAAGAAATATTACAACTGCAAATCAGAATTTGCATTGCTCACACACTGAAGAACAAATAACATGAACAAACACAACATAATTCCAATCATATAGTCACAGGGAAAATCATTATTCACTGACTCGGCCGGGCATCGAACTCCGACCCTCAGTATGGCATCATTACAGTGACCTATCATCATACTCGCCACAATGAACTGTCACGAGGTATATCTATTATTCTTTAATTTAAATGTGCTGTCCTATGTTCCACAAAACAGAATTATCTTACGAATGACTGTAATATTTTTTACTTGTAAGACCCTACCACAGCTGCCAGGCTCCCTCTAATACACAACACGCCGACCCGGTCTGCTACCTTATCTCACGCCCCGACTCATTTCATTAACACGGCATTTTAACTTGTCCGCACCCAATTAATATTCTCTCTCTCCACTCTAAATGAAGCCATATGTTCCTCCACAATATCCTGCGTATTCTTGCTTTCTGTGCGAACAGTAACTAATTATATATAACACTCTCACTGCATCTTATTTGTTCCATATTTCACGTGTATAATTCTACATTTTCTCACTCAACATTATCAGGAACACGTATATCACTATGCCGGTATTTATACATATATGGCACTACACAATCTCATTGGTTCGACTCCTGCGGTTGGCATTTTGTGTCTTAGAGGCCCTACTTCAACACTAGCTAACTACATCTCGGATAAATTATAGGATGAAACTTATTCCCTACAGCACTTTTTTTCATTGGTTAACAGTACACGTTACTTACTGATGACATATATATTCAAATCCCACTGTAATGTGCCGGAAAAACCAAGGTTCGAATCTTTGGTCAGTAAAAATTTTCTTGACGAACTTTTCATGCGACATGCCAGGTTAATCTATCTACTCCCTCTGACTAATACCTTACTGATGCCTCCTAAATCACATTAAATATTCACACACACACACACGCTAGTATTTATCAGAAGATCGCGCACTAAGGAAAACCATATTTCACACACGTAATAGAAGATCATTATTTACACACACATTATTTCCTCATTCGCGAAGACCATTTTAAACACACGCTATAATATCACAATATTTATTCCCCCTAGACATCAGTATAAAATTACCTAAAAAACCTAACTATCCTTGCTGCAGTACTTAAAGAGAAAATAAACGAATAATCATGCATTAATTTATTTACAAGCTAACAGCTAATCATGCACATGCCAGATATAATGAATCAGGGTACTTATCGATTCGGCGACGCTCCATACTCAGCTCCACGGCCTCATGGTTTCAGGTCGGCCCCATGATGTACTTAAGCCATCATACAGGCAGCCTCAGCACCTGAACCGATACCATTCTTCATAACCATGGTCTTCATTCTTGTGGCTTTAATGAATTCACACGACTTCACTTCTTAATACACAAAATACATATAAAACACAGATATAATTAAATTATTCTAGCACATAAACACTTATTTACACTGGTAGTGAATACTTTGTCTCTGCTCTTTTCCGCGAGTTTACCACGTGGCACTGCAAAGCGTCCTTGCATCGATCTCGCTCCGGTCCTATTTTTCAATTAATATTGTAAAAATCGCCTTCTTGAGTTTAACCAGATTTTCGGTCGTTATTGAGTTGAATACATAGTCTATCGGACCCGTAGTATCCTATCGACAACTAGTTAGTGGACTAGGAAATGCTCAAGATTAGGGTTCCTCGTGAACCACATACGCGTTACGTCTGACACGTTCAAATTTCCGTAGCAGAGTGAGTCTTCTGAGCGGCACGCGTCCTCTTCATGCACGCCAGCTCCTGGATAGGGAGCTCGGGGAACCCCATCAACAATGATGTAACATCCCGTCACGTATGCCTGCAATTATTTATTCCAATAAATTATTACAAATATGCCGTTTTTAATTATTGTTCTCCAAATAGTTTAATAGTGTTTTCACATTATCCCTTGGTGGATTTAATTATTTTTGGAGGTCATTTGTACGGCACCCATCTTTAATTTACCCCCATCATTCCAAAACTTGCTATGCTGCTATTCGCTGCCTGAAAGTGTTGCCAACTTAAAACTGGTGACCTTGATCACACACCTCACGGAATATTCCAGTACTTCCCATTTCATCATCAAATGACCCTGACACGTGGAACTTATCTTTAAACCTGGGCAAGCGAAATGGCGCCACACATCCGGCCTATAATGAAACTTTGGTTCATTCCCTTATATGCCATCTTTAATTTATAATATTTTAAAGACAATGCTATGAGCCAATTGGGCTCATCTTTCCCCACTTTCTTTTGGAAAAATTACTGACAAGGGATTTTTCCAATCATACATCTTCCAACATATCATTGTCTTTACATTTATTTCTTAACAAATCCAGATTTTAAACTCAAATTTTCTTCCTTAAGACGAGTATTATTCATTGTTAACTTAGTAGCCACCTTCTCCATCATTCCTCTAATTTCAATTAATTCTTCACAGGCACATTCTCCGCCAGAACTTTCGTTTTCATCCATTTCTCCTCTGGGCATCTCGTATGTAGTATCGTAGGTTAACATAACATCTTCTTCTTCTTCTTCATCTTCCATCTCATCGTCTTCTTCTCCTCCTCCATCTTCTTCAGGATGTCCTTCAAGATCGTCTTCGTCAACCATTGTTTCCTGGTCAATATTTCTCCTTGTGGGATAATATAATTTCAAATTTCCAGCATTATAAGTGTTCTCGACTCCTGTCTCTAAGTTTTTGACTTTATAAGAATTATTCTCATAGTCCTGTGTGACTGCATATGGCCCAACATAAAGTTCAGCAAATTTATGATAGAATTTTGAACTAGGATTTGAGACGGCAGGTTTCTTCACGAGAACCAATTCTCCCACACGTAAACTTCGGTGGAACCTCTTATTGCGCATTCTTCGTAAACGTCGTTCAGGTTGTTCCTTGAGATGTTGAGATGTATTCTGGACGCAAAGCTCGTGTGAAGTTCTCGGATCACTTGGTAACGGGATTATACTTTCCCATGGTATTTTCGGATACTCATTATGGTGTACGACAGTGGGTATCTGGCCAGTAGATTCATGTATCGTTGAATTAATACTCTCAGTTATGATTGGCAATACTCTGATCCATTTCCAATGTTCATTCCGACAATAAATTCTACAAAACTTCCCAATCTCTCTCATAATTCTCTCAGCAGGGTTTGACTGGGGATTTCTAATTGAACTGAGTACATGTCCTATTCCCAAATTCTGAATGTCCCTTTTAAAATTTTCGGACGTGAACTGAGTCCCATGATCTGTTAATACAAATTCCGGCTTTCCCATCTGAGGTATAATTTTTTTCTTTATTTGACTAATAACGGCTTTCGTAGTTGCTCTTTGGATAGGACATAATGTCACAAATTTTGTAAACACATCAACGCATACCAGAATGTATTTTAATCCTCTACTGGCACGTGGCAAAGGGCCGTAGAAATCCATTGCAAACAACTCTTTAGGCTTAGAGGGTAACACTGGCCTAGGAATTTGTCTCATTAAAAATGGACAAGGTTTAATTCGCTGACATATATCACACGTCATTATAATTCTCCGCACCATGTCTTTCAAATTTGGCCAAATAAAGGTTTCTTTAATGGTCGCCGTCACTTTATCAATCCCAGCATGTCCTATCGAATGATGTGTAAGCCAGATCAATTCACATCTCAACTGTGGTGGTACAACAATCCTCAATTTCGTATGCTCTTCATCAATGAATTTGTGAAGTATCCCATTAAAGAAACTGTAATTTATAGCTTGTCTTTCTGCTTCTCTATATTCAACTGTCCCAGACTGCAATTTCTTCTGAAAATAATCCCTCAATTTCTTGGTCTCATCCCACAACTCTTGTGCTTCCGAAATGTTCCTAAGCTTTTTCAAAAACTGATTATCCTCTTGTGTAATTTCAATCAAATTTACTTCTGCTTTTCCAGGTTTAGGATTTCTACTCAACGCATCTGCAATTACATTTAACTTGCCAGCACAATGTTCAAGAGTAACATCATACTGCTGAACAAATAAGCCCCATCGGCTAACCCTCCCGCTTGACATAGTCGTATGAAAAAGTAAGGTTAAAGCTTATGATCCGTCCGAATAATAATAGGATATCCATAAATATACTTCCTCCAATGTCCCAATGCTGTAACAATGGCAAGCATCTCCAACTCCGTCGTAGTGTACTTAATTTCGTGAGACCGCAATTTCCGACTCATAAAGGCCAAATAATTTACTTGGTGATCTTTGTTTTCCGACTCTTGATATAAGACTGCTCCAATTCCCACAACTGAAGCATCTGTCTGAACTATAAATGGTTTCCCGAAATCTGGGTACCCCAATTTCACACTATTAGCTAATAATTCCTTCGTCTTCAAAAATGCATTTTCACAATGTTCATCCCATTTCCATTTCTTATCCTTCTTTAACAAATCCTGAAGAGGCGCAACAACTTCCGTATACAAAGGACAATGGTCTGAGAAAAAGTTACACATTCCCAAAAACTGACGAACATGTTTGATCCTCATGGGTCTGGGAAAATTTTGTATGGATCTGATCTTTACAGGACTAGGTTTGACGCCATTGCCGTCCACAATATGACCTAAAAACATGATACTCCTTTGACAAAAATGGGACTTTTCAAGATTTACTTTAAAATTTGCACGATTTAAATTTTCCAAAAGTTTGTGCAATACGTCAAAATGCTCTTCCAAAGTCTCCGTTGCAATCATGATATCGTCTACATATCTAACTGTAGAATCTTTGACTTCCTGCGTTAAATTCTTATCTAGGGCTCGGATCAAAGCAGAACCAGCTGTCTTCAAACCAAAAGGTAATCGGTTAAAGATATACGTCTGTTGGTCGAACAGAAATCCTGTCAAAACCTTAGTAGCTTCATCCAATTCAATATGGTGATACGATGACGTCAGGTCGATAGTCGTAAAATAATGTTTGCCTCGGAATTTTCTCAACAATTCCTTGATAGGAGGGGCCTTATCGTATTCAGGCTCAAGCCGTTGGTTTATGGCCCTTGCGTCCAAGCAAACACGGATGCTTCCATTAGGTTTTTCAACAATCACCAAAGGATTCAAAAATGGTGTACGTGTTTTAGATATTAAACCGTTATCCTCCATTTCCTTGATTACTTCTTTAACTTTAGGGTAAAACTTCTCTGCTACTGGGTAAGGTCTTTGTTTAAACGGTTCCCAACTATTTACTTTCAGCTCATATTTATAATTTGGAATCTTCCCCGGTTTGGATCCGAATACTGTTTTATGGTGGCCTAAAATTCCCTTTAATTTTGACTTATCTTCTTCTCCTATCATAGCTTCTGATACTTTATTTTTGACTTTGTCACCGAAATCTGGTAACTCAGTCTCCCTTTCCAATGCAAAAATCATTTCCTCGAATTCTTCTAGAATAGCATCCTGATTTTGATGTATGTTTCTAACTATCTCTTCCACCGATTGTTCTGCCAACCAAATTCTTTCCTCTCCCTCATCGTTTGGTAGTTGGTTTAACTGAATTTCTGACTGATCACCACTGAGATTGAAGTTTATTACATCCTTTTCCATATCAATAATTGCCTTAAATTCTCGAAGAAAGTCAGCCCCTATAATCATGTTGAATTCCATTCGGTTCATTATAATGAATGGGTGAGACATGATATTACTTCCAACTTCTACATCTACATAAGCTTGACTTTTACATGTTGTAACTTTGTCTGGTATTATGCCTCGAATTTTAACTGCTGCTACTGGTATAATTGGTATTTGACATTTCTTCTGTAATTCATCGACTAAAACCTGTGATACCACACTAACGCTGGCTCCAGTATCCACCAAACATCTGACCCTCAGACTCCCAACTCTGACATAAATAACAGGTAACTTCTTTACTTCATTATTTACAAATCTATCTTTATCCTCTACAAGATCTTCTGGTCTAGCTATCCAAGAATCAATGGTTGCAATTGCCCATCCATGATTATCCTGATGGCGACGTCCTGCGGTTGCACTATCTTGGAGTACTACATTTCGGCTTTTTTTAGCTCCATTTCCCTCCATTGAAAACCTTGGGGCATTTATATTTAATCCACCAGATTCCTCTCTACGTCTATGAGCCTGATATTCCCTACTCTCAGCTCCATGACTTCTGTCCTGATTCCCTTGTTGAATCGCACTCTTCCACTGGTCTGACGATACTCCTTTCGTGGCCAACTCCTCAACATATCTTCTAGACTCATTCCTGCGTTCTTGAAGATCCATTCTGTCGTTTTCTCCTCTTCGTGGTCGACCTCTTGCATCACCTGATCTATTATATGGTGGATATGGTCTTCTCATCTCTCCAAACCTTCCATATCTATATCGGTACCCTTGTCTTCTGTTTCCTCCATAATTCTGATTATAATTTGACTCATGACTTCTGTCGTTGACTCGTCCTCTTCCAAAATATTGAGCTTTCCAATTTCTTCCCTGGTATCCTCCTCGATACTCTCTGTTCTGATTAGCATCGTTGTTGTTGCTGTACGTGTTGGTTCCCTGGGTCTTCCTCTCCGTTGAATTTTCTTCCTTGGTCAAGTCAATGGTATGGACTGTTTCAATGTTCCGATTCCTAGGATGATACAAGTTCGATGTTTGATCTAATTGCCTCAACAATACTTCGGCCTCTACAGCTGTTTTCACGTTCGCAGCTATCAATGTCCTTTGCACATCCACAGGTAGCTGTCTTTCGATTGATGCGATTAACTCTTCTTCTGGAGGCGGACAGTCTAACTCCCTAAGCTTCAAAAGTTGCCCACTGAAAAAGTCTGCGTATCTCGTGGGTACTGTGCTCTGGTATTTTCGTGAATACAGTTCAAGTCTGAGTCCTTGTTGAACCTCCTAGCCCCAGTATTTTTGTAAAAAGGCACGCTTGAATCCTTCGTAATCGTCAAAACAATATTTGAAAGCTTTAAACCAGATCAATGGTTGTCCATCTAGAAATCGCTCTACAATCCTCAACTGTCTATCCGAATGAATTCTGTTGTCCTGAATATATTCTGTCATCTCTCTAAGGAAACTTTTTGGCGTTATCTCGGGTCCACCAGTGAATTTCCTTGGCTTTCCCTCTGATAATCTCATCAATTCAAAGTATGGAATTGGTCCCATAATCTGTGGCGTTGAAGTTCGTTCTTCGAATGGTTGGTTGGTAGTTTCAGATAAACGGGTCTGATCTACTCCATTTCCCAATCCTACACTACTAGAATGGCTTCCTGCTTGCTCTAAGACGTTTTGTTTATTTATCATTGATCGCATAAGCAGTTCGCCCTTAGTCTCCTGTAATTTCAATATCTCGACATCATCCTTAAGTCCCTTGATTTGTCCGATCTCCTCTTTCATTTCTTTCATTAATTCTTCGTGTAAGTCCACCTTCACTTCCGTCTTATGGCATTTATGAGCCCATTCACTAATTTGCTTAGTTACTTCACAACCTTCACCTCGAAGATCTGCTTGCACTCCATTTATTTCCTCCAAGAGTTCTTTCCTATTTTCAGCCATCTCTTCTTTCAGTTGGTCTTCTACCTTCTTAACTTCTCCATGGACATTATGTCTTAATTGCAACAACCGGTCATTAAATCCCTCGGCAGTCTTGACAAACGATTCATGTGTTTCTATTTGTAGCTTGGTGACTTTGGCGTCTGTCAATACGATAGCTTCCTCGATATCAACCATCTTATCCTTGATCGAATTTACGGCTTTCTGTTGACCCTCGACGTTTATTTCGACTTGACTCAGTTTCTCCGACAACCTGGCATCTACTTGCGATACTGTTAAAGCGACCTGATCTATCTTTTCTTCCAACTTGTTACTGCGGGTTACAGCTTCCATTCGGACCTCTTCTATCTGCTTCTCTAATCTTTGAGCATTCCTATCACAGCCCTCTTTAACTATAGTTATCTCTGTCGATAGCTGATCCTTGATACTGACCATCTGGTCCCTAACTTCTTTAAATTGTTCATTGACACCATCCTTAACTTCTTTAAATTGTTCATTGACACCTTGAAATTGTTCATTCGCACTCTCCTTAACTTCTTTCAATTGTTCATTCGCACTCTCCTTAACTTCTTTAAATTGTTCATTGACACCTTGAAATTGTTGGTTAACACCTTGAAATTGTTCATTCGCACTCTCCTTAACTTCCCTAAATCGTTCATTCATGTCCTCCCTCAGTTCATTCAAGAGTTCGGTCATAAGACCCTTCACCACCTCCACATCTACCATATTATCTTTCTGAGAAAACGGGCCTTCCCTCTGACCAAGTGCCGTGGATATGAGAAAGAATAAGTTCAAATTTCCATAATTGCTATCATATAATTTAATTCCAGCTTCTTTGCTTTACGTTACGTGGATAATATCAATAAAAAATTTGGCCTAAAACATTGCCATCTAGAAGCTGTCCCTATTTCATCTACATTTTGCCAAAGTTTTATACAAAGAAAGCAAAACCCGGAATAAATTCGCAAACCACTAATTAACACAGCCCCAAGAAATTTAACATTGAACCACCGAATATCGCGATACTACTATTGGGCTTTCGAATTATTAAGTACTTCACATGCAGTACATGCCAGTAAACAAACACATGCCCTCAGCATTACGGCGGATACGACCGAAACAATGGCCCTTATCGTCGTAAACTGAGACCATAACATTTGTTACTGCCATTTTCCACAACTTGAGACCGAGGTCATCTCATCCTTCCACGAAAATCTACGATTTTTCTTAAACTATTGCCCCTGGCTGAATTTATTTGAAGAATAAACCAGATATTTTTAACCTCGTTTAGATTTAACACAATCCCTCTATTCTTTTGGGCATTTCCATTGAGTGACTGTCATGAGCCTATGTCCATAACAATGGTACTCACGATCTGTTCTCATTCAGTTTCGCAAAATAATCTACATTTACATGTCACTCATAAAATATCTAACAAAAATCGTGAAACCCGAAATTTAGGATTTTTCCAAAAAAAAAAAATCCAAAATTTCTATCATCACCATGATCAACTTGGTTCCACTTAATGGGTAAACACACAATCGTGCCCCACGTCACGGGCGACAACTCAACCCTTTACCCTTCCAGCCTTTGAATTGTGGCACCGGCTTGAGACATCACAGGGTCGCTGACTGGGTACTACCCACAGAGACATCTTCGAATATTATAAACTAACCTTAAATTAATTATGCAGGAAGGATAAAAGAGAAGAAAATAAAATAATTAAATAAAAATCTGAATGAGAACCTTTACGAATACAAATTTATTGAAAGAATAAACTTTGGCAAAGCAAATACCTCTATACAAATCAATAAACTCTTCGGACCAAATATTGTTTATAACCTTTGTCAACTCCAACTAAAAGTATCAACATCATGACTCATAAATTTCAAATCTTCTTCCAAACACATTATTCAATTTTGATTACTATTTCCTCATCTTATTTACCAACTCTACTCCAGTACCTCCAATTTTAATTCAATTCCATTCCACTCATAGTTGGTTATCACCATATTTCAAATTTTCCAATAATAAAAAAATATTATAATAATTTACCATCATAACCTTCGTTAATTCGTCAGAGTGACCTTTGAAATGTTAATATACAACCAAACTTCTTCCATTCATTCTTTGAATAAACAAATTCGTATTTACTCTCCATACCTAAAAATTTACTTCATCACCATTATAAACCTTGTAATTACAATTACTAATTATCAAATTATTTACTTGATTACAACCCTCCATTCTGAAATGTATGAGGCTATGTAAATTCATTAAGCACAACATCCGCCGTGTAATTCATGAACTCATCATTTTAATTAATTAAATTCATTAAATTCATTATAATTCACTAAATTCGTGGTTATCATGTCATTATAGTTGTTACTCTAAAATCATAAATTTATCCAATTACGTTTGTAAGATTTGGTAATTTAATCCAATTTTTGATATATCATTAAATTATTCATCTCAAAATTTTGTATAAAATAATCCCTATTATTATTTGAGTCCGAAACTATTTTACTTATTCTTTCTCAATACCATCATCCACTCATATAAATGCTGATAATATGGAACGCACGCGCGAAATCGAAAGTAACCCTGACATAAATAAATTAAATTAATTCACCGATTCATTTAAAATTATAAATATCCCGCATATGCATAATCAGCTGTTTTATCATACACAAAACATATGCCTACCCTGTAGTAAGAAACCTACACAACAACAGTAAATGCTCCTTAACCTACACTGATTCTACCAACAATGGGATAGAACCTCATTGTCACAAGTACAAACAACCACGTGAACTGAATTCAACATCGCAAGAAATATTACAACTGCAAATCAGAATTTGCATTGCTCACACACTGAAGAACATATAACATGAACAAACACAACATAATTCCAATCATATAGTCACAGGGAAAATCATTATTCACTGACTCGGCCGGGCATCGAACTCCGACCCTCAGTATGGCATCATTACAGTGACCTATCATCATACTCGCCACAATGAACTGTCACGAAGTATATCTATTATTCTTTAATTTAAATGTGCTGTCCTATGTTCCACAAAACAGAATTATCTTACGAATGACTGTAATATTTTTTACTTGTAAGACCCTACCACAGCTGCCAGGCTCCCTCTAATACACAACACGCCGACCCGGTCTGCTACCTTATCTCACGCCCCGACTCATTTCATTAACACGGCATTTTAACTTGTCCGCACCCAATTAATATTCTCTCTCTCCACTCTAAATGAAGCCATATGTTCCTCCACAATATCCTGCGTATTCTTGCTTTCTGTGCGAACAGTAACTAATTATATATAACACTCTCACTGCATCTTATTTGTTCCATATTTCACGTGTATAATTCTACATTTTCTCACTCAACATTATCAGGAACACGTATATCACTATGCCGGTATTTATACATATATGGCGCTACACAATCTCATTGGTTCGACCCCTGCGGTTGGCATTTTGTGTCTTAGAGGCCCTACTTCAACACTAGCTAACTACATCTCGGATAAATTATAGGATGAAACTTATTCCCTACAGCACTTTTTTTTCATTGGTTAACAATACAAGTTACTTACTGATGACATATATATTCAAATCCCACTGTAATGTGCCGGAAAAACCAAGGTTCGAATCTTTGGTCAGTAAAAATTTTCTTGACGAACTTTTCATGCGACATGCCAGGTTAATCTATCTACTCCCTCTGACTAATACCTTACTGATGCCTCCTAAATCACATTAAATATTCACACACACACACGCTAGTATTTATCAGAAGATCGCGCACTAAGGAAAACCATATTTCACACACGTAATAGAAGATCATTATTTACACACACATTATTTCCTCATTCGCGAAGACCATTTTAAACACACGCTATAATATCACAATATTTACTCCCCCTACACATCAGTATAAAATTACCTAAAAAACCTAACTATCCTTGCTACAGTACTTAAAGAGAAAATAAACGAATAATCATGCATTAATTTATTTACAAGCTAACAGCTAATCATGCACATGCCAGATATAATGAATCAGGGTACTTATCGATTCGGCGACGCTCCATACTCAGCTCCACGGCCTCATGGTTTCAGGTCGGCCCCATGATGTACTTAAGCCATCATACAGGCGGCCTCAGCACCTGAACCGATACCATTCTTCATAACCATGGTCTTCATTCTTGTGGCTTTAATGAATTCACACGACTTCACTTCTTAATACACAAAATACATATAAAACACAGATATAATTAAATTATTCTAGCACATAAACACTTATTTACACTGGTAGTGAATACTTTGTCTCTGCTCTTTTCCGCGAGTTTACCACGTGGCACTGCAAAGCGTCCTTGCATCGATCTCGCTCCGGTCCTATTTTTCAATTAATATTGTAAAAATCGCCTTCTTGAGTTTAACCAGATTTTCGGTCGTTATTGAGTTGAATACATAGTCTATCGGACCCGTAGTATCCTATCGACAACTAGTTAGTGGACTAGGAAATGCTCAAGATTAGGGTTCCTCGTGAACCACATACGCGTTACGTCCGACACGTTCAAATTTCCGTAGCAGAGTGAGTCTTCTGAGCGGCACGCATCCTCTTCATGCACGCCAGCTCCTGGATAGGGGGCTCGGGGAACCCCATCAACAATGATGTAACATCCCGTCACGTATGCCTGCAATTATTTATTCCAATAAATTATTACAAATATGCCGTTTTTAATTATTGTTCTCCAAATAGTTTAATAGTGTTTTCACATTATCCCTTGGTGGATTTAATTATTTTTGGAGGTCATTTGTACGGCACCCATCTTTAATTTACCCCCATCATTCCAAAACTTGCTATGCTGCTATTCGCTGCCTGAAAGTGTTGCCAACTTAAAACTGGTGACCTTGATCACACACCTCACGGAATATTCCAGTACTTCCCATTTCATCATCAAATGACCCTGACACGTGGAACTTATCTTTAAACCTGGGCAAGCGAAATGGCGCCACACATCCGGCCTATAATGAAACTTTGGTTCATTCCCTTATATGCCATCTTTAATTTATAATATTTTAAAGACAATGCTATGAGCCAATTGGGCTCATTATATTTAAGTATAATGCAAGCTCAGAGCTCCGTGACCCTAACTGCATATATTTAAGTATAATGCAAGCTCAGAGCTCCGTGACCCTAACTGCATATATTAAGGTATAATGCAAGCTCAGAGCTCCGTGACCCTAACTGCATATATTTAAGTATAATGCAAGCTCAGAGCTCCTTGACCCTAACTGCATATATTTAACTATAATGCAAGCTCAGAGCTCCGTGACCCTAACTGCATGGTCAACTCGCTCGGTAACAATTAATAAACATATAATCAAGCTGGCTCTGGAGATGAGTGGTAGAGTGTCGACCTCCGGATCCCAATATAGCGGGTTCAAACCCGGCAGAGATAGCCAGATATCTGAATGGCGGGAAGAAGCCCTTTCGAAACACCACGTCGTAAGACGTCGGCTTGTAAAATATCTCTAGTAATACATTTCGTGTTTACTCGACAAAATAGTTAAAACTCGGCCATAGACGCCTAAGAGGGATTCCGTTTATTCTGCCATCTAGTTGGCTTACAGGAAACATTCTTGTCGAAATTGAGGAGCAAAGAGCCAGATGGCGTCAAATTGAAGTTCTTCATCACGGTAGCCGAGGTCATGCGATTATTATTATTATTATTATTTTTATGTACATATAATTAAGCGTTTTTCATTATGTAAAGTTAACATTTATTCATATGACATGAATACGATTTCATTGGTTGGGTAACATATCAAATTCCACTTTGTGCTTGAAAAGTGTTCATGTATCAGATAGAAATGATGTAAGTTACGTTTTATTCCCCTGTGACCTTTCTCTAGATGTTAACATCACTACTGTTCTCTTCAGCATTATAAAAATCATAATGCACAGTTGGAATGAACTTCAGAATGTAGAGGAGATCGTGGATTATCTTCCTCCCCATTCCTACCCTTTCCTGTATTTGATAGGGAAGTCAATAAGTGATTTGTGTTTCTCCCAAACTTCCTGGCAATTTACAGTGCGCCAGTCTTGAATATCTCACTAAGTAAATTTGATATCTAGTTTATGTCTGACAGTAAACCGAAAAGCGGTAGCTGTAAAATTCTACTTTTCTGTTATTGGTGCTAAGTGGAAAGATGGTACCCATTCACCCAATAGAACGCATGCTTTCTGCTGATCTGCCACTGTGAGATGGAACCATCTTCCGCCAAGGAGGGAAACAATCCGTGACTATCGGATAACGAAAGTAACAAGGTTGAGTCTAAGACATAATAAGGAACGTGGGGAATCACAAATTCAGTTTATCTCTATGTTTACGCAGACGACATGGTCCTGGGTTCCCCAAACCGGCAAGAGCTACAGAAAGTCCTAAATAACCTTCACAATTGGGCAGTTGATAATGATGTCAACGTAAACCAGAGAAAGACAGTGTACATGGCATTCCGAAAAGGGGGAAACTAGCAGCGGAAAACAAAATGACTCTCGGCGAAGAAGAACTGACGTCGGTCAATACCTACGAATACGCGTCACCCTGCAAACAACGTGCCATTCTTTCAGACACCACATAAAGGAACGAGCAACAGCTGCCATTAGAGGAATATACGATCTAAAGAACATAACCAAACTCTCACTACGAACAGCAATGACACTCTTCCACGCCAAAGTAACTCCCACTATCTCATACGGCCTAGAGATAATATGGGAAAGGCTAACCACAACGGACCTCACCACGATAGAAAAAGTGAAAGCACGATTCCTTAAGAGAGCACTGGGCGTGGCAAGATCGTCACCGTCCATTAGCAAGGGAACCTTTCTATATAGAAGACCTCCGATTCAAACTACACCTGCCATCTACCCTGCAAATGGAGAAGGTACTTGAGCAGAAGCATCTGAAACAACAGGACATACCACTGGATTTTTACGCAACGGATGCAATGACCGATAGACGATGAATACAGGAAAATCAGGAGCTAAGAGACGTAATCACTAGACTTGCCGTATACGGCTTCCATCACAAAATTTGCAAAAACATAAAATATCATGAACCGAACAAAGAATGTATATGTTCTCTGTGTGAGAATCCATGCGACAAATACCATATAACACTGTGTAGTAAAAGGGAACAGAGCATAGTTGACTATAGCAAAGACTAAACCGCCTCGAGCATCGATGAATCGCAGTATATAGTGTGACAATATTTCATGCTTATTTTGTAACCTTGAAACCTATTGTTGTATCCCATTATATGGCCATCTGGCTGCAATAAATTCTTATTAATTAGATGGTGTTATTGTTTCATTTTGAAAAAAAAAAGCAGTGTCAATGCAGGAGTGAGATAGTGGCCTTCTTCTACAAATACTTTCAATTCATTTCCAGCGATAAAAGTAGTGAAATTTCGTCTCTTTCCTTAAATTATTAACATCACAGCTTAGTTGAGGTCAACATTTCGTGAAACATATGTGCATCTATAGAATCAGCGTCTCCGGAAACCGTAAAAAATGCAGTTAAGTTCTCTAACACGTTGGACGAAGTGAAAGAACAAATCCGGAGAGAAATAGCCTCAACTACGGAAGACAAACTTATGCGTGTGAATCGGAGTTTCCTAAGACGATGCCAGAAATGTGTGGATGCAGAAAAACATTTCCAACATCTCCTGTCATGCATGGATAAAGTGAGCAAAGTGTTGTCCCTGTTGCTGTGCCGCGGAGCGGGGAGTGATGAGTCAACGGCAGGCAGGAAATCCGGGTGCGCCTGCCGGCCAACCGATCAGAGAAACTCATAATAACACTATTATTGATTGGAAGCGTCATAAGTAACCTTGTTGATAAGACGGTTTAGAACTTTCAAGTCTACTTAAATGCCGTAATGTAGAACGAAGTCGTTCAAATGAACGAGGTAGTTTATTATGAGCTATCTTAGCAACAAGCACTAGCGGCGCGAACTAGTACGTACATTTTACAATAGAGGGTGCTTGCTTTGTTCTTCGTTCTCTAACATGCTGTATGCTCGTGTGAACGACTCGTTCAAAATATTTGAACCAACTCGTACCATTTCAAACAAACGAGTCATTCAAATGAACTAGTTCAATCAATCAATACTGATCTGCATTTAGGGCAGTCGCCCAGGTGGAAGATACCCTATCTGTTGTTTTCCTAGCCTTTTCCTAAATGATTTCAAAGAAATAGGAAATTTATTGAACGTCGCCCTTGGTAAGTTATTCCAGTCACTAACTCCCCTTCCTATAAATGAATATTTGCCCCAGTTTGTCCTCTTGAATTCCAACTTTATCTTCATATTGTGATCTTTCCTACTTTTATAAACGCCACTCAAACTTATTCGTCTACTAATGTCATTCCGCGCCATCTCTCCGCTGACAGCTTGGAACATACCACTTAGTCGAGCAGCTCTTCTTTCTCTCAATTCTTCCCAGCCCAAACTTTGCAACACAAGGCCCCTGTTCAGTAAATCAGGGGAGGCTGCCTGGTCGAGGTACTGGCCCTCCTCCCCAGTTGTAACCATACCAAATATATCATGCTCCAGAACACTGCCCTTGAGGCTGTATAGGTGTGAACCCTCGCTGAGTCTAGGGGAAACCAACCCTGGAGGATTGACAGATTGAATAAATAAATTAAAAATTCATTAATTTTTAAAAGCTAAAAATATAAAGTTTAAATTGCCTAAAACAATTAATGGCAAAGAATGAGAGAATGTAATTTGATCAATGCACATTTCTCTGATGAGGGGAATGATCAGAATTTTGAAATAAGCTAATGATATCCTTGATGCATCATTTAAGAGATGGCATTTCATAAAAATTTTGGACCTTCTGACGGCAAACATGATAACTGAAAGACACGTATGAAATTCTGTCACGTTTAGTGGAAGATTGTTATAGACGGACTGGCTCCACCGATGAGCAGTCTCGAATTTTCCATTGGTACTGATAGTGGTCTAAAGTTATAAGGAATATCTATCCTAGATGTCAGTTACTGCAAGTAGATAGAATATAACTGAACCAAGGTGAGATATTGACTGTCTTGTTGGAATTTACTGGTGTTAACTAACGAGACGTTTTAGTGAAATGTTAATGTTATTTAAACTGCTACGAACAGCATCTTAGAGAACAATGCATTCTCATTATTTAGTCATACATCACGTTATAAATTTACATGCTGTGAACGGAGGCAGGGCTCGTATGCAATACAGTAAAATCCACATCGAATTTCTATGAATGAGCTAGATTCCTGATCATGGAAATTGTATCCGCGCACTTTCGTAAAAACTGTTTCGAGTTACGAAACAGAGAACTCTGCTAGCTGATTTAATGTGGGCTAATATAATGAAATGTAGTTTTGCATTCATATATCATATATATGTTTTCCGTTCTAGGTACCGGACAGCGTGAAATATGGTCAGTGGGGGGCAGCTATGAGTCTTGCGTTAGCTGTAATATGAAATGGTGATATGGTAGTCAGTGAGGCCACAGAAACGTACGGCATTCCTAGGGAAATATTTTAAATACATTAAGTGAGCAAAAATTGTAGAAAAAATCGTCTTCGACGAAAACTTTGTGCTTATGCACGATAAGGCAAGACCCCATGTTGCTTAGTGTGTCATGGAGTTTCTTCGGCGAGTCACATTCCCAGTCTGGACTGGCCAGACATTAGTCCACACCTCAAGCCTTTTGAGCAGGTGTGGAAAATGATTGGTCGTCGTCTTCGGCCCCGAGTTTACAACAATCAGGCCGAACTTAAGGTGGCGGTACAGGAAGAATGGGAGAACTTACTACAAGAGGTCATCCGGGGCTTGATCAGGAGTATGCCCAGAAGATATGTGGCGGTGATTTCAGCAAGGGGTGGCCACGTAATTAACATCCAACGTCCAACAAATTTCCAGTACATTTCCCTAAACTTACGTCATTTAAATCAATAATTTCATATTCTGCTTCTTTTAATTAAAAATCTATCTTCTTAAATCGAAATATTTCTAGCGTTATTGTCTTTGGAATAGCTATGGAAGGATCCCTCCTCGTATTCCGTAATGATAATTTTAAAAAAAAATTGAAAAAGAGTTCACATCAGATGTTCACTTTCCCTGTGACACGTGCTTCTCAAAGGGTGATCAATAATTATGACAGCATACATGTGGAGGTGAATGAAAATCCCCAAGTGACTGAAGAACTGGGACATCAAACTGAAATTATTAAAAAATCAAATGTTAGGCTTCTCTTGGAGGGCAGTGTAGTTAGAGCAGCTGATTTACTCGCAGAAGTAAACAATGGAATTGTGTATCATGTGATCAAATTAGAGGAATTTGTGTTTGACATTGCATCAAGATAACTGCATTTTCTACCTTTCGTGAGAGCAGAAAGGAATGAAATCCAGGCATTCAATCCAGCATAAGCCAGGACAATAAAACGACGAGCTTGAGAACACTCCCCTGTCACCACAGACAAGTAGGTAAAAGATTCACAAATAGAAGCAACTAAACTGGACTCAGTCGAACACATAGCACCGCAGAGGCTGGTCAGATAAGTAAAGGAAAGTTATCGAAGTTACTAAAGTGCCAACAGCGGACTTCTATCCATTGTTCATAATATCATTTCACAATCATATGCAATAACTGAAAAACTGTCTACGCACTGTAAACAATATCGTATACTTGCATGATTGTGGGTTGATATAATCTGAGGATGTTCTTGTAGAACGAATCCTGTCATTTCCACTTCTCATATTGTCCACTTTTAGAGTGGTGTGGTGTTCTAAGTGTTACATTTCGTGTTTTGTTGTTGTTGCTATTTTGCTTTACGTCCCACCGACACAGATATGTCTTACGGCGACGATGGGAGAGGATAGGCCTAGGAATTGGAAGGAAGCGGCCGTGGCCTTTATTAAGGTACAGCCCCGGCATTTGCCTGGTGTGAAAATGGGAAACCACGGAAAACCATCTTCAGGGCCACCGACAGTGGGGCTTGAACCCACTATCTCCCGATTACTGGATACTGGCCGCACTTAAGCGACTGCAGCTATCGAGCTCGGTACATTTCGTGTTTCGACAGACCGGAAAGTTTATGAGTTCTATTCAATCCAGGGATAAAATCGCTCATAGATTCAGTAACTACAAAATATTCACCGGTTTATGTGGTGGCTTCTTGGTTTTCGTCAACCGTAGTGGTGTTTGTGATTGTTGTTGTAAGAGGAAGTAGAAATGGGTAAACTTCATCTCACACGGAGCTCGGTAGCTGCAGTGGCTTAAGGGCGGCCAGTATCCAGTATTCAGAAGATAGTGGACTCAAACCCTACTGTTAGCAGCCCTCAAGGGGGTTTCCCATGGTTTCATATTTTCACACCAGGAAAATGCTTGGATTGTACCTTAATTAAGACCATGGCCACTCCCTTCCCACTCCTAGCCCTTTCCTATCCCAGCGTCTCCATAAGACTTATCTGTGTCGATGTGACATAAAACAACTTGCAAAAAGAAATCATCTCTGAAATGTTCAGTCGAAACAAAAATGAAAATAAAATTAAAACTATGTATTAAACTGAGTAATTTGAAAATAATTTTTAAAAATTACAAAAGGTGTAATTGGGCCGGGAAGTACATTAAAAACCTTGAAATTTAGAAGCCATTTCTGTGCATGCGTGTATACTGGTCCTTAGAAATACGGTTCATTATTGCCAGACGTTCAGTGTGACCTCAATCGCGGCGCGCAAACTCTTCAAGGTGAGAGGACATATTGGTGATTACTTTCCGGCATCAAGTTTGATTAGTCTCATCGGACCGTCTGATCACACTTTTCCATAACAATTTGAGGCATTAAATGAAAGAGATGCTATGCTGAAGAAGAGTCTTGTGGGTGGGTGTGGGGTATGGGAAGATTGGAAGGGATAGGCAAGGAAGAAGGAAGCGGCTGTGGCCTTAAGTTAGGTACCATTCGTGCATTTACCTGGAGGAAAATTGGAAAACCACTTCGAGGATGGCTGGGGCGGGAATCTAACCCCTGCCCCTCCCTATATTCAGGTAGAGATAACGTGTAGGCTACTGGATTTTCTGGAGGGAATATTTGGTTGTCTTGTGACTGTGTCCCATCGTTATTTCCAGCGCAATAGTGATGGAATATTTTGACTTCTCCTAAGCCAGATGTGAATCCTTTTGATTTATCTTTCTGGGGCTATTTGAAAAAATAAAATTTACCCCTTAATGCATCATACATGGAAATGTGCCCCGAATGCACAGTTATACAGTGATATTAAAGTCGTTAGGAATATTATGTCCACTCTCGTTGAAGAGTTTGTACAACACAATAACGGTCATACTGAACATGAGGCACAGTGAACTAAATTTCCAAGCAGCTGAGTACCTGGGGGCGAAATATATATTTCCCTTAAAGAAATACAATTGTAAGGAAAGATTTAAATCCCCGCGCCATCCTTCACTAGAAAGAATCGTTGATGAACTCCACCTCTATTCAACTGCGAGATGTTCACGTCGATGAGACAACAACTGGTCGATTAAACGTAGAAAGGTGCTTGCTCATAAAGGGTATATGCAATAAAACACCTGAAGATTTCAATATATCCCCAGTGGCATTGTCGGGATTCCAGATTCCATAACACTCTTACTGATGGTACCAAGTATGTATTATAATTTATTTAGTTTTATCTTGTGTTTAACAAATTTTACACTGCAGCACATTCGTGGAAACTGCCTGGCCTGATAAAGCATGGGCAGATGACGCATATTTTATTAACGCAAAAGTTTACAAGTCTTTCTTTTATGATGAATTATAAAAGAATTTATAAATCTGAAGACTTTATTGAGTATTGTATTTAAATAGCCCCATTGACAGTCAATATAACCTACACATATGAGGATTGTCTGTTCAAAAGGCGCTATTTCCACTTAAATAATAGTCAGTATTTTATTGAATATTATATTTAAGTGGCCTCCATTGACAGTCAACTTAATCTACAAATATGAGGAATGTCGGTTCAAAAGGTGCTATTTCCACTTCAAAAATATTCAGTATTTCGCCCACATACATAGCAGTAGGTGAATACTGTCGGATGCAATCCAGACAAATATACATTGTCTAATTCCTTAAATGTTGTACCATACCCGATAATGGGTATGTTCCAAGATCGTTTTATTATACATTTCATGAGTTTTCCTACAACTTTCTTGTGGTGAAAATATCGCCTCTTAAACAGACACTCCTCATATGCAAGCTGCTGCACCAAGTAAAATTGGCAGTGATGTGGAAATAAGGAAGGTGCGGGCTTCAAGACCGAAGGCTGAATACCAGTGACGAGCAAGGAGAGCCATAACGCAGTCAGCGAAAACCGAGCCGTTGTAATGCTGAACATTTATTACAATAATAAGTGCGCACGAATAAAGTCCGTCTTCATTAGGGGACCTGCCCTCCAACAATTCGAATATTACAACTCTTAATTCTCAGTTCTTAACAAACTCCTTTAGTGACAACATGTTAAATTAAAAGAAACCCCGTTAACACATTAACTTTTACAGAAGTAAACCCTCTTACTATTTACTGAGGCCCTTAGCCTCTATTAACAAGAGAACAAACACGTTACATTCTCAATATAAGGCAACTCCCTCCCTAAGCCTAACGTTGGTTGGTAAGCTTTCCTACCTCCACGCTCACGGCTAGATGACCAAGCTGCTTGCTCGCTCCAAGCGAACTGAACGAAGTTTTCTGCGAGCACCGTGCCATCCCTCGGCGGAGGCGAGGAGGGGCAAGGTGGAGAGAGAACACGACAAGTGCGCAGGTCGGAGGAAGGCTTGCCAACACAATTTGGAGGGTGCCACCAGGGCGGAAATAATTTTGCATTTCCCTGGGGCCATAAGGGAACGGGACAACATTTGTACTTTATTAAGATAGGAAGAGAAAACACACATGTTACAAGGATATAATATATGCAGATCAATCTGTATGAATTGTAAATTTAAAAGTACATGGCGAAGGAGAGTTCCTCTTGGTACAGACCTCCCTCCCTAAGTTTCCAACCAGGTTGGAAAAAGTCTTTCTTCTTTTACTTTAGACAGCACAAGAGCTCTTGATAAAAGGTTCTTTTTCCAAACAAATAAACAACAGTTTGCTTAAGCAATTAAAAACACTTGGAGAAAGAGTCTTTGCTTAGGATACACCAACAACTGGCCTAACATTTCATTAGGTAAACACCTTTTAGCTTGGCGAAAGGCAATAAAAGCCAGTCCGTGAGAATCCATATTTCAAGATGCACATCTCAATAACAAGATTAGAATAAGTTGGAGCAGAATCGCCGGGCGAGCTACCGGCTTGCAAGTCCAAGTGACGACGAAACTGGCATGGCTCAAAATGAATGACGAATGCCGAGCACGCGGCAACCAGGCACACCAAGATGCAATAAGCCAGATGGACGATGGGTGCCACAACTGGCGGCGAATGCTAGCCAGCGCAAAACATACAACATGCAGAAAAACGGCCCGGAAGGACGGCCGATGGAGTCAGCGCATGCCATAACACGCCCACATGAGGGGCCCTTCTCACGGAGCGACGGCGAAGATGGAACCTCCATAATGCTGAAACATACAAGTTTAAGGCCAGCAGTTTTGTCTTCACAAGAGCCGATAAGATGTAAGAGTCAAGATGGAGGGAGACAATCCCGGGTCAGCGCGCCGGGCGTGGAGGTAGGAGGCTAGGTAGGGCTGCAGGAGGGCTCACATACCAAATTTAAAAACTCTTACAGACTAAGTAAAATACAACTCCCCATAAAATACAGAAGTTAGCAAAACAACAGGGGAACAAACCCCGCAAACATGAACACCACAGACGTATCGGTTCTCGCCAACCAATTAAAGCAAAACTTCATTGAATTGAAGCTGAGAAAGATGAACACGAAAAACTCCCTCGGTCACGGGGTCTCTCACCAACAGGGTGACCGGGGTAAGAAAATCAATAATCCGGAAAGGACCACGGAACCTGGGTGCCAACTTCCCAGAGGGAACAAAATTCTTAATGAATACCTCATCCCCGACAGCCAGGCTGGTAGGCTGACGCCCCTTATCGTAGCGCTCCTTCTTCCTCTGGTAGGAGACCTGGAGATTCTCTTTAGCTTTCTTCCAGTTCGCGCGAATATTAAGAGGATCCACCCTCTCAGGCAACAAATCATCAATATGCCACAAATTGGAAAGCGGCGAGTTCGGAAGAAACGAAAACATGAGAGAGAAAGGGGAAAACTGGTGCGCCTCATGCACCGCAGTATTAAAAGCATAAGCCAGCCACGGCAAGGTGGTGTCCCACCTCTGAACATCGTGGTGATGGAAGGCAATGAGGGCCGAGCGTAAATTCCTATTAACTCTCTCCGCGTACGAAGGCTGGGGGTAGTAAGGGGAAGTCGTGACGTGAGTAATCGACAGGCTAAAACAGAAGTTCTTAAATAGATTAGATGTAAAGGCTTTAGCATTGTCTGAAACCAAATACTGACTAGGACCAAATGATGAAAATATGGTTTTTAAACATCTAATGGTTGTTTCAGCGTTGGCCATCCTCGTCGGAAATAACCATGTAAAACGAGTGAAGCCATCCACGCAGACCAAAATAAACCTATTTGATTCAGATTTCGATCTCGGGAGAGGTCCTACGAAATCGATATATAGACGTTGCATAGGACGGGTAGCTTGGGTAGAGGATAACAACCCAACCCGAGAATTAACACATGGCTTACTAATCCTACAAATCTTACAAGCCTTGACAAGTTCGCGAACGTCTCCGTCCATTCCCTTCCAGATGAAATTTTCCCTGATCTTCTCCCTTGTTTTAAATACTTCCTGATGACCTGCGAGGGGAGTTTCATGAAAATACTTAAAGATCATAGGGACCAACACAGATGGAATTACAACCTTCATCTTACGATCATGACGGGAGGGGCAACAAAGAACTCCGTTCCTCAATACGTACGGATCGACAATTTTCCCATCCTTCAAGTCTTGGACGATAGGAGCCAAGAGCGGATCTTCCAATTGAAATTTACCTATATCGTGATACAAGAGAGGGGTATCAGATAAAATCGCTCCAACCAAGGATATTGCTAGAGAGGACTCAGAAGGAGCTGGTTCGTCATCAAGAATAGGTTGTTCAGAAAACATCCTGCTGAGAGTATCCGCTACAACGTTCTCAGAGCCCCGAATATGACGGACGTTGAATTGAAAGGCGGAAATTCTAATGGCCCAACGAGCCAAGCGACCAGTTTTCCGGGGTTTCCCAAGCACCCAACTTAACGCCTGGTTGTCAGTTTCAAGCTCAAACTTAACATGCTCTAAGTACACACGAAAGCGTTCTAGAGCAAAAAGAACAGCCAAGCCTTCAAGCTCGTACACGGAGTACTTAGCTTCTAAAGGGGTAAGAGCCCGTGAAGCATAAGCAATGGGGCGTCTCCCTAACTCAGATTCCTGGAGCAAAACGGCTGCGACAGCTGACGAAGAAGCGTCGGTTTGCACTATGAAGACCTTAGTGAAATCCGGCATAGCTAACACCGGAGCGTTAGAAATGGCCAGCTTGAGATCGTCAAAAGCAGCCTGCTGAGAAGCTCCCCACTGAAACCTTACTCCCTTACGCCGGAGTGCATTAAGAGGGGCCGCACGACTGGCAAAATTCGGGACGAATTTTCGGAAGAAGTTAACCATTCCGACAAAGCGGGACACACCTTTCACATCCTGCGGAGGAGGAAAATCCTGAATGGCCTGAGTGCGGGAGTGATCGACCGAGACACCGTTAGAGGATACAATATGCCCCAAAAAGGACATCTGAGGTTTGGCGAACGAGACCTTGGACAATTTGACTGTCAAGCCAGCCTTCCTCAGGCGTGACAATACTTCATCGAGGTGCTGGAGATGATCCTCGAACGTCTCCGAATACAAAACTACGTCATCAAGATAGTGATAAAGGAAGTCAAATTTAATGTCGGAAAACAACTGATCAAGGAGTCTCGTGAGAACGGCGGCGCCTGTCGAGATCCCAAAAGGCAGCCGGCAAAATTCATAAAGGTTCCAGTCCGTCGCGAAGGCCGTCAGATGACGAGACTCCTCCGCGAGCGGAATCTGGTAATAAGCTTGATTGAGGTCCAGGACAGTGAAGTACCTCGCCCTCTTGAACCATGAGAAACACGTATGCAAATCCGGGAGCGGGACAGACTGCAAGACCACCTTACGATTAAGAGCCCTGTAATCCAAAACAGGCCTATAACCATCCTGGGGCTTGGGCACCAGGAAAATGGGGGAAGAGTAAGCCGAAGTAGAGGGTCGGATGATCCCTTCCTCAAGCATGTTGTTAATGATCTCCTTTAATGCCTGCATCTTAGGAGGAGATAAACGGTAGGGCGGAAATCTGACGGGGACCGAATCCGTGACCTCTATTTTATACTCTAAGATATTCGTCATCCCCAATTTCTCAGTAAACACATCCGGGTAGGCCTCGCACAACTCCCTAATACGCTGCGCCTCATCCTCAGTCAAATGGCTAAGATCTGACACCACTTCGTCCTGAGGCGGCGATACCGACGACGCTGAAGCAGAATTACTAATGTGCAAAGGTATTTTATTCATTTGTGAAAACTTAAACCAACATGACCGCTCCTGAATATCTAAGACTAAACCAGAATGCTCGAAAAAATTTGAACCAAGAATGACAGGATACGGTAAATTACTCGCAACATACAAGGAAAATTTCCAAGTAAAATTGGAAAGACGAATTTTACATTTTACCAGTCCCAGGACTTCAATTCTGGAAGAATTGGCTGATACAAACGAATGCAAAACCGGAGATAGATGAGGAAATTTACAGACAGCTTTATGTAAAGCAAACCATCTTTCACTAATAAATGACACTACACTACCAGAATCAAGAAGGGCCGAAACGGGCTCATTGTTTATTTCGACCTCAACCAACGGACTCAAACCTTTAATTTCCGTAGATATCTCTAAACAGCCCACAGGGCAAATAGGAGACGGTTCACCAAACGAACAAGATGTTTGATTAATAACAGGGGAAGGCAAGGCGGTACCATTGTGCTGCACCACCTCCCGCTGTAGTCAAGAGCTATTTGAATGGGTGGTACAATGTCGCGCAAGATGACCTGCGACCCCACACCGAAAGCATACAATATTACTGGTTCTGGGCGGAACCTCTACCCTAGAACCAGCACTAGCACCCTGACTGTTGTTACGAGACCGCGAGGGGCATTTATTACGCAAATGATTAGAAGCACCGCAATTATAACACTTTCTTAATAAGTTAGGCTTACGAACCACCACAGACTCCCTGTCATTAGAACCAACCGGGGGCAAGCTAGTAATACGAAGTGAGTCCGCATGGCGAACACCTTCAGCCGATACCACTATCGCTTCGAGCTCCGCAAAACTGTGAGGTTGAGCAGCAAAACAAAGACAAGAGCGGTATAACGGGGAAATGCCCTCTACGATCGTGAGAACGATCTCCTCTTCTGTATAATGTAACGCAAACACCCTAGCGTAAAATTTAACATCAGCAACATATTCTGTTAAAGGCTCGTCCCAGCGTTGAACCCTGAAATAAAATTTCAGCACTAGAGAGCTGAGAGCCCTAGCCGGAATAAAATGAGTAAGCAAATAAGCATGAAACTGCTGAAGTGATAACTGATCAGAAATAGCACTAACTATTTTATTGGAAAGCACTCCTGTAGTATACGGATAAAGAATTTGCAATATTTGAACGTGAGTTAGCCCGAACACAAGAGCATTATCCTGAAATTCCACAAAAAATCGCAAAAAGGTAACTACATCATCGGCAGAATTTACCGAATAACGAGGAACGTTTTTCAACATACTACTTAACGGGTGAGGGATACCAGAAAAGGGCAAATTCACAGAAGGCAAGATCGATTGCTGAACTGGAAGACTAGCCTGGGGGAGAATCCTAGGTAAAGAACCTTGCTGCGATTCCAGCAAGCCTTGCACACCATCCAACTCAGGATTACCAATAACCTTATTGGGTTCCTCGTCAACCCGATTAACAGAAGGAGTGACAGGTTTAGATTTAATGGAGAGTGCGGCCAACCAAGCCTCAACCTTTCCTAAAAGTTGGACCGCCTTGTCCTTCAAAGCTCCAATTTGACTTACTAGTTCCTCCTTTAATTCTAAGGAGAGTAAATCTTCCGTCCGATAAACATAATGGGTTAGACGCCCTTGTACTCGTTTTAACTGATGGAGAGACGCTACATCGTTCTCTAAAAAATCCATAACTGAGGATATTTCAATCAAATTAGCCTGAATAAGGGACGCCACACTCGCAGCCTCACCGTCAGAGATCTTGGGTACCACAACAATTTTATCTAAATTAGTTCGTAATAATAACTCATCCGCTCTAACTGTCCCTTTAGACTCTACATTACGAATTGACAGTTCGTATAACAGCTCTTCTTTTCTAAGAGACCCAGGATATGCCACGTCTCGAGTAGCCATGGTAAAGATATCGCCGGCCACCAAGCTGAACGGGAAACACCGTAACCGAAAGAGAGAGAGACCACGCACGCTCAAAATTGCCCGAAAGCACTGGTAGGAGCACAAACCACGCTCTGCTACCAGACTGCTGCACCAAGTAAAATTGGCAGTGATGTGGAAATAAGGAAGGTGCGGGCTTCAAGACCGAAGGCTGAATACCAGTGACGAGCAAGGAGAGCCATAACGCAGTCAGCGAAAACCGAGCCGTTGTAATGCTGAACATTTATTACAATAATAAGTGCGCACAAATAAAGTCCGTATTCATTAGGGGACCTGCCCTCCAACAATTCGAATATTACAACTCTTAATTCTCAGTTCTTAACAAACTCCTTTAGTGACAACATGTTAAATTAAAAGAAACCCCGTTAACACATTAACTTTTACAGAAGTAAACCCTCTTACTATTTACTGAGGCCCTTAGCCTCTATTAACAAGAGAACAAACACGTTACATTCTCAATATAAGGCAACTCCCTCCCTAAGCCTAACGTTGGTTGGTAAGCTTTCCTACCTCCACGCTCACGGCTAGATGACCAAGCTGCTTGCTCGCTCCAAGCGAACTGAACGAAGTTTTCTGCGAGCACCGTGCCATCCCTCGGCGGAGGCGAGGAGGGGCAAGGTGGAGAGAGAACACGACAAGTGCGCAGGTCGGAGGAAGGCTTGCCAACACAATTTGGAGGGTGCCACCAGGGCGGAAATAATTTTGCATTTCCCTGGGGCCATAAGGGAACGGGACAACATTTGTACTTTATTAAGATAGGAAGAGAAAACACACATGTTACAAGGATATAATATATGCAGATCGATCTGTATGAATTTTAAATTTAAAAATACATGGCGAAGGAGAGTTCCTCTTGGTACACAAGCAATAAGCAACAAATTGAGGACCAAATATAGAAAAGGGTGAAAATGCCAGAAATATGTTTTAGATAAAACGCCAATAATAGATTTCCCGAGCACAATGTCATTTGTACTATTCTCCACCAAAGGAGACCAGGAATTAATGATTACCTACAGCCTTTGAAGTGCTAGTATACGTTTTATGTAATTACATAACAATATTTAGCTTCTATAAAATTCATTTCTTTAATTAAGTGGCTCAGAAGTTATAAAATATATGAGAGGTAGCTAGGGGCCGGATTTATATGCACTATAACTCCAAAAATATGCATACACATGTGCATTTAAAATGTTGAAAATATGCGCTAAAATAAAAATAAAATACACTTACCAAACTCATTATTTAATTTTAACTCGTTGTTAAATTGATGAGCATGTTTCATTCCTTCCAAAATTATGCACGGATGTAGGTTATGAACAGGTTTTTTTCAAAGTTTTCAGGGGTCAGTGACTTTCTCTTGTCAGACAGAATTAATTTATACGTTGGAAATGACCGTTCTACGTCTACGGACGTAACTAGGCAATACTTGTACACTGGCACTGACTGCTTAGAACATTCTTCTCGTGAAGACTGCCTGATTCTACTTATGTAGTTTCTTACGGATTGAATGTCTGAAAGAAGGAAATAGCTGTTGTGAAAAGGGCCATTATACGCCTGCGACAATGAGAGCATTTTCCTTGATCAGAGAAGGCTTCTTGTGTTTCCAGTGATGTACAACATACATAGAGTTCATTAAATTTTTCATTTCATTCAGAAATCTTAGATAATCGAACGCACATAAGAGAAAAATACATCAAAATATGCACTTCCATATGCCCTAGTGATAACATACTGACAAAATGGACAGCACAGAAGAATTGCAGCGCGAGACGCTGGCACATTCACCCTTGCCCAACAAACTCAGCTGGGCACATTGGACAGTAGCTGTACCTGTCGAACTTCCTACCAACTAAACTAATGACCTCATGCACATGCACAAGTTACCACCATGTATGGTATGGCTAATACATCCGCTTATTACAAAAGAAACCCCCAAAATTTTCATATTTCTGTACTTTCACCCTGTCCTATCTATGGTCCTCAATTATGTGAGTCAAGTGGCAGCTGGGATATGGCACTACAGCATTTAAAAGTGAAAGCCACTCCTACTACTACTTCCCAAATTTACCCTTGTGTCCGATATTATAGAATATTAATAACATTTACTAAATATGTGGGCTAACACTAACTCTTGTTTCCTTCCGGCCCCAACGCTATTAGGTTTACTTTCATTTTCCCACCCTTTGTGACCCTTTACCTTCTTTTAGTGATACCTTCGCGTTTCAAGGGGTCGGATCTCTTTCCTTTTCATATCTGATTAATTTTAATAAATGACGTTTGCCCAGTATTTCCATACTTAAAACAGGAATCACTGTCACCACGACCAAAGCAAAACCTTCGAGTACAACTCTTACAAGTGAAGAGGTATATATAATATTCGGTCACCCTTAAATTAGTTGAATCTGACTACGAGTTTTAACGTTGAATTATTTGCTAATATTGTATCAGTTCTTCTCCAATATGGTAGAGAATACTGGACCTTCAGATGGAAAAAAATTGCTAACGCATCCCAAATGCCGCCAGTAACTTGGTCCAAACTGAACAGGATCGGGACAGGTCATGGAAGGTGCAGGGATTCCCTCTACAAGTGGAACATTGTACTATATCAAGAATGTGATTGTGGAGCCCTTTGCCAGGCCATTCCCCACACACTGTAAGCGAGTGTCAACTACGGCTTATCCAGATATATTGGAAAATTTCCTATCACCAACAGCGGAAGCACTACAGTGGATTCAAAAGTTGGACATTCACATAAAACAGATAAGTCTAATACCTGAAGTGAAACAATGTTTTCGAAACCAACTGTAGAGTGCGTTTAAGTCGCCCGCAGAGGGCCAAGTCAATGAATACTGAATTTTCACGACCGCTTTGCAATCGAAACCAACTTTCAACCTATTAGATCGTGTTACGTACATTTATTACGTGTTGAAGAGATGTTAAGTTTCTTTTCTTTATGTTATTGCGTATATATTGTGCATTATGTGTGTAATTTCCTTGCCATACGCTAATAATAATACTGGATCAGAACTGAGTTCGTAGCTTTAATTTCGATCATGTGAGTTGTTGAAATGTCCACATTTCAAGCTATGCCCGTTATACTCCATAGTAGAGAAATAATAATAGGAATCAGCCTTTGGGATATACTGTATAACCTTGAGATGGCGTATCAACAGCCATTAATACACATTATGCTGGGGTTATCGGATTTTCCCGCACTTCCCAATTCTCAATCACACGTCCAGACCAGTGCCTGCGAGTCGTATACTTACTGTACTTTTAGTAATTAGTTACAATTAAGTGGTCTGCTAGGTTAATACCTTTCCAGCGTATAAATGACAAAGGACATCATGTGAGGATAGAAACTAATCATTTCACATTAAGCACGCTTCACTCGTTTCAAATTATCGGACATAAGTTTGCTATTTCGTACTCGGAAGCACATAATGACAGCTTATCACTGTACACCATAAGCCGATTACTCAGATCACTAATACTGAATTAATGAACGGGTCTAGCGAACCCGAGTGACCTCAGACGGCAACATGTGAATTACCTGCGATCAAAAATATATAGTCCATTAGAAAGATGAAGGATAATCACCAAATAATCCTGATTTTAAAATACTGCATGAGGAAATTCTCGATTCGAAATTATTTGTTCTTGTGAACAGTAACGGTTATATTCTGTGGGGAGATTGATTTCCTCTTTATATGATTCTTCTTCCATCTGGTAGGGTCACCTGTGCGAACTATGCGTACGGTCCAGTTCTATGACAGGAGGCTCTTCCTGATGCCAAACATATCTGGAGGGACAAATTCGAAGGTTACATGTTCCTGTGGTGGTAGGTATTCTAATGCGTTTTGCGTGAATTCATATATGTATTGAACCCTTTGGTCCATATTGAGGGATACCTACCTTCCTTACCTATCAGCAAAGTTCATGAGATCTGTCTCTTGGGTCGTATCGGGTTCTTCGTCACTTGCTGAGGTAAAGGTAGGGTTCAGTAATTCTAATCTATCTACTGGAATGAAAGGTCTGTTTAAAAGATTCCTATTTATTCAGGAAAATGCTGAAGCGATCAGATATGTCAATGGTGTCATAGAAGTCAATTGTGTCCACTGGACACCACAATCATTTTTACATAAACGTCAGAACACTGGTGTGAGACTTTAACGTAACTGCCTGATGGGCATTCATACTAGAAACCATTATCTCAATTATTAATTATTTAAGAAAGGAAAGTCTGGAAATCCTTAAATTCGGCTTCCATGTGAGACCTCATGTACCATCATAGTGATTCGTTATGGTCCAGCCCTCGTAACACGAACTCTGGACTCTGGGTATAATTAAGGCAGTCCAATTGGTGTGTGCCACACAGTGGTTCTACGGCATGGACCCTTAATTGAATCGATGTGACCTGCGTCTATGTCATGGACCGACATCTAATCTTCTAAGTTACTTTAAAGTCATTGTGGATGATGACCGCAAGGAAATGATGCTACAATGGCATATGGCCCTAATCTAAGTCACTGAGGTTGATGACCCCTGACCATCCAAGTTTCTAGGCTGAAGGCTAAACACAATTAAGTTACATCGGTTGATGACCAAAGTTTCCACTTTACTATCCCCAGCACATTCACTGCTCAATCAATCAAAGTTCAATAATTACAACAATAGCAATGCTCACAAACTTTGTGGCAGTAAAATCCATTTCCTTCGGATATGTCCCTTTAATCGTTACTTTATATTTTAATATTCCCCCAGAAAAACAAACTAAAATTTCCAGAATGCATCTCCAAGTTATTCGCTTGATTACAGTTATTTCAAAATGCGGTTTCACTGAATTTAATAATTAAATAAATTAAAAATGATTTAACGAAATGTTAAAGATCAGTAAATTTTATCTCCGCGGACTCTGGTTTCTTCACAAATTCCTACGCAGCTGTGATGTAAATTCAATATTGCGATGTTTATCTGGCTGGAAAAGAATTGTTACATAATTCATGTCCAGTTATATATCTTGTCTCGTGATTTCACACTTTAAAATCTAATATAGCCCTAACCTTTATTAACACTTGGATATCCTAATAATCTACGTACAAACCAAACAACTCGCCATATAATTACGATGTCATCTCTCGTCATACCATTATGAATTTTGCACACCCCTCACAGACAAACCGATCATCACGACCATCGCTCTATATTTTGGACAACCCTGAATTTGGTTACTCTGTTCCTTATACTCAAAGTTCGTGATTTCAAATGTTCATTACGTCCCCAATTACAGTATTTCACAATACTCAGATCATTACCGGCTATGAATTTCAACTAAATCCAGCATTTTAACGTTTTCCCTGGCCGAGAATTACAGTACAATCTCAATTCCACGCCTGTCCCGTTATATCACAGCCGAGGCCTCTCACCCCCCAAGTTCGCTTGGCAGTTACATGAAACACCCGGTTCGTTCTACCTGACTGACTTCTCAAAATGCTCCCTTTAAACTCTGCCGACATAATTAAACAAATACGATATTCTAACCAACAAAATGCACAGATTATGCTTCAAGATGCCCACACTAATTATACGCGTCGCCTATTAATACCGCTATGGATTTCTATGAATTTATTTCCATTCTCAACATTATAATGACAGGACTCTAACCTGATTCGCACATCTCATCTCAACTCATATAAAACATTCCTCGGGCCTCAATGTCCCGGCTTCAATGACAGGTCCAACCTGATTCACAAATCTCATAACAACAAAACTAACCTCTGTTTCCCAACTCCACAATTATCATCGACAAAGAACTGGAATGAAATCCTTACTAGAAATCTAGACGTCTAATATGGCACAATGCATTACTCATGAATAACTTCGCATAAATGAGATCGTATTTAATAACTTGATTTTTATGAACAAAATGACTGAAACATTCTACTAGATCTTTTTATTGTCAGTCAGACACAGTTTAAAATGAGCCTAGAAAAACGTTTCTCTCCGTGACCAAATTCATCACCCTAGGTTCTCACCCGACAGCGCGCTTCCACTCGATTGAAAATAAGTAACCATGGATTATTATTATTAACGTCAAATTGCAGACAAGAAAAATTTTACGTCGAATGAACATCTTAATTTGGCATCACAAAATATAGGCAGTACACTTCACACGGATGACGATCTACATTGGACGTGATATCACTTCGAATCCCTATTCAATAACTTTTTACAACATTATACGGCACTCGTAAGACTTCAAAAATTTATCCAAGTGGAAAATGAAACAAATGACTCTTTTAGTCGTATTCTCACATTTACAAAACTTAGTAGGGATGACCACTGCGTCGTATATCCCCATTCAAATACACTTTTAGAGATCACGAGACAAGATATAAGAGGTAGTAAGATGGAAAGTCACCTACCTCATGTCGTCACGCCAGTGTTCGTCATACGGCTCACCTGCAACCCTGGCATTTTATTTAGCCATTTTTACATTCATGGCTTCACAGTTGATTATTAATTTTCTTCAGGTTTCCTGGAATAAAACAAAAAAAAAAAAAAGAAAATACCATTCAATTGTTTGCTGAGTGCACACGATGGATTATAATTATTTCGGCACACGAATTACTTAATCACATTAGAATTTATTTAGTACTTTGACCGTCCTATCTGGTACAATTATTTCACTCAAGAAAACTATCTCCTCACGGAGTCAAGACCTAGCCGCAATGGCTAAAATCTGTAGTTGAACTCAGTCTACTTTCGTTGTTTGATTTCGCAGAGCAGCTCAACAATTATCGTCCGCTTTGTATCACAAATGCCGGAGAAGGAGACTTCGTCATGGCGTCCCTTCATATTTATAGCAGTTACCCCCTCTCTTCGGATATCTCCCTTTGCCGCCAAGAAAATTTCTATAAATTTTCTGACTTACCTAAACTGTAATTTCAAGAGTTTTGAAAGTGACTACATGCTTGCTACATTTCTGGCGGTAGTGTTCATGGACATTTAAAATTTTTACGGGTTCGATTTGCGAGATGATTGACCTCCTTTGATAGGCACTATATTTTTTTGACTTGGCTTGGATCACGCTATGTACACGCGCTTTGAAATAGTTCACAAAAATGACTTGAGATTCTTCCGCCGTTGACACGTGTGGCTGACGTCACGTACCCCAGAGCGTGGGACCGAAGGTAATCACCTCCTCGTCACGTGTCAAATCCATGCTATCAAGAATCCAACTTTTAAGTGATTGTCGATTTATGCATAATGTTCTTAGGGCACAAAGGTCATGGGTTCAGTATATTAAGACAAGCAAAAGTACCCAGTACCCGAGCCAGAGGAATTTAACGGACTTGGGACCATCTGAACTGAAGGCTATTAGTTGAACATTAATTTCCCTCCCCCAGCACGCACACTCATCTAGAAGTCCTGGTATTGAAGCTTCATATAATTTCAGTGAATTTCTGTCCTTGACGATTACGATCAATCAGAATCCGTCCTCGATCATTTTCCTGTCCGCACTTGACTGTAATGCAAATCATGCGATATACTCCAACACAAGACATTGTTGAACGTTTGCACAAACATTGAGTCAGCATGGCTTGTTTAGTGCCTAAGACAATTCCTGCAAGGAGCTACCGGTTCAATCATTCAGCGCAGACATGGTCGATCATTGCACTGCATGGGATGGATGGTATATTAGATCTTCACGTGACACCATGCGTTTAGGGACGTAAGTATGATCTTACAAAATCGACTACAACGGGTACAAAACGCACGTGTACGATACATATGCGATCTCAGGAACTTCGACCATGTATCAAGATCACGTACAGTGCTTACCTATCTTGGACATGTCTGAGTTTGCGGCGTAATTACCACACCCACCCAAAGCATCTTCCGGAAAATAATAAATTCTTCAGAATCCATCAACCTGAGCAATTCTTTCAGTATCCTCTCCTCACACAATGAGAGAAATACTTGAGCACCACCCTTCTTGAACCGCCGACCACAGAACTATTACGTTCACCATGTCCTTCACAGTTTCCACATCTCGTGAATGGAACATTTTGTTTATTGCTAGTGGCTTTGACGTCCCACCGGCACAGATAGGTCTTATGGCGACGATGGGACAGGAAAGGCCTAGGAGTTGGAAGGAAGCGGTCGTGACCTTAATTAAGGTACAGCCCCAGCATTTGCCTGGTGTGAAAATGGGAAAATACGGGAAACCATCTTCAGGACTGCCGACAGTGAGATTCGAACCCACTACCTCCCGGATGCAAGCCCACAACCGCGCGCCTCTAACCGCACGGCCAACTCGCCCGATGTGAATGGAACAAAATGCCTGAGAACATTAGGGCTATACAAAGCGGAGACGCTATCAAACCATCTGTTTGGGAGATCTTGTGTAAATACATTTTTAATCTACATATTAAAAGCGTTTATTTAAAACAGTTTTGGCAAATCTGTTCGTCCGTTTTACCGGACCGAGTTGCTTCATTTTTATTTCATTCCCTCCGGAATCACCTGCCGGTGAATCATAAGCCATTGACAGGTCCCTTAAGTTCAGCCAACATCGGGTAATTATAAGGTAAATCATTAAAACATCACTTCAATAATTGCAGACTAAACTGTGTTTATTTCATCCAATCGTGTTCTCTTTGAATGCTTACGAGGCAATGTACCAGATGCTCTAGGTCTCATAGACGTATCAACGTTAGTATGTAAATCATCAATGACATTACTGTCCATTCCCCCAGATACTGCATTTGCAGTCACGTTCTGAAAAGAAGAAGGAACATATATTATTTATGTATTCGTTTTTGATTAATTAATTAATTAATTTATTTATTTATTTATTTATTTAATTTTCTATATCCCTTCTTGTGATTTTATTTATTTATTTATTTATTTATTCACGAAGCACAAGATACAGCCACTGGGCAAATTTCACTTGCACTGCCAACAGACTATTTAACAAACGTAAACTTTCATAACAAAATATAACAAGATCAGGTACACATCCTACTAATAACTGTCTAAATCGAAAACCATGAGAATGTCCATGTTCATAGCCAAGTCGTCGTGGGTCAAGATGGCAGTGTAATCCTTTCACATCAACTTATCTTTAAGATAGACTACTATTTACACACCTCTCGAATACACTGGAAAAGAATTGAAGAATTCCGAACAAGATGGAATTTTCCTAATTGTTATTGGGCAATTGACGTGAAGCACATACCAATTCAAGCTCATCCAAGTAGCGGCAGCAGTTTCTTCAATTACAAGAAAAATTTCAGTATTGTCCACCTTGCCCTAGTGGATCACGATTATTGCTTTACGTACGTTGACACTGGTGCTCATGGCTCAGCATCAGATTCAGCAATATATCACAAAAGCCCCCTTGTTTCAGGATTGCAAAATAATCTTCTTCCAAAAGGTGGAGTTAGAGTAGGCGATGATGCATTCCCTTTGAAAATATGTCTAATGAAACCTTACTCGCGTGCACAATTAACATATGTATGTAATTACAGTCTGTCACGAGCAAGGTGAATAGTAGAAAATGCATTTGGTATATTAATCAGCAGATTTCGCGTATTTCAGATACCTATAGCAACAAAGGTAAAAACGACTGATAGAGTTGTGTTGGCCGCATGCACGCTGCACAGTTGGTTGCGTAGAATAGCAGCAAAAAGTTATACCCCACCAAATTTTGTGCACTCAGAAGACACACAAGGGAGCCAATATTCCAGTGTTTAGGCCCGGAGGGAACCGATATTCAGATAATACTAAAACCATTCGAGACCAATATCAGGAGTATTTCCGTTCCTTGGTAAACACAAATGATAAATTAGTAAAAATATACGCATATGTACAACCCACAGTACATCAATCCTAATACTTCTAATTTTAGTTCTTAATAGTCAATAGAAAATAAAACTTCACAATAGGTATTTACGTAACTACCTATTTCGTTTGATGCGCCAAGGATTATCTATGAATATCTGTATGTTATTCAATTTAATAAGTAAATAAATATTATATTCTTACCATGTTATTTTGTGTTGTCCTTTTATTTTCCACGTACTTCATAAACGAATTCATTTGATGGAACCAAGGTATTTTTGGCCTATACACACTGTCAGCACGAGCGCCTGACCGTAGAGAATCCTGTACCTTTTTTTTTACTTCGATCAAGTACGTCGATCTGAGGCTTTTGATTCTTTTCTTCACCTCTTTTCCGTAAATATCTGGTATAGTCATGGCTTCAATAATTTTTGCGATTGCGATGTCGTGGCATTGTTTATCTCTATAATTAGTGGAGTAAACGCTAATAAATTAGGAATTTAACTCGGAGTCCCACTTTAGCGACATTGTTATGAATACATATTCTTCACATCCCGCCTTTATTTCCTTACTGTCTTGTCCCGAGAGCGTTCACACGAAGACAGGACTTGGACAGGACAATAATAGCGATGGTGGGGGGAAGACATTGTCCAGATAGATAGGAAGCGAGGCTAACTTGTAAGACAGTAGCTTATTCATTGTCCTGTCCTCGGATAGTTCGTTCACACGAGGACAATATTGTCTTGGCCCACTGTATTGTCCAGTCTACTGTCCTCGTGTAAACTCTGTGTAAGGCTCACCATCACATTCTGTACTTAGCAGGTTGCTAAGCGACTAACGATTTCATTAATATTCTGATATTATGTTATTAAATAGTAATGTCATTGCATGCAGCCATGTTTGATTACTGCCTGTCATGCCAGAGTGTATAGACTTCCCCTGACCACGGAAGAATACCATTCCGTGCTATAGCTCATTCAACGTTAAGAAAACAGTGTTGTTTTTATGGACCTACAAGGAGTGAACACACCCCCCTCTGAGACATTCATAATTCCTCCTGATCAAGCAATATTATGAAATCAATCAATCAATACTGATCTGCATTTAGGGTAGTCGCCCAGGTGGCAGATTCCCTATCTGTTGCTTTCCTAGACTTTTCCGAAATGATTTCAAAGAAATTGGAAATTTATTGAACATCTCCCTTGGTAAGTTATTCCAATCCCTAACTCCCCTTCCTATAAATGAATATTTGCCCCAGTTTGTCCTCTTGAATTCCAACTTTATCTTCATATTGTGATCTTTCCTACTTTTATAAACGCCACTCAAACTTATTCGTCTACTAATGTCATTCCACGCCATCTCTCTGCTGACAGCTTGGAACATACCACTTAGTCGAGCAGCTCTTCTTCTTTCTCTCAGTTCTTCCCAGCCCAAACTTTACAACATTTTTGTAACGCTACTCTTTTGTCGGAAATCACCCAGAACAAATCGAGCTGCTTTCTTTGGATTTTTTCCTATTCTTGAATCAGGTAATCCTGGTAAGAGTCCCATACACTGGAACCATACTCTAGTTGGGGTCTTACCAGAGACTTATATGCACTCTCCTTTACATCCTTACTACAACCCCTAAACACCCTCATAACCATGTGCAGAGATCTGTACCCTTTGTTTACAATCCCATTTATGTGATTACCCCAATGAAGATCTTTCCTTATATTAACACCTAGATACAATGATCCCCAAAAGGAACTTTCACCCCATCAACGCAGTAATTAAAAATGAAAGGACTTTTCCTATTTGTGAAACTCACAACCTGACTTTTAACCCCGTTTATCAACATATCATTGCCTGCTGTCCATCTCACAATATTTTCGAGGTCACTTTGCAGTTGCTCACAAACTTATTTATTACTCTATAGAGAATAACATCATCCGCAAAAACCCTTACCTCTGATTCCACTCCTTTACTCATATCATTTATATATATAAGAAAACATAAAGGTCCGATAACACTGCCCTGAGGAACTCCCCTCTCAACTATTACAGGGTCAGACAAAGCTGCACCTACTCTAACTCTCTGAGATCTATTTTCTAGAAATATAGCAACCCATTCAGTCACTCTTTTGTCTAGTCCAATTGCACTCATTTTTGCCAGTAGTCTCCCATGATCCACCCTATCAAATGCTTTAGACATGTCAATCGCGATACAGTCCATTTGACCTCCAGAATCCAAGATATCTGCTATATCTTGCTGGAATCCTACAAGTTGAGCTTCAGTGGAATAACCTTTGTACTTTGTAATGCATTATGAAAGATAGGTAAAAGGGATGAGGCATTTTTGCCCGTGAGTTATTAAAGTAACCACATAATATTTTCTTTTTCATAAATACATTCGTAGGGAGGAAGCACAACGGCAGGAACAGCCATCGCTTCGTTGCCTTCTTTCACTTTCCTTCTGTGTTGCTCCGGTACAAGCCTCGCGTAGTCCCTCACTCTGTGAACCGCCATCAGCTCCCTCTGTAGTGAAGTCATCTACAGTATTTATTTGTTGCGTGTGTGTTTTTAGGCTTTAAATCAGTGCGCAATTGTCTTGTGTTGAGTGAGAGTTGGTTGTATGTTGCATAGTATTTGTGTGTGTTCTACTATTATCGTACTGTACAGAACTTGTTGAAAATTTTGGTGTTGTGGTGTGCAGCGGTACGTCATGGCATAACTTGTACTGATAAAAACATTGCCGTGTGTCTTATCTGTGCTTGGTTTTGTTATTTAGCTGTTCTTTCTTAATCGCATTTTATTTTTACCATTTTTTACGACCGCATTTAATTTTTTACTATTGTTTGTGTGAGCCATACGACAGCACAGTAGAACCACGCGTTGACTAGGGAAATTTATTAAATGCAATTAAATTCATCTCTCACCTCACGATTCCATAAAAAATATTATTTTTCTATTTTATCCCCCAGTTTGCATTACATTTCAATGCTGAGGTTCTTTTTATGTGCCGTAGTTTATGTATGATTTTGTACAAACCAAAAGTAGTCGCTGTAAACCCCGCGTTCCATTTAGTTCGTAAACATAATTTTCAGCTTAGTTTCTCCCGCTTTTTATCTTGAACTTAAATACTGAATTTCACAAATTGATGCCTCGCCGTTTTCCCGTGATGGTGTTGAGCAGAGCCGTTCAATATGGCAACCATGTTGTCATAAGAGCAATACTGTTTTCTTAACGTGGAATGAACTACAGATACTCTATGTTTCTCTAAACTTTCCCAGCTTCCAAATGTATTCAACAGATGGCAGAGCGTTCCTAATAACTTACATACTGCTAAGAGAAGAAAACTACGTAAAAACACACCCCATCATAACATTCACCTGAGACATTATCTAGGAAAACCTATCGAAGGATAACCTAGCTACGCTAGAAAGAGTGAAGGCCATGTATCTTTAATATATGTGTTGGATGCCTGCCCTGCGGCTATGGTGCGATCCTGTCCGCTCAGAAGTTCGTGTTCAAATCCTTTCCCTGGCGAAGTTATTTTCTTCGACTGGTGCTCTCAAGCCATGTGCAGATTTCGCAACACCACCTTGTAAAGCCCATTTGAATTCAACCGAGGAACGATCTGGTTGGTTAACTCCAGCAGCTGATAACATGACAACAGCTCGAGAAATAGCGACTTTTTTTCAAGTGATTTATTAGCATGACAAACACTAACGCTAATATACCCCGATATTTGTTGTTTACGACAACCCTGCATTGCACCATGGTTTCTACGTTTGTTTGTTCGTCCAGAACCGGTGATATTTATCGAAATATCACTTACGTTAAGAGATTGTTGACCGGGCGAGTTGGCATCGCGATTAGGGCCGCGCAGCTTTGAGCTTGCATCCGGGATATAGTGGGCTCGAACCCCACTGTCGGCAGTCCTGAAAATGGTTTTCTGTGGCTTTCCATTTTCACACCAAGCAAATGCTGGGGCTGTACCTTTATTCCTGTGGGTGGGGGCGGTAGAATAACACCCACGGTATCCCCTGCCTGTCATAAGAGGTGAACTGACAGGTGCCCAGGGGCTCTGAACTTAGGAGCGTGGGTTGGCGACCACGGGGCCATTAGCTAAGTCCTGGCATTGCTTCCACTTACTTGTGCCAGGCTCCTCACTTTTATCTATCCTATCCGACCGCTCTTGGTCAATTGTAGTTCTTTTCCAGAACCGACGCTATTAGCGAGGGAGTCTTTCATTTTTCACGCCTTTCTTTGGCCGATATGTTCATTTTTCGAAGTGTCGGACCCCTTCCAACTTTTTCTCTGATTAGTGTTATGTAGAGGATGGTTGCCTAGTTGTTCTTCCTCTTAAAACAATAATCACCAAAACCTGTACCTTTATTAAGGCCACGGCCGCTTCCTTCCCAATCCTAGACCTTTCCTATCCCATCGTAGCCATAAAACCTATCTGTGACGGAGCGACGTACAGCCAATTGTAAAAAAAAAAAAAAAGGGGGATTGTTGCGTTTCCAAGTCTCCAATAGGGATGTCGACTTGCCTGTACGTTTACACTATCGTACTTTACTTACATAATAATAATAATAATCGTATGGCCTCAGCTACCGTGTGCAGACATTTCGATTTGACGCCAACTTTAGTTACGTGATAAACAGTAAAGTGAAGGAAACTGAAGTTCGTATTTCTAAACTCGTAGCATAGCATAACCTTTCCTTTATTGCGATGGGGAGCAGCGGACAATATTCTGAAATAGCGTACAAAGAAGGAAAACAAATGAAAAAATAAGAGTTCTATTGGAAATTAAAGTAAAATGGTCGTCAGTTTATTAAAATTAAAACATTTTCAAATCTTGCAGATGACTCGACTGAAAACACCTTTGCATTGTTACAAGAGTAGATACGGGAAGCAGTGTAATACATGGATCTTTTCTCCGTGTGACATTAGGGAGTCAAATAGATTGTGTAGCGATTGACTTGTCTAAGTCATTTGATAGGGTAGAAAATGAGAGACTACTGGCTACAATGAGTGCAATTGAACTACACAAAAGAGAGACTGAATGAATAGGTATAATTCTAGAAAACAGAATTCAGAAAATTAGAGTGGGCGTAGCTTTGTCTGACCCTGTAATAATTAATAGGGGAATTCCTCAAGGCGATATTATTGGACCTTTATGTTTTGTTATATATAAAAACGACATGATTAAAGAAGTAGAATCAGACATAAGGATTGTTGCAGATGATGCTATTCTGTCTAGGGTAATAAATAAGTTTCAACGTTGTGAGTAACTGCAAAAAGACCTCGACAATATTGTGAGATGGACAGTAGGAAATGGTATAATGATAAACGTGGTTAACTGTCAGGTTCTGAGTATCACTAATATGGAAAGTTTTAATTACTGCGTTGATGAGGTGAAAGTTCCTTATGGAGATCATTGGAAGTACGTAGGTGTTAATATAATGAAAGATCATCGTTCGGGTAATCACGTAAACGGTATTTTAATAAAGGGTACAGATCTCTGCACTTGGTAATGAGGGTATTTAGAGGTTTTAGTAAGGATGTAAAGGAGAGGACATATAAGTCTCTGATAAGACCCCAACAAGAGTATGATTCCAGTGTATGGGAACCTCTCCTGGACTATTTGTTTCAGGAATTGGAAAAATCCAAAGAAAAACAACTTGATTTGTTCTGGGTGATTTCCGACAAGAGAGTATTGATACAAAAATATTGCTAAGTTTGGTTTGGAAAGAATTGAGGGAACGGAGACGAGCTGCTCGACTAAGTATTGCGATCTGTCTTTGGAGAGATGGAGTGGAATGACATTAGTAGACGAATAAGTGTCAGTGGGTGCTTATGGGCACTGCCTACGTCATCGAACAGTTGTCAAGGAGAACATCACTACAAGAGTGCTCGCGATACTTGATGCATATGCTAGAGCAGGGCCTCTCAAACGCCCAAACTCTCACGCGTGCAGAGCGAGGTGCATAGGCTCTGTGCACTGTGCATCGGTACGCTTCGCCTCAACTCGGCTTGACTCGGATGGTGTAGTGTGCTGAGAGCGACGAAGCGTTTGGTGGTAGACGACGTGTTTATCAGTGAAATAGACAAGCGCACGACAACAACATAATAATGGAGCAACCTGTTTCGAAGAAAGCAAAGACTTCCGAAAGTCCATTTCAATCGAACTGGGAACTTTCGTATTTTTTTTTTGTTTGTTTGTTTGTCATGACGATAACGCCAAATGCTTAATCTGTGGGACGATAATTACGTGCGTAAGAAAATCATCTATTGAAAGACACTACAACAGACTACATTCGGAAAATTATTGTGAAATCATAGGAGACGTCAGAGAAAGAATTAAGGAAGTTGAAACAGCTTGAAGAAGAGCATTCTATATCCACAAATGAGTTTTGTTCCAGTACTGTAGCATTTTCATTTTGGTTACGGGTTCTGCATTTTTTTTAAAATTATGTTTACATTCCTCTCAAACATGTATGTGTATTTCTAATTCACTTTTTTAATTTTTTTAATAACACTGGTAACCTCGTCCCATACAACTGTGCGTCTCCGCTCACCACACGTAAACATTTCGCAGTGGGGGAGAAACAGCAGTGAAGGTGAGGAACGCGGAGACAATCCGAACGGGGAGACAGGTGTAGGGAGAGAGGAGTGGGGGGTCTGCACTCTGGTCAACCAAGCCAAGTCGTCTTTTGCACCGTGCACAGTGCATGCACCACGCGCATGCACCCTGAGAGGCCCTGTGCTAGAGTGAGAGAAGCGTACTTGCTCTGAACCAGTGTTTGGAGTGTGAGCTCATCCAGTCCGTAACCCTGGGAAAAATCGATGAACGTACCAATCTTGCTCTTATCAATACCAGAAGATCAGTAGCAGGAGTAACTTCACATCTTAGGAGGTGGAAAACAATAAGAGTGTATCACAATACTTTGAAAAGAGAATGAAGAGGACAGGATAAAACACAATTCAGTGTGAACCATTGGTTGTTAGCAAGAGGTTCTGTACGGCAATATCCTTAGAAGGCAGGGTCTTGGCAAGTTGGTAAGAACAAATGTTCCAGCGTTCTACACTTGCTTACAATTAAATCACAAAAAAGACGTATAAACAGGCTGTTTGCTACGTTGTGCCCAGTCGGCTTGGAAATACTTCTCTAAAATTAGTTCTCATCTTAACGAGAGCCAAGTACTGCAGTGAGAAACGAAAAAGAAAGACAGTGGAAGGGGGGCCACTTTAGAGTGCGTACTCTGTGAACTTCAAATTCTCATTCGCCAGCTTCTGGCAGTAAAAACGGAGTGAAATGAACTTGGAGCTGGCAACTCACTTAAAACATGCTAACGCTTTCCTCCACAAGACTTCGTAAATGTGCGAGCAAGTTGGAGACTTCAAAACAACAATCTTTTAACATGTGTAAAACATTGATAAATACCTCCAGTTATGAAGCAACGCGGAATCTCTGGCATTAAACATTAACTTATGTATGTCACAAGGGAGATAAGGAGTACTTACCAGTCGAGGATGATTTTGCAAAAGCTAGTATTCGAGTTCAAGTTGGTCAACTGCATCAGATACATTTCTTCCACTTTCATATTATTCCACGCGATTAACGTTACATTTAAATAAATAACCTTGAATTTACATCAGGAAATAGCCATAAATATTTCCAGTTTTCTAGGTATTCTTTTGTTTGCTACCATTAAAAGTATTGAAATATAATTAATCGAATTCTGTGACATATTTATAACATTAACAACAAATTGTAATGTTCTTACAAATTTCAAGTAGTGTGAAGTTTAAATTAGCTGTTATGTAAACAAGTTATTGAGGGATACTTCGAACTTCATTTCACAGTTTGTTGATATTACGCCATCTTTCTTAATTTATTTCTTCAGGAATAGCAACCAAATGGTTGTAGTGGTGGTCCTGGTGGTAATTATTGTTTTAAGAAGAAGTTCAAAAGGCATCCATCCTCTATTAACACTACAGTAATCAGAGGAAAAATTGGAAGGGTTCCAACACTTCGAAAAATGGAGGTATCGACCATAGAAAGACAAGGGCGTGAAAACGAATGCCTCCCTAACCCTCGGAACCTAATTGCGTGGGGATTGAGAAAGAACAAGAGTTGACCAATGGAGGTCGGATAGGATAGATTAAAGTGAGGAACATGGCACAAGTATGTGAAAGCAATTCCAGGACTCAGCTAATGGCTCTCTTGTCGCCAACTCATTCTCCCAATTTTAAAGCCCCTGAGGGAAACTTTTAGTCACTTCTTAGAAAAGGCAGGGGATACTGTGGATGTTATTCTACCACCCCCACCCACAGAGGGGAAGTCTTCAGATATATGACGTTCAAGCAGGCTTACTTCGCTAGAAACAATCGAATAACAGTACCCGTATTATAGACCCTAGTTGAAATAGGGAAATATTACATGCGGTATTTATTTTGAGAAGCGAAGTAGTAACTTATAATTCATATATCAAAGCATATGTAAAATTTGATACATTAGGTCTGTTACTACAGAAGTTTGAAATCGTCACGTGTGTCTGCGTAATTTCCGTTTGTTGCTTGAGAAGCGATTTCATTAATCCCAAACCATTTCTGACGGAGAGAAACGTGTTCAATCAGGCTCCTCATACCTCGCTAAAAGTATTCCATGGCTGTCACAGGAATCAGAATAGTGTTACCAGCCCATGCTGTTTCATAACTAATGAGAAATTTGCACAGAAATAGAAGATAAATTAATTAGCAAGCAATATTTCAGGTTTCATCGCACAGACATTTGAAATTCGTTCAACATATTGGATAACATGCAGTTACAGGAGGTGCAGTTGAAAGTCTTTAAGGGACTCATATTTACGAGACATTGGTGGTGCTTTTCAATTGTTCGCAGTTTTTCCCACTCAGTTGAAACAGATTGTTATGAACTATAAACATTTTGTCCATATAATTTTTTGCTCATTAACTCTAGTATCCTAAGTGCAAAATCGCCTTTATTCGATAGAAGTAAGTGATCCTCCTTGCACAATAGGGGCAGCGCGTACCGCCCATCATCATTTACGATAATCATCATCATCAAATTCAGTTTCCAGCTGTTGGCTGGGTATGCTTGGAACATAAGCATTTCCTCTTGTCTTCCCACCACTTCTCCTTAATCACTCTTGCCCAATCCTCTCCTCTTCTCTGTACACACTCTTCCACTCCTTTTATCCTCCTGTCTCTTGATCTTCCTCTTGGCCGTTTACCTGTTATCTCCATTTCGTGCATTCTCCTCGGTGTCCTTTCCTCTGTTATTCTCTTCATGTGTCCATACCATCTAAGTCTAGATGCCTCTATCCTATTCTGTAGTGACTCTTCTTTTACTATATCTCGAACCTTCTCACTTCTCGTCTTATCCCATCTTGTCTCTCCTATCCTTCTTCTCAGAAATTTCACTTCACTTGCCTGTATTCTATTCACGGCTCTCTGCCTCATTACCCAAGTCTCAGCTGCATACGTCAGAATAGGACACTCTGTATATCACCCTTTTGCTTCTATGAGGGACATCCTAGCTCCAAACCAGGCTTCTGACACTTTTCAGGAATGCTCCTGCTTGTCTTCCACACTGGATTATTTTCTTATCATTTCTTCCACTTTCCTCTATGATACTTCCTAAGTACTTGAAACTCTCTACCTTCCTAAGCTGTTCCCCACCAAGCATTATCCCTCGCGTAGGTCTCTCCTTCTTTCTAGTTGTGATCACTATCTCGTTCTTTTGGGCATTAAATTTCATTCCATATTGTTCCAACTCATCTACCCAAAACATCTAATTGTTCCTGTATATCCTCTTACTTTTCTCCCCAGACTAACAGGTCATCTGCAAACATCATCACTTTCATTTTTCCTTCCCCAATTTTCCTTGCCACTTATGTCATTCTCGTCCATTGTTACTACGAACAGCAACAGTGACAGAGCACGTCCTTGTTTTAATCCACCTTTTTGCTCAAACCAGGCTGTTCTCTCTCCTCCTATTTTCACACAACTGGCACTCCCATTGTACATTTCCTTCACTCTTTCTATGGTCTGTTCCTCGAGACCTTTTCTCTGTAAGGCTTCCCATACTTTGTTTCCACACACACATGGTCATAAGCTTTCTCAAAGTCCACGAAGGCCATCACAAGATTCATAATGACGCTCCTGTGGTTGCCTTACTGCGAATATAAGGTCTAGGACCTTCCTGATCTGAAAATTTACGATAATATAAGTCCGAAAATGTACTCGAATCTCCAGATATCTTCCTTCTTTGGTGTTCTGGGTCTGATATAATGACATAAATTCCCTTAAAGGGGGCCCACATCTTTGAGCGATGTACTAAGCTTTTTTTCCGCAGCAATGGAAATAACACTAAAAAGAAACTTAGTATGACAAACACATTATTCTTTAATAATACGCTTACATATTTATAAATCATATAAACTTATGCCATTATATATAACTAGCAAATGTACCCGTGCTTCGCTACGGTATTCTACATTGTATACGGATATCGACGTAAAGACTGTGCGTGCAGTAAATGAGATAGTTTATAAATTGCATGTCCCTTAGCCTTATCCGAGAAATAGCATGGGGAGGTCCCCATACGTTGTTTCAATTTAAAGTGAGGGTTGCGGAGTTGTGATGATAACGGCAGGCTCACTTGCCTACTGCCATTCACAATCGAGTTGGCAAGTTTACATTATAAATGCAGGCCCCATTGACTACTGCGCGGTCACAATCGATTTGGGGAGTTTTAGTTACAATGGCAGACGCATTTCCTACTTTCAGACAGATTACAGTTGAGGAGTTTTTATTATAATAGCAGGCAACTCCCCTACCACAAGTCAAAATTGAGTTGTGCATTTATCATTATAATGACAGGCCCTTTTTACTGCTGCCAGCCAGCTTACTGCCAGTCACACAGAATTAGTGAGTTTCCATGAAAATAGCAGGCCACTATGCCTAATGCTAGTCAAATTTTAGATTGGAACATTTGTTTATAATGGCGGGAAAACACAATAGGGTAGGGGACTTTCGAACAAAACTGCATGATCCCTTGCCTTCTACAAGACAAATCGAGAAGTGAATTATTCATTAAAATGGTAGGCCCTCTTTACTAATGCCAGTTACGCAGGAGTTGGAGAAAGACCCCATTCCTACTCCCAGCAGTCAAAGTGGGTGTAGGGAGTACTGATTACAATAGCAGACACACCATTTCTCGATCGCTACAAAATCGACATCAATGAATATATACAGATGGACATACGAAAGTATATGCATGTTTACAATATTGCAGACTTTCATTTACAGATTAACTGCTGCTAAACGGTACGTCACATTGACAAAGGATAGTACCGTAAGGCGCAGTATTTACAGATCTCAATGGCTGGTCCTATGATATTTTCTCGCATCTCATCTATTCATGGGTCAGATGAGTCAGAAACGTTGAATAGGTTGAAATTTGTGTAAGATTATCTTACATTGGATTACTTTTCGGATAATTATGTGACATAGTATTTGGCTCACATGTGGGTACTGGGTGGGCCAATGTTCGTGTAGAGTTTGATCATACTATCTTTCCTGTAAGTGATTGAAAATATGAATTATATAGGTAAAGAGTCCAAATTTACTTAAAATCTAGAAATAGAGATGAATCTAACGTAATCTAACGTATAAGCGATACAGATACGACAAAAAGTCATAAGACCAAGGTTGAAGATCACTCCTAATTCAAAGAAGACTGTGCCATCCGTTATGTGATAGGACTTCGCGTTTATCCCACGAGATACCTCGAAACGAAGGTCTGCACCATCATTAAAATTGCTTCCATATTTCGATATTCTTCGGGGATAAAAAATGAAAAAAATAAAGATCTGTGAAGTTTTTCGTTCGTTACAGGCAGAAACGTATAATTTTGCCAAATTTCAATTTTCTTGCTTGTCTGGCAGATTACACTGCAATCTGGATTTTGGGTGAGGGGGTAAAAGTTATGACTTTCAGGAAATTAAACCAAAACATATGCAGAAGATCATTATCACCCCTCAAACGGGTATCTGTTCTAAAATTTCACCAAAATTGTCAATGTACAGGCACACACAGTCGTCACGATTTTATTTATATAGATAGATAAGGAATATGCTCCACGTACAACACATTTTGGCTATGTCCGCTGGACTTAACCTGCAAAACCAACCGTTCATGATATCTCACTTATTAACCCTCCTGTCGAAAAATTCACATGAGAACAAAAGTTTTAGAAATGGATTTCCATTAGGGATTGTACATTTCGATTAATATCGGATGTACATATTTTGAGGAAGTGCAAAATCATGGTTCCGGTTTCGGATAAACCCCCAGTAAATTTAGGTATTCAGAAATAATATTGGCCCTAAAACCTACACAAGGACAGGTGGATTCTAAATAACAAGTTTGATAGAAATATATTCAGTAGTTTTCAAGTTATAAAAACTCATACAATCCAACCGACAAACAGACACCAAAGTTAAGAAATATGCAGATGCTCATTATTACAACTGAATAACTGTACGGAAATTCCGCCAAAATAGCCAATGTATAGGCAGACGGTCGTTGCGATTATATTTATATAGATGGCAGATAAGCATGGACACGTTTGAAAGTGATTTACTGCTCCTAAACGGTACATCATACCAACAAACGGTTTGCACCCTCAGACATCCCTTTTATCGCTCTACATGTTTGGTGTTAAAACATTTTCTCGTATCTCACATATTTATGGGTTTGATTGAGTTACGATATTTGAATGGGGTGAAATTTGGGTACATTTTCATCATTTTACATTATTTTTCACATACTTATGTGGAGGCTACAATCATGAAATTGGGTTCATATACAGCCATTGGTCGTGTCAATGTGCATGCCAAATTCGATGACTCTACCTTTCCTATAAGTGTGTCAAACTAAGTAGTACACGTGAAAAAAAAACAAAATTTACGAACCATCGAAATATACAGCCAAATCTACCCTATAAGGGAGAGAGAGAGAGAGAGAGAGATAGAGAGACGACAAAATATCACAAGACCAAAGTTGTAGATCACTGGAAATTGAACGGAGATCGTGCCATCCGTTTTGTGATATGACTTAACGTTTAGCCGCGAAATACCTCCAAACGAAGGTCTGCACTGTCATTAAATTGCCTATATTTCGATATTATTCGGCATAAAAAGTGAAATATTTAAAGATCTTGGAAGTTTTCCATAGGTTATCGGCTAAAACGTATAAATTTGGTTAATTTCAATTCTTCAGCTCGTGTGGCAGATTGTGAGGCAATCTTGATTTTGGGCGAGGAGGGGGAGGGGGTAAAATTTAGGACTTCCAGGAAACTACAGCTACAAAATATGCAGGTGGTCATTATTACCACTTAAACGGAAAGTTGTACGAAAATTTCGCCAAAATAGTCAATGCACAGTCACACGGTCGTTACGATCTGATTTATCTAGATAGATAAGGAATCTGCTCCACGTATAACACCTTTTGGGCTATGTCCGCTGGACTTAGCCTGAAAACCGACCTTTCATGTTATCTCCCTTATTAATCCTCCCGTTGAAAAATGCACATGAGAAAAATAAATTAGAATTGGATTTCCAAACAGTTTGATCGATTTCCAGTCAGGTTGGTCTTGTACTTTGTATATTGTGGGAGAGTAAAATCACCATTTCGGTCCCCTATAAAACCCTCGTCCATTCCGGGAATTTGAAGTGGTATAAACCTTAAAACCTACCCTTGGTGGGGTGGATGCTAAATATAAAGTTTGGTTCAAATATCTCAGTAGTTTTCAAGTTGTATGAAATACGCTTTACGTGCACCCGCTATTGCATTAAGTCCGGTGGGACTTGTACCGAAAAACGGTCCGTTAATGATATCTCCGTTATTAATCCTGGTATCGAAATGATGCACATGAGAAAAAAATGTTTAGAAATTAATTTCCATATTTTTTACCCCCTCACCCAAAATCCAGATTGCACCATAATCTGCCAGACAAGCAAGACGATTGAAATTTGGCAAAATTATACGTTTTAACCTGTAACGGACGAAAAACTTCACAGATCTTTAATTTTTTCATTTTTTATCTTCGAAGAATATCGAAATATGGAAGCAATTTTAATGATGGCGCAGACCTTCGTTCCGAGGTATTTCTTGGGATAAACGGGAAGTCCTATCACATAACGGATGACACAATCTTCGCTGAATTAGGGGTGACCTTCAACCTTGGGCTTATGCATTTTTGTCGTATCTGTATCGCTTATACGTTAGATTCGTCTCTATTTCTCGATTTTAAGTAAATTTGGACTCTTTACCTATATAATTCATACTTTCAATCACTTACAGGAAAGATAGTATGATCAAACTCTACACGAACATTGGCCTACCCAGTACCCATATGTGAGCCAAATGCTATGTCACATAATTATCCGAAAAGTAATGCAAGGCAAGATAATCTTACACAAATTTCAACCTATTCAACGTTTCTGACTCAATCTGACCCATGAATAGATGAGATGCGAGAAAATATCATAGGACCAGCCATTTAGATCGCTAAATACTGCGCCTTACGGTACTATCCTTTGTCAATATGACGTACCGTTTAGCAGCAGTTAATCTGTAAATGAAAGTCTGCAATATTGTAAACATGCATATACTTTCGTATGTCCATCTATATATATTTACTGATGTCGATTTGTAGCGATCGAGAAAGGGTGTGTCGGCTATTGTAATCAGTACTCCCTACACCGACTTTGAATGCTGGCTGTAGGAATGGGGTCCTTCTCCAACTCCTGTGTAACTGGCATTAGTAAGGAGGGCCTACCATTTTAATGAATAATTCACTTCTCGATTTGTCTTGCAGAAGGCAAGGGATCATGCAGTTTTATTCGAAAGTCCCCTACCCTATTGTGTTTGGCTCTAGGCCAGGGTGCCCGCCATTATAAACAAATGTTCCAATCTAAAATTTGACTAGCATTAGGCATAGTGGCCTGCTATTTTCATGGAAACTTAATTCTGTGTGACTGGCAGTAAGCTTGCTAGCAGCAGTAAAAAGGGCCTGTCATTATAATGATAACTGCACAACTCAATTTTGACTGGTTGTAGGTAAGTTTCCTGCTATTATAATAAAAACTCCTCAATTGTAATATGTCTGAAAGTAGGAAATGCGTCTGCCATTGTAACTAAAACTCCCCAAATCGATTGTGACCGCGCAGTAGTCAATGGGGCCTGCAATTATAATGTAAACTTGCCAACTCGATTGTGAATGGCAGAAGGCAAGTGAGCCTGCCGTTATCATCACAACTCCGCAACCCTCACTTTATATTGGAAACAACGTATGTGGACCTCTATATGCTATTTCTCGGCTAAGGCTAAGAGACATGGAATTTTAAAACAATCTAATTTACTGCACGCACAGTCTTTACGTCGATATCCGTATACAATGTAGAATACGGTAGCGAAGCACGGGTACATTTGCTAGTTATTCAATATGGCGGTATATCATGGCCACTACTTTGCCGTTTCTATGATAATTTCCAAGCACATGAATATGTTTCTATGAGTTCTTTTTAAAATTATGATTAGTAATGTTATAGCTACAACATATCCTACAATCAATGAAATCCAACAAGTATACATACTTTTTCATGAATTTATTTTCAAAGACCTAGTCGTTTTTCATTAATTTTCAAAGAAATCAATTTTAACCAATGAAGCTAGCTCAATAATTCTAGTACATCTTCTTCTCTATGAAATATAAGATAAGGGTGTACAGTATTCTGCCCGAAGGCAGGTCCGAGCCTCCGCAGAGGTGTGCCTGAGCCGGAGTTTACGTGCGGTTTGGTGGCCAGTTCCTTTCCGCTCCTCCATTCCCTTACTCCCCACCAACAGCCCGTGGCAACCCATCCAGATCTTGACCACGCCCAATGTTGCTTAACTTCGGAGATCTCACGGGATCCGGTGTTTCAACACGGCTACGGCAGTTGGCCTATGGAATATAGGCATACACAAAAAGTATCATCTGAATATATTAAAAACTTTCAGAGTTATCAGGGAAACGGTTCTGAAAAACAAAAGTTACGGGAAACGAACGACAAACCTGACAGGGCCTCGCGTTTTTTGATATAACTCAGGAAGTATTGAAGATATTAACAAAACATTGTGCGATGATAAAGATAAAAGTTCAGTTCTAAAGGAAAAAGAAATAAATTGAAAAATCGCATTTTCGGTTGGTCAAAAGTGTCGGTCACCCCTTAAGTCATTAAAACCATTAATAAGTACTGAAGTAAACTCTAGAGACAAATTAACCAAAGACTGGCATGGAACCTTCCCTGTCAGAGTGCACATTATTTTGGTTTCAATAGGTACTAAGCTTTAATCCAATAATTTCAGTCTCCTAACTATTAAATTACCAGCTGCATCTGCTCAGTCAGCAAGTCTACAGGTCCATCTCTTCTCCTACATCTGTTAAAGAAATATTCCCCTCTTCAAGTTTGTCTAACCGAGGTCTTTTCTTAACAGAAGTAATACCATCACAAATGACTGTTTGATCCAGTGCTCCCAAGTTACTATAGTGAAATGTATGATCTAGGCTTTGTAGCTCCAGTTTGTAACACAAATGTTCCTTCAAATTCGTTTTTAAACCACCTAAGAGGCCATTAAGGCACGCATTCACCAACGTCAGTTACATATGATGCCATCTTAGATTTCCAAATCTTGGACAAGGTCACACTTTGGGATAATGCTCACTTTTATATACACCACAGAATTGTCCGGCTCCATGGCTAAATGGTTAGCGTGCTGGCCTTTGGTTACAGAAGTCCAGGGCTCGATTCCAGGCAGGTTAGAGAATTTTAACCATAATTGGTTAATTCCCCTGGCATGGGGACTGGTTGTACGTGTCGTCTTCATCATCATTTCATCCTCATCACGACGCGCAGGCCGCCTACGGGTGTCAAATCCAAAGACCTGCACCTGGCGAGCCGAAGTCCTCAGACACATACCGGCACTAAAAACCATATGCCATTTCATTACCAAAACAAAGACAAAGTCACCTCCGTACAGGCCATGAAGGCCCTTGGATTAGTGGAAGGTAAAGGCTTTCACCATTGTTAACCGCGGCACGTGATGGGGTAGAGTGGTTAGCTCTACGCCCGGCCAACTTTGCAGCCAGGATTTAACCTGGTACTCATTTTTGGTGTAGGCTGAGTGAACTTCAGGACCATATGCACTTCCGGAAATGGAAATCTCGTTTCTTAAATTTTACGACTTCCTGACGGGGATTCGAGCCCACGTCCTTCCGGGCGAAGCGAGCACGCCTTTACCGCCTCCGCCAGGCAGCCCCTCCATTTCATTACCACAAAATTTATTATCTGGGTTTACCAAAACTAAGTTTCGTTTCAATCTAAATTTGAACATTCAATTTCTCATACGCACGGAAAATAAATTACTACGTCTTACCGCCACTATCGAAATGTTAAAAACTTTTTGATTCAACTCGGGGTTTTCAAATAATTTGTTAAAACTCTTCTATTGAGCAGAAACGAAGAAAGAAGCCTAATGTGACTTTCCAAGAGAGTGAATTGTTATTGAATTTGGTGGCAGAAAGCATTAACAACATGGAGAATAAGAAAACATATTATTGGCTACTCGTTGTATATTCAGCCGGCCGCGTGGTGTAGGAGTAGCGTGCCTGCCTCTTACCCGGCAGCCCCGGGTTCGATTCCCGCCCAGGTCATGGATTTTTACCTGGAGCTGAGTGCTGGTTCAAGGTCCACTCAGCCTACGTGATTAGAATTGAGGAGCTATCTGACGGTGAGATAGCGGCCCCAGTCTAGAAAGCCAAGAATAACGGCCGAGAGGATTCGTCGTGCTGATCACACGACACCTCGTAATCTGCAGCCCTACGGGCTGAGCAGCGGTCGCTTGGTAGGCCAAGGCCCTTCAAGGGCTCTAGTGCCAAGGGGTTTGGTTTGATTTTTTGTTGTATATTCCTTAATTCTTCATTAAAAGGTCATCCAGTCGAGTACCGTACAAGATAAAAACTATAATCACCGGGCGAGTTGGTCGTGCGATTAGGGAGGCGCTGCTGTGAGCTTGCATCCGGGAGATAGTGAGTTCGAACCCCACTGTCGGCAGCCCTGAGAATGGTTTTCCGTGGATTTCCATTTTCACACAGGCGAATGCTGGGGCTGTACCTTAATTAAGGCCACGGACGCTTCCTTCTCATTCCTAAGGCTTTCCTCTCCCATCGTCGCCATAAGACCTATCTGTGTCGGTGCGACGTAAAGCAAAAAAAAAAGAACTATAATCGAGTATTCATCTTAGGCTTACCTATACATTGGGAATTCCAGATTATGTTCGATCGTGAAAAACACTGCCAGTGTCGATGCTTCAGATAATCTAAGGCATGTTTCTAAATCAGTGTCAATCGGAATCCTCAAAGTATGCAGCGAGTTCCTTCTATCCACCTAGGGTTTTTTATTGCATCTTCTTGGTTTTATTCCTCATTGCTGTGATTTTCTATTTCAGTCAAATACTCCAGCCGTCTAGGAGCTGCGAACTTGAAAGGCTATTATCTCAGATTTAGTGTTTTACCGGCCAACCTTTCTCCGGTAAAGTTTTCAGCCGAGATAATGCCCGTTATCCGAGATTATGTGTTGGTAAATACGAATGTAACTGTCATCTCGGTTTTCTTAGCCTAAAGCCAAGATAAAAGCTTTTACTCTCGTCATCGGCATAAGCCTAAATGCTTACTACATTTCCACCTAAGGGAATCCCTCACTGCCACTTTTCGCCTTTAAGTAGATGATCTACGTTAAATATGTTGTTTACATACATACGTAATACTGCAGGAGAACTCATTTTAAAAATCCACAGTTCTAGCCCTTCAGGCAAGCAACTCAATGTTGAAAAATGAAATGAAAAATATTAAAGGGTGATTTGATAGAATCTGATGATGTTCTTTCAAGATCGAAACACATAATTCGGATTTTAGTTACTAGTATATTTTCCAGGTGTAATCTGTTTTTGCCTTTGCTGGTGAGATGTAGTGTTTACAGTGCACTATGTCTTCTGGTATGGGCTAGAATAAATTTGTTACTTTCATTGACTTGTCTCAGTCTCATCCTTCGCTTTGACAATATGAAAGTGACTGATGTATGAGCGATGCTAGTAATACCATTCCTTATGCAGCCAGTCCCTGTTATGAATGGTATGAAAGATATCACTCATAGGGTACGCTGGTGCGTGCATTTCAGTGGGCTTGGCAGACTGATATGGGAGCAACTTCTGGCTCGGTGAGGAAAGCAACGGGAAACTACCTCACTTCTCATTTCCCTAGTACGCCTCTCCAGTGATGCCTAGGCCATCTATGACAGCTGTTGGCATAGCTGTGGAGGATCAAACCAGCCTTCGGGCTGAATACCCAACATACACACACACATAATCTGTTAACCTTTTTGGATACTTTCTAAACTTATGTCATACTGAATTAGTTTCCACAGAAGTAAGTCGAAGCTGAATAATAATTGTTTCCATTATAACAAACAAACAAAAAAAAATGTTTTCGGGCCGACATTGCTTTACGCGAGTGAAAGATGGCTGGACGCAGGATATCGTATTCATAAGTTAGAACCAACAGACAAGAAAGTAGCGACCATGATTGCTGATACAAACAGCTGGGAGCGATGATAGGAGGGTAATAGGGATGAAGAGATAAAGGATAAGTTAGGAATGAGCTCTATGGATGAAGCTGTATGCATAAGCCGTCTTCGTTGGCGGGCTCGTGTGAGTAGTGGTGGTGGTGATCATTGTTTTAAGGGGAAGTACAGCTAGGCAACCATCCTATATATAACGCTAATCAGAGAGAAAATGTCGAAGGGATCCGACAATTCGGAAAATGAAGATATTGACCAATGAAAGACAAGGACAACGAAGGGCGTAAAAATGAAAGACTTTTTTTGTTGTTGTTGCTAGTTGCTTTACGTCGCACCGACACATATAGGTCTTATGGCGACGATGGGACAGGGAAGAGCTAGGAGTGGGAAGGAAGCAGCCGTGGCCTTAATTAAGGTACAGCCCCAGCATTTACCTGGTGTGAAAATGGGAAACGACGGAAAACCATCTTCAGGGCTGCCGACGGTGGGGGTTCGAATCTACTATCTCCCGAATACTGAATACTGGCCGCACTTAAGCGACTGCAGCTATCGAGCTCGGTTTAGTATGTTCTAAGGTCTTTTTAAAATGATCTATTACACCTGACGATGTACCAACACAAACACTGCCCATCATCTTGACTAATGTTCCATCCTTACACCGCCGAGGACAGTGTTATGCTGGCCGTAAACCGGCTTGAAGTTCAAGAGCCGTGATAACACGCCCTATTTTCACAGAAATTTCAGCAATTATTTATTAGTTACATCCTTATTCCAGAGAGGTCGTCAATTACAAATGACTTCTTCAACAAGTACTCAATAAAATTGCAATGACTTCACAGAATGCCTATATTTAAGAAATCACTGACATTCTTTCACAAAGATTGCAAGGAGAAATATATTATTTATTTTTGTAAGGTGGTGGTGGTGGTGATTATTGTTTTAAGAGGAAGTACAACTGGGCAACCATCCTCTTTATTTTTGTAAGCATAGAGACATTAAGAGGCTATCGTCACTAAATGACACTGAACATTATAACTTGAAACTTTCACAGCCATTATTGTCAAACACGGTGTGCATTCTTCATCAACATCTGGTCAAAGTGTTTCCAACTATCTTAGCTAGCTAAGCTACATCACCATTATACTATATCCTTTAATCCTTAACAGGTACCTGCAGCATTTTTTCTAGAATATTAGTTATAAGGAGTCCGCCGAGTCTATGATACAAAAGGTTACCATTAATTACTCGAAAAGCGGAAGTAGTAATTTTCAATAAAGAAATTGTACTGGAAAAAATAAGCGGAAAATAGCTTACCATGTAAAATGAATTGGAAATCGAAGAGTCTCTAATCTAAATTACACTGGGGAGACATGTTTATAATTCTTCCACAGACTGTACCTTTGAATAGCACCTTCGAATTATAACAACCTCCATTTCCTTTCCTCAGTATCATGAAAATATATAAAATAGTCCTTACTTAATAAGCCTACAGTAACTAGTTAAAATAAAATTATTCCAAAAACATCCTCGAATATTCATTTCATTTATTTATTACTTTTATTTTTATTTACAATTCGCTTTACGTCGCCCCAATACAGATAGACCTTATGGCGACGATGGGATAGGAAAGGGCTAGGAGTACTAAGAAAACAACCCTGGCTTTAATTAAGGTACAACACCACCATTTGGCTGGTATGAGAATGGGAAACCGCGGAAAACCATCTTCGGCTGCTTACAGTATATTTACTTTTACTCTGTATTGAAAAATGATACCAAGAACTGCTAACGTGATGTTACTATAAACATGTTTAGACTGAGCAGAAGTACTGATTTAGTCTTGGTGGGACAAAGCTCACTTATGTAGATATTGCTCGATTTAATATTGACTAGTGTCTAGTGATGTCATGCTTCGTTTCCAGTGACCGGCAGCATTCAGTTATGCGAAGTTTGGTCCGAATAAAAAAAATCACGTAATACAAGAAAATTAAGAATCGTGCAAATTTTAACCTCTCGTATTAATTGTGCAGTGTAGTTTACCCTGAAGATCATAGACCTCGAGTGCAATTTACAATCGTACAGTAAAAGTACCAACTATTCATGGGAATAATGCTTTACCTCATATTCAGTTAAAGGAATTAATATTCCAGTCTACTGTATAACCCCTGTGGTAGAGCGAGGTTAGTACTGTTGGGTATTCGGGAGATAGTAGGTTCGAACCCCACTGTCGGCAGCCCTGAAAGTGGTTTTCCGTGGTTTCCCATTTTCACACCAGGCAAATGCTGGGGCTGTACCTTAATTAAGGCCACGGCCGCTTCCTTCCAACTCCTAGCCCTTCCCTGTCCCATCGTCGTCATAAGACCTATCTGTGTCGGTGCGACGTAAAGCAATTAGCAGTACTGTTGGCGGTAGGCTTGTGTGGCTCTATTAGTTGTGTACTGGATTTCTAAACTCGAGTTGACAGGTCGATCCCGAATCGGTGGTGTTTTCAGGTGAATACGCCGGTCTCGTATCGATTCGGCTCATCATTCCCGGTAATTCCATGATTATTAAGTGCAACGTAAAGCCAAAACCCGCATTAATTACTTTGATGAGCTTTTAGAGTATATGGAAATCGCATTAGGGGAAAAACATCTGTTCGAAAGCAGTAGCATGAGAAGCAAGAAACTTCTTCAAAACCTTCAAGTTCCTCTAACCGAGGTATTTTCTTAACAGAAGGAATACCATCACAAATGACTGTTTGATCCAGTGCTTCCAAGTTACTACAGTGAAATGTATCATCTAGGGTTTGTAGCTATAGTTTGTAACACAAATGTTTCTTCAATTTTTTTTTTTATTTATTTTTTTTTTGCTAGGGGCTTTACGTCGCACCGACACAGATAGGTCTTATAGCGACGATGGGATAGGAAAGGCCTAGGAATGGGAAGGAAGCGGCCGTGGCCTTAATTAAGGTACAGCCCCAGCATTTGCCTGGTGTGAAAATGGGAAACCACGGAAAACCATTTTCAGGGCTGCCGATAGTGGGATTCGAACCTTCTATCTCCCGGATGCAAGCTCACAGCCGCGCGCCTCTACACGCACGGCCAACTCGCCCGGTCTTCAAATTTTTAAACCACCTAAGAGGCCATTAAGGCACGCATTCACCAACGTCAGATATATATGATGCCATCTTAGATTTCCAAATCTTGGACAAGGTCATTCTTTGGGATAATGCTCACTTTAGTATTCACCACAAAATTGTCCGGCTCCATGGCTAAATGGTTAGGGTGCTGGCCATTGGTCACAGAGGTCCAGGGTTCGATTCCAGGCAGGTTAGAGAATTTTAACCATAATTGGTTAATTCCCCTGGCATGGGGACAGGGTGTACGTGTCGTCTTCATCATCATTTCATCCTCGTCACGACGCGCAGGTCGCCTACGGGTGTCAAATCCAAAGTCCTGCAACTGGCGAGTCGAAGTCCTCAGACACATCCCGACACTAAAAGACATACGCACCGAGCTCGATAGCTGCAGTCGCTTAAGTGCGGCCAGTATCCAGTATTCGGGAGATAGCAGGTTCGAACCCCACTGTCGGCAGCCCTGAAGATGGTTTTCCGTGATCATTATTTCTTTAGAGTATGAATTAAAATTAACTGTAGTAAGATTTTAACACATCAGAATTTCGTTCCGGATAACTGGATGTTCCATCAAATGAAAAAGAACCATGGGTTTTATTATTAACGTGTGCTTTTAGTTAGCCGATCATGTCGAAAAGAATACCAGAAAGGTTGTCTTGGCGTAGGCAGAATAATAGAGAGGAAAAGAGCCCAGGATAACCTAGAAAAAGATAACGAACGAATGGGGGAGGACCTGGATGAAGAGAGATGTGAGAATGGATGGAGATAATGCCCCCTTTTCTTACTAGTTCCTTTACGTCGCACCGACGCAGGTAAGTCTTATGGCGACGATGGTTTAGGGAAGGGCTGGGAGTTGGAAGAAAGCGGCCGTGGCCTTAATTAAGGTACAGCCCCAGCATTTGCCTGGTGTGAAAATGGGAAACCACTGAAAATCATCTTCAGGGCTGCCGGATTCGGGGTGCGAACCCACTGTCTCCCGAATGCAACTTCACAGCTGCGCGGCGCTAACCACACGACCAACTCGCACGGTGGAGATAATAAAGGACTGTGCAATGTTAAAAAAATATTATGTAGGGCAGCGTGTGATTTAAATGGTCGATGGACGCTGGATATGAATGAATAATTTAACGAATTAATGAATGAAAGAATGTCAATTACGTTATAAGGATGCAGGGCGCTAATTAAGGGTTAAATGGCCACGTTCCTGGGCAAGAGTCTGACACTGCCACATCTGAAGATGACAAGTACTTAAATGGACGTTTTTCGTTCTTCGGGCACTATAAGAAAAGACCGGTTTGCTATTCAATGCCAATTTTGGAAAATTCAAGAAATAGAAGCAAATAATTTAAAATAAAAAATAAAACTTATGAGCAAACAAGCTTGAATTTTTAATTTTCTGAAGGTCGCTTCACATTTCTCGGCTTTATTTAACTATTCGGATTGTCTAATGAAGGATAAACTATTAGTTACCTTTCTGATAATTTGTCATATTCCATTATCTCATACACATGAATTGTAGGCTCTTGCTTTTCTTCGCACATGCGACAACGCTTACTGATTTCCACTACCTTAAATCTGCGAATTACTACTTTCAGAAGAGAGAGAATTGAGAGGAAAGCGAAAGAAAGAATGTCAGAAATATTCTGTCGCGAATGAAAGAGAAAAAGGAATTCATATTTCCAATTCAGATCAGTAAGACCTTTCACTGGCGTATTTGTAAGCCTCCTTTTTTCTCCTTTACTAGCACACAATGAGAACAAAGGGGACTTTACGCTCCAGAAAACAGTATTTTTCACATATAAAAACATGTGCGTTGTGGCTCTGTGTTTATGCTGGTGTGGATTCGTGTTTTATGACTGAGAAATTCATACCTCGTTGTACACATTTCCTGTTACTACCATACACGTAAATTTTAGTCCACCAGACGGACAGGACTGTTAATTACTAGAAATGGGCTGCTTTTAACATCTGCTTGGTTAGAATTTAATATGTATGTTTTACACCACGCGGGTAACTCTCACTCTCACCCACTGTATGCTAAAAGCCACCACGAAGTACGGAGCACAGTATAAAGCTGTCATACCTGCAAAGATGGAAGGCTGAGCATTGACAAGGAACAGCTTTAACGAGCAAGTGAATCACGAGTGTACAATAAAAACAATAAGGCTATTTGTACGTTCATGTTTACGTACCGTATATAAAATGTTTTTTTATATATACACTAGTATGTAAGCCTGTCTTCGAAAGTCGAAATTACTATGTGATAAGTAATTGCAAACATGTAATAAACATGTTAATGTATCTTATGAATACAACTTACACAACATGGACAGTCGCAATTACTAAGAAGTAATTGGTATATTTACAGTAAATAGACCTCTAATAGATTTTGTGAATAAAAGTTAAACTTTTCATATTACATATACGGTTATTTAGTTTATTTTCCGGGTTGAACCGTGTTGTTGTTTTCTGTACATTGCGTACAGTTTGCCGACGTTTCGAATACATTGCAGTATTCTTTTTCAAGGCGACTGAAATACCCCTACTCGATCCGAGGGAGTCAGACCCCAGGCAGAAATCACACAATAAAGGTGGTTCCTGACCTTGGACTTTTATACCCTAGCCTTTCTGGCTGACGTAAGCCCCCTGGCTGTCTCGTGAGAATTCTGGAAGGTATGTGACACAGCCAGGTAGCGGGGCTTGCCCGCGCTGTTATGTAATTGAAGGTTCGGACTGCGTGTTAATGTTGTGGTCTGTATGTCTTAAACTATGAATGATAGGCATCCAAGAATTACTGATTTTATATCCTTCTTCTAAATTCATATTTTTCGGATGTTTCTTAATTTCGATAGCCTCGCGGATTTCCCTCTCCAGATTCCAAGGAATAGCTGCTAGCATCTTGGTCTTGTCAAATGATATTCCGTGCCTTGTTTCGTATGAATGCCTGGCTACCGCTGAGATATCTGTGTTTTGGTTCTTGGTGTGACGGATATGTTCTTTCAGGCGGGTCGAGTTCAGACGTTCTGTTTCACAAACATAACCCGCTCCGCAGCTATATTCAGTGTGGTATACTCCAGGAACCTGCATTTCTATTTTGTCATTACTGGTGGTAGATAACGGGCTAGCTTCCGGTGTGGTTTATAGATGGTTTTTATGTCGTATTTGTCCAATATCTTTCCGATCCTGTTTGTAGTGTTTTTAATGTATGGCAGTATCGCTGTATTCGGGCGGGTCAGTTCTTCTTTCCCGTTGTTTTCTCCTACGGCGGCGTTGTTTTTGTTCTCTTCTGATTTTCTAAAGGGTCGTCGGATGTTATTGAGCGAGTAGCCATTTATCCTGAGGGTTGTGCTGAGGTGTTCTTTCCCTTCTTTGAGGTATTCTGCGTCTGATATCACTATGGCCCTGTTAACTAGTGATGTTAGAACAGCCTGCTTTTGTGATGGTTGGTAATGAGAAGAGGCGTACAGATACCTGCCTGAGTGTGTGGGTTTCCTGTATACTGCGTGGCTCAGAGTCCCATTGATGTTGCGTTTTACTAGGACATCCAGGAACGGTAATTTTCCGTTTACTTCGATTTCCATGGTGAATTGAATATTTTGCGTGAATAGAGTTGAGATGGTCGAGAAATAGCTGCAGGTTATTGCTCCCGTGAGGACAGATTACGAAAGTGTCATCCACATAATGGAGAAAACATTTCAGTTTCAGGGTAGGTGTGGCTAAGGCTTCCTGTTTGAAGTATTCCATATACATGTTTTCTATTATTGGGGAGAGCGGCGACCCCATCGCGGCCACTTCTGTCTGTTCGTAGAACTCCCCGTTGAAGTAGAAATAAGTGGCGTTTAGGCATTCTTTGGCTAGTGTTGACAGGTCTTCTGGAAGTTTCTGGTCTAATTGGTGTAATACTTCTGTTAGCGGCACCTTGGTGAAAAGTGACGCGACGTCAAAACTTACTAATAAGTCCGTACTCTCAATTGATTGGTTCTTAAGGAGTTGGATGAAAAGTCGGGAGTCCTTCACGTAGGTTTCAGTGCGTCCTGTATATGGCTGAAGTAGTCCGGCTAGGAAACGGGCGATATCGTGCGTCGGCGATCCTATAGCGCTCACGATAGGTCGCAGAGGTATGGCTTCTTTATGGATTTCAGGGAGGCCATACAGTTTAGGAAGTATCGGGTCCGAGGATAACAAATTCTTCTGTATTTCGGCTGGGATACTGGAATTTTTTACTAGTATGTGGAGTTTGTTCTTAATGCGGTTGGTCGGGTTTCTTATCTTCCTGTATGTGGAATCGGTGATTAAATGTTCTATTTTCCGTGTTTAGTCGGCGAGTGTCATTATCACCGTAGCGTTGCCTTGCCCCCGAAACACGACGTCATGATATGGAAACAATAATCCTACCCGCAGATAAAGGCGGAAAGCAGGTCTTTAGAGTCAAGGATTTGATCATAGCGGAGGAAAATCAAAATACAGTACATTTCTAAGGAAGTTAAATTATTTCAGCAGTTTATTATTATGATGATTACGTTGATGATAAGCGGTAGCAGCCCGAAGTCACCTATATTACGTATCTCAGTTATCGTACCCAAGAACGATACCCTTTCATTTCATTTTACCTGAAGTTAGGAGACAGATTTTACGCCGTTCTAAACTAATCCACCTAGAATAATTCATTAACTTTTTTCAGAATAAAACTCCAGGTAACTGTAATCAATATATGATACACTATCCTAGATAAGAGTCGCTAACAAAAATGAAACACACTCATTTTGGTACCATTAAACGGCCAAATCATCCCTCAGACTACACATGAAAACACATATTTCAACCTGAAAAACTCACATATTGTTTATACACTAAATCAAGTATCCTGTCCTATAAAGCAGGAAACCTGTCCATAATGTTCTCATACAACAGATGTTTCTTAATCAGTTCACAGATAAGTTATTTCTGGGTGGAGGTATCGGCTAACGCGGAGAGCTTTGCTTAAGATATTGTGATTCCTGTGTATGCCTTTCTTTTATATCAGGAAGAAAATGTGTTCTCTATTAAAACATTGGTTGAAGAAATAATGAAGACTACAAAAAATAATGTATAACATACAGTACCTTAATTTAGGACATAAAATATCAGTCAACTATACATAACTTATCGTTCTGTAAATTTCATCAGCAAACAGAAGACATACTTCGTTTTTCAGGAGGTTAACCTTGTTGAAAATGACTGGGAAGCAGGAGATTTTAAAATTTAATTGAGAGAAATTAGTTTGACCAATAAAACAATATTGTTTTATCAATTAGGACAAATTTTTTAACAATTTCACTCCTTTAAATTTCTTTAACTTCTCTCATTGCACTTTTCAGCACAATTGTCCACGAAGAATATCAAGAATTGACCAAGAAAGGACAGATAGGTGGTGGTGGTGGTAGGGCGGATTGTGTGAAGCTTTAAGCATACTCAGTAAATGTTCTTTGTTCAAAGCCAATATTTGGCTCGAAATACGTTCAAACGATCAATGATAGATAAGAACAAGTATCTTCAAAGAGGGTTGAAAATTATGTGAGGAAGTAAATGCCTGTTATTATCTCTGAGCAAAGCATTCGACGGAAGGGTGAAAGGAATCTGAGTTCTCTTGAGAGAAGTCATACAGATACTGTTCTCCAGTATTCCTGAGTGTTGAACTAACTCTATATTACAACGGAGTCTCTAATATAATAAGATGTGGTGTAATGGGAAGTTTTTCTTCAGAAAATGTGTGATTTACGATGAGATTTGGGCGTAGTGTAGCTGGCTCAAGTGGTGCAAACAATTACAGGAGGTCATGCCATTTGCAGGAATGACTCAAGACTTGACCAAAACCATCACACTATAGCGCTAGGGTTTTTCAGTCCAGTATTCGTAATGTGGTCTCCAAGAAATAACAATGTTATTTGCTTTACGTCCCACTAACTACTTTTACAGTTTTCTGAGAATTTCGTCCCGGAGGAGTTATTTTACGTGCCAGTAAATCTAGCGGCACCAGGCTGATGTATTCGAGAACCTTCAAACACCACCGGACTGAGCCAGGATCGAACCTGCTGCGTTGCGGTCAGAAAGCCAGCGCCTCAACCGTCTGACCCATTCAGGCCGGCAGGTCTCCAAGATAAGTACTGATCATGCATGGATACACTCCAGAATTTACATAGAAATGAACTATCATCTGTACTCTCTTTCTGCTTTATCAAAAGGAAATCAACGTTTTTCAGCATTGCGCTGTTTCTATTGATGTAATCTGGCACCATAATTACAAACCATAAAACACGGCCTCAAAACCTACAATGGAAGTACCCTGAAAATAAGGCCAACACCGGTATTTCCGTCGGAAGAATGTTAATGCTGATCCTTATCGATGTGAAATTGTAGAACAATTTCACTGAATATGAGTTTGTTATTAACGCTGAATTATTGTTCAGTATATATATCATACGCTCCCACCAATCAAGGTAGTATATTGTCCGGAGAAGGTGATCTTGATGCCGGCACGTTGGAGTTAATGTAGCTGCGGAACCCCTCAGGAAATTAAAATGGGAAAATTCTTACAGTCCGGCCATTTGGCTGCGTGTCATTCAGGTGTTTATTACATTGAACAACAAATTAAAAGTCTGCAGATTTGTTTCGAATGTGGACGCTACCTAGCAGCCAAGGGATGTATGAGCATGGAATTCTAGTCGCACTGGGTAGTAAGGCAAGTATTTAAATGCCGAAGCTTCGTATTTCTAACAGCTGTAGAAATACGCTATACATCCGTATAATTAATGGAAAGAAATATTGATGCGGAAGAGAGAAACATGAAAGGGAATGCAAAGTAGGATAAACACAACGGCAGATCAGTTTGGGAAGAAGGATTACACTATAGAGAATACGTGTCACTTTGCGAGATATCGTAAGACTTTGATTGCCAGAGCACCTAGCGGGACGGCCTTGAAACTTAGTGTATAAATTCACGGCCGACTTGATGCGTCACTCTAGCTAGCTCCATACGGAGCGCAGCGAGAGATCCAGTCGGCTGTGATAAATTATGCCGAAAGTGTCAAGTTCCAAGTCGTCTGTAATTAAGATGTGGTTATAGGAGTTTCTCCATTTCACATCGGGTGGTAAAATTATATTCTGTGACAACTGCAGCAAATAGATGAGTATAATAATAATCGTATGGCCTCAGCTACCGTTTGCAGACATTTCGATTTGACGCCATCTGGCTGTCTGCTCGTCAATTTCGACGTTCCGGCTTACTCTGTCTGCCATCTAGCGGACCTAGAGTAAACCGGATCTCTCTTGGGCGTCTATGGCTGAGATTTAATTAATTTTGTCGGGTAAATACCAAATGTATCACCAGAGATCTTTTACATGCCGACATCGTACGACATGGAGTGTCGAATGGACTTTTTTCCGCCCTTCAAAAATCCGACTACCTCTGCCGGGTTTGAACCCGCTATCTTGGGATCCGGAGGCCGACACTCTACCACGGATCCACAGAGGCAGCTAATAGATGAGTGAAACTATATTTATATTTCCCCTAACGAGTTATTATCAATTTAGCAAAATAAATCTTGTTTTTAATTGATCCCTATTATACGTAAGACTGAAGCTGCCTAAAACTATTTTAGAACCTATTTCAGAGTCCATTTTAGGCAGCTAAAATAACATTTAGCACCTAAAATTCCGAGGTATAGTAATCACTATTGCATGTTTCTATGGTGGTTGGAAGTGTAGTGTGTTGTCTGAATATAAAGAGAAACGTGTTGGAAGAAACAAAAACGCCCAGTCACCGAGCCAGAAGAACTAATTAGACGCGATTAAAATCCCCGATCCAGTCGGGAAACGAATCCGAGACCTTCTGAATCGAAGGCCTCAGTGCTGACTATTCAGGCAAAATGAAACTATCATTGAGTTTCATTATTTCTATCAGTATTAACATTCAACTTTCGCAGTAGAACAAACCAAAAAATCATTATTTACTTTCCTTATTTCTAACAATTTTAACATGCAACATTTGTAGCTTCAAACTTGCCGCCTGATGTTTAAGGTCGGGCCACCAGGTACGCCACTGCCATAATGTCTCTCAGTTTAGTACAGGAGAATACGGAAATGTCCAGTATTGGGAAGGATCAAGAGAAACAAGGCACATTTTCCCTTTTTCTTCCTTTGCACTCGAGAACCTCTTCTCCATACGTTTAGTTCTATGGTCCTAAAACTTTACCATCTTAATTCATCTTTCTCCTGTTTCGCAATTTTTTTGTCTTTACTTGGATTCCTTATTATCCTGTACTTTTTACATCAAGATTGAGAATTCGCCAGACACACTTCTCGATAAGTATATGCCATTATGTTTTCCTTTCTGAATATAGTCTACGCTAATTGTTTGGCTTTGCATACCGCTTCTTTCATTCTCTTGGAATAAATATCTGTGTAAGACAAGTTCCTTTCATTCTTCAGATATATAGAAATTCAGCTATAAATGTAGAGTTTCCGCAATCGCGTGACGTATCGCAATGCTGAGCTTCACAGATTAAGATGTCCATCTTCCTGCAAGAAGTTCGCAAATCATAAAGCATTCATTTCCAGTTTGTGAATAATGTGAAACTTTTTTTTTTTTTAAGTTTTAGTTAGAAGATCATCATAACGCTGACGATTCATGGCAGAGTTCAGGATGGTCGGAGAACACGCCAGGCCGCGTGACAGACTTCATTGGGTGCATTATACTTTCACTGTCGCGAACTAATAACAAGGTGAGGCAACTGTAATCACAGACATAGCCACTAGAGAAATATTACTGACTTCGATCTGATGTCGTTTGCTGGACACGCTATTTCAGTGGTATGTATATCTGATGCTTGTACCTTCTGTTGTTTAGATTACCTACTCTTTCCCGAAGTCGATTCCACTTTTACAAAAACTTTCAACTTTGACCAACAGGGAATTACCAAGAACTAAACTCATTAAGAGAGAAAAGCACTCCTTGAATCACAAGGGAGGACTTACGATTCACAGAAATGTACCATAGGGTTTCATAATACGAAAACACCACTATATGCATACTGTACACGGAGTGGTCGGAAACAACGTGAACGGAGTATATGAGCATTAGAGAGTTGGTCATATTGATAGATAATTTGCAAAATATAACTCGATATCTTACCCCGTTGTCACTTTCTTTTTGCTGGGGGCCAATAAATGAAGAGTCCCGGGGGAGAACTTTGCTCTCGTACGGCTGCCCGATGAGTCGGAAAATCTCTAGTTTACTGCACTGGCAGGGGAGAAAACAATCTGACATAGAGGCGGTATTTTGATCTAGTAATACCTGAAACCCCCTTTAGCTAGGAATTTGGAAGATAAGTTTAGTAATTTAACGCGGTAGAGGGGGCGAAGCAGCCGAAGAAACGGTCCTTTTCACGGTCAAATTTTGATTGAAATCAGTGAGGTAGGGTGTACATTTAGGCAAGGGCTGGGGTTTTTGAGCCGTGTGTTCGGCTTCTTGCTTCTTATGACCTGTTTAAGAATGGAGATGCCCTGGTCTGTTGACTGAGCTTTTAAGCTTCTAGACTTGGTCCTCTTGGCTATCTTGTCAACCTGAGTTCTAAGAGTTGGAATGCGAAGTTCGGAGCATATCCTTCTGTTAGATCTCAGGAGAGGGGCTCTGATAATTTTTCTTAGTAGTTTATTTTGAAAAATCAGCTGCTGAAGTTAACCAATCAAATCAGTTCGCGGGTGGATTAAAATGAGCTCTCCGAGGTGGTGTTGCTAACTTTGTAATTGGCTTAAGACCAGCTGGAGAAGACCAATAATAATAATAATAATAATAATAATAATAATAATAATAACAAAATATTGGGGACTGCCTTGCCGAGGCGGTAAAGGCATGCTCGGTTCACTCGGAAAGACGTGATTTCGATTTTCCGTCAGGAAGGAGAAAGAATTAAGAAACGAGATTTCCGTTTTCGGAGGTGCTTATGGCTCTGAGGTTCACTCAGCCTACACTAAATGTGAGTACCCGCTTATTACCTAGGGGGCAAAGGTGGCTGAACGTGGAGGTAGCCATTCTCCCCCACCAAGTGCCGACGTTACGGATAGTAGAAGCCTTTACCTTCATCCCTCCAAGGGCCTTCATGGCCTGTATAGAGATGACTTAACTTTTGAGTAACGTATTAAATAAAATACTTGTCACTCGCCTTACTGCGCTGTTAAATGGACAGGGTATCACTTTTTAATGTTGAATCTACCGAGTACATGATTGCCTTGCCTAATGAAAATAAATACAACAACAAATTTCTTTACGTCGCATCGACACAGATAAGTCTTATGGTGACGATGAGACAGGGACGGGCTGTGAGTTGGAACGAAGCGGCCTTGGCGTTGATTAAGGTACACATACAGCAGTTGCCTGGTGTGAAAGTAAGAAACCACTTTAAACGATTTTCAGGACTGCTGACAGTGAGGTTCGAACCCACTATCTTCCGAATGCAAGCTAAGAGCTGCGTGCACCTAAACGCACGGCCAACTCCTTCAGTAAAAATAAATAAATCTATTTTAAAAAATCAACTGATAAGCAAGAATTACTCTGTACTTCTTCGAAGCCAGTATACAAACGACACACTACACAATAACAGTACCGTAACTCAAACTAGGAGTAGTATCCATCAACTTAAAAACCGGGGGTACTGAAATATAAAACAAAGACTACATATTGCCTTTCAAAGAACTATGAGTTGACAAAATATCTGTGGAGATGGCAGCACCATCCAGTAAGGTTTGGTTACATGAGCACAATGGACGTATGCACTTGCCGTACAGTAGCATCTCCATAAGGCATGATGTCACCATCAATCACGCATGCGCAACACTTGCCATAGGGAGAGCACAAGACCCATGTGCACATGCATACAGTTCTGGAGGTTTGAAGTGTAGAACTCGGCAAATTTAAAATGCAGCAGATGAATATTCTAAGTAATCAGTTTGATACCGAGTAATTAAAGGTTATCTTATAATGGTTAACGTGGGTCCCAGTTCAAGATAGTGGGTGTTCTCCTGCACTCGAGCTCCTGTAGAGCAGCCACCTGTGACTGTGAGGTTCACTCGATCTAGATCGACAATGAGAACCAGGTTAATTTCTGAGGCCAAAGGCGGCCGAGTTCAGAGCTAACCATTCTAACCTACCAAGTGCCAATGTTACGAATAGTGGTGGTTGTTATTATTTAAAATGGAAGTACAACTTGGCAAACATTCCCTGTTAACACTGAGCAGGTCCGGCCTTTTGAAGAATGAAGATATTGACAAAAGGAATGGGAGGGCTACGAAGGATTTGATTCTCTGGGCCTCACGAACGTAAATAGGGTTAGGAGAAGAACAAGAGTTGATGAAGGAAGGTCGGATAGGAAGAGATTAGCTTGACACAATCAAGAGGAAATAATGTCTGACTCAACAAGTGGCTCTATGGTCAACAAGCCACGCACACAAGTTCGGAGCCTCCGGGCTTCCACTATGTACTCTCCTCTAGCGACAAGCAGGAGGCACTGTGGATGTATTCTATGCCCCCATATGGAGGAGAGGTCGTGGTAATTATTGTTTTAAGAGGAAGAACAACTGGGCAACCAACCTCTATTAACACTAATCTGAGGGAAAACACTGAAGGGGTCCGACACTTCGTAAAATGAAGTTATCAGCCAAAGAAATACAAGGGCCATGAAGGGCGTAAAAATAAGAGACACCCTATGCCTCGCAAACTAATACTGGCTGTGACGGAAAAGAACAAGAGTTGACTGAGGAAGGTCGGATGGGATAGATGAAAGCGAGAAGGAGACACAAGTAAGCGGAAGCAATGCCAGGACTGAGATAAGGGCCCCGTGGACGCCAAGCTACACTCCCAAGTTAAGGTTCCCTTTGGCCACTTTTAGTCGCCTTTTATGACATGCAGGGGATACCGTGGGTGTTATTCTACTGCTCTCACGCTCAGGGGAACGACATGTGAAACAGAAAGTTGCGTAACCACTGGCTTCTCATCAAGATAGCCGCGGCTTGAACCTCTGGCAATACAGATGAGAGTTTAGTGATAGAAAGTCACATCCAGTGGTATGGATTGCTCGTAAAACTGAAGGATCCATGTATATGATCACGACGTTAGCAGACACATAAAACTACAAGATTACTTGCTTAGGAGATAATAATATATTTCTAGTCTTAAATTTTGGTTTAGTAGACCTTCATTAAGTCATGAAGGACTGGGATATATAAATAAATTATGCATTAGCGATCAAACCAATACATAATGTATCAAGAACATGTAATGATACGATATTTCACATCTGTCATTCGGTGCATTAAAGATACAACTTGAAACATCGGAAAAATATACTGATATTTGAAGTAAGCTAAAAACAGCCATTACTTCTCCTCTCGTCTCAGTGAACGTTGGTGATTATGTTCGTGGTCATTTCCTTACAGGCTGATGCTCGCTCTAGGTTCTGGATGTATTTTTCAAACTACTTCCTTGGTAATCGAAATTGACTTTCAACTTATTAGGTCGTGTTAGGTACATAGAGTACGTGCTGAAGAGATGCTAAGTACAGAACAAAAATGGCCAACCGGACACCGGTGGAATCCGAACCCATAACCTCATTTTCTTCCACTTGAACCTCACTTGCTTTCAGTATATTTTCATGTAAGACTAACTCTTGAACTGCTCGTCGTTGACAGGTTGGTTCTTCCAAAATTTCAGAAATAATGACGGTACTACTACTACTAAAGCAAAGTAAAGTCACCTCCGTACAGGCCATGAAGGAGGCCCTTGGGGGAGCGGAAGGTAAAGGCTTCCACCATTGTTAACCACGGCACGTGTGGGTTAGAGTGGTTAGCTTTACGGCCGGCCGTCTTTGCCCCCAGGAATTAACCTGGTACTCATTTTTGGTGTAGGCTGAGTGAACCTCAGGGCCATATGCACCTCCGGAAGTAGAAATCTCGTTTCTTAAATTTTACGATTTCTTGACGGGAATTCGAACCCACGTCCTTCCGGGCGAACCGAACACGCCTTTACCGTCTCGGCCTAGCAGCCTCTACTAATACTACTGCTACTACTACTACTAATGATAATAATAATAATAATAATAATAATAATAATAATAATAATAATAATAATAATAATAATAATAATAATAATAATAATAATGTCATCTACTGTAGGTGTCTTGCCTAACAATATCAACATTCTTGTTGTCCTAGTGTCTATAAACGACAATGGAATTTCAAAATGCCAACACCAGTGTCATAGAATGCCAAGATTTTTGACCGCCAGCCGAAATTCGAATACTCCGATCGGGATCGAACACAGGTTTGAGAGATTATCGTTATTTGGAGGTTCTGTACTTCCCTCTTAAAGAATACCCAGTACAATCGCCTGGAAGGTTCTAAAATCCGGTAACTTCTCCCAGAATTTAAGTTAAAAATGCAATATTGAAGAACAAGGAGATCTCTTTCGTGATTACTCCCTCCCCCCCCCCCTCCAACGTTGTCCCACTGGTGCAGGGTCCAATTTATTGGTCAAAAAACTTCATTTTGGGGATCTTATGTATCGTTAAACTTCTGATCGACGATTTTTGAGTCTGCATTAATTGTAACATACAGCGCTGTATTGGTCGTGCTGTAAGGTGTTGGGACAAGAAAACACTGGTTCCTAAAATTTGGAACTAAATATGAATATTAAAATTTATTATCGTGTTACTGAATGGAGATAGGTAAGATTGTAAGCTAGCTAGTCTTCTATACAGTACGCTCATGGAACAAGAAATGGGACTGGTAGCCTACGTGTGGCCTCTTAAGGGAAAAATCGTCGTGATCTTCGAACAAGTAATAAACGAAAAAGAAGAGAAGATGGAGTAAACAGAAAAATTGAAGAAGAGAAATTTGAAACCGTAAGATCTTTTGAGGATGGGAATATTGAAGACAAGGTAAATTGAATATAACGGTATGCAAATAAGAGAACCAGGAAGTGTAGTCCACTTAATTCTAGAGAAACTTGTCTTAATATGTGAGGAAATAAAACCTTAAGGCTGTTAGATAATTAAGCTAATTAGGTTGAAATTTTGTGACCATAAGGTCTGAGTGTAGGGCGACTGGCAGTAATTGTGGTGCAGCGGAGACAATGTAGGCTGGGGTGGCAGCGAGCAAAACAATAGCGTTCCTGAATTGTTCAATCTCGCGATAAGGAAGCTCCTAGAAGAAGCAGGAAGTTAATTATCACTAGACCAGGCACCCAAAATGGTCTGGAATTGCAAACGACTAGAATCTTCAGCAGACCATCATAAGGAGTGCAACTGGCATACGCCAATCAGTCTGGAGTTCATCTCGAGTGAGTCTCAAGTGCGTGAACGGAAGCAGAGAGTCACGTGTCCGAGAACAGTCATTCATCGTTAATTTTGACCGTCAGAAGGCTGCGAGTTTTGTGAACCTCTCCAGTCGTGAACTATTTTGGAACGACACTGCGCTGTGAGAAGCCTTGAGGATAACAGTAGTTCGAAGAGCTAGTGTTCATGTGTTTTATTCGAGAGTGTGTTACGATCCCAAGTAAAATCTATGTGCAATGAAAAATTCAAACGCGAGAGAACTTGTGATTGGACGCAAATAGTAGTTGACTCCAGCGCCATCCACAACCGGCATTAACCGTTCCTGTATTGACCGACCAACTGCAACAGGCATGGAACTCAATCCCACAAGCTGACATTCGGCAGCTGTGCGACACAATGCATGGATGTTTGCATGCCTGCATTCAACAGTCAGGCGATTACACCGGTTATTAATGGACCAGCGTGGCACATTTGCGATGGCTTTCCTCGCGCGGATATTACCCTGTAGTCTTGTACCGTCAATCAATGAAATATGAAATACGGTTACGAGGGTGTTTAGGGGTTGTAGTAAGGATGCAAAGGAGAGGGCATATAAGTCTCTGGTAAGACCCCAACTAGCGTATAGTTCCAGTGTATGGAACCCTCACCAGGATTACCTGATTCAAGAACTGGAAAAAATCCAAAGAAAAGCAGTTCGATTTGTTCTGGGTGATTTCCAACAAAAGAGTAGCGTTACAAAAATGTCGCAAAGTTTGGACTGGGAAGAATTGAGAAAAAGAAGGAGAGTTGCTCGTCTAAGCGGTATGTTCCGAGCTGTCAGCGGAGAGATGGCGTGGAATGACATTAGTAGACGAATAAGTTTGAGTGGCGTTTATAAAAGTAGGAAAGATCACAATATGAAAATAAAGTTGGAATTCAAGAGGACAAACTGGGCAAATATTCATTTATAGGAAGGGGAGTTAGGGGTTGGAATAACTTACCACGGGAGATGTTCAATAAACTTCCAATTTCTTTGCAATCATTTAGGAAAAGACTAGGAAAACAACAGATAGGGAATCTGCCACCTGGGCGACTGGCCTAAATGCAGATCAGTATTGACTGATTGAACATTTTCGTATTCTGCATTCCTAATTTCATGGCGTTTGGATATCTTTTCCGCCAGTGTATTAATTATATCTGGAAGGCACTCGATAAAAATTTCAATGCTGCAGGAAATTACAAATAAGTCAGTGAGTTTTAAAAATTAATGTTATAATAATAGCGATAATTAAAATTGTATTATCTCGGCTGCCAAGTTACAGATATTCTAATAAGTTGCTGTGTAGGCGGCCTGCATAACAATTTCTACATTCAGGTTGTGCTGCTCTCTGGCGAGGAAAATGCAATTCTTACCGTCGAGCTATGTTAATTTTGTCTGGTGGCACTGTATGTCACCCGAGAAGGTTAACATGCCAACATGAAGTGCCAATATTTCTGAACATCCGTTGAAAATAAACAACTGGGATCGCATCTACGAACTTGGGACCTTGATTCAGATACTCTACTACTGATCTACCGAGATGGTCTTTCTCGTTTAAAATGAGCCATGAGGTTCAATGAAAAAATCTGGAAAAAAAGGAGAGTTTATTAATTTCAAAAGTAGATTTTCCCTCTGGCCTCTACAGGTTCGAAACGCGGGGCTCTAAGTAAATCTGTTACCGCTGTCACATATTTGTGTCAGGTTCCCAAAATAGTCTTCTTTGTGGGATCTTTCTCGAAATATTTCGATCCGTATGATAATGAATTTCTCTCTTTTATATCTTACTGCCACTATGTTCATTTTTCAATGTTATCCTTCTTGCTGGCCTTTTGATGAGTTACCGAACATCGGCACTTTGTATGGAATCAGACCAGTTTTTCGGCCGGATGCCTTTCCTGCCGCCAAACTTTGGTGGAGGAATTTATTCACTACTGCGTGCTTCTGTGGTGGTTTGTAGCGTAACATGCTGTGTATACATGGATATACGTATGGATACGAACACAAACACCCAGGTCCAGATCCAGTAGAATTAACTGCACGAGTTGGAATTTCCAGCCTCCCCAGATTCGAACCCGAGGTCCTCTGAACCGACGGCCAGTACGCTGACAATTCATCCAAGGAGCTTCCGATGTTCATTTTTATCGAACTACTAGCTGATGTACGCGTGCTTTGCTACGGGATTCTCAGAAAGACTGACTTTGTGGTTTTCCTGACTGAAGTGAACACATGTCATTACAAAAACGTCAGTAGGAATGTAGCGAAGCAACGTTATCACATAAAATAGTCGATCAAATGAAAAACTGCACATTTTCTTACGTTTAACGAACAGTACTGCGGTGCCGATCAAACAGTCCAAGTTCCAAGCTTGAATGACCAGGCCGCAGACAGCCGTGAACACTCCTCTACCATTATTCCGTTAAATATGCACACTTCTCATTCCAATCCGTGACTCAGAGTAGGGATTCGATAGCTCGAATGCTGCGATGAACCATTGTGTTACGTACCAGTAGTATCGGAAAATTTATGAAACAGAGGAATGGCATGCTAAAGAAGAAAGTTACCTAACTCCCCAGCTACTTCCCGCTAATATTTAGGCAGACTGTTACACTCGTACGACTGGGCGAGTTGGCCGCGTGGTTAGGGGCGCGCAGCTGTGAGTTTGCATCCCGGAGATAGTGGATTCGAACCCCATTATCGACAGCCTTGAAGATGTTATTTCGTGGATTCCCATTTTCATACCAGGCAAATGCTGGGCCTGTACCTTAATTAAGGCCAAGGCGGCTTCCTTCACACTCATAGCCCTTTCCTATCCCATCGCCGCCATAAGACCTAACTGTGACGGTGCGACGTAATCCAAATTTAAAAAAATCAGTACCCAGCAGTAATCCTATCAATCGGAGATGAGTGGTAACAAAAGACAAAGCACACCACAACGAACAATGGTCAATGTATTGTTGATCAATTATATGAGCTTTCTATATTGTAGGCCTTCACAGGCCTTCTTTCGGCTCTCTTATATTAGGGCGTCTTATAAAATTATTTATAGCGTAGACTGTAGTTCCTTATTCTCCGACTTTACATACCGATTTTCATAAAATCCTGTTTACCCATTTTCTCGTGACTCGGCGCTGATGAGGACTAAGTAACAAAAATCCAAATTCATAAATATCTCTGATCATAGCCGATATGTTGAGAATGTATAAGACATAAATGATCGGAAATATAATCCACACAACTTTAATTATGTAGTGTTTATCGATACGACCACTAATAACATAAATGTTTGAGAATTTCATTGTTGCCTTCCCCATAACTATCATTTTTCTCAGCGTAAATACAATTATTTATGGCGTGGATTGTAGCGACTTATTCCTCGACTTCTTGCGATTTTCGTTCAGATACGACCATTAATAACAAATATTTGAGAATTAAAATTTAAGCCTTCCCCTAAACTGCCATTTTACTCAGCGCGAGTAAAATTTTTTATGGCTTAGATTATAGCGACTTTCTCCCCTAATTTGTATACCGATTTTCATTCAGATATGACCACTAATAACATGAATATTTGAGAATTAAATTTTAGGCCACCCCCTAAACTACCATTTCAGTCGGCGTGAATAAAATTATTTAGAGCCTATATTGTAGCGACTTATTACCCGACTTTGTATACAGATTTTCGTTAAATTGTCTTCAGCCCTTTTCTCGTGATGCATGTACAGACAGACAGACAGACAGACAGACAGACAGACAGACAGACAGACAGACATTACGGAAAATTAAAAAGTGCATTTCCTTGTTACTGTGGGCACGACTGATGCAGAAATACCATCCTTTTATAAATTATGAGCAATGTACAGACAAAACTCTTATTTTATATGTAATTATATAGATTTAATTACGGTTGTTATTTAACTTCAAGATGTTGAGAATTCTGAAAAACCGGATATTTACTGTACGTGCATTTGTTTGGTTCTGCTAAACGCTTCGATGCTTCTTTGGTGTAACTTGTACTTTCACTGGATGGATGGTGTAATGGTGCGGTTCTTTAAAATCGATTTTATTGAAATGTATGTAAATCCATTTTACTCCATTGTAAGTGGTATTGCGGGAACGCAAACAGTGCGGAACAGAGAGCTCGAAAAGTGCTATGATATTCTCTCTGCCGATAATCGATAATAAACGTAATAATGAAATCAAGAGAATAAAAGTTAGTTACACCAATCATACATACATTGCAGTTGTTATGACGGTTCCACATCGGGAAAGAAATATTGTCTGTCAGAGATTTGCTTATGAAAAATGGGGTTAATCCTTTGTGATTTTTTAATTGAAAATTTAGCATCATTTACTTACATTTCGTAATCAGTCTTTGCTTCTCGTAAGGGTTGCTAAACTCTTCATCAATTCTCTTAACATAACTTTCAGCGACTGTAGACAGTCACAAATACAAGCATGTCTTTTTAAAGCCTTTCCGTAAAGGATAAGTCACTTCTCTCAATACGTTCCATTCTTGTCGTAAGTGTACTCAAATCAAGACATTCTCTACGACTTCTATATGCTAAAAGAATTAATTTTGGATCCTTCTCACGTTATTGAAGCAAGTTCTTAGGTAGCTGTTTCCTGTGCTAGAAATAAATAAGCTTGTACATAATAACATCATACAAACGTTAAATTTTGTTTCTACTTCAGCTGCCGTGAATGTCTGAATTAACTATGAACAATAATAGCCTGTGCTCTAAGGAAACCATCTCATTTACAGACTTCAATGAGGGAAAATTCCACTCTTTAAAGGTTTCAATCCCTAGATGAATGCAAACTGCGTATTACATTCTGCCATTATGTAAAATTAGTTGAAAGAATCTTTTCGTTTCCTCCGATGTTATTTCCTTTAACTCTGAAATATTGGTTTGCTGTAATGACATTACCATCCTAAAGTTGTAATCTATTACACAAGTTTTGGATTATATTTCAATAATAGAGCAATCAAGTATAATTTCCTACAAACAGATGCGATGGATAAAACTGCCGGAAGTCTTGATCTGCATTGGTTCCAAACTTTAGACTGCACAGTGCAAGTTAATACTGCGGTATCACGCGCACTTTGGGTCAGGATCAATAGAAATGAGGATCGCCATTGAATACCAAGTGCCAGTTATCGAGAGGCTGTCCCTCGCATGCTAAGAGCTGAGGGTGCTTAATAGCTTTCGGAGACCAGCAAGCAAAAATTGCCAGTATGCTATATTTATTTACGCTTTGTCGGATACCTTCGGACACTAAGAACCTTTGTAATTAAATTAATAAAACTCTCAAAATTGCATAGTGCATGAGAATATACGTACTCACCAGAATTTTCAAACGAATTTAGATTTTTGTTTTTGTTTTTGTTGTCATTTAAGCCACCATTCCTTAGACTTGTTTATTACTGCCCTCCATTATCATCCCAGCCTGTGCTACCTCTTAACCGTAGGAGGTCTCATTGGGAGATATTCAAACCCACGCTTCTGATATTTCATAAATCAATAACCATTGATCTGCATTTACGGCAGTCGCCCAGGTAACAGATTTCCTGTCTGTTGTCTACGTAGTTTATTCTTGAATACTTGCAAAGAATTTGGTAATTTAGTGAACATTTCGCTTGATAAACTATTTCAATCCCTAACTCCCCTTCCTATAAATGAATATTTGCCTCAATTTATCCTTTTGAATTCCAACATTATCTCCATATTGTGATTTTCCCTACTTTCAAAGGAACCACTCAAACTTATTCGTCTACTAATGTCACCCCACGCCATTTCCCCATTGACAGCTCGGAACGTACCACTTAGTCAAGCAGCTCGTCTCCTTTCTCCCAAGTCTTCCCAGCCCAAATTAGCAACATTTTTGTAACGCTACTATTTCGTCGGAAATCACCCAGAACTAAGCGAGCTGCTTTTCTTTGGATTTTTTCCAGGTCTCGAACCAAGTAATCCTAGGGATGACTCCATACACTGGAACCGTATTCTAGTTGGAGTATTACCAGATACTTATATGCCTTCTCCTTTACATTCTTTCTACAGCAGCCAAATACCCTTATAATCATGTGCAGTGATATGTACCCTTCATTTACAATCCCACTTATGTAATTACCCCAGTGAAAATCTTCCCCCATATTAACACCCAGGCACTTACATGTATCAGGCTTAACTGTGTAAGAGACACTGATTTATTTGTACTTATTATGTGTCAGTCTTCTTCTGATAAGATTTCCCTAAAAAAATGTAAAGGTATTTGGAGGAAGAAATTTACAGTGTGAACGTGCAGCCCCCTCCGTCAACTAGAGAGATAATTTCTCTAAGCGTAATCATGAATGATGTGCTCAGAGTGCCTAGTTGAAGAGCGGCTGTCTTTAAGGTCTCAAGTTCAATGTCTGGTCCAGCCAAAACTAGTTTCAAATTTTGAAATGAAATAAATTCTCTTACCAATAAAGCACTGTCCTTCTAATTGTCCTAATTTAATATATATTTTTTGTTTTTGGAAATGACCGACAAGAGTTCACCAATTGCTTTCTCTTTACAAGCCTCCCACTACAGGACTCCAGCTGGGCAGTCCTTACCTAAAACGGGCGATAATCCTGAGTGTCTGGCATTGATTTCACTTACCTCCACACACTGCAGCTGCGAACGGGTTCGAACATAGGTCTGTTGACTATCACAACACACGACTGCTCTTCGCAAGGGAGGTCGGATAGGATAGATGAAAGCTAGGAGTGGCAGCAAAGCCAGAACTCAAATAAGGGCCCTGTAGTCGCCAACCCACCCTCCCAATTTAAGAGACAACTTATAGTCGCCTCTTACAACGGGCAGGGTATACCGCGGGTGTTATTATACTGCCCCCACCCAAGGGACGACTCCGGTGGGACACCAACCACACCACCTCGACGCCCCTGATCTCGTTTGCGGCTAGCTTCCTTTAACTCCCCGGTGATGAATTTCCAGATTTTTGGGATACGGACAGAATGAAAGCATTCGATTTACAACTTCCAGAAGATATTAGAAAAACAGGCCGAAGAGAAGAAAACGAGAGAAAGGCCGCCACCACGCAATCTGGATAAGAGTTCGCCCAGACTTACTAGTTCTTTCCAAGAAGTAGCGAAGGGGATTACAGAGAGCTGCAGGTAACAATATTTTTTATGACGTAACGGCAGCGGGAACCTAACATGTAGGCTCATAGACTCCAAATTGGCATGTTGGTCAGACTAGTGTTATTTGTCAGTTGGATGGAAAGGTACTGCCAACCCCGCGGTTTAAGGGTCTCTTATCCGGAGGCCCCGGACTCGTTTCCCGGCTAGATCAGGGATTTTTACCTTGATGTGAGGGCTGGTTCGAGGTCCACTCAGACTACGTAACTGCAATTCAAGAGCTATCTGATGGTGAGATGGCAGCCGGGGTCTAGAGAGCCATGAATGACGGGCGGGAGAATTCGTCGTGATGACCACATGACACGTCGTAATCTGCAAGCCTTCGGGTTGAGCAGCGGTCGCTTAGTAGGGCATGACCATTCGGGGATGTTGCGAAAAGGGGTTTGTTTAATGGAACGGTGTTTTGTAGCACACAAATATACAGCTATCAACTGTAAAAGACAAATCATCAGGATGAAGATGATATTGCTGATGAACTGAATAGATCAATAACTGGTAGTGAAACTCAATTACACGTCACGTACGAAGTCCAAACAAGAATGTGCTACTTGCAGAAAGCAGGCAAAGTGTAAAACGATTTTATGGCATGGAGCACCTCGTAACATTTCGAAACCAGCAGGTAAATTTTACTTCCTGGGTTCGATGAGTTTCCGCAGATATTTGCCCATGTTTGTCCTCTTGTATTCCATTTTTATCGGCGTATTATTAACTGAAGAATACATATATCATGGTGGCTCAGGCGGCAGCGCACCGGCCTCTCACCGCTGGGTTCCATGGCTCAAATTCCGGTCACTTCATGTGAGATGATTTGTGTTGAGCAAAGCGGAGGCGGGACAGGTTTTTCTGCGGGGACTCCAGGTTTCTGTCATTTTTCATTCCACTGTCCAATATCATTTCTAAATCATCAGCGTGAGATGTACTATTCGTAGGAAAATAAACATTACATACGCATATAGCTTGTGGTAGGTATAATAAAACTGTGACTGCTTCTAAATCAGTAGTTAAAGGAACCACTTGATGGTGTAAATTATTTTTATCATAGGTATAGCTATGCCTCCGCTTGCATGATTTGGATTAATCGGTTTTTATAATGTACGTTGAAATGTCTCAAATGGGAAACAAAGTAGTCTCTAAAGTTAGTTTCTTGTATACAGACAACTGAAGGCTGATGTATATTTAGTAGAAAACTGTTGAGATTCCATTGAAGTAATGTTATAGTCATAAGAATGACAAACAGGTGTAAAGGGAATTTTATCATCATTATGTGAGGGAAGTAGAGTCGTCGCTGGAGTAATCTGGAACTAAACTGTTAATTGCTTCACCTCGGTTTTCACTGCTTTCCTTGAGCAGTTTGTTGACTATTCGAGTACTCCTGTTCTTAATGGATTTTTCAGTGTAGTATGGATATAGTTTTTGAAGGGCTTAGGCTAAACCCTCTAGATCTTGAGTGAAATTGGAATCTATTGTTGTTATTTCATTAACTCCAATACTGTTTACAAGAAAAAAAAGATTGGAGTTGTAAGTAACTGAGGGGAAAGGACTGAAGGTTGGCTTCTAGAACTTGCTTAATTGGCTTAAGCATATCACTAATAGTTGTGCTTTCTTTTTCCGCCTTTGGTTTTTTGTAAGTTTGTTTTGTCCTGTGTTTCCCTGCCTGTTCACTTGTCATAGGTTCAGTTGTTAGAGGAGGTTTCTTAAAATCAAGATCTTTTCTGCCTGTAGTTTCACTGCTAGATAGTAATATTGGCCTTTTTGATCCATCAAGATGAACACATGAGCGGTTTTGAGGACATTCACCCAGCAGTACGATGAATTTCAAAGTAGCATTTCATTTAATTTCAACATGTTTGGTGCTTTCTGTTAAAGAATTAAGGACTTGATGATTTACTACAGCATGCCCTTTAGGCCTTGATTCCAACCATAACTTGCAGACTGGTGTCTCTAGTTGTTTTCCAAAGGAGAGGTTAGAGTCGTTTCGACTGAGGGTAAAGGCCCACAGTTTTGATTTTGAGAACACTAAAGAGATGTAGATGTATTAGTTGTCTGAAGGGTAGCTTGTCAGGGAGTAGAGATAATATTTTCTTGACAGTTTGTTTTCATTTTTTCTGTATCCTCTACTAGTTGGGGAAATTACGTTAGATTGATCTTACCACCAGAATGACTGTTGTCAATTAATGAGGAGCCTTCATTTATTATTTCATCATTATCAGGACAGTATCTAGCCAAGTGCTCCTCAGTTTTACAAATAAAGTAGGTGGGTGTGTCAGAGGATAAATATATCCAGTAATTGGTACCCTCATATTTGATTTGAAGTGAGTATGGAAGTTTGTTATAGTCTTCATTTTGAACATAAATCTGTTTCCGGAAACTGAGAATGTGAGAAAATCCAGGGATCGTTAAACCTGCTCTAATAGGTGATATCTTTGGCATTGGTTTAATGCCAAGTTTGAGAAATTCTTCTTCCATAACCATTTTAGGAATCACAGGACAAACAAACGAGTTTCAGTTAGGAGAGGTCTTATTTCCAAGGAAACATTATTTATGAGAATCTTGGGATGTTCTGAAATTTATTCTTCAACACACTTTTCTTTGGAAACTTTGTCTAATGTTTCCCCTTTTCCCTCTGTTTTTTCTTATCTTGTACTTACCATGGACAACCCTCTTGGTTCGTCTGGCAAAGATCCACTGACTATGTTTATTAAAATTGTTATTCCTTATGCATTACTTTTCGTGTTGTCGGTATCTAACGAGATTGTGGATTTTGTATCCGACATATGTCTTTCTGCGGTTTGTCATGTTCCCTCCAGTTATATGGTACCCGGTTGCTCAGGCCACTAAGTTGCTAATAATACTGTTCATAACCAAAGTGCCGTGGACAAACTTTACTTATCTTCGCTCGTGTTGTGATTATCTATCACTTAGGTCATTCGTATTATTGTCAGACATAAAAACTTATAATATAAAACGTAACCAAACGCCACAGACGTCAGGGGGTTTACTTATACCAATCCACGGACGAGAAAAGCAGGAGAGTGCAGGGTTGACGAGACAATAAACTTGAGATGTATCTTCGCCAACAGACTGAATCTAAAGAATATAAAATGATGGAAAAATCAAGAATAATTTCTTGAGCATTATGTTATGCTTTGTTATGCTAATTATTATCCCCTGGAATTATAATACGTTCGCGGTAAATTCCGCGAGAACCAAGCTTACTCTTCAAAAGGGAGTCAAGTGGACTTAAAGTGTGTTTGCCGGGAAAGAACACGGCTTGGCGTAGCTTGTCGAGCTAATAAATACTAAGCTCTGGGAGCAATGAGGCCATTCTATACTCATCTCTGATCTTGGAAGTGCGTGATGTGTGTCGGTCGCGCCGGAGCCTAATTTGTGTAACAAAGTGAAATTATTTCAACAGTGTTCGATATTTTGAGAACCATTTTATTGTTTGGACGGTTAGAACACCTGCCAGATATTTCTGGGCTGAATAACAAAGCGAACAGTAAGCAGATAATCATGTTTTGAGACAAAGATATTCTCTCTCTAGCTAGAATCGCCCGCTGTGTAGGCTTAAATAAGTAAAGCTAGATTGCTACCTTTGCTCTCAAAAACTGTGCTAATTTATATCGAATCACACAAATTAGTAGTCTCGGTAATTCGCTACTCAATGTGGACGGGAAAAAACTGCTGATGATTAGGGCGATAAACTAAATGAAGCTGGAACTGTGTTTATGAATAGCACCAGCATTAGTAAGCATAGCTGTAGGAGGAACGAACTATCATCGAACTTTGTTCTGTAGCTTGATAGGATAAAGGTGCGTGTGCGGTTGAGCAGAAAACTTTGCCAGAGAACTTTCCGGAAAGGAGACAGTAGGAGCAAGGATTCTATGCTACGGTAAGGGGAGATAAACATAGACAAATATTGTCTACAAACAACAATGCATAATCGAACTAACCTTCTTACCTGTTACTAGATAAATGCACCAGCCTAACTGCAGTCGGCAGAAGGTCGTTTACAGGGTTCTTATGACGAGAGTATGGGTTTTAGGAAATTATACTATTACATTAAATTACGAAATGAGGAACACTGTCGCTTTACTTAATTTTATTTCGAGCATACGTTTCTGTATTCATAAATCAGTTTTTCTTTACAATTGATTGCACTAGTAGTGGTAAAATAAATGCCCCAAAGGCTTACATCTATAATTCCAAAGACAAAAATATACAATAGTTTGATGATGCTGTGCGGAGGAGATGATCAGTGAACCAAAAAAAGAAAGGATGTGTCCCTTACACGGAACAGGACCACTAAACCTACAAATAAAAAAAGACATGATGGTAGGGTCAGAACTGTCTTGCAGAAATAAAGCCATTGAAAGGGTCCCCACACATATTTGGGGAGTACACACAACAAATATCAAGTTTGAATCTAGTACTACAGGCATATCTTTCCCTATCTCGCATAGAAATATATATATAGATGCTAACACAGGTCCATATAACAATCATTATATTTACAAGATATACTAATTAAACTAGTTCCTTAGTGCCCAAATTCCTACATACGACACCTCTATTAACAAGTATAAAACAAGAAAGAAAGAAATAAATAAAGAAAGAAAGAACCGCTGTCACATACACGTCTTGCCTGAAAAGAAAGAATTCTTCTTAACCTAGCCCTTTAAAAATGGCTGCGAGCCCCCCCCCCCCCCCGTCATGCGGGCTGGGGGAATGACCTCCAAGTCTCGCCAGTGAAACCTCCCTCACTACAAAAAAGTATCACGGCCTAGTTTCCAAGCGCTCAGAGCTCCTTCACAAGGGGCTTTTACCCTCCTCTACTCATGACAAACTAATAGCCATATGAGTGAGGAATGACATCACCTTCTATATATCCAGCACAAGCAACAGACCGCCATGGATCTCATTTATAACATGTAAAATACTTTGCCCTGTTATTCACATAAAACATCACCGTCAATCCATCTGACGTGTTCCTGCTAACCCTCACGTCTAGGGTTCAAACCCTTAGTTGGCAGAGTAAAACGGGTCGCAGATATTCATGACACAGCCGACGGTGTAGTTTCATTACACATACAGTTGATCAAATAAAAGCAAGCATTGAAGTAAACATCCAATCCAGGCAGCATGCATGCTCTACGTTACGCAGATCAGACTACCCTTCCCAATATAGAGAAATGGAATACTGTCTTAAGTAACCCATATTTACAAGCAGATTTTTTTCGACGCCAGACACCAAGGAACACTGGTCTAAGCTCATAAACAAGCTCCCGTTCTACTATGTATACTACATCCTACCACATAAGCTAACTTAATCCTTGCTTCCTACAATAAAATGTATATGCCTTACACTTGAATATATATAAAAATAACATTTCAGTAAATGGCCTGATGAGCTGTAATCATGTCTCCTACTATATTTACAAATTTAATCACTGTATATCTGCGTAACAACCCCCGATCCTACACATGCGTACTAATTATGGTTCACTTATCTATCATCTTGGAGACCTCTTCCTCTCCTTCCGGGTTGACAGTGGTTGCTTAAGCCATCATGGTGGTGGTATAGTCCTGGGTCGATCCTCTAGGTCCAGTCTCCAGGTGTAGCTCGTTCATGATGTTTTCTTCTGTCTGGGTGGCCCGTTGGTCGTCCTCTTGGGGTTGTGGACGGAAGTTCGTAACACCCGTCTCCTGCACACAGCACCGGTCTTCACTAGAATCAACTATCTACTTTATTCACGGCACACCACCTCCCGATATATTTTATTCCCTTTTGACATGGGAATCGGTACTGGCTATCTGTAACCTCAAAACTGAAAGCAACACTGAGTCATTCGTAGCAATTAACTATTCCTGCTCCTCTGATCTAGTCTTCTAAGTCTAAAGGAATAATAACAATTATTCTAGCTTATTGTTATTGGTACTTCCTTTGCACTTCGCCACTTCACCCTCACCGCTTCATAATGAAGTCTATAAACACAGCATACTTTAGCGTCGATTAATTTGGCACTCGCGATCGCACTTCAAAGCGTCTAATATTGTCATACACTTGGATTGCTACCGGGAAGTTTATAAATCTCCAATCTACTGAATCAAAGTTATCGCAACTGCACTTATTATTCACAATCTTTGTCTTAGACAAAGGTTTCTGGCGTAAATATCAGCAGAGACGCGACATGCACGGACAGCGATCTTATCGCCAAATGAATCCCCTCCTTCTACACCTCTCAGCTCTTATAGAAGGCAGGAACCCACGCGACGCTCTGGGAAGCCCCTAGAAACAACTTGAGATTGGTATGTGGCCTCTAAATATTTTCTCACGGTGGTCGGCTTACTACGCGGTTATTAATCTAATTATATGTTAACAGCATTAGACGTATCGTTGGCTTCGTAAAATTCTGGAGATAATTTCCATCCTTTTATCATCCAGGAAAACCTTCAGATAGAGGAGATATCACTCGATTCCCGTGATGTGGTGAACCTGACTGCTCCCGCTCAAGAATGTTTGTTAGGATGGCATGCTTCTCCCCCGAGCAAGTTCTTATCTCTTTTTCTCCCTTCCACACATTCTGTCTCACTCATGCATCGCCTAGGGAAATCACCTACTGGATTCCCTTCCCTTCCCTTCACGCCCTTCCAGTTGGCGTCATGTTGCGCAATATTACTTCTGCGTTAAATATCCTTTGTTAGTGACTGGACAGTATGGTACAATATGAACGTTAATTCTGTGTGTCCTTACAGTCCATGTTAGTTCCTCTCAAGTATAGCCGCCAGTAAGCGCTGATATCATACTGCGCATCGCAGTCGTACGAGAGAAAACAACAGGTACCGCCGGGAGAAGAAGATCGATGGATCAAGCAGAAGCCGGCAGCAGAGGATCAACACGGTAAAGAAGAAGCAAGACCATGGTACAACTGCAGGTGACGAGCCGAGAACTGTGGACCAGTGGGACGGCAGTACCATGGAGGGCTAGGCACCTATGGTCCGAGATGGAAGATCGCTGAAGGTCAAATGACAAATAAGGTTGGCAGTCTCTACTTTTATTGCATGGATTAGGGACAGGATAGCTTCGCATATCTTTTTAAATAATTAGTTTAAACCCTTCAGACAAGAGTGATGTATTTTTCACACTCAGGACTTTCATGCGTAGGAAATGTAGCTTTATATCAGGGATGGTTAGTTCGTCTTATGATGAGAGATTTAGGTTAGAGATAGTGTTGTTTGTGTAAATAGATTTGTGGATTATCTTAGGGAATATGTCTTGCAGTACAGGGTCATTAGAAGGAATGGAACCAGTACGGTCCAGTTACATCGCTAGGTAGACCTCGTGAACTAAGTTGGCTACTCAGATATAAAATTTACATGTGCATGAATTTCAGGTGCAGTTATAATAAGATCATATGTCCCCAACGTTGTAGTCAGGAGTGTCATCACTATATTTCCCTCGAGTTTCTCTTACGCATGAGCATGGCATGAACTGCAGACCACAGAGTCCAGAAGGATGGTATACAGACTAGATGTAGTGATATTTGATTGGCCTCTAAATTGCTTGGCTGATAGGCCCAGTGTTTGCGTGAGCACGCAGGAGGTAAAGGAGATAATGAATACGTTGCGATATTGATTGGCCTGTAGATGGCATGGCAGATGAGCCCATGAATTTCGTAAATACGCAACAGATAAGAGTGATAATGTGTACTTTGTGTTATATGATGGCATGTAGATGGCCAGGCAGAGAAGCCTCATAGTTTGCGTGAACAAAGGTGTTACGATTTGTAACGCGCCAAGTACATAGACGAGCATTGTGAAGGGTCTGTATTTCATTTCAGTCTGCTCAGCTGTTTTAATGGCTGCCGTGGTGACGTGTGGTCGTATGGAGGAACTCGGGTGGAATGGCGAGCTGTTGATGGCGTCACGTTTGTTTTGGTTTAGCGACAGAGGGAGGCGAGCCTCACAACCCCCAGCAAGGTCGGTCATTACCCCAAGGAAGCCGGGGGCTGGTCGAGATAGGACGGTCTCTGTTATTTCATTATGCTGCAAGAACTCCGTATTTTTCTGTGTTTCTCTCTTACAGGGTTATTGAAGCTGTATTCATTTTGTGTGTGTTGTTATTGTATTATTTAACTTTGAGTTGATTATACATGTAGAGGTGTTGCACGGATACGAGACGGCGTCCCGTGTTCGTTTCTCAGCTGTGTGTGCTGTAACGTCTGCGTGTGTAATTTATAAATATTTTGGGGGAGTATTCAGTCCTGTAGTGTAGATATTTCCCATCATATAGGAATTGATAGTGTAAGTTGTGCAATGTAATTCCCTCCCTAATCTCATCTTTATTTTGTTCAAGAGTTTACCCGTAATGAATTAGAATCGAGGCTCTCCAAGCGTAAAATCATCTCCAGCACTAATTAAACTTCTCCGGGGGACAAACTGTGCTGTAAAAATTATATAAAGATTAATGTTTGCTCAGGGGTTTACCATTTACCCTTATGTTTGTAATAAATTGTTATTTGATTTGAGATCATTCTTTAACTCACACGAGAGTAAGCAATAGCCCTAGATTAGACTCCTGTCTCTCTTAATTTCATTTTATAAGTCACAATGACGTTTCCACGGATATCTCCGACCATGCTTTTTTCTGCTATTTGCTTTACGTCGCACCGACACAGATACGTCTTATGGCGATGATGGGACAGGAATGGCCTAGCAAAGGGAAGGAAGTGGCCGTGGCCTTGACTAAGGTCCAGCCCCAGCATTTACCTGGTGTGAAAATGGGAAACCACGGAAACCATCTACAGGGTTGCTGACAGCGTGGTTCGAACCACTATCTCCCGGATGTGAGCTCATAGCTGCGCTCTCCTAACCGCACGGCCAACTCGCTCGGTCTCCGACTGTGCAGCCCGGTGCAGAAGAGGACAGGAATTTATGGTAAGCTATGTGCCACTATGTTAGCGACCCACAAACGTAGTTATTTCTACGATACTACAGTATTTACGCTACGTTCTCAGCATTTGCTTGACTGATATTGGAGTCTGTAGGGCACAATATAAATAAAATAAAAAGCTAAATTTCCGTACAGCTATCCATTTAAGGGGTAAAATTGTCCACCTGTATACGTTTTAGCTTTAGTATCTTGAAAGTCTAAATTTTTACCCCCGCCCCCAAAATCAAGAATGCAGTACAATTTGCCAGACGAACTAGAAGACTGAAATTTGGCAAAATTGTACGTTTTAGCCTGTAACCGACGAAAAACTTCCAAGATCTTAAAATTTTTCTGTTTTAATCCCGGAGAATATCGAAATATGGAGGCAATTTTAATGACGGTTCAGACGTTCATTTCGAGGTAATTAGTGGCCTAACGGTAAGTCCTATCTAAAAACGGATGGCACAATCTCCGTTAAATTTGGAGTGATCTATAACTGTGGTCCTATGCCTTTTTGTCGTTTCTCTCTCCCTTATACGTTAAATTTGGCTGTATTTCTCGATTATAAGTACATTTTGTGCTTTTACACGTATATTTCAAAGTTTGATACACTTATAGGATCATCAAATTTGGGATGCACGTTGACGCGACAATTGAATATATGAGAGCCAAACTGCACTATTCTAGCATCCACATAAAAATACGAAAAATAATATAAATTTGTTAAGTAGATACCCAAATTACACCGCACATAAATATATTACGGTAACTCAATCGAACCCATAAATATGGGAGATACGAGAAAATGTTTCAGGACCAAACATGTAGAGCGATAAAAGGGGTGTCTGATGATGCAAACCGTTTGTTGATATGATGTACCGTTTAGGAGCAGTAAATCTTGAAACTAAGGTCTGCACTTATCTGTCATCTATATAAATATAATCGTAACCACCGTGTGCCTGTACATTGACTATTTTGGAGAAATTTCCGTACATTTATCCGTTTCAGGTGTAATAAAGACCATCTGCATATTTATTAGCTTTGGAGTCTGTTTGTTTGTCTGAGTTCTTATAACTTGAAAACTACTGGATATAATTCTACCGAATTTCATATTTAGGATCCACCTATCCTTGAGTAGGTTCTAGGGCCAATACTATTTCTGAATAGCTAAATTTACTGGGGGGTTTATCCGAAGCCGAAACCAAGATTTTGCACTCCCTCAAAATGTGCACATCCAAAATTAATGGAAATATACCATCCTTAATGGGAATCAAATTCTAAAACATTTTCTTCAGGTGCATCATATCGATAGAGTAATTAATAAGGGAAATATTAATAACGAACGGTTTTTCAGCATAAAACTCAACGGATTTAACTCAAAAGCGGGTCCATGTAAAGCACATTCCTTGTAACTCAAGAACTACTTAAGATATTTCAACCAAACTTTATATTTATCATCCACCTGTCCAAAGACAGGTTTCAAGATCCACACCATTTCAAATTACTGGTATGGACTGGGGGTTTATAGGGAACCCATACGGTGATTTTACTCTTCCACAATATACCGTGTACAAGACGAACCTGACTCAAATCGATCAACCTTGATGAAAATCCATTTCTAAAACGTTTTCTCACGTGCATTTTCTCGACGTGAGAATTAATAAGGGAGATATCATGAACGGTCTGTTTTACAGGCTAAGTCAAGTTGACATAGCCTAAAAGGTGTTGTATGTGGAGCAGATCCCTTATCTACCTATATAAATAAAATCGTAACGACCGTGTGCCTGTACATTGACTATTTTGGCGAAATTTTCGTATAGCTGTCCGTTTAAGGGGTAATAATGACCACCTACATATATTTTAATTTTAATATTCCTAAAAGTCCTCATTTTTACCCCCCTCCCCCAAAATTAAGATTACAGCACAAGCTTCCAAACGAGGTAGATGTCTGCAATTTGGCAAAATTATACGTTTTATCCTGTAACCGACGGAAAACTTCCAAGATCTTAAAATTTTTCACTTTTATATCCCCGAAGAATAACGAAATATGGAGGCAATTTTAATGAAGGTGCAGACCTTCGTTTCGAGGTATTTTGTGGCTAAACGGTAAGTTCTATCACAAAATGTATGACATAATCTTCCTTCATTTTGGAGTGATTTAACGTCCTATGACATTTTGTCGTTTCTCTCTCCTTTTTACTTTAGATTTGTCTCTATTTTCGACTGTAGTAAATTTCGCAGTTTTGACAAGCATAATTTATACTATGGATCACTTATAGGAAAGATAGAATCATCAAATTCTACACGAATTTTAGCCCACCCAGTAGCCTTATATGTGAGCAAAATGCTATGTTTATAGCTGTCACATAATTATCCGTAAAGTAATGCACTGTGAGACAATATTACCCACATTTCACTCTATTCAACCCCTCTAACTCAATCTGACCCATGAATGGAGATACGGGAGGTATTAGCCATTTAGAACACTAAATACGGCGTCTGGTTTGCTCGTCTCTTCGTGTCATGGTGGTGTAGTTCGCGGCTCATAATTCCAGGTGTATTGAAGGTGTATAATAATACCCTTAGTGCGGTCTTGTGTGCAAGCATTGATTTAGAGAAATGAAAGTGACCTGTGAATGTCTTTAGGCGTATCTCGTTGTAGACATATAGAATTTATTTCTTTTAAATCCATAAGAAGGTTCGAAGTTAGGTTAGGTATAGACGGAAATAAGAAAAACAAGAGAAATGTGACGCGATCTTCAGCTGTCAAGGGTCAGGGTGCAGCTATAACTCCCACATCACACTCGTCAACTGTTTCCAGACAGCGTTCACAAACACGGTCCACCCACCCTTCTGCTACTGTACACTCGGCTGATCGCAAGCGCTCCCCCTCGGAGACTAACGGCACCACCACCAGCTTGCAGGAAGCATCTGGCTCGATCCGTGCCTCACGATTGTCAACTGTTAGTGAGCAGATCTTCCCCACACCACCAACTAGCGGCAACACCAACATGCTGAACACAGCACCGCCGTACACCACAGGTAACACTAATTTAAGTGAGGACAAGATTTTGACCTTGGTGCAAGGTATAGTGGGGAACACATTACAGAATAGGGACTCTCTTCACCCTTGGTAACAATTCTTGCACAACAAGTTTGTGATGATCTAGAAGAAACAAAAGATTTCAAATCTAAAATCATCAGCGATTTAAGAAATGAATTAAAAGCGCGTAAAAATGAAATTCTCGTATTAATGTCTTTATTAAATCATAAAATGGACGAAATTGAGAAATACCAAAGGCGAAATAGTATTAGAATTTTTGGGTTGCCCGAAGAATCTGATGAGTATACAACTCACTGCTCAATATGACCCAAAAAGTGAAGGTCCCCTTAAACGCGGAACATATTGACCGCTCGCTCAGGGTTGGAGCCCCTGGGTCTGGGAAGTAAAGGGCTATTATATGTAAATTTGCCTCCTACACCAAGAGATTAGAACTTTTTCGTGCGAAGGGAGTGTTAAGTGGATCCAAGTTGACGATTCGTGAAGGTCTTACCTCCACCAGACATCACCTTTTGAAACAGGTAATTTAAATCCCCTGCGAAAAGCAGGTGTGGACTTCTGATGGCACAGTTGTCGTACTACACAGGGGTGTTAAACACCGTGTGAAAAAACTGCTGAACTTAAAAATATTTCTCCTCGTTGAAGTTAAGTTAGTATGCTATATTCACTATTATCTTCTCTACTTTCGCTTAATTTCATTTTCTGGAATTTTTGTAACCATCCAAATTCATGCAAGCCTTCTAAACTTAAGTCTTCTGAAATTCACAAATTCATTGAAGATCTATCAGAAATCTATCCCTCTGATTAGAAAATAATTCACTTAAATGTATAGTCATTAGTTGATAATGTATATTTCGATGAGTTTTTTGACTGCTTAGTTAATTCAAATAATAATGTTATTGCTGTAAGTGAGACATTTTTAAAGGAGTCCATACCGGACTCAGAGATTAAAATTCCTGGCTTTAATATATATAGAAACGATAGATTTGGCAAGAAAGGAGGAGGGGTGGCTGTGTACGTGAATAACAACATAAAATGTAAAATTGTTCATACCTCCCCTGCAGAATATTTTCGTAAGCCAGAGTATATTTTCCTCGAACTTGAATTAGCTGTGGGTAAAGTATTATTTTCATGCATCTACCGTCCTGCCAAAATAGGTTTCATGGAGTCGTTTGTAGAGGCGATGTATAATTACTTATTTCTTTATAAATATGTTATACTTGCAGGTGATATGAATGTGAATTTTGGATCAGGGTCCTCGGAAACGGTAGTAATTGATGATGCACTTGACTCATGAAATCTGACCAGAATACCATTTGCTGAAACATACCACACTGCATATTGTCATTCTAATAGCTTCAAATTGTAATGATACCCTTCTGAAATTTGGGCAGACGCTAGCCAGTGGATTTTCTGGACATGATATGCTCTGTCTTCTCGATTTCAACACCCAAATATGAAAGAAAATGGATCATATTTAGTGATTTATTCTTTTTTATTCTTGATGATTTTCAAAAAGACGAAATTTTATCTCCCTGGCATGAAGTATTTTCTCAGTGTAATATCGATGATAAAGTCACCACATTTAATAATTTTATTTTTGCGTCATACGACAAGCATGCCCCATTAAAAGTAATTCGAGCCAAACACCCACCTAACCCGTGGATAACGTCTAAAATTAAGAAATTAATCTCTGCGCGGGACAAGGCAGAAAGAAGGCACATCAAAACCAGGATATCTGAAGACTTTGAAACCTTTCGCATCTTGCGTAATAAAACCAAACTCGCTATCCGAGATGCCAAAGTTAAATATATGCACTCTTTGTTCAGTAAGAGATCAACTCCGTCTGCTGTTTGGGGAATCACTAAGTATTGCTAAGAAAAATTCACAACTTGCATCCCCATTCATATCTGTAGAAATATAAAACGATTATTTCTTAAAAATTTCACCAGTGAACAATTCTCACACAATATCTGAAATTATTCATAGTTACATGAACACAAATGAACCTCTACATGAACTCTTTCACTTTTCGTACATTTACCTAGACAATGTAGTCAAAGCATTTAAGAGCATGAATATCAAGGCTGTTGGACCAGATGGTATCTCACATTCTCTCCTAATGAACTTTTTGGATGTAATACTCCGGTCATACCTCACTTGTATAATTTCTGTTCACAGTCAGGGGTCTTTCCAGCTGTGTGTAAAATGGCCAATATCCGACCTGTTCCTAAAGTTTCTTCTCCTCAAAAATTTGATTATTTCAGACCAATCACTATTCTTTTCAATATTAGGCAAAGGATTAGAAAGGATTGTTTATCAACAACTCACTTTGTATTTAAATATTCATTCTACTCTTAACACGTTTCAGTCTGGTTTTCTAACAGGTCATAACACTACGACGCCACTTCTCAAAGTCACCGATGATATCAAGTATGCAATGGACAGAAAGGAACTATTACTTCTGGTGCTATTCGATTTAAGCAAAGAATTTGATAGAGTTCATCATGACCTACTTTTGACTAAATTACATACAATGGGCATATCTCAATCAGCTCTTTCTTGGTTTAAGGCGTTCTTGAAAGGGAGGACTCAGGGTGTAGTATTTGACAAAAAAAAAAAAAAATTCTCTAAACGGTCTAGTGTACATTTTGGCGTCCCGGAGGTTTCCATGTTGGGCCCCCTTTTTGTTTTCACTGTAGATAAACGGTCTGCCTGGACTTTTATGCTACACGGGACATCATATGTACGCCGAAGATTTACATATCTATTACCACTATCCTGTGAATCGTGTTGACGAAAGTATTAGTAATATAAATCTAGATGTATATAAAGACTACACCAATATACATTAAGTCGTAATTCAGTATTAAATGAAAATAAAACATTAGCTATTACTCAAGGCTATCGAAGTAATGTGTCAAATCTTTTCAACAGGGACATTCCTCCAGTAATTGTAAACGGTTCTGTAGTCAAGTATCAGGAATTGTTAAATAATTTAGGTATTATAATGGATAACACTCTCTCCTGGACCTTCCATGCCAAGCATTTGGTCAAGAAAGTGTCTGGTATATTGTATCAGATTCGACGGAACTTGCCGTATCTTCCTTTTTCGGTAAGAAGGATGTTGATCCAAACTATGGTATTTCCTATTTTAGACTACGGCGCTGTAATTTACAGCGATATCACAGAGGAATATAATACCAAACTGCAGAGAGTACAGAATGCCTGTGTGCGATTCATCTTCAAAATTCGTAACAACTGTCATGTAATAACTTACTACAAAGCTGCAGAGCGGTTGAGACACAAGGATAGACGATCATACTCAGCTGCTTGCTTACTGCTGAGAATTTCAATATCTAATGCTCCCTCATATTTAGCCAAGTCCTTCGTTCAGATGAGTCAAGTGCATGATCGAGACAATAGGTATACAGCTAACACCCTTCAGGTTTCACAGCATCGTACAGTAAAGCGCAGTAAGTTATTCATTGTCACTGCCTTTCAATTATACAATTACATTAAACTACATGAAATACAGCAAAGTAGTGTCAGAAATCAGAAAAAATGTCTTAAATACCGCTACCTTTCTGTTTATTGAGCCATGTAAGTGATTTTCACCAAATTAATTAAATAGTACGAAATACTATAATATCCTGGATAGAGTTTAGATGTTCAATTTCATTCTTAATTCATCCTCGGCAATAAAATTGTTAGGTTTCTCTTATGACTTCTCTTCCTTCTTAGTATAGCCTATGTTTGTGAAAAGGTAAAAGTAATATCGTTATCTCCTAGATCTTATTGTTTTATCCTCAGTAGGAAAATGTCTTACGCTTTTTTTATACATTTTTATTATATTTTGTAGTAATGGATATATTTAAGTTGAAGTGGCAATCAGTTACAGCCAAAAGGATCCCTGGTCCTACTTGTAATTACCTTTAAAGAAATATAATTCTATTCTGTTTCTTACGGTACAATCTGTTTGTTAATATGACGTACCGTTTAGCAGCAATTAATCTGTAAATGCAGGTCTGCAATATTGTAAACATGCATATACTTTCGTATGCCCATCTATATATATATTCATTGACATCGATTTGTTGCGATCGAGAAAGGATGTGTCAACTTTGACTGGCAGTCGGAACGGAGTCCTTCTCCATCTCCTGGGTAAGTGGCATTTCTAAGGAGGGCTTACCATTGTAATAATAATTCCCTCCTCGATTTGATTTCAGAAGGCAAGGGAGCATGCAACTTTGTTCAGAACTTCCCTACCCGATTGTGTTTGGCTGTAGGCAAGGATGCCCGGCAATATAAACAAATTTACCCACCTAAAATATGACTGGCATTTGGCATAGTGGCCTGCTCTTTTAATGGAAACTCACCAACACGGTGTGACTGGCAGTAAGCTGGCTGGCAGTAGGAAAAGGGGTCTGTCATTATAATGATAACAGTATAACTCAATTTTGACTGGCAGTAGGGAAGCTACGTGCCATTACAATAAAAACTCCTCAACTGTAATCTCTCTGGATGTAGGAAAGGGCGCCTGCCATTGTAACGAAAAAAATTCCCAAATAGGTTGTGACCGCTTAGTAGGCAATGGGGCCTGCCATTATAATGTAAACGTCCCAACTCGATTGTAAAAGGCAGCAGGTAAGTGAGCCTGCCGTTATCATCACAACTCTACAACTCACACTTCACATTGAAAACAACGTATGGTGACCTGCCCATGCTGTTTCTCGGATAACGTTTAGAGACATGCAATTTTAAAAATCTTATTCATTGCATGTGCAGTAATTTACTTCAATACTATATAGAATACCGTAGCGAAGCACGGGTATATTTGCTAGTTTTAAATAAGTTTACACTTTATTTGTGGAAATCAGCTGATTATATATTAAAAGTTTATTTAGTATTCGAAAAGAATTCCGTGTGTGTAATCTTTGTCGGTAATCTAACATTATTGCAAGGGCTTATTAAATCCAAAGTTAGCTGTTGGTTTAATATTTATCAGAGACATTGACCCTTCTCAAATGTTATAGGCCAGGATAAACTGTCTTTGTCTCTGTTACTATCTCAATTTCGATCAAAAAGCAATGACATTCGTCCTTTTAGATCAAGCCACAGAATTGTGCTTTGACTCAGTTTCACTCGACAACAAGCACTTAATAGCTTATGGTGCAGAATAGTGAAGAATGAGGCCCCCAGCACAATACAACTAGGCTGAAATCCAGCGTGGAAGGCAGCTTTGGACCTCTCATGTCTTCGGTTCAATCCCAGGAATGCCTGGAGAGAAGAGTGGAGGATGTCATCACCCAGTGGCTTATGTGATATCTCCGACCCCAGCATGAAACTGGCTGGCTTTAGTCTGACCCGTGCTGTTTGGTCAACCCTGAACAGGATCAGATGTTGTGTCGGTAGGACTGGCGCAGCCTTACATCTGTGGGGATGGGTAGATTCTCCCTGCTGTGACTGTGGAGTGTCTATGCAGTCTATCAAGCACATAGTTCAAGAGTGCCCCCTACGTGCATTTTCTGGCTCTGTGGAGGAATTTTTTGAAGTAACACCAGAAGTGTATACGTGGATAAAAAATTTGGACATCAAAATATAAAAGTGAAGTCCTGATGCTGTCACCAACTTGTATATTTTGATTGTCATGTACAAATCATACGCTAATAATAATAATAATAATAATAATAATAATAATAATAATAATAATAATAATAATAATAATAATAGTCATAATCATAAATACAATATTTAAAAACCAGATATGGGGGAAAAGTGTACACAAATAATATATATATATATATATATATATATATATATATATATATATATATACAATTCATATGACCGACAAAGAACTAATATTAGTTTCAATTTCTACCCAGAAAAGGAAAACCAGGAACCCTTTCCTACAACCAAACACAATCGGCAGGAACGTCCGTAAGATGTAGGCGTTTATTCCTACCTGTGAATGGAATACATCCTTCATGCCAAATATTTCACTCAAGAGATCTATAGGCCATATAAATAAAAAGTTTCATTGTATCTAAGGAAGATGAAATTATATTAGCTGAGTAGAATTAGGGCAATCTAGAAAATTATCTTATCAAATATGAACAAAACGAGCATTTATAAGCATGCATCGAGCTATTACCGACTCAATATATATCTTTGTACAGAGAAGATTATAATCTACCGATGAGAGCGTGATATTGTATATTATAACAACTTTCTCCATCAGGAGGCCGCTACACTGACGAAGTGTAATGAGAGCACTCTTATGTATTGAAAGAGGGATGAAAGTAGAAAAGAAAAAAAAAGCAATTGATTGTACCTGAAGTAGTGGTGATAATAGTAGTAGTAGAAAAATAAGAAGAGGAAGAAAAAGAAGAAGATAGCACATGTGCACTCACATTCGGTATAGTTCATATTTATCTATTCACAAAAGCTGATCTGAACTCAACCTAAATCATGTATTAAGTATTGCTGTGACGGAGTTCACACTCCACGACAGCATTTTAGACGTGATCGCACAAGTGATAAATATACAGTTTTCAATGAAAGAATGGGATGAAAACTACTAAAATCTCTCTTTATTTATCCTAACTTACTTATAATCACTAATGATATCCGGTCAATAGTGTAGCCATATTGAAACAATGAACTTCCGTGAGATCTGCGAGTTTAGCTGGCTACAATGACTTGAAACCCAAACTCCAGATTTGGGTAAGATACTTGTTTATATTTAGTATTCTTCAGGTGTCTAAAGTTTTATCTTATAAGGCAACACTTAATTCAATTACCCTAAGAGAATTTCAGAAATTCAGTCAGATTTTACATTCACCAATGCACTTCAGTTGGAAATAATAAATGTCGCTCGTAATTTGAGCCCTTTTGTACTCAAGTCAAATGTCCGTGCTCTAGCTAATATCAGTGCTAATTGACTTCGGAATACCTGAATTTCTTCCTTAAAAGAGGAAACATTTTCGTAATATTAAATCTATTAATATGCCATATTATTCATGAACACTTCTCAGCCGAGTGTTTCTGGATTCAGTATCACAAACTCGAGCATAAGGTAAGAGCACTTACCTAACTGCTCTATATTTTTAGGGTCTTCTCAACTTAGCCCCGAGCTTAACGGTGCACTTAATTAGTCGTTGCCTTGCTGTTGTCAAGATAACGGGTTCAATCATAGTTCACGTCGATGGCAACTAGTCCTTTGTTGGCTTCCCGCATGTTAAATAACTACTCCGAACAAAATTCCGACATGATGCATCTTTCGAAATTGGCAGAAAATTAAGCAGCATTAATCTCCACTCTTGTTTTTCTTTCCCTTCTCATCTTGGAGGTTTTCAGTACCTAGTCATATTATGATGCTCAAACCCGTCTTGTTCTTATTTCATTTCTTAAACATTAACGTCTCTGTAGACAGATATTTTGACTTCCTTTTCTTCCCACAGATTATGCCATTATGTCATTCACTTTTAATGCATAAATAACTCCTCTGATGAGGTTGACGTCAGAAACGTCTTTCGATCGTACAATCTCGCTTCGAAGATTCCTCTTTCTTCACACGCGACACCTTGGAGAAACGGGATAGTGATTGAACATGCACACATCGAATGCCTGAGTAAATTTTGTACGCATTAGAAATGAAATGTGCTTGTCTGAACTGGAAAAGTCTGAGTGTTGTGCTATGTAGTAAAAGAATAAATAAGAAATAGACTTTACATGAGCGTTGCAATGTTACGTGGAGCTGAAACACCGGAAATAGCGGGAACCAAGAAAGGAATATAACAGTGATATAATCAGGATGCTAAGATGGAAGGTGTGTGGTGCGACAAGAAAAGATAGAATCAGAAATGACAACATCAGATGTGCTGTAAATTTAAGCCTCATTAGTAACAACATTCAGGAACATTGACTAAGATTGTTTCTCCGTGTAGATGGAAGGGAAGAACAGTACATGCGAAAGAAAATGCGTATACTAACTGTCGCTGAAAACAGGAGGGTAGGTAAACTCTAGCTGAGGCGTAAGGACAAAATAGTCGAGTATTTGGGAGAGAATGAATGGACAAGTCCGCCTCTGTGGTGTAGTGGTTACCCCCGGAGGTCCGGGTTCGATTCCCGGCTCTACCACGAAATTTGAAAAGTGGTACGAGGGCTGGAACGGGGTCCACTCAGCCTCGGGAGGTCAACTGAGTAGAGGTGGGTTCGATTCCCTCCTCAGCCATCCTGTAAGTGATTTTCCGGGGTTTCCCACTTCTCCTCCAGGCAAATGCCGGGATGGTACCTAACTTAAGGCCACGGCCGCTTCCTTCTCTCTTCCTTGCCTATCCCATCCAATCTTCCCATCCCTGCACAAGGCCCCTGTTCAGCATAGGAGGTGAGGCCGCCTGGGCGAGGTACTAGTAATTCTCTCCAGTTGTATCCCCGACCCAAAGTCTGAAGCTCCAGGACACTGCCCTTGAGGCGGTAGAGGTAGGATCCCTCGCTGAGTCCGAGGGAACAACCGAACCTGGAGGATAAACAGATTAATAATAATAAGAAGAAGATGAATGGACAAAAGGAGAAGCTCTGAAAAGGAAAACAAAAAATGTAAATTCTCTATAAGCAGGGGACTTGGGACAGAGAGAAGGTAGGAAAATAATAATAATAATAATAATAATAATAATAATAATAATAATAATAATAATAATAATAATAATAATAATAATAATAATAATAACAGGTTAACATTGTAAGAACTACCTGGATGAAGTACTTCGCTGTATAAGCACTGTGTAAATTAATAAATCGGTGTTTGTTTACTACTACATTCTTTCGGAATTTTGTGATTTTTTGTCATTTCTGCCTGACTCAGAGACCTGTAGTCTCCACTGAGTGAAACTAGTGATCGCTTGCCGACGAAGATGGTCACCACTTCAATATTACTTGAGAACAGTAAACGTTTAGGTGGAGGTATATCGCAGAAATTGGGATATCTCAAGCTCCTATAGACCAGTTATAAAAAAATTATTTGAAAATGAGTGAAATTCAGCAAGTCATCCAGCTGTAAAGTTCGACTAAACTTGGAAAGCATGGCGACAGTAAATTCTAGAAAAGTTAGTTCCCTTGATTATAACAATGGGGCCCTCTACTGTACATGATTAAGTAGGTATTACGGGATATAGTAAGGATGTAAAGCAGAGAGCATGTAAGTCGATAATACGCCAACTAGAGTAGGGTTCCATTGTATGAGTGGTGTTTTTGATAGATAGATAGATAGATAGATAGATAAATGTCTTTATTGGCGTAGTTAAGGCCATTGGGCCTTCTCTTACACTAAACCAATTAGTATACATTAAAGTCATAAGTAATACTACCGTAATTAATACTAGAAGACACAATTAAAACACAATCAAAATACAACTGAAATAAAATTCCACTACAGTAGGACATACATACAACAGCAATAATAATAATAATAATAATAATAATAATAATAATAATAATAATAATAATAATAATAATAATAATAATAATAATAATAATAGCTAGTAATGATATTGTAGTAGCACGATCACTGAAAGGCCAGAAATTCACAGGTCACTCGCATCCTGTTGCACCTCTTAACGCTCTCTTAAATGACACTGTAGTTGTTATTCCCCTGACGTCGTCCGGTAAACGATTCCATTCTCGTGCGACAAACACCGAGAAAGAGCTGTTATATGCGGCAGTTCGATGGTGAGGGATGATGAGCAGGTTGGATGTTTGAGCCCTTGTATGTCTGTCATGAACATTTGAGAGGTAATGGAAACGTGAAGAAAGGTAGGATGGGGAAGATGTAGTAAGAACTCGGTGGAGAAGAGACAAAGTATGATGGTTACGACGAACATGGAGTCGCGACCACTGTAATTTTAGGAAAGATGGTGACACGTGGTCATATTTTCTTAAAGTGCATATATATCTCACACACGCATTTTGAGCGCGCTGTAGCCTTAGGGAAAATTGCGGCCTGACGTCATTGAAGACAACATCACAATAGTCAAAATGTGGCATTACAAGGGCTTCAATTAATCTCTTTTTAAGCTTTATTGGAAATATATGTTTGTATTTATAAAAAGAATGTAAAGATGAGTAAACTTTTTGACAGATATGTAAGACATGTGCAGACCAAGTCATGCGTTCGTCCATGATAACACCGAGATTCTTCACTTGTGATACAAAAGGAATTGGAACATCCTGCAGGATTACTCCTGGCAACGGACGTTTAGTTATACTTGTTATTTGACTTTGATGGCCAAGAAGGATTACTTGCGACTTTGTAGGGTTCAATTTCAGGCCGTGCGCAGCAGACCAATCACTAACAGACCGTAAGTCAATATTTAGTAAGTCGATATTTTCCTGGAGGTCACGTGATGTAGAGTCGGTGTAGAGTTGAAGATCATCAGCGTACATATGGTATTTGCAGTGTCTTAAATTGGATGATATGTCATTCACAAAGAGTGCGAAAAGAAGAGGACCAAGTACAGAGCCTTGAGGGACTCCTTTCTTCACGTGGCGCCACGAGGAAACGATTCCATTATTACCTTTCACACATTGTTGACGTCCGTGAAGATAAGAATGCATTCAAGCAATCGTACTCTGAGAAAAATGTAGAGCCTTCAGTTTTACAAGTAAAATGTCAATGTCTACACTGTCGAAAGCTTTACTGTAATCTAGTAGTACCAGAACTGTGAATCGTCCTCTGTCTATTGCTTGTCTAACATCCTCAGTCACTTTAAGTAAGGCTGTAGTTGTACTATGTCCTTGTCGGAAACCGGACTGGAGAGGATTAAGGAGATTGTGCGTTCGAAGGTACTCAGACATATGTGTATGAACTACATATTCTAAGATTTTTGGTAAAGCTGATAAAATACAGATTGGACGATAGTCTCCCTCGTTCGAGGGCGTTTTACTTTTCGGAAGAGGTAGCACAATAGCCTTCTTCCAGAGAGTTGGATATGTGGAGTATAGAAGAGAGAAATTGATTATATGAGTTAAGGTTGGTAATATACAATCAAGAATTAGTTTGACCATGTCACTCCCTATGTCATCAATTCCTTTTGCTTTCGTGCTTATTCTGAGGACTGCTTTTCTGACTTGGAGGGGCGTCACGTGACTGAAATAGAATTTCTCTCTGTCAGGAGTAGGATGTGTACCATAATAATTCATAAGTCTCTGTTTGTCGTCATGTCGTACTGCGGAGCAGTTAGCAGTAAAGTACTTGTTAAGAGTCTCGAGAGGTACTGTAATTTCTTCTCTGGTCTTGTTCTTCGTAAGTCCAAGCTTATTAATAGATTTCCAAAATGTCGTCGCTGTTCTACCGTCAGGCGTAATTAAACTGTAAGCGTGTCGCAATTTAGTATTTCGTATTTGTTGTGTTGTCTTATTTCGTAACTTCCTATATTCGTCAAAGTTTTGTACGGTAGGGTCATTTTTGTACTGTCTGTGAGCGCAGTCTCTTTGTTTCATAAGTTGTCTAATTTTGTCATTTAACTACGGGGAGGTTCCTTTCGATATTCTCGCTCGCCGCTTTGGGGCATGCTTGTCAAATAGTTCCGTTACTTTGCTATTAAAGAAGTCAACTTTGTCATCTAGATTGTTATAGTTCGTTATGTCATGCCAGGGTATTTTGCCTGCGTCCTCTAAGAGTCTGTCTTTATTTATATTTTTCAATGGTCGATAGGTGATAAATTTCTGGGAGGGTTTCGGTGGCCGGAGGTTATACGAGATGTATATTGCGTCATGTGCAGATATACCAGGTACGGAGGTTTGACCAACATTGAGGACTCTGTCTGAGTTGCTGGTAACTATAAGATCTAATAGTGTGTGCGAATGAGATGTATGGTAAGTCGGAGAGAGAGGTAAGATTTCCATATTATAGGCTTGAAATAATGTTTTGAGTCGTGTGGATTCGGAAGAAGTTGCGTCAGTTAGATCCGTATTGAAATCCCCCATAATTATTGTGTGAGGGTAGTCTGGCAGTAATTTAGTCAAGTCAGCTTCAAAATCCTCTAAGTGACCTGTATTCGGAGGTTTGTAAACTACTCCTACAAGCGCTTTAATCCCGTTCGTTGTTGTTTCTACGAGCATGTATTCCGGTTTTCTCTCATACCTGCCTGGTGAATGACCGACCAGCTTAGGTTTGAGGCTAGTTAGGAAATAGATAAGGTCACAATGTGAAGATAAAGTTGGAATTCAAGAGGACAAATTGGGGCAAATATTCGTTTAAAGGTCGGGAAGTTACGGATTGGAATAATTTACTAGGGGAGATGTTCAATAGCCGGCCCCGTGGTGTTGCGGTAGCTTGCCTGCCTCTTATCCGGAGGCCCCGGGTTCGATTCCCGGCCAGGTCAGGGATTTATACCTGGACCTGAGGACTGGTTCGAGGTCCACTCAGCCTACGTGATTAGAATTGAGGAGCTATCTGACGGTGAGATAGCGGCCCCGGTCTCGAAAGCTAAGAATAACGGCCGAGAGGATTCGTCGTGCTGACCACACGACACCTCGCAATCTGCAGGCCTTCGGGCTGAGCAGCGGTCGCTTGGTAGGCCAAGGCCCTTCAAGGGCTGTAGTGCCATGGGGTTTGGTAGATGTTCAATAAATTTCCAAATCCTGGCAATCATTTAAGAAAAGGCTAGGAAAACAACTGATATGGATTCTGCCACCTGGACGACTGCTCGAAATGCAGATCAGTAGTGATTGATTGATTGATTGATTGATTGATTGGTTGATTGATTGATTGATTGATTGATTGATTGATTGATTGATTGATTGATTGATTGATTGATTGATTGATTGATTGATTGATTGATTGATTGATTGATTGATTGATTGATTGATTGATTGATTTCAGCAAGGTAAGTGAATTTAACACCGATCAATGACTAAGGAGCAAACTAAGAACATAATCATGGTGATAAATCCCCAACCGGTAACCTCATTATTTGTTTTTCTAGAATATCGTACATGTCCTAATGCCCAATTTCATGTGACCAGTTTGGAAAAGGTAATGGATTATTTCGAGTAATTCTGATAATATTTTATATGATGAATGATGTACAGGAACTACTAGATGAGTAGAAATGTGTATACTGTAAAGAAAAACTCTTCAAATGATGACAGCGGATTACATATAAAGTTTGTTGAAATACTCGTATTTAAAGACAAAACGATAAACAGTACGGAAGACATGTAACAACTAGGGGACACTTCTAGAATTCTGTAGAACAAATGGAATGTTAATTGAAATGGAAACGAGATGGTGGTAGATGAGCGTATATGTGAACAAAACCATATGGCGAGAAATTATGAATGTTTTTAAGCAATAAATATATTGAAGTTGTACATCTACTAAAATGCTGTAAGCAAGAGAAAAGATATCACAGGAAATATACAGATGGGAAAGAGGTTTGTAGACCTGAGAATGGTAAATTCTTAAGAAGAAAAAGGAGAAACTAGGGACAAGGGCAAAACTATGTAATTTGATCAGAGGGTTGTGAGAAAGTAGTCCAAGCTGGGGAGATTCATGCAGTTAAGAGCATGGGTACGCATGAGGAGGTATCCTAGACTCTACAGTAGATGTTAAAGTTTGGAATATACCTCAAAGTATAAGATCCAACAAGGATTTATGGGGTATGTATAAGTAAGAATTTAATTATTTAATTATTTTTGTAACCTTTTTTAAAAGCTGAAATACCTGTATAATTTTGTGTTATAAAATACCAACCGTCTCTTCAAAAACTAACCAAATTCTGAAAATAAATTCTCAGAAGGCTCACCACAATCGTGTTCAGTAACACACTCGCAATCTAACGGTTGTTGAGTGATATCTGTTTGTTTCAGGAATGGGTGGGAAATGGTCATTTACGTAGTGAAAATAACATTACACAGTGCCCCTGCCGGAAATAACTGAGACTTGGTTTTGGCGTGGTATTTTTTTAAATTTGGCTAATACTTTGGACATGCTTCATATTATTACTTATTATTGCTGGTCATGCTTGATGGGGAGAGAAGAAAATGCTATTCAATAGTTCATTCGCACTCTCGTACATGTATTCTTACTGTTAGACTTTAAGAGTAATACTTCAGTAAGTTACTGACAGCTCTAAAGTCGCTGAAAGGAGAGATAATTCTGTTTTCAATTATAACTTCGTGGATGATTCTTTATTTCTCGCAAGCTCATTTCTCTAGCATATTAGAGGTTAAAAGAGTACACGAGATTCATAATCACCTTAAATTATCGTGAAATATCCAGTTCCGTGGCTATATAGTTAGGGTGCCGACCTTTGATCCACCAGGTCCCAGGTTCGATTCCCGGCCGGGTTGGGGCGACTTCAACATAAGTAGGGCCCCGTCTTCACAGACATGCAGGTCGCCTTTAAGGCGTCAAATCGGAAAACCTGCACCAGGCACCTCCAGAGGCCACATGCCAATATTATTATCGCGAATGAACCACATATACTGTATCAACTCATTTTGAGAGTTCAATCAACAATGCCTCATTACAATTAATTCGGATATTAACGAATGCATTCCATGGAGTGTGGAAAAGTATTAACTCACCGCTGTCTTAAAGTAGTCAAATTGTTTTCGTCACGTCATTGCATGTGCTACATAACTGTAATGAGAAAGAAGAAAAATATTGTGACAAAAAATGAAATGGCGTGTGGCTTTTAGTGCCGGGGGTGTCCGAGGACAAGTTCGGCTCGCCAGATGCAAGTCTTCTGATATGACTCCCGTAGGCGACCTGCGCGTCGGGGTGAGGATGAAATGATGATTAAGACGACACATACAACCAGCCCCGTGCGAGCGAATAACCAATTATGGTTAAAATTCCCGACCCTGCCGGGAATCGAACCCGGGACCCCTGTGGCCAAAGGCCAGCACAAAAACCATTTAGCCACGGAGCCGGACAATGTTGTGACATTTTAGGTCTATTGGAATTGGCAGTTAATTTTGTGTGATGGGACTGTACGCCACGTGCTCCACGCAGAGTGTTCGCCGGCGGAACCCAAAGGGGTGAATTTCTTTCTTCTTTTATATAACCTGTTGAGGGGTGAAGAACAGCGTTATCGCCGCAAGAAAAGACAGAAAAAATTATTAAAACTACTGGACTCTCCATCCACGAGAAACATTACACTTAAAACTTCTCGTATTATCAAAACTTCAGATTCGACGTCTTAATAAACATTCTCCAACAAGTGTGCATAAAAGATTTGATAACGCATTTTAGGAAGGTATAAATAATACTATTATGAAATAAAATTAATTATGGAATTAATTAATTAATTAATAAGAAATCATGGGACATGTTATGTACGACATAGAGGAATTCAGGACGTCAATCGAATCACGAGGTACACTGGATGTCAGAGCTCAGAATGTAGGTTGGTGGACACAATCAAGGGACTCTCTCACTTACTTACTGGCTACGCGTGCGGTTCATGTGCTCACTACGCAGGGAGGTTTCATAGACCTGGACAGCTGTTGCTCGCCACCACGAGGCGAACAGTCTCATTTCTCGATAGTTTAACCGACAATCTACACTCATAGCAGACGTCAACAGTGTTCATAAAGAAAGTACGTATCATTACATGTCAATTGTGAAACCACGAGTTGGATATCAGTACTAATATTTTCGTGTAAGTTTCAGTTTACATCAAGAGGTACCAGTTCGTAAACTCGCCGTGGCAATGAAGGCCATCATTAGGAAATTTGTTTGCCCCGAAGACGTCGCCCAGCTCAAGATGCAACACTAAAAGGGAGGACCGATGCCGACAGCGTCCTAATGCCATGCATCCAGCCTAGAAGGAAACCAGGGTCATCAAGACATCCAGGTTAAGTCGACAAAATTCATTTATACTGGGTATTATCTGTTCTATGTAGCTGTAATAAGTAGTTAACTTTCTTCTTGAAGGGATTATTGGTTGAACAGTAGTTTGAGTAGATTTTTAGTAACTTTACCATGTCATTTTCTTGTATTATACGACGCTGAGTCTGTATTTTCTCCTATTATACAATTAAGGTGCGTGATGACTGTATGTCAACATCATCGACAATGCGGGTTTCAGTAAGTCATGTCATCGGACAAGTATCTGGTTTAAATATCAGCCATCGGCTAACCTTTAAGGAATATTACTTTTCCATTAAATTACTACAATATTGAGGATTGTGAACATGTAATATTTTTATTCTTCGGAGTTTATTTTTCCTGTATTTTTCCAAACGTGCTTGCTACATTTTCATAAGGAAGTAGGCTCATCTGACGTATGAATGCAACGCTAGTGATACAGATAGATTTCTTTTGAATCTGATTTCATACTTTTAAGGGAGGACATTGTCTGATTATTACATTCATGTGTGGTTCCAGTCATTTATGTAATTTTATTTTTTATATTTTGAACGAATGTTGCTAATTATATTTGATATTTTCCCTCTCACGTTGTGCCATGTGGAGAGATGTTGTATTGAATTATGATAATTTTTTGTGCTATTTGGGGCGAATCTTCGCGTCTCTATGATCAGAGGCACATGTAATCTATTTTCTGCGATGTTGTGTGTAATGATGAATGAATATTTAGAGATATTTTATCGTCATTTGATATATCTGCGAGTAGTTATTTTCGTGAGAGAACCATAGACGGTAGCGTCTTCACAAAGTGTTTTTGAACCACTACATGTAAAGGTAAACTACATGTCTTCTTATAAAATAAAATTGAGTGTATGAGATTATTAGAGCCTTTTGTCATACTGGATGAGCGTCATCGCAATAATATCAAAATCGGAGCTGTATGATACTACCCAATACCTCAATATTCGATAAATATTGGTAACGTCCTGCGTTCGATGTGGATATTCACGATCTTATCAGTCACCATTACCCAGACTATTTCTACCGGATTGATTACTGTTATTTGAGGCCATCATTTATGGGAGTGTTCCATCTCCATAAAATGGACAAATAACGTGTGGACACGTGTTGTAATATTTGTAAAATAGTATTTTTAGTCGTAGTTGGTTGCATTTCTTTCCTTGGTGGATGATGGTAACGGATGATTTATTACGTGCATTTTCTTTTAATACTTCCACAGGTTGAGTGATTTCTATTTCTATTGGAAATTATTGATGTGTGTGTTACCATCGTTGTTCTAAGTTTCGGAATTGTGTTAAGGTCTTTACACATGGTTAAAGATTTAATTTTAATTTCTTCCTGCTTCCTTTTGTTACGTAAAGTCACGTGTATTCTGAGGTTATGCTGAACAGAAAATCACTGAAATGTCGAGTTAAATTGGAGAAACAATTACCAAGAAAAATTAAGTGCCGGTTAAAATATTTTTTTGGTATTTTCATATTTTTGACCAGTCATTTAACTTAAACATTTAAAATCTTGTTCCCAATTTTCCGGCATGATTTGACATTCGTACGAGCATCATGCTCTTAACAAATAAAATTTAACATTCGTAAAATTTGATAATGATGATTCAATGTAAAATTTTGTCAGAATTAGTAGGAATTTATTGGCATGTACCATCCATTTGCTTTATTTTTGGATGTACAGCAAGATTAAACATAAAATTTAAAATTTTAGTGAACATCCTACACAATCATAGTTCTCAGAATGACGGACTTTTTGTAATGAATCATCCCCCATTAAATTTTGATGGTTCATTATTTGCCGATATCTGCCCATGTCCTTTGATCCACACCTTTTTCTGATCACCCCTGAGGGTGTCTTGTGTTTCTGCTGTAGTTAGCCGTGGCTTAAACGGGAAGAACATGTAATACTTGATGTAAAACAGAATATAAATATTTAATTTTCATCTCGCTTTTTCACGTTCCCTCTTTTAATATTCCATTTAATTTTCTTTTCAAATAGATGATGTCATAGGCGGGGTAATATAAGGTGAAGGTAGTAGGGTAAGTTACCTAGGAGAATAACTGATTTAGAATAACGGATTTAGTCACGAACGGAGATAAACAGGGCCTGCTAGGAAAAGTTGTTTACGACGGGCATTTAATGATATTCCTCAAAGTAATATACACCACGTTGTGGTCGTGATTGGTGATGATCATTGTTTTGAGAGAATGTAAAACAGGGAAAGGATCCTCAAACAATATAGCCATTTACAAATAGGAGATTAGGTGCATAATTAAAGATTTTTCTCAGAGATGTTTGTAGACAGATCGCTTTCCACAATTTCTATAATCTATACATCAACTTCATGTTGAGCTTGTGTATGTCTGTAGTGATTTTTAACTTTATTTAACCAGGGGAATCTGAAAATGCCAATTTCATTACATGAATCGTAGACAATCATTGTGTGTTATGAAAAATGTGGTTTCATTTGCTAGTGTCCTTTCTATTTTTATAAGTTTTATTTTCTATTTATTGTACTAAATAAAATGTCTGTAAATTGAAAGAAAAACAATAGAATATATAAGAATTTAGATGAAATACTTTACAGGTCCAGCAATTCGGCTGATTAATCATCTTAGTGGCCTTCTCTTCAGAGAGATTCCTGTTTGATTCACGACCGAGTCAAGTGTTCTAACAGCATCTATTTAATTTCTCTAGTTAGTGAATTGGGTCCTTGTACCCATCCTAATGAAATGAAAACCTACAACCTGTTTTCCAGTCAGTGACCGGGTCAGGGATGGAATGACGAAGCCCCCATCGTGCGGCGAGGACGGGAATTGTGAAGGCTGCCGAGGCCTGTCGCACTCCTCTGGGGCAATGATTAATGACTGACAGATGAAATGAGATGATAGTGGAGAGTGTTGCTGGAATGAAAGATGACAGGGAAAACCGGAGTACCCGGAGAAAAACCTATCCCGCCTCCGCTTTGTCCAGCACAAATATCACATGGCCTAACCGGGATTTGAACCACGGAACCCAGCGATGAGACGCCGACGCGCTGCCACCTGAGCCACGGAGGCTTCCCTTGTGGCCATCCTAATACGTGTCTTAATTTACAATCAGAACATCACACTGCAAATCACCACAGAAGCACGTATTACTGAATTCACCTCTACACATAGGGTTTGAGTCAGGAACGGCCATAAAACTGGGCTTAGTTCACACATAGTGCCGACCCCAAGTAGTTGGGAAAAGTCCAGAAAGAAGAAAAAAATTCATGATAGAGAGATCGGTAATTTACAGCAATAGAGATATTACAATATTTAAAAAAGAACAATGAAACAACAATAAACAAAAATTGTCAACATATTCGTCAATCATAATTGGACATCAAAAGTTTGAAACATAAAGTGCAGAGGGCGTAGTGTCAGTGCTTGTTGCTTGTTTAAAGGGGCCTAATATTTAGGTCATCGGCCCGTTCCTTGATATGTTCTTTTTTTCTTGCTATTTGCTTTACGTCGCACCGACACAGATAGGTCTTATGGGGACGATGGGATATGAAAGGGCTACAGCCCCAGCATTTGTCTGATGCGAAAATGGGAAACCACGGAAAACCATTTTCAGGGCTGCCGACAGCGGGGTTCGAACCCAATATCTCTCGGATTCAAGCTCACAGCCGCGCGGCCCTAAGCGCACCGCCAACTCGCCCGGTAATATGTTCTTAAGGGACAGTGAAGGTAGAATACCATTCAAACTACCAAGCGACATAGCTACCCACTTTGGGTCACGTTTGTATGAGTTCACATTTGGGAGATAGTAGGGTGCAGTCGTGAAGGTAGTTTTCCGTGGTTCCCTACTTTTTCTTACTTCAAGCCAATGGTGGGGCTGTAACTCAATTAAGGCAACGAACAGAGTTTCATCGATTGCAAATATTAGAATCACAGAAACTCATTAGGCATTTTTATTCCTACAGTTACCAGCGTTTTGTCCCAATGTAGCAGCGGGCTTAAGTTATTTGGTGGATTGCTACACCTTTCCAAGAGGCTTACATAATTTTTTATATAAAGGTCAAAGACAGGCAATTATACAAGTGGAGGCACGTGCTTCCCCTAGTGCACTGTCACTGCATTGCCCTACACAGGGAGTTTGTAGTGGTGTGTTAACGGCGTACTAACCGCCAGCGTCTTGGAAAGTTGTAGCAACTCAACTGATGATGAGCCTACTACTACATCGGGGCGAAACTCTAATAATTTCACGATTGGAAAGATCTAAATAGCTTAAATGAGTTTACATATTTCTGATTTTCGGAGACACCTACATGCCGAAATGTTGCCCGCAAGAGTGGTGATGTTAATTATGGTTTTAAGAGGAAGTACAGCTAGGCAACCATTCTCTATATAACACTAATCAGAGAGAAAAAAAATGAAGGGATCAGACACCTCAGAAATGAAGGTATCGGCGAAGGAAAGTCAAAGGCCACGGAGGACGCGGAACCCAGCAAGTGGTTGTATGGTTTCGATCACGTAGCTATCAGCTTGCATTCGGGAGATAGCGGGTTCGAACCCATCTGTCGGGTACTCTGAATATGGTTTTCCGTGGTTTCCCATTTTCACATCAGGCTGTACCTTAATTAACGCCACAGTCACATTCTTCTCACTCCCAACCCTTTCATATCCCATCGTCGCCATCTCAGTGTCGGTGCAACTTAAAGCAGATTGATTGTTGGTGGGCGTGAAAATGAAAGATACCCCAGACCTCGATACCTAATACAGTCGGGGACGTAAAAGAAACAGTGTTGACCAAGGGAGGTCGGATAGGACAGATGAAAGTGAAGAGCCTATTACAAGTAAATTGAAGTAATGACAAGTCTCGACTAAGGGCCCCGTGGTCACAAACTCACTCTCCCAATTTGAGAGTCTTTGGGCCCCTTTTAGTCACCTCGTATGATAGGGAAGGAGTATCGTGAATATCATTTTACCGCCCCTACCAACACGGAGTGCCCTTCAATTGTTCTATTATGTCCCAGTAAATGTACCGACACGAGGTTGACGTATTTGTGCGCCCTCAAGTACCACTGGATTCAGCCAGGATCGAACTTGCCAAGCTAAACTAAGGATGTAAGGGCTCTACCACCTGAACGACTCATCCAAGCTCGAAATTCATCTCAACTCATGTGTAAAAACTGACGTCGGCCCTTGTGACGTAAATAACTATTTCCACTCGAGACTGAGAGGGTGAGACTCGCACGTACGTTAGCCACTAGATTGAACATGTCGAACTACGAGGAGGACCATGATGGAAAGTGTCCGGTGAGCCGGGAGATATTCTGGACAGGGTAGTGATCAGAAAGAGGGGACGGCGAACGAGTTTATATTTTATTGCCATTACGTCCCACAGCCTCCTCTCTGGTGACCGCAGAGCCCGTGACACATTGCTAGGGTAGGGATGGAACATTCATGTCTTTGAGAACACATCCTTGCGGGGAGCTTTTGATTTATCAGGCCAATAAGACACGCTCCGTAACACGCTTATTGTTTCCGAACATGGGGTGAACCCCTCGGCTTGTCCAACCAGATTGTTCGTTATTAACCCCTGGCCCAGCGTGGCACAGAGGATGGGATCATAATATTATTATATTAGGCGAGATAAATGCTTCCAGTCAGCAAACCGTGAGGTAATTGTGTGAGCAGAGTCTAGAACCCGTTACAAGGTGCGAGAGCATTATGCTTTCACAAGTTAATGAATGCTGTACTTTGAATTGATATCCATGTAGTCAATTTTCATTTAACATAATTTTTGTGCACAAAACTTGGTCGAAAGTTTTCAATTTATATTGACAATTGAGTGCCTTAGTAAGAGGAGGGGCTAACCACCAAAACAATGTTTTGAGATAAATACGTTTTCATTATATTATACGAAACGCACAACAAAATTCAAAATGTAAATATCAATTTATAGTCTTTAAATTTACATATCAGTGTAACATCGAAAATTAAAAGTAGAATACCATTTTAAATTCAAATATTATTAAAACTCTATTAGTTTTAAAAACACTGTATGCAAAGAAGGCAATACTATAAATCATTAGGTTTTTATTATTTCTTGGTTTTCGCTGTCAAAATCTTCATTCACTTTCTTAATAGTTGTTTTGAATTTTAAATGTAGTCCGTGATGCACAGCTGGAACGTATGGCAGTCCACTCAGCAAATCGCTGTGTTTTTTCAGAGATTAATAACCCTTGATCATGGATACAGGGTAGTCAGGTTTTCCAATGATTGTTTCAACACTTCTTCTGTAAGTGACACTTTTCTTTTTCGTCTTCCAGGTTTTTTTCTTTGGAAAATATGAACTTTTGCCTAGGGCTCTGAATGTAAGTACGGTATATGAGAACTTAACAGGAAATCTGGCTTGCCTTTTGTTACTTTTGAGTTGTCTCCATCATCATGTCATCGTCATCATGACACTCAGGTCGCCAACGGGCGCCATAACGAAAGACCTGCACCTGGCGAGTCGAACGTGTCCTCGGACACTCCCGGCACTAAATACCATACACCATTTCATTTCATTTCATCTCATTTCATACTCAATACTTTTCTACCCTCAAAACCTAGTTAGTTCTTCAATACAAAGTTTAAGAGTGTTTTTAAATCCTTGAAGTCTGCGCATTCCATGTCCACTACTGATGTATATTTGACCCGAGCACTTTTAACAGCGTTTCACCATTACTCCGGAGTGTGAGCAAAACTTGTCGAGACTTTTTCTTTGTCATTCCGAAATCACTATCACACGGCGCAAACGTGTGGCCAGGCGCCAGAAACGAATGTTTATTTCATCAAACTTTCCCGTATATACCAAAATGTACACTAGTGTCCAAAAGTTAAGCACAAGTTACGAGTAAGCAGGGTAACAGGAAATAGACCGCAAATCGCACAACGTATGCACCTACCAACCTTACGTGTTCGTTCTGTATAGGAAAGGAATGTTCCCTGCTTTGATTAGCGACGTAACCGCAAGGTAAACACAGCCAGTGCCTGCGTCCCATATTCCGTCAGTCGTGTTTGCCCTGTTATAGTGTGCGGATTATAGCCTCGTGGCGAACGTGACAATATAATGGCACAACGGCGCCATTTGGACCCTGTTTTGTAGGGTAGAATACTCGGCCGCCTGGAAGCAGGCCAGGCACAGACCGACGTCGCCATAACCATGAATGTGCCACAAAGTGACATTTCCAGGCTTTGGAGACGATTTCGGGACACAGGAGATGTTAGTCTTAGGCCAGTACCAAGTCGACCAAGGGTAATCACCCCACAGCAGGACCGATATCTCGCCTTAACCGCCCGACGAATTCGGAGTGCACCTGCAAGACGACTGTCGGCGGAGCTTGCAGCCGTCTCAGTGGTTGCCGTTTCCCTGCAAACTGTGTACCGGAGGCTCAGAACAGCAGGGCTGTTTGCCCGACGTCCAGTGGTGTGCGTTCCGCTCACTCCAGCACATAGACGGGCCCGTTTACTGTGGAGCCGTCAATATCGAAACTGGAGCATGAATGAATGGAGGCATGTGCTCTTCACAGATGAATCCCGTTTCAGTTTGCAGAACGATTCCCGTCGTAAATTAATCTGGAGAGAACCGGATAGCCGATGCAACCACAGGAAAATCGTGGAACGGGACCAGTATAGTGGTGGTGGCATCATGGTGTGGGGCGGCATCATGTTGAATGGTCGCACGGAACTGCACATCTTCATGGGTGGTCCGAGGAACACTCTTAACCCTCGGAGATACAGTGATGAGGTACTGAGACCACATGCTCGACTCTTGAGATGTGCGGTTGGTCCAGACTTCCTCTTAAAGGACGATAATGCCCGACCGCACCGCGCTGCTCTGGTGGATGAATTTCTGGCTGGGGAAGACATTAGCCGCATGAACTGGCCAGGGAGGTCTGCGGATCTGAATCCTATAGAACATGCCTGGGATGCATTGGGGACGTGAATTGAATCCCGTCAGCCTCCACCAACGACCCTCCAAGACCTTCGCATTGACCATTCGGAGGATTGGGATAAACTGCCACAAGAGCTCTTGGACCATCTGATAGAGAGCATGCCACGTCGCTGCGAAGCATGTGTGGCCGTTAGGGGTAACCGTACACCCTATTAACAGCATACTTTTTGTGGACGACATTGCCAAGTTTTGTTAGTTGTTGTCAAAGGTGTACCTTAGCTATGAGAACCTTTCTGACTTTGTTTTCTGGACAAGTTGTGTGACATATGGTGTGTGATTTAGCTTCCGTTTTTTCAGCAATCCGTCCGAAATTTCTATCAGGCAGTATGGCCTCGTTTGGTGATTATGCTTAACTTTTGGTCACTAGCGTTATAACAGAATGCAGATAACCATATTTTTTATTTTCGCCACTACACGAATCTGAGAAGAACCAGAGTTTTATTTTTTTGAATGTGGGGTAGCCCCTTCCCTTATCATCTGTACAGCTGATAAATTTCTGAATTTTTGTGATTTATCCCCTTCTCTTACCCAGGCACTCAATTATTGCTGACTATTGCTAATATTGATATTTATTATATATTTATAACTCTGAGATTTTTTGTTTGCCGAAACTAATTTTGAATAAATAAATGTATAAACTACCCGGATAAAATGTATGTGGTAATAGAAATATACCTGGAAAAGAAACGACTTATTAATCCTAATGCTTTCAAGGTAACGATCTATCGGTACCCACGGTTTCTGCGAAAACTGACATGGTAATGATGCATCATACCGACCTTTGTTGTTATTATTTGGTTATTTACATGCCAGACAGCAGCATTTTGCACGAAATAAGAAGAGCACAATTTTAACTCACGCTATACTCCGCGGGAACTACCGACTATCAGAATTTATCGATATTCTTGGAGTTTAATACATGTGCTCACTGGAGTTCGGTGTCTTGTTTACGTCTTGGTTGGCGGTAAACACGCGAGCATTTTTCTCTGTTCTTGTTGATGATACTGATTGTATAGATAATTATGCAGTATCATGTGCATTATATTCAGTTTACTTGCTATTTCATTATTATATAGTTTTCTTAGGGAATTGGGTGAATACTTTAAGCAAAGTGTTATATATATAGCCTAGTCCAAACGATTCCAGATGCTCCCACGGCCCCGGCAGCAGCCCCGGCGCTGTGCTGTAGCACCGTAGACATGGTGGGTGAAGGAGGGGAATTGGCAGAGTCAGAACCACAGGTCGTCAAGTCAGCGCGCAGCTTACGAAAACAAAATTATTTATGACAATTCTGTGAACACATAAACAAACAATTTATTCCGTTCATACATTGCGTTTGCCTTAATGTACATTTAGCGTTAAAGTCTATTGTTGACATCGTTTTGCGGCAACGAATTTACCAATATTAGGTACAATCGATTTGGCAGTAGAAATTCTAAGTACAGCATCTAAGACAACATCGGACAGAGAAGTCCTAGTTCTACATTTATTTAAATTCAGAATTGAAAACATCTGTTCGCATGCACAAGATGTACCGAACATTGACGTAAATTGTAAGGCAAGTGCATGAAATCTGGGAAATTCTTGACGATGAACACCTTTGTAAAAGGAAATTAAATCACCGCTGTAGTGGTAGTACCTGCCCTTTAGGATTGCATTGCACTGTAGTTTTATCACCCCTGTTTGGAAATATGAGTGTTTTTCAGGACGCGCTGAAATGGGGTCATACATATTTCAAGTTAAGGTGCCATATCATTCATTCATTTGAATCGGGCATGGCATTCATCGTGCAAAGTCTGTAACGACGTCTGATAGTCTCCAAGATTTCCGTAAGTAGACAAATGCAATGATTTTAATGAAGTAAAATTGTCAAAATTTCCTGCTTCAAGCTGACTTCAATAACAAATTCCGCATTTTGATAGCCTTAATTTTATCACACAAGGTGCTAATCAATGTGTTTCTCCCTTGCAATTAAATATTTAAAGCATTCAAATACGACGTTATGAAGCCAAGGAAGCGAGGTCAGCTATACATTGTTTATTCCGCAAAGTTGGTTTTGGAGAACCTTTCATCTCCATGAACAGAGAAATTTCTGCAATTATTGCAAAGAAGGTTGCTAGCACTTTCGCGCAACTTAACCAGCGCACAATACAAGAAAACCGAATGTCGCTACATTCTTCCCCGAGATCTTTTAAAAATTATTTGAACCACCGATGATTGAAACCTTGTTTTCTGCAGAAATTTACACATTTTGACACAGTATCCATAACAGATTTAAAGTTGCGAATTTGTTGCACATAATTGTTCGTAATGTAAAATAATGTACTGCGTGGACTAGGTGGAGAATGAGGGGAACGGTGCTGCTCAGTGCAGCGCTGGTGCGCCCCAGCACTAAGTACTCGAGTTGGAAAGGTCTGGCCTAGTCGGATATAGTTCATTTTGTTTAGGCCTAGTTATTTGTAACATGTGACATCGTGAAGAGAGTTCATTTACCTGATGATATCACTGGATATCTTGACAGTTATTCAAGTGATAATGTTTCTTTGTCTGAATCAGAAAGTGTAGAGGACGATGATAATAATGCAGCACCTCCAGTAAGAAATGTGTATTTATAGAAAATGGCCGACTTTTTTCAGTGATACATCACTTTACACAATTTAATCTATCCTTGGATCTAATGCACATAGAATTTTGATATTTACCATGCTAGTAAACAATAATATGACGTTTCTACTAACATCAATCACAAATTTGTCCACTGAACACCATTTCTCAGAATTACTTCAAAACTTTTAAAATCTGAAACTTATGACTTTGTTTCCGCATTTGCTTCTTTTTAAAATGAAAACTTCTGGTTTAGGGACATGAATTACATGCAGTGAAAATAAGAAATATATACTCTATAAGTTTACAAACTTTCATGTCGATTTTTTTATTGATGTGCCTTCCAAGAAATTTTCAAACAAATGTGCACATAGTGGCGTAAATATGGCTGTTAGTTTTCACACATCCATCGGCTGAGAGCTTGAAAGCGAAAGGGTTAAAATAGAGAGAGGACCGGTATTACATTACCTTGCATTCCATGGTAGAGTGAAGAGAAGTAATGGCTTAATTGAATTTTTAAGGATATAAATAGAAATAAACACATTTTTGTGTGCGATTTGATATACTCTGTTGATGTTCTCTCTATGGTATATTCTGTGCTATTGGAATGAACTCTCACCGCAGATAAAAGAATTACTAACTAATTTTTTTTTCAAGAGGCAAAATGAATGTATACGGGGTGGCCGTTTTCATACTGATAGGTAACTTGAAACGAAAACGTCTATATCACGTGTCTATAATATTTTAGCTGCTGAACATTGCCAATCAGACGGCTTCGCGGGAGAATTCATATGGGCTTTAAGAGGCGGTGTTGCTAAACCTGCACGTGGTTCATGACCGGCTAGAGAGAGCCAATAGAAGAAATAAACTTCTCCAGGGGAGGGACTTGCCCTGCTGATAGACTCGGCCCATAGCAAGCACGCTGCGGTGTGTTAGTGTTTGATGCTCATTTCTCCAGCATGGCTCCCAAGCCTGACCAAGGCACGTGCAGATTTAGCAACACTGCCTTTTAAAGTCCATTTGAATTCGCCCGCGAAGCGATCTGATTTGCTAACTTCAGCAATCAATCAATACTGATGTGCATTTAGGGCAGTCCCTGAAGTGGCAGATTCCCTATCAGTTGTTTTCCTACCCTTCTCTTAAATGATTTCAATGACATTGGAAATTTATTGAACATCTCCCTTCGTAAGTTATTCCAATCCCTAAATGAATATTTGCCTCAATTTGTCCTCTTGAATTCCAACTTTATCTTCATATTGTGATCTTTCCTACTTTTAAAGACACCACTCAAACTTATTCGTCTACTAATGTCATTCCACGCCATCTCTCCACTGACAGCTCGGAACGTACCACTTAGTCGAGTAGCTCGTCTCCTTTCTCCCAAGTCTTCCCAGCCCAAACTTTCCAACGTTTTTGTAACGCTACTCTTTTGTCGCATATCGCCCAGAAAAATCGCGCCGCTTTTCTTTGGATTTTTCCGGTTCCTGAATCAAGTAATCCTCATAAGGGTCCCATACACTGGAACCATACTCTAGTTGGGGTCTCACCAGTGACAAATACGTTCTCTCTTTTACATCCTTGCTAAAACCCATAAATACCCTCACAACCATGTGCAGAGACCTGTATCCTTTATTTACAATCATACTTACGTGATTACCCCGATGAAGGTCTTTCCTTATATTCATACCTAGGTATTTACAATGATGCCCAAAAGGAACTTTCACTACATCAACGCAGTAATTAAAACTGAGTGGACTTTTCCTACTTGTGAAACTCACAACCTGACTTCTATCCCCGTTTAGTAGCTGATAAAGTGATAATGGCGCGAGATAGTGACGAAACTTTTATCGAATTACATGTCAGATTGACCGACTCTGTATCACTCATGTACTCGGTTCACTTTCTTTCTGACCACCCTGTATATAGCGAAACCTTCTGTACATAACATAATTTTCTACTGTGTAACTGTTCAGTATGCGTCAGAGGACGGATGAAAGTTTATGTGTTCCCGAGAGGGTGAGACTGTGTATGGGTATGAATGAGCCAGCGTAGCTGAAGTTCTGTATGTGTGAGTAGAATTACTTGAATGTTGAACAGCTCCAGTGAATATTATGTAAACAATACGTCTATGTAAATACGGTAACTGTATACAAGCATATTCTTTAGCCTATAATTGTAATATTTTAGTACTGTAACTTTACCTGGGGATGGAGGTTATATTCTGTGCCCTATAATGACTTAGTTCCCGTAAGGCTACCGCCGAGATCGAACCAAGTGCATCATAGTGTACAATACATGGCACATAGCTTACCTTGCAAAGAGTATCCCCTCCACAGCTCCGGAACACACAGCATGAATCAGGGGTTTCGGGTATATACAGGGAACCAAAATAAATTTAAATAAAGAGGATACCAAAAAAAAAAATTACAAGGTGTGAATAAAGCTGACCAAAAAAACATCAAATTTAGCTGCATTCAATCTTAACAATCTGGTTTATTACAAAAATAATATGATCATAATAATTTACGAATTGATTAATGCAAAATATGAGGGATATGATTCACATCTTCATAGACTTTGTCTGGAGGACTTCGTTTGTGGTGACATATATTCGAGGCAGAGAAATCCTCATCATCCTATAATTTTCCGGGCTGCAATAACCATACAACACTGTATAAAAAATGAATATTAGAATACGAATCTGCCCACTAGGCCAGTCACGTTTCCCACTCACTTCCTTCTATCTACACTGATCTATGTCTCAGTGCTCTAAAACATCCTACATGTCTCAAACAAACATGCTATTTACACAGCTTCGTCGAGGTATCGATCCCTAGACCTTCCAAGAGCAACACACTAATCATATAAAAAATAACAAGAAAAAATATACTGTCGTGCCCATATATCAGACTAGGTGCTGGTCACAATGAATGACATTGATAAACGGAAACACACTATCTCTACTGGGACCGTAATAAAAAGGTGGTTGTTCTCCACTATATTTGACAGACACCAGCCAGCAATTTACTTACAGACATCCGTGTCATGACGTCACAAACTTCACCCATCTCCTCTCAAACCTCGTGTTAGTAAGAAGTGGGCGGCCATTTCCCTAGGTTACAAAAAAAAAGCTCTCAGCTGATGTAGTGTAAAGACAGACAGGCGAAGAGAGTATCTTCTCAGCCTCCTCGCTCTTGAATCTGGCCTTCATATCCCTATAATTATCATATACTGGCTACAGGCCATAATGCTCATTATATTACCAACCCAGCATCATTTCGCTGATACCTATAACAGGCTTATATATCAACTAGCAAGATACCCGTGCTTCGCTACGGTATTATACTGAAATTTAGAATTGAATGCTTACTTTTTTAAATATATAATCCACCGAAATTCGCCATCTGACTTGTTTTCTAAGAGATTACGGCAAGTTTTCTCCCATTTTTCAATCTTTCTTTCCAGCAATCGATTTCGTACTTCCCGGGCTAGGTCCAGGTATTCCACCCGGTCAGTTTGGTCCCTAAATCTTTGCCATCTTTTTCTATAAGCATTTTTAATATGGATCAAATCTTTCAGGAGATCCAGCGTGGTGTCGTCTTGGGTGCCGGTCTGCATTCTTAGTCATTACCCGTCCAGGACCAGTTTCCAGCGCGGTCCGCACATTTGACGACGGTCCAGAACCTCATTATTATTATTATTATTATTATTATTATTATTATTATTATTATTATTATTATTATTATTATGATATGTTCTGGACCCCACAGCAAGATGCAAGACCACTATTTGTTGGTAAATTACATCTGCTGCCATTGTCATTGTTGAGAATGTGACCAGCACCATTGTCGCGCGTAGGCAAGTGTGCGGGATTTCTGGCGATACGAATGACATACTTCCGTGCATTATTGACCTTATTATAGAGGCCGGCGCGCTGCCGCCTGAGCAACGGAGACTCCTTATAAATACATTATGAACAGTGAAATCAATTGGTCCCACCTCCTTTTACACCCCACCGCCATTAAGTTTATTTACCGCCCCCCCCCCCCAAAAAAAAAACTAAAAGAAGGCGTGTTTCTGTATGTTTAAAGGAGATTCCAAGCACCAATGTTCATGCCTATTACCATCAGTTTTGAGATAAAGGTAATTCACATTTTTTCACTTTCACACTCCTCTCCCCCCCCCCAAGTGAATATTCCGGCAAAATATACTTGTTTCTTTAATCGTAAAGGATCTTCTAAATACCAATTATCACGACTCTAACTTCTTCCGTTTTTGATTTATGTGTCCTCATGAAAGGAATTCAATTCCTTTTTCACTCCCGCCCCCCAAGATGATTCCACCCCCACCCCCCCCAAACGGGCTTTTCTTTGTTTTTAAAGGAGAACCAAATACCAATTTTCACATCTGTAGGCCCTAACAACTTTAGTTTTTATTAGATATCAGTATTCTCATGCAATTAATCAATTAATTTTAAATTCATTCACCTCCCCCCTACCATTCATTGGATTTTCCGAGAATATGTGTTTCTTTACTTTTAAAGCAGATTCCAAATATCAAATTTCACGTCTGTAACATCTTCATTTTTGAGATAACAGTAGCCTAATTAAAAGAATTCAACACCATTTTCAGTCACTTTTATTCCCCCCCCCCCCGCTTAAGTGGTATTTCCGAAAACTAAAATTACACATTTCTTTATTTCTAATAGAGATGAAAATACCATTTTTCACTTCTGTAACATGTTAAGTTTGTTAGATACACTGTAAAAATGCTCATTTTAAAATTTCACCCCTTTTGGGTTCCCCTTAAGTGGAGTTTCCAAAAACAAATCACCTATGTTTCTTTACATTTACAGGAGATTCCAAACACCCACTTTTTACGTCTGTAACATTTTACGTTTCGAAGATAATCTTTCAAAAAATTCACCCTAATTTGTCACTTCTGTTTAACCGCCATTAATAGGACTTTCCAAAAACTAAAAAAATACGTGTTTCTTTATTTTTAAAGGAGATCCCATATACAAATTTTCAGTTCTGTAATATCTTCCGTTTCTGAGGTATATGTATCCTCATTAAAGGCATTCAACCCATTTTTTACCCTTTTACACCCCTCCTATTGGGATTTACAGGAAACAAAAAAATACGTGTGCCTTTATTTTTAGAGGAGATTCTAACTACCAATTTTTACATCTGTAAATTTTAAAGTTTTAAGATATAGACACATTCATTTTAAAACATTAACCCCTCTTTTCACCCCTCAATATTTGGATTTTCCAAAAACGAAAAAAATACGTGTTTCTTTACATTTAAAGTAGATCCCAAATACCAATTTTCAGGTCTGTAATATATTCAGGTTCTGAAATATAAGTAGCCTCATTAAAGGCATTCAACCCATTATTCACCCTTTTACACCCTTCCTATTGGGATTTTCCGAAAACAAAAGAATACATGTTTCTTTATTTTTGAAGGAGATTCTAAATACCAATTTTTACATCTATAAACTGTAACAGTTTTGAGATATAGATACACTCATTTTAAAAAATCACCCCCTTTTCACCACCCCCCCCCATTAATTGGATTTTCCAAAAACAAAAAAATACGTGTTTCTTTATTTTTAAAGGAGATCCCAAACACCAATTTTCAGGTCTGTAATATCTTCAGTTTCTGAAATATATGTAGCCTCATCAAAGGCATTCGACCCCTTTTTCACCCCTTTTCACCCCTCCTATTGCGATTTTCCGAAAGCAAAAAAATACGTGTTTCTTTATTTTTAAAGGAGATTCTAAATACCAATTTTTACATCTATAAACTAACAGTTTTGAGATATAGATACACTCATTTTAAAAAATCACCCCCTTTTCACCCCCCCCCATTAATTGGATTTTCCAAAAACAAAAAAATACGTGTTTCTTTATTTTTAAAAGAGATCAAAAGTACCAATTTTCAGGTCTGTAATATCTTCAGTTTCTGAGATATAAGTACTGGTATACTGATTAAGGGCATTCAACCCATTTTCCCCATTTTCACCCCTTTTCACCCCTCCTATTGGGATTTTCTGAAAACAAAAAAATACGTGTTTCCTTATTTTTAAAGAAGATTCTAAATACCAATTTTTACATCTGTAAACTTTTAAACTTTCGAGATATAGACACACTCATTTTAAAATTTCACCCCTCTTTTCACCCCCTTAGCGAAGGAATATCCAAAAATCCTCTCTTAGCGAGCACCTACATCTTAATATGAATATATCCTCAAAATTTCATTTCGTTACGTCCAGTAGTTTTGGCTCTGCGATGATGAATCATTCAGTCAGTCAGGACAAGTTATTTTATATATATATAGATAGATAGATTATGCTTGGATCTATCAACACCACATTCATATCTAGCCATCTCCGAGGTGCTCACCTCACAAAACATACTTTATTTATAATACGCGATAGGGCGTCTATTACTTCTTCGAGCACAATCAGCTTATTTCGCAATTTTCATAGATCTCTGAGGATCTGACTCGCTCTACTTGATATAGCAACCCGAGTAGGTTTAGGGGATTTATAGAAGATCTTAAACGCTCGATATAATACCACAAACTTTTACGTATGACACATGCCCTGGGAAAAATGTATAGAACTACATTCTGAGCCTACACTAATGTGTGTCATTCGTTTGGTACAATGTGAACCTCAAGTTATGTGAACTGACCAGTTACGAACAGCATTCGTTATCAGCAGAATATTTTCACATGTAAGGCAGATCAACACTTGTTGTTTCATTAATAATCTCAATTATCTGTGGTGGTTACTTACTTTTCCCAAGACTTGGTTGAACTTTGAGTCCGCGGCTCGTAGATAACGACAATCTCCTCTTCGCCGAGTGGCAGCGTGACAGCCTTCCTGTAGCAGCGGTACACCCGATGAATGAGTCTCGCCTGCCTGGCGGTGGTATTTATAATGCGGTTCGCGTCCTCAACTACCAAGCTCGTTGTGGGTGGCCTCAACTGCGCGCGCCCGCGTATGGAAATTTTTCCCGCGATCTTTGTGTCAAGTACCTCGATTATCATTTACAGGTACCACTATATTCATGCCGCATATCAAAATTTTCAAGAATATACCCTGGTTGCAGTTCTTGTATCAACTCCTGTGCCTTCCTCATGTGGCGGAAAATATTAATTAATTTCCTCTTCCCTCCAAGGTAAAAATGCCCGCGAGATTCACGAAGCGGTGTGCGTCCGACGCTACCCTTGAAGAGGCTTCGCATGGGTAAATAATTATTTATTATGAGTCCCTAGAAACTTCATCTCGCTTTTGATGCCACGTTCCCACGGAAAAAATGCGCACTCTAAGATACTCTTACATAAAGAATGCTATACACAGCGCTTGCTGGGTGGTCTCATGCAATTCCCATTATTTATGATAAAATCCAATATTTTTTGACCATGAACAGAATGGTTCAATTCGTGATACAGGTAAGTTCGTGATGAATCTTTGAATAAATATCGTGAACTTCCTAGTTGTACTTCCTCTTAAAACAGTAATCACCACCAAACACTAACACGCCGTGGGTTACAGCCGCTTTCACTCTAGTGTACCTGCTAAGACGCGGTCCTGTCTACTCGGAGGGCCGTGCTCAAATCTCTCCCATGTTTCTTCGATTGGTGCTCTCCAGCTGATCTTAGGCTAAGTGCAGGTTTAGCAACACCGCCTCTCAAACCTTATTTGAATTCGCCCAGGAAGCGATCTGATTCGCGAACTTCAGCAGGTTATAAAATGACAACGACACGAGGTATCGAATAATATTTTTCAAATTATTTATCGGTATGACCAACCCACTAGCACTCATATACCCTGTTCAAGTTGTTTCGACCACACTTTATATGTGTGGAAAGCAGCCCTAAAATTATGTCGTGAATTTTTAATTATATTTAAGGTTTTACCTCCCAATAACTAATGTTCCGGTTTTCGAAGACGCCGAGGCACCGGAATTTTGTCCCGCAGGAGTTCTTCTACGTATTAATAAATCTACCGACAAGAGTCTTACGTATTTGAACACCTTCTAATACCACCGAACTGCGACAGGATTGAACCTGCCAAGTTGCGGTCAGAAGGCCAGCGCTCTACGGTCCAAGCAACTCAGCCTGGCTCCTGTATTTTTAAACACTCTGTAATACAATTGTCTGTGTATAGTATGTTTAGAAGCATTACTTTTTCACATTAATTTATGTAAGATTTCACGAAAAGGAACAATTTTTTCGCCTTATTTCATGAAACAGGTCTTCCCTATCGCTTGAGTTTCGCTTTAATCATTTTAAAAAATTATTCAGAATTTTTATTCATGTTATTTGTGAATTATTTATGTGCAAGGTATTTAAATAATGATCTTATTGTTTCTAAGTACAACTAACTACATTTTTGTCGGTTTTTGGAGACGCAGAAGTGACGGAATTTTTCACCACAGGAGTTCTTTTACGTGCCAGTAAACATATCGACACGAGGCTGACATATTTGAGCACCTTCGAATACCACCGCACTGAGCCACGATCGATCCTACCAAGTTGGTGTCAGAAGGCGAGCGTCTCAACCGTCTGAGCCACTCATCCCGCTACACAAATGTAAACCATATTGTTAATCATTCATTATTCCTTACCCTTTCGCCTTTTATGGTTACACCATTGAGAGATTTCCTAGAAAAATATTACGAACAGGTATTTCTGTCTAGTAGAAAAATCCTTGTTCTGTCTTCCAGTTCTCTTCACACACGTAGTACTGGAATTCCATTTCAGGCTCGTTATTTTTCATGAATTTCGCTGCAGCACCGCACAAATCACATAATAAGTATATTTCGCCTTGAACTGGCCTTACCGCTTTCTTCTTCTCCTCCTCCTCCTTCTTCTTCCTCCTCTTCTTCATTTTCTTCTTTATCTGTTTACCCTCTAGGGTCGGTTTTTCCATCTGACTCAGCGAGGGATCCCACCTCTACCGCCTCAAGGGCAATGTCCTGGAGCTTCAGACTTTGGTTCGGGGGATGGGACTGGGGAGGATGACCAGTGCTTTGCCCAGGCGGTCTCATCTGCTATGCTGAACAGGGGCCTTGGGGGTAGATGGGAGGATTTTGAAGGGATAGGCAAGGAAGAGGGAAGGAAGCGGCCGTGGACTTAAGTTAGGTACCATCCCGGCATTTGCATGGAGGAGAAGTGGGAAACCTCGGAAAACCACTTCCAGGTTGCCTGATGTGGGAATCGAACCCAACTACTCAGTTGACGTCCCGAGGCTGAGTGGACCCCGTTCCAGCCCTCGTACAATTTTTCAAATTTCGTGTGAGAACCGGGAATCGAACCCGGGCCTCCGGGGGTGGCAGCTTATCACACTAACCTCTACACCACAGAGGCGGCTCCTTATCGCTTTCATTTGCTGTGGTTCGTGAAAATGAAATCACTGTTTTCTTAACCAGAATCATATGATTCGTAAAGATGCCTTAAAATCATTTCAAAATATTTTTGTCGCGCTTATAGTTAATGCGAAAAGTCATGCCTCTACGTATGTCATAATGAACTTTACAATCTTGCATTCAACTGTGTCTGCTATCGAGAAGCTGGAAGTTAACGGAGTCAAGAATTAGCAAGTTTGGTTTGCAGCTCAAGCACCATTATTCGTTAGATAAGCGTTCCAGTATCTTAATTTACCCCAACAGTCCGATATGTAGCGTACAATAAAGAGGCTGCTTGTTTGCCTGAGTGTCTTGGGTGTTTTTATTCACTGGCGTACATTCGCATTAGAATGGAACACAGTTTGTAATGCAAATAGCGGAGACAATTAGTGAGTGTGTAAGATAGCGTACGTCGTTGTTCTCTGTTCCTCTGAATGGATGCAGTAGTATCCCCGTTTCACAAAGGATAGACATAGAAACGTCGTACATAAGAGGAGACCCTTCTCAGCTTTTAAGTCAAAATGGTCCAGGAAACGAGATTGATGTTTTTGCCCTAAAGGTTACACCATTCCTAGGGACAAGCGGTAATATAATTTTATTTTCGTGTGCAGTATAAAATGTCCTGCTGAGGTATAAATAAGAATTTTGTTGCAGCCAATGGCCATATAAGAAGTAAATACAATACCTTTCCATTTATTGTCACCAAGTTTGTTTGCACTTTTGATAACTGTCATGTCCATTATTCATTGGCAAGCTGGGTGATCGTTTATTGCCTACACTTGCACTGTAAGGCATATTCGTCGTAGTGTTGGCCACAGAGTCTGCACACGCAATCCGGTCCTGGTTCATGGTAATTCAAGGTCTGGCACACTTTATGGTGAAACCCATGTATGGCAAACCTCATAACTGTATGCCGTAAGTCGTATCCTGTGCGTATCCATTCACGGTTGATCATGGCGTCTTTCCCATAGAAATCCATCCCAATATCTGCTCTTTCTTCTTTCAGTTCTTGTTAAGAGTTCCCGATAACTTGTTGTGGATAGTAGCAGTAGCTGAAGTCTCACATCCTCCACTAAAAGCGTTTCCTCGCCAATACATAGACTAGTCGAGATGGAGTGTATTTCGAGACGCTTAGAACTCGCTTGAGGAACCTCGATTTCAGACTTTCCAATTCTTATAGCTGTTTCTTCGAGAGAAACTCCCATATTAACTCCAGACCTTATGTAGCTGTAGGCACAACCTTTATTAAAAAGTCGCATGGCTGTCTCCAGGGACAGGAGTGGTAGCTGCTTGATATCGTTGATGATCCCAGTTCCTGTGGCTATTCTTTCTGTCAGGTGTATCGAGAAAGACGTTCCAGTTACTTGAATTGTGATTCCGAGGTATTTGTAGGCGTTGCTATTCCTGAGCATCTGTCCTTTGGACTGTATAAAGTCCTGTTTTGATAATTTACCACCTTTCCTGAATACTACAAACTCAGTTTTGTTTATATTTAGCGCCATTTCATTCTCATCTGCCCATTCTGTGATGAGATCCGTCGCCGTCTGCAATTCATCTCTATTCTCTGAGGCCAATGCCATGTCATCGGCATATATGTATGCGTTTACACTCTTAGTGCATCTCTTGATCTTGGCTGTCACATCATGAGTTAGGACATTGAATAGCAATGGACTCAGTGGGTCGCCCTGAAACACTCCAATCGTTTGGCTGATCCATTTGGATGTGCGAAATTTTCTGTTAATATATTTACTGCTAGTCTTGTCAGCCGTGTTACTCCAATTAAAGCTTCCAGCTTCTTCAGCATCTTTTTCCGGTTTACTCTGTTAAAGGACTTGGTATAGTCAATGAAAAATACATACATCCCTCGTTGTTCGGCAATTGCTCCGTGGATCTTGAAGTAGATTTCCAGCTGCCATCCAAGTTGATCTACCTGATCTAAAGCCATACTGTTCTTCCGGTAAAAGCGGATCTACTGATGTTCCTATGCGTTGGGTCAATAATCTTGTAAGCAGTTTGAAACCTACTTGTTCCAGTGCTCTGTAGGACTCAGGTCTATTCACCTCTCCTTTTCCTTTATAGAGCATCTTCATGGTTGATTTCCTCCAAGTTGATGGAATCTTCCCTGTCTCTAGACATTTGTTCAGCAGCTCTGTCCATACTAGCACTAGGTGTGTTGCTGAGGCTTTCAGATGTTCCTTAAAAATTCCATCCGGACCTGCAGCTCTATGGTTCTTCGTGGCCACAATAATCTTCTTTACTTCAGAGACTGAGAAGGGCGTGCACTGTTCTATTTCATCATTTGTAATGGTTGTAGGTTTTGTCTTATTGTAGCATAGTGTTTGTTCCAATTGGGCTTCCTAAACCTCCATCGGTATGTCCGTTGGAAAGCGCGATTTTCTTGTGCGGAGTGCTTTATACGGATCTTCTTCAATTTGCTTTATTAGTTCAAGATGTTGCCTTTCCTCGTATTCAACTCCTTTATGTTTTATTACAAATTTATATTCCTTTCTAGCATTCTGATAGTCTGCTAGGTCAGTATCTCCCTAGTCTGCCTTACTTTTCTTAGTTTCTCCAAAGTTAGCTGTCTTGTTTGGTAACAATCTCTGTAAAACAATTTGATCGCACTACCTGTGATTGTTGCATTCACTGTCGCTCCTTTGTTGTAGTTCTCTATTAGGGATAATGCCGCATCTATTTGTCCTTCTCTGATTTCCCACAGTATTTCTTGTATTACTCCTATATAGTAGTAACCTAGATATTGGAGTATATTGCTCTCTTAGCCCCTTTCTTACATTCTGTATCATCTTTAAGTTTATGCATCTTAATTCTGTAATCACTGGTATATGTTCCCGCATTACCGAGCCGTCTGTATACGTTAGTAAGTTTTGTGTCTTTGCTTCAAATCCTCATATTAGCACTAAATCAACTGCGCTTCCACCTTTGTGACATAGGTATGTCTGCATATTTTGATCATTCACTAGGATCATACCCTCTTCATTTAGGTAGTTCAGTGTTAATTCTGTTTTCCTACTCGCTCTATCAATTAGGAAATTTAGGTCTCCTGCAAGGATAATGCTTTCCCCTTGCGGGATTACGTTGAAGGCACTTTGCAGGCTGTCGAGTATGTCTATTGGACTGCAGTCAGGGCGTATATATACACATATGATTATACTAATATTTGCACGGACCACTAATATGTCTTCTTCTGTCATCAATACTGCCTCTGTGGATCAGCGGTAGAGTGTCGGCCTCCGGATCCCAAGATAGCGGGTTCAAACCTGGCAGAGGTAGTCGGATTTTTGAAGGGCGGAAAAAAGTCCATTCGACACTCCATGTCGTACGATGACGGCATGTAAAAGATCTCTGGTGACACATTTGGTGTTTACCCGACAAAATTAATTAAATCTCAGCCATAGACGCCCAAGAGAGTTTCGGTTTACTCGGTCTGCCATCTAGTGGGCCTAGAGTAAAACGGAACGTCGAAATTGTCGAGCAGACAGCCAGTTGGCGTCAAATTGAAATGTCTGCACACGGTAGCTGAGGCCATACGATTATTATTATTATTATTATTATTATTATTATTATTATTATTATTATTATTATTATTATTATTATTATTATTATTATTATTATTATTATTATTATCAATACTTGGAGTGGGGCCAGATTTGGTTTAATCAGACAGGCCAACCCCCAGATGGTCATCCTCTGACATCTTTCTTTGCTAAAGCATGTACCTTATAGTATGACTATGTGGATGGTGATCGTGTGATCATCATGGCTACAAGATTGACGAAGAAAGTGAGTTACAGAGTGAATCGACATGGTAATACAGGTTTAATCAGGTACACTAAGCTTCAGGGATATATTCAAGTCTCTACTTACTACTAGAATAGAGAATATTGAAAGAAAAATTGAAATTTTATTGTCGAAATATTCTTGTTGTGAGAAGCCATCTTGTCAAATATTTTAAACACACTAAGATCGCACTCCACATTAGGAGTACGTTGAGTGATCCAAGCGCTAATGTGTGGCGGAGAATATAGTCAATCCGTCATCATGAGTCCAAAAGAGAAGAGAGAGACATAGAGGCTCAATCATATCAACTTTAATGAGAAATCTCCCGGAGAAGATAATTGGAAGTTCATATCAGGTAATATTTTGAATTAACATTTTAAATTATACAGTATATAGTGAGTATCTTATATATATAGAGTCAGCCATGCCTACCAACAACACTTCAGGAACGTCAAACGAAGATGGCAACTGCAAAAGGTGGTTCCATAAAGACTGCACATCCTTGAAAACTACGGAGTTCAACGCCCTCAAAGTAAGAAGGGGAACAAGCTATGGATGTGTAACAAATGCAGGAACCATCTAAAAACATATGACATAAATACATCCTCGCAAGAAGAAAAAGAGGTCGGGAAAGAAATAAAGAAAGCCGTGGAAGAGAATAAAAAGACCTGCGATGAACTAAAGGACAAGATAGAGGATATGGGGAACACACTCATGAAGAAGATGACCCTCATTCTTGAGGCATAACAACAGCAAGCAGACTGTCTAGTTAATATAATATAATAATTTCGTGTGGCTATTTCTAGCCGAGGGCAGCCCTTGTAAGGCAGACCCTCCGTTGAGGGTAGGTGGCATCTGCCATATGTAGGTAACTGCGTGTTATTGTGGTGGAGGGTAGTGTTGTGTGTGGTGTGTGAGTTGCAGGAATATTGGCTACAACACAAACACCCAGCCCCCGGGCCATTGGAATTAACCAATGAAGGTTAAAATCCCCAACCGGGACGGGAATCGAACTCTGGACCCTCTGAACCGAAGGCCAGTACGCTGACCATTCCGCCAACGAGTCGGACTAGTAAATAATAAAACATCATACAGTTATGCCACAGTAACGTGCCAGAATATAGAAAAATGTCACGAGCCAGACAGTACACAGCAAGGGCGCCCATACCCGGGGGCAAGGTGGGGCCGCGGCCCCCCTCTAGCTCTCAGGGAAAAGCAAAATCTAGTGTAGTCACATGTTTTCCTTTCAAGAAAATGACTTAAAAGTCAGTATTACGTAAAAGCGGTAGTACCGTCCCCCACCAACAGGCAGGGGATACCGTGGGTTATTCTACCGCAGAATAGAAATCGCCATTTATCTTCCAAATATTAAAATTACTACGTACCCCCAGGTATGGGCCCCCTCTAGAAACTCTCATATGGGTGCCCATGGTACACAGATAAATCTTCCAACAGACAGCCTTCAAACTCAGCGAACAATAATCATGACGGGAAGAAGGGGAAGTACAAATGAATAAGTCAGACCTACTGTAATACAAACGAGAAAGACCCAAGACCATCAATTTTTAAACAGTAGAGTACAAAGAAACGGAGTAACCGTCATAAGAGCAACAAAGACTGTCGGAAGTGAAGAACTCCAGTCAGGGTCAGCCTGGCTATACGTTGGAGGCCTGTACCAAAACACTGAAGCGGTGAAGCTAACAAAATACCTAAAGGACAACGGAATTGTGGGTAACACACAAGTAGAACAGCTGCCATCAAGAGGCACGAATAGCGCTTTCAAGGTTGGCATACCACTCGCAGAACTAGAAAAAGTGAAACAGCCAGATTACTGGCCACAAGGGGTAACGGTCAGAAGATTCAATCTAAATTTTCGTCGCCAGAGGAACACGGACGTAGAACTCTAGGATCCCGATCACAAGAAACACACTCGAAAGAAAATTATCCAAACCAGACAACAAACGACCCATAAATAATAAGGTTAGTGTACTCCTATGGAATATGGAAGGTCTAAGACGTGTGATATATAATTCCCCAAACGATGTATTTAGAGATTTTTATATATGCCTCTTGACAGAGACATTTGCAACTCCAGAAAACAGAACCGAAGCTGAGGTATTTGAAATTCTCTTCAAAAGGCCATGGCTACTTCCTCGATGAATATTTTAATGGAATTTCACAGTATTGCATATTTCCACTCTTGCATTTCCAACGATTCCAGGAGTACTGGCCTGTGCTGCCATTTGTAGACAGTTTCCATAGACGTGTGCACAGTGGAACATTATAAGTGGTCATATTAACCCGTTCCCTGTTATGGACGACAAATCATCGTCGAGTAGAAAATGCCCAACACGTGCCTTATATTTTTGTTTGCATTTGCTCAGGAATTTTTCAAGTTTCAAAGTTCAAGTTGAGTTCAGCGTGTTAGATTTTCCAACAATTCCTCTTTTGTTTTGTTAATGGCTTTACGTCGCAGCGATACAGATAGGTCTTATGGCGACGATGGGATAGGAAAGGGCTAGGAGGGGGAAGAAAGCAGCCGTGGCCGTAATGAAGGTACAAACCCAGCATTTTCCTGGTGTGAAAATGGGAAACCAAGGAAGAACATCTTCAGGAATGCCGGCAGTGCGATTCGAACCCACTATATCCCGGATGCAAGCTCACAGCTGCGCGCCCCTAACCGCACGACCAACTCGCCCGGCCCAACAATTCTCAACACTCGTATGCGATGTGGCTTACCATAAAGAAATATACAAACAACTTTTAGTGAATATTACGGTCGGTAGATGCAGAGTGGGTCTCGGCCCGCAAGTGGTCACGGCTGGTCCGTGGTCCGACAGCTCTGCACACCGACCGGCCAACCGAGCTGGCGATGGGTGGCCACGGCTCTACCGTGGCTCTACGCCTCTGTATTTGGAAGACGGGTCAGATATGGACCTAACGGCTGGTCCCCACTGTCGGCTGTCCTGAGAATGGTTTTCCGTCGTTTTCCATTCTCTTGCACCAAGGTGAATGCCGGAAAAGTTCCTAGTCTGGGCCACAGCCACCAAACCCTCCCACCTTTTCCACACATCTCCTTCACTGTAGCAAGTCTCCTGGCCTGAGAGGCCCGCCGTCACCTTCAGGGAGGGAGGGAGTGGAAACGTTTTAGTAGTAGTAGTAGTAGTAGTAATATTACATATTATATGAAGCTTTCGACACTCAGTGATCGATCATTACTGGCTAGAGGTGCGTATCTTAATCTATAAGGGCTTATTAATAAGAGTAAAACGTTAATAATTGTTGTTGAATAGAGAAAAAGGTCAATGGAGGAGAGGTATATCGTTCTGGGAGGCTGTGATGCAGCTACTGTAATTTTATATAAAGCTTTTTCTCAAAAATTTCTTTTTCCAGAATTCGAAATTGTTATTTCTAAAGTTTTCGTCTAGTTGTCTTCAAACTTTGCATATATGCACTGCCATGGAGGATGCATAAAGTTTGATATTCATTTTTAAAAGTAATAATTTCTCACAGACATGTCTTTAGTCAAATATCAAAATTACAGAATTTGGAAAAAGACTGGAAGAAAGGGGAGAGAAAAAAGTGCTTTAATAACATCAATAAATTAATTTTTAAATAATAATACTAAATAATATTTCATATAGGCCTACCCACATGAACTATCGCAGAAGAGTTTCAACGGAAAAACTAAATAAAAAAAAATGGTACACAAGGGATGTGTTGTAATCATCCAATTTCTTAAAAAATAAGTGTTATAAATCTGAAACTAGATTACCAAACTTCTCCAAATATTAGAATAATCTTAATTTTGGCTGCATAAATGAACTCAAAAATATGGGGAATATTGGATGAAAATTGCAAGTATTACAAAACTACGTAGGTTCCCCGCTAGTGAATGACATATTTATTGTCTCCTAGTCTCATGTTCTGTACTTGAACTTTACAACCAATGTCGAGTCTCTTGAAAAAGAATTGCCGCATGGTATAGTATAACATCCTCACATAAACAGTTTTCTCAAAAAGCAAGTGAACCTACAAACATAGTATTAGTTGTGGGTATCCACAGGGCTTGTATCTACGTGTGAAATGAATTATAGGCCTAGTTCGATAAAAATATAACATTAATAGTGATAAGGTATATAATGAGAGGTAAATTCTATACCACTCGCTCATTCCTTTTTTTTAGCGACTGTACATCGGTTCAAATCCAGCATCCACCACGAATTTAAGATTGGCTTGAGGAATTAGAACGGCATGCACTAGGCCTCACGTAATACAATTGAACAGAAAAGCAGAGCCGTTCTCTTCCATCCTAGAAGTACCTTGCTACGATTCTCCACTTTGATTCCAGTATACAGTGGTGGCTAAACGTTTAAGTCTGCCTGTTCATAAATTACTCTTGATTATTCACCTTATACTTGCAGTCCATTTTCAGATTTCGATTTAAAGACATCATACTACTTGTTAATCTCAGGTAGAATCATATTACCCTGGGCGGGATGCTTATCTCCACCAGGGAACTTCTTCATTATTTGTACTTGGAACCGGCACATGTATGCTGAAATACCTAATACACCCAGCGTACACAGCTGAACAGTGGAGAGTGTTTTCAAAGTAATTTAATGAATAGGAGAACTTCCCATTACAGGAAATGCTGGAAACCGTGATTTCGATGCACCAATCGCGTATTTTCACATGTCTGCTCGCATGCTCTGTCCCTAGTACGTCGCTGTGTTATTACGTGTGAGTTAGTGAAAGAAACAGATGTTTAGTGACGAGTTGAATGCAACACAAAATGGTGTTCACGATAAAGCAGCGCGTGTTGATTGTCGAGTGTTATGCGAAGTACGATTCGTGGAAAACCTATGCGGGACTGTTTGCGCAGGAGTTAAAGACTGAAGTGTTTTGTGCAATACAAACTTTAGTGGCAAAGTGGCGCGACACAGGCTCTGTAACGAATAAAAACCGTCACTATGCAAAACGGTTATGTAGCCATAGGTATCGACGAAATATCACTGTACTATTTGACCTAAATGGAACATAATAATTGCTTTTACACCAATAAAGTGAAAAATCCGCGGTAAATTAAGAAATACCGTCGTTACTACAGAAATATTTAGAAAAACATGTACAGTATACGTACTTGCGGGCCGTAGACAGGACTCCTTTATGTTGTATTCCGCTCCTCGTGCCATCTTTTGTTTCTTTCTTGAGGTCCAGGGCTTGTACCGACGAATGAGAGTGCTATATCTGTGAATTCTCATTATTGCTGTCCATACGACTAGCGCGGGAAGTTGAAACAGTAAAGGAGCACGCCCCCTGGACCAATACATATATTACTTGCTTGTTGAAAGGAAAATAGCATGATCCCTGGACCAATAAATATGAATATATATATGAATGAGTTAGGGCACGAAACGAATGAGAAACATGAATAAAACGACACCTAATTAATTCAAACAACTTCAGTGAGCAAAGACATCACGCATGAAAGAGTTAGACAACCAAAACACATACGGAAGCGCTGCGACGAAGCAGAAAAAATATATCTAAGGTAGTAAAGTATATATCCATCTTATTCCCTGCAAGTAAAATATTTCGTACTATTTCTTAATTTAACGCAGATTTTACACTTTATTTGAGTAAAATGAATTATTATATTCTATTTGGGACAAATCTTACAGTGACGTCGTGGATACCTTTCGTCTACATAACCCGCAAAACGAGTCCGAACACCAGAAAACATTGCTCGAGTGATGGAAAGCTTGGAACGAAGTCAGAAGAAATCTGAACGCCGTTTTTCTATGAAAAGTGGGAATTAAGATTTCGTTGTAACGAAAAATTAACCAAAATGACCTGCATCTGTGTCCTTACAAATTTACTCTTGTGATTGCTTTAAAGGATCCAGACGAAGCTTGCAGGAGATGCGTACGTGAAGGCATATGACAGCAACCGATTGGTGCATCGAAACCACGGTTTCCAGCATTTCCTGTGATGGTCAATTCATTCATTAACAAGGAACATTTCAGCGTGTCTTATAATTTTCCGGGCCGGTTTTATTCTGCCTATCCGGTATTAGAATGTTTTCATGCCGTACCGTGGTGAGATAGGCCAGGAAATGTTTTGCGGTAATTTGAGATGAGGAGAAGTTGAAGGGGGAGCGGCTGTGGCCTACAAACCGAACTGTCTGGTATTCCTGTTAATGAGGAAAACGGAAAACGATTCTCAGAAAAAACGACGGTGGGACCAGCCCACTGCATTCCGCATGCTTAGCTGTAAAGCAACAGGAAAGCCAAGATCACGGTTAGTCGAAGACACTGGACCAAATCAACTTAAGAATTGCAGGAGATGATAAATACAGAATGGAGCAGAAGAGCTAAAATAGAGGTAGATGTTGGTGATGGTGGTGACAGTGGTAATTACTGCTTTAAGTGGAAGTTCAACTAGACAACCATATTCTATTAACAGTAATTAGAGGGGAAAATGGAAGGGATCCAACACTTCAAAAATGTATCGGCAAAAAAAAAAAAAGACAAGGGCCACGAAGGGCGTGAAAACGAAAGACAGCCTAGGTCTCCTAAAGCTAACACCGTCGGTATGTTTAAGGAATCACCAAGGGAAGTCAAATAAGATAGATGCAAGTGAGTAGCATGGCATAAGTAAGTGGAAACAATACCAGGACTCAGCTAAGAGCCCCGTGGTCGCCAACCCACGCTCACGAGTTAAGAGCCACTGGGGCCCCTTTTAGTTGCCTCCTACGATAGGCAGGTGTTGCTGTCGGTGTTATTCTACCGACTCCATCCACCTATCGAAGCGGGAAGGAATCCAAGGCGGGGGGGGGGGGGGGGGGGAAATGTTAGATGACCTAGAGTATGAGCAAGAAGAAATATCTAGGTTAGATCTATTTTAGATGTTTATTTTATATTTTAAACTGGCTGGAGTAACTGTCGTTGACGGGTTAGTTTTTGGAAAATGGAAACAGTAATGTCACCTCGTGGAGATGACTTGGAACAGAAGAAGTCGAGCACACCTCAAAGTAAAACCACAGTCAGTGAGTGTAGTGTTAACTTTTGATGAGTTTTTGGGACTCGGAACATTTTAAGCCATCACATATTAATAATGTTACTTGTTTTTCTTTTTTATTGTTAAGGCGTGAATTCTATATGGTCTGACGCCGTGGTTAGCCGGTTCGAGTCCTGACGGTCGAAAAAAGTGTTTACCATCAGAATATTGGCCGGCAGGGTAAGAGATGTAATGGTATAAAATTTCTAAAAGCTTGGATTAAATTCCAGACCTCTCCGCAGTGCTCATATGGATTGAGGAAACATGACGCTGTTGATGCTGATTCGTCCGTCGGATGGAGACGTAAAACCATGAGCAGACCCGTTGCTGATATTCGGCAGGAGTAAGCTGTAAGCTACGATGATCTGGCCGTCTGTCTTCCAACTGTCATACATCACGTCATTCATTTCATCTCATTCATTCCTCAAGGAGGTTGACCTTGCGAAGCGCATCCGGTCGTAAAACTCGTTACAGAGAGTGGTGGTGGTGATTATTATTTTAAGAAGAAGTACAGCTAGGCAACCATCCTCTATATAACACTAATGAGAGAGAAAAAATGGAAGGTGTCCGACACTTCGAAAAATGAAAATATCGACCAGAGAAAGACAAGGGCCACGAAAAGTGTGAAAATGAAAGACTCCCTAGCCCTCACAAACCTAATAGCGTCGGGGTCGGAAAAGAACAAGAGTTGACCAAGAGAGGTCGGATAGGATAGATGAACGTGAGAGGACTGGCACAAGCAAGTGGAAGCAATGCCAGGACTCACCTAATGGCCCCGTGGTCGCCAACCCACGCTCCAAAGTTAAGAGCCCCTGGGACCCTTTTAGTCGCCTGTTTACCGAGCTCGATAGCTGCAGTCGCTTAATTGCGGCCAGTATCCAGTAATCGGGAGATCGTGGGTTCGAGCCCCACTGTCGGCAGCCCTGAAGATGGTTTTCCGTGGTTTCCCATTTTCACACCAGGCAAATGCCGGGGCTGTACCTTAATTAAGGCCACGGCCGCTTCCTTCCAATTCCTAGCCCTTCCCTGTCCCATCGTCGCCGTAAGACATATCTGTGTCGGTGCGACGTAAAGCAAATAGCAAAAAAAAAAAAAAGTCGCCTGTTAAGACAGGCAGGGGATACCGTGGGTGTCATTCTACCGCCACCAACCACAGGGGGATCGCTAGAGAGTGGGGACAGGAAAGGGAAAATGGTTGGCATACTTACTTGTTTTACTTCCAAACAAACAAACAAACAAATCCCATTGCACTACAGCCCTTGAAGGGCCTTGGCATACCAAGCGACCGCTGCTCAGCCTGCAGATTACGAGGTGTCGTGTGGTCAGCACGACGAATCCTCTCGGCCGTTATTCTTGGCTTTCTAGACCAGGGCTGCTATCTCACCGTCAGATAGCTCGTCAATTCTAATCACACAGGCTGAGTAGACCTCTAACCAGCCCTCGGGTCCAGGTAAAAATCCCTGACCTGGCCGGGAATCGAACCCGGGGCCTCCGGGTAAGAGGCAGGCATGCTGCCCTTACACCACGGGGCCGGCCTTTTAATTCCTGCTGACAACTTTTACGTGTTTAGAAGACACTTAAGGATCGGAATTGCGTCCTACAAGAGTTCTTTTACGTCCCGTTAAATCTACAGACAAGAGGCTGACGTATTTCAGCACATTCAAATATCAACGTACTGAGCCAGGATCGAACATGCCCTCTCTTCTCTTTCAATTTACCCTTATTCTTCGGCCAACGGCCGTAGCCGTGCTGAAACACCGGATCCCGTGAGATCTCAAAAGTAAGCAACATTGGGGTGGTTAAGATTTGGATGGGTTCCCACGCACTCTTGGTTGGGGTAAGGGAATGGAGGAGCGGAAAGGAACTGTCCTCTCTACCGTACGTAAACTCCGGCTCAGGCAAATCTTTAAGGAGGTTCGGACCTGCCTCATGGCAGAATAGACCCTTACCTTACTTTATTCTTCGAGTCATCAGTCCTTTGCCTTCAACTAATAATATTATTGGATATTACGTCCCAATAACTACTCTTTTCGGAGACGACGAAGTGCTGGAATTTAGTCCCGCAGGAGTTTGTTTACATGCCAGTAAATCTACTGACACGAGGCTGACATATCTGAGCACCTTCAAATACCACTAGACTGAGCCAGGATCGAACATGCTAAGTTGGGGTCAGAAGGCCAGCGCCTCAACCGTCTGAGCCGCTGAACCCGGCTCATCTTGAATACTTATTTCGATAGTCATCTTTATAATCATGCTGATCAGTAGGGGCTATGGCCACCGGGATTTTCTGTTTATAAAAAAAACGATAGCCACCATAATCGTCAGAATGTTCGTTACCATGACGAGTAAATAACATCATCACGTCAGTGATGTCCGTTGGTGGATTTGATGAAAAAATAATTTCTTGATTATCTCCGTAATATGTAGTTTTTCGATATAGCAAGTACTTTTTTCACATCGTTATGCCCTACTTAGAAGCTCGATTGAACCAGCTTAGCTGATGTGGTGGCCTTTTTCTCCTCCCAAAATCTCTTTATTCTCTCGCTGAGCTCCTTACTTTGTTCTTCTGTCCAAGTGATAGTGGCTATGGTGTTGGGTTTGTCTTCAAACTGGTGATTGTCGATTTAGGTTCTGAATTTACATCTGTCCTGTACAATGTCTTGAGATGTTTATTTCCTGGAGATCTGTTTCAATGTCACGAAGCCAGCTGTTCTTGGTTTTAAATGAAAGGGCCAGGTTGTGAATTCTTTTAGTTGGTCTGTTACTGTTCATTCTGATAATGTGTCCATAAAATTTCAGTCGTCTTTTCCGAAAAGTGTGAGATCAAACTGGGATGAACATTTTTCTTAGAATTTTCATTTCCTGTTTCTCTTTGTCTTAGGTTAGAGACCCGCCACCAAATGATTGAGGTTTCTGAAGCATGTAACGCTTCTGGTTTGATTACTGTATTACAGTGTCTAAGTTTTGCTTTCCGAGATATTGATTTTTTTATTGTTCCTGTTCCAAGTTATCCTGTAAGCTTTCTGTAACTTGTAAATTCTTTCTGTATTTGCTTCGCGGTTTAAACCAGAGGGATGAATCATTTCCCCCAAATATCTGAATTGGTTCACCGGAAAGATTTTGCCTAATGTAATTAATTTTCATAGGTTGTCCATCTAAATATCTTGAAGCTCCTTCCATGTATTGAGTTTTATCATATGAGATTTGAAGTCCCGTTTTGATGGCAATTTCATGTAATTAATAAAATGATTATTAATATTATTATTAATTTAATTATTTATTTAACCCGTTTACCCTCCAGGGATGTTTACGGACTCAGCGATGAATCCCACCCCTATAGCATAAACGGCAGCGTTCTGGAGCTTTAAGTCAATCAATCAGTCTCTACTGATCAGCATTTAGAGCAATCTGCCCAGGTGGCATATTCTCTATCTGTTGTTTTCCTAGACTTTTCTTACAAGACAGAAAAGGAATTGGAAATGTATTGAACATCTCCCTTGGTAAGTTATTTCAATCCCTAACACAACTTCCTATAAAGAACTCATGAAGTAATATGTTGATGATTTTTCTTTCCAAAGAGCATTGTATGTGGTTGTAGTTGCTGGAATTTCATTTGGCGTTGTTGGAGAAATATTGAAATCATAACGTAATAAGTGTTACTACCTTTGACTGCTCGGAGACCATCAGCTAACACTAGCACTGCGCTTATGCATGTATTTTGTTACAAGATTCATATCATGGAGTTTGTCTGCCTTTTGTGAAGTTCTTTGCTTTAGTTGAGAATAATCACACAACGATATTTATGAACTTAAGAACATAGGTTCTTGGTGAAATACTGAAATGGTAGAGTAAAATAAGTCATTAATTGTAGACTTAAACGCACAAATTTTTTATTACTCCTATTATTGGTCTAGGGTCCATGTTTTCTTTGTTAAATGAGTATTTTTCAAAAAAATTAATGAGATATGCGGTCCTGGACTCAAAATGTAATAAAGACACCATAAGGCGCAAAGCCAAGTCGTATGAGATACAACAGGACTGGAGGACCAGTTCCTCACACATGCTGTCTCGTCTGCTATGCTGAACAGGGGCTTTGTGACAGATGGGAAGACTGGAAAGGAGAGGCAGGGAATAAGGTAGGAAGCGGCCGTGGACTTAAATTAGAAGAAGTGGAAAACCACTGCGGAGATGGTTCAGGAGGGACTCGAACCACTTCTATACATCTGACCTCCTGAGACAGAGTGAATCCCGTTCCAGTCCTCGTACCACTGTTAAAATTTCATATCAGAGGCGGGAATCGAACCACCGGTGTGGAAGTTAATCACACTAAGCACTTCACCACAGAGACGGACGTAGCTAGTTTTAAACAAACAAATTACCGCATTCCATAATTGTCATTTTTCACAGTGCTGATGGTTTTGTATAATAATAATAATAATAATAATAATAATAATAATAATAATAATAATAATAATAATAATAATAATCATCATAATAATAATAATCCCTCCGGACAGCCTCTTAACCTCTAGAGGGCGTGTTCGTAGGTGGCGGATAGGGCGCCTACAACAATGTGGGCTGGTGAAAATACCTCGGAAATGAACCCCTGGACTAACAGGCAGCCCAACTCCTGGGGGCTTTAAAATACTGGGACACCCTCTCTCCAGGAGTCATAAATACGGGGGCTCTTAACACAGGGTGATGTGTGAAGAGGTAGCCCTGAACTCGGGGATTAATATGAGTACAACTGGTCAACGACTTCCAAGGCGGAGGAAGATGTTACGTACCGTCTCAACGGCAACGAAGGCGGAAGAAGAACTGCGGAGAATACTGGTCTCCATAGGTGAGCACGAAACTAATCTAAGGGAGTATACAGTGAAATTAAACCTGCTGGAGCTCACAACCTTGGTAGTAACATGATTAGTATGTAATAACCCCAATCCACCCAACACAGTTTTCATCTAAAGCACGGAGGACAAACATACAGAAATGATTACCCCAGGTGGTACCCAATCCACCGTCACTTTCAGTGACATTATTGGGCTTTCGGATTCTGGGAAGACCACATCGACATGCTAAAAGGATGAGTCGGAGCATCCTGAAACCTCTTGCAATAAGATACGGCATAAACTGCCCAACTACTTTGCCACATCGAATGTCAACTCCTTAATCAAGATAGGTAAACTGAAACATCAAACAGGCACCTTGAGATAACACCAGATTCTGATCACGGCAGTACGGGAAACAAGATATTCCGGGGAATATCCATTCGAATCTCAGGGATACCGAATCTTGATGGTAAAAGTGGGGCACCAGAAGGTAAAGAATATCCCTCATTTAGGGACTGGCTTCATTTTAGCCACAAAATACCGGATTCACTTATCGACTTCCATTCGCCTAATAGCAAAGTATCTCGACCAACATTTCGGTGCACCAATAATGTCTACGCAGTTGTGAATGTACTTGCACCCATTAACCAGGAACAACAAGTGGAATCCTCAAGGCACGGACAATTTTGGGAAGAACTCGAAGATACGATTAACAAGATTCCAGAACGCCATACAATCATCTTGTAGGGTGATTTTAATGCTCAGCTAGGAAAGGAGCGGAAGTATAAACACATAGTGGGGGACTACCCTGCTCACACGTGGACCAACACAAATGGAGAACGAATTGTTGGACTCTGTAAGACCTTTAATCTCGTAATGAAATCAACGGCTTTCGAACATCTACCAAGAAAGCAGAAGACATGGTTTTTACCAAATAAACTCTTTAGATAATTTCAGATAGACCATGTGGCCATTTCAAGGAATTCTTGAAGAGAAACACAAAACGTCAGGATGCTAAGAGGAGAAAATATGGACTCAGACCACTACCTTTCGAGATTAAAATTTCGGTTCTTACCCAGAAACACAAGGAGAGCGCGAATAACTCACTTTGACCTGGAGAAACTGAAAACAAGCAACATGATTACAGATGAAATGCAAGCGCTAGAGTAGGAGAGTTACAACTGAGACCAACTACGGGCCAATTTATTCAAAGTTGTCACAGAATGAAACATAAAAGAACCACAACTGGTGGACCAGTATCTTCGACCAAGTGATCGCACAGAGACAGGTAGCTTGGCTACGATGGAACTCACAAAAGTCTCAAGCAAATAGGGATAATTTCATAGAGCAGCGTCGACTAACTAACTACCAGAATCATCACAAAGGTTAAGCGTCAATACACCCAGGATCAATTAACGCAATTGGATGATGACTTTAAGAATAACAACTCTAGAAACTTCAACAAGACCTTCAAACGAAACCTCAGGCACTATACCTCACCCAGCCTACACTTCAGGAGACCAGATGGGAACTTAGCCTATAATGATTAAGACAACTGCACCTACTGGCCAAATACTTGGAGAATATCCTCGACTGCGAGTCCCCTAAGACTTTCTTTGTCTATCAAGTCAGACCCAGACAACCAAACGCTCTTTCTCCAACAGAAGAAGAAGTAACAAACATCATCCAATCTCTGAAAAATAACAAAGCACCGGAAGAAGACGCAATAGTTGCTGAACTATGGAAACAATCCGGGGACAAAGCAATCCTCAAGTTGACAGAGATCCTACGGAACATCCTTGAAACTAAGAGTCTACCAGATGACTGGTCATCTGCTCTAATCCAACCCTTACACAAGAAGGGTGACTTGACCGATATGAACAACTGTAGAGGGATCTCATTGATACCAAGAATCTACAAGGTATTATCTAAGGCCTTACTGAACAGAGCCCAACCTCAATTGGATCCACAATTGGGGGAATACCAAGGTGGTATCAGGAAAGGACGTTCTTGTGCTGAACAGATGCTCAACTTGAAGTCGGTACTAATGCAAGTGAAACTAGCGGGCAAGAAGTATGGAGTCAACTTTCTTGACTTTACAAAAGAATACGAGTCAGTAGACAGAACTACTCTCACGAGAATTAAGCAGGAAATGGGCCTGGACCAGAAGACCCACAGCCTTAACCAAAAGACCCTGAGTAATACACGATCACGAGTGAAGTTCAGAGGAACATTTTCGGAAAGTCTTGGAATAAAAACAGGAATTAGACAGGGAGACGAACTTTCCCTCCCTTCTTTTCAACTGTTCATTGGACAAGGTGAGCACAACGTGGTGGAAAGAACTGAAAGAACAAAAGATACCAAGTGGTATTTACCTGGGACACAAACGGAAGGGGTTAGTAGTTGACTGTTTGGCGTTCGCAGATGACCTGGCACTTCTGGTGAACTCTGTAGAAGTAGCAGTGAAACAACTCAGTGGAATTAAACACAAGGCTGTCAAGCAGGGATTACATGTCTCTCTGGAAAAGACAAAACACTTCACGAATATCAGTGATACTCCCAGTAAACTACAGTTGGAACAGGGCCAGATTGAGAAAGTGAACAGATTTAAGTACCTGTGTGAATGTCTGGAACTCAGTATGTCAGAAGTGGTAGCACTAAAAACTAGAGTTACCGGGCGAGTTGACCGTGCGCGTAGAGGCGCGCGGCTGTGAGCTTGCATCCGGGAGATAGTAGGTTCGAATCCCACTATCGGCAGCCCTGAAAATGGTTTTCCGTGGTTTCCCATTTTCACACCAGGCAAATGTTGGGGCTGTACCTTAATTAAGGCCACTGCCGCTTCCTTCCAACTCCTAGGCCTTTCCTATCCCATCGTCGCCATAAGACCTATCTGTGTCGGCGCGACGTAAAGCCCCTAACAAAAAAAAAAAAACTAGAGTTAGCATACAGACTGATCAAGAACATATATAATCGGAAATATTTCTCTCGTGACATCAAATTGAAGCGCTACCAGAAACGTTATCCGCCCAGAAGCCCTATAGGCCACAGAATGCTTCATGTTGACGAGGAAAGGATTGTGGGGCAAACTAGAGATCCAAGAGAGGAAGATCATGAGAAATACTAGGACCTATCAAAGTAGATGGTGAGTGCAGAAGGCGATCAAACCAGGAACTATACAGTTATACTGAAAAAGTCGCAAACGTACCCAAGATGAGGCGCCTGACTTTCAATGGACTTGCCATGAGGATGAACCCAACTAGGATGACCTACCGACTTTTCAACTACTGTGCAAACAGAAAGAACCATGGCTAAAAGAAGTGAAGAAAGACATGCAGGAACTGGGAGTAACTGAAAACATCATCAGTAAACGAGCACCTCTCAGAAGAAGAATCAAACAAAAGAGGTTTCAGGATAGACCTGCATGTAAAAAAAAAAAAAAAAAAAAAAAGAGTCGCCCTTTGGACAAAGGAAAGAAGAGAGAAACATAGCCAGAAAATGCGCGAGTATTGGGCAAAAATCAAGTCCCTCTCCAAGCAGAAAAGTTGAGCATCGTGGTCCTTTGTTGGCCCATTCGAAGAAAGAAGAAGAAATAATAATAATAATAATAATAATGATAATAATATTAAAAATAATAATAATGATAATGTCCGCCTCTCTGGTGTAGTGATCAGTGTGATTAGCTGTCACTCGCGGAGGCAGGGGTGCTGCCATGGAATTTGAAAAATGGTACGAGGGCTGGAACAGGGTTCACTCAATCCTGGGAGGTCAACTGAGTAGAGGGGGTTCGATTCCTACTTCAACCATCCTGGAAGTGGTTTTCCGTGGTTCCCATTTCTCCTGCAAGCAAATGCCGGGATGGTACTTATCTTATGGCCACGGCCGCTTCCTTTCCTCTTTCTTGCCTATCGCTTCCAATCTTCCCAGCCCTCCACAAGGCCTCTGTTCATTATAGTAGGTGAGGCAGCCTGGGCGAGGTACTGGTCCTCCTTCCCAGTTTTATCTCCCAGACCCTCTTACGGCCCAAGACACTGCCATTGAGTGGTAGAGGAAAAAGCCAACCGTGCATTGTAAACGGATTAAGAAAGAAAAGGGAAATTGTACAACTTTATGGTCCATTCCAGACGAAGAACGAAACAGAAATTCAACAGACCGTGGAAAATTCAAATCGAGATATAAGACTCACGGAGTCCAGCAATCGACTGTCTACTTGTCATGTCTTACTTGACTGACGAGCGGAGCGTGACTATATCGTTCACACACATGGAGGAACCAAAGCACATATTCAGACTAGTAGAGACTTTAATTACGTCAAAAGAAAGCTTCGTGCAGGATGTAATTCCATTATGCGGTATATATTGTCTCACGAAATAAATTAATTCAAGTTATGAGACGCAAGTCAAAAGGACACTAAAGTATACAAAAACTTCTTAGACCTGAAACAGTAAATATTCGTCTCCTAGATCGCCCTTCGTATTTTTGTCTTTGCAGGCCGATTAATTAAACTTTCACACCGGATCTCTAGATAATCCGACAAATCACCCCGATCACTGTTCATTTTCTATACCGACATGGATATCTTTCCACTAATAAATCCTGGTGGATACAAAATTAATATTCAAACAAAAATTCCCCGAGAGGTCACTAGAAAAGTGTGTTTCTCCCAAGGTTACTGGACCAGTTCAGTCATGTGCTCTTTACCATTGGAAGTGGTCGTTCAGGATCAAGCTAGTAGTTCCCAGAGGGTGTAGTATTCGACTGAAGCCTTGGTTAGTTGGTTACTCCACTCCGTGGAAGACAACTTACTCTTAATATCAAGGAGAAAGTAATGAACAGTTCTGTCATGTCTGTTTACTCATACGGTGTAGAGACATTGTCGCCAAAAATAAATTGGTGTTCTTTGTTGGTGTTTGGGTCATCAATCCATAGACTGGTTTGATGTTGCTCTCCATGTCATATTATCCTGTGTCAACTTCTTTATTTCTACGTAACTTTTACGCCAGTGATTCACAAACTGTAGTACGTATAGCCCTCGGAGTAACCCTTTTGGGCCGATGACCTTCGATATTAGGCCCCTTAAAACAACAAGTATCATCATCATCATGATCAGGTACCCCTTAGGGGTAGTAGGGTACGCGAGCAGCCTTAAGGGAAAAAATGAAGAAGTATTGAAATATGGAAATAAATACGAAGAAAGTTAAATATGTACGTATATATGGAGCCACACATCTCTTGAAAGTTTCACCCAGACTACGTCACATCAGAAAACTGTGTCAGGCACACCCATCCCATTCATTGATAGTTCGCAATGTCTGAATTCCAGAATTAAGGTCAAACATGTTTCATCGTTTTTTATTTATTTGATATTGAGCCTAAAATCTACCGTTTTGTGAAACTTTCAAACAAACACGGTATCTTGTGTTACTTTATTATGATTGTATGATACTTGATACAGACTCAAAGTCTTAAATTTCTTGTGGTGTGTTACAAAAATGCATACTTGATACATACACAAACTTTTTAATTTCTTGTGGTGTGTTAGAAAAAGCCTCTGTTGTGTAGTATTTAGTGTGATTAGCTGCCAGCCCCGAAAGCCCGGGTTCGATTCCCGGCTCTGCCACAAAATTTGAAAAGTTGTAGGATGGCTGGAACTAGGTCCACTCAGTCTCGAGAGGTCAAATGAGTAGAGGTGGGTTCGGTTCTCACCTCAGGCATCCTGGAAGTGGTTTTCCGTGGTTTCCCAGTTATCCCTCAGGCAAATACCGAGATGGTACCTAACTTAAGGCCAAGGTCGCTTCCTTCCCTCTTGCTTGTCTATCCCTTCCAATCTTCCCATTCCCCCGCAAGACCCCAGTTCAGCATAGCAGGTTAGACCGCCTTGTGAGCCACTGGTCATCCTCCCCAGTTGTATCCCCTGACCCAGAGTCTGAAGCTGCGGGACACTGCCCTTGAGGCGGTAGCGGTGGGATCCTCGCTGAGTCCGAGGAAAAAACCGACCCTGGATGGTAAGCAGTTAAAGAAGAAGGAGTGTTAGAAAAGGTATTTAATTTCGCAACCACGTCCTACGTTGTATTTACGATGTGTATTTAAAAGAATGGTTTACAATAAATTAAAATGTCTCAATAATTAGCCAGGTACTCATATTTTTCAAACCTATCGTTCAGGGATTTTTTCGTGAGTGCACATTTTACTTTAGCCATGAGTGAGGGCTACAATAACATAATACCTGAGAACGTCTCTCCTACTCTAATCTGCATGTCATATTCATACCTTGGACGGTAGCGTGCTTACCACCTTAACTTCCCTCAGAAACGAACTGAACTATTCCTGGGTGTTTTAAAATGTGTCGAGGCATTTCATCTCTTCATTTGGTCAAATTTTGCCAAACATTCTTCCTCTCGCCAATTCGATTCAGTATTCCTTCATTCATGATTCGATCTACCAGTCGCACCAACATAATTTTCCTGTCCATGTTCCACTTCCATAGAATTCCACGTGCCAGAAGAAAGACTTCAGTAATCATCTTTCTAATTCCTCTATCAATGTTCGAAGTAAGAACATTTATTTCCTTTGGAGAGGTCTTTGTTATTATGACAGTCTGCGTTTTATGTCCTCCTTCCTTCAGCCATCATTAGTTGTTCCACAACGCGAGTAACAATATTCATTTACTTCATATTGGAGAACCAAGTCTAAATTTGTGAGTAGAGAATGGTAAGTCTGTTTTTGTCAGAGAGATCGTCTTCATAACAAAATAACAACAAAAATGCAACTTGCATCCATGACAAGACATGAACCAAAATATGCAGCTTTGCAAGCTATGCAGCGATATCTGATCATCCGTAATGAAATAAGTTAGTATCAGGGTGGGATCGGGAGGATTGACGGGAAGACACCCATTACCTACATAGCCATGAGACCTACAATTTTACGAGGAATACGAACAGCAGGTACGTCGTCTTCTAAGGCTGTCAACCCTGAGGTTGGTTGACAGCAGTTCTCCAGCAGTTCCACGTTCAAACACTCCCTGTAACTACACGTAAGATTGGAGCCCAATTCCTCCAGTATTTATCCGATATAGTAAAGCCTGGGCCTACCTCTACAATTTCTCTTGCCAACAGAACCTTCCAAGACAGAGACTAGCGGACTTCCATGCCTGATAATGTGTCCGATTTCAAACGTTGCTTCCTTTTCTTATGTAACGTGTCAAACACGGCATTACTTTTACGGTATTCTCCTCTTAGTTGTTAACTCTGTCTGTCAAAGATATGTTCAACATTCTTAATGAACATCATAATCTGAATGCTTTGATTCTCTGTCTACTAAACTTATTATAACAGGGAAGTGGCATTTCAGAATTGCTACGTAAATTGAATGGGTTTCGAACCGCTGCCTTCTTCATAAGAAGTCAGAGATGATGTCATTCGGCTATCACGCTCCAGACTTCTTCACAGTACATTCTAACAATCAACGAATTGGCACTAGAAAATAGAAGCTTCTAGCCATTCTGAATCGTTACATTAATTTCCGTGCAGTATATTATGGAAATGAAGTAAAGGACCTACAATCATAGCTGAAACTACATAAAAATAAACGCCCGAATTGATGTTGTTGTGGAAGAACATAGGTTTTTAACATTGCCTGTTAAAAAAGACAACTGCGTGATTTTCTTCTGAGTAACTCTACCGGATTCTTCATCATTTTCCCCTTCGGTTTATAGGCTGAAGTGTGAGGTTCGTGAAATTTTGTTCGGTTCCCTAGTCAACTGAGATTATTAGTAGTCACCTAGTTACGGACTGTAACTCAAAGAAGAGCGAGAGGACGAGAGAGAGAGGGAGTGTTATGCAATTTATTAATCCAATTTTTCGGAAGTCTTCATGAAAATATTTTGTCACCATTTTCTCTAGGTTGTCGTCTTCTCCAGAGACTGCTTTGTAGTATCCTGAATAAAGAACGTCTGGCTAATTGCTTGGTGCTGAGTGTTGCTTTGTATTGAGCAGAAACCTGGAGAGTAAGAAAAGAGGATGTGAGCAAATTGAAGCATTTAAAATGTGAATGTAACGAAGAAAGGAAAGGATCAGTTGGACCCATAGAGTGAGAAACGAAGAGATGATAAAGAGAGTTTGAAAATAAGAAAGCATGCTACAAAGGACTCGATAGGCTCAATTTAAAAAAAAGAGTGGAAATAATCAAAACATTGGCACCAGGAAAGAGAAGCAAAACAGGAGGAGGACAAAAGGAAATGAATAGGAAGACGAAATACAGAAGGGAAGTTGACGATGAATTGGAAACCCTCCTGGAGGCAGAAAACTGAATGATAACGATGTCATCTTCTCCCTAACGTGTTTAATGAACTGTAATATTCACTGGTTGGTAAAAGTTGAGTGTCCTGTTTGAAGCTCTTCAATTACAGAGGCAATAAATATTTCCCCGCCCCGTCCAAGATATTCGTAACATCTTCCGCTAAGGTCACATCACAAATGCAGCCATATGCCTCTTTTCTTTTGCGTTGACCATTCACGATTCACAGCCCAAGAAAAATATTCAAAATATAAGCAGACAGAGGGACTGTCTCTTGTGCTTTTAGTGATTTTTCGATTACGCCAAATCGTTTGAAATTTTCCACAGGAACTTGACGAAGAACAATAACACTTCTTCTGTCGTCCTATTGTCAGTAGCAGGTATTAATCAACAGTCCACATTCCGAGACATAAAAAGTACACTAAGCCGGAATTTCCTTCACCCGTCAACGTCCATTACTATGGTTCACATTTAGTCCAAACAGAAAACTTTCACTGCTTCCTGGCAGAAGTAATTTCTTTTTTCCACTACTCTTTGGCAGGGTGGTTTCGTATATAACTGGCGACTTCTAATTTTCCTTACAGAATTCTTCGCCCCGTTAGAAACACTAAAATATTTTGTCTGTTGTGCCAACGTCCAGGTTAACTAGAGTGGCATTATTTCAATTTTTTAAAGTCATAAATGGAACAAGATAAGAGAAGACTCTACCAGTTGGTAAATTTAGTACCGAATATTTTCACTGTATCATGTTCGCTGCTGATCTGCACACATATTGGAGACCCCTTGTGCAACAGAAAACTAAAAATCGACATTTGAGATTACCATAAAACAGACCATTAAATCATCGTTAATAATGTTATTAACTCCAGCTGTGCAAGTCCATGGAGCAAGAACATGTCAAAGCAGCATATTTTCTTGGGTACCGGTACTCGGTTAGATTGACTATTCTACTTTGACATCGTACCTAAATACCACATTCAGACCTAAAACAGTCGCAACCTAATGAGATGTAGTTGAAATAACCAATTCTTATACGCTAATACAAGCCAGTCTTTTGCAGTTGAATTCCAAAGTGCACTTACAAAACGAACGAAAATGTCTTTAAAGCTGGAAGTGGACGAATAGTTTTCAGCGCCAGCCAGCAAGTAGGTAATTATTCAACAACGTAACTGGCATCTGTGGTATCAAGCACAGTAGCTTGCGGTAGATGTGATCAACCAGTTTGTTCAACATTTGTTTGAAACATTCCAATTAAAAATTAATTTATTTTAGATAATATTAATTCCTATTAAATTAAAGGTGACACTTTGACGATTTAATTAAAGTATGAATAATGGCTTATGTTTTATTTTATCTACATTTATATGAAATAAAAATGAAGAAATATTGTATTCAATGTGCATGAATATCGAGCTAGTGTCTTGATAGAGAGATATGATGGAGTAGCAACTATGCATAAACGTGTGGGGCAGTGTATCTGTTTATGTATTTTAGATCTGCTCTAATTTATCGATATTTCTACGAAATACAAAGGAACAATTGTTGCATTAAATGTGTGCAAATATCGAGCTACTGTCATGATGGAGAGTCCCGATGGGGAAGCAACTATGCAAAACTGTGTGTGGCAGTGTAGCTGTTTATCTCGATCTGCTCTAGGTCCTTTTCCATCAGACTGGCCATTCCAAATTCATCCAGTGCGCCACTGTCACTATCGGCAATGAAATATTTCGCCATTTCATTTTTGGTAAAATCCAAGCCATGTTCATGTTACTCTCAATAGTCTCTCAGTACCCACTGATATAAAAGAGGACGCGTATGTTTTCCTTCCTTTTATATGCAAAGATGTACATGAGACGACCATTTTACGAAAGGAATACCTCGGGCGTGCACGAAGCAGTAAAAAACACTTGATGGGTCATCTTCATATGAAACATATGTCTGCTGTTTTGGCGGCCACGATTCATCTGACGCGAGACGGGAATCTACGGGAAGACTATCAAAAGTCAAAACTAATACGCATAAAATTGAAAACACATCAGTAGACTGTAGAAGTGATTAAACTTTGCCCAGAGCACTATATGTGGCTAAGCCAAATTACGAATACGTTTTGAAATTCAAAAAAGCGTAAAAGCATCAAAGTCAATAAGTGTGGATTTGCTGTTGACGCCGTTAGGCATAAATTGCATTCATAGGTTTAATAAAGCTTAAATGTAGAAGTAACAGTTAAAACTCCATCTTCCGAAGTACCTTATGATAGCCATTATCGCTTAGACGTCAAGTATGTATGATCTGACACCTTGGTTGGCCCGTTCGTGTGGAAATATTTCACCATCAGAATGTTGGCTGGCAGGGTAGCAAAAATGGTGGTATATAATATCTAATCACTAGATTGGGTGCCAAAAGCCTGGATTTAATTCTAAACCCCTCCGCAGTGATCACATGCAGTGAGGGCGTATGACGTTTTGCTGATTCGTTCTCCGGGTGGGGACATAAACGTTTACTGGTGGTGGTGATTATTGTTTTAAGAGGAGGTACAATTAGGCAATCAATCAATCAATCAATCAATCAATCAATCAATCAATCAATCAATCAATCAATCAATCAATCAATCAATCAATCAATCAATCAATCAATCAATCAATCAATCAATCAATCAATCAATCAATCAATCAATCAATCAATCAATCAATCAATCAATCAATCAATCAATCAATCAATCAATCAATCAATCAATCCAGATTTGCATTTAGCGCAGTCGCCCAGGTCCCAGACTCCCTATATGTTGTTTTCATAGCATTTTCTTAAATGATTCAAAGGAATTGGAAATCTCGCTTAGTAAGTTATTCCAATTCCTAACTCCTGTTCCTATAAGTGAATATTTGCTCCAATTTGTCCTCCTGAATTCCAACTTTATCTTCATATTGTGATCTGTCCTACTTTTAAAGACACCACTCAAACTTTTTCGTCTACTAATGCCATTCCACGCCACCTCTCCGCTGACAGCTCGGAACATACCACTTAGTCGAGCAGCTCGTCTTCTTTCTCCCAACTCTTCCAACATTTTTGTAACGCTACTCATTTGCCACAAATCACCCAGAACAAATCGAGCTGCTTTTCTTTGGATTTTTTTTTTTTTTTGGTTCTTGAATCAAGCAATCCTGGTGAGGGTCCGATACACTGGAACCTTACTCTATTCGGGGTCTTACCAGAGACTTATATGCCCTATCCTTTACATCCTTACTCCAACCCCTGAACACCCTCATAACCATATGCAGAGACCTGTATCCTTTATTTACAATCCTGTGTATGTGATTACTCCAATGAAGATCTTTCCTTATATTAACACCTATACACCTACAATGATTCCCAAAAGGAACTTTCACCCCATCAACGCAGTAATTAAAACTGAGAGGACATTTCTTATTTGTGAAACTCACAACCTGACCTTTAACCCGGTTTATCATGATACCATTGCCTACTGTCTATCTCACAATATTATTCGAAGTCATGTTGCAGTTGCTCACAATCTTGTAACATATTTATTACTCTATACAGAATAACATCATCCGCAAAAAGCCTTACCTCTGATTCCACTTCTTTACTGAACCATTCGCTATATAATACTAATCCGAGAGAAAAAAATGGAAGGGATCCGAAACTTCAAAAGTGAAGGTGCCGGCCAAAGGAAGACAAGTGCCATGCAGGGCGTGAAAATGAAGGACTCCCCTACTCCTCGAAGGCTGGAATAACGGCAAAGAACAAGAGTTGTCAAAGGGAGGTCGGATACGGTAGATGAATGTGAGGAGCCTGGCACAAGTAGGTAGATGCAATGCCAGGACTCAGCTCCGCCAACCCACGCTCCAAAGTTCAGAGCCCCTGGGGTCCCTTTTTGCCGCCTTTTTGAGGGGCAGGGGATACCGTGTGTTTTATTCTACCACCCTCAACCACCGGGGGAAGTCGCCCTTTAAGCAGACCCCTTGGATTTATTCAACAGGAGTAGGGTATGTGCCGCCACTAGGTTTCACCTTCTCACTACCTAATTATCTTCATCATCATAATCCCTCATCTAGACGCGCCTTGTCGTTACCAATGCCCTATCAAAGTTTCTCTAGTACACACACGGCCGATTTCCATGCTGTTTTGGTTGCCACCCTTCGAGCTTCTAACTCAAGTTTTAATTTCTTAGTGGACTTGTTCGTTTCCCGTTGCAACCACTAATTTCGAGGAACTAGTGTGTTTGTCGTTTTTATTTTATTCGCATCTCGTCACTATGAACCATTTTCCTGGCGTTGCGTAGGTCAGGGGCCTGTTCCACCAACGAACTTTGCAACTTTTCACTTTGCGCTTTTCAGACCAGATTTTGTTCCACCATCACTTTTCAGATTTATCTTGCAAAGTGCAAAGTGAAAAATTAGGATTCTTTTCAATTTTCATGTCTCCATTCGTACAGAAGTGCAAAGGAATGAAGTGAAAAATTTCAGAAATCTTGCAGAGAGATGATTTCCTTTTCAGCTGTTAATTGAAGGGGTCGGGGCAAAAGAGTGCCAAGCAACATTTTCTTAATTTTAAGGGAGAGCAGTTAGAAAGTTTGTTCAAATCGTGAAATCGTACTATTCACGGGAATGGTGTATTAATAGCTTTGAAAAGTACAGTAATATTCATTGTATGTGATTTGCAGGCATAATTTCTTTTGGGCTGCTATTTGTAGGGTCAAAAGTCAATACTTTTAATACTATGTCACAGAATACTGTGGCTTGGCACTTTATTGTCCCAATGGGAGTCACACTTATCTTAGGAATATTATTTTATGATAATGAAACAATGTCTGATATTTCAAATACTTTAATCAGAAATGAAAACTACTACCAATCTTCAGTTAAAAAAACATTTCCACCAATAATATTTAAATTGGTAGCAGTGAAAATTGGGGTGGAACTGGGAACAGAGTAGTAATTTAAAAAATCAACATAAATCCATCACGAAAAAAGGTCTGTATCTTTTCACTATGATTTATTTCCAAAATATGAAATTTAGGGACTTATAACTGCACATGCATAACATTAAAACTAACAGATCAGCTGCTCCTTTCCTACACTTCTTCAACTTCATTAGTATCTTCAGAGTCAGGAATCAAGCTGAGATAAAACTGGCGATGGACAGGTGGAACATAGTCCAGGAGTTTCAACACATCTTGCAGTTTGTTTTTCATTATTTGTCGCACAGTAGTTTACTTTTTTTTTAAGCTCAACGTTGTGGTGCTACCTCTTTTTCGCACGTTACAGTCTTCAAAAGCCATCTCCACTCTTGTTTTTAATTTGATAAACCATGGATTACTTGCTTCAAATTTGAAACAAATTACGTCTGTGAATTTAAATTCCATGCCACATACACATTTTTTTTTACTGATGTTCAGGAGTCCAAATTTTTGTGTTGCCAGGTCTAAAAGTCGTCTTGTTTCATGTCTGTTACACTGAACTTCTTCTTTCTCCCACATTCTTGAATGATACGTTTCCAGTTGGCAGAGTCGTAGACATGCGGTTGATTTCGTTGGTACTTCTCAATTTTGGCAAAGTCTCTATTTGATGGCAAAATGTGTGGCTAGATGTTTAAAACCAGTGCTCGATCTCATTAAATCATTTAGTATGAATTAAATAAGACCAGAGTGCCATTATATTCCAGTTTTATTCTGGCCCCCGCAGTTATCAGAAAAAATCACAAGGTTTTTTGCATTGATGGTGTTTGTTTTCAGATACTTCAAAACTGCACTATCTATTTTGTCACTGCCTCTTCCTTCAATAATCTCATCCCACAAAAACATGCACCCTACGTCTTTATCATAGTCATGAATTCCTACATTGTATGTCCACAATTTCCGTACCTTGGCTCTCATTCAGGTGCCCTGTATCTCCGTTTTACAGAAATAGCTTCAATGCATCCAAATAAATAAACATTTTTCTTATCAAAATCAGCCAGATCCCAAAACCCATTAAATATTGACAATATCTGTTGTCCTTCAAGTTCAAAACATCTGAGGCGACAGTGACACAGCTCTCCAACTTTTGCTCCTGGAACAACTTTCCCAGTCTTACGCGCTATATATTCCCTTCCTTCGTTTCGCCTCTTCTTATTCATCTGTATCTTCTTGATACGTCTATTTCTCTTCCTAGATTTCGGAAATTTCTCATGCGAATGTAACGGTGACCTCGAATGATCCAGGATATCCTAAACTGTGCAAAACACCAAGTCTTAGTACGAGAAATACCCATGTTGTATCCTCTTTTATGTAACTAATAACGATTACTTTAACAAGAGTGCAGCAAAATTATGCACTAGTTTTTCTGTTAACTCGTATAAGCCTCTGGTCGCAAGTGACAATGTGCCCTTTCTTGAGAAAAGTGATGACTGACAGCAACAGATTTAAAATTGAAACAATATAGTGCCAAGCTACATAATGCATATTTGCGAATGTTGGTCAACAAATGCCTTAAACTAACCAGAGTAAACTTTCAACTGAAAAATCCATTTGCTATAGATCCAAGAGTGTGTTATAACGGTTCCTAAAACATAACCTAATGGCTTAATAAGTTACATAACCCCAGGAACAATGGCGGAAACTTTTGTTATGGTCAAAATAATGCCAAGCAACACTTACCTCACTTCCAGTTCCAGAGGAAATTTCACATGCTATGTGAGGAAGGAAGTCAGGGTTTACATCAAGATCACTGAGATATTCTTCAGAATCACTCGAAAACACAAGCTTCCTCCTACAATCCATGGTAATCTGGGTCTCCTGGTGGCTTGACACTGTTTTGCTCCGAGTGTTTTTAAGAACTGTTGGGGGCAACAAGAAGAAAGTCACATGCAGTGCCACCTGAATATATTTCTGTGCAAGTTTTCAGTATTTACTGATAGCTTATCATAATCGTCAGCAAATGACACCGACAGCTCAGTTTTGCCAAAAATGTTGCTTGGCACTCTTTTGCCCCGACCCCTTCAATTAACAAGTAGGTTCACTAGTTTCTTGGCGTAGAATTTGTTTTAGTGATATAAACACGTTACGACGAGAGGTTTTATTATCATCAAGTGAGGAAAGTGATGAAGAATCCAACAAGAGAACGTACAAAGACAGGATTAATTTTCATAACCTCACTTCGATGGAATTTCGCGAGTGTTTACATTTTACCCCAAAACAGGCTGACAATATTCTTGAAATGATTGGTCATTTATTGAAACCTGCAACAAAAGGAAGTCAATCCCTTTCAGAAAAAAAACATTCTCATATGCTTATATTGGTTAAGAAATGGTGTCCAACTGCACGGTATAGCGGCAATGGATGGGAAATCAAAATCAACTATAAGCTGCACTGTTACCAAAGTCGTCGATGCTATAGTAAATGTAATATTTCCTAATTTAGTACGTTGGCCTGATAATCCACATAATACTGTATAGCGACGGAATTTCTAATGAAGGGTGGCTTTCTTTCTGAGGATGTGTTAACGGTATTCTCGTTAATACTGATACTCCTAATGGGCACGAGGAGGTTTATGTTGATAGACATGAGGATCATTCTCTCAACACTTTGATGGTTAGTGCTGCAGACTTGACCTTCTACAGTGATAATGCTAGTTGGCCGGGTAGTGTGCACGATTCCAGACCCGTAAGAAACACTGCCGTATATAGACGTTTTGACTCAGTTTGGAGGCCGTTTCCATGAGCAGTTACGTCAGGTGACAGTGCCTATGGACTAAAAAGAGTTGCTAATACTCCCTCTTAATAGAAATCCGGACGATGCTGTTGATCAACGATTTAACAAGGCACATAAATCGACACGGCGTATTATTGAGAACAGTATCGGAGGAATGTTTTCCCTGCTTAAATCACTTACGATTATGTCCAACAAAAGCGGGAAAGGCGGTCTTAGCATATATTGCATTGCATAATATTGCACATAAGGTTGGAAAGGAAAATGAAGAAGACTTACCTTAATGGATGAAAATGAAGACCCCAATCCCGGAAATGATGAGGCACCCGATCTAGACGCCGTTGCTAAACTCAGTTCGTTATTGAGGTATTTCTCTAACCTAACTGAACATTAATATCTATTTCTACGTTAATAACATTCATTTTTATTTATTAAGCTAGATTTATAGTGATCTACGTACAATAAACATGTTGCTGTGCAATTTAAATTCAAATGAATCACTCAATACTTTCGTTGGCTATGTATTCTATGCATTCGTCTGTAGTATATACTGTACAAAATCCTGAGAATCAGAAGCTGCAATGCCACTTGTAAATTCTGAAGATAGTATCCCCAATTCCCTTTCCAACTTCAGAGCTTGCAACTTTCTATGGTATATTTCCATACAGAGAAGTTCCTGCCTCAGTTTTTTCTCATCGTATCTTCTTCACTATTAGCGATAGGACGTGCGGAATTTGAGAGATTCCTTTTCTTTCTCCTCGGTGTATTTTGGAGTTTTTCGCTATTACGAAGTTCAGCAGGAGTCCGTATTGGCTGTACGGTCGCTTGATCTTCCATGCAGCTGTCTGGAAGATTCAACCCGTCAAAAACGCCCGAATCTTTCTGTAAGATGTAAAAAGTAGCAGCATCCACCTCATCCAATAGCTTATCCTTCCCTCCTTCACTTCCAGTTTTCTTGGCATTACCTCTCTTTGCCTAAAAGCAAAAATATAATGCTTGATACGTGATATATAGGTAAGATGAAATCATCACATGTATTCTTCAATCACTACTACATCACAATTATTTCATGTAACATGCTGCATCGACATATGTGAGGTTATACAAATAGATTTAAACGATATCTACTCGATTAATGAATTTAATGGGAATGTAAATATTAACTTACCAGTGCACGACATTTCCATAATACAAATAGATCCTCGCGTACGTCCAAAATTTTTCGGCTACAGATAACTGCAAAGACTGAGCTTTCTTTAGAACTTCAGTCCAAGCGGAACATTTGTATCATGTGATAGGTTATTTTTCAAGTTGCCAAAAAGGATGTCCCGTTTCTCCTTGACAACTTCTAACACCGCTAGCTTCCTGTAATTTTCTTTCTTTCCCATGATCAAAACTTTAAAACTGCCGGTAATTCACCGCGAAAAACAAAGCATTAAAATCATGGATTATTATACAGTTTGCCCATGGAATATTCATGATCGGATCACTCATATGCAAAGACTTTTCACTTTGCAAAGTAATTGAAAAGTAAAATCTAGATCATGGTGGAACTGAAAGACTTAGCATTTTGCAAGAACTGAAGAGCGAAAATTGCATAATGATGCTCATGACTATATCCACATTAAGTTAATCTCCACGACATACTTTGCACTGTATAAAAACCACCCGGGAACGGCTTGTATCAGCAACATGATAGATATATAATTATATCCTCAATCGCATTATTTTACGAAGTAATTTCCCAATCAACCCATTATACTCTGAGGTTGTTTATTTTCTCACGTTGCGATTACTTGGTCGTAATTTCGTGACTTCATATCCTAGAGACCTACCCATAATCTTCAAAAGTTGCCTCCTTGTATGGGTAGATTATATTGCTTCCAAAAATACACACAACCACACCCTATAAAAAAGAAATTTGCTTACTCCAGTCTTGTTCTGCTTGGGTGTCATCTCCCTCCTAGAGTCAAACCGTGATACCCAGTTGCCGATTTCTCACCCCACACTACGGCTGAAAATAAGCGAAGGACGTAGTTCTACGTCAAACTCAGGCACTACGTCATTTTGGAAGTGCGTTATGAACGATTGATTAAATTTAGTTATTTGAAGTGGAAAATGCACTTGGATATTATATGGGTTACATTATTTCTTCTTCTCATACAATCGATTCGATTTCTTCTTAGATTTCTCCCGAGCAGTCCTTTAAATCAACTCCTCTGTGACCTACGGTCTACTACCCCTATCCACTGTGTTCTCGTCAGCTTCTGGGATTGATGTGACTTGTGACTTTTTCATCGTATGGCTCTCCCACGTCCCGTCAACATACCCACATTGTGATACCGTGTCTCCATTTAGATAGTTCAGGACTCGTTACAGACACTTCCACGTTCACATCTGTTCGTCAGTGGGCAATACTATGTCTTTTACCCTGATTCTTTTTCTTTTGTTCTCATCTGCCTCTGTTCATAGCAGACTGACAATTATTCTTCACCACTTAGTATCATGTTAGTTAAAATGATTTAAGCCGAAAAATTACTGAGCTCTGCAAGTTAAATTCATTCTCTTCAGAGTTATCTTCGCATTCGGTTAACTTTTCAGAGGGAATTTAATGTTACAATTTAAAAAAAGCATCAATGTTATTGTGAATCCTCTTAATATGTCATTTCAGTCAGTTGACTTTTAGCGATGTACTTGCTTAGATTGTCGTAATTTAATTCGCTCCATTTCAAGGACATTATGCTTGCTGAATTCTACATCAGCTTAAAACAATATACTCCTGTAAAATATCATTACTGGACACACATATGTAAATTTGGAAACTTCTGACGCTGTTCTCTGTGCAAGGAAAATATATACCTGTTAGGATTTTTCACCCCTTATCAAGTTCTTTTGGGGCCGATGACCTAAATGTTAGGCCCCTTTCAAGAACAAGCATCATCATCATCATCATCAAGGTTTTAAAGGACTTAAAAGATGAGGAAGGACTTAAGGAATAACAACAACGAAAAATCTACGTTTCGAATGTCACATTCGGACAAACATCGGAATGAACCATAAAACCGAACCAAAACCAAACCCCACGGCGCCTCCGTGTAAGATGCTGGCATGCTACCCATACATCGCGGGGCCGGCTGGAATGACATACATATTTAATTTTTATATGTGTGTTGAACTATTGTATTATACCCAATATTCAATTCCGTTACTAAAGCGAAATTATGAAAATACTACAACCGCTATAAAAATACAAAATACCCCAATTGATTTATTTTTAACTCAACAAATGTGAAAAAACTTCTAAATCCTCGAAGTTATATTTTAGGAAAGTGACAGACAATTTTACAGACCTCTACAGAAACATATAATTCCCATTCCACCCTTTAAATTATGGTTCGAATACCACTCACTGAGTCATTCACTGACTGATCATCGTATCTCCAACACCCCCTTATTGTATGAGGTGCAATACATACATGATAGTCGCCCTTATAACTTTGGTGCTCATAAAGGAAGGATTTGGGGAAATTGAATCCTTATGGGGGTAAAAATAGGGTTGAACCACAGAATATTGTTAGTGTTTGCAGTTTGCTATGCGTTGCACTGACACAGACTAGTGTTATGACGACGATAGGGTTGGAGTAGGACGGAAATTACCTTGGCTTAATTAATGTACAGCCCCAGTATTTGCCTGATGTGAAAATGGGAAACCACGGAAAACCATCTTCAGGGCTGCCGACAGTGGGGTTCGAACTCACTATCTCCCGAATGCAAACCACGCAGCCTGTTGCTCAGTAAAATAAAATAGTCATTCTTCAGAAATCATTTACCTACATAGTTTAAATATCACATAGTGATAGCTCTTTTATGACAAAAAAGTTAAAGAAGGTAGAATTTCAAATTATCCCACCTATTAGCTTGTTAAAGCCGAGGCGGTAAAGGCGTGCTCGGTTCGCCCGGAAGGACGCAGGTTCGAATCGCCGTCAGGAAGTCGTAAAATTTAAGAAACGAGATTTCCACTTCCGGAGGTGCATGTGGCCCTGAGGTTCACTCAGCCTACACCAAAAATGAGTACCAGGTTAATTCCTGGGGGCAAAGGCGGCCGGGCGTAGGGCTAACCACTCTACTCCATCACGTGCCGCGGTTAGCAATGGTGGAAGCCTTTACCTTCCACTCCTCCAAGGGCCTTCATGGCCTGTACGGAGGTGTCTTTGTCTTTGTCCTATTAGGTTGTTAATTGCATGTAAAAATATGCAAACGGAAATAAGTACTCCAAATCTGTCCGACTTCCAAATTTGAAATTTCATATGTTTAATAAGAGACATTCCCAAATATTCCACCACTAAGGGGTTTAAGTTGGGTTACACTACATTTTAACTGCCCATTGTTAATTCAAATCATCAATAGCTCATCCATCACTTCTTAAACATATTTTCTCTAACAAATACATATATTTGAAACATATCTGAAAAGAGAGAACATGAAATGAAATAAAAAAATGAAACTAGTGCTTGAAAAAACAAGGGTATCAAATTATGTGTAATGTATGTGAAATATTGAAAGGAGAAAATTTTTATGTGAGTGTTTTTGAAGAGGAAGATGTCACTTACTTCAGTCTTAACACCCATTGATGTGGCGAGGTGTTTCTCGATGTTTCGCAACGTGCTGTCTGAAAACTGAAGATCCTTTACACCTAAGAACCTGGAGATGCCTATTGTGATATACTGAAAAACCAACCCACGCTAGGTTTCCGAATTCCATGTTCTGTAATCCTTGTGTGGCTAAGCCAAATGTGGTTCCAGTTATAATAATTTCAATTTCTTTCATTGTAGGTGGAAAAATATTTCATTTTAAATTCTTAAAGTAGATGTATTTTTTTTTAACAAACGCAGTATTCCTTCTTTTGAATTGTGTTAATCTAAATATATACAGTATATATATATTGTGGGAAAGAAGACGTATATGAACTGTATGTTGCATACCACAAGAAATTTGCATTATTAAATATATCCTTCATTAAATATCTAATTAAAACTAAAATTATTAATGATTTGGGTCGAATTTTAACGTTATTTTAGCCAGTTCAGTATTTTTGCTTTACTTCCCTCTGACACAGACAAGTTTTACGGCGACGATGGGACAGAAAAGGTCTAGGAATGGAAAGGAAGCGGCCGTGGCCTTAATTAAGTTACAGCCCCAGCATTTACCTGATGTGAAAATGGGAAACCACGGAAAACCATCTTCAGGGCTACCGACAGTGAGATTCGAACCCACTATCTCCCGGATGCGAGCTCAGAGCTGGGCACCCCTAACCGCACGGCCAATTTACCTGGTTGGCCAGTTTTTAGGTCCTCTTTAGGGATATTTTCAGATCATTTTATGATTGATCTTTCTTAGGCAATTTATAGCTCTTCAACTTTCGAGCCCAAATAATCACACAAGTGAGACGCAAAATAACAATGTCCCTTCGCTTGCTAATAACTCGACTGGTAGAATGGTAAATACAATATAAAATATTTCATCAAAACTTGTATCGTCACAAGACAGCGATAACGATCGCTGTGGCCGAACAGAGGTTCACCAGTGGTATTAACTTAATGCTAATTTTACTGACTTACGTAAGGTAGCGCCTATTTCTTGAATATTATTCAAAGTATTGCAGTGTTACATTATATTCAAATCCTAGTATCTCCTCCCTGAAAATTCAAAGCAGAATCCACGTATAACGTATAAGTTTTAAGATACAGTTCCAATTCTTGCCAGTTTGAAAACTATTCTAAGTGTCGACTTCACATTTCAAGCATCGGCCTAAGTCCCTTGAAAACAGTTCCCGATGGGTGAAAAAACGACAGAGTCCCTCCAGTACAACACTCCCTAACAAAATGATGCAGGCTCTACCTGCCACAACCAACCGATACCTATTACACATCGGCCCTGGATCATCTCTTAAATAGCAAATCTGACTCGAGCTAGAAAGTCATATGGTTATTGCGTCATGACAGCCAATTTTCTCCTCCGTTGGATTTCGCAACTGAAATTTATGTTTACATCATTAATAAAATTCCTGCTATCTCAGATTTAATTCGTGGAGTTTAAGAGGTCATATAGATGAAAACATTGCTTGTACTCTGTTTTGCTCTCCTAGGGACATACGTCACCAAAGGTCAACAATTTGAACAGTCATATTTTCCCACCAAAACCTTTCTCATACTTGAAGTATAAACGAACGTCCATTCTGAGAAATTATCTTGTAATATCAGCACGTCGTCTAGCCTAAATATCCATTTTTTCATCGTTAAAATTCGACAAGCCATGGTGAATCACAAAGTTTTACGAACAGTTTAGCCAGATCTCAGACTTAGAGAATGGTAATCTGAAGCAATTCAGTCATCCAAGGAGGTCACGAAAGCACGTGACTCGCGGCAAATAAATCAAACGTAGGTGAAATGAATGATATCGATAGCCTGCCCGCTCTGATTTAAACATGGCATCCAGAAACGGTGACGTAATTATGGTGCACTATCTTCGGCTAGTGAGGATAATGTGTGCAATACAGAACGTCTCATGCCAGGTGCACGAAACATCTTGATATAGTTCAGTTTTAAGATAATGAATGCTATTCAACATTTTGTAAATTGTCATCATTGCTTACAAAATAAACTAACCGGAATGAGTTGGTAATTGATGCAGGAGATCTTAACTGTCGCATAGATGTTATGTCCCACAAATCGGAAATGGTGCTTGACTTCTTACAAGCCGAAGGTTTGACCTTAATAAATAAACAACAAGAGAAAACTTATGTCTGTCCCAACGGAAGCAGCACAATAGACCGGTGTTGTCTAACCTACACTCTGTTCAGTCTGTCAACCAGACGATCCTGAACAGAATTGAAAGGAAACATCTACCAGTAGCAACGACCTTCCTACTTAATCAGAAACATATTACCCCTCATAAGATAACCTCCAGTCCAGGGTATTGGACACGGACCTTATGAATTCAGATAAAGAACCCGTCATTTCAATTAACAATCTATAACGAGATGGTCACATTAATATAGCGACACGTGAAATGGAGACAATTATTCACAATGCAACGACGATAGTTAAAACAGACAGGAAGGCAAAACCATGGTTCGATATTACCTGCTACAGAACTCGACAGGAGGTCTTACACTATCTTCATGTTGTTAGATATTCCCCAACAAATGTTACTCTTCATGATTATGCTGAGAGACGAAAGGAATATAAGAATCTCATTAAGCTCAAAAAGGCAGAGTACTATGAGAAAATAAGTAAGGAACAAATTGAAAAGGCTAAAAGTCAACCACACAGACCAAGAATATCGAAATTCTCTCATGATATTCCGATGGAAATCTGGGTTGAACACTCCTCCGAGGTCCTTCGACCTAACGATACAAGACCTGTTAAGAGATTCGAAAAGATATTGGAATTTGATAACTCTCTGCTATTCATACAAGACGAAGTAAAATATATAATCGACAAGCTGAATGTGAAGAAAGCTTGCGTATCAGATAACATTTAAAATGAACACATAAAAGTGCGGCTTCTGTTCTTCTGGAATCGTGGGCACTTCTGTTCAATGAATGCCTACGACAGGGTTGTATTACAGATCATTGGAGAACCTCTACTATAAAGCTCTTTTACAGGGGTATAGCCTTGGAATGTACTCTTTTGAAACTATTAACCAAACTTATAACAGGAAGACTAAAGACTCTAGTAGAAAGTTTTCTTCCTGAAGAGCAATTTGGCTTCAGAAAAAGTCGATCGACTATTAATACAATTCAGTGTTTACAAAATGATATTTACGAGGCTCTCCAGTTTAAAAGAGGGAATTGGTTACGGTGTTTGTGGACTACACTAAGGCTTTCGACTCAATTAACCGATTAAAATTGATAGATAAATAAACAAATTTATTGGGTGAGAACAACCCTTTAGTTCGTATAATTAATACCATTTAGGCAGAAAACGGACTTCAAATTAACGCCTCTGTATCCATATCTACAGGAATTGATCAGACAATTGGGGTATTACAAGGGGATCCCTTGAGTCCTATATTATTCAACACTGCGACCCATGATGTGATGCAATCAATTAAGACGAATGGGGTACAAACCTACATCTACGCTGACGATATGGTCCTCGCATCAGCTTCTAAAGATGCACTTCAGGAAGCCTTCGTCAAGTTACTAGTTTGGGCTCGAATCAACGAATTGAATATAAACAAAAATAAAACAGTAATGATGACATTCAAACGAGGTGGGAGACGCAGTAAGTCCGAGACCATTACGTACGAAGGTGAAGAGCTGGAAACAGTAAACAAATTTAAATATCATTCATAACGTTTCAAACTTACGGAAACGACTCTTGCTATTCACGATATTCAGCACCTGCAAAAATTATCTCTGAGAACTGCACTAGCGTTATTTAGGATAAAAGTAAAACAAATAATCACATATGTACTTCATTTAAAGTGGGAACATCTCACTAAATCAAATTTGAAAAATATCGAGAAGCTGAAGGCTACTTTTCTGAAAGGGGTGCTTTGTGTTTCTAAGTGGACACCATCCAGACTGGTCTATGAATTATGTCGAAAACTAATGTTCTTGGAAGACCTGAGATTCAGCCTGTCACTACCACCTACGACGCCTTATCACGAACTACTGCAAGAGCATTATCGGAAGAAAGCAGAGATTTGGAGTGACTTTTACTCTACTGACTCTATGATCAGCAGAGAATGGTCAGTTTCCAACTACGGGTTACATCATGTTGTTACTAGATTTGCGGTGCACGGTTTTCACCATAAAGTTTGCCGCACAACCAAGATTCATACACCTACCGTGAACTGTGTATGCTCTCTCTGCGATAATACTTCTGATCGATACCATCTCGATAAGTGCCCGAAGAGGAAGTCCTTGAAAGAACTATGCGACTAGTTATTTATTCCTTATTTATTGCAACATATGGCTATTGGCTGCAATAAATTCTGTTATTAAATAAATGTCGAACTCAAATGGCAAGCAACATTTCAGTTAATGATGTGTCACCAGTGAGGAAGCATTCGTGTGGTGTTCTGAAGAGTGCAGTGAAAGTCCTTTATGCAGGAAAGTCAGTGGTGACATATAATCATGTGCCCATGAATGATTTTACGATTGGGTGGATTGTCAACAAGGGATAGTGTTAGGCCTGCAACTTATGAACTAAGATGGTGTGTTTCAGACGTAAAATTGCTTCAGACCATCCATGTTCTGCAACTGGAGCCGATCACCGATATCTCCAACACTCGGTGCGTAGGAACCACCAACATTGAATACCAGGGTACTTAATTCGGTGTTCGTGGTGCTTACAGCACGTCGTACGGCCTATCAAGCTGTTAAGAAAACGAAACTTCATGTCAGTTTTCATTCCCAGTGTTTACTGTGAGGTTAGTCGCTTGATCATCAACCACCAGTCAATCAATCATCAGTGATATACTGCCGCCCACTTGTCAAATATCCTGTCTACCTCGTATCGCCTTAAACTATGTCGTACAGTACAACTCGTTACAATAGGGCTATACATTAAGACTAATATACTCACATGAGTTGGTACACGTCGTTTTTAATAACTAATATTGCATGTATTTGAGCTCGGTGTGGTGGTGGTGGTGGTGGTGGTGGTGATTGTTATTTTAAGAGGAACTACAACCAGGCAACTATCGTCTGTTAACACTAATCAGAGTGAAAATAGGAAAAGGTCCGACACTTCGAAAAATTAAGGTATAGCCACAAGAAAGGCAAGGGCCACGAAGGGCGCGAAAATCAAAGACTATCTAGGCTTCGCAAACCTAATACCGTCAGAATCAGAAAACAGAAAGAGTTGACTAAGAGAAGAAGATGAAAAACGAGAAGCCTGGCCCAAGTAAGTGGAAGCAATAGCAGACACAAGTAGGGGAGCCATGGCGCTCCCTCGTCCCCCATTTTAGTCACAGGCAGGGGATATCATGGATGTTATCTTACCTTCCTCACCCACAGGGATTTTTAGCTGACACAATCGCACGCAACTCTTTTGAATAAAATGCAATATCTGAAATATAGTGTCCAGGATAAAATAATGTTATGGCGTATCTATATGAACTCGTCGATTTCGTGGATCACCGTACACATGCTACGATTTTTCAGTGCTCCAAAATACAGTGTGGGGTCCGTAGAAGAATTTTCTATTTGACACCCATGGGTGACATGCACACATGAGTATGCGATGATGAGAGTGAGGTAGGGGTGAATTGCAACACGGTGTCATCACAGAGCTTTTCCCTGTCGAATAACACCAATGGGTGTGCTAAAAATTTAATACCCTCATCCGACGGGTGAATCACCATCAACTCTGCGGAAAGTTTTGGAACTGAACCCACGCTTCTGGCAAGCACCTCTCCTATTCTGCCGGCCAACTTTCTCATGGCGAGATTTTTTTACCAACGGGACTCGAATCAGCTAACCGCGACGTCAGAGTGGTGGTGGTGCTGATGGTGATTATTGTTTTAAGAGGAAGTACAATCAGGCAACCATCCTCTATGTAACACTAATCAGAGAGAACAAATGGAAAGGATCCGACGCTTCGAAAAATGAAGATATCGGCCAAAGGAAGGCAAGGGCCACGAAGGGCGTGAAAATGAAAGACTCCTTAGGATTTCCAACCTAATACCGTCGGGATCGGTAAAGAAGAAGAGTTGACCACAGCAGGTCGGTTAGGAGAGATGAAAGTGAGGAGTCTGAAAAAAGTAAGTGGAAGCAATGCCTCGACTCAGCTGAGGGCCCCGTGGTCGCCAACCCACGCTCCCTAGTTGAAAGCCCCTGGGGGCCACGGTGTCAGACTTAAATTATTTGACGCCTTAACAGTCATGTCCATCAGGCGAATGGCTCCATTGTAATGGAATATACCTTGCATGTCTCTCATGTATTTGGACATCTTCGCTCGTTGTGCTGTTATTACCTACATGGAGCACCTTAATACTTTCCCAGATATGAACCGCTGTGACATTGTCTCCAATTAAATACAACTCAACGTGTATCTGCATGTATATGTTTACGTATTGGTGTTCGATTATAACTCGTGAAATTTTGGACGGATTATTATATGATTTTGACTGTTGCCTAGAAGATCCCCTGGGGAAAGTTTCTATGCATAAAGTCAAACAGTAACGGTTTATGCGAATGAATAGAAGTAATTGACTGCACACGAAGGATTTCTCGGCTTACGCTGCCTAAACCATTTTTTTCTAGGGGCTTTACGCCGCACCGACACAGATAGGTCTTATGGCGACGATGGGATAGGAAAGGCCTAGGAGTTGGAAGGAAGCGGCCGTGGCCTTAATTAAGGTACAGCCCCAGCATTTGGCTGGTGTGAAAATGGGAAACCACGGAAAACCATTTTCAGGGCTGCCGATAATGGGATTCGAACCTACTATCTCCCGGATGCAAGCTCACAGCCGCGCGCCTCTACGCGCACAGCCAACTCGCCCGGTGCCTAAACCATCAAATGCGTGCAGAAACTATAATAATAAGGATGGTAGGTCATAAAATAAAGCAAAACAAAGTTACATTCTTATAGGCACTGAAGGGTCTTGGAGGGCTGGAAGGTTCACTATCCGTGCCCTCGGCACTTGGTGGGGTAAAGTGGATGGAACATAACATTTCATGGAGAAATATGTCCCGGAACTCCATACCTATCTCTGGAAGTTCGATCACTCTTACAGTTCATATCTTTGTTAACATTGGACACCCTGCCCTAAATGCGGGAAGAGTGTTATATAAGTCTAGCAGTAACGATTTCTGAGAAACAAATTACAGATGACTCCATGTGACAATTTTATAGGCTTACGCTGCCTGAACCATATAACATATCTACAAATTGTATGGTGAAAAATAGCAAAGCATACAGCGTTTTACAAAACTATTACGTGGGACCACATACGAATATTTGTAAATATTCTCTCAGGCCAGGGGATCTCTTTCGAAGAAGGAGATGTGTGGCCCTCCGTGGTTCAGGCGACAGTACCCCGGCTTCTCACAGCTGGGTTCCGTGGTTCAAATCCCGGTCACTCCATGTGAGATTTGTGCTGGACATAGCGGATGCGGGACAGGTTTTTCTCCGGCTACTCCCGTTTTCCCTGTCGTATTTCATTCCAGCAACACTCTACAATATAATATCATTTCATCTGTCATTCATTAATCATTGCTCCAGAGGAGTGCGACAAGCTTCGGCAGCCGGCACAATTTCTATACTCGCCGCTAGATGGGAGCTTCATTAATTCCATTCCAGACCCGGTCGAATGACTGGAAACAGGCTGTGGATTTTCAAGGAGATGTGCGGAAAAGGTGAGAGGATTGGCGGCCGTGGCCTGTACTAAGAACTGCCCCGGCATTCGCCTTAGTGAAGGTGAACGGAAAACCACGGAAAACCGTTCTCCGGACAGCGACGGTGGGGACAAGCCCCTCTCCGTCTACCGAATACAGAGTCGTAGAGCGACGGTGGAGCGTGGCCACCCCTCCTCTGCTCGGTTGATCGTTCGTATTACTCTGCAACGATGAAAAGAACTTGCGCAAAGCTCACTTCTGTGCGTATTCTCTCCGAGTGAATGCGTGGCATTTTAAAGGAGTGCTGGAGGAGGTCACATTCGTCCGGCCACCGTACTGTGCACACTGAATGCGCGGTGACAAGAGTTCCCTTGTCTCTTCTGTATCTGTTTTCGCGCTCTTGTTGTTTTGTCTGTTTCATACACATTTCATTTCTTTAGCTCTAGTCCTATAATCCTTTCTCGCGTAGTAAAGGATTTTATGTATACAGTGCTGTGTAGCATGTTATTCTAGTGATAGTGTCATTTGAGTGTAGTTATGGCAGCTACTTCGAAGTCTGTTTAGGAAATCTGGATGGCCATGAGTTGGACAAGCCTGAGAAGTAGTCTATAACGTAGCTGCTTCCCTTCGAGGACAGAAAACCGTTCGTAATATTAATTATATTGTATATTGTTTTGGCTTCAACAAGTGAAGCAACGGGGGTTTTAAAGTCATTGGTGAAACGTATAATAACAGAAGGGAAGACGTCTATGGCCAAGGATCGTCTGCAGTTTCCTACACGTGATGGCAATGAAACAGTCCATAAGAAAAGGATCGAAACAGACGACTTCGCAGAAGGTGTGGTACGTCGAAAAATAAGTGAATTTTACGTAATGAAGAAAGAAAACTATCTACATTGAAGAAATTGAACAGTGTATTAAAATCAGAAAATATACTGTACTTGACTGTAGCTGAGAGTATCTTCGAAGATTATTGAAAGAGATGGGTTTTCCCGTGAACCAGGTGCCATAATTCTCGAAAGCTGTTGATAGAACTTGATATCGTGGCATGGAAGGGAAGGTATCTCAGAAAAAATCGTTAGTACAAAGAGAATTGTTGAAAAATAGTATATTTAGAAGAGACATGCCTTCGTTCCAGTCACTCTGTCCCATCATTCTGGCAATCTGATACAGAGCTGGGAAAATTACAAGCTATAGGGAGAGGTCCTCGCATTATTGTGCACGCTGAGGGAGAGGAAGGCTTAGTAAACAACGTCTTATTGATATTCAAATCAAAGCAAAACACATGGGGACTACCATGACGACATGAACTTACTAATTGTTCAACATGGGTAGAAAGGTAACTGCTACCGAACTTACGTCAAAACAGTGTGATAGTATTCGATAACGCTAGTTACCACAGCGCATAAGAAAATAGGAAATCAAGACTATCGTCGCTCAAAAAATGCATTGTCGTTTGGCTTATGCACAACACCCTCTTTCCTCTGTGTGTTCGCTTATTGGAAGAGTATATTACTTTAAAATACGGTTTACAGCTTTGGGAGTTGTAAATGGATCCCTTTAACTCCATACTTAATACTTTCAGTCATTTTACTTTCCTTCTTTAGTTGCACTGCATTTCCAGCATTAATGAAAGCATAACCTCAACCGATGAGCCTGACGGCAGCTAAATACAGTGTGTGACAACTAGTGTCGGGATTTTAATTTAATCAATTTAATTGAGAACAAGAAATAATTGATACTATGAGTGAAAACTGTATTTAAAACTCAAAATTGCTGTGTTTTAACTTCCTTTTTTTCCCTTTTCTTGGCCCTTTTCCCTTTTATTCCTACATCTGCGCTTTTCTTAGAATATGGATATTTATTTCAATTTGAGGGAAAATACCTACATGAAATACAGATGCAGGCTAAGGGAAGAATTTATTTCACTTTGAGGGAAAATGCCTGCATAAAATACTGATGCAACCTAAAGGAAGAATGAATTAACACGGATTATATACCGAACGCACCACAGAGTTGAACTCACCCACTGCATTCCCTCACCCCACCCGCAGATGTTGTTGGATTCGTCGCATCCCCTCCAGAATGTGTGAAGCAGTTAGAGTCGCTTGCTCCCTTCAGTAGTAGTGATGAGCGATACCGTGATTTGTGAGTCACAGTGTGAATTTGATATCGTGATTTTCTGATATCAGTGATTTTTAGTCGTGAAATGATCACATTCACCGCATCGCCCGTGCTGCTTGTTATTTGTAGCTTGTGATTCCTTTTGCTTGTGAACAAGAGAATGCCTTGTTATTGCGACTAGGCTCTCTCTGTGAAAACATTTGTAAGAAAATCAGCCACCTAAGGTTTTGTATTCAATAAACAGCCTACAATTTGGTTGCATTACAGACATGACCGTTGCCAGTTTACTTCTAGGCGTACAAACATAATTAGATTATTATTTACGTTTGTTTTTTGTTGACATACTGAAGTTCAACCAATATGTCAAGAAGAAAAGGATCAATATTGGCAACAGTCGTGCTTTGTACCGCAACCGATTATTTGGTATGTGCTAGGAAATGAAATTCTACACATTTATCTGGCACAATTGAAAAATATAATAATGAATAACTATTCTCACCCACTTAAATGTAAAGTTAAGGATACCACTGCACCTTTCCCTAGATACCAGTAGAGGCAGTAATTTAGAAAGATGTAAGGTCTGTGAAGCTGCGTGAAGGCAATTGGGAAGCTACGGTGCGCAGCGGCCGCAGAGGCAAGGCAATACAGTTGGGGGATGTGGCGTGCTGACCACACGGCTATTCAATATCTGCAAGCCTACAGCTAGGCAGCAGCTGTTATTGAAAGCCAAGGCCTTTCAAGGCCTGGAGTGTTCTTATTCTTAATTAACTTTGGAGTAATAGTGGTTTAAATGAAATCATTCAAAATTACAAAATGTATTATTTAGCTATTCCTTATCTTAGTCTATAATTTTCATCACATTATTGTGTTTTACATTTCACAAGAGAACAGGCAGCATGCTGATACTGCCAGTTACAAAGCAAAACCAGCAATGAAAAGTGACATTGGACAGACTCTGCTCACACAACGTATACCTCCCACAACCCATAGTATTTTCTATGCTGATATGTTTAGAACTCTACTTACTGAAAATATCCCCTGGAGTGCTGTGCACAGTCCTGTTTTCAGAGATTTGTTTACAGAAATATACCAACAGCACATACCTTCAACATCTAAATCAAAGAAAAACTGCTGAGATGTTTGTTACTAAGAGGTAATTTTGTCAGTCAGGGAGGATATTTGAGAGTCTTGTATACGATTGTGTGTGTACAAAACCACCAAATCTGTGAGCAGGTACATTGCTTATCTTATAGTAGGAAAACTGGAACCCAACTGGCATCTACTGTTCTCCTTCTTTGGTCTAAGCAGCTTCAGAAAATAGAGCATAGTATTGTGTGCATTATCAACAAGGGGTTGCAATTGTAATACCCTGGGAGTGTTGATGATCATAAAGTACTTCTCCTTGTCTCCGATGCTGCTTCCTACATGATTGCTACTTCACCTCTCCTCGAAACTTTCTACCCTTCTTTAATATTCATGTTACTTGCATGGGCCATGCCTTGTATAGACTCACAGAAACAGTTAGGGCCAAGATTTTTGCAGTAAATGATCTGATTTCAACAATGAAGAAAGTGTTCTGTAAGGCTCCGTCAAGAATAGCCATTTTCCGATAGAAATTCCCCTCTATTCACTTTCCACCACAAAATACACGTGTAGAATTGTAGGACATGAAACCTTCTACAAAATTGTCCGATTTAGTTGTCAAGAGTAGAAACTCCGCGTTACGTATGGAAGAAGACTTCCTGATACTCGACTTAACGCTGTTTGAATTGGTATTTCCATACAAGAGCAGACGGTGATAGAAGCTAACATTAAAAAGCTGCATAACATATTATTACAACCTAAACATCTTCGGAAATATAATGATTCATTATTGAGGGACAAATATGAGAACAAACATAACATCAGCTGCGTATACTTTGCATTAATCAGTACTGGACATATTATCTTCCAAAAAGTTTCATCTAACCTGTGACAGTCAAGGTTATATAACATATATTCAAATCCATTTCACTACAATATCTAACATTTTTCTCTTCCACTTAAAGATGTTTTGACACAAATATGTCTTACGGCTCGGGATCAACTGAAAATTTGTGTGACGGAAGTGTAACCCCTGCAACAGTATAGGCTGTAATGTAAAGTATAGGTGGATGGTCAGACAATCTTATCTAGCAACCGTAAAGGCTGTGTCTTATGGCTGGTTGCCATCTGAAATCAGCAGCCGTTGATAGATGGGCATGACCGAGATACATATTTATGATCGTTTGACTTTCGAAAAGGGAAAAGTGTTTTTATACCAGGCGGCCCGCGAGCGCCTTACGTTCTACTTATAAATGTCCCGCGTGCACAAGTGATGAATGGGATGTTTACACACTGATTTTCACAGGGACACTACTACCAGCAGGAAGGTTACATCAGAATATGAAGAGATAAGAACCGGACGGTCTTTCGCCACATGTTCCTCAGTGCTGCCCGTCTAATTGCATTAGTAAACCTCGTTTTCGACCGCATAGTTCTAGGCTGGTGTAGGATACAGCAGCATTATATTTTCAGTCTGCCTATCGGTAATGATTACTGTATTCAGCAACCACGAATACACAGGCATCATTTTAATGTATGGAAATTCTGGTCGGAATGCAGCCGAAGCTCGAAGACGGTACGCACAGGAGTTTCCAAACAGACATCTGCCTTCTTACATACGTATTTCTCCAAGCAGTATTAGTTTTCTTCCTTACAAACAACTCTTTTATAGAGTGGAATGTCTACAAGCGTATGTTTATTAAATAGTTATTAAATATTCTTTTCTGCACCCTGGCGTATTTACCAATACGCCCTGTTATGGAACGTGTGCAGTAAAATGGCTGCTATTTGTTTTACAACATACGAAATACAGAACGTTGTAGCGCTCCTTCGAAAACAAGTGATTAGGCATACCATTCATCACTGTTGCATGCGGGACACGTGTAAGTTGAGAAAGTACGGCGCCCGCGGGCCTTCTTGTTCAACTCATGGAACACAATCGCTAGGATTCGTAAAACATGTTCGATGCAGATGGAGCCACGGATAAAACCCAGTTATATTTAACATTCCTTATTTGATTTTTCTTATCTGAAAACATCCCTCAAGCATTTACAGCCGAATGGCATGTGGTTAGTTACTACAGTATTTCAAGAAAAGTTAGGTGACTTGAAATGTGCTAAGGGCTGCAAGCATTGTTCTTAAATATACAAACTGATCCTTCATGCACGTTATGGAAGGATAGCTTATGAATACGTTAGTAAGTCCCAACCGTTCACAATAGTTCTCAAAATAATTATCATTGGTCCCGCTGCCTCTTTCCATTGAGCATATTATAGCCTTCGTCACTTTGCATTGTCAAATACTGAAATATATTTTCAGATTAATTTTGTCTTTACACCTTGTTTGCTTGTCAGTAAAAAGGAAATTAAAGATCACGTTTGATTTTTATTTTACATATATGTCAGGACATTGGCCAACATTGTAAATGAGACAGTTTTGATATAGGTTTTGCTATTACTGTCACACCTTTAAAAGAATTCATTAAAATATTCCTTTAGCATTTTACCTTGAAAGCTAATACTGCGAATTCTTCTTTTTCATTTATTATTATTATTATTATTATTATTATTATTATTATTATTATTATTATTATTATTATTATTCACTCTTGAGCTGTGCTAGTTATGGATATGAACAAAGATAAAGATTCTCAAAGACCATATTAAACCACACCTTTAACATTTCACCTTCAAATTGGGTCACCTTCTTACTTCCTCCTCTTCTTCTTCTCGTATTATTACTGACTGATTGTTAAATTATTAAATGGATTAAAAGAGAAGATTAAATGCTGCCTCACAAAACAGAAATATAAATTTACGTATGTATAAATAGAAGCACTATGCATTAACTGAACTGAGGAAATCCATTTATAATATCAGATTTCCCAGTGGAGATCTCATTTTGCCGTTTCGAGTGGTTCTCTAAAGCATCTTTCTGCTAGAGTATCACTGTCTGTCTTCGTCCATTATGGCAGCTTGGTTGTTATTCATATCAGAAGTTACTCCCTACGCCTCTCGCATCGTGACAAACTACTTCAGTATTACATACCACTGCGCTGGTCTTTTACAATTTTGCAGTTAAAGAGTATAAAGTTGAATGCAAAACATTGTTCAGTGTAGGTTTAGAATTTATTAGCATATATAATATCAACTAGCTAATTTAAAGGAATATGTATCTATAACGAACCAAATATACAGGGACGAGGATATAAATAATGCATAAGACCAATAAAGTTGAAAAAGACAGTCTTGGTTTGTGATGAATTCCGACTGCACCTGGCCAAGATTTGCATTATAAAGAGCTGTTATATAGCGGGCGGAAAATTAATAATGGAGAGGGAAAAAAGAACAACATTTGCATATCTCGCAAAATGATTGTTATTAATGAAGTTTCTAATAGAGTTTACCTTTAAGAGATTGAGTGGTTCTTGGAAGGAACAGCTTTCGCTTATTTCTTTAGTTCGCTCTTAAGCTGTCCCAGTTATGGAAAAGAACAAAGATAAAGATTTTCAAAGATCATTTGAAAGAACACCTTTAGCATTCCACCTTCAAATTTAGTTCATCTTCTAACTTCCTCCTCCCTTTCTTCTTTTTATGTTAATTATTCTTATAAATCATTCCACAATATCTTGTAGCTTGAGAAAAGGTGTGCAATGTGTTACATACAAATCACCATTTCCAAGGCTTAAGCGATATCAGTAGGCAACAAAGCTAAGAGGGTCGAATGCCATGTAGGGAGACGGAGGTGAAACAAGTGGAACACTTCAAGGAATATTCGCGAAGTATGGCCCGATCCGTAATCAGTTCATTGTACCCGTATTCAATAAAATGATTAAGCTACATTTCCAGTTGTATGTGATAAAGTTGTAAACTCTATAAAGTTTATTTTTCGAACTTTTGCTCTCAACATAGTTTAGCAACTAAACGCCAACCACTCAAACATTAAATTAAACTTTTGCATCAAGTGACGAACTGCCACATCTGAGTCGACTTATGCATCATAATTGTAGGTGTTTGTGAAAGATGAGTGTTGACGAATATGACCAATATAACACACAAAATGGTACTCGACAGAATGTTATACGTTTCTTTAAAAAAAAGTGACAGGAGACAGAGACGAGCGCAACGTAGGTGGTACATTCGCAACGATTCAATAGTGCCTGAGGTTTCACATAATCCATACAGTGAGTGATATATATATAAAAAGTGTCCCTTCTCAACAGATTGTGTTGTCCATAGTGTATAGCAAGAACGGAGTGAATTGCGAAGGAAAATTTAATCAATGCTTGCTCCTCTGGGAGACTCCATTTTGGTCAGGGAAATTTTTTACTAGCAAATAACAGCTCAATTTTGTTCCAATGAAAGTTTATCTCATTGGCTGACGTTTAGAAATTAAACAATACCGAATAACAGCTTAACTAGAATATACACATCGACTGATTCGGATAGGATTGTGCATTTCAATATCTAACAACCTAAGAATAAATAGTTCATTCATCTTTCTTTTCTTTAAATTCCAAGCGTCATGCCGGCCAATTCGGACAACGAACCAATTTCAACAAACAAAAACGAATCAAATTGTGGTGCATGCAATAAAATATTTGAATCTCAATGTAATGCTATTCAGTGTGAAGGCCCTTGTAACAAACTCATGAACGGAGCATTTGAAATGATGAAAAGAGCAAAGTGTAAACTCATTTGGCTTTTTGACGTCAGTAACCCAGAACTTTTAGATTTTAAAGAGAAAAAAATCCGCTGAATGAAATGAATGAAAAAATAGAAAATATATTGCCCTTTCTTTCTACAGACATGACTACAATAATTGAAAGACTCTTGAAAAACTTCTAAATCAAAAACAAAAGTCAACGGTTATAAACGATGGTCCTAAAAGGCCAGCACCTACAATTCCTATCCAACAAATAACACAAAATCATGTCCCTCAGAACTCTAAACAAGATACTACTACATCTGCTCATCAAGATATAAACAGAAGGACGGGAGAAGGAAGAAACTATACAGAAGCATTGAGAAGAAATGAGATCCCGCGATACCCCAAGGCAACAATACTGTAGGCACAATGCAATCAACCGAAGGGGAACTTCAGGTTGGAACTAAACATGCTTGGCTATATGTCGGCAAGGTACATCATGATACAACTAAAGAGAAAATAGAACGACATTTACACAAACAAGGAGTTACCACTGTAATTGAATGTGAAGAATTGCAAACTAAAGGTTACCATAAGGCATTCCGCATAGGAATATTATTTACAGATCTTCCAAAAGTGGAAAATGCGGAATTCTGGCCCAGAGGTGTCCTTGTAAGGTGGTATAGATTTCGACGCTCAACAGGGGCACGCTTAGATTTTTAATCTACTTTTGTGGAATGTCGAAGGTCTAAAAATCTCCTCAAATTGATACCTGACGACTCATTAACAAGACAAGATATACTAATTTTTACGGAAACCTTCTTAACAGACGACATGGGTCTTCAAGGATTCTATCCATTTCATGCACTTGCAAAACAAAAGGAATTAGGCAGACCGTTAGGTGGTGTCTCCTGCTATTACAAACCACGTTTCGGAAAAATTCAAGAAGGATTCAATGATGAAAATATTATAATAATACGTTCCTATCTGATTACAATAGCAGGCCTATACCTGCCACCCGATACATCCATACAAGACGTTATAGAAACTACAATGGGAATAACAACAAAAATTGATACACCAAGAAATATAATAATAGCTGGTGATTTCAACTGCAGAATAGATATTCAGAATCAGAGAAAAAGAGATTATTTTGCAGACAATGGATGAAGAAGTTTTCAAGCTAATCAATAAGCCAGAAGATAAAACCTATTTAACATCAAACGGATGCAGTACAATTGACCTTATATTTTACAGAGGTCAACGGATGAAAATCTTAGATTACAACTTAAGCACTCTCAAATCAATTATCGCGTTCATAAAACATTGTCCAGTATTAATAAAAGTGGAAAATTTATCTTCTGCGAAATAAACTACCAGCCACATCACTCTGGCACAAGAAAACTAGATGAAACGAAGCTGGCTGTAGCCTTGGGACAAGTGAGTACTATCGAACATCACTTGAAAATAATGAACTAGACGCAGGGGCTAGGACATTGTAAAATATCATTCTAGACGCAGTTATTCCATATAAAGAGAGGAAATCCAAAATATGGTTTGATTCAAAATGCTTTCAAGAAAGACAACGAACTTTACATTTCTTAAGGATCGCAAGAGAAACTAATCGACAAGAAGATCTCTTAAAATACTCTTTGGCTAGGAGGAAATATACAGACCTCATACAAAAGGAAAAGTTAAACCATTTAGAAATTAAAGCTAGAGAACTTGCAGAGGAAGCAAAAAGAGATCCATTTATAGCACTGAGAAAAAGAAAATCTGGACATGCTAATAACATAGACATGCAGACTTGGGAATCCCACTTCAACAAAATTCTAAACATTTCTGGTGTCCATCTGGCCTTCAATTTAGATTCTAATAATAGTGAAAATATTAATTCACAAGATTTTACCAGTGCTGAAGTGGAACAAGTTATTAAATCAGTCAAAAGCAAAAAAATCTGCAGGTCCTGACCACATATTTAACGAACATATAAAACAAACGGTAGATCTATTCTTGGATATTTGGACAAAGTTATTAAATAAATGCGTTGAACTTGGAAACATCCGCAATAGTTGGAGGAAATCGACAGTCAAAGTATTATATAAAGGCAAAGGGGTGTCGAACTGGAAAATAATATATTAAAAATACTTACCAAGTTACTGACAAATAAATTAACTGAAGAACTGGACAACAATTTGCCAGAGGAGCAATTTTGTTTCCGTTAAGGCAGAAGCACACTACACGCAATAAAAAACCTGATTGATGATATAGAAGCATCTTTGAGACATCCAAAATGGAAGCTCTACTGTGTATTTATTGATTATACAAAAGCGTTTGATCTACTAGACAGACAACTACTAATTCAGAAACTCGAAAAAATTATCGGGAAAGTATACCCATTAGAAAAATTATTAAGAAATATTCTAGCATTCAGCTATGTAATTATTAATGACTCCACATCAAGTTCTTCTGAGATTATTCAAACAAATGGAGTCTTACAGGGAGATCCCATCAGCCCACTGATGTTTAACATTGCAACCTCTGACATTGTCAAATCAATTAAGGATATATCAAATTTATCACCGTGTATGTATGCAGATGACATGGTCCTGGCCTCAAACAACAAAGAAGATCTTAAAAAAGGATTGGACAGCATAGTTGTCTGGGAAGATGATAATAAATTCAAAATCATCGATAAGAAAACAGTACAAATGATCTTCAGAAAAGGGGAAGTTTAGCAGCAAACGATAAAATACTTCATAAGAATAATCCATGAGAAATAGTCAACACATTTAAATACTTAGGTATTATTCTTCAAGCAACAATCAAATCCTTCAGAATCCATATAAAAGATAGATCAACAACAGCAATAAAAGATATTAATGATATACAAAACTTACAACAGATCTCACTAGAAACTGCCATGAAGCTTTATTATGCCAAAATTGTACCCAGCATAACATATGACATCGAAATCGTATGGCCCAAATTATCCTTCCGCGATCTTGCTACAGTGGTAAAAGTGAAAGCTCGGTTTTTGAAAGCTGTTTTAGGCCTATCAAAATATACCCATTCAAGACTCTCATACGAACTTACCAGAAAAACATTCTTCATAGAAGTTTTAAGGTTAAGTCACGGTTTGCCTACTACCATGAACTATGAAAAATTAATTAAAGACAGACAACGAAAAAGATCTGAAATATGGAGTGAGTTTTATTCCATTGATGCTATGACAACCAATGATTGGAAGCAAGCTAACTTTAACCTCAGACATAATATAACAAGGTTTGCAACTCATGGGTTCCACTACAAGATATGTGCGAACAAACGATTTCACGAACCCGGACAAACGTGTGTGTGAAAGATGTAACCTCCAATGCGACAGGTATCATGCTATGTACTGTGTGCTTAGAACAGAATCTTAGACAAAATTCTGTTCTTCCATGTAAATTTTTGAACATTGAGCACATTTTCTATTAATAATAATAAATGAGCTAAAATTTTTATGAAGTCAAATCGAATCATTAAATGAAAATTTTATTGGTTTATAAATGATGAAAAGGAAAGAAATCTAAAGGAACGGCAATAAATCATCAAATGACCAGGTGGCATTGTCTCAGATTACGACAATATATTTAAAAACCGGTAATGTTGATACATTGACAAGAAAATTCGTGACCTTCACTTTGATGTATAGTACTTCATATTTCACAGGGAAGATGAACACTACAAAGGATTTTGCATTTCTGTAAATACCTTGGAATCTATTTTTAGCACTTGGTCAAGTGTTGCTTAACACCATCCATTTGTACTTAACAAATTTCTACAGCAAGTCCCACAAACACGTTTAAGTAAATCTGAAGTGATTTAAAATGATTAGTCCAAACATTATTTATAGCAGTTTCCACTCCTATGTATTATTATAGCAACATATATCGAGGCTCATAAACATGTGCAATTAACTCTATTGGCAGATAAAATTGGTGCAATAAGTATTGATTGCAGTTGAACTTTCCATCATATTAATTTGGTTTTATAACATTATCAGTCATGCACGTCGTAAATTTTGATTGTAAGTGGAATTGAATCATGGAAGATAACGCGGTGTGTTCGTAGTTGCGATCAACGTTATTCTGCAAGAAAGAACTGAGTTCTCAGACGAGACTATCTTTACATTGTACAGAGATTCAATTCTTATAAAACAATGTATTGGTAGGTCCACGTGATTAATACTTATCATTAATAACAACATCCTAGAAATTTAGTAGAATGACGTCTTTACACCTTCTCATTTGATTTGCAGTGAATAATTTACTACAACATTCTCTAAACAGTAAAACAACATGCATAAAAAGTGAACACTCATTTTATTGTTACATCACTGTGTGTTTTTATGTGTACCTTTGTAAATGACATTCCACTTTCAAAGTGGTTAGATTAATTTGGATTTTAGCTGAAGATAGCCTAAATTAAAAGCCGAAACAAGTCCTAATATTTTAGTATATTTAGCACGATAAGTATTGAACAGATGGAATTTTCTTCCGCCCTTCAAAAGTCCGACTAGCACTGCCGGGTTTGAACCCACTATCCTAGGATCCGGAGGCCGACACTCTCCCACTGATCCACAGAGGCACCTGTATAGCCCATGGATGAACCTGAACTTATAAGCCAATTTCGGTGGTGGAGTCATGCGAGGTCGCATGGAGAATGAATGATAAGATACCTACGAGAATAATGGACGCATTGTTGTCGTTATTGTTTTATTGAGAAGAAGAAGTGGAAGCAAATGGAACGGAAAAATTACAGTGTATCATACAGCGACACTCTCCAGTCTCTATGGGACAAGTTGGTGAACGAGTCAAAGGGAAGCATTATAAGTGTAATCAGAATCCGACATTTCACTTCATGCTTCTTTCCGATGTCAGTACTGTCACAACGGCTTTTAGGAATATCCTATGGTGGCAGCACCGTCCAGACGAACTAACACCATCAATGTATCAGACTAACAATGGCTCCCTCACTTCATGTATATGAAATTTGGGCTGATGTTCGGTTTTCGAATAGTGAAAGTAATGATACGAGGGTTGGAACTTAAATAGTGGCAACACTGCTGTGGAGACGCTATACAACGGAATCTAATATTGTCGCTGATAGCACACGTTGGAGACATACATACCTTACTTCAGAGCAAATGGACTCGCCCTTCCCACATCACCTGCGTGCGCACAAGCGAGAGAAACACAGTCACGTGTGAGCTAGCGCTCTAACACATAACGTTGTCTCTATGTTTTCCAAACAGGAGCAACGGAGATGGATGAAGATTGAATGTGCCAGAGGTGGTACAGAACGACAGTGTCATCAAGGTATTCAAGAGGCTTGCGGGGACTCTGCATTGCCTTACAGAACAGTGGCACGTTAGGTAAAAGCCTTCAACGATGGTCGGCAAATTGTGGCGGACATTCATCGGGCAGGTCGTCCTGCGAGTGAAGAAGTAGTGCCGCGTTACTGGACAGTGATCGAAACCAGACGATTTGTGAGCATTCGCTTCAGAGCTGTTGCAGAGACTCGACAGGCAGTAGACCGCTCCATTCGCACCATCAACAGAACAGGCTCTACTAAACGTATATTACGACTTTCACATCGCTGGCAACGGGTTATACAGAATGCTGGTGACTACATTGAAGGACAGAAAAGGTAGCTAAGATGTAACTCTTTTATACCTGCTGTAAATAAGTAGTTGCTACTATTTAAGTTCCAACCTTCGTATTTGTTGAAATTCATTGATTAATTGTGATGTAGTTTGGCTATATATATATATATATATATATATATTGTCACAGCAGTAACACGATAACGCTCAGCCCCATACAGCATGTACAATAATCGTAAACCATCAAATACCTGTGTTCTGAGTGTCTTCCAAAGCCACCAGAGTTCACTTCCCAACACATGTTTGGACCACTCAAAGAGGCACTGGGAAGAACGACGTTCCGTTCGGATTTAGTTGAAGGACGGAAAGGGCGAACGAATGTCTGAGCAGAAAATAAAATGGCTAATTTCTAGAGTACACTTTGTAAAGGCTGCAGGACTTGCAGTGTACGTAACTGACATTAAATAGGAAAGATCACACTATCGCGTTTCACTATCGCTCAGTAAAATTAAATAACACTTAAATTAGCCTGAAAACTTATTTAAGATTATAATTTAATTACACCTCGAATGTTTTCATGCGTAATTTAATAAATGTTGCATAAATAACTAAGCATTTATTATATTCATTAAAGCTGGAATCGTTCTGTGGTATTAAGGCTGATGTCAATAAAATACCAGTTGCATTATGCCATGAATATTTAAGTTGCTTACTCGTATATATAGCGAGTCTCTTTCTTTCTTTCTTTCTTTCTTTTTAAATTCAGCTACTTTAGGGAGGAGTTAACTTATGGGCACATTATGTTCCTCTTATCTCTATGAGACCTTGTATTAACCTCATGAATATTTCCTTGTGGCATTACACACCGCATCTAGAATTGTAAATTTTGTGTTAAACCCTCTCACTTAAAAATGCACCAAGACGCGATGACGAGGCGAAACATGTTGGCATGCGCACTATATCTGCCATACACGACCAGAAAATGCTTCATAGTAACCGTGAAGTGCCGTGACCTACAGGAAAGCATCTATCACATTATCAATATTACTAGTGATGTTATTTAACATATATATGTAAACTGAACTTTGTTTGGGTTATTATAGTTATTTCTGAATTTCTGGAATAGCCATCTAGATCCATTTTTGGCTTTGGCCGGGTGTTCGAAGCCAGGTGACCTTCCACGCACCACGTAATTGCGAATTTGACACCAAGAAAACCTAGGGTTCGACTGGTCATTTGGTGGAAATGCAACAGCAAAGCCACAATATTATTGACACCCCATGAAGAGAGGTTACACTTGAGACTGTTAAATGGACCAAATTTTGTACTGGGTGCAGAAAATATGCCGCTTAAACCTGAAGTAAGCAATGTCTGATCTCAGAGATTGGCAGGTTCGATCCTGGCTCAGTACGGTGGTATTTGAAGGTGCTAAAATACGCCAACCTCGTGTCGTTAGATTTACTGGCACGTAAAAGAAATCCTGCGGGACCAAATTACGGCACCTCAGCGTCTCCGAAAACCGTAAGAGTAGTTAGTGGGACATAAAGCAAATAACATTGTTATTATTGATCTCAAAGAACTGGCTGACTTCTTGATTGGGAATATTTAACGAGGATGTAGAAGATATTGAGTAGATCATCGAGAGCTGAGTGCGACAAGTACTTCTCTCAAGTATTGTAAAAAAAAAAAAGAGAGTTAAAAATAGGTCAGTTAACCCGTCTTGATGTGCCGGTCGTTGTCATATTGCTTTCCCTGCCCTCTTCAGTGGTTTTAAGAACATTTAATGGGAAGCGCGTTATGGTACGCCGCAGCTCGTAGTCAGAACTAATCCATTCTGACGTCATTGTGCCGTCTGTTTGGTAAAAGTCTGTACATATATTCGCTTTCTTATCCTGCAATTCTTGATATTAGTTTGGTATTGTGTCGTAGAAGGCAATGGTAATTTTAATCGTAGTTCTTCTATATAGAACGGTTGTCTTGTGAGGTCATAGGTTATTCTCGAAGGATAGTTTTTTGCCAGGCAAGGAACATTTTTAAGGTACATGGTCTTGACTCTTTCTAATGTAGCTAGGTTTTCCTTCGATAGGTGTTCCCAGACAATGTCTAAGACGTATGTGAAGATGGGATTTGTTTGTACGTAGAATTTTTTCCTCTTAGCAGCATATACACTGACTGACAGACAGAGCAAATGCAACACCAAGAAGGAGTGGTCAGAACTTTATGCCAATTGCAGGGTAGACTGACGTCACTGAGGTATGCTCATGATGTGAAATGCGCCGCTGTGCTGCGCACGTAGAGAACGATAAATGGGACACGGCGTTAGCGAATGGCCCACTTCGTACCGTGATTTCTCAGCCGACAGTCATTGTAGAACGTGTTGTCGTGTGCCACAGGACACGTGTATAGCTAAGAATGCCAGGCCGCCGTCAACGGAGGCATTTCCAGCAGACAGACGACTTTACGAGGGGTATGGTGATCGGGCTGAGAAGGGCAGGTTGGTCGCTTCGTCAAATCGCAGCCGATACCCATAGGGATGTGTCCACGGTGCAGCGCCTGTGGCGAAGATGGTTGGCGCAGGGACATGTGGCACGTGCCAGGGGTCCAGGCGCAGCCCGAGTGACGTCAGCACGCGAGGATCGGCGCATCCGCCGCCAAGCGGTGGCAGCCCCGCACGCCACGTCAACCGCCATTCTTCAGCATGTGCAAGACACCCTGGCTGTTCCAATATCGACCAGAACAATTTCCCGTCCCGTCGATTGGTTGAAGGAGGCCTGCACTCCCGGCGTCCGCTCAGAAGACTACCATTGACTCCACAGCATAGACGTGCACGCCTGGCATGGTGCCGGGCTAGAGCGACTTGGATGAGGGAATGGCGGAACGTCGTGTTCTCCGATGAGTCACGCTTCTGTTCTGTCAGTGATAGTCACCGCAGACGAGTGTGGCGTCGGCGTGGAGAAAGGTCAAATCCGGCAGTAACCGTGGAGCGCCCTACCGCTACACAACGCGGCATCATGGTTTGGGGCGCTATTGCGTATGATTCCACGTCACCTTTAGTGCGTATTCAAGGCACGTTAAATGCCCACCGCTACGTGCAGCATGTGCTGCGGCCGGTGGCACTCCCGTACCTTCAGGGGCTGGCCAATGCTCTGTTTCAGCAGGATAATGCCCGCCCACACACTGCTCGCATCTCCCAACAGGCTCTACGAGGTGTACAGATGCTTCCGTGGCCAGCGTACTCTCCGGATCTCTCACCAATCGAACACGTGTGGGATCTCATTGGACGCCGTTTGCAAACTCTGCCCCAGCCTCGTACGGACGACCAACTGTGGCAAATGGTTGACGGAGAATGGAGAACCATCCCTCAGGACACCATCCGCACTCTTATTGACTCTGTACCTCGACGTGTTTCTGCGTGCATCGCCGCTCGCGGTGGTCCTACATCCTACTGAGTCGATGCCGTGCGCATTGTGTAACCTGCATATCGGTTTGAAATAAACATCAATTATTCGTCCGTGCCGTCTCTGTTTTTCCCCCAACTTTCATCCCTTTCAAACCACTCCTTCTTGGTGTTGCATTTGCTCTGTCAGTCAGTGTAAATTAATAGGAATGTTCCGCCATCTGTTAAATATATTTGGAAGCTGGGAAAGGGTAGACAATCAAAGAGTATCTAGCAGGGAAGGGTATTCTTCCGTGAGGTTACGTCGTGCATTCCTATCTACGAAATATCGCTGTAAAATTTGTCACAAATGGAACGTAATAATTCCTTTTACTTATTCTAAATGAAGTGAAAAATCTGCGGTGAATTAAGAAATACCGTCGTTATTAGAGAAATATGAATACATACTTAAGGCCTGTTGACAGAAATCCTTTATGTCGTATTCCGCTCCTGCTGCCGTCTTTTGTTACTTTCTTGAGGTCCAGGGCTAGCACCGAGGAATGGGGGTGCTATGTCTGTGGATTCTCACTAATTATCTTTGTCCATATGACTAGTGCGGCCAGTTCAAACAGCATTCACGACGTTATTTCGTTCTTGAATGAGCCAAATGACCATGTTACAAAAATGATTTTTGTTGAAAGAAAAATAGCATGATCCCTGGACCAATAAATAATTTTTTTATTTTTGTTTGAAGGAAAATAACATGATAGCACTACCGTAAATTGACAACTGAAGCAATGAAACGAAGCAAAGGAGTTCAGTGAACACAGACATCACACACAAAACTGTTGAAAGTGAAAGACAAACAAAAGACATACGTGTGTTACTGTGATCGTAGCACCAAAAATACTTGTAAAGTAGTGAAGTAGGTCTACATTATATTCTCCAATATTTCTTAATTTACCGCAGATTTTAGACTTCATCTGTGTAAAAGCAATTATTATGTTCCATTTGTGACAAATTTTACAGTGATATTTCGTAGATATGAATGCGTGACGTAACCCTTCCGTGGGCAGAGGAAGTGTATACTCTCTCGCTTGACAGATAGTGATCAGTCACGGATGCATGCAATGATATTACTCAGGATGAAGATCACGTATATCAGAATATTAATGAAAGTGTTAGTCGCTTAGTAACCTGCTAAGTGTAGAATATATTGAGGGCTAGGGTAAGCCTTCTTCTGAAATTATTGAAGTGATCATTTAACAATTTGATTTTATGATAACCTATCAATGTCTCCCAATTCACCAGCAGATAATTCTGGAGAGAATAAAACAAGAATGAAGCAAGTCGGTCCAGTAGAATGGACGGACGGATTTGCCAAATCTGTTTTCAGTATACTCTTTTAAAATACAGATTACGAGTAGAACATCAGAATGTGGTTTGGCGACCATATAACCCTCTAGGTAACTTTGGTAGTACGTCACCGTCCATGTTCTCCCTGTAGGTGGGGGTGTTAGAATGCAGCGACGGTATCCCTTGCCCGTCGTAAGATGTCGAGAAACATTAAGAAAGAAATACAATAATAGAAGAGGAAATTATAGAAAGAGAGATTTAAAGAAGAAAGTTTTGAGAATGGAAGGATTCCAAGGGAAAATGAAAATGAAACCTGGTCCAAAGTGGCCTGAAGGGATAAGAATAAAGCATAGTACGATGATGAAGGAATAATGGATAAAACGAAAGAGGAAACCAGAAGGAAGGATGAATTGAAACTGACAATTGGTTCCTAGCAGGCTCCTTCGTAAAAAGAAGAAGAACCCTGTTTCCATTTTGTTTTTATAGATTTTAAGAGAATTTTAATATGTCGGAGTTATATATCGCGTTGAATTCGACGATATGGCGTTGCCGCTGTTGAACTTTCTCAAATCCCACCAACCTCAGCCAACACTGAACCCGCTATCTTGGAGACAGAAGACAGTGACGAACCGACCGCGCCATAGAAGTAGGATAAATTCTTTCTATAATTAATCTGTAATATGGCCAGCCCCGTAGTGTGTAGAGATAGTGTGCCTGTCGCTGATCTGAATTCCCGGCCAGTCCAGGGATTTAAATATTGGTTTGGTGGTTGAAATGGGGTTCACTCAGCCTCGTCAGACCAACTGAGGGGTTATCTGATACGAAGGACAGTGGACCCGAACAAAAAAAGTAAAGCAATATGCCGAGGATATCGTTAAACGCTTACATCGAGGCACTGTAATACCTGGGGGGCCATTCAGCTGAGCAGCAGTCAACTTCGCAGCCAAGGCACGATTAGGTTGGTTTACCACGGGTTTGTCTGTTGGCTGGCACTCCAACAGACGTATATCAGAATATCAGTATATCAGAATACTGTAATCCTACTCAAGTGGTGAAGGTCCATTCGAAATGAAACGAGAAGGAAGCTATAAAATGAGAACCTGTACCACTATTTGCAAAGTATTGCCCAGAGCTGTTGAGGCACTTGTCCCAAAACAACACAAGACGATGAATGGCAGAACTCCATGGCAGTACAGCACATGAAGGGCCTTGGCCTACCAAGCGATCGCTGCTCAGTCCGAAGTCCTGTAGATTACGGAGTGTCGTGTGGTCAGCATGACGAATCCTCTTGGGAGTTATTCTTGGCTTTCTAGACCGCGGTCGCTATCTCACCGTTAGATAGCTCCTCAATTGAATCGTTTGTTGCAGAAACAGCACTTCTCCACTTTTTGACACTATATGAGTTATTATTACTGCCATGATTAATGCACGAAGGGCTACCATTTTGTGCAGAAAAAACACTTCTACCATATATCTCTGCTTGTCAGTCGCGAATGAAAGTTTCCGTTTTGTGCAGAAAGGACACTTATCCCGGAGAGGTGTTGTTTTTACTTCAAACCAGCCCGCTTCACAAAGCAGTTGTGTCAGTTCTTTCAGCTTGAGTCGCTAGGAAGAGGTGTGAAAAGAGATGCAAAAGTCGCGTTTCATATAAATACATTTATGGAGTTTCAGTATGAGGCAAATCATGTCTTAGGAAAATACTGTATTGATGAAATGTGCGTTCATACTTTCAGGTTGCTTATTTCTGTAACCCGTCTCCCTGTGTTACCAACTAGACTTGCTTATCCACAAGGCTGTGTTCCATTGAACGAAAAGAAATTAGCAGACATAAAGAAGTTGGGATCTTACATACCAGAAGAACACCATGAGTTTTATAATGAACTATTTGCATGGACAACATCAGCGCAATAGAAGTGAGAAGCATTGTTCAAAGATAAGAGACTTACATGTTACTTGTATTATATTGTGTTGTTTTGTTTTATATATATTTTGAACATTGGAAAGGGACATAAAATGAGTATTCTTCTGTTTATTTTTCTATACAATGTGGTCTAATCATAATATGTGCAAATAAGTAAGTCTTACAAATAACTATTAAATAATGGGTTTAAACACTGTATTACCTCAGTACAAATAAAGTTCCTTTTGAAATTGAAATGGCGTTAAAATCAATGTTACACTTCCTTATATTCTCATTAATGTTGTTTATTGCAGAAGCAGCACGTCTCCACCATTTTCAAGAAAGTCTGTAAAGGAACGTACTGGACTAATTCATACAAACAACCTATCTGTCATAGTCATTTCAACAGTAGAATAAGCATAATAAATATCGGAAGGATACAAAATGGCATTACACACTACAGACAGTTTTTCCTGTTTTCTGAATAATTTGGTAAGTTGGAGAAGTGTCGTTTCTGAAACAAACGATTCAATTCTAATCACTTAGGCTGAGTGGACCTCGAACGAGCCCTCAGATGCAGGTAAAAATCCCTGACCTGGCCGGAAATAAAACCCGGGGACTCCGGGTAAGAGGCAGGCACGCTACTCCTACACCACCGGACCGGCTGCGGTGACTGGCCGTCTCGTAAAATTGCTGGGGCTGCGTTGTGAATCAGTTCTGAACGAACTGCTTGACGTCGGTGTCCGAGGTAAATCGTTTGCCTCTCGGAGCCTTCTTTAGCTCACCTTGGCTTTTTAGGTTGGCGATCCTGCGTGCTTCCACTGGAGACTTTGTCGTTTTGACGCGGGTTCGAAGGGATGACATCATGTCTTGTCTCCAGTGACCACTCGTGACAAGAACTCATTCCCTTCCTTGCACAGCGCAGCAGATCTTCAAGAGAGGGGCCCATTTGAAATGTTTCTTGCGCTGGTTGACTACTGTGAGGCACCCATTAGGCGCAATTTTAGCGGAATTTGAATCTATTCTTAATGACGGCGTGAACGCTTCCGACGCTCACTCCGGCCGCTGCTGCAATGGCTGCTACAGTAACTCACCCGTTTTACATAATGAGGGCATCCACCTGCTGGACAATGGCATCGGTAATGCGATGTGGCGTTCCATACCGTGCATCATCGGCCAACGAACTGCGTCTTTCCCTGAATCACTTCTGCCACGTCTCGACTCTCGCAACGGACATGCAGTGTTCTCCGTACATTTGTGCCATTCTTCGACGAATTTTCGTTCCCCTCACTCCTTCTGCTGTCAGAAAATGCACTACACCCCTTTGCTCTTCCTTTGAAGTCTCAATTTCACCGTTTCAAGTATGACTGGATGGAGTGGACGATCAACGCATTCGCGTGATTTCTCTGTCACCACGTGGTGTGCACCCATGTCCCTCCAGCGGCGAGTTTAAGACCTAAGAGCTTTTAAAGACTCATTTCTTTTTGAATGGCCCTCATACTTAGTAGATATCTAGGTGATAAGATCTCTCCGCATTTGTCATCGTGTACCCAAAACTAGTGGCCGCGGCAACTGATCCTCGTCGCTCCATCATCGTCGTTCCCCCAGTCAGGCCGAGAGCAGCGCTCAACTGATCGATGGCTCGCAGGAGAGTCTCCGAAATGAGACGGTGATTCTGGCCCTGGTGAGAGTCGACCTATAAATCAAACCTCTCTAATAACAGGAGCGAGGTTATCAGTTATCAGCAGCTCTAGAAATAATATCCAAGTTCTAGCCTAATGTATTCTGTCTGACACTGTTACCTTTCTTCGAATGTTCAACGTCAGAGAAATTCATCTCGGGATTAACTTGGATTTACAACTCAAGTTCGCCAGTTAGAATGTCCATTAAGTCAAGGTTAGTTTCGCAGTTTATTTACTTATGCGATCATCACCTGTACTCAACGCTGCAGGATCGAATTCTGGTGGAAACGAAGTAGGCCCTACTTAGGTTTGAGAGACTTCTGTCAAAAGGTAAACTACCTCATTACTATACATGAATTAACTAATTAATATTCCTCTCTTCCAGTAACTGGGGGGAGAGTGTGGTGGTGGTGATTATTGTTTCAAGGGGAAGTAAAACTAGGCAACCATCCTCTATATCACACCCACCAGAGATAAAATGGAAGGAATCCGACACTTCGATAAATGAAGGTATCGGCCAAGGAAAGACAAGGGCCACGAAGGGCGTGAAAATGAAAGACTCCCTAAGCCTCGAGACCTAATACCGTCGGGGTCAGAAAAGAACAAGAGTTGACCAAGCGAGCTCCAATAGGATAGATGAAAGGAAGATGCCTGGCACAAGTAAGATGAAACAGTGTCAGAACTCAGCTCAGGGCCCCGTAGTCGCCAACCCTCGCTCCCAACTTAAGAGCCCCTGGGGCTCCTTTTAGTTGCCTCTTACGACAGGCATGGGATACCGTGCGTGTTATTCTATCACCCCCACCCACAGGAGTTGGGAGAGAGTATATCCGCCTATCGTAATCATCGTAGTCGCATGCAACTAGTTTTATTAATGTTAGAAAATACCAAACATATTCCAATTAACAAACTGTCGCAAAACGATTCAACCATAATTTACTGATAGGCTACACTACCTATTCCATGACCTTTATTTAGACATATCTTTAATACTGGGACACCTTAGCATTCTGAGTTATTTCCTGGACTAAGTTATCTAAGTCAAGGACATCTCTTCGTTGTAATTTTCTCTGTTTTTAAATTGTTTAGAGTTTTTCTCAATATTTCTAATGATAATGTTGTACAATTTTGAGGTTCTCCCTGGTTTCCACTCTTGTCTGTTTCACAGCTTAGCAAGTGTGTAAAGTTCAGGTTCATTTTCGGTTTTACCTGTCTTCTTCTTATCTATGTATTTCACAATATTTCTCATATATTTCAAGTTTCTTTACAGTCTTTTAGCAGAAGGGACATTTTTACATGTGTGTTACATAAAATCATTTATTTTCGTTATTTTTCTCTTAAAGCTTTATTTTAGTATATTCCCGTCAACCATCAAACTATGCCTCAAATTTCCATTTTTGTTTAGATTTGCGTACTTAATGCCTTATTCTCGCTTTGAAAAATTATATTGGTGTTCTCTTGCTGTTACATTCCGTCCTTATTGTTTGTCATTCTATGTCTTTCACTCTTTAGACTATTTTATTACACAATATCCTGTCATCCCTTGACAAATGTCTTTCACAGTAACACACAATTTCCGTGTCTTCTAGTAGCTTCCTCACCCCATCTATCCAGTAGCCCTCATTTTGATGTTTTACATGGGGCTGATATGTTATGCCTGGAATTTCAACTCCTCCTCCGGTTTTTGATCTTAACCAATCTTTGAAGAACATGCCTATCTATACACTGCTAAATTTTGACTCTCTGGTGTATTCTAAAAGGTATAGAATTTCAAGGCACAACGAGCATATGGTGGTATTACTTTTACTACTGTTATTATTGGCTTAGTTGCACGAGTAAAACACCTCCACCAAGAAGTCAGGTGTACAAGTTAAAAGATAATGCTGGTTTCACATTATAACTCGAATGCAGCTAGAGAGTTGTCTGTCTCATTTACTCTTCATGAGAATTTCCCCATAAAACATAAAGTTAGTCAAGAAGGAAGACATGAAGTGAAATGCAATTATTTTTACAGAATATGTCACGGTAAAGGACGAGAGTGGACATCATGTTTAACAACAACCTAAATAGTAAAAGAAAGGATTTGATAAGTTTGATTTCAAAATCAAACAGAAACTGTATGTTTGATGCTGATCAGAGAGAGCACAGCCATAAAGCAAAATCTACGATAGCACACAACATATTAACCCAAGAAATCAACAGTAGTGTCCGGGCGTCAGTAAACTTTTAGAGTTACGCCTTTCAGCTTCTAAGGAATAAAAACTAGAGAGATGGGTGAAGTGGGTAAAAAAGAAGATGACTAGGGAGAGCTGAGGAATGGAAATAATACTGGAAGACAAGTGGTAGCAGCACAGAATATCATGGGGAGTGCTCTCTACTTTGCACACCCAGCCTTCTAGAGTGGAGAATCAATGATGATACTGCTGGTGATTGTTATTTTTAGTGATATGATTATTACTTTAGTTTTTACAATAGGCTTTGCGACGCATCGACACAGATAGGTCTTGTGGTGACGATGTTCCTTTAACCGTTCACATGTTTGACCCTGTTTTATGAATATGGTTCTACCGCGGATGTCTTGCCCCATGATATTCATTTCTTCTAAGTCATTCATGGTGTTCGTAAAATATCATTAATATGAGTTGTCATTTCTGTTGGACTTGTTAAAAATGACTGATTTATATTAGTGAGCGCCGTCGCTCATTATAGAGATGTGTCCTGAAAAACTTTATCCTTCGTGTTCATATGACGTCTGATATCCTGCCACATGTTTTGTAAAAACATTTGTTGCTGCGTAATCGACAAGTGTCAGCACATTTTCTGGGTCTTATGATTTTTCTTTCTTTCTTCTCGATTTCTTCCAGGTATTTTATAATTGTTAATCCAAGGCATTCTGAAGCGTATAGGCACTGTGGTTAGATCACTGTCTGATACACCGAGCTCGACAGCTGCAGTCGCTTAAGTGCGGTCAGTATCCAGTATTCGGGAGATAGTAGGTTCTAACCCCACTGTCGGCAGCCCTGAAAATGGTTTTCCGTGGTTTCCCATTTTCACACCAGGCAAATGCTGGGGCTGTACCTTAATTAAGGCCACGGCCGCTTCCTTTCCACTCCTAGCCCTTTCCTGTCCCATCGTCGTCGTAAAACCTATCTTTGTCGGTGCGACGTAAAACAACTTTTAAAAAACTGTCTGATACAGTACAGTCTTTCTTCTTATATGCTTGCTTCGTATGGAGGAATGCAAGCTCCATTGTTATTAACGTATTATTTCAATAAAGTCGTTTCGGCCAACTAAGGACCACGTTATTTCAATTGTCTCCTTCCCCGGGCTTCAACATTTGCTCAGTAATCCCGCATTCTTTGCCGGTACTGTTAGATTCTTTCTACGGTCTACGCCTTCCCTGCCTTCACCTTCGGCTTTTCTTGGAAACTCTTGTGATCTTGAAGATTCTTCTTAAGTGGGCTACGCTCCAGGATGTCATTATGTGTGATGTCCACATCTTGTAGATCTTCTGCTACCTCAATGAACCAGGGCCCTTTTGTATTCTTATGTTGAAGGTGGGAGAAGTTTCGTTTGGTTGACCTTGCAGGGCTCATTCTTGTCACTTCGTATCGGTTATCTTTTCTGCCTAGAAATAGAACTCGTGGTTATGCTGTCTTCTACAGTATATTCACCTTAGTCTTTTATGCGGCCCAATATTTTCCTCAAAATCTTTCTTTCTTTGATCTCAAGTGTCTCAATAAGGCCCTTTTTTGTTCATTGCAAGGCCTCCGGACGAATGATTGTATGGTAGTGTGTGAACTTGGCGTTGTATACACTCTTGGTTAGATGGTATACTATTTCCATTTTATTCATGTGTGACATGAGGCCTTCTTTCTCAGAGATATTGGGTTCTATACTCTCACCTAGATATTTACATTTTCCTACCCGCTAGATTTTTCCCTGTTCCACACTTAGTTCTTTTGGTGACTGCTTTACGTTGGTTATAAACTGAGTTTCCTCAAAGGAGATCTAGAGACCTGCATTCACAGCCTGTGTCTTAAGCTGCGTGATTTGTTTTGTAGCTGTCTGTAGACGTATGTAGAAAATCGGAAAGAATGGCTAGATCATCTGCAAAAGCAACACAGTCAGTTTCAGTTACAAGGTTTGGGTTCCTGCAACCCATCCAGTCCACTGTTGACCTCTTTATTTCTTCTTTCCTTGCGGCGTTCGCGGATAACGTTTTCTATAACACAGTTGAAGAGTAGAGGTGAGAGCCCATTTCGCTGTCTGACACCTGTTCTTATTTTAAAGGTAGTATTATTATTACTATCGAAGCATTATCTCTCTAAATATCAATAACTTACTGAACAATTCTCCACATGCAGTATAAATAGATATGCAGGAAACATCTTCGTCTGTGGCTAAATTAGGACTTTATACAACACTGCATTTACGAGGTACAACATTACAATATACAAATTGTATAACGGTAATAATGAAAATAACAAACAATATAAGATAAAGTAATATATTTCAGTAATGGATAAACGATTAGCCCTATCATAAAATGAAACCCACCGTGTGTACTAATTAGAATATAATTTGAAACGAAATATGTAATGCCATTTTTTTCGTAATTACAATGTGATTCCACGTGTTTGAGGGCACACTCGGTACGGCTAGGTGGGTTATGGTGAAAATCGATATTTATACTCATTACTGGCTCAAGTTCAACCTTGGCTATAGTTCGTCACTCCATGACGTAAAATTTGTGAGGCTGCATTTGACAGTGGTATCGCCAGTTAACGACGACGGGTACATTCCACGACTTTACTCAGTAAAAACTCCTCCACGGTTAGCAGTCCATCATCTTCCTATTGCCCAGCTCCGTGGCTAAATGGTTTGCATGTTGGCCTTTGGTCCAAGGGTTACGGGTTCGATTCCCGACCGGGTTGGGGATTTTAATCTTCATTGGTTAATTGCGATGGTTGCAATCTTCATCATTAGAAGAATATATCATAGGTAGAGCACCATCCTCATTGACACCCAGGTCGCATATACGGCGTGAAATCGGAAAACCTTAGCAAACGAAGTAGAGTCCCCATACTATGAGAAAAGTAAAATTACCAATGTTCCCAATGTTCTCAATTGTGCCGAAAGTTAAAGGGTTAAAGCGCCTGGAAAAGTTTCAAATTGCGACGTTTGGATAGCTCAATGAAACTTAAAAAAGCTCAAAAATCACATACGGCCTAAATGCAGTTTCGGAAAAACAATTAAAAATCACTTGTTTCTTTTTTATTCAAATACTAGCCAAAGTGACTTATTTACAAAATTCATTATGTAATGTGTTCCTTGATTCAATACACTCAGTTGCTCCACACCGAATGTAGTTATAGGGGCTTAAGTGAAACTCTGCATTCGCTCACATTAGCGCTCGGAGTGGTAGAAAAAGACAAACTACTAATCTAATCGACCGGAGAACGATGTTTAAAAATGGGTTGTCATTTTATAAAATAAATAAAGAATAAAATTCTCATACTTTATTATATTTTATTTACCTAAAATTACCTCATATCGCTAGGATGTTTTCAACACTGAGTTCCTTGCCTGTGGATTTTTCTTTTTTTTTCTTTGCTAGTGCCTTTTAAAAGTTGTATAACGTCGAACAAACACTAAGAAGATGTTCGGCCACGGAAGGATAGGAAAAGGCTAGGATTAGGAAGGTATCGACCTTGGCCTTAATTAAGGTGTCATCCCTCCTGATGAACCAGGTGTCAGGTGTTGAAATGGGGAAACTACGGAAAACCTCTTTCAGAGCTGTCGATGGTGGAATTCGAAAACACTACCTTCTGATAGCAAGCTCACAGCTACGCGACCCTAATCGCCTAATCGCTCAGTGATCTCACTCGGTTCCAGGAAATTTATTTACAAGCACCTATCTATAAGAAAATGAACAAGAAGGATCGAGGTATCTCACTCTATCAGGCAAAATGTTGTCCGCCTTCGTAGCGTAACGGTTAGTGTTATTAGCTGCCGTCCTCGGAGGCCTGGGTTCGATTCCCGGTACTGCCAGAAATTTAAGACTGGCAGGAGGGCTGGTATGTGGTTCAAATGGTACACCTCCAATGGGGGTGTGCCTGAAAAGAGCTGCACCACCTCGGGATGAGGACACGAGTTTACTTTACTTTAGGCAAAATGTTCAGCGGCATTTTGGAAGGGAGGGTCCGATCAGTGGATGAGAGGAAAATGGATGAAAACTATTCTGGTTTTCATACCACAGCGGAGCTGTCAGGATCAGATTTTCTGTATGCGCCAGGTAATTAAAAATCTACGAGACGAATAGACAGTTATGTTTATGCTTCGTAGAACTAGGGAAAATATATGACAGAGTGTCGAGGAAATAGATGTTCGCCATTCTGGGGTACTATGGGATTAAGGGTAGATTATTAAAATCAATCAAAGGCATTTATGTTGACAATTAGGTTCCAGTGAGTATTGATGGTAGAATGAGTTCTTGAATCAAGGTACTTTGAGATGTAAGACAAGGCTGTAATCTTTCACTCTTGTTCTTCATAGTTTACATGGATCATGTGCTGAGAGGTATAAAGTGGCAGGGAGGGATTCAGTCATGGTGCAAGGTAGCAAGCACTCTAGCCTATGCTGATGACTTGGTCTTAATGGCATATTGTGCAGAAAGCCTGCAGTTTAATGTCTTGGAACTTAAAAAGAAGCAATGAGTATGGTATGAAAATTAGCCTTTCCGAGAATAAAACGATATCAGTAGGTAAGGAATTCAAGAGAACTGCATGCCAGATTAGTGACACAAAGCTGGAACAGGTCGATAATTTCAAGTATTTAGGATGTGTGTTCTCCCAGGATGGTAATATAGTAACTGAGATTAACTGAGATTGAATCAAGGTGCAGTAAAGCTAATGCAATGAGCTCGCAGTTGCGATCAACAGTATTCTGCAAGAAGGAAGTTAGCTCCCGGATGAAACTATCTTTACTTTGGTCTGTTTTCAGACCAACTTTGTTCTACGGGAGTGAAAGCTGGGTGGACTCAGGATGCCTTATTCATTAGTTGGAAGTAACAGTAGCGAGAATGATTCCTGATACAAACAGGTGGGAACAATGCCAGGGGTGTACTCGGAATGAGGGGATGAAAGTTAAGTTATGATTGAACTGGATAGATGAAGCTGTACGCATAAACCGGCTTTGGTGGAAGGGTCATGCGAGGCGAATGGAGGAGGATGGGTTACCTAGGAGAACAATGGAATCAGTTTAGAAAGTTAAGATGTAGACGAACTCGACGATCATTCGATTCAGTTTCTCACGATTTGAGGATAAGAGGTATTGAACTAACCGAGGCCAGAGAACTAGTTACAAACAGAGGATTGTGGCAACGTTTAGTAAATTCATAGAAGCTTGCAGACTGAACGCTGAAAGGCATAACGGTCTATGATAAGGATTTATGTGATGCACCCATATCCCTAGTCACAAGGGTACAGTATGATGTATGTATATGTATCTACTTTCTAAATGATATTGGTTAATTGCATTTATACTGTTCATCTTTATTTTTGCTGTATGTTTTACGTCGCACCGACACAGATAGGACTTTGGTGACGATGGGATAGGAAAGGCCTAGGAAGTGGAAGGAAGCGGCCGTGGCCTTAATTAAGGTACAGCCCGGGCATTTGCCTGGTGTGAAAATGGGAAAACACGGAAAACCATCATCAGGGCTACCGACAGTGGGGCTCGAACCCACTATCTACCGATTCTGGATACTACCGCACTTAAGCGACTGCAGCTATCGAGCTCGGTATATTGTTCATCCGTCCTAATAAACCAGTAATGGTGATAGTGGTGGTGGTCGACCGTTTAGGCCTACTGTAATTTTGAGTGGTAATTACTTCTTATTCTACTCAAAGGAGAAAGATAAAACTGTACACAGCTCTACACGCAATTATACTATCGATTACCGAGCTCGATAGCTGCAGTCGCTTAAGTGCGGCCAGTATCCAGTATTTGGGAGATAGTGGGTTCGAACCCCACTGTCGGCAGCCCTGAAGATGTTTTTCCGTGGTTTCCCATTTTCACACCAGGTAAATGCCTGGGCTGTACCTTAATGAAGGCAACGGCCGCTTTCTTCTCACTCCTAGCCCTTTCCTGTCCTATCGTCGCCATAAGACCTATCTGTGTCGGTGCTACGTATAACAAATAGCAAAAAAAGAAATTATCGATTTGCCTTTAACAATGAGTGTACATTTGCTAACATGCTTTTCAACTGTCGCAAGGCATTTTAAGCATAAATGTTGCAATGAAAGCTGAAGCACCATGTGCACAAAATATTCACATGGAAGAAAGAAATAGAGGAATAATAACGAGGAGCATATGAAAAGTTTTCTAACTTCAGTCGTGGGTGAACATGTCAGTCAAAAGAGCCTTTTTATGTGTGCTTCTTGTTAGGTCGTTAAATGCAAGTTTTCCAAGCAATGATGCTATACTTATGATATTGCCACCTCTTGATGTGTAGTCCTTTCGGTGAAAAAGCCTTGTATGAGAAGGATAAATGATTATCTACGACTACAATATGAAAATCCACAAGTAAAATTTACATGATCGGCATTTCATATTTGGGATACACTTTGTGTTACACAATCATTTTTCAGCACAAAACTACAAGCCTATGCTGCAATATGCTTGTAAAAAGGCACCTCACAACATTGGTGCATCCATATCATCGTTTTGCTATCGGATTGGACTCGTTGAATGTGTCATTTAATGTAAAATTGTGGATATAGTGTTAGGAGCGTATCGTTCTCCTCCACTTTGCTTTAACCACTTCACTGAAATCCCACATCTGCTCCCTGACGACTAATAGCAGCATTTTCAGGTCAGTAGAACAAACGTGTTTAAAGCATCGTAATTACAGCAGAAGGTTCGTGTCACTATTGATGGGAAATCTAAGAATATGCTCAACGTATTGAATTATGTGTGATTTTCCTCGGATTATATTTATATTGCATTTCTTTTCATTACCAAAGTTCCTCCCTTAGGACTTGAATAGATGATGGTTCAGATGTCTTTGAGGTAGAATGCACCATTTTCGTGGAAATGATTCAGACCACCGTTAGACAGATGTAACGTATTTGTCGTATTTACCATCAACGCGTTATTTATCCGATATACGCATACAGCAAATACAACTTATACAAATAAAAATATCTCGTAAAATAAATGCCATGTTTAAACTAAATCTAGTGACAATTATATGCACATATTAGAGCAGAGTCCGCCTCTGTGGTGTAGTGGTTAGCGTGATTAGCTCTCACCCCCGGAGTCGCGGGTTCGATTCTAGTCTCAGCCACGAAATTCGAGAAGTGGTACGAGGGCTCGAACGGGGTTCACTCAGTCTCTGGAGGTCAACTGAGAAGATTGAGTTTCGATTCCCTCCTCAGCCATCCTCAAAAGGGATTTCCGTGCTTTCCCACTTCTCCTCCAGGCAAATGCCGGGATGGTACCTAACTTGAGGCCACGGCCACTTCCTTCCCTCTTCTTTGTCTATACCTTCCAGCCTTCCCATCTCCTCACAAGGCCCTTGTTGATCATAGCAGGTGAGGCCACCTGGGTGAGGCACTGGTCCTCCTTTCCAGTCTCATTCCCAATCCAAAATGTCACGCTCCCTGAAACTTCCCTTAAGGTGGTAGAAGTGGGATCCCTCCCTGGAGGGTATACGGATTAAGAAAGAAAGAAAGAAAGAAGAAATAAATTCAACGAATGTCCTAAATTAATTACCAAGTTTACTACACCTTAAACAAATGAAAACGAATGTCCTAAACTAATTGCCATTGATAAAATAAATTTAGGAACTTTTGTACCGTGTGGTTCACCAGCCCCCTTTCTTTTTATCGGAGACATGTAACTCATATAACATAAAGATCCTTATAATTTAGTTTAAAGAATATAAAATAACTTGAAATTTCTCCTTATGTTCAATAAGATAGCTCCAGGACACTGCCCTTGAGGCGGTAGAGGTGGGATCCCTCGCGTGTCCGAGGGAAAAGCCGATCCTGGAGGGTAAACAGATGATGATGATGATGATGTTCAATAAGATTCTCCCCTACCTGTGCGTCATAACTGTAAATTGATCCACGGACCTAGCAAAGGAAAAACTACTGTGCACAATTCCGCGGCAAATAGTAAGGGCCATTCTGCAAACATGTGATTTATTGCGCCTTGAAATAACACAGGTACCCGTAATACGATCGAATTAATAGGGTATGCCACGTGCTCTGTAACATAAGGAAGTTAAATGAATACTGTAAACCTTCAATGAGGAATTTGACACGGATATTAACTTTCGAGGTGGAACGGGCATACTTATCTACTAAAATTCTAGGAAGCACTACGTACGTTGACGTCATGGCTGAGTCGGTCAAGGACTTGAGCAATCGATGTATGAGTGTCGGTAGCGTAGTGGGTCGAATCCAGCATATAGCAAATTTTTTGAAGGACAGTGGTGCTCCATTTTAGCGGGGATATAATAATAGTAATTTTTTTTTTTTTTTTTTGCTAGGTGCTTTACGTCGCACCGACACAGATAGGTCTTATGGCGACGATTGGATAGGAAAGGCCTAGGAGTTGGAAGGAAGCGGCCGTGGCCTTAATTGAGGTACAGCCCCAGCATTTGCCTGGTGTGAAAATGGGAAACCACGGAAAACCATCTTCAGGGCTGCCGATAGTGGGATTCGAACCTACTATCTCCCGGATGCAAGCTCACAGCCGCGCGCCTCTACGCGCACGGCCAACTCGCCCGGTAATAATAGTAATCAATATTTGTTTTTGCTATTGGTTTTAAGGGGTTCGTTCTGATTTGGCGTCTTTCACCTAAGGATGGATGGGGGAAGGATTGTGAAGGAAATCGGCCTTGGTATTTTTTAAGGTACCGTCCCGGCATTCCCCTGGTGGTGAAAATGGGAAACCGAGGAAAACCTTTTTCAGGTCGGCCAGCATGGGATTCGATTCCAACGCACACAAATAATAATCCACAGCCACCAGATCACATTACAGCACTTCTTCATTTCTTCACGACGTATTCCTATGCAGAGTACGTTGAAATGTTGCTAATTTAAGGAGAAAGTTCGTTCGTTCGTAATCTGTTTACCCTCCAGGGTCGGTTTTTCCCTCGGACTCCGTGAGGGATCCCACCTCCACCGCCTCAAGGGCAGTATCCTGGAGCTTCAGACTCGGGGTCGGCGGATACAACTAGGGAGGATGACCATTACCTCGCCCAGGCGGCCTCGCCTGCAATGCTGAACAAAGGCCTTGCGGGGGGATGGGAAGATTGGAAGAGATAGACAAGGAGGAGGGAAGGAAGCGCCCGTGGCCTTAAGTTAGGTACCATCCTGGTATTTGCCTGCAAGAGAAGTGCGAAACCACGGAAAACCACTTCCAGGATGGCTGAGGTAGGAATCGAACCCACCTCTACTCAGTTGACCTCCAGAGGCCGAGTGGACCCCGCTCCTGCCCTCGTACCACTTTTTCAAATTTCGTGCCAGAGCCGGGAATCGAACCCTAGCCAGCGGGGGTGGCAGCTAATCACGCTACCCACCTCCGAAAAAAATAAGGGGCTGGTGAACCACCCAGTACATACATATTTACAAGACTTTAAATAAATATAAACGAATGTCCCAAAGTAAATGCCATGATTAACCTAAATCTAGAGACATTTATATACACGACTTATACCGCGTCCGCCTCTCTGGTGTAGTGGTTAGTGTGATTAGCTGCCACTCCCGGAGGTCAGGGTTCGATTCCCGGCTCTGCCACGAATTTTGAAAAGTGGTAAGAGGGCTGAAATGGGGTCCACTCAGCCTCGGGAGGTAACTGAGTAGAGGTGGGTTCGATTTACCCCTCGCCATTCTGGAATTGTTTTTCCACTTCTCCTCCAGGCAAATGCCGCGATTGTACCTAACTTAAGGCCACGGCCACTTCTCTCTTCCTTGTGTACCCCTTCTGATCTTCACGTGTCACCCTCCCCCGCAAGGCCCCTGTTCAGCATAGCAGGTGAGGCCGCCTGGGAGGAGTACTCGCCATTCTCCACAGTTGTATCCCTGACCCAATCCCGCCATTTGGCTGGAGAAAGAGTGGGAAACCACGGAGTACCACTTTGAGGAAGGCTGACGAATTAATCGAGCCCACCTCTACTCAGTTGACCTCCCGAGACTGACTGGAGCCCGTTCCAGCTTCCGCACCAATTTTCAAATTTCGTGGCAGAGCCTATAATCGAACCCGGGCTTTAGGGGGTGGCAGCTAATCAAGCTAACAACTACACCACAGAGCTGGAAGCCATAAATGACAATTACAAAATATTTAACGAAGGAGCCCAATGTTTTTATTTTTATTTTAGGAAGCTAAATGACATCAAATGTACATTTTCGGTGTGTGAGGTGAAATTCCGGTATAAAAGCGTTAACCATATTTTGTGGTTTGTATGGGTAAAATCTCCCAGTGGGTGGGGTTGTAAAATAACACCCACAATTTACCCTCCGTGTCGGAAGAGGCATCTAAGATGGGCCCCATTGGTTCTTAACTTGGGCGGGGGTTCGGCTACAACGGGGCCTTTAAGTGAGTCCTGGCATTGCTTCCACTTACTTGTACCAGGCTCCTCACTTCCATCCGTCATATAGCCTACGACCTCCCTAGGTCATCTATTGTTTTTCCTGACCCCGACTGTATTAGGTTTTCGAGGCTGTGGGAGTCTTTCATTTTCATGCACTTGGTGGCCCTTGCCTTTCCACGGCCTATATCGTCATTTTTTGAAGTGGCGGACCCTTTGTCTAATGTTTTCATAGATTAGTGTTAATAGAGGATGGTTGCTCAGTTGTACTTCCCCTTTTTCCGTTTTGCTAGTGGCTTTACGTCGCACTGACACAGATAGGTTTTATGGCGACGATGGCATAGGAAAGGCCTAGGAGTTGGAAGGAAGCGGGCCTTAATTAAGGCACAGCCCTAGCATGTGCCTGGTGTGAAAATGGGAAACAACGGGAAACTATCTTCAGGACTGCCGACAGTGGGATTCAAACCCACTATCTCCCGGACGCAACTCGCCTTGTGCACTTCCTTTTACCGAGCTCGATATCTGCAGTCGCTTAAGTGCGGCCAGTATCCTTAATTAAGGCCACGGCCGTTTCCTTCCCACTCCTAGCCCTTCCCTGTCCCATCGTCGCCATAAAACCTATCTGTGTCGGTGCGACGTAAAGCAACTAGCAAAAAAAAAAATGCACTTCCTTCTAAAACATTAATTACGATCTCCTGTATGGCTAATAAAATGCCACGATCCATACTTTCCGTATTATTCACATTTACTTTGTAATATTCGTTTTATGTATGAGGAGCACACCAGCATGTTAAGGGTACAGCAAATGACTTGCTGATGGTGGGGACGAGTCACGTAGTGATGTCGTGTGTAACTGGATCCACGTAAGCTCCCGACCCCCGGGTCGAACGTGAGATGAACCTTGTAGCCTCGTAAACCGGCCGACGTATGTCTGGGTTACTGCCAGACGATCTGAATTGCCGACAGGGACAGTTTATCTCCACAACAGTGTAGCTACTGAGAACCAGGTCTCAATTCTCTCAGCTCGTCAAACGTTATACAAGTATTTACCTTACGCGAGACACGGTATCTTCAGGTATTTATCTTTAGTGTAGTTATGTCTATATTGGAAACAATCCAGCGGTTATTAATTAAATCGGTCATTTTTAGCCCCACATGAAAAGAAGTTTTGAGAAAGACAAAAAATGTTGATGGGAGGTCCATAAATGAATATGTATCATTACAAAAAATATGTTTTAATTTTTTGGACTCATGTTGTTTTATAAAGTACCTAAAACAACAAAACTATAAATCTAATACAATTATTAATGGTTTAATCCCAGTATGGAGCGCTTATGACTAGTTCGTTTTGCATGTTCACTTCGTTTCCAATATCTCTTGAGCCTTGCTATTATTTTTTTCCTTTCTTTGTTGTGAAAGAGGTTTGCGAGATTTAAAAATCTTTGGAAGACGAGACCACGAGTTTTCCATTTTACGAAATTTGGTGCGGTCTGAGACATCAGTATCAGAAATCCGAGCGGAAGCTAAGTCATTTATTTACTTTATTTAGCCACATGGTGTGATGTTTGGGACATCACTTTATATTTTTAATTATTGAACTATATATTTAATTGATAAAATGTATATATTTAATCACTGATAGGTCATTTTAAAATTAATATGTATATATATATATATATATATATATATATAGGGTTTTTATCATCCATTTCAATCATCATTTCATTTCTTTGTATCGCGGCTATAACGTATTCTGAACGAACAAATTATTGGGTAAAGTATTTCAACATCACGCATATTTATAACTTGCAGTAAACTTTCCAATAGCCGTTGTGAGGTGACCAGAGTCAGCAGGCTAATTTCAGCCCAGTTCCAGGAAAAGTACGTCATCGAGGTTACGAGAGACCTTACCCTCTCCACCTCATGATGAGACAGTTGATACATTATTAACACCCACTTTTCAAACTCAGCTTCGGGACGCTTTATTTCAGCGGGAAAGTTCAGCCTATGTGAATGAACGTAATGAAGCAACGTGATGGATGCACAGCTATACTGGACCATGTGATATGGCTGATGGAAGGAGACTTTTGAACCAATATATACCACCGACAAGGGCTGGAGAGGACATTCTCATTCGGACATTCGGAGATTCGGACATTCTGATTCTGATTCTCACGCTTGGAAGATACTCTTACTACGATTCTACGTCTACACATCGGAGAAGATTTTAACTTAGTTCACTTCGCATCTGAGTATATTCTACTCAAAAGTTACTCTCATTGGGACTTTTTATCTCAATGACGAGAGGTAGTCAACGGGAGACCGGTTCTGACTGGTATAGGGGAGGAGAGCTTTTATTATGAATTTAGCTACGCTACTGTTCCGTAATACGGAAGAATACGAATGTATTCTCTCCATGAACATAACCCATGGTGGTTTTGCACTTAAAATTAGGACTCATTACGACTTTATGTAAGGAGTACAATAGGAAGTGTTAAAGACAGGAAATGTGGATGTAGGACTGGAATCCAACAACAGATGAGGCAGCCTGTACGAGAGATCCACCCATCTTCAGCTTCAAGACAACAAAGTCTACATTTGGTGAGCTTATGGCATAAGTTACTGCAAGTCTTCGCGCAACAGTTCATTTTCTTAAAGTTAATTTCATTCACTTTTTCTTTTGCTTCCGTAAGTTCAGATTTCGTTAATACGCCGTTGCGTCACGTTTTCATCTTAATAAATAGCTGTTTTAATTTGTATTTTATGAAATGATTATTAATGATTCTTAAATTCCAAGTTAGTGTACTTAATGATTTGTGTTTCGTTCACCCCACCCCTGGGAGTTTTTGAGTCTCATTACGTATTTTTATTTATTATTATTATTATTATTATTATTATTATTATTATTATTATTATTATTATTATTATTATTATTATTATTAATTATCTACTTTTGTTTTCAAGCCATAAGCTTGAAGACTGGCGCCCTTGGGATACTGTTTCTGGAGAAACAATGACATATCATTTATTTATTTTAATATTAAAGTGACCCGCCACGTTATAAATTTGTCATACATCTGTGGGCAAAGTGGGTACGTCACAATGGTTCTAGTCTTGTAAATTTTGATGAGTGAATCCAATACAATATAATGTAACGTATTATTATAATGTTTGTAATCAAATTATTGTGGTTATTGCAGCGTGAAATACTTTATTTTAAGTTTACAGTCAAATGATTTCGTTATTTTTCTTCAGATTTGAAGCAGTTCATATCTGTTACGGGGTTACCCGTGGACCAGCAGAGGTGAAAGAAGGTGCCGGGATGAATGGGTCTAACTACAAAGTCAAAGTTAATTTAAAATTTCAACACAGGTTATATTTTCTTTTTCTTCTTTTTTAGAATTTCAACATCAACAAATAACAAAGTAACAGGTACCAGTAGCAATAAGCAGGTCTAGTATAGACAAGATTGGTGCTATAGACAGGTCCTGGGCTTCAAGCCCTTACTACACAATTCCTGAGCTACACGCTCAAAATTACAAAGGTCACCATTTATGCAAGGGCAGAACACCCCTCAATACATGGAGCACTTGCTCCCAATTTTTAACCTCAAGCCTCCCAGAAGCACTTTTATAACACGTGAAAAGAACTGACACGCTCTCAGTTTTTCAAGCCTATCCAATGCAATACGCAAAATATCTTACATCTTTTTGCCTTCCATGACCCAGCTTACAAAATTGAAACAGGGGTATCTTGTACCCAACCTATAGGGCCTTTGTGTACAAGAAATACCAGTTAAATAAATGGCCCGAACACAAAATGAAAGGAGTCTCATACTTGCAACCCTAGATGTGAATTTTAAAACCTAAAGGGCACTAGGCCAATGAAACAGGGGCTATTCCCAAACTATGGAGGTGACTCGTATAATAAAGAAATTTAACATATTACGGAAAGGAAGACAGTCAGTTACAAAACGTAGTCACCTCAAAACAAAATGAAGGGGCGCTCGAGAGGGTGCATCACTCTCTATCCCCGATTTATAGTTAAAGATTTTATGAACTTTTTACATGAGCCGGCAGAGAATTACATTTGTAGAGAAGTAGGTTACATATTTAAGGTTTCGGACCTTTCGCTCAGGTTAAACTGCGGAGCTAGCAAGAAATAAGACGTTAACTGGCAATTACCTTGCTGAAGACCTGCTGCCTGAAGAAAGAGGCACCTCCCGCCTCCTGCTTGACACACACACTAAGATGTTGATCAAATGGCCAAGAGCCGTGAAAACCCGCAGTTTATAAACCCTCGGGGAAAGTTCGAGACCTTTCATGAATAATCAAGACACACTCACAGAATTTTATTGGTTAAATTTAAGTTACACACCAAATCGAAGAAGTACCTGTGATAGACTGAAAATTAATTACAGAAATTAGGGATTGGCTGAATTCAAAACAGGCGGAAAGAAAAGATCAATATTGCCAACCCAAAAATTAATGAACGAAATTTAGTAAAGGAAAACTTATAAATACAAAATTTCTTCAAAAAAGTTTCTTCACTTCGCACAAGGGTGCATGATCATAGTTTTTTTAGCAGAGATATCTATGAGAGAATGTCCAAACTTCTTGATGAACGGTAAACAAAACAAGTTGAAATTCACACAGTACTGGAAACTTCACAATGACATCTTCTGAGGAAAGTTTAAGTAGGTCTAGTTCCAAGTTCAGTATTTCTCCTGTAGAGGAGTTATATTGGCGCAAGATTTAAATGGACGGCGTAGAGGTGTACCTCCCGGTATAGAGCCACCAGCCATTCAGCCATTGATCAGCCAGCCAGCCATTCAGCCACCAGCCATCAGCCATTCATTCAACTGGTAACCTTCGGACTATACACATCTCCGAGCCTTCTCCGTCGATCTGCCGTGCCCTCGCTTCCGCTAAACGGTGTTAGCCCATCGTACGTGGTCTCCATCGTCGTCTACGGCACCTGCCTTGACCTCCAAGGCGTTCCCGGCAAGCCACTGCCGACTTCGACCTGAATTACCAGCCCGGGACACATAACTGCTGAGGAGGTATTCCAACTGGTAGTTGGGCGGGTGGCCTACCACCCCCCCACTGTTCTGCGGGCTGCATTCCCTGCTACTCCAATTCTTCACCGAGATCCAACTTCTGTGACCTGCTGGGTCACTTCTACTTGTTCTGCGGGTTGCATAACCCTCTGCCGCCTGGAGCCCCTTGGGCTCGCACCTCATCGACTCATCGCTCGTTCGCGAGCACTGTTGGCCCCATCCGACCACTGCTATTAGCCAGGAGCGAATTTCCAAAAGAGCAAATTCCAAAAGAGCACAAATTTGTCGGCTCCTTGGCGCCTTAGTGGTCTGGGTGGCGTTGTTGCTCGTGAACGCCTGCCTCCCCGCAGCAGGACTGGTAGATAGGGAGCTTACTTAGCGTCCTGCTACGGGCATAGGTCTCCCTTAAATTATTTTTCTCTGCCGCTTACCGGCCATCGTAACTCCGTTACCTGTTGCCTAGAGCTCGTGACTTGTCTGTGGCCTCAACCACGTATAAAAAACTGTCCCTGTCACGACTACTCTGGTAACAGGCATACGGCTTTCGCTGTCCACCTCTGGTGTTTGACATTCTCCCACCCCCCAGATCACCATTTTTACAGAACAACTTTAACTGCATTGATGTCTTCCCTCATATTTTGCTGACTGCCTCCCCAGGCCTAGTGACCCCTCCCCTGCCTCGGCAGGGGACCCAACTGCAACCTCCATATTTCTTCAGATGTTTTTATTATGACTAAGGTAGGGAAACACCCCTCCAAAATGAACCGTTCCTCCACCATTCGCCATATTAGGCCTGCGAAAGCCAATTCTGTGAAGGGGAAGAATCAACCCTGGCACGAAGAGTATAACCCCCCTACTAAGCTAGGTACAGTTATACCAGCAAGGCATCGCCTTGATGATGACGATCCCGTACTCTCCCCCGGAAATACGACTGCATCCTCGGTAGGCACTACACAGGGTAATTCCCCACCAAGGACGAGGTCCCCCTCACCATGCACCTCAACTGACTCTGGATCTTCAACTCCGCCACCATCGCCTCATGAACATCAGTCGTCTCATCCTCCCGACCAAGATGAAGTGCGCACTCTTTCTCTCAACCAAAGAGAATGCTACTCTCCAGACAGGGAAACCAATGAAGATGGCTTACCCTCAGAAAAGCCCTCTACTGTACTCAACCAGCAAGAAGGACTTACTACTACTGTTCAAGGTAGTAATGATTGCGGACTACCCTTCTCTTCGCCGACAGGAAGGTCACAAAAGAAACGGTTGAAACACCTCACCGTTGATCCCCGACCTATCGTGACCTCAAATAAATATGATGTCTTCAACAGTTCTGCTATGCCTCCTGCCACCTCGCTGCTCCTAAAGCATCCGCATCCAGGAATCTCACCCCCAATCTCGAATCATCCTCATCCGTCCCCCCTACTCAGATATCTCCCAACCCCAGCACTTCCAACCATTCTGGCAACGCCTCTGTTAATACAGGCACCAATCAAGTTACCACGCAGAAGAAAGTCAAAATTCCTCCTGTTTACGTCAAGAACGTCAAGGACATTCATGCCTTCACTTCCATTCTCATTGAAAATCAAATCGACTATTCACTCAAGATTCTCCATGATGGTGTGAGGGTTCAAACCAAAACCCCTGAAGACTTCGAGACCCTGAAAATGGCCATTCTCTATCATAAGGGCGAGTTCCACACCCGCCCTCTCTATGATCGACGTTATAGGAAGGCTGTCATCCGTGGCCTTCACATCACCCAGGATTCTCAAGATATCCAGGAAGCTCTCACCAAACTTGGATTTAACATTGCATCCGTAGCGCAACTCACAGCGCTAATAACCAAGAGAAAGCTTCCCCTCTTCCTCGTTACCTACACAGGGGACACCACAGATGAGAATAATATCTACAAAGTAGATCATCTTCTTCGCACCGACATTAAGATTGAGTACTACAGGAGCCCTGTTGGTCCTGTGCAATGTTACCGCTGCCAAGGCTTTGGACATGTCTCTGGTGGATGCCACTGTCACTCCAAGTGTGTTATCTGCGGTCAACTCCACGCCACTAAGGACTGTCCGAGAAGAGGGGACAGACAAGCCAAACCCTGCTGTGCTAACTGTGGCCAGGAACATACGGCCAACTACCGAGGTTGCAGTACCTACCTGCGTCTCATTGAAGCTCAGAACTCTAGACTCCCCTCTACCAAGAAAAAGCCTGCTGGTCCTCCTCCCTCTCGTCTCAGACCAAACATCAGTTTCGCTAACGCCACTACTGGTACAGAACCTCCCCTGCAACCTACCCCCAATACTCTGTCTCCTTCCGACTTTCCCGCTCTTCCACAGACCTCTACGGCCCCCTTACCATCAAGGGAAGTACCGTCATCCAACCCCTCTCTCTCTTCTTCTGAGTTCCTTGAACTCTTCAAATTACTCACCGATCCTGCACTAAAGGAAATTATCTCCCTAATCAAAGTCACCCTCCAAAAACTAATCTCCGCCCCCACTATTAATGATAAGAAACAAGTATTACTTGAAGCAGTCTTCCTCTGGTTCAATAATGCCTAATAATTCAAACAGAATAACTCTTCCCAGGCAATTGAGAGTCCTTTACTGGAATGCCGAAAGTGTCAAGCGCCAACATACAGAATTATGTGTAATCTTAAAACAACTTCATGTCGACATAGTACTCCTAGGAGAAACCTGGCTCAAACCACACATCTCCTTCCACATTCCCAACTACATAACATACCCCAATGATCGACCTACTCCTGAAAAAGGCGGCACTGCTGTACTCATCCGGAACACCATCTCACACCATAGAATTCCCACCCCCCAGATCTTACCTCCCTTGAAGCTACCACAATACAAGACGACACCCAGAAAGGACCTCTCAATCCTTCTGCCTGTTACATTTCCCCTTCAGCCAGGTTCGACTCAGCTGACTTGGATAAAATCATTCAGGGCGGTACCCAATCTATCTTAGCAGGTGATTTTAATGCCATGAAACCCAGATGGAACAGCCGCACCACTAACTATAGAGGCAAACTCCTTTCCAGATACTGCGATAGAAATCTCCTCCTAACTCATGGTCCAGACAAACCAACCTATTACTCTCATAACTTCAATGTGAGACCCGACACACTGGACATTGCCATTTCCAACAAAATTAGGCAACACATCGTACTCAACACTATAGACGCCCTTGAATCTGATCATCTCCCTGTACTTATGACTCTCTCATTTTCCCCTTCCATCTCTCTTCTACATATTCCCATCTACAACCGTAAAATCAACTGGGCACATTTTAGAGAACACATTAATAACCACATAAATGGCAATCCCAGTGTGAAAGGCCCCGAAGATATAGATGCACTAGTGTCCGAGATAACCAACACCATCATCTCGGCTGCTGAGACCTCCGCCGTGGGACCAGCATTGGTTCAGTCTAGAAAGGACACCCTGCCGACTGAAATTCTGGATCAAATCAAAATCAAAAACAGCACCCGGAAACACTGGCAAACCACCCGCAACCCCTATTTCAAACTCAAGTGGAACAGACAAAGAAGAAACCTTCTCATCCTCATTAAAGGCCACAAAATTAACGCATGGAAATCCAGACTAGCTGAGTTGAACGTGGCTGATAACTCCCTTCACAGAATGGCTAGAAAATTCACTAGAAAACGGACTGGCATACCCTCCCTTCATGGATTACGAGGATTGGCCTACACAGACCTGGATAAAGCAAATGCACTTGCCGACACACTTGAATCCACCTGTATCCCTAATGATGACCCTTCTGATGATGACTTCATCGATCTAGTTGAAGATGAAGTCAACGACATAGGTGATACCATCCTTCCCCCTAATTTTAAATTTATCACCCCTCGAGAACTCTACTCAAGTATACACAGACTCAAAAACAGAAAAACCCCAGGTCTGGATAACATTTCAGCTACTTTTCTTAAAAACCTCCCTAAAAAGCCCTTACATTCATTACTAAAGTCTTTAACGCCATATTCAGATATGGTCACTTCCCTACACCATGGAAAACAGCCAAGGTCATCATGTTACCAAAACCCCTTGCAGATTCCACCTTCCCTCAAAATTACAGGCCAATCTCTCTTCTATCTATTCTTTCAAAATTATTTGAAACACTCCTTCTTTCCAGGCTAAACTCCATCATTGAGAACAATCAACTAATTAACCAAGAACAATTCGGTTTCCGAAGTAAACACTCTACGGTTCAACAACTCATGAGACTTACAGAGGAAATCACCAAAAACTACAATGACAGAAGACACACGGGAGTTTGTTTTCTAGACATATCGCGTGCGTTTGACAAGGTATGGCATGAAGGCCTCATATTCAAGCTCAACTCCTTCGGCATCCCCACATTTATGATTCAAATCATCAAAAGCTACCTTGCAGATAGGAAATTCCAGGTACAAGTGAACAAAACCCTGTCCAGCCCTCGCCCCATACTGGCGGGTGTCCCCCAGGGTGGAGTTCTTTCACCAATTTTATTTAATTTGTACATGGCTGACATACCTAAGCCAACGCACGCGAAGGTCTACATGTATGCTGATGATACGGCAATATCCTCAGTCTCTTGGCAACCACCTAGAGCACAAAATTACATCCAAGATGCCCTCTCCACCCTCGAACCATGGTTTCGGAAGTGGAGAATCAAAATCAATGTCAACAAAAGCAATGCTACATTCTTTTCTAAACGTACTAGGATAAACCCTTTCCCACTGGTCTTTTTCGGCGAAGTGATCCGGTGGAGAAATGCAACTAAATACCTAGGTGTTATCCTAGACAGAGGACTCACGTTCAAAGATCATATCAATTCGATTTCGGCCCAAGCGAGCAGACGCTTATCTGAAATTATCCCACTTATGAAAGCCGATCAAGGCCTAAATCTAGAAAACAGGCTCACGCTATACAAGACACACATTCGACCTATTCTAGAGTATGCCAGTCCGGTCTGGGGAATGGCAGCCAAAACTCACCTGGATAAGGTACAGCGCCTCCAAAATCGTGCGCTGCGTCTCATCTCTGGTGCTCAATGGTTTCAACGAAATCGGGATATCCACCAATCCCTTAGGATTGATGAGATCAGAACCAGAATAAAGAAGACATCCCGGAAATTCTTTTCTGGTCTGACTACTAAGCCCAACCCCCTCATCTCGACGCTGGGCAACTATGATACCCTTGGTCTACGCTATAAGCGACCCAAGGTTGTCTTAGATTAGTCGCCCCTAAAAAAGGGCGCAGGTCACATTCTGACCAGTACTGATTTCGTTGATTCCAGGTCCCCCTACCATACATCAATGCAGTCTCCTTCAACCAATTAAGAGATAGCACCCAAGACCTACACGGTCGGAGGGCTAGAATTCTCAACGGATCCAAATCTCCTGGATTCCGTCTGAGACTTGGGGCATGGCCCGGTATAATATCATTCTCACAACCTACATTTAAAAAAATGCCTTTCACAGTATTCAAACTATTGTAGCACATGTTTAATGGGAATATATAAGAGTACACACATCTTTAGTTTTCAATAAGAGAATAATTGCAATCTTTAGTTAACAAGAAGTGAATAATTGTGTTATTTTCCTACACAAAACATTACAAATCCATACAAAACACTTTCAATTTACTTAATCAACTACTGTATCTGTCGCCAGGGCTTGAGATCCCCCTGCGGGTAGGGGCGGTAGGATAACCCTCAGGGTCTGTCTGTCGTAAGGGGATCCAAGGGCTCTTAACGTGGGATCGTGTGTTGGCGACCACGGAGCCCTTAGCTGAATCATGCCATTGCTTCCACTTACTTGTGCCAGGCTCCCCATTTTCATATACCTTATCCGACCTCCCTTGGTCAACTATTGTTCTTTTCCGACCCCGACGCAATTAGAGCGTTCAAGGCCTAGGTACTCTTTCATTTTCGCACCCTCCGTGGCACTTGTCCTTCTTTGGCTGGCACCTTCATTTCTTGAAGTGTCGGGCCCCTTACATTTTTCTCTCTGATTAGTGTTAATAGGGTAAATAGAGTAAATTTATAATACCAATATTATATCATGTCATATATCATATTATCTTCTTTCTTTCGTTTTGGCCAACTGTGGACGTCTTCTTAAAACAATAATCACCACCACCACTCCATAGATTGAGAATGTCTCGCCCACCGCAAAATATTATAAAAATCAACGTGTTAATGTGGGATGCACTGAATGATCTTCCCTACGTCCTGCATCAGCCTGGAATTTGAAGGTGGGCCTCGTATCGGTAGATTTGCTGGTACGTAAAAGAACTTCTGCGGGACTAAATTCCGGCATCTCAGTGTCTCTTAAAACCTTAAAAGTAGTTAGTGGGATTTGAAGCAAATAACATTATTATTGAAAGCTAAATCTGTTTTATATATATAATTTCAGGGGTCCGTTTCTCTCATATTCCTTTCTTTTTCTATAAGACTTTCACGTTTAAGGTCAACACAGGGCCATATCATTGTTTCTTTAAGTCTTCGTGTCTGTTTCTCTGTTTGTCCCCCCCCCCCCCCACCATCAAGGGAAATAACGGAATTTATTTGAACCAAACTGTATACGTTGTGTCTACCTATCCAGCGAGCTCGATATATGCAGTCGCTTAAGTGCGGCCAGTATCCAGTATTCGGGAGATAGTAGATTCAAACCCTACTGTCGGCAGCCCTGAAAATGGTTTTCCGTGGTTTCCCATTTTCACACAGGGCAAATACTTGGGTTGTACCTTAATAAAGGCCACGGCCGCTTCCTTTCCACTCCTAGCCCTTCCCTGTCCCATCGTCGCCATAAGACCTGTCTGTGTTAGTGCGATGTAAAGCAACTAGCAAAGAAAGAAATATACCTATCCAGGGGCAGATTAAGACGTGTATGTGACTTTAAAATCACTCAGTGGGCTGGGGATTTGTAGGGTAACCAAAACAGTTATTTTCTCTAACGTTGTTAATTATCTTAACTTTCTGTAAAGGTTATGGGCCCTTTGTGAAACCTCCAGTTAATTTATACAATTTTTGGCCAGTAGAGCCGGTCTGTGTACTGCAAAATAACGCAGAAATTTATTGCTTTCTGAAGGGTTTACGACCTACCGCCAGTGACTAGCTCCCTTGCAGAAAATTGTCAGCAAGGTATAATAATACCAAGAAACAGTCATCGTCTTACCTGAAGATCTTTTTCTTGACCGCCATCTTTGGAAAGATTGGAAAACTCAGTCGATTCCGGTATCTCGGCGAATGGGTCAACCCCAACTGTAGAGACGGAACATCGATGTGCCAAACTCAACGCAGCATATCGCAAAACCGTTGCAACAAGAAGTGCTCTTCGAAGAACGCCAAATATGCCATTACAACACTGTTGTCAGAGCCCAGTTCTTATATGCTGCGGAGATCTTACTGATCAAGAGGAACGGTACCATGGAAGACCTGAAAAAAGTCTAAAGACGTGTCCTCCGAAAAAATTCATGGCCCAATAGTGCTCCCGGATGGAACCTATCGCCTGAAAATGAACTCCAAACTGTATCAGCAGTTAGAAACGGCTAACATGGGCATGCGACGTAGGTGGCTGAAGTTTTACGAGCACCTTCTGAGAACGGACAACGTGTAACTTCTTTTGATGATAATAATAAATAAAATCATGAATAAAAATATATAAATAAAATTACTCAAAAACTTAATAAAATTAATAAGCATAATTAACCGAAATGTCCGTAGTATAGGCGCCAGAGTTCACCATAATGGATCCCTCGAATTTAGATAAGAGCATGATAAACTTTATATCCCAGGGCGTGCACATAATGCTGCGTACTGGTACATCTGCTGCAGGCCTTACCTAGCCTCCTGAAAACGACTAATTAGGTAGGAACTGCACCTAGGTTCATCAATAACACTGATTCTAAAATAGCTAACTATATTCTGAACAAATTCCGTGCATGAGCACCTCATCAACATACAACATTATACATATAATACACACATAAAATATTGCTGGAAGACTCCATATTTACAACAACAACAATAATAATGAAAATCGTGGGAAAACGAAAGCGAGAACTAAGTTACCATTTGTAAATAGTCCGATGAACAATGTACATGTATGAAGATAAATACCCTTCACTGTCTCTATATCAATTCGACTTACCGATTCTCATAATCGGCAGTTATCACATCACACAGATACTGTACCTTGTACTACTGTGTTCACATATTTTAACACTTGTTGTAAAGATATATACACACGTCTGTCGATCCTCAACATATAAATTTATGGAAAGTCTGAGATAGCTTTCACCAACATATAATGCTAGGCCGCCACAAGTGCTACCATACTTAATGCGCAAGCACTCTCCACAATCATCCACTTTCCACGAACATAACAAGACTACGCTCCACGAACGTTTGAAGTCCAGTCCATTGCTACCGTGTCACTCCAGTACCGTGTATCAGCACCACTTCCTTCCCGTACAGTGCGTCAGTTGTAGTTGTAGTTATCTTCCTTCTCGTTCCTTTACAATCACCTCTACAATCACCCTTACAATGTCTCGTACAATGTCCTTTTTTGCCGCCGTATGATCAACCTTTATAGACATCAGCATCCCCCTCCTCTCAGATGATACGTCTGGATTCGTGCTTGCCAGCCAATCATGAGTGATCCTCTTCTCTCTCCCAAGTTATAAACAAACACTCGGGAGTTTTACATGAATCATCAAATTTCCCTGGTACAACAACAAGCTCATCTCATCAGGCTGGGATATATACATGACCAATGGAATTTCCTGACACAAGTACATCAACAAACACTGGGGTAGCCAGATGACTCATTCAAATTACCAGAGTTATTAAAGCAATGTTTTCCCACTCGTGCAAAACAAATTACTCATACCTACATATGTGGATATCTTCCAGCTTACCAATATAAATGGCAAAGTATACAAATGAAATAATAATAATAATAATAATAATAATAATAATAAAAATAGAATACTGACAATAATATCTCTAACTTCTACATATAATTCTGGGGTGTGATATATGTACTATCACAAACGGCAGCCTGACGAGAAAAATCTTCTCTCATCAAAGGCTACAAAACTGGATTCATGTGGCTGAATGAAGTTAAAAAAAATGACTTAGCTTCCGAAGGTATTTCTGATACTGATGTCTCAGAACACCCTAAATTTTGTAAAATGGTAAACTCATGGTCTCCTCTACCAAAGGTTGTTAAATCTCGCAAAACTCTTTCACACGAAAGAAAGGAAAAACTAATAGCAGGACTCAAGAAGTATTGAGAAGGAAAGTGAACATCCGAAAGAACTAGTCATAAGCGCTCTCTAGTGAACTTAAACCACTAATAAATTTACTATTATTATTATTATTATTAATAATAATAATAATATTCTCGCTTCAAAATCATACTTATTTACAGTTAATGTACATGTCAGTTTGAAGGATACAAAACATGGCATTTGAGATCATCTTACACATGCCCGGTAGTTTGCATTTTCCAATGCACTCTGAGTGGCTTGTAGGAGATCATCCTCTTTGCAAGATGCCAGGCACAGGGGGCAGTGAAGCACGTGGCTCGTGTTTTGTTCTTGTCCACATTCACGTCTTGTATCACTTGTGCTGAACCCCCATTCCTTCAAGTTATCGCTGGATCTTCCCACTTATGATCGTAGCCTGTTCAGGGACTTCCACACCAGCCAGCTTGCATTATGTCCAGCTGGTAACTGCTCAGCTGCTGGCATTCATTCTGTAGTCCATTTCTTTACTATATTAGAATTATCGCGTAACCCTAGATTTCAATAACTGAGTACATTTCTAATTAGACAGGGCCGAAATTGAAGTCATCGTCCACCATTTGCCGATCGGTGTATACATGACTTAAAGTTGAAAATGGAACTTACGTGATATGTACTCGTGAATGCTTTTCGTCAATTTCTTGATCTCTTCCTGTTACCGTTCCCTCAATTCTGTGGATCGTGATCTCCGAAGAGATTGTTGTGCAGTTGTCTCCATCTCTTGCGGACATCGGTCAGACGTGCTGCACCAAAGAGGATCAGTCCAGTTATATCCATGATGATGTTCGACCATCGAGTGCGAATTAGTCCACGATCTCTCTTGCCGGGAACATTTCCAAGAGAGATCAGTTTTTTCTATACTGTCATTCCCACGTGTCCAAAGAATTGTAAAACCCTTTGTTTACATAATGATAACTAGCAAATGTACCCGTGCTTCGCTACGGTATTCTACATTATATTCGAATATCGAAGTAAATACTGTACATGCAGTAAATAAGATAACATTGCATGTCTCTTAGCGTTATCCGGGAAACAGCATGGGGAGGTTCCCAATACCGTGTTTCCAATGTAAAGTGTTTGTTACGGATTTGTGATGATAACGAGAGGCTCTCGTATCTACTGCCATTCAAAATCGAGTTGGGAAGTTTTCATTATAATTGCAGGCCCCATCGCCTACTGCGCCGTCACAATCGATTTGGGGAGTTACAATGGAAGGCCCTCTTTCCTACTTCCAGACAGATTACAGTTGGAGAATTTTCATTAGAATGGCAGGCAACTTCCCTACTACCAAGTCGAAATTGAGTTGAGCAGTTATCATTATAATAACAGACCCCTTTTCTTACAGCCAGCCAGTTTACTACCAGTCACACTAAGTTGGTGAGTTTCCATCAAAGTAGCAGGCCACTGTGCCTAATGCCAGTCACATTTTAGATGGATACATTTGTTTATAAGGGCGGGCACCCTTGCCTACAGCCAAACACAATCGCGTAGGGAAGTTTTAAACAACAATGCATACTCCCTTGCCTTCTTAAATTCAAATCGATAAGTGAATTATTCATTACAATTGTAGGCCTTCCTTACTAATGTCAGTTACACAGGTGTTGGAGAAGGACCCCATTCCTACTGCCAGTCAAAGTCGGTGTGGGGAGTACTGATTACAATAGCAGACACACCCTTTCTCGACCGCTACAAAACGACATCATTGTATATATATAGATCGACATACGAAATTATACGCATGTTTACAATATTGCAGACCTTCATTTACAGATTAACTGCTGCTAAACGGTACGTCATATCGACATTGCATTACTTTTCCGATAATTATGTGAGAACTATATACATAGCATTTAGCTCACATATGGCTACTGGGTGGGCCAATTTTTGTGTAGAGTTTGATGATTCTATCTTTCTTATAAGTGATTGAAAGCATGAATTATGCATGTGAAAAGTCCAAATTTACTTAACATCGAGAAATAGAAAAAGTAAAACGTAAAAGGGATACAGATACGACAAAAAGTCATAAGACCAAGGTTGTAGATCACTCCAAATTGAATGGAGATTGTGCCATCCGTTATGTGATAGGACTTCCCGAAGGTCTGCACCATCATTAAAATTGCCTCCTTACCGAGCTCGATAGCTGCAGTCGCTTAAGTGCGGCCAGTATCCAGTAATCGGGAGATAGTGGGTTCGAGCCCCACTGTCGGCAGCCCTGAAGATGGTTTTCCGTGGTTTCCCATTTTCACACCAGGCAAATGCCGGGGCTGTACCTTAATTAAGGCCACGGCCGATTCCTTCCAATTCCTAGGCCTTTCCTCTCCCATCGTCGCCGTAAGACATATCTGTGTCGGTGCGACGTAAAGAAAATAGCAAAAAAAAATTGCCTCCATATTTCGATATTCTTCAGTGGTAAAAAGTGAAAAATTTAAAGATCTTCGAAATGTTGTGTCCGTTACAGCCTAAAACGTATAATTTTGCCAAATTTCAGTTTTTTTTGTTCGTCTGGCAGATTATGCCACAATGTGGATTTAGTGCGAGGAGGGTTAAAATTAGGACGTTCAAGAAACTAAATCAAAAAATATGCAGATGGTCATTATTACCCCTTAAACGCGTAGCTGTACGAAAATTTCGCCAAAAATAGTCAATGTACAGGCACACAGTCGTTACGATTTTATTTATATAGATAGATAAGGTATCTGCTCCACGTACAACACCTTTTGGTCTATGTCTGCTGGACTGCTAAACCGACCATTCATGATATCTCCCTTATTAATCTTCCTGTCGAAAAAATGCACATGAAAAAGTTTTAGAAATGGATTTCCAACAAATTTGGTAGATTTCCAGTCAGGTTGGTCTTGTACTGTATATACAGTGGAAGAGTAAATTCACCATTTCGGTTCCCTATAAACCGCCAGTCCATTTCGGCAATAGGAAATGTTATTGACCTTTAAAATCTACCTTTGGAAAGGCGGATGCTAAATATAAAGTTTGGTTCAAATATCTTCAGTAGTTTTAAAGTTGTAAGAAATACGCTCAACACGCGCCCGTTCTTAAGTCCGGTGGGACTTGTAGCGAAAAACGGTCTGTTAATGATATCTCCCTTATAAATCCTCTTATCGAAATGATGCACATGAGAAAAAAGGTTTAGAAATTAATTTCCATTAAAGCGGGTAGATTTCTATTAAGTTTGGTTGTGTATATTTTGCGGGAGTGCATAATCACGGTTTCGGTTTCGTATAAACCTCCAGTCAGTTCGTGGATTTAGAAACAATATGTACCCTAAAACCTACCCAAGGACAGGTGGATTCTAAATATGAAGTTTGGTGGAAATATATCCAGTAGTTTCCAAGTTATAGACAAACAGACACCAAAGCTGAAAATATGCAGATGGTCAGTATTACACCTGAAACGGATAACTGTACTGAAATGTATCCAAAATAGTCAATGTACAAACACACTCTAGAAGTGCAGACATTTATTTCGAGAGTTACTGCTTTGAAACTCTGCGACATATCTACAAACGAACTTCACCATCAGACGCCTCTTTCAGTGTTCTACATAGTTGGTCCCATGACATATTCTCGTATCTCCTATATTTATGGGTTAGATTGAGTTAGAATCATTGAATGGTGTGAAATTTTGTACAGTATTCGCATACTACTTTATATTTGTGATACTCATGCGACAGCTAGAATTAAAAAAAATGGCTATCACATGGCCACTGGTCATGTCAATGTGCGTGCCGAATGTCATGATTATATCCTTCCTGTAAGTGTGCCAAATGTTAACATATACGTGTGAAAGTACAAATTTAATTTGAAATCGAGAATTACAACTCTATTTAACGTATAAGGGATAGAAATACGACAAAAATTCATAGGACCAAATCTCTCGAAAATGAAAGGCGATTGTGCTTTCTGATTTGTGATAAGACTTACCGATTAGCCACCAATTATCCCGAAACGAAGGTCTGCACCGTCGTTAAAATTGCATCCACATTTCGATATTTTCCGGGGCAAAAGTTATACATTTGCATAGCTTAGAATACTTCCTCATAGGAATGAGTGTCAAGCTTTCGGGATTAGCACTCGCATACATACAGAATAATTAAGGAAGAAAATAATTCAGTAAAGAAAGTTGAAATTAATAGAAAATGGATTAATACTGAGGACAGCCGGATGACGACAAATATGTAAATACCAAGTGAATGTATTGGAAAATCAAATGACCCTCCATAAATTATGCTGGTGTGAGTTATGGATATAAGAAAGAGGTAACAGAGGAGAAATTTAGGCGCAGGCATTCTTAGGTCAACAGATAAGAAGATGACTAATGGTGTTATTACATAAGGTATTCGAGGCCGGTTATAAACTCCAACGATAATCCGCCAATATCCCGCAAAATGGCCGATTGACGCCTCTCTTGCCTTCTACCCAAGGAACAACCACGAATTTAAAGGCATGATGAGGAAAATGGCAATACGTCACTTCCCTGCTGGCAAGCAGTCAGAGACGTTGCCATGGTAACCTGTAGGTTCGTTGTCGGTCTGTCGGTCACACACGCAGACCACGATACCCGCAGAAAACAGTAAATTTCTCCGTGATTTGAATAGTAAGGCAAATTATGAACATAACGAAAGTTGTTTATAATGAAGAGACGTGTCACATACGGTCAACGGAGTTTACAGGTAATCAATAGTATAAGAAAAAATGGTATTCCTATAAACCCCCATCTAATCAAAGATTTTAAAATGATATGCATATCGAAACTTTCCTCGGGGTGAGTATACTCTAAATATGTAGTTTGGTTAAAATCTATCCAGCCGTTTTTGCCGTGATTGTGGAACAGACAAACAGACAGACACAAAAAATAAAAGCAGCGGATTCGGCCTTGAGTTGGCCTAAAACGGATAAATATCTGAAAAATTGGCAAAACTAACGAAATTACAGACAGTGGACCTGCTACAACTTTATTTATATAGATAGTCTGATTGTGGGTTGTGCTGATTTACAATGTAATAATAATAATAATAATAATAATAATAATAATAATAATAAAGGCGTGTGGCTTCCGAAGAGGTTTGGTGCAGGTCTTTGAGTGGGCGCAGAAGAGGCGACCTGCCCGTCTATGAGGATGAATTTTAATGCTGAAGATGGCACATTCCCAATCTTATTGGGTATTTACTTTACTAATTTACAAGCTTATGAACTATTGAAGCCCCTTTTACTATTAGTCTCCTAGCCCCAGAGCAATCGGAATTAACCAATGAAGGTCAAAATCTCCGGCTTACAAAGAAATCGAACCAAGGACCCCTCTGCACCAACGGCGAACAAGCTAACCATTTAGCCATGAGGCAGAATATAATGAAATGTTTGTTTGTTTATTTTTTGTTTGTTTGTTTGTTTGTTTGTTTGTCCAACCCTCGTCGGACATGAGGTGAGATGAATCTGTTGTGGGTTTTTACGACCAGATGCCCATCCTGACGTAAACCTCATTAGAGGAGTTAATGAGATGAAATTAATGACGCGATATATGATAGTAGGAAGGGAGAGAGTAAAATCCGGTGCCAGCACATAGCCTACTCCTGTCAAATAGCACCAAAGGGTCTGCTCAAGGCTTAACGTCTTCATCCGACGGACGAATCACCATCAACAGTGTCATATACCCTCACTCCGCAGGGTACAACTCCCGTAAAGGTTGACCAGCGCAGAACCGCTGTTTAATGTTCATTTGTCATTGTTTGTCATTGGGGATGTAGGTCAGTTCAATAGTTCGTGGTACCAACTTGAATTAGTTTCTAGTATGACGTACCAACAACTAAACTTAGTTCCTAATACTACGGTAGCACGAAGTACCAACTAGGCCGGGCGATAAAGGGGAGGGCACTGATTGCGATGTTTAATTATTCTTTTCCTTTCTTCTTCTTGGGCACTCATTGCACGCGAGGTTTAATTATTCTTATTTTCTTTATTTTCATTGGACACTGATTTCGCGCGATGTTTAATTATTCTTTTCCTTGGGCACCGAATGCGCGCGATGTTTAATTATTGTTTTTCGTTGGTATGGTAGTCAACAACTTACTATTTAAAATGGATGTCGCTGATTGTGGAAACGGCTGTGTGAAAATAGTATATTTTGCGCAATTTAGGTATAAATTCGAAGACTTATTATCGTTTTACGTTAATCACGGCCTCATCACGAGGGAGAGAAAATGTGAAAAATGTGGAGAAAGCACCAAACTCAGTGTTCGTCGGGGCAGCGATTTATTTTTTAGGTGCTCTCGTAGATACAACGGTGTGAAATGTGGATGGTGGGTTAGTGCAAAACGAAATACTTTTTTGAGAAAACAAAACTTTCCCTTTTCGACATAGGATATTTCGTTGTACTTTGGTGCACTTTACCTAAGCCGAGATACGCTGTTCTAAAGACAGAACTTGGTTTCGGTCACACAACTTTGGTAGATTGGAGTAGCTTTTGCCGTGAAGTTTGTGCAGCATGGGTAGATCGCAACAGAAAAATTATAGGTGGACCGAATGTTATTGTGGAAATAGATGAGAGCAAATTCGGCAAGTCTAAATAACACCGCGGCAGATATATTACAAGGCAGTGGCTATTCGGGGGTGTTGAAAGGGACGATCACACCAAGTTCTTTGTTGTTCCAGTAGAAAGTAGAAACAAGGATACGCTGCTAGAAGTTATTAAAGAGTGAGTATTGCCGGGGTCAATTGTGATTTACGACTGTTGGAAAGCTTACAATTTCTTGGAGGAGGAGGGCTACATTCATCTCAGAGTCAATCACTCTATACAATTTATTGATAGCAGCAGGAGCGGACCCGTTAACAGGAGTAACAGGAGAGTGATGCCTGGTAATAGGACTTCTGTACATACACAGAACATTGAAAATAGATGGCGACATTTAAAACACGGCAGTTGTTCCATTCCGACATTTGACAGGAGCAAATATCATTTTGTCGGCTATCTTTGTGAATTCCTCTTCAAAAGTGCCTTTCCAATAGAGAACAGAGAACATAATTTCTTCCTGGCAGCTGCTGATCTCCACCCTCCTCTCCATTAAGGTACGTTCAATGTCACAATAAATGTTTCTTTTTTCTATATCCTTCTTTATGTGTGTATATTTTTTCCCTGGACCACAGTGTACCGCTATCTCTGAAGCATTTCAACATGCCATTATTTGTGTTTTTATTGATAATGAATCATGAGTTCCACTATTGCAATCAGTAAGAACAGTCCAATCTATGCTTTAAAGTGTGCAATTCCGTAATAACTGTCTCCCTACATTACTCTTGATACGTTAGGTCCGGCCAGTGACTAAATCATTGCTCTAACCTCTATTTCTTCTTCTTATTATTACTAAATCGTGTGGCTAGGTTAGCTCCCGGTAGTGACAAAATCATTGGTCTGTGAACAAGCAAACGCTAGAAGCCGCGAACCGGCTTTAGGCCTCTATTTCTTATTAATATTAAATGGTAAGTGGCGCTGTCTATGATTTCCAGTGTTCGGAATCGTAATTACTACTTACGTACAAAAATCATTTGTCTGTCAACAACCAAACATTAGAAGCCGCGCTTCTAACCTCCATTCCTTCTTATTATTATTATTACTAAATCATGTGGCTATGTTAGCTCCTGGTAGTGACAAAATCATTGGTCTGTGATTCGCGGCTTTAGGCCTCTATTTCTTATTAATATTTAATCGTAAGTGGCGCTGTCTATGATTTCCAGTGTTCGGAATCGTAATTACTACTTAAGTACAAAAATCATTTGTCTGTCAACAACCAAACATTAGAAGCCGCGCTTCTAACCTCCATTCCTTCTTCTTGAAAATGAAAATGAAAACCTACAACCTGTTTTCCTTCTTCTTATTATTACTAAATCGTGTGGCTATGTTAGCTCCTGGTAGTGACAAAATCATTGGTCTGTGAACAAGCAAACGCCAGAAGCCGCGAACCGGCTTTAGGCCTCTATTTCTTATTGATATTAAATCGTAAGTGGCGCTGTCTATGATTTCTAGTGTTCCGAATCGCAATTACTGCTTACCTACGTCTCAAGTATTTCAACATTATGTTATAAATATTCGGTGTCAAGACAGCGATATATTGTTATGTTCATTTATTTCATTTCGTTACTCTTTGCCATTGCCTCATTATCTTAAGGTCTTTTCATCGCGCATAAGTTGGCTATAACTTTTCGCTGTCTTGAATTATGGGAACGACATTTCATTGCTGTAATCTTCAGCCAATGGCAGACTCCATTCGCCCACCGTCATCGATGATTACTATGTTAGTTATCCTGGGGTGCCTTATCGGGATTTCTACCGAATGAAGCCCCCAACTTGCGACTAGGATATGAATTGTGCCGGATGCCCTTCTGGGACAATGATTAATGACTGACAGATGAAATTAAATGATAGTGGAGAGTGTTGCTGAAATGAAAGATGACAGTGAAAACCGGAGTACCTGGAGAAAAACCTGTCCCGGCTCCGTTTTGTCCAGCACAAATCTCACATGGAGTGACCGGGATTTGAACCACGGTATCCAGCGGTGAGAGGCCAGCGTGCTATCGTCTGAGCCACGGAGGCCCCTCAGGTCTATGAATTAGAAAATAATGGAAGCAGTTCAGCATTAAATGAAATAAGATTCTTGGCCCATGGCATCACCAAAATTCGACACTACCACGCAGCTCATCATCTTAGTTCCTTTTCAGAATACAAGAAGAGTCTTCAGTGCATTTTTATGAATTGTACTTTCTGTACTTGTGGATGATATTTCTCTGTCTGGATGACAGACATTGTGATAGTCTATATCATGAGGAGTTAAGCTAATTCATTATGACATGCAGATAGAAATACGTTTGGACAAAGGTAGCACTTGTCTCGTGAGTCTGGACTGTCGGCCGGTGATCATGATCGTAAGTCCGCAACATATTAGTGTTTTTTCTAGTGGATACTCCTTAAAAGTGTATTAAGATACAGTATAGTAAATAGTTTTGTAGAAGTGACTGCGCGCCTTCAGGCTGAAGTACCACGTCAGTGAAATATAACTAAAGCGCATGCTACACTCTGTTTTATGCCACGCTGGAGAATGTAAAACCATGGATAGAAACACATGAAACATCACTTCAGACAAATCCGCTTAGTTCTATTCTAATTTGACTGTGTGTCCCTTATTATGCAAGAAAATTTACTTGTGAGACATAAGATCACATAAATGGGATTGTAAATAAAGGGTACAGGTCTCCGCACATGGTTATGAGGGTGTTTAGGGGTTGTACTAAGGATGTAATGGAGAGGGCATATGAGTCTCTGGTAAGACCCCCAACTAGAGTATGGTTCCAGTGTATGGGACGCTCACCAGGATTACCTGATTCAAGAACTGGAAAAAATCCAAAGAAAAGCAGCTCGATTTGTTCTGGGTGATTTCCGACAAAAGAGTAGCGTTACAAAAATGTTGGAAAGTTTGGGCTGGGAAGGATTGGGAGAAAGAAGATGAGCTGCTTGACTAAGTGGTACGTTCCGAGCTGTCAACGGAGAGATGGCGTGGAATGACATTAGTAGACGAATAAGTTTGTGCGGCGTTCATAAAAGTAGGAAAGATCACAATATGAAGATAAAGTTGGAATTCAAGAGGACAAACTGGGGTAAATATTCATTTATAGGAAGTGGAGTTAGGGATTGGAATAACTTACCAAAGGAGATGTTCAATAAATTTCCAGTTTCTTTGAAATCATTTAGGAAAAGGCTAGGAAAACAACAGATAGGGAATCTGCCACCTGAGCGACTGCCCTAAATGCAGATGTATTGATTGATTGATTGATTGATTGATTGATTGATTGATTGATTGATTGATTGCATTAACTATTAAAGTGACAATTTGTTTCCTATCTTATATTGGATCATACTGTGTCACTCTCTCCGTTATCAGGTATAAGTTTAAGTTCGTTAGTATTCGTGCGTTTCGCAAATACTTGTTTTCCAAGTTGATTTACGTCGCACCGACTCAGATAAGTCTTACGGCGACGATCGAACAGGAAAAGGCTGGGAGTGGGAAGGAAGCGGCCGTGGCCTTAGTTAAGGTACAGCCCCAGCATTTGCCTGGTGTGAAAACGGCAAACCACGGAAAACCATCTTCAGGGCTGCCGATAGTGGGGTTCGAACTCACTATCTCCCGATTACTGAATTCTGGCCGCACTTAAGCGACTGCAGCTATCGAGCTTAGTGTTTCGCAAATAAATTTGAATGTTATCACATTTTGTACAGTTAATAAACATATAATGAACGCATGATAATGCTTTAGTTTATCGGATGTTTATTTTCTATTGAATCAAAATTGAACCCATACACAAAACGTTTGTTGTGGATATTCACAGGGTTTGCATCTGCATGGAAGTGAATTGCGTTTTTAATAACAATTTAAATTTAGTCTGATAAAATATTAAATGCAAGGTACATTCACTACCATAAGTTTATTATTTCCTTGAGTGACTGTACTTCTCGACACAAGAACTGAATGGACTCTTGTTCAGAGGAATAAACGTCAAACTTTATATAGTATACCTCGTCCCATGTCTTGGTCGCTCTGTTTAATTACTTTTAATATACATTTATTTAATACAAACATATCAACAAACATGAATAGTTCTGTAGTATGAAGATAAGTTTTGATCCTAAATAACAACAACAACAACAATAATAATAATAATAATAATAATCATAATATTAATAATATTTATTCTTCCTCAAATGTCTGAGGTTGTCGAACCGACAAAGAATATCACACAATTTCAATTTTGTACAGAGTACAGAGTAAAAAAACAATTAATACATTGATAATATACAGAAAACAAGGAGGCAGCAAATACATTACTTTGATTGATGTAATTAAGTGGATGGAGCGTAGAGGTAATGCCTTAAGATTGCCGTCGAGGCTTTCAATGTTTGTGTTGCCCCAGCTCACGATGGTCTCATTCGGTGGCCCAAAGCGTCGTAAGTAAGTGACCAGTAGTTTAGGAATGGTGCCCCTTGCACCCAGTATGAGCCCTATGACCTCGATATTCTCAAGGTTGTACTTATTGAGGTAATATGGAATGGTTGGTGAATCTATCATCTTTTTTTTTTCTTCATCGACGTCAATGAGCTGTTTTGCATCTGCTTCGTGTCGAGAATGAAATCTTCTTTTCTCCCGGGTTTGGAGGCGATCATGTCGATACGTCTTGTCCCACCGTCAACTGCGAGGCCATGGACATCTTCCTATACTACGTTCCCACTCCCATATAGCGTGTCGGCCAAGGAAGACCGGATGTAATGGTGTCTGGTGTTCCGTAGGCATTTGCCGAATGGGCAAGATCCCATGACGCGTGCCAAAGTTTCAATCTCACCGCATCGTCTGCAGTGGTTACCGTCTTTGGATCTCCCTGGTATGGCAGGAGATACAACTCACTGTCATTCTGAGAGCATCTTTCCACTCGGTGCTTGTGAGTCCTTCGTGTTTTCTTATCCACCGGTAGGCTAGAGTAAACTCTTGATATAGACATGCGCCTTTGCCTTTCTTGTTTAATAGGCACCATTTTTATAATCCTGGTCTCTAAAAGATCTCCTGAGTTTCATGGTGACCAACAGGCCGTCACGTAAAAACTGAGATACTTTTAGAATTTATTACTACAAAATAATGTAAAATTTCGTAGCATATGGTATGAGATGGGAGAGCCTACACCCCTTTCTTGCATGATGTAGCATATCTATATAAATAAAATTGTTTCTGTTTGTCTGTTTGTCTGTCTGTTTGTCTGTTCCACCATCACGTCGAAACGGCTGGATAGATCTCAACCAAACTTCATATTTAGAGTATACTGACCCCGGGGAAGGTTTCGATATGCATATCATTTTAAAATCTTTGAAAAGACGGGGGTTTTATAGGAAAAACGGTTTTCCTCCATTTTCTCTTATACTATTATAGGCAAAATATCGAATTTGTCGTATAAGGACGAGACAAAGCTCAATTTAATCCTCTTGACGCAAAGAACAAAACTCGGTAAGGCCTACGGGCCCGAAAACCATGTTTTAAGGCCCTAAAACCAACCGTTACGGAGATATTGGCACCACACTACCCCTGCTCTAGGAATCGGATAAAGAAATGAACTGCCGTAACCATGGCAACGTCAGCTCCAGGATTCTAGAGCAGTGAGATTATGCATGTACGTTTGGGCATAGCTGTCAACCAAAATAGGTACAAATAAGACTTAATATCTGGGAAAAAAATATACTGTTGTGTAAGGCAGTCATAGGACTCCTTTGGGCGGGGATGGAAAGGGGGTGAAGAACGAGTGTAAAAATCTATATAAATAAAATTGTTTCTGTTTGTCTGTCTGTTTGTCTGTTCCACCATCACGTCGAAACGGCTGGATAGATCTCAACCAAACTTCATATTTAGGGTATACTCATCCCGGAGAAGGTTTTGATATGCATATCATTTTAAAATCCTTGAATAGACAGGGGTTTTATAGGAAAACCAGAATGGTTTTTCCTCCATCACGTCGAAACGGCTGGATAGATCTCAACCAAACTTCATATTTAGAGGATACTCATCGCGGGGAAGTTTTCCATATGCATATCATTTTAAAATATTTGAATATATGGGGGGTTTATAGGAAAATCAGAATGGTTTTTCCACCATCACGTCGAAACGGCTGGATGGATCTCAACCAAACATTGTATTTAGAGTATACTAATCCCGGGGAAGGTTTAGATATGCATATCATTTTAAAATCCTTGAATAGACGGGGGGTTTATAGGAAAACCAGAGTGGTTTTCCCACCATCACGTCGAAACGGCTGGATAGATCTCAGCCAAACTTCATATTTAGAGTATACCCATCCCGGGGAAGGTTTCGATATGCATATCATTTTAAAATCTTTGAATAGACGGGGTGTTTATAGGAAAACCACAGTGGTTTTCCTCTATTTTCTCTTATACTATTGATTTTCTGTAAACTTCGTTTACCGTACGTGAAACGTCTCTTCATTATAAACAACTTTCGTTATGTTCATAATTTACCTTACTCTTCACATGACGGAGAAATTTACAATTTTCTGCTGGTATCATGCTCTGCATTTAGTGACCGACAGACCGACAACGAACCTACAGGTTACCATGGCAACGTCTCTGACTGCATGCCAGTAGGGAAGTAACGTATTGCCATTTTCCTCATCATGCTTTTAAATTCGTGGTTGTTCCTTGGGTAGATGGCAAGAGAGGCATCAATCGGCTCATCTGCGGGATGTTGGCGGAATATCGTTGGAGGTTATAACCGCCCTCGAATAGATTAAGTAATAACACCATTAGTCATCTTCATATTTGTTTACCTAAGAATCACTGAACCTAAATTTCTCCTCTGTTAGCGCTTTATTATATCCATAACTCACGGCATTTATTTATTTGTCGTTATCCGGCTGTCCTCAGTTATAATCCATTTTCTATTAGTTTCAACATTCTTAACTGTATTATTTTCTTCCTTAATTACGCCGTATGTACGTGAATGCTAGAAACTACTGGATGCATTTCCACCAAGATTCGTATTTAGAATACACCTGTCCTTGATAGGTTTCAGGGCAAATATTGTTTCTAAATCCCTGAACTAACTGGGGGTTTATACGAAACCGAAACAGTGATTTTGCACTTCCAAAAAATATACACAACAAAAGTTTATGGAAGTCTACCTACCTTGGTAGAAATTAATGTCGAAACCTTTTTTTCTCATGTGCATCATTTCGATACGAGGATCAATAAGGGAGATATCATTAAAGGACCGTTTTTCTGTACAAGTCCCATCGGACTTAACTCACGAGCGGGTGCGTGTAAAGCGTATTCCTTACAACTTGAAAACTACTGAAGACATTCGAAACAAAATTTATATTTAGCATCCACCTGTCCAAAGGTAGGTTTTAAACGTAAATAACATTTCATGTTCCGGAATGGACTGGCGGTTTATAAGGAACCGAAATGGTGATTTTACTCTTCCACAATATATACAGAACAAGACCAACCTGACTGGAAATCGACCAAACCTGATGGAATTCCACCTCTAAACCTTTTTTTTCATGTGCATTTTTTCGTCAGGAGGATTAATAAGGGAGATATCATGAATGGTCACCTTTGCAGGTTAAGTCCAGCGGACATAGCCCAAAAGGTGTTTTACATGGAGCAGATTCCTTATCTATATAAATCAAATCGTAACGACTGTGTACCTCTACACTGACTATTTTGGCGAAATTTTCGTACAGCTTTCCGTTTAAGGGGTAATAATAACAATCTCCATAATTTTTGATTTCCTGAAAGTCCTAATTTTTACCCGCCTCGCCCAAAATCCACATTGTGGCATAATCTGCCAGAAGAATAAGAAGATAATTGAAATTTGACAAAATTATACGTTTTAGCCTGTAACGAATGAAAAATCCTATATCATTAAATTTTTCATTTTTTATCCCCGAAGAATATCGAAATATGCAGGCAATTTTAATGATGGTGCAGACCTTCGGAAATTCCTATCACGTAACGGATTGCACAATCTCCGTTCAATTTGGAATGATCTACAACCTTGGTCTTATGATTTTATGCCGTATCTGTATCCCTTTTACGTTTGATTTTTCTCTATTAATCGATGTTAAGTCAATTTGGAATTTTCACATGCATTATTCATACTTTCAATTACTTATATGAAATACAGAATCATCAAACTCTTCACGAAAATTGGCCCACTCAGTAGCCATATGTGAGCCAAATGCTACGTATGTAGCTGTCACATTATTATCCGAAAAGTAATGTAATGTGAGATGATCTTACAAAACCTTTACCCTGTTCCACGTTTCTAAATCTGACCCAAGAATAGATGACATATCATTGGACCAGCCATTTAGGCCACTAAATCCGGCGTGTCTTATGGTATAATCCTTTGTCGATATGACGTACGTTTAGTAGCAGTTAATCTGTAAATGAAGGTCTTCAATATTGTAAACACGCATATACTTTCGTATGTCGATCTATATATATTCACTGATGTCGATTTAGCGATCGAGAAAGGGTCGGTCTGCTATTGTAATCAGTACTCCCCACACCGACTTTGACTGGCAGTAGGAAAGGGTTCCTTCTCCAACTCCTGTGTAACTGTCATTAGTAAGGAAGGCCTACAATTGTAATGAATAGTTCCCTTCTCGATTTGACTTGCAGAAGGTAAGTGAGCATGCAGTTTTGTTTAAAACTCCCCTACCCGATTGTGTTTGGCAGTAGGCAAGGGTGCCCGCCATTATAAAGAAATGTACTCATCTAAAATGTGACTGGCATTAGGCATAGTGGCCTGCTATTTTGATGGAAACTCACCAACTTGGTGTGACTGGCAGTACGCTGGCTGGCAGTAGGAAAAGGGGCCTGTCATTATAATGATAACTGCACAACTCAATTTCGAGTGATAGTAGGGTAATTGCCTGCCATTATAATAAAAACTGTAATCTGTCTGGAGGTAGGAAAGGGGGGCTGCCATTTTAATGAAAACTCCCCAAATCGATTCTGTCCGCATAGTAGGCAATGGGGCCTGCAATTATAATGTAAACTTCCCAACCTGATTGTGAATGCCAGTAGGCAAGTGAGCCTGCCGTTATATCACAAATCCGTAACAAACACTTTACATTGGAAACGTACGGGGACTTCCCCATGCTCTTTCTCGGATAACGCTAAGAGACATGCAATTTTAAAACTATCTTATTTACTGCATGTACACTATTTACTTCGATATTCGAATACAATGTAGAATACCGTAGCGAAGCACGGGTACATTCGCTAGTATGCAATACAGATTAACAAATTGATTTGCACGCCTCTGATGGGCATTTCATGAACCAGTGCATGTTCCGCATGAGTTCCAAGTTGTTTATAGAATATGTTTGACCGTAGTTACCCATTTGTATATATTTTATGTAGGAACTAGTTGAATGACAACCGTATCAAAGAGAAGGTTTATTCATGACGTAGCATATATGCAGCTTTACTGATATTTTTTCAATATTTTTTCCGTTCTATAAACCTTATGGGAAGTCCAAAAATAACTTTTAAACATGAAAATAAAAAATCACGCATTGAAATGAAATGTCGTATGGCTTTTAGTGCCGGGATATCCCAGGACGGGTTCGGCTCGCCAGGTGCAGGTCTTTCTATTTGACTCCCGTAGGCGACCTGCGCGTCTTGATGAGGATGAAATGATGATGAAGAAAACACATACACCCAGCCCCCGTGCTATTGGAATTAACCAATTAAGGTTAAAATCCCCCGACCCGCCGAGAATCGAACCCGGGACCCTCTGAACCGAAGGTCAGTACGTTGACCGTTCAGCCAACGAGTCGGACAATCATGCATTAAAGGGTTAAAACACACGGATCACGCGCCTCAGTCGTATGACGAACTGACGTGGCAGGTGTAAACTTCATACTCTTAGTCCCCTACACCACACACTTAAACTACATGCCTGTACGAATGATTCCATTCCTTCTTGAACACTAGGGCACAACATACACGTCGTCTCGCTATTCTAAAACATAGCTCCTCAGCCTTAAACTCCTCCTCCATCTGTTACACCTAGCCGGGATTGGAACCTTCTTACTCAAGAGGTCAGACGGATATCAGAGGTGAACAGTTTCAAGCGGGCATGTGCAGAACACCTCTACGAGAAGTGTTCTTCCTATCCCTCATATTCTTGTCCTCCTCATCTACAAGGATGTATACTCCACTACTTGCTTTACATGGTTCATACCAATTTATTGATGTATAATGGATTTTTCTAGAATTGTTAATAATCAATAGGGCGATCAGTATTTTAACAAAATCATCATCCCCAATTAGGTAATTATTGTTAATTTTAGATTATTATTATTATTATTATTATTATTATTATTATTATTATTATTATTATTAATCCTCTGTGGTGTAGTGGTTAGCGTGATTAGCTGCCACCCCCGGAGGTCCGGGTTCGATTCCCGGCTCTGCCACGAAATTTGAAAAGTGGTACGAGGGCTGGAACGGGGTCCACTCAGCCTCGGGTGGTCAACTGAGTAGAGGTGGGTTCGATTCCCACCTCAGCCATCCTGGAAGTGGTTTTCCGTGGTTTCCCACTTCTCCTCCAGGCGAATGCCGGGATGGTACCTAACTTAAGGATACGGCCGCTTCCTTCCCTCTTCCTTGCCTATCCCTTCCAATCTTCCCATCCCTCCACAAGGCCCCTGGTTCAGCATAGCAGGTGAGGCCGCCTGGGCGAGGTACTGGTCATACTCCCCAGTTGTTTCCCCCGACAAAGAGTCTGAAGCTCCAGGACACTGCCCTTGAGGCGGTAGAGGTGGGATCCCTCGCTGTGTCCGAGGGAAAAGCCGACCCTGGAGGGTAAACAGATGATGATGATGATGATTATTATTATTATTATTATTATTATTATTATTAATGTCGTTGTTTAAACAAATCACTGTTATTATTGTAAACATTATAAGCTCATATTACCATCACCAAGAGCCTCCATGGCTCAGACGGCAGCGCGTCGGCCTCTCACCGCTGAATACCGTGGTTCAAATCCCGGTCACTCTATGTGAGATTTGTGCTGGACAAAACGGATGCGGGACAGGTTTTTCTCCGGGTACTCCGGTTTTCCAGCAACACTCTCCATTCTCATTTCATAGCATCTATCAGTCATTAATAAATCACTTTGGGAGTGGCGACCCCATCGCACTACTAGCCTATACCTGCTTCATTCATTACATCCCTGACCCGGCCATTGACTGGAAAACAGGTTGTAGGTTTTCATTTTCATTACCATCACCACCACATATCAGTGATAGTTGACTTAATATCAGTATTTTTGTACTTTGTATATTACTTTACAATACGCTGGTTAGGTATAAGGCAGAGACAAGTGTCCCTAACTGTGCCAGATTAAATAAATAATTTATCTATCTACCACCACAGGACTGGTGTCTGGATATTCCGATGGAGTTACTTAATCGTTGCGATATTTATTATGAAGGCTTTTGACAATCCGAACTGTTTGCATTAAATTCTGAAAGAAACGTGAATAGTACCTTTGGCACCTAAAGAACCATCATGCTGAATATTTATTTTTCAAATGGTACTTCTTTTAGTCTACTTTTATTGTTGAACATTTGCTTCTATTCATTTCCTAACCGTAGAGCTATGACTGAAAGAAAACACTGTAGCTTTGGTGGTAATGGAAGATCTCTCGTAAAGGAAAGTAAAGTACGGTAACACCTTCAGTGTGAAGTAAGATTGATATCTAGCTAATGCATGTGTCAAGAGCATGCTTATCTCTTTCCGTAATGTCCTTCTGCTGGCACATCTCATTTCCGCATGAAATGTTCGCTCAGTAAGTAGTTGTGAACATAGCTCGTCGGGCGAGTGACTTGATTGGTGCAACTGTACGATAGTAGTGGTAATAATAATAACAATAATAAAATTAATAATAATTCGATGAAGTAGGCCTACAGACATGACGGATGGACAGGAAGAAGAATGCACACATATTTGGAATTAAAAGAAAGTGTTATGTTACGCATCCAGTCGCACTGCATGTCCGTCAGCAACCCACTGTAAAGTAAAAATTCTATATAGGATATACGATGATATTGCTGGTACAAATATATGAAAAATCTCAGAGTCTCATCTCATAAAAGTAAAGATCCTCCCAAGGTGACAAGGATAAACTCTTTTACATGGTATGGCACCGAACTTTGGAACGGCCAAAGACGATGTGGAGGATTGATTGGACACTGACATATACGGAATTCTAATCTTTCTGAGGAGGGTGCCTTCGAGAGACTAGACATATGGTCGCAACTGCAACACGGGAATAAAACGAGAAAGGAGAAGAAGAACCGTATGACATCAGTTTCCGAATTGGAGACGTTCCGAAGGAGTACCATGTATCCTGGCCACCAATTTCGGCATGCCGATTATGCTTTAGTCTACCAACGAAGGTGAAATTCTACCGGACAAATTGTGTGGTCGATTTAGTTTCAGTTCTTCCGGTTGACGCTAAGTACGCCGCAAGATATCTTTAACATGTCAACAATAATAACTTGGATTGAAGAGAATTTTGACCACCCTTCAAAAGTCGATTATTTCAGTCGCGACCGAACAAGCAAATTTCGAAACATGAATCGAACACTCTACCACTGAACCACCGGAATTATTGCTTTTAAGAGCAAATGCAACGAGATAACTACCCCTTCTTAACTTGAACAAGACCGAGCTCGATAGCTGTAGTCGCTTAAGTGCGGCCAGTATCCGGTATACGGGAGATAGTGGGTTCGAACCCCACTGTCGGCAGCCCCGAAGATGGTTTTCCGTCGTTTCCCATTTTCAAACCAGGCAAATGTTGGGGCTGTACCCTAATTAAGGCCACGGCCGCTTTCTTCCCGTTCCTAGCCCTTTCCTGTCCCATCGTCGCCATAAGACCTATATGTGTTGGTGCGACGTAAAGAAAAAGAAAACAAGAACAGGTAAAGGTGGTGATGGTTTTTATTGCCTTAAGAGGAAGTACAACTGGTCAGCCATCCTCTGTATAACACCAATCGGACAGAAAAAATGAAAGAGATCCGACACTTCGAAAAATGAAGATATCGGCCTAAGGAAGGCAAGGGCCAGGAAGGGCATGAAAATAAAAGACTCCTTAGGCGTCGATAAAAATACCGTCTGGGACGGAAAACAACAAGAGTTGACCTAGAGGTGTCAGATAGGATAGATGAAAGTGAGGAGCCTGGTACAAGTAGTTGGAAGCAATGCCAGGACTCAGCTAAGGGCCCCGTGGTCACCAACCCACGCTCCTAAGTTTAGAGACCGTGGGGGCCCTTTTAGTTGCCTCTTATGACAGACATGGGATACCGTGTTATTCTACCTCCCTCATCCACAAGGGGAAGAAGATATAAAGAAAGGTCCAACCCTTCGAAGAAAATTAAGATGATGTATTTAAATGGCAAAGTTAGGGACGTTTTTCTTTTCATTTGGAGGAGGAATTGATCTTGCATCTGTTATATAGTGGTGGAATCCTTGTACCAAGTAAGTCTCCTTAGGTAAATTATATTTCTGTAAATTTCTTGGCTTTCAGACTGGGGATCACAGTGTCATCTATCGAACGTGGCTTCGCCCTCTAAGCCACAGAGGCTTCATCTTTTGTTAATTAATGTGATGTGAATGTAACAAGGAAGTTCGAAACATGGTACATAATTCTTGAATTTTCACTTAGGTATTTTATTGTCGAACTATTTCTTAACTCTATATTCCCACCTATAAAGGTGTCCTCTTCCTCTAAAGCAACGGTTTGCAACCTGGGTTGGCGTTGGAGAATATCAGACGAAGCGTGGTGAGCAGTGAAAAACACACGCGAATTTGCTAAAAAGTAAAAAGATGTGACAATAATTTACTACAAAAATTTATCTTCGTCACCTCCAAATCGTGCACGTAGAAAAAGGTGTTTGTACATCATAGTAACGTTGGGACAAGAAATTCATGTTTATGAATTTTATAAAAAACAATAATTTTCATCCTGAAGTAAACTAAAAGTTATTGAATTTTTATAATTTTTACAGAAAGTTTTTCTACGTGTATAAGAAATGTAATACAATGAGAAAACAAATGAAAATAAAGTAATAAATCAACTGATGAATATAATTATATGAAAAATTTAGAGATTTTTTTACATTTTTATTTTTATTTAAAATTGTATTGTGCAGTTTCCATCAACATATCTATATGAATCAGTGTTTTCTACGCTGGCTTGCATCAAATAAAAATGCCAATCACGGCTAGATGTTGAAAGTGTTCTGAGGTGTGCACTATCACTGTTGGAGCCAAACATTAAAAAACTTGTGAAAGAAAAACAGCCCTCTCATTAATTATTTTCTTACAAAATCAAATCATATGATGTAGTTTGAAATGCTAATTGTAGTGAGTGTAGAATATTCCGTAATATATTTACAGTAATTTGTTTTATTTTCTTGCTGTAGTATTATTTGTGTTATTCACGACTTTCTTTTTATAGTGCTTGCATTATGATTATTACTTTGAAACATGTAACAGTATGTATTAAGCACTGATAATTAATACTAATAAAACATTAGAAAATCTTTTTTAATCGATTAGCACTGACAGAAACGTATAAATTCTGCAAATCAATAATTATTTAATAATTTATGGATGAAAAGGGGGGCGGGCCTACAAAGTTTGAGAACCAATGCTCTAAAGCAGGGCCTGGTGCATGCACTGCACGGTGCAAAAGCCGACTTTGCTTGGTTGACCAGAGTGCAGAACCCCACCCCTCGATTTGGAGCAATAGCGCTGTCTCTCTCTATCTCTCTCTCCCCACGCCTGTCTCTCTCTTCCTCACTTGCTCCGTAGCGCTCCAAATCCGAGCCGAGTTGAGCCGAGCTTAGCCGAGTAACCCAGAGACGAAGCGTTGGTCCGAGCCGAGCAGAGTGGGACCGATGCACTGTGCACAGGAACTGTGCGCCTCAGTTTGCACGCGTGAGATTTTGAGTGTTTGAGAGGCCCTGCTCTAAAGATTAGTATTCTATTAACGTGCCTTATGTAGAGTGGGATTTACGTAGCAGAGGTCCCTTACTTTTGCTTCCCCTACACAGCCACCCTTGGCCAACACTTGTCCTCTTCCTCCCTGCCAGTGCTGAGTTTTTTAGGCCTAGGATGACATTCCTTTTCACGAGTTTTCTGGCCTTTATTTCCGACTTTCTGACTCCGCTATTTATCCACGGGTCACACCTCCATTTTCACTTCAGAATGGAGTAATGATGAAATGGTTATCTAATTATACTTCCCCTTAAGAAAATAGTCACCACCCTCGCGTAAAGTATTTCTTCTCGTATTGACGTAAAGACGGGGATGCAAGTTTTTGTGTTGTAGGCCACTCAGATTGCAGCAAGATCTATTCCGCAGAAAGTAACTGCGGTCTTTGTGGAACGAGGAATTTAATAACATTACGGCAAAGCGGTTGAATTGCTCTTTAATGAAGCTGAACTTATTAAGGGGACGAGGAAAATAAGTTACAATTCGAAGTGCTCCAGTAAACATAAAAACAAATATGTTTCCCAGTTATTAAACGAAATCCGTCTATCGGCTGATGCAATGAATGTTTCGTATGTCTCCGTTCTGCTCTCAACTACAATTTCCTTTGTGCAATTACCATTATCTTCATTAATGAAAGGAACTTTTCTAATGGATAATATCCAAAAGTTAATCGCGTGCAGTTCACAATCCAACTCCGTCAGACGTTAGAGGGAGAACGTTTTTGTTTAGTGCTCCACATATCGATGGTCGCATTTAATTTACATAATAGGACACTTTATTCATTAGTCCGTATGCTTGCATACGATACTCATGAACTATTTATTGTTAGCAACCATTGCAGAGATTTGAGACATTATTAATGAATAAACAATGAAGCCCGTTGCATGAAAAAGTACAGCAATATTATGGGAAGGAAGTTCTTAACAATTTCTTAAACTGAAAGCCGAAACTGCGCAAATGACAGTAGGTTTTCCCGACGTGGAATGATGTGTGAATCGAGTTTAGAGGTTTCTTTCCCTTCCATTCTTTTAAGTTTTAAGGTAATTTAGGGCTACATGAATTTTATGACGTTTCATTGTTTCTTAAACCCTTAAAATCAAACACTTGCAAATTACATCCTACTCTAAGCACAGCGCATACCGTACTGCCTATCCGGCTCCATGGCTAAATGGTTAGCATGCTGGCCTTTGGTCGCAGGGTCTCGGGTTCGATTCACGGCAGGGTCGGGGGCTCGGTGTATGTGTCGTCTTCATTTCATCCTCATCATGACCCGCAGGTCACCTACGGGAGTCAAATTAAAAGACCTACAGTTGGCGAGCCGAACATATTCTCGGACATTCTCGGCACTAAAAGCCATACGCCATTTCATTTCATTACCGTACTGCCTGAATAATGTTCGTAATATTGCATGTTACGCCACAGTCACCTGATGTTACATTACAAGGAGCGGAAATTACGTCACTCTGCATGACCATCGTGACGCTCGCCTGCACTACCTAAACTTATTCAAATCTTCCCTTCTTCAGTCGCTTTCTTAAATAAGCCATAATGGATTCATGATACAGTTTAGTAAAGTATGTGAAAAAAAAAAAAGAAAAAGCCGAGCTCCATGGCGCAACGGCTCCGAAGCGACCGCTGCCTAGTCCGAAAGACTGCAGATTATGAGGTGTCGTGTGGTCTGCACGACGAATTCTCTCGGCCTTTAATATTAGTTTCCTAGACCGAGGCCGCAATCTCACCGTCAAATAGCTCCTCAATTGTAATCACGTAGGCTGAGTGGACCTCTAACCAGCCCTCAGATCCAGGTAAAAATCCCTGTCCTGGCCGGGAATCGAACCCAGTACCTCGGGGTAAGAAGCAGACACGCTACCCCTACACCGTGGGTGTTGTTACAGAATGTTCTAACATTCTCTCCCCATATACATAAAATAGTATTCGACTCAGTTAAGACAATGGGCTTTGTTATCAGGAACACAAAACCATTAAAAACATAAAAATACTTGCATCCGTCCGTATAATATAATAGTCAGACCGAAATCAGGATATGCATGCATTGTATGAATTCCAAGATGAAAAATACACGCCTCAATTATCGAAAAAATACCACAAAATAATGTCTTAAATATTCTACATTAGAAAAGAATAATCAAGTCTCCGCACTTGGTACCATATCAGAATCTGCTACTAAATTTTGGAATAGATAGTCTAAAAACGTGAAGAAAATTAGATGTTATGAAATTTCTTTTCAGAATTACAACTTGCTTTATGTCACACTGACGCAGATAGGTCTTATAGTGACGGTGGGATAGGAACGGGGTAGGAGTGGAAAGGAAGTGGCCGTGGTCTTAATTGAGATACAGCCCCAGCATTTACCTAGTGTGAAAGTGAGAAACCACGGAAAACCATCTTCAGGACTGCCGACAGTGGAGTTCGAACGCACTATTTCCCGTATGCAAGCTCACAGCTGCGCGCCCCTGACCGCGCGGCCAACTCACCCAGTTTTATCAAAAGTAGAAACATTTCAAGTGATGATTCAGAATTCCTTTCTCTCTTAAATGTGCATATACCGCGCATCAATTCAAGGAACAGGGTCACGTTTTCAAAAAAAAAAATAAGGAATAGAAGTAGGAAATTCGCCCGCATAAATTTACCAATGAACCGACTCTGCAATATCTTCAACCGTGATGTTCATAGGAATAGTGTCTTAGATTTCAGTCCTCCTTTGGCTAAATGTTTAGTGGAATTCCTCAGCCAAATCCAATGACAATCTGTTTGAATTTCGTAAAATTACTTAAATTTGTTTAGCCTAAATTTTATTAGAATTTTACTACTTGGATTTTCACTTTCTTGTTTTAAAATTCATCTTTATTTATATTAAATATTGTAGTTATCTAGTAGTAGAGATAACTTATAATCACCACAAAAAGACGTGATCATATTGCAAGATTCGAAAGAAAGAGTAGTCATTTATCTCTCTAACTTAAATATTAAAGTCGAACATATATTGTACTTGAGCGATTTGCTTCACTTCTGTTTTATTCTCTAAGGAAATATCTGCTGGTGAACCAAATAATTAATGACACTTCAAAATCTTTAGAATAGATAAACTGGCTCGATGTCATCATTTGGTCTGCTTTAAATGCGCTGTAATCAGGTTCCGTCTTTGTAATAATGCTGTAAAAATGTACATACCTTCACGATAAACAATAGCACAATATGTCCGAAAGCATATCAAGGTCTAGATGTTTCTTTGTAGCGTAGTTCATTCATTTGTAATAATGTATTCGCCATATGCTAAATAATTGTATAAAACATATGTTGAATGAGAACTCGCAATAATGCAAAGATATAATGTTAAAATTAAAGATTGCGGACTAAAAGAGAGAGCAGACTTACAGCCAGAGAAATGAAGAACCTGAAAACATTGAGATTTATTGTACATATATGTAACGGATACCAATATTATCTACATATTAAAACAGTTTACTAAAACAGCTTTGGCAAATCCGTTTAGTAAGTGGAAGTGAGCGTTTTTAAAAATAAGTTCACTCTTGAAATTTTATGAATGACCCTTGATCTTTTTAATGTGCTATTCCAAAGGGAAATTAGGCTTCAAGATATCATCCAAGATATATAAATTAGAAATATTCACTTATTAGCGCTTTTAATTATATTTATAATTCTCATCTCCGTAACATCTTAGAATGATGAAATAAAATTATTTCCTTATGAAGTCCATCCAGCCGGACTCACTCATATAATAACAAGGATATGGCTCTTTACAGTATATAATAATTTCTGGTGCAATATATCTACATGAATGACAGATGGACATTTAAAACGCTTCCACACACGTTTATGAGACGGTAAAAGGGAAATGAATGTTTAATGAAAGCAACAAAAAATGTTTCACATTAAAAATATGAAAAATGTTTACTGGAGACTCAGGCAGTGTAATTACTCGCATATGTAGGAAATTACTTGCGAGAGAGGGGATGGAATGGAGGGGAATATGATGTTGCTGGATGACAGATGTCAACTCCCACTGCCATTATTTATCTACCTCATTCTAGCCAGAACCTATTTCAGCAAGGAGTATTCGATTATTCTATTTAGAACCGAAGGTCAAGTTTGGGAATAAATACAATGGTGTTACTTTCTGGAGTTGCATGATCTATTATATCATAGAGTAACGTAAAAGAGTCTTATCCGTCGAATTTCATGATTAATTCTATCTTGAATGGAAGAAAATAATTGTGTTAGGGGTAAATCAAGAATCAAATTGGATGAGGCTAAATATGCATGATTATTAAAACAGAAATGTTTACATACATACATTGCTGTGTACATTAGGAGTATATATTGGAACTTACTACTTCACTGCGCTTTAGTATGTCTTTTGTCTTTGTTTGTAAAGACTTTCCCACAATTTAAGTTATTTCCTTTGATTTATTATTATTTATTGAAGATTTCTGTTACTCTATGATCTGTCGAATTTCATTATTGGTCTAGGTGTCATGCTAGGTTTGGAGAAATACATAATTTACTATTAGGTCTTGCAATTTACCTGAAGTACGCACATAGTCCTCGCTAAAGAAGGTTAATACTTCCTCGACACATTTCACTCCATTTTTCGGTTTGAATTGCCCGCGCCAGTCACGATGGACAAAGATATTTGAAATTCACTTGGTAATTAATTGATTAATTCATTTATTCATACACTCATGTAGATAATCGTAGGCGTGGCCCTTGCATGTGGAATGGCGATCCGCCTGTGCAAAGGGCACTATTTTAGATAGGGAATCATAGCCAATTAATTAATTAATTCATTAATGCATACACTTATGTAAGGCTATAACCGAAGTAGGACGGGATAGGACGGGCCTATCCCAATCGAATATGTAGAGTGATCTAAATGCAACAGAGAAAGAAGAATAGGGAGGGGGCACATGAGGTGCGGGATTTCCGCTTACGTGTGCCTCGCAGAAATTAGGGAATGGTGAGAAATTAGTGTTTGACAGCTATTAGATCAGGTGGGGTCTTCTGTTTGGGCCTCAAGGGAAAGGGCCGGACGTGTTATCCTTGGGAAGGTGGCTCCTTTTTCTCACCAGGGGTGGATAACACGACCGGGCAGTAGTCATGCATAATCCCGTCCATGCATTTATCCTGCCAACCGAATGCTCTCTCCTCAGTTGGTGGCTATCCGTGACTGGGAGGGAAGTGTTCATTCATTTATTCATGCATGCATGACAATATTATTCGGTCATGGAATCATTCAAAAAAAAAACCTCATTCATGCATTTATGTACACCTATGTATAGTGTCTGTGAAAATGGAGGAGAACTCTGTACAGACTTATGATAAATAAATAAATAAATAAATAAATAAATAAATATTTGAAATTCACAGATATAGCACCTGACATTCGTTGGTGCCAGTCCTGGATCTTAAGACAGGTAACAAAAGACGACACGATGAAGCGCAATGCGCTGAAGAAAGTCGCGTCTGCAGTGAAATAGTCGTCATGTGTACATACGTATATTTCTAATATAATATTCATATTTATTAAGCCTCATCTTGGCGATCATCCATGGCTCAGGCAGCAGCGCGTCGGCCTCTCACCACTGAGTTCCGTGGTTCAAATCCCGGTCAATCCATACGAGGTTTGCGCTGGACAAAGCGAAGGCGGGACATCTTTCATTCCAACAACACTCTCCAATATCACTTCATTTCATTTTCGGTCATTAATCATTGCCCCAGAGGAGTGAGACAGGCTTCGGCAGCCGCACAGTTCTTATACTCGCCGCTAGATGGGGCCTAACTCAATCCGTTCCTGACTCAATCAAATGAGTGGAAAGAGGCTGTGGATTTTCAATTAACCCTCAGATAATCTGAATTTTCATTTACCTTAAGACAATTGTTATCTTCAGTTAAGACAGAAATAATCATGAAACTCGAAGGATACGATTCGTTCATGTAACCTACGTATGAACAAACTAGTGAAGGTATATGTTTCTACACCTTAGTCCTGCTATTCCTGATACGGGATCGGGAATCAGGAGAGATCAATTCATGTGCCTTGTTTTACGTCCGGATGTCCTTCCTGACGCAACCTCAGACTTCAGTTGGGGAGCTAATGAAGACGGATTTATTTATTTATTTATTTATTTATTTATTTATTTATTTATTTATTTATTTATTTATTTATTTATTTATTTATTTATTTATTTATTTATTTATTTATTTATTTATTTATTAGCTGTAGTACCCGGCGTTGTCCGGGTAGCTTTTGAATGTTTACCTTTAATATTTTTATCACCAGTTAGTTAAGTGTGAAGTGGATTCTTATTGATTTAGTTTTGAGATAAAATTACGACATATTATGTAGTTTTAGAGTTATTTAGATGTATCTGATTTCAAGTTTTAGATTATTTAATATTCGAGTAAAACCTTGTTATTGTGGAAGCTAGAATTGACTGGGAAGTATTTGATTCATTCCAAAAAAAAATGAAAAAATTATAATAATCTTAGCGACCCAGAAAATTATGGATTCGACACTGTTTTCGATTATTTTGATATATCACTCCCCCTCGCTCCCCACCCCAAAGGAGGCAGAACTTGGACTTTAAAAATTTCCGAAATGTCACCATTCATCTCAGCGACCATAGAAAGTATAAATTCGAGACTACTTTCGAATATTTTATATGTCACCCCCCTTGCGTCCCCACCGCCCTTATAGGTACATAGGGTGTCTTACCCCACGCGGTTTATCAAAAGAAATCCGGAATATCACTATTCATCTCAGCGACCCATAAAATGATGGATTCGACACTATTTTCAATTATTTTGATATCTCACTCCCCTTCGCCCCCACCCCAAAGGGGACTGAATTTGGACTTTAAAAAATTCCGGAGTGTCAGTATTCATCTCAGCGACCCCGAAAAGTATGGATTCGACACTATTTTCGAATATTTTTAAATGTCACCCCCTCGCGCACCCCCCGCCACTAAGGGTACTTCGGGTGTCTTACCCCAAACGCGGTTTGTCAAAAAATCCGGAGTGTCACTATTCACCTCAGCGACCAAAAGAGTATGGATTCGACATTATTTTCGATCATTTCGATATATCACTCCCCTCTCGCCCCCACCCAAAAGGGGGCTGAATTTCGACTTTAAAACAATTGGTACATGGGGTGTCTTACCCCCACGCGGTTTGTCAAAAGAAATCCGGCGTGTTACTATTCATCTCAGCGACCCCGAAAAGGATGGATTCGGCACTATTTTCGGTCATTTTGACATATCACTCTCCCCTCGCCCCCACCCCAAAGAGGACTGAACTTGGACTTTAAAAACTTCCAGAGTGTCGCACTTCCTCTCAGCGACCACGAAGAGTATGGATTCGACACGTTTTCGAATATTTTATATCTCACTCCCCTCCCCCCTTCGCCCCAAAGGGTACGTGGGGTCTTACCCATCACGCGGTTTGTCATGAGAAATCCGGAGTGTCACTATTCATCTCAGCGACCCCAAAAGGAATGGATTCGACACTATTCTCGGTCATTTTGATATATCACTTCCCCCTCGCCCCCACCACTAAGGGAGCTGAACTTGGACTTTAAAAAATCCGGAGTGCCACTATTAATCTTAGCTACCCCGAAAAGTATGGATTCGACACTGTTTTCGATAATTCTTTTATATCATTCCCCCTCGCCCCTACCCCAAAGGGGGCTGAACTTGAACTTTAAAAAATTCCACAATGTCACTATACATCCCAGCGACCACGAAAAATATGAATTCGACACTTTTTTCGAATATTTCATATGTCATCCCCTCGCCCCTACGCCTCAGTGGGTTCGTGGGGTGTCTTACCCCCACGCAGTTTGTCAAAAGAAATCCGGATTGTCAATATTCATCTCAGCGACCCCGAAAAGGATGGATTCGACACCATGTTAGATTATTTTGATAAATCACTTCCTCCTCGACCCACACCCCAAACAGGGGGAGAACTCGAACTTAGAAAAATTCTGGAATATCACTATTCACCTCAGTGACAATAAAAAGTATGGATACGACACTATTTTAGAATATTTTATGTCACCCCTTGCGCCCCCCATCCCTATGAGTACATGGGGTGTCCTACCCCCACGCGGTTTGTCAAATGAAATCCGAAGTGTCACTATTCATCCCAGCGACCCCGAAGAGGATGGATTCGACACTATTTTCGTATGTTTTATATGTGACCCCCCTGACCCCGACCCAATCGGAGCTGAATTTTGACTTGGAAAAATTACAGAGTTTCACTATTCATCTCAGCGAATCCGAAAACGATGGATTCCACACTATTTTCGTATGTTTTTATATGTGACCCCCCTGGCCCCCCACCCTATCGTCGGCTGAATTTGGACTTGGAAAATTCCGGAGTATCACCTTTCATCTCAGCGAACCCGAAAACGATAGATTCAGCACTATTTTTGTATATTTTATATGTGACCCCCTCGCCCCCCACCTATATGGGTGCATGGGGCCTTACCCCCACGCAGTTTGTCAAAAGAAATCCGGAGTGCCACTATTTATCCCAGCGACCCCGAAAAGGATGGATTCGACACTATTTCCTATTACTTTTATATATCACTCCCCCCTCGCCCCCCCAACCAAAAGGGGGCTGAAATTGAACTTGGAAAAATTCCGGAGTATCACTATTCATCTCAGCGAATCCGAAAACGATGGATTCGACACTATTTTCGTATATGTTTATATGTGACCCCCCTTGCCCCCCACCCAAAGGGGGCTGAATTTGGACTTGGAAAAATTTCGGTGTATCACTATTCATCGCAGGGAATCCGAAAACGATGGATTCGATATCATTTTCATATATTTTATATGTGACCCCCTCGCCCCCCGCCCATATTAGTGCATGGGATGTCTTACCCCCACGCATTTTGTCAAAAGTAATCCGGAGTGTCACTATTCATCCCAACGACCCTGAAAAGGATGGATTCGATACTATTTCCTATTACTTTGTTGTATCACTTCCCCCTGACCCCCCACCTAAAAGGGGGCTGAATTTTGACTTGGAAAAATTCCAGAGTATTACTATTCATCTCAGCGATTCCGAAAACGATGGATTCGACACTATTTTTGTATATTTTTATATGTGACCCCCTCTCCCCCCGCCTCTAAGGGTACATGGGGTGTCTTACCCCACGCGGTTTGTCTCCTGATACTAAGTCGTAAGTGTACCAAGTTTGGTGTAAATCGCTCCAGTGGTTCAGGAGGAGATGTAATACATACATACATACATACATACATACATACATACATACATACATACATACATACATACATACATACATACATACTATGACCGTATAGTCACATGAATAATTATTTCGAAGTATATATCTAGGAAATTAGTAGGCTTGTAGCTTCCTTTGTGTGGATGCTGGCAGTAGCATCATATTGCATAACACTTCGCGACAGAGAGGCGCCTAGAGCACCCAGTGGGTGGCTCAGAAAATCTCCCGAACTGCGCGCGTATCATGAAACAAGGGTAAGAAGAATACAATTTTGCTGACTCCATCTTGAAAACAAACGCCAACGCACAGCGATGCCAAAGCGATGGGGTGATTTCAGGGGTGTTTTCAGCTCAATAAAGTCTAAACTAACCAGAAAACATACGTCAGAGTAATAAGAGGAATATTGGATGAATGGCAAAATTGAAAAACAAGGTAGAATAATCTCACCTACCTAAATGCATATTCATAAGATTACGTAACCGCCTCGGCGTACCCACGCCTACAGTGTCGCCAAATGCTCATAGCGAGTACTACCCCCACCCCGATTTTATTGGAATTAATTACTACAAATCCACCGATCATCCTGAGTTCCGCATCACATCTTGTATTTCGGAGTAGTTGGCCACACCCGCATCGCTGAGATTCGTAAGCCTTGTGGATCTGGAAAACTGAAATTTGTTGGAGGGAGATGTCTCCCAAGCATTCCCCCTCCTAGGGAGCCCTTATTTTGCCTGCACATATGAGGGTGGACACCAGTCTTCGAGGAGTCTACGAGGTGACCACACGGCCGACTTTTGGTCTGATTTCCCTCTCTTTGTATGGTAAATTTTCAGTGAGCGGGAGTGTGAAAAGTCGGAGTTCAGTGCGAATCTGCAGTAAAAATCTGAACTATGTAAACATGATGTGCGCATCTATAGTTTGATCGCGGTGCGACACGAAGGATCGTGAGTGACATAAATTCGCACCGAGAACTGTGAAACAATGAATTGCCGTCTGTCGAACGTGGAACATTATTTTTCAATCAGTATCCCGTAGTGGAGGCAGAGAGCCTCTTAATTATAATCTATGTTAGAAACTGTATAAACGGCAGGCGAGTGAATAGTGATAGTACGAAGAATTAGTGGTTATCACATAAACAAAATTGTATCAATGTTTATCGTGCATCAGAACAGCGTAATCTGAGGAGCGCGCTGAACAAAGCATACAAGACAGGGTTGAGAATAAACATAAGTAGCCCACCTTAGGGTAATGCGGGAGGTTAAACTGTTCCGGTAATGAAACTGTGAGCTCGGAATTGCATATGTCAGATTAGGATAGACTAGCTGCGTCCTGTACCAGGGTATCGTATACATTCATAACTTTCATTCTGGTTAGAAGAAAGGAAAATTAGCCTGTAACGTGAGGGGAGGAAGTTTTGTGAAAACAGTGTAAACAGTGTCATTTCAGTGTTCAAACCCCAACGCTATGGATTATTCCAGGACCATCATGGAACGTCCTGAACCAGCGATCTCCCACTTCAACATGATGGGTTAAGACCTTCAAGGGAGCCCTCCCTCTGGGCTCGAACGGCGTACGATGGACAACGGACCAGCACTGTTGAGTACAAAATTATGATCTTATGATATTGATATTCCCTGTAGATAAATCATATCAGAATATAGGAATAGCATGGGATGATTTTATATTGAATAATTAAAGTAGTAAGATTACAGTGGTCGGTATTTTTTTATTTTTACCTTTTAAAGTTGTTTGGGAAGGAAACAAATTAGGAATAGAGTATGAATTTCCCATCTAGTTGTCTTTATTGCATGAGCATGGTTGTATCCTTGTTTTCTGAGTACTGTCAGAGGAGACGGGGGGAAAAGGCTAATTAATTTCGTTGAGGTAATAAAGGAGCCTTCGTTCTTGGAGAGATATATGAAGGAAGTCAGGTTAAGATGACGCAAGAATCTTTGCCATATATCCTGTGAACCAGATAAAGTTGGATAGGTAAAGTACTCGATTTAATGTAAAGTAGTTGTATTTTTTGCATGATAACTTAAGGCGTTGCTGCATCATATGTGTGTGAAAAGTCATGGCGCCGAGGTACAAATGTCCAACCCCACCAACATTAGCTAGGGCCCCTGTTAAAGAATTTTTTTTGATTGCTTAAGTACCTTTTGTTAGTTCATTTTATTTCATTTAAATTAATCAGTTTGGTCGGATAATTTTATGCTGATCTAATGAAGGTAATATAAATTCATGTCAGGTACATAGTCCTTATTATTATTATTATTATTATTATTATTATTATTATTATTATTATTATTATTATTGTGATTATTATTACTATTGTTACTAGTAAATTCTGTGAGATTATTAAACTCTAGTTTGCTAGCCCGTGGATTGTGGTAGTTTTACTATGAGAGGCACGAGGATGGAACTCCGGACTCCTATAAGAGAGAGAGAGAGAGTAAAATAATGTAACGGCCCAAAAGTTGAGAGATTGGTCCGATGAAGAATACCTGAGCGGGTTAGAGCATAATTCTATGCACCTGTTTGTATTTGTTATTTTTGTTCGCGTGAATAAATTGGCCCACTGAATAGGCTTTTGTAAACGCACTAATGTTGGGTTTAAAAAAAAGTATGTGGCCAGTGTGCGGGCGGTTGACAATGAAATATATGGCATCCCACCCCGGGAGGGTCGGAGCTCGCTTGTCGTGTCAAACCAGGCCTGCTAAAAGGCAAATGTATGGCCGTTTTTCTCAAGGAAGTGTTGTTCCTCGAACCCTCTTTTGCTCGGCTAGTAAATGTTTTATGTTAATCGATTACCACATTCTAATAAGGCTAAGTTGGGTGAATGCAGGAACACTTAATTCATACACATGTAGAAGCGATAGATAGTGTCTTGATTTTTCAGGTTCGCCGACTCGAGAGACCTGTTGGTCTCCCGTTCGTACCTCGGACATGACAAAAGGGAGTCAGTCACACAAACGACGGCTAATGGTAAACCAGATGCAGCTACCATGTATGGGAAATGTTATAATATGTGTTTTCTCTTCCAGGTGTGATAATAGTGTAAATAGGATGTTGTTTTGATGCTAATTGATTTGTTTAATTGAGACTTCGTGAAAAATCCTTTGGTAGTTCGTTTGAGTGGAGGGTTCAGGCCCTATGATGTGTATAGTTAGTCCTCAAATGAGGTGATTAGCAGTAACTAGAATTGTGTGCATTTCATGTTTTTTGCGAGAGGTTGTAAGTTGTTTATCATTTTATGATTTTTAAAATTCTTTAAATATTATATTTCTCGTGTTATGTTCGATGTAGGTGGCCACTCTAATCTTAGGGTAAATTAGTGTAACTTGCTGTGTTTTAAATATGTAATTTGGGAATTAATCCCGGGAATATTTATATCCGTAAGGTCATAGTTTTCTTATAACTTTTTGTAAAAAGTTAGGTTCATTATAATACTGTTTACCGTACTCAGCAGGTAAAATAATCGTGTCCGTAAATTCGAAACCAAGCTTATCAACCAAGAGTGTAATAAACGCAACTCAAATTTCTCCGAGTTTTTGAAGCTATATGTGAACACCCAGGTGCTTAATCCGAATAGGTGATTGTTTTGTGTTATAATATTCAACAGCGTAATGTCAATAGACAACATAAAGACTCGCATAATGATGTGGATCTAATTTTCACTTGGGTGATAGCCCCGACATGGGTGTCCGTTGCTGGTATTAAAATTCAATGGATGTAAGTTAACTTTGATGTTCAAGGTTGTAGATTGTCAATATGTTCAACCGGAGTGAATTAAATATTCAGAAATTTTATTCGTGCCTAATTTTTGCCGATAATTAGCATCCAGAACCTCTTCCGTTCATGTTATGCCTTTAAGTTAGTTGTAAGATATTTTATTTTATCGCCGCGGACGGTCTGCGACTCTGAGTAGCCGGGGGTTCAGATCTTAGGAACGGGAGAGTTAGCAGCGACCTTGCTGCGCCGTAGGGCGTTGACCCCTCATGTGAGTGGATTACTTATTCAATCCCAATATGAGGGAATCGTCACAGGCCGAAAAGGTCCCTTGACCATCGCCTTCCGTGGAGCATGGTGCCATGTGTTCATGACCCGACAGGGTCACCTCTTTGTTGGCACATGGTACCATGAGCTATGGGGGATGGTGGGAAAGGTCCCAATTCATACATACATACATACATACATACATACATACATACATACATACATACATACATACTGTGACCGTTCACAACATCACCTATGGTATGTCATGATATCCAGGAGATGAAATATGCCGTTTTCCGCGTCATTCTACGATAAAAACTGCCCAAGTTAGAATTTTTCTGCCCGCTCCAGGACTCGATTTGCAGTATCCAGAGTCGCGCGACAGAGCTCCAGTTGCTGGTAATTAGCAGCAAGGCGGTGCAAGAGCGCTTGTACTAGAAGTTTTCTCTCTCCAACCGCGAGCGAGATGAAAAGAGACGCGTTATCACGTGACAGAGAATCTAGGTCACTAGCTGAGCCCAGAGAGTATGTCCAACGTGAAAACTAACATTATTCCCTGTTTTCCTCGCTTATTCATCACTGCCAACTTAACGCATTCAGCTGTTTTATTTCTGTTAATATTTATAAATCGCAAAATACCCAATGGATAATTAAGCGCAAACATTCATTTGAATCAGGGAATTTTACGCATAATTATGAGACCGAGAAGTGCTCTACTTAACTGACAGAGCGGTAACTACGCTGTAAACAAAGGCACGTCTTAATGACTAACAGATGTTGGACCCTAACCGTAACAGCGAACACAAGGAATCCCCTGTGCTCGTCATCATCCACCGCCAGAGACAAAAGGACGCTTTTAAGATTGCTTGAGAATCTACGAAGCTATTTCAAAAACAGACACTCAGTGGAGATGGGAATACAGGAGCTACATTTTGATACCCTGTTCGTCACTATACGTTGCGTATTAACGGACCAACGTGTGAGAAAGGATTGCATTTTTCCCCCCACCCTCAGCATTCGGGTCTCTAGCGTAGCTCGCCTATATATTCATGGGCTGAGGGGGAGACACTACCCAGTGCATTTTCAGTGTAGCGCCAGTACGGTAGTATTTCGTCGTGGTTTGTGTGTGAGTCGTTTGTGAAGAAATAATCTTGTAATTTGAGCAGTGTAATACAGTGATTCATTAAAGTCTGTGAGTATGTGGAAATAATCACCCTCTGAGTGAGATGTTAGCGTGTACAGTGTGCCACAAATTAATAAATAGGAACGGTACGAAACCGTAATAACCGATGTCCGTGTGTAGAAAAGGTCGTACATCGAGCCTCCTATGTGTCTAAGTTAATACGGCTCAGTTAACATATATAGGGACGTACTTAGCGAAGTGGGTGGAGCGAACGTGCTTGATATCAATATGAATTACCAAGAAAGTCAGTGAACGGCTCAGTGTAGACCTAATTGAGGACAGCGCCATGTTAAAGTAATCCGTAGTACAGTTGAGAGCTCGACTCACGGCTAAGTGCATAAGAACAGGCCTGAACTAGTATCATGAATACGAGAATGCTAATACATTAGTGGCCTAACCACTGTCGTTTCTAGGGAAACTAGTGAAATTTCTGGGCCTATAATCGCTGCCTACAAGAAGAATAGATAAATGAGAAGGGATTAATGTCGGGCTTCTGGGACATTACCGACATTGGGTTGGAATGCTCGTGCTATTGAGCAAATCCAACCATATGTTCAAATTGTGGTGTGTAATAAACTAACGCATTCACTTGAGATAATTTCCCCTCATTTACATGTCTACGAGAACGCCGGAGTGAACGCCGACGTCCAGTTGAATGCCAGAATTTTGCCTGTGTACCGGAGTGAACGAGTCATCTAGCTGTTTGCCGGAATTTCGCCTGGTAGCCGAGAACGTCTGGAACGTCGCTGTCATGTGTATGACCTGCCAGGAAGTCATCATGGGTCTTCACATCGCCGATGACGTGATGCAAGCAGTTTAAGCCCATGGCGTGCCCTCCTGTAAAGCTGTGAACGTGGTATCCAGAAGGCTGAGTACATTTCCAAGTATTTATATCTTTGAAGGTCGTGTCCCATTGTAAATATGTAGATTTTCCACTGAGATGTAACGTAGACTGCAAGCACGCCATTTCAGAGGGATAATAATTATAATTTCATTTTTATTTGAGTCTTTTATAGAATACTTTCATCATGGTTTTGGGACGACCATATTTTACTTCCATCCTTGTATAAGGGTTCGATAATGCATGACGTAATTATAAGGACCTTGGCTTAATTAAGTGTGAAGCGCTGTCAAGTAGAGAAGGCTTAATTATTCTGTAAAAATGACTCCAATTATCGTCTTTCCATAGTATATACGAGTCATCAAGATTTTTCAGTAATTCATTTTTTTTGTGCGCTTCACATGGTAGAGATCCCTCCTAATTAGTAACTAAGGCACCTGGAGCAAGGCATCTAGACAGTGGGTATCTTACATCGTTAATTAATTTGTTCGCGAATGCGCAAGTTAATTTGGACCCTGGTGGCAGGAGATCATCATTAGATCTGCATCGTGGTCAATGTACCGAGAGGAAATGAAATGGCTGAACAGGCTGTAGCCATAATATATAGTGTGAAATGAAAATGTGAAGTTCCCTTGGAATCTGTCATTAAGACACGCGAGGCGCATATCGCGATGTGAATATGTTGATTACGGCCGGATATAGGGCCGTGATTTGTTGTGATGCCATGGTGGCCAGTATTGAAAGAAGTGAATAGATTATTTGCCGTGAAGCCATTGTCCGAGAAGGCTTAGTGGACCGCTCTTTGGAAGTGTGTCACGGGCAGTTAACAGCTGGAGTTTTATGAGCCCCTTTAAACGGGGGAGTGAAGGCGTTTTCTTCAGTGAAACAGAACAGATACAAGTGGCGAGTTTCTTTCCTTTCGGCACAGAGATTACGTGTGTTAATTTAAATAGAGCCAACGTCGCAGAGATTCCAAATGATCATTAAAGGAAGGATCCCTCCAATTTATTTCTTTAATTATTCACAGCGTATAGGGAATTCCAGGTCAGATATACCCTGTCTCAGAAGGTCCTGAGTTGATTGCAGGAGACAGTAAAGCTTACTGTCACAAGCGGCAGGTGAATAAGGTCACCTGTAGTCCATTGTGTGCATGTGAAATGTATATATTCTTGTCCTTTTCTTGCAGGAAGTGTTACAATGATATGTTTATAATGTTTGAGTATTGAATTCGCTAAATGCTTGTCCATAGGTAACATCGTTGAGTAAATAATGTCCTGATATATGTGTTGATAAAATCCTAATGAAATGAGCGTGTTTATTATACTGCATATTTGGCAACGTTTAACTTAAGGAAGGGTTGTAACGCGACTTTCAAAGGATTGGGAGTGTAAATTGCCTATTTCAGTTCATACGATACTAGCAAACTTATATCATAATTTGATGCAAATTGAATATATTAATTCTTGGCAGGTAAACAGATTTACAGCGGGGTGTGTCCATAATGATTAAATATGTGTGTGATGTAATATAAGTGTAGAGTGAAATAATTAGAGAGAAAACGCCTCTCTAAGTATGAGGTAGTGTAATAGTTCGAGAGGGAACGCCTTCTTAAGTTTGAATATTTAAACGTATAATGAAGTGTAGAAAAAGACTACCGAACATTTAAACGTCTAGATCACCCAAGTTACTGTATGTAAGGTGTTTGTATGGCATACCCATGTAAATAATGTGTTTCACTAGTATAAGTAAAAATTTGTTATACAAGATATTCTCTATCTTCTCATCAGTAATGAAATGGTATTCCTCTCATAATTAACTTTTCCCCCTACTATAGAGACTATTACTAAAGAACTTACCGCCCCATCGGACAGTCCACAGACCCGAAAATGCGATACCGGCTCGGCTAGCGAATTATTCTAGTAGGGGAGGGTGAAGCTTCGACAAACGGGCTGAGTTCGAGGCTCACCGATGGTGCTCCATTCTAACGTCATATTTATGAACAATGGTAACTGGTTCATGTACTGATGCCTTGGAAAGGTACAATACATACATACAATGACATTTATATATATACATTTATTTATTTATTTATTTATTTATTTATTTATTTATTTATTTATTTATTTATTTATTTATTTATTTATTTATTTATTTATTTATTTATTTATTTATTTATTTATTTATTTATTTATTGTGAATATAACACGTCATGAGTCCCAGTTACAATGTTCACGGCAATTGCTACTTTGACGTAAAAAATTAAAAAGACATATCTAGAATAATCTTAAGGTTATTTCTATTCAGATTTAAAAAACATGAAGGATAATCTAACTAATATTAAATTACAATATTAAACAATAATAGTAATAATAAATAATCCCTAAATAATCCCATAACTTTAAATAATACTGTTATACCTTATTGTGAATCAGTTTCTAACCTGGGAGTTATTATAACGGAAACTCTAAACTGGCCAGCGCAAGTTAAGAATATATGTAAAAAGGTTTATTGTGGCTTCCACCCCTTTAAACGGTTCAGAAATGTATTCCCTCGACCACTAAAAATTCAACTTGTTCAGTCATTATTATTTCCCATTTTTGACTACTGTGATATAATTTTTACGGATATAACAAATGAATTAAGCTTAAAACTACAACGCGTTCAAAATGCTTGTCTTAGATATGCTATGGATTTACGGTATGACGCTCGAGTTTCTCCCTATTATAAACAATTATCTTGGGAGCAGAAGTATACTCCTGATACATCGTTCTGATGCTTTTGTATAAACATGTGAGTGGTTACAGGAAAACTAACAGGAAACTTATTAAAGTATTATATAAAGCAGTAAATTTGGCTAGGATTTGAATAACAAAGAAACCGAGTAAAGAAACAAGCGATTTTACGCTGTTTTTCGGAACTTAATTTAAGCCGGAAATGATTTCGGAAATTAGTGTTTTTAATTTGATAGACACTCACAATTTGAAACCCTTCCGGGCTCTTTAGCCCTTCAACTTTTGGCACAATTAAGGAAATTATTCATGAGTTATATTTTTGGGCTTATGCCGTGTAAATACTTGTAAACACACTCAACGTTTCGAAAGGAACCTTGCCTTTCTTCATCAGGAGACAAAAGAGAAGAGAAACGACGTATTGATGGTTGCTAGGAGAAAGCAAGAAGGAAGCTTCAAATGGTGCCCAAAGATGTTAAAGAGACGCCATTTTTGCCCCATGCTAGAGACAATGAATAGTAACAGCAAAGCATTACTCCCTAATGGTTCTGATAATAGGTAGCCACGATTCACTGAGGTTGTACTCTGTATCGCGGTTGAAATTATCTGGGTGTTTACGTATTTCAACCGCCTCCCTCATAATTCTTGGGCGATATTGCTTTATACGGGCAAGAACATTCACTTCTTGGAACAAGACATATCTAATTCCTATTTTTGGATATCCTAATCGGTGGTAAATGCAATGATTTGAAACAGATTAGGCTATAATGCAAGAAAAACAAATTTCTTTCGAACTCGACAAACAAACAACGCTTTATCAATATACTGGGGAGTTATTTTCAAGGAGGAGGCCAGGTCATTCCTTCATTCATGCAAAATGTGATGCAGACACAGTAATGATCAAAGAAGCTTTAAATATGTCCCTGGAAAAACATGGCACTCTAGTATCTTATGATAGTGATATTTTAATCCCACTGCTATATAATTCTTCCAAAAACATTTTAACGCAATCTGCCACAAAATCATACGAAGTTCGTGGCATTCAAGCTATATATTGGAGAGGAGGTTTGCAAAACTGTACTGTTTGTTCACACTTTAACAAGTTGTGACACCACCCGTGCTTTATTTGGAAAAAGTAAGTATTTTTCTTTCATGTGTATCATAAAATCTGAAGTCCTATGCGAATAGGCTTCCTATTTTGGATCATCCGAAGATGTTTCTAAGAGACATTTGTTCGACACTGGCTGTAAAGGTATTGTGCCACTATATGGAGGTAACAACGGCACACGCAACCTAAATATGTTTCATTATGAACAACACATTAGGAAAAGAGCTTTTGCTAAAAAAGAATTTAACATAGACCAGCTCGTTTGCCTCCAACACAAAATGGAGAGAAATACTACCAATTTCGTGTGCATTGCTAGGTTTTTATTTGGAGAAATCTAGATATGCCAACCCCTGATCCTACACTATGGGGTTGGTAGTTGGTTGATGGAGAATTTCACTCGATATTAACAGACATGAGGCCGGCACCAGATCAACAAATATGATTAAATTTTCCTGCCAAACTTTGGTTAATGAACCATAACATCATGAGATGACATTTCGCCGATATGGACAGCCATGAACCATATTTTGCGAAATCTGTTGTGGAAAAGACAGGAGATAGTTTTGATTCAGTTGAAGATCAAGATGTGATTTCATTTTGATGCAATAATCTAATATTGCGTAATATTTCCAAATGAGAGATTTTGTTTAAAGCGAAATTTTAACTTTATATAATCAAATTTTAATTTAATTTTTAGAGATTTTGACCGAAGCTAAATCTAAACATATGTTTCAAAAATGTGTGTTAAAATAATAAAATACAATAATAAAATACTCAAAAGCTTTCAGATTTCGGTAGCCAATCTGTTATTTACTTTGATTTTAAAAACTAATACCATATTCTTTTTTAACATGGAAACCACACTTGATTTTCTTATGATTTTTAATTTTTTCAAGATGATGGACAAACATGCATTTTGCGCGTCAGTACGGATGCATATTTGTAATATGTTGATTAGGAGCGTGTTTACCTGCCATGTACTGTACAACAAGAATAATTGTTGTTGCAATTAGTTCCACCTCTTCTGCGCTATTAGTGGCATTGCACTTACTGCCTTAAAATCGTCACTAGCTATTTTAAGAAATTATCTTTCGTAATTTTCTTTAAAATTCAGCAGATTGTTTTATTTATATTTTCATTTTTACACTTTGAGCTTGTACAAAGTATATTTTTTCTTTTACGCGGGTTCTGAATTGAGGAAGGGTTAGCATTTAATATATACTGTATCATAAGATACATTCAATAAAAAAAACAGTCAGTAATACCGATGTAAAATTCAATGGTGGTACAGAAATATATCTTGTGTCCAACCAGCTTTCACTCCCGTGTAAAATATTCTGTCTGAGAATAGAATCATATAAAAACGACTTTTGCCAGGGAGCTTACTTCTTTCTTATCGTTGTTAATAACTGCGAGCTCACTGCATTTTGCCACTAAGCCATTTTGTGTGTGTGTGTTCTTTGAAATACGAGAAGACTTCCCATGGTCAGTTACTCCACTTCGACCTCTTAAAGTCTGTAGCTCGATGTTGACAAGTTAACTTACGATTCAAAGGGCTTTGCTCTCATTATTAATGTGGCGAAGTCAACTTGCTTGGCCGAGGTTGGCTTGTAATTCAGAGCTGTGTGATGCTAAGTGCTCTCTGCTGTATAATGGAAATATTCCATTTACAGCAAACGCTTGTTCAAATAGGGGATATGAAGTTAGTTTATCCTGTCTTCTCAGTTGTAACCATTCATACAAGCTCACGCCGTACATTACCCTGAAGAGACAGCGCGTTTCCATTCCAAAGCATGTATATACAGTACTGTAATATGAATAATAATAATTCAAGGTAATAAGTTAACATGTTTCTTTTACAATAACAACATTTTACATAAGAAATAATGAAACTTTAATTTTTACGAAAATCGCTATGGAATTAAAGGTAGATTATTAACATCAATCAAAGGCTTTTATGTTGACAATTGGGCTTCAGTGGGAATTGATGGCAGAATGAGTTCTTGGTTCAGGGTACTTACCGGGGTTAGACAAGGCTGTAATTTTTCACCTTTACTGTTCGTACTTTACATGGATCATCTGCTGAAAGGTATAGAATGACAGGGAGGGATTCAGTTAGGTGCAAATATAGTAAGCAGTCTGGCCTATGCTGACGACTTGGTATTATTGGCAGATTGTGCCGAAAGCCTGCAGTCTAAAGTCTTACAACTGGAAAATAGGTGCAATGAGTATGGTATGAAAATGAGCCTTTCGAAGACTGAACTGGTGCCAGTAGGTAAGAAATTCAACAGTATAAAATGTCAGATTGGTGATAAAAAGCTAGAACAGGTCGATAATTTCAAGTATTTAGGTTGTGTGTTCTCGCAGGATGGTAATATAGTAAGTGAGATTAAATCAAGGTGTGGTAAAGCTAATGCAATGAGCTCGCAGTTGCGATCAACAGTATTCTGTAAGAAGGAAGTCAACTCCCAGACGAAACTATCTTTACATCAGTCTGTTTTCAGACCAACTTTACTTTACGGGAAGCGAAATCTGGGTGGACTCAGCATATCTTATTCATAAGTTAGAAATAACATTCATGAAAGTAGCGAGAATGATTGCTGGTATATACCGGTGGGAACAATTACAGGAGGGTACTCGGAATGAGGGGATAAAGGCTAATTTAGGAATTAACTCAATGGATGAAGCTGTACGCATAAACCGGCTTCAGTCATGTGAGGCGAGTGGAGAAGGATAACTTACCCACGAGAATAACGGACTCTGACATGGAGGGAAGGAGGAAAAGAAGGAGACGAAGCCGACGATGGTTAGACTCAGTTATTAACGAATTAAGTATAATAAGTATAGAACTAAACGAGCCCACAGAAATAGTTACAAATAGAGGATTGTGGCGGCTTTTAGTAAGTACACAGGGGTTTGAAGACTGAACGCTAAAAGGTATAACAGTCCTTAATGATAATGTATATTATATTATATTATATTATATTATATTATATTATATTATATTATATTATATTATATTATATTATATTATATTATATTATATTATATTATATTATATTAGCAAATGTACCCGTGCTTCGCTACGGTGTTCTACATTGTATTCGAATATCGAAGTAAATACTGTACATACAGAAATAAGATTCTTTTAAAATGGCATGTCTCTTAGCGTTATCCGAGAAACAGCATAGGGAGGTTCCCAGTACGTTGTTTCCAATGTAAAGTGCTTGTTACGAATTTGTGATGATAACGACAGGCTCACTGACCTACTGCAATTCACAATCGAGTTGGGAAGTTTTCATTATAACTGCATGCCCCATCGCCTACTGCGCGGTCACTATCGATTTGGGAGATTTCGTTACTATGGCAGGCCCCCTTCCTACTTCCAGACAGATGACAGTTTTCATTAGAATGTTTGGCAACTTCCCTACTACCAGTTGAAATTGAGTTGTGCAGTTATAATTATAATGACAGGCCCCTTTCCCTACAGCCAGCCAGTTTACTGCCAGTCACACAAAGTTGGTGAACTTCCATCAAAATAGCAGGCCACTATGCCTAATGCCAGTCACATTTTAGATGGATACATTTGTTTATAACGGCTGGTACCCTCGCCTGCAGCCAAATACGATCGGGTAGGGGACTTTTAAACAACAATGCATGCTCCCTTGTCTTCTGCAAGTCAAATCGAGAAGTGAATTATTCACTACAATGGTAGGCCTTCCTTACTAATTCCAGTTACACAGGTGTTGGAGAAGGACCCCATTCCTACTGCCAGTCAAAGTCGGTGTGGGGAGTACTGATTACAATAGCAGACACACTCTTTCTCGATCGCTACAAGACGACATCAGTGAATATATATAGATCGACATACGAAAGTGTATGCATGCTTAAAATATTGCAGACCTTCATTTACAGATTGACTGCTGCAAAACGGTACGTCATGTCGACAAAGGATTGTACCATAAGACGTCAGATTTAGCGGCCTAAATGGCTGGTCGTATGATATGTGATCTATTCATGGGTCAGATTTAGAAACGTTGAATAGGGTAACATTATCGTAAGATTATCTCATATTGCATTACTTTTCAGATAATTATGTGACAGCTACATATGGCTACTGGGTGGGCCAATTTTCGTGTAGGGTTTGATGATTCTATCTTTCTTATAAGTGATTGAAAGTATGAATTATACATGTGAAAAGTCCAAATTTACTTAACATCGAGAAATAGAAAAAATCAAACGTAAAAATGATACAGATACAACAAAAAGTCATAAGACCAAGGTTGTAGATCACTCCAAATTGAACGGAGATTGGCCTTCCCTTATGTGATAGGACTTCGCGAAGATCTGCACCATAATTAAAATTGCCTCCATATTTCGATATTCTTCGGGGAAAACGTGAAAAATTTAAAGCTCTTGAAAATGTTCTGTCCGTTACAGGCTAAAACTTATAATTTTTCCAAATTTCTGTTTTCTTGTTCGTCTGGCAGATTATGCCGCAATGTGGATTTTGGGCGAGGAGGGTTAAAATTAGGTCTTTCTGGAAAACAAACCAAAATTTATGCAGATGGTTGTTATTACTACCCCTTAAACGCGAAGCTGTGGGAACATTTCGCTAAAATAGTCAATGTACAGGCACACAGACGTTAGGATTTTACTTATATACACAGATAAGGAATCTGCTCCACGTACAACACCTTTTGGTCTATGCCTGCTGGACTTACCTTGCAAAGCCGACCACTCATGATATCTCCCTTATTAATCTTTCTGTCGAGAAAATACACATGAAAAAAGTTTTAGAAATGGATTTCCAACAAATTTGATCGATTTCCAGTCAGGTTGGTCATGTACTGTATATATTGTGGAAGAGTAAATTCACCATTTCGGTTCCCTATAAACCGCCAGTCAATTTCAGAAACAGGAAATGTTATTGACCTTTAAAATCTACCTTTGGAAAGGTGGATGCTAAATATAAAGTTTGGTTCAAATATCTTCAATAGTTTTCAAGTTGTAAGAAATACGCTCAACACGCGCCCGTTCTTAAGTTAAGTCCGGTTAATGATATCTCCCTTATAAATCCTCTTACCAAAATGATGCACATGAGAAAAAAGGTTTAAGAATTAATTTCAATTAAGGCAGGTAGATTTCTATTAAGTTTAGTTGTGTATATTTTGTGGGAGTGCAAAATCACGGTTTCGGTTTCGTATAAAACCCCCAGTCATTTCATGGATTTAGAAACAAGGACAGGTGGATTCTAAATATGAATTTTTGTGGAAATATATCCAGTAGTTTCCAAGTTATAGACAAACAGACAAACATAAAAACAGACACCAAAGCTAAAAATACGCAGAAGATCATTATTACACCTGAAACGGATAACTGTACAGAAATGTCACCAAAACAGTCAATGTACAGACACACTCTAGAAGTGCAGACCTTTATTTCGAGAGTTAGTGCTTTGAAACTCTGCGACAAATCTGCAAACGGACCTCACCATCAGACGCCTCTTTCAAGTGTTCTACATGGTTGGTCCCATGACATCTTCTCGTATCTCCTATATTTATTGGTTAGCTTGTGTTAGAATCATTGGGTGTGAAATTTTGTACTGTTTTCGCATACTACTTTATATTTGTGATACTCGTGTGACAGATAGAAGCATTAAATTTGGCTATCACATTGCCACTGGTCATGCCAATGTGCGTGTCGAATGTCATGTTTCTATCTTTCCTATAAGTGTGCCAAATTAATGTTAACATATACGTGTGAAAGTACAAAATTAACTTGAAATCGAGAATTACTGCTCTGTTTAACGTATAAGGAATAGAAATACGATAAAAAGTCATAGGACCAAAGTTGTAGATCTCTCCAAAATGAAACGCGATTGTGCTTTCTGATTTGTGATAAGACTTACAGATTAGCCATCAATTATCCCGAAACGAAGGTCTGCACCGTCGTTAAAACTGCATCCATATTTCGATATTTTCCGGGACAGAAAGTTATACATTTGCATAGCTTAGCATATTTCCTCAAAGGTAAGAGTGTCAAGCTTTCGGGATTAGCACTCTCATACATACAGAGTAATTAAGGAAGAAAATAATTCAGCAAAGAAAGTTGAAATTAATAGAAAATGGATTAAAACTGAGGACAGCCGGATGACGACAAATATGTAAATACCATGTGAATGTATTGGAAAATCAGATGCTCCTCAATAAATTATGCTGGTGTGAGTTATGGATATAAGAAAGAGGTAAGAAAGGAGAAATTTAGGCGCAGGCATTCTTAGGTCAACAGATAAGATGACTAATAATGTTATTACTTAAGCTATTCGAGGACGGTTATAAACTCGAACGATATTCCGCCAATATCCCGCAGAATGGCCAATTGACGCCCTCTCTTGCTTTCTACCCAAGGAACAACCATGAATTTAAAGGTATGATGAGGGAAATGGCAATACGTTACTTCCCTGCTGGCAAGCAGTCAGAGACGTTGCCATGGCAACCTGTACGTTCGTTGTTGGCCTGTCGGTCACACACGCAGAACATGATACCCGCAGAAAATAGTAAATTTCTCCGTCATTTCAATAGTAAGGTAAATTATGAACATAACAAAAGTTGTTTATAATGAAGAGACGTTTCACATACGGTCCACAGAATTTACAGGAAATCAATAGTATAAGAGAAAATGGAGGAACACCGTTCTGGTTTTCCTATAAACTCCCCGTCTAATTAAAGATTTTAAAACGAAATGCATATAGAAACCTTCATCGGGGTGACTATACTCCAAATATGAAGTTTGATTGAAATCTGTCCAGCCGTTTTGCCGTGATGGTGGAACAGACAAACAGACACGAAAAGTAAAAACCACCGATTCGGTGTTGAGTTGACCTAAAACGGATACATATCTGAAAAATTGGCAAAACAAACGCAATTACAGACAGCGGATCCCCTACAATTTTATTTATAAGATTATATTATATTATTACTTTCACCGGGACGAACGCATTTTACTAATTTTCATTGTAATATTAACTTCACATTTTAAGAAATTGAATACAGTCTTAACGCCTCGCGGCACAAGTAACAGACAATCGCACTACAGTGTTTCCTGGAAAAGCAACATGACGCAATATTGTCATTGCAACATACTTAATTCTACACACGCCACATGTACCAGCCGGTGTCATGATTTACTAATTTAAAGGGACAAGTATTCACATTTCTAAATACAAAGACATAATATTTAATTTAGAGAGGCCTGTGAATCTGCTGAATGATGGGGGGATATTTTTTGCCAGCAATCTCCAACTTAGCCCCACATCATTATAGGGGGAATTCTTCACTTAAAAACTACTTATCAATTACTGTGACTCTGAACTTATTTTGATACAGAACAAATTAATTTTCTTGAACCGGAACTAACATAATAACGGATTTTATTATACACGAACACAAAATGGACCACGCTGTTCCGTCTCCACCAGTAAACTAATGTAACCGTGGAATGTTCGTACCCTTCTCTGCCAGGTTTTCTCCAAACCTGAATGGCCGTGGGACATTAACGCTATATCTCGCAATAAACTAATTGTTTACCCTTTAAGATTGTCCAAATAACCTTATTAGTGCGTAATAATAATTTCAGAGGGATATCTGGGACTTCGCTGTCTTCCTTGCAGAAGTTCATAAATCCTAAAAATAGCCAATACGATCTCTCTCCTACCAGGATGAATTGTCGTAAATAAAAAAAATGTTAATTATAATAGTTGTTTTTGTTCCTTGTTGATACTTTACGAATTTCTTATGTCACAAGTCAAGGGGCTTGTGAGATTTCGAAATCTAGCTTCTAACATTTTAATGTCCTTAGTTCCTCGACTATCACAGGTTCGTCAACTCGGACTAATGATCGCGCAGTGATTCTCTAAATTTTGAGAATGGGTATTTATACGCACACCAGGGACGCGGTACCAAGCGTTATCTATTATTGTGCAATCATTCCATCTGAAAACCGTTAGACCGATTTGTTTGAGACTCACACCAGAGATTCCTCTTACTTTTCCGATCACAATGGTATTGTTCATTTGTTTCTCCTGCTTCTTTCACGGGCGTAATTAATGAGTTCCGTGGACTACCTTCCAGTGTATTTTGACTGTAGGTTCTTGACACGTGTAACTTCACTCAGCCGACAGACAGGCTAACTTCTCCCTGGGCACAATTAAATATATTTTCCGCTGTGAATTTATCATTGTCAAATGATTCCAAAATTCTTAATTAATTACTTCCTCGCTAATGACGGTGCCGAAATTCTTCTCAATAGGGGTTTTTAGCCAGAATGTATTATTAATTTCCCGAGTTCTCCCGAAATGACTCGATTTCGCTCGATGATTTTTTAACGTCTCCTGCGTAAAGTGACAAGCCACGTACATGAGTCTAGCTGAATTACAAAGATGGGATGCGCGGTTTCTTTTTTCTCTCTTGCAGTTGGCTCTATATAGCCGTGCGGCGGTTTCTTTAACAATGTATAATTATGGCCTCAGTATTTATAAATAGTTTATTGGTCAACATGATGGCCTTTGGTCCAATAGATCCTGAGTGCGTTCCCCGTCATTTTCTGTGATTTTATCTTGTGTTTCCTCCGGCTAGGGGATCAGGTGTTTGTGCCTTCTTCTACATTAAATTTACAAGGTAGGGAACACTCCTTACAGATGCGCAGGTTGCTTACGAACGTCAACTCACAAGATTTGCAACTTGAAGCACGGAAAGCTAATGTATTGCCGTCTACGCTAGGCATTTCTTTTGTATGTTAACAATATCATTGTGTGTTATGCCGGCCCAGGTATGTAGGGATAGGTTGTATTCCTCTTACTCGGAGGACGCAGCTTCGATTCCCTGCCAGATCAGGGATTTCTACCTGTGAGGGCTGTCTAAGAACAAATAAGTAGCTATTTGTCGGTGAGATAGCGGGTCCGGTCTAGAAAACCAAGAATAGCGGCCGAGATATTTCGCAGTCTCTTTATAGGCTGAGGACCGTCTTAGGTTTACCAATATTTTTTATTTTGATCTAATATCTTAACCCTCGTTTGTGATATTCTTTGCCATAATGCAATAAATTATTTATATGTATATACAGGAAATGTTGCGACTACTACGCTAAGCTTTGAACGTTCAATGACCGTTCATTACTGCCTACTCTCCGTGCGTACATATTGCAAGGCGCACGTATACTTTGCTCGACCGTGGCCTGTGGCAATGTGATGGGGAATAGGCTATAAAACATACGGAAAATAAACACTAGTTGGTACGCGTGGATGTCGACAGGGTGGAAGGGAGTACCTTTGGCTGTAGGACTGTTTAGTCGCCTGTTATGTATAAAAGGAAAAAAGTCAAGGCATCACCGGTATATTCCATTAAAGTTGCTAGGAAACGGTCGAAAGTGAATGTTTTAATAATGATTGTAAGATGACTTTTCAGGAAGACTCGGTTATGTTTCAGTAAATCTGTTAACTATGCTATTACCACATACGTCGCCTATAAAATTCTCATACGTGTGGAATTGCATCACCCAATTCACTAAGCGCATTTAACTGGATTGACACAATTAACCGGCTGGAATATTTAAGACTCGGACAACTCTGCAGGCTCCGTAGCTCGTAGTTCAGCTGACTAGCCTGATCACTTCACTAGGCCAGTCAGACTTTATAATAGACTAGCGAATGTACCCGTGCTTCGCTACGGTATTCTACATTGTATTCGAATATCGAAGTAAATAGTGTACATGCAGTAAATAAGATAGTTTTAAAATTGCATGTCTCTTAGCGTTATCCGAGAAAGAGCATGGGGAGGTCCCCGTACGTTTCCAATGTAAAGTGTTTGTTACGGATTTGTGATATAACGGCAGGCTCACTTGCCTACTGGCATTCACAATCAGGTTGGGAAGTTTACATTATAATTGCAGGCCCCATTGCCTACTATGCGGACAGAATCGATTTGGGGAGTTTTCGTTAAAATGGCAGCCCCCCTTTCCTACCTCCAGACAGATTACAGTTTTTATTATAATGGCAGGCAATTACCCTACTATCACTCGAAATTGAGTTGTGCAGTTATCATTATAATGACAGGCCCCTTTTCCTACTGCCAGCCAGCGTACTGCCAGTCACACCAAGTTGGTGAGTTTCCATCAAAATAGCAGGCCACTATGCCTAATGCCAGTCACATTTTAGATGAGTACATTTCTTTATAATGGCGGGCACCCTTGCCTACTGCCAAACACAATCGGGTAGGGGAGTTTTAAACAAAACTGCATGCTCACTTACCTTCTGCAAGTCAAATCGAGAAGGGAACTATTCATTACAATTGTAGGCCTTCCTTACTAATGACAGTTACACAGGAGTTGGAGAAGGAACCCTTTCCTACTGCCAGTCAAAGTCGGTGTGGGGAGTACTGATTACAATAGCAGACCGACCCTTTCTCGATCGCTAAATCGACATCAGTGAATATATATAGATCGACATACGAAAGTATATGCGTGTTTACAATATTGAAGACCTTCATTTACAGATTAACTGCTACTAAACGTACGTCATATCGACAAAGGATTATACCATAAGACACGCCGGATTTAGTAGCCTAAATGGCTGGTCCAATGATATGTCATCTATTCTTGGGTCAGATTTAGAAACGTGGAACAGGGTAAAGGTTTTGTAAGATCATCTCACATTACATTACTTTTCGGATAATAATGTGACAGCTACATACGTAGCATTTGGCTCACATATGGCTACTGAGTGGGCCAATTTTCGTGAAGAGTTTGATGATTCTGTATTTCATATAAGTAATTGAAAGTATGAATAATGCATGTGAAAATTCCAAATTGACTTAACATCAATAGAGAAAAATCAAACGTAAAAGGGATACAGATACGGCATAAAGTCATAAGACCAAGGTTGTAGATGATTCCAAATTGAACGGAGATTGTGCAATCCGTTACGTGATAGGAATTTCCGAAGGTCTGCACCATCATTAAAATTGCCTGCATATTTCGATATTCTTCGGGGATAAAAAATGAAAAATTTAATGATATAGGATTTTTCATTCGTTACAGGCTAAAACGTATAATTTTGTCAAATTTCAATTATCTTCTTATTCTTCTGGCAGATTATGCCACAATGTGGATTTTGGGCGAGGCGGGTAAAAATTAGGACTTTCAGGAAATCAAAAATTATGGAGATTGTTATTATTACCCCTTAAACGGAAAGCTGTAGGAAAATTTCGCCAAAATAGTCAGTGTAGAGGTACACAGTCGTTACGATTTGATTTATATAGATAAGGAATCTGCTCCATGTAAAACACCTTTTGGGCTATGTCCGCTGGACTTAACCTGCAAAAGTGACCATTCATGATATCTCCCTTATTAATCCTCCTGACGAAAAAATGCACATGAAAAAAAAAGGTTTAGAGGTGGAATTCCATCAGGTTTGGTCGATTTCCAGTCAGGTTGGTCTTGTTCTGTATATATTGTGGAAGAGTAAAATCACCATTTCGGTTCCTTATAAACCGCCAGTCCATTCCGGAACATGAAATGTTATTTACGTTTAAAACCTACCTTTGGACAGGTGGATGCTAAATATAAATTTTGTTTCGAATGTCTTCAGTAGTTTTCAAGTTGTAAGGAATACGCTTTACACGCACCCGCTCGTGAGTTAAGTCCGATGGGACTTGTACAGAAAAACGGTCCTTTAATGATATCTCCCTTATTGATCCTCGTATCGAAATGATGCACATGAGAAAAAAAGGTTTAGACATTAATTTCTACCAAGGTAGGTAGACTTCCATAAACTTTTGTTGTGTATATTTTTTGGAAGTGCAAAATCACTGTTTCGGTTTCGTATAAACCCCCAGTTAGTTCAGGGATTTAGAAACAATATTTGCCCTGAAACCTATCAAGGACAGGTGTATTCTAAATACGAATCTTGGTGGAAATGCATCCAGTAGTTTCTAGCATTCACGTACATACGGCGTAATTAAGGAAGAAAATAATACAGTTAAGAATGTTGAAACTAATAGAAAATGGATTATAACTGAGGACAGCCGGATAACGACAAATAAATAAATGCCGTGAGTTATGGATATAATAAAGCGCTAACAGAGGAGAAATTTAGGTTCAGTGATTCTTAGGTAAACAAATATGAAGATGACTAATGGTGTTATTACTTAATCTATTCGAGGGCGGTTATAACCTCCAACGATATTCCGCCAATATCCCGCAGATGAGCCGATTGATGCCTCTCTTGCCATCTACCCAAGGAACAACCACGAATTTAAAAGCATGATGAGGAAAATGGCAATACGTTACTTCCCTACTGGCATGCAGTCAGAGACGTTGCCATGGTAACCTGTAGGTTCGTTGTCGGTCTGTCGGTCACTAAATGCAGAGCATGATACCAGCAGAAAATTGTAAATTTCTCCGTCATGTGAAGAGTAAGGTAAATTATGAACATAACGAAAGTTGTTTATAATGAAGAGACGTTTCACGTACGGTAAACGAAGTTTACAGAAAATCAATAGTATAAGAGAAAATAGAGGAAAACCACTGTGGTTTTCCTATAAACACCCCGTCTATTCAAAGATTTTAAAATTATATGCATATCGGAACCTTTCCTGGGATGAGTATACTCTAAATATGAAGTTTGGCTGAGATCTATCCAGCCGTTTCGACGTGATGGTGGGAAAACCACTCTGGTTTTCCTATAAACCCCCGTCTATTCAAGGATTTTAAAATGATATGCATATCTAAACCTTCCCCGGGATTAGTATACTCTAAATACAATGTTTGGTTGAGATCCATCCAGCCGTTTCGACGTGATGGTGGAAAAACCATTCTGATTTTCCTATAAACCCCCCATATATTCAAATATTTTAAAATGATATGCATATGGAAAAGTTCCCCGCGATGAGTATCCTCTAAATATGAAGTTTGGTTGAGATCTATCCAGCCGTTTCGACGTGATGGTGGAAAAACCATTCTGGTTTTCCTATAAACCCCCTGTCTATTCAAGGATTTTAAAATGATATGCATATCAAAACCTTCTCCGGGATGAGTATACCCTAAATATGAAGTTTGGTTGAGATCTATCCAGCCGTTTCGACGTGATGGTGGAACAGACAAACAGACAGACAAACAGAAACAATTTTATTTATATAGATTTTTACACTCGTTCTTCACCCCCTTTCCATCCCCGCCCAAAGGAGTCCTATGAGTGCCTTACACAACAGTATATTTTTTTCCCAGATATTAAGTCTTATTTGTACCTATTTTGGTCCCTAACCGACGGAAAAATTCCAAGATGTTCAAATTTTTCACTTTTTACCCCCCAAAGATATCGAAATATGGAGGCAATTTTAATGACTGTGCAGACATTCCTTTTGAGCTATTTTTTGGCTAAACGGTAAGTCGTATCACAAAACGGATGGCACATTGGTCCTTCAATTCGGAGTCAAGACCTCAAGAATATACGAAGTTAGAAATTCCAGTCATAGTCGAATTGGGAAGGATTTTTATAATAGCAAGCCCCTTACCTACTGCAATTCACAATCGAGTTGAGGAGTTTTAATTATAATAGCACTCCCCCTTGCTTACCACCAGTGTCAATCAAGCTCGAGAGTTTTCATTTTAAGGGCAGACCCCCTTACCTAGGGCCAATCGCAGTCAATTCGGAGAATTCCCATTTTAACGTAGGTCTTCTTCCCTATTCCCAGTCAGTGTCGATTTGGCCAGTTTTCATTATGTTGGCATGCCCCCATTTCTACTTCCAGATAATCAACAGTGTGCTTGGAAAAATTAAGTAACACTGATGATCTTCCCATAATTAGGAGTCTATTCGTTTATGGGATCAATTTCATTTAATTTGTCACCAGTACACGTACTGAAGCGAAGGAAGAACAGAGTCATTGAAGAACCTCTTGATAAACAATGTTTCGTGTTTTATTTTCTGGTGCACATATAAACAGGGACTTGCTGCTGCTGACTCGGGAACATGCGACGTACAGTTGTCCGTGGGAAAAGCAGGGTGATCTGAGGTCAAGTCCAGCAATACTCAACGTCTGGCCCTGGGATTTATTAATAGTCATCGCAAAGCAGAGGCTGACTGGAAACTGCAGACGCTTGAACTCAAACGGGTAGTTGGTTGGGATTAGTGGTATCCGCGGGATAAGAACTGACTCTCCTTCACCGCATCCAGTCATGATAGTTGCCTCTATCACATGTTTGTGGAGGGCGTTTACCTGAAGTCTTGTCCCATTGCACAAATTAGGTGGGCTGAGATTGCGCATGAGTATGATTGGTGCGCCGATCTTTAAGGTAATTTTGTGCGATGGAAGCCCCGGAGCCGTTATAGAATTCAGGAACTCAGGAGGATAGTGAACTGCGTCGTCAGAGTTGATTACTTCATTGACAGACGTATAAACTGTCTCCTCGCCGTGGAACATTGTGAGGATAGTCGAATTAATGTACGCCGCTTGTTCATTAGTTGGAGTTAAGATCGCTCTGCAGCAGAGCCATGAGATGGGTTTGCTCCTAATATTTTCTACGTCCGGGTACACCGATGAAATGAGAGCTTCAAGGTTAGAAAGCGACAAACAAAATTCATCAGAAAGAGTAATGATCCCGTTACTGTCTCCCAGTGAGCCGTTCCCAATCGACAACAATATTTCAGTGAATGTATGTATGTTTTCATCACCACCTAGATGTACCCTCATATTCTGTGTCAGAGACAGTTTTTTGATATTTGGCCAAAGTGATGATCTCCTTAATGAAGCGTTCACTTCATCTGCTCTGCTCCCTCTTGGAACAACCGGTAACGTTTGACGAAAATCACCAGAAAAGAGGATAGGGACACCTCCAAAGAAGTTATCACTGTTTCGGATGTCCCGCAGCGTTCGGTCAACTGCTTCAATCGCCTTTCTGTGAGCCATAGTGCATTCATCCCAAATTATAAGACTGCAGTCTTGCAGAACCTTGGATATGTTACTTTGTTTTGTGATGTTACATATTGGTGACTCTGTGCAGTCAAGATCTATAGGCACTTTAAACATCGAGTGAGCAGTTTTGCCACCGGGTAAAAGAGTGGCTGCGATCCCCGAAGAGGCTACTGCTACAGCAATCTTACTATCCTGTCTGATCTTAGACAACAGTAAGTTAATCAGGAATGTTTTTCCAGTTCCGCCCGGAGCGTCTAAGAAAAACATTCTACTTTCCTTATTTCTAACACAGTTTAATATTTCCCGATATACTACAGTCTGTTCATCTGTAAGTTTTGGTTCATTTAATAGAACAAAAGACCTTAACGCTTCTTTATTGTAATTTGTTTCCCTGAGATAGTCAGCATTTAACGTTTGTAAGATCTGAGGGGAAGGAAGGCCGTAAATGTTCAAAGGCTGACCGCCAATCGATAGAACGTATTCTTCGAGGTCTTGAAGACATCTGTCTTCCACATGGGCGATCATTTCATGAGCAGTACCGTCGTTACAGGGGGAAAGTTGTCGTAAGAAATCTTCTGCTAGGCTCTCCTTATATTTGTTCCACAGATCCAACGGATCAGAGAGACTGCAAAAGACTAACAATATGCCAAAAAGCCGGCGAAGTTTTGCTGGGCTTTGTGAAACTATCGCCTCCTTCAGTGTCTCTTCCCATTGAGAGTCATCCAGGAGTAATCCATGGGCTTTGCATGCACTCCGATATGTAGGGTGAAGTATGCCATTGACGGTGCGAAGGTCAGTGAAGGTGTTGGTCCCCTGACAGTGAACAGAAGCATGCGTAAATAGAAGCACTCGGAATTATTAGGATGGACTGCATACACTCGGCTAATTACGTGCTGCTTTCTAACGCCCGAAAATGCTACCACAGGTACTCCTTTCTTTCTTCTTACAAATGTACCTTGCTGTTTGTTATACGTATAGTAAGAGGGAACGTCTTCATACAACAGTGTCTTAGCAAAATCATCTGTCTGACATAAGTTAAAGAATGCCATTAAGGTGGTGTTACGTGGATTTTCTACTATGTCATGAGCCGTTTCTGCAGTAAAGACAATTCTTTGAAAATTTTGTAGATGAACATCTAAATGCATTACTGGAGGATACCTTTCATGGATAGGAAATGAAAGAATTCGCCAAACTGCTTCTGAGCTGGATATGTACCTTCCGCTCTGATACTGGCACACTTCATCATTTTTGTCTTGCAAACCTAAGACTGCCTGATCGCTTCCTTTGTTGATGTACTTACAGATGTATTTGATGGACTTAACACTGCTACAGTATTCAACATTGATGTGTGTTTTGAATACCCTAGACAAAACAGGACAGTATGGCACTATCCATCTATTATCCACTTCCATATCCTGTCCATTTATCATAAGGCGTGCAGTGAAGCCACCCATAGAAGGAATCCTGCGCTTGTAGGATGGGTACCCATCGTTCCCTGTGACAGTTTCATTGACGAATGCTCGTGGGTATCGTTTTGAGCATCGTCCACCTTTCATACATGGTGAGCCTACGTTGAAAGATCCGCATGGTCCATGGACCATGTGACATTTAACTATGTTAAAAAGCTGTGGATCTTTATCAGGATCTGGAAATTCAGCACTAATAACCTTATCAATATCGACGGGTCGTATCTTGTTCTCAAGCCATAATAATATGTGGGCGTGAGGCAAGCCACGCTTTTGCCATTCAACAGAGTACATAAAACAAAGAGTTGGCCCAAATATTTGTTCTCTGGTTAGTAAGTCCATGAGAGATTTTAATTTCATGTGAAATACACGTGTAATAATGTCGTGACGATCATTCGCTGACTGACCATTATATACGGCATTACCAATTTCTTCCCATTTTGGATTAGTTGTAGCTGTAATAAAAAGATCTGGACATGAGTATTTTCGCACATAACAGAGTGCATCTTGAGATCGCTCGTGCATATATCGGGGTCCTCCAGTGAAAGTGGACGGTAAAATGACTAACCGTCCCAAATCTGCCATGTTACCCTCGTCCTTCCTCAGGGCGTCTTTAAGGTGAATGTAGCTCTCAGCCCTTAATTCCCTTTGGTGTGTTCTGATATAGACTAACCTTTCAGTCTCTATTTTAGCATACATGTCTACCCAGAACTGATTGGACAGTTGACGGTAACAATGTAAGTAGTTTACCTCGCCTTGTCTTATCATTATACGATAAGAATAAAACTGAAGAGAAGATGTTTTCTTGAGAGGGGTCTTTAGTTCTCCGGTTCGTGGGTCTACGTGGTACAGTAGGAAGTGGTAGCCATCATCTCCACGAGGGAACATCAGGGGATATTGAAGAGCGTCGTATGATCGGTGGGTTTCAGATATTAGTCTCAGGCCCTGGTCTCTTGTCCGAAGCACGATGTCTCGCTTATCACATTCGTGTCCAACCAATATGACAGCTATCTCGTTTGTTGTCGGCTGATTATAACAGCCTCTGTGCTCACCAGCAGGAACTCGGTCGGCGTGGATCACAATCTTGTGGGTGTCACCGTCCGGCATTGTCTCTAGAGTTGTCTTCAGTTCCTTGACATATGGGTTCACATCATGTAACATGCCCTGCAAATCATTAACTAAATGGGTTTTTAAATTTGGTATTATTGCTGTTCTTTGATCTACCTGTGCTTTGTGGTCTGCAATGAAATATATTTGAAGATATTTAGAATTTTCATTGTTTGCAGGGAGAAGTGAACCTATTAAGTGGTATACTTGTCCTTGAATTTTGAATGTTGGCATAAAATTTCCTTCCACTACTTTAGTAGCTCCGAAGCTTGTCATTTGGAATGCGCTGTTGTAGGCTCGCACAAATTGAAGAAAATGGCGAGAGTCAGTATGCGTCCCATTTAACAGAGAAATAAGAAGTTCCGGTAGAGGAGTTAGATGATTTAATTTAATTTTTCCGGAAGAGCAGCACATTCCCTCTGGCTCTTGCTTCCATTTGAGAGCCCTACAGAAAGGGCACACTTTACTCAAAGACCCTATATGGGCTCTTGGATGGTAGTCGATAAGAGGGTTATAAGCAAATGCACTTCGCTGCTTTTCATGCCATGGAATCATATTAGGACACCTAGATTCAATTGACGTTGAATGTAATTCTCTAACATTGGCATGTCTCACTCTATCTTCATCTAACCGTCTGAGATATTCATCAGTGGTCTCTGATGAACGTCTTTCTGCTGCACGTTGTCTTTTCTCTTCCTGCTGGACATTTTGCATTTCGTTTAACGATGCGTAGGTACTTCGTCGTTGTGTTAACGCCTGAGAATATTCCTCCGCAGCTAGGTTTTCGCGTGTGAGGGAATGGTGCTCTCTGTCATGCTCCATTCGAGCCATCCGCTGATCCTCTGATTCTGTTTCTCTTAAACGCATCTGTCTAAATCTTTGCGATCTGAGTATTGCCTCGCAGTCTGAAGCAGTCTCAGAAGCCCTAGATGTGGACTGGCGTGCTCTCTGTGAGCGAAGCCTGGCCTCGCGCTCAGAAGCAGTCTCCGAATCACGGTCAGTGCTCTTCCTCAGTCTGTCTGCATTGAGTCTGGCTTCGCGGTCTGAAGCAGTCTCAGACGCCCTAGATGTGGATTGGCGTGTTCTCTGTGAGCTAAGCCTGGCCTCGCGCTCAGAAGCACTCTCCGAATCACGGTGAGTGCTCTTCCTCAGTCTGTCTGCACTGAGTCTGGCCTCGCGGTCTGAAGCACTCTCAGACGCCCTAGATGTGGACTGGCGTGTTCTCTGTGAGCTAAGCCTGGCCTCGCGCTCAGAAGCACTCTCCGAATCACGGTGAGTGCTCTTCCTCAGTCTGTCTGCACTGAGTCTGGCCTCGCGGTCTGAAGCACTCTCAGACGCCCTAGATGTGGACTGGCGTGTTTTCTGTGAGCTAAGCCTGGCCTCGCGCTCAGAAGCAGTCTCCGAATCACGGTGAGTGATCTTCCTCAGTCTGTCTGCATTGAGTCTGGCCTCGCGCTCAGAAGCACTCTCCGAATCACGGTGAGTGCTCTTCCTCAGTCTGTCTGCACTGAGTCTGGCCTCGCGGTCTGAAGCAGTCTCAGACGCCCTAGATGTGGACTGGCGTGCTCTCTGTGAGCTAAGCCTGGCCTCGCGCTCAGAAGCACTCTCCGAATCACGGTGAGTGCTCTTCCTCAGTCTGTCTGCATTGAGTCTGGCCTCGCGGTCTGAAGCAGTCTCGGAAGCCCTCAATATCTTAACTTTTTTAGCTTTTGATATGGACCGTCCAATGTTAATTCGCTTCCTAGCAGGCATGGTCAAAGGAACAGTCACAAAAGTGTCGAAACCCAATCAGTAACTCTGTAATGGGCAGCAAAGTGCATGTGGTGGTGATTATTTTCTGTTGGTGACGGTGGTGTTGGTGATTATTGTTTTAACAGGACGTACAACGGGGCAACTATCCTCTATTAACACTAATCAGAAGAAAACTGAAAGAGATCCGATACTTCGAAGAATGAAGTTATCGGCAAAATAAAGGGAAGGGCCGCAATGAGCTCGAAAATATCAAAAACAGAAACCCCTCCCAGAGCAGAAACTGGGAAGGCAGGAAGTACTAAGGGGTAATAGTCAACAAAATAGAGGTAGTTGTGATTATTGTTTCGAGAGGTAGTACAAATGCGCAACAATCTTCTGTTAACACTAATCAGAACGAAATATGAAGAGATGCTATACTTCGAAGAATGAAGATATCGGAAAAGGAAGATAAAGTCCACAAAGGGGTTAAAAATCGCAATCAGCAACAGAATTGAAATGGCCGTATTGGTGATTGTTTCAAAAGGAAGGACAACTCCTCAACAATCCTGCCTTATCACTAATCAGAACGAAATTGAAAGAGATCCGATACTTCGAAGAATGAAGATATCGGCAAAAGAAAGGGAAAGGCCGCAAAATGCTTCCAAATAACAACCACAAACCCCGCCCAGAAAAGAATTTCAGATGCAGTGGTTCCCAATGAAATTAGAGTATCCGAAAATTTCTAAAGTGGAAATAAATTAACGTACCGTCGCAACACTTCTGAAACAGGAAACAATATTTCAGATATTTTTAAACGCAATAACTGACATGAACACTCACATAGATATGTTAACAATCTCAGTTAGAAAGTAACAATGTAATACAGAGAAGAACTAAGCGCCACCAGTGTGAATACCATTAAGCAGTCAAGTTCCTTTTGCTCAGAGCAATATTGATTTCGGTTACGCTTATCGACATGGATGATATAGACTACTGAAGCTGACCGAAGTAGCTGTTGCCTGTGACTCACGGGTGGCCCAGATTGGTTGCGCAGTAGTGTCGTAGGACAGGTATCCTAATTAGGATAAAACCTTCAATACTGGTATTTTGAAGGTTTATGATGAGCCGAAATTATTATGTTATTATATTTATGTTTCGTGTCCATGGACGTATAACGTGCGGACGTACGGCACACAGATTTCCAATATGGCGTCAAGGAACAGCACCATTAGATCTCTGATGTAAAACATGTATAAATTCTATGTAGATTGTTTTAGAGAGCGATTGTTTTCTTTTTTGTATTCCGAGAGAGGCACTGAATGTTTTCTTCTATCTGACAGGATAAGTTCGTAGCGATAATAAAGTTGCTTTTAGAATACGTAAAAGTGTTCTCGTGTGATATTTTTATTGCGTAAAATAGAAAATCGCATATAGAGAACGACAGTAGATGTTGGTTTTCCCCACAGGAGCACCGTGACTGTGTAGCACACAACCGCACGTGTATCTTATTTCTTTGTTTATAGCTGCCTCTCTTATAAAGGAAAGATTTCCATGTAACATCTGTACGTAATTTCTTTCCTTATATTGCTGTTGGTGTATATAGTGACCTACTGTATTTTGCGTAGCGTGTGCATCGTAGTTCGTTTCTGTGAACCGCCTGTTGCGTGGTGAAGGTCGGAGGGGGGGGGGGGAGGAATACATCCGGGTTATTCCCTGCCTGTCGTAACAGGTGACTGAAATCGCCCCAGGGGTCCTTAACTTGGCAGGGTGGGCTCGCGACCACGGACCCTTTTAGGTGCACTTACTTATGCCACGCTCCTCACTTTAGCTATATTATCCGAACTTCCGTGGTCTATTCTTGTTCTTTGCAGACTCCGACGGCATAAGAACATTCGAGGCCTCATTTCCACGCCCTTCGCCGATAACTTAATTTCGGAAGAGTCGGATTCCTCCATTTTTGTCACTGATTACTGTTAATATAGGATGGTTGCCCCGTTGTAGTTCCTCTTGAAACAAAAATCAGCACCATCACCACTCTCTTCTCTCATCCGACTTGTGTTCTTATGTTTGAGAGATCTCGGGAGTTGGCCCAATTTTAAGATCGTATGCCGTTCCTGAGGCCAACCGAATGTGGAGGATTGTATTGAACAATTACGCCTTTCTGCTGGGATTCAATCAATCAATCAATCAATCGATCAATCAATCAATCAATCAATCAATCAATCAATCAACATACATACGGAGTAATTAAGGAAGAAAATAATAGTTAAGAAATCTGACATTAATGGAAAATAGATTATAATAACTGAGGAGAGCCGGATGACGACAAATATGTAAATACCAAGTGAATGTATTGCTCTTACTTATGCCCCTCAATAAATTATGCTGGTGTGAGTTATGGATATAAGAAAGCCGTAACAGAGGAGCAAATTAGGCGCAGGGATTCTTAGGTAAACATATAAGATGACTAATGGTGTTATTACTGAAGCTGTTCGAGAACGGTTATAGGCCTAACCTCCAACGATATTCCGCCATTATCCCGCAGAATGGCCGATTGACACCTCTCTTGTTATTCTACCGCCCCCACCCACAGGGGGACGTTGTCGGTCTGTCGGTCACTCAATGCAGAGCATGGTACCAGCAGAAAATTGTAAATTTCTCCGTCATGTGAAGAGTAAGGTAAATTATGAACATAACGAAAGTTGTTTATAATGAAGAGACGTTTCACGTACGGTAAACGAAGTTTACAGAAAATCAATAGTATAAGAGAAAAAGGAGGAAAACCATTCTGGTTTTCCTATAAACCCCCCATCTATTGTAATATTTTAAAATGATATGCACATAGAAACCTTCCCCGGGATGAGCATACTCTAAATATGAAGTTTGGTTGAGATCTATTTAGCCGTTTCGACGTGATGGCTTTCGTATAAACACCCCGTGTATTGAAAGATTTTAAAATGATATGCATATCGAAACCTTCCCCGGGATAAGTATACTGTAAATATGAAGTTTGGTTGAACAGACAAACAGACAGACAAACAGACAAACAGACAAACAAACAAACAGACACGAAACGTAAAAACCACCGATTCGGTCTTGAGTTGACCTAAAACGGATAAATATCTGAAAAATTGGCAAAACAAAAGAAATTACAGACAGCGGACCCCCTACAATTTTATTTATATAGATAATTTCGCTGCTGTAGAATCCTGGAGCTGACGTTGCCATGGTACGGTATTCTACATTGTATTCGAATATCGAAGTAAATAGTGTACATGCAGTAAATAAGATAGTTTTAAAATTGCATGTCTCTTAGCGTTATCCGAGAAAGAGCATGGGGAGGTCCCCGTACGTTTCCAATGTAAAGTGTTTGTTACGGATTTGTGATATAACGGCAGGCTCACTTGCCTACTGGCATTCACAATCAGGTTGGGAAGTTTACATTATAATTGCAGGCCCCATTGCCTACTATGCGGACAGAATCGATTTGGGGAGTTTTCGTTAAAATGGCAGCCCCCCTTTCCTACCTCCAGACAGATTACAGTTTTTATTATAATGGCAGGCAATTACCCTACTATCACTCGAAATTGAGTTGTGCAGTTATCATTATAATGACAGGCCCCTTTTCCTACTGCCAGCCAGCGTACTGCCAGTCACACCAAGTTGGTGAGTTTCCATCAAAATAGCAGGCCACTATGCCTAATGCCAGTCACATTTTAGATGAGTACATTTCTTTATAATGGCGGGCACCCTTGCCTACTGCCAAACACAATCGGGTAGGGGAGTTTTAAACAAAACTGCATGCTCACTTACCTTCTGCAAGTCAAATCGAGAAGGGAACTATTCATTACAATTGTAGGCCTTCCTTACTAATGACAGTTACACAGGAGTTGGAGAAGGAACCCTTTCCTACTGCCAGTCAAAGTCGGTGTGGGGAGTACTGATTACAATAGCAGACCGACCCTTTCTCGATCGCTAAATCGACATCAGTGAATATATATAGATCGACATACGAAAGTATATGCGTGTTTACAATATTGAAGACCTTCATTTACAGATTAACTGCTACTAAACGTACGTCATATCGACAAAGGATTATACCATAAGACACGCCGGATTTAGTGGCCTAAATGGCTGGTCCAATGATATGTCATCTATTCTTGGGTCAGATTTAGAAACGTGGAACAGGGTAAAAGTTTTGTAAGATCATCTCACATTACATTACTTTTCGGATAATAATGTGACAGCTACATACGTAGCATTTGGCTCACATATGGCTACTGAGTGGGCCAATTTTCGTGAAGAGTTTGATGATTCTGTATTTCATATAAGTAATTGAAAGTATGAATAATGCACGTGAAAATTCCAAATTGACTTAACATCGATTAATAGAGAAAAATCAAACGTAAAAGGGATACAGATACGGCATAAAGTCATAAGACCAAGGTTGTAGATCATTCCAAATTGAACGGAGATTGTGCAATCCGTTACGTGATAGGAATTTCCGAAGGTCTGCACCATCATTAAAATTGCCTGCATATTTCGATATTCTTCGGGGATAAAAAATGAAAAATTTAATGATATAGGATTTTTCATTCGTTACAGGCTAAAACGTATAATTTTGTCAAATTTCAATTATCTTCTTATTCTTCTGGCAGATTATGCCACAATGTGGATTTTGGGCGAGGCGGGTAAAAATTAGGACTTTCAGGAAATCAAAAATTATGGAGATTGTTATTATTACCCCTTAAACGGAAAGCTGTAGGAAAATTTCGCCAAAATAGTCAGTGTAGAGGTACACAGTCGTTACGATTTGATTTATATAGATAAGGAATCTGCTCCATGTAAAACACCTTTTGGGCTATGTCCGCTGGACTTAACCTGCAAAAGTGACCATTCATGATATCTCCCTTATTAATCCTCCTGACGAAAAAATGCACATGAAAAAAAAGGTTTAGAGGTGGAATTCCATCAGGTTTGGTCGATTTCCAGTCAGGTTGGTCTTGTTCTGTATATATTGTGGAAGAGTAAAATCACCATTTCGGTTCCTTATAAACCGCCAGTCCATTCCGGAACATGAAATGTTATTTACGTTTAAAACCTACCTTTGGACAGGTGGATGCTAAATATAAATTTTGTTTCGAATGTCTTCAGTAGTTTTCAAGTTGTAAGGAATACGCTTTACACGCACCCGCTCGTGAGTTAAGTCCGATGGGACTTGTACAGAAAAACGGTCCTTTAATGATATCTCCCTTATTGATCCTCGTATCGAAATGATGCACATGAGAAAAAAAGGTTTAGACATTAATTTCTACCAAGGTAGGTAGACTTCCATAAACTTTTGTTGTGTATATTTTTTGGAAGTGCAAAATCACTGTTTCGGTTTCGTATAAACCCCCAGTTAGTTCAGGGATTTAGAAACAATATTTGCCCTGAAACCTATCAAGGACAGGTGTATTCTAAATACGAATCTTGGTGGAAATGCATCCAGTAGTTTCTAGCATTCACGTACATACGGCGTAATTAAGGAAGAAAATAATACAGTTAAGAATGTTGAAACTAATAGAAAATGGATTATAACTGAGGACAGCCGGATAACGACAAATAAATAAATGCCGTGAGTTATGGATATAATAAAGCGCTAACAGAGGAGAAATTTAGGTTCAGTGATTCTTAGGTAAACAAATATGAAGATGACTAATGGTGTTATTACTTAATCTATTCGAGGGCGGTTATAACCTCCAACGATATTCCGCCAATATCCCGCAGATGAGCCGATTGATGCCTCTCTTGCCATCTACCCAAGGAACAACCACGAATTTAAAAGCATGATGAGGAAAATGGCAATACGTTACTTCCCTACTGGCATGCAGTCAGAGACGTTGCCATGGTAACCTGTAGGTTCGTTGTCGGTCTGTCGGTCACTAAATGCAGAGCATGATACCAGCAGAAAATTGTAAATTTCTCCGTCATGTGAAGAGTAAGGTAAATTATGAACATAACGAAAGTTGTTTATAATGAAGAGACGTTTCACGTACGGTAAACGAAGTTTACAGAAAATCAATAGTATAAGAGAAAATAGAGGAAAACCACTGTGGTTTTCCTATAAACACCCCGTCTATTCAAAGATTTTAAAATTATATGCATATCGGAACCTTTCCTGGGATGAGTATACTCTAAATATGAAGTTTGGCTGAGATCTATCCAGCCGTTTCGACGTGATGGTGGGAAAACCACTCTGGTTTTCCTATAAACCCCCGTCTATTCAAGGATTTTAAAATGATATGCATATCTAAACCTTCCCCGGGATTAGTATACTCTAAATACAATGTTTGGTTGAGATCCATCCAGCCGTTTCGACGTGATGGTGGAAAAACCATTCTGATTTTCCTATAAACCCCCCATATATTCAAATATTTTAAAATGATATGCATATGGAAAAGTTCCCCGCGATGAGTATCCTCTAAATATGAAGTTTGGTTGAGATCTATCCAGCCGTTTCGACGTGATGGTGGAAAAACCATTCTGGTTTTCCTATAAACCCCCTGTCTATTCAAGGATTTTAAAATGATATGCATATCAAAACCTTCTCCGGGATGAGTATACCCTAAATATGAAGTTTGGTTGAGATCTATCCAGCCGTTTCGACGTGATGGTGGAACAGACAAACAGACAGACAAACAGAAACAATTTTATTTATCCCCGGCCAAAGGAGTCCTATGAGTGCCTTACACAACAGTATATTTGTTTCCCAGATATTAAGTCTTATTTGTACCTATTTTGGTTGACAGCTATGCCCAAACGTACATGCATAATCTCACTGCTCTAGAATCCTGGAGCTGACGTTGCCATGGTTACGGCAGTTCATTTATTTATCCGATTCCTAGAGCAGGGGTAGTGTGGTGCCAATATCTCCGTAACGGTTGGTTTTAGGGCCTTAAAACATGGTTTTCGGGCCCGTAGGCCTTACCGAGTTTTGTTCTTTGCGTCAAGAGGATTAAATTGAGCTTTGTCTCGTCCTTATACGACAAATTCGATATTTTGCCTATAATAGTATAAGAGAAAATGGAGGAAAACCGTTTTTCCTATAAAACCCCCGTCTTTTCAAAGATTTTAAAATGATATGCATATCGAAACCTTCCCCGGGGTCAGTATACTCTAAATATGAAGTTTGGTTGAGATCTATCCAGCCGTTTCGACGTGATGGTGGAACAGACAAACAGACAGACAAACAGAAACAATTTTATTTATATAGATAGATTATTCAGACTCCCATCAATCCTTTTATCTGTTAGACTCGTATTTGACAAATGCACATGCGTGTCTTCTTCGTAACTCTAATGATTTTTCAGAAAATTGTTTGCATTTTACGTGTTAAAGGAGCAATTCGAATACATGGCGGAAGACACCCCATACGTCCAACGCCGAGTGTACTCTTTAAGTACTGCTGTTGTCTAATGGGAAAGCAGGAGTGAGTTAAGTTACTACTGGTTGGAATTCCTACCAAACTGGAAAGAATTCAACATGCAAACGGATTTTCTTAATTCTTCCCATAATTGGTCACAAAGTACGCCTCTGTGGTGTAGTAGTTAGTGTGATTGGCTGCCACCTGCGGAGGCCCGGGTTCAATTACCGGCTCTGCCACGGAATTTGAAACATTGTAAGAGGTCTGGAACGAGGTCCACTCAGCCTCGTGAGGTCAACTGAGTAGAGAGGATTCGAATTCCACGTCATCCATCCTCGAAGTGGTTTTCCGTGTTTTCCTATTTCTCCTCCAAGCAAATGCCGGGATGGTACCTAACTTAACATCAGGCCACTTCCTTAACTCATCCTTATCTATCCATTCCAATTTTCTCATCCCTCCACAAGGCCCCTGTTCAGCATAGCAGGTGAGGCCTCCTGGGCGATATACTGGTCCTACTCCCCAGTTGTAACACCGACCAAACGTCTCATGCTCCAGGACACTCGTTGAGTCCGAGGGAAAAGCCAACCCTGGAAGTAAACGGATTAAGAAAGAAAGGAAGGAAAAATGAAAGAATTAGTGATAATTCTTCCAGCATGAAAGAATAAACAATTTTTTTTTTTGTTACGATTATACCCTCGCGTCTTGAAGGGACTTCTGTTGTAAAATATAAACCTCCGAAGGAATTATGATCAGTAGTTTGCCCGCATGGCAGCGTAGAAGGTATCCATGATGGACACATCGCAATGTAACGCCTCGTTCAAATGTTGTGTCCGTGGTAGCCATTCAACGATCTAGAGTAGACTTTGGTAACACAATTTCGGTCGACTATTACGCTATCGGCTGGAAATCTCATTAATCTGCAGAATGAGTTTATGGAACTGTGGTTACACCACGGACCGCGTGCTAACAGCCGATATGAGGACAACTTCGAGCTGTACATCCAACATGAACCACCTACTCATGCATTACTATTCACAGAACATTTTCATACAACTTCACTAAATTTCCGAAGTTCCTAGCAGGGACATAACTTGTACGAGCAGCCGCAAGTATTTGAACTTACCTAGAGCAGGTGGTATGAGGTAGAAGTTTGACGTGAGTCCTCATTGTGGGACGCTGTGTGCCTCATCACAGACTATCTTCCTGGGTTGACGGCGATAATGAGTATTCTTTTAACGTGACATACAATGAATTGTTTCTGGCTGTTTGCATCATCAGCCCATATACTAATTTGATGCAGCCCCATATGTCACCCTCTCTTCAGTTTTTTATTTATTTCTATGTAAGTAATGCACGCCAATTCTACTCTGTTCTAATGATCATGTTTAAACCTTGACCTACCTATACCGTTCGTATTTATTTAATGTATAACGCTGGTGGAACTATTCTTGCTGAATGGCCACCGTCGAGGACTTTCCTCCAGAGGTTCCCAGTTCAGTTCAAGGCCGGGAACAATACCACTAGACTATCGTAAGGCTTTTGACCTTGTTGATAGAGAAACACTCATCCGGAAACTCAATTACCTAATAGGGGCTACACATCCGATAGCAATCATAATCTCGAATATCCTCAAATATAACTACGTCCAAATATCAGACAACATAACCCTATCCAAAATGGTAACCCAAACAAACGGAGTCCTACAAGGTGACCCAATCAGCCCAATTTTATTCAACATCATGACAGCAGACATCACAGAAATAATCACAGATACCTCAGCATTGCTTATTCTTTACGCAGATGATATGGCAATAGGCTCAGAAAACATAGAAGAGCTCCAAGAGGTCCTCAATAGGCTCACATCATGGGCAGAAAGAAACGGTTTGCAAATAAACTACAACAAAACTAAACAAATGACCTTTAGGAAAGGAGGAAAACATGCACCTAAAAATACAATAACCATGCACAACAAACCTCTGGAAGTAGTGCCGAAATTCAAGTACCTTGGAGTCACCCTCCAAACTACTCTAACATCCTACAATATCCACGTCAAAGAAAGAGCAGCCGCAGCAATAAAAGCCATCTACAACATTCAACAACCTCAACAAATATCATTGAGTACAGCAATGCTACTGTTCAGGACAGCCATATCTCCAATAGCAACCTACGGGATTAGCATCACCTGGGAAAAGCTCACACTCAGCGACCTGATGACAATAGAAAAAGTCAAGGCCCGATATCTCAAGAGAATACTAGGCATTGGGAAGTCAGCCCCTTCAAGGTTAACATATGTTCTAACTAAGGAGGACTACTTCATTGACGATATCAAAACACAGTTTTGTCTACCAAACACCAAGCCCTACGAGAATGCACGCCAAACTTTAAACGAGAAAAGGAATGCTATTTGGTCCGACTTCTATTCCACGGACGCTATAATGACGGAAGAGTGGAAGCAAGCAAATTACAAGCTACGGCACGTAATTACACGTTACGCCACTCATGGGTTTCACCACAGATTCTGCCAAACCAAAAACTTCCACCAGCCGAACGAAGACTGTATATGTAACCTGTGCAACGATCATTGTGAAAGATACCATGCACAAAACTGCAAAATGAGGACAACCTCAATAATAAGAATGGCATTAGCATAGTTGACCATCTGTACAAAAACTGTTTTTGCACATTGTGCGTTTTTCATTTAATATAACCACAGAAACACGCAACAGTGAATACATAGAGCGTTGGTGTCAGGAAGGGCATCCGGCATTACAACTCGACCTGTTTCTCACGGTGTACACATTTCACAGCCACAATCCTATTTGGGTATGGAAAAAGGCGGGAAAATAGAAGAAGAAGAAGAAGAAGAAGAAGAAGAAGAAGAAGAATAAGTGTTAAAGTAGGCTAGACTCAGGCTTACGAACCTGAATAAGACTTTCCATAATTTTCTACTTCCATGCAAATGAGGAGACTGTACCTTAGTTAAGGTCAGGGTGGATGTGGCGGTCTTGATGATTATTGTTTTAAGAGAAAGTATAACTGGGCAACTATCCTCTATATGACACTAATCAGAGAGACAAAATGGTAGGGATCCGACGCTTCGAAAAATCAAGGTATCGGCCAAAGAAAGACAAGAGCCTCGAAGGGCGTGAAAATGAAAGATTCAATAGCCCTCGGAACCTAAGAGTGTCGGGGTCGGAAGAGAATAAAAGTTGAGCAAGGAAGGTCGGATAGATAAAAAGCAAGGAGCCTGGCACAAGTAAATTGAAGCAATGACGGGATCAGCTAAGGGGCCCGTGGTCACCAAGCCACGCCCCCACGTCCCTTCGAGTCGCCCCTTACGACAGTCAGGGGATATCGTGGGTGTTTCTTCGGCCGCCCACAACAGCACGGGGTTTATGTACAAGGTCGTTTTCTTCCCCGTCCTAGCCCTATCCTATTATTATTATTATTATTATTATTATTATTATTATTATTATTATTTATTTATTTATTTATTTATTTATTTATTTATTTATTTTGTCCGGCTCCATGGCTAAATTGTTAATGTGCTGGCCTTTGGTCCAAGAGATCCCAGGTTCGGTTTCCGGCCGAATCGGGGAGTTTTAACCTTCATTGGTTAATTCGGATGTTTCGGGGGTTGCGCGTGTGTGTCGTCTTAAGTATTAGAGTTCATCATAGGAGGGGCCCAATTCACACAGCTTTGCAGGTCGCCTATCAGGCATCAACTTGAATGGCCTGCACCAGGCCACACGGCATAAACTATATTGATTTTACATCCACTTATTACTTCTACGGGTTTTGGAGATGCCGAGATGCCGGAATTTTATCCTGCATGATTCCTTTAACGTTCCAGAAAATCTACCAACACGAGGCTGACGTATTGAAGCATTTTCAAATACCACCGGACTGAGCCAGGATCAGCGCTGCCAAGGATTGGTCTCAGAAGGCCAGCACTCTACCTACCGTCTGAGCTACTCACCCTGGCATTATTATTGTTATTATTATTATTATTATTATTATTATTATTATTATTATTATTATTATTATTATTATTATTATTATTATTATTACATGAAAATACGGTCTCCCTTGTAATTAGTCCACCCTCTCGCACTTATCCTTCACGCGGCCTAGCAGTTACTCTAGAAACCATATAGCCGTGGTTCTGATTATGATTAGACGGCTGTCTGGCCTTCTCAGCAGTTAATGCCCCAGGGGCTCTGAACTTTGGAGCGTGGGTTGACGAGGAGCCCTCAGCTGAGTCCTGGCATTGTTTCCACTTACTTGTACCAGGCTCCTCACTTTCATCTATCCTATCTGACCTCTCTTGGTTAACTCTTGTTCTTTTCCGACCCCCGACGGTGTTAAGTATGGAGGCCTAGGGAGTCCTTCATTTGCTCGCCCTTCGTAGCCCTTGTCTTCCTTTGGCCGATATCTTCACTTTTCGGAGTGTCACACCACTTCTTTTTTTTTTTTTTCTTTGTCTCTGATTAGTGTTATATAGAGGATGGTTGCCCAGTTGTACTTCATCTTAAAACAATAATCACCACCACCAGCAGTAGTTAATCTACACTTCATGATCTTGTTCTGCACGCCATCTGCGCTATCCTTTGAAACTTCATGCAGCCGTGAATAATTTCATTTTCGTGGTTAGAACCCCTTCCTGGATTGCTAATGTGGCACTAACTGTGAACAACGAGAAACCAGCCATCTGCCTATAAAAGGGCGATTGAGTTCCTGTGTCTGTTTCTACGTCCTGAACTTACAATCTTCGCGAGTGCTGGCTGGCTGCAACACAAGAACTATCTTCAACATGAAATGATTTGAACTACCTTCACCACTCCCCTTGTGGTTGAAGAGGTGTCTTGTTGGCGTAAATCAGGCTGAGCATGTAAGGTAATAGTTGTGACACGTGATGTGAAGTTGTAGGTACCATCCCTTTATTATTAATACACGTACATGAAATATATATAAGATAACAGAGGAATAGGTCGAACTTTAAGATGGATGATGTAACACTCAAATTGTCGATGAAGCATTTATGGAAGGCTATACGGAACTGAAACCTAAACCCACAGCCATGTATTTGAAGCCATTCGAGATCAATACATAAGACCAAGAATGTCCCCCGAGGTAAATCCCGGACGCTTTACCAGAATTAACACATTAGAATTGCAAAATTGTTAGCAATGTAATATTTTAATCCCAAGAAAGAGATTCTCAATAATACTTATTTCAGGAAAAAGAAAAACTCCCGTTTAACAGTTCCTATACATGCATGAAGTACATAGGCAGTACCTTTTGGAAGAATGAACTTGTACTTCTAGTTATAAGAGTATTAAAAAATTAGCAAATGTACCCAAGCTTCGCCACGGTCTTCTACAGTGCATACGGATTTCGTACGTAAATTTCTGCACACGCAGTGAGTAAGATTATATGTTTCGTAGCGTTGTACGAGAAACACCACAGGGAGGTCCCCAAACGTTATTTCCAATGTAAGGGGGCCGTTGGGGAGGTTTGAAGGAAATGGCAGGCCACTTGTCCTACTGCAATTCACAATCGATTTAGGGAATTTCTACTATAAAGGCAGGTTAACTTTCTACTGCCATTCACAACCGAGTTGCGGAGTTTTCATTATAATGCCAGACCCCTTTACCTAATATCAGTCACAATCTAATTGGGGATTTGGATTATAATCCAGAAATGCAGCTCAATCTAATGCATAAGTTTTGATTATAATTTAGAAATGTAGCTCTATCTAACGCATAAGGGATCGAGACAAGACTAAATGTCATTGGACCAAAGTTGTATACCACAAAATTGAGCAGCGAGTGTGTTATCTGTTTTGCGATACGACTTACCAACTCGTCACCAATTACCGAAACGAAGGTCTGCAACTTCATTAAAATTGCCTCGATATTTCGACATTTTCGGGGCTAAAATACACTGACTGACAAAGCAAATGCAACACCAAGAAGGAGTGGTCAGAACTTTATGCCAATTGCAGGGTAGACTGACGTCACTGAGGTATGCTCATGATGTGAAATGCGCCGCTGTGCTGCGCACGTAGCGAACGATAAATGGGACACGGCGTTGGCGAATGGCCCACTTCGTACCGTGATTTCTCAGCCGACAGTCATTGTAGAACGTGTTGTCGTGTGCCACAGGACACGTGTATAGCTAAGAATGCCAGGCCGCCGTCAACGGAGGCATTTCCAGCAGACAGACGACTTTACGAGGAGTATGGTGATCGGGCTGAAAAGGGCAGGTTGGTCGCTTCGTCAAATCGCAGCCGATACCCATAGGGATGTGTCCACGGTGCAGCGCCTGCGGCGAAGATGGTTGGCGCAGGGACATGTGGCACGTGCGAGGGGTCCAGGCGCAGCCCGAGTGACGTCAGCACGCGAGGATCGGCGCATCCGCCGCCAAGCGGTGGCAGCCCCGCACGTCACGTCAACCGCCATTCTTCAGCATGTGCAAGACACCCTGGCTGTTCCAATATCGACCAGAACAATTTCCCGTCGATTGGTTGAAGGAGGCCTGCACTCCCGGCGTCCGCTCAGAAGACTACCATTGACTCCACAGCATAGACGTGCACGCCTGGCATGGTGCCGGGCTAGAGCGACTTGGATGAAGGAATGGCGGAACGTCGTGTTCTCCGATGAGTCACGCTTCTGTTCTGTCAGTGATAGTCACCGCAGACGAGTGTGGCGTCGGCGTGGAGAAAGGTCAAATCCGGCAGTAACTGTGGAGCGCCCTACCGCTAGACAACGTGGCATCATGGTTTGGGGCGCTATTGCGTATGATTCCACGTCACCTCTAGTGCGTATTCAAGGCACGTTAAATGCCCACCGCTACGTGCAGCATGTGCTGCGGACGGTGGCACTCCCGTACCTTCAGGGGCTGCCCAATGCTCTGTTTCAGCAGGATAATGCCCGCCCACACACTGCTCGCATCTCCCAACAGGCTCTACGAGGTGTACAGATGCTTCTGTGGCCAGCGTACTCTCCGGATCTCTCACCAATCGAATACGTGTGGGATCTCATTGGACGCCGTTTGCAAACTCTGCCCCAGCCTCGTACGGACGATCAACTGTGGCAAAAAATGGTTGACAGAGAATGGAGAACCATCCCTCAGGACACCATCCGCACTCTTATTGACTCTGTACCTCGACGTGTTTCTGCGTGCATCGCCGCTCGCGGTGGTCCTACATCCTACTGAGTCGATGCCGTGCGCATTGTGTAACCTGCATATCGGTTTGAAATAAACATCAATTATTCGTCCGTGCCGTCTCTGTTTTTTCCCCAACTTTCATCCCTTTCGAACCACTCCTTCTTGGTGTTGCATTTGCTCTGTCAGTCAGTGTATTACACATTTGAACAACTTAGAATTTTTCGTGAAAGAAAAGTGTGTCCAGGTTTCCGGATTAGGGATGTTTCACATATAATCGACAAGATTTGACAGAAAATAAATTGTGTATGATATAATATTAAATGACACGTGTGATCTCCCTATAAATCCCCAGGCTCTTACATGGTATTTAAATCATATGCACATCATTGCCTGCCCAGGAATGAGTATACTCTAAATATGAAGTTTGGTCCAGATCTACCCTGCCGTTTCGCCGTGACGGTTGAACAAACAGACAAACAGATACGAAAGCTAAAAATCACTGATACGGCCTTGAGTTGACCTAAAACGCATCAATATTTAAGAAACTGGCAAAACAAACGAAATTACAGACAGTGGAACCCCTACAACTTTATTTATATAGATTGCTCGAATAGGCTACTGTTGATGTTTCCTTTCAAGTCTCTACCATGTATTGAATGAATCGGTTTGGAATCACCGTACACTGAAACTGATTTAATACTGTGTCTTTGGCATCTTTTATTCTCCATGTCGAGGATTACTGGAGGTCTTATGAGTTTATTTCACCTCCAACAATAAAGCTGAAACGAAATAATGCTCTTCTGCTAAATGTCGCAGCCAGGTAAACATGAGCAATATGCCTTTTTAACCAATTTGTCTGACTTTATCCTCAGAGGTAGCTTTCTGTATATCAGTCTGTGCTGCGAAATTTCGCGTCTAAAATTTGAATGTTGGCTGTGAAAATTGGTAATTTTAATCTTTGAGATGGTGGTGGTGATTATTGCTTTAAGGGGAAGTAAAACTAGGCAACAATCCCCTATATAACACCAATCAGAGAGAAAAATTGGAGTTATTTGACACTTCGAAGAATGAAGATATCGGACAAAGAAAGGTAAGGGCCACGAAGGGTGCGAAAATGAAAGACTCTGTAGGCCTCGATATCTAATACTGCCCGGGTCGGAAAGGAACAAGTGTTGACCAAGGGAGGTCGGACAGGATAGATGCAAGTGGGGAGTCTGGGACAAGTAATTGGAAGCAATGACAGGACTCATCTAAAGTCCCCGTGGTTGCCAACACACTCTCCCAATTTGAGTACTTGGGGCCCATTTTAGTCGCCTCTTACGGCAGGTATGTGTGTTATTATACTATACCCACCCACAGAGTGAGAACAGCTATTGAAAGATGCATAGGATTTAAGTAAAAAATGGGTAAAAAACACAACCATTGCCTTATTCGTTTCACTGCTTGTCTACCAACGTGGTGATTTCGGCCTTGTTGGTGTCGTTTCGGAACAGTTTTGCTGAATACATCTGTTACAGTATATCAGTTTCTAAATGAGGAGATCCATCGGCATCTTCTACATCATTTGCCAATGATTTTACCTTACATGACAAGCTAGACTAAGTTCACGGAAAATGGTAAGGAGAGATGATAACAGGTTAAATAATGAGTTACCTTATACGCGGAATGCTGTGAACTATTTATACCACTATAACAAATATAAATATCAGAAGTCTCCGACGGGTAGAACATTTCGATATTTTGAAAATATCTCACTTACTCGTATGTGTAAATATACCAATTGACTTGTAATAATTTTAGTGCTTTCAATGCGTTTGATCCTTTTTCTAATATTGTAGTTACACATTTGAGGTTCATACCATACGGCACGAAATTACTGAACTTTGGCTTTCGAATAAAGTTACTTTTCGGTATCTGCTTCTCTAAGTAAACAGGAAAGGAGTAGCGTGCCCTCATCTTACGCGGAGGCTCGGGGGTGGATTCACGGCCAGTACAGGTATTTTTACCTAGATCTGGTTCGATGGTGAGATAGCGGCCCCGGTCTAGAAAGCCTAATGGCCGAGAGGATTCGTCGTGTTAACCACATGACACCTGGTAATTTGCAAGCCTTCGGTCTGAGCAGCGGTCGCTTGGTAGGCCACGGCCCGTCGAGACTGTTCCACCATGGGGTTTGGTTTGGTTCACGTAAACAAAACATTATTCTCAATAAAAATAGAATGTAAAGTGAAATGAAAATGGCTCAAAACCGTTCAAATAATTTTCATCATCAGTTAGATGACCTCGAGTTAAACGACATTCTGACGCAAATCCATTGGGTCGTTTCAGAAATACTCTTGGGATTACATTCTATCTCTACAAAACTCTGAGAACTGTTTTATAAATCTCATCGTCATGAATTTTGTAACTTACTTTTTCTCTTCAACTTCTCCCGCCGTTCGCTTTATCGCACAACTCGGCTATCAATTCTGTGCCGAACCGTGTAATTGATTACGAAAGTTTGCAGGAATTAAATAACAAACAAACAAACAGAGAGTCACGGAAAACCGATACGAGGGAAATAGTTTCGCGAGTACTTTAGAAGGACTTCGTAATCTGTCAGTTATCGGAAAGAAGGAAAGTTGGCTGAAAGGCGATTTATTAGTCCGGTCAACAAGTCATTGGTATTAGGAGGTTCCTTTGCTATTCTTAATCTCAGGAACGGGTAAAAGACGAACAATTGAAGCGTTATTGTAATGATAACCTTGGTTCTCTGTGAATAAGTATATGTTACAATCAGCGAGAAAGACATATTTACGGTTTTTATTCTACAATTTACCACTTATCACAACCAAAATTAAAACACCAGCATATGTATTAGTATGATATAGCACATTACAACATTTTGGAGTTGATTATTTCATTTGTTGCAAAGTTGTTCGAAATAATGAATACTTTTTTACATGCTCCTTACGGCACAGTTATCATTATTGTTAGCTATAATATGGCTGAATTGTCGAAAATACTCATACACTTGTTAGTAATAACTCTGGGATTTGCAGTCAGGTATTGTAACAGTAAATGTTGTCTAAGTCGGCTAGCAAGGCATGAGACTAATACAGGGTGTGTCCGGTCTCTATCTGAAGTGTTACAGAGGGGAGGTTAGCAATAAATTAGTATAATGGAATTTTTCTTAAATATGTTGAAGAGTTTATTCACCAAATAAATGTTAAAATTCAACATCATCTCAGTACAGAAGTTATAGTGAGTGCCTTCTTGGATTGGGCTGGTACCGGTACACTGCGGTTTTGTGATACTCATTCAAATCAGCACCTTAGTATGATGGAGGTCTGGAAGATCTCGAATTTCTAGAAGATCTCGAAGATCTTGGAGAACTCGAAGATCGAGGAGCTCTTGAAGAAATGGAACACGACAATGCACTCGTGCCCGAAATGTAGTCTTTTAGGTATTCGACTTCTGCACAGAGAAAGTTATTAGTAATAATGTTTTCAAACAGATCACAATTAACGATACAATGTCCCTGAAATCTAATCTCGCTTGAAAATTAAGATAGAATATCAATGATGTTGAAGTTTACACAGTCGATAATACTAGACCGGGTTAAATATGAAATTGAACCGAACTCGTAATGTAAAATGGAATTGAACTTGTGATGTATCAGCCACTTAGGAAGAAATAATAAATATGTCACTTTATCAAGTCAAATATTAACAACATCGGCTGAAGAATAACGCCGAAAAATAAAGTACTTAACTAGTCATTATTTTCAAGTTCACACAGTTCCATTTTGAATTAATCACTTTTAATAAACTGTAAATAAAGAATCTCATCTTGTGAATATAGTCCCGTTCACAATTAATAACGCAGAAATGTAATAATAATAATAATAATAATGTTATTTGTTTTACGTCCCACTAACTACTCTTTTACGGTTTTCGGAGACGCCGAGGTGCCAGAATTTAGTCCCGCAGGAGTTCTTTTACGTGCCAGTAAATCTACGGACACGAGGCTGACGTATTTGAGCACCTTCAAATACCACCGGACTGAGTCAGGATCGAACCTGCCAAGTTGGGGTCAGAAGGACAGCGCCTTAACCGTCTGAGCCACTCAGCCCGGCCAAACGCAGAAATGAAAACAGAGTCTGTTCGAGAACTGTCCTGAGTTCGATGTATTCACAGATACAAGTCCTATCCTAAGAAGCAAGAAGTGCCTTTCGCACGTAAAATACCAGTTTCTTAAATCATAAAGTCGTGACCACGTCCTACCGAGAATGTTATTCACTTGGGAAAAATCTAAGTTTTAACTCGGTTTACTATGTCAGTCACTTGGTAAAGTAGACGTACACTTTGACGTTAGAAAACTTCTATCACCTTCTGAATTCATACACTGAATTATGTTTAATGACTTGGTAAAGTAGACGTACACTTTGACGTCAGAAAATTTTATCACCTTTAGAATTCAACACTGGGTTATGTTTAATCACTTGGTAATGGAAAATCGTACTCGTGAGAGAAAATATACAAGTTCTAATTGCACGTATCCTGGTCACATAAATAGTTAATCACTTGAAATGCACATAAATTAACAAGTTCTAATTTGTAGTGGAACTCTCACTATCACACGCGAACGGTGTTGACATTTCCAAGTCCGAACGAAGCGTTGTAGAATTAGAGTTAATCACGCGGACTTTAAACTCTTGTCGCGGATCGAGCTGGTGACTTCACGGCGGCGGAGAATAACCATCAGCCGATCGTTCGGCCTCGACTATGGCATAAAGTAGACTGATTTTACAAGCAAATATGCCTCCCTTTTATGCAGTATCTTGGAGAATTGAGGCTATTCTATTTCCTTAAATATCTCCCTTAATCTTCGTTAGATTTCTTCCAAACTTGGGAATGATGATCGCAAACAGAGAACGGTCAACACGATGGCATTGTTAATTTTCTTGTAAGTTAATCCAAACAGAAGTTATTAATAATACAACGTTTGTAATGTTCTCTCGGCCGACGTAATTTGGCCTTGACCGTGCTCTGCAGAACGTGACGTAACAAGCTCCACGTCGCTCGCAACTGACTTGCTTAGGCCGGTCGCAAAATGAGACGCAGGTCCGTGAGGTGACGCAGGATGTCTCGCGGTGAGTTTCTGCGAACCACAGAGCTGACTGGACACGCGCATGTTACGGCGCAGGGTGACGTGACGCAGTTGCTGCGCGTGGTGACCCTGCGGACCGCAGTCTCTCTTCCGCAGTTTCCTGCAAGACTCACGGTGATTTTGGTTGTTCATATTGTTGATAAACCATTTTCCTGACTCAGGAATTATTTTTGAAATATCATATTAAATGTATTTTTTGTCTAAACCACCATAAACTATATACTGTGTTTTGAGGAAGAATTAATGTACAATATAAAGCAACAGAGGAGCCTCCGTGGCTCAGACGGCAGCGCGTCGGCCTCTCACCGCTGGATACCATGGTTCAAATCCCGGTCACTCCATGTGAGATTTGTGCTGGACAAAGCGGAGGTGGGACAGGTTTTTCTCCGGGTACTCCGGATTTCCCTGTCATCTTTCATTCCAGCAACACTCTCCATTCTCATTTCATAGCATTTATCAGTCATTAATATATCACTTTGGGAGTGGCGACCCCATTGTACTAATAGCCTATATCTGCTTCATTCATCACATCCCTGACCCGGTCAATGACTGGAAAACAGGTTGTAGGTTTTCATTCATAAAGCAACAGAATACCAATTTATTGCAGTTAAATGTTTTATCTATTGATGAATGCAAAAATAATTGTTTTCAAACGAGAAATTCCAAAAATAAACTCATGTGACAAATACAAATTATTTGTAATGACTAAACTGAGACATACAGATTGAAAACAACTTATTTCCATACACAATAATGTGCGTTTTAGTGAGAAAAATATGTAACAAATAATGTGACGAAGTCATGACGAGGAGGTATGAGAGAAGGAAGTAATTATGAGTATTTTTTTTCTTTTTACAAGTTGCCTTACGTCGCACCGACAAAGATAGGTCATAAACTGAATACTGAAACTGCGATCCAGCTTGCCACGATTGTCGCTGTGACTCACTCTGCCGTGAAGAATTCGACGTGAGTCACCCTGCGTTACCTCACGGACCTGCGTCTCATTTTGCGGCCGGATGTGATCGCTTGGCGCGTAGTACGATTTTCAACATCGGGAGCTCTGTCTCGGACCAGAATTTCTGGTACAGTATAAACTATAGGAGATATACGGAGGCCGATGACCATAGATGTTAGGCCCCTTTAAACAACAAGCATCATCATCATCACGATAAACGAGGGCAAGTCAATAACTATCTGAAATTTTGCTCTAATTGTCTTTAAGTTAGCTCTATGGCGTTGTGTGTTCACCAGCTGCTAGACGGTATCATTGTCTACGTCTGTGGTAAGTTTCAGCGTTATCAGATCAGTGCAGCTTGCGCTGTTGCGACGTAAAGATGGCCGCGCCACTCTCTGTTTGCACCAAGGAAGACCAGCGTTCCGTAGTCCGTTTCTTGTGGTCTAAGGGTATACCAGGAGCGGAAATTCATAGAAAAGTCACTTCTCTGTTATTCAGGATCATACCACGCACTTGTTCAATATTGGTATCAGTTACAGCTGCAAATGGACGCCCGGTTCTTTCCTCATCCCTCAGGCTCGTGCGACTCCTTTTGAACTGCTCAATCCACTGGTAAACACTTCGCTGTGACAAAACATTGTCGCCGTACTGTGCTTTTCATTATTCATACAATAGATAAAAATTTAGTCTCGTGCTATTTTAGATGCAAAAAAATGAAGGAAATATACAACCTATAATAAAACGCAGAACTGATTTTAATTCCCTTACATATTGAAACTATACATGAACATTTCAGGTGAATCTGATAAGAACTCTGTCGCAAGGAGCATTTTGTACATCACAAAAGCTGAAAATATTTAAGCTAGAAAATTGTAATTGAATTTTTTAAGAAGCGTAGTGCTCCGAACATGTTACTCTCTCACATTTCTTTCTCTTCTTTTTCATAGAGTAAGCCTACTACCAGGAAAATATATTCCAGCGGGATTAATGAAATGATGAAAAGAACTTTGAAGCCATTAGGTTATCTGATGGCGTGAGAGAAGGCTTTATACGCCGTACCACTACCCTTTAAATCCGGCATTTAAACCTTCAAAAATATCGTCAGGGGAAAATTGATGACAGGATTTGGAAGAGGAAGAATGTAGGATTTTTTAAGTTAAAATTGAAAATTCGATTTTTTGGGTCAAAAATCATAACATGACTCATGATTCCCCTTAACCGAGAACGAAACGTTGACTGAATTATTTAGCATGTTGCCTCCTTAAGAAATAGCACATGAGCATTGGTAGATACGAATTATAGTTTATTCTTTTAGTGTAATTCTGATTATAACATTTCTCTCTCATCTGTCAATGATATTAGAGGATGTATCAGAATTTACGTATATAGGAGAACCATTCAGATACTATATAAAACAGTCGTGAATATAGAGCATACATTGACAACCAAAAAAACTTGGAAAACTACCAGCAACGAAACTGGGCGTGAAAACACAAACGTACTGCACATTGTGTGCGGCGACACTTGCTGATTCTTAGGCAAATACTGATTACGGTTTGCATATACTTTAGACTACAGTAAACTATAATAAATGACAAAATTTCACTTCCAATCACATATATTTTACATATGCCATTTTTCACTAACACCTTGCTTTATTAAAGATAATTCCAGTTGTGCCGATAGATGTTCGTTAGTCAAATATAATTTGTATTTATAGTTTGTATAGTTAATTTGTGAAGACATTTGATCATACAAATAAGTGTAAGCAAATGCACGCAGAATAGTCGCTGCAAATAATCTTCTTAATTTCGTTTATTTATCAACTAATGAATGTCTGAATACATCATCACCAACAAAAGTGTGACACAGATGTTTGAAGAGTATACTATTTTGCAGTGATATTAATTTGAGCTACAAAACCAGTCTTATCTTTGGAGGATGGGCGCGCACAGAATTTGCAAAACGATCACATCATTTTCCTGGTTTCTAAAAATCAGCAAATCGACTTTCTACTATTTCGGTCTTGTTATCTTCTAATAAGGGAACATACTTATTAATTTCATTTGTGAATTTTGCATTTATCCGCTAATTTTGTTGCCATGACGATTTTCCAACCGGAACAGCGTCGTGGTGTTGGTGGTGATTATGGTTATAGGAGGGATTACAACTTGGTAACCATCCTCTATTAACACTAATCAGAGGGAAAAATATTGAAGGGATCCGACACTTATAAAAGTAAAGGTATCAGGCAAAAACGACATAGGCCATGAAGGGCGGGAATGTGAAAGACTCCCTAAAACTCGAACGCCCTAATACCGTCGGGGTAGGATGAGGAAAAGAGTTGACCAAGGGAGGTTGGATAGGACAGACGGAAATGAGCAGTCTGGCACAAGAAAGTGGAAGCTTAGCCAGGGCTCAGTGAAGGGACTTTTGGTTACCACACTCCCAAGTTAAGAGTGGTGGTGGTCGTGATTATTGATTTAAGAGGAAATACAACTAGGCAACTATCCTCTATATAACACTAATCAGAGAGAAAAATGGAAGGGAACCGACACTTGGAAAACGAAGGTATCGGCCAAAGAAAATCAAGGACCACGAAGGGCGCGAAAATGGAAGTCCTCTGAAAGCCAATACCACCGGGTAGGAAAAGAACAAGAGCTGACTAAGGGAGGTCGGATAGGATGGATTAAAGTGAGGAGCCTGGGACAAAATATTTGAAGAAATACCTGGACTCAGCTTCAGGCTCCATGATCGCCAGCCCACGCTCCCACGTTCAAAGCCACTGAGGCCCCTTTTAATCGCCTCTTATGACAGGCAGGGGATACCGTGTGTGCTATTTTTACTGCCCCCACCCACAGGTGAACCCACATTAAGAGCGCCTGAGGCCCCTTTTAGTCGCCTCTTACGACAGGCTGGGTATACCGTGGGTGTTATTCTACTGTCTTCACCCACAGGGGAAAAGGAACAGCGAGGCTGCCCCTCACTGACTGTTATTCAGGTGTATAGTGCGAATGAGTGACGGACGAATGAACACCTGACCTGCCGAATAGTATGTGCTAAGTTCAAGAACCAATACCGCTTCCTGAACTAGCAAATACTGATACATGTTACAGGATCTCGAACTGCGTTATCAACTTTGACCTGATTTCCCTGTCCTGTATAGAAACAAGTTTACAATCGTAATCACTTCAGCATATAATATTTCGAACAATGTTGTAGCTTGAATTGTAGCATATAAAGATGACACTTGGTTTTCTGTACTTTGTTTGAAAAAAAGTCATTTCAGTTTATATACATGAAATATTAATCTGTATTACAAACAGACCATGCTATTCTACGTTAATGTAATGAAGGTATACGGCACACAAATAATCTCTCTCTCGTCTCCGTAATACAGCTACATCACTTAAAATTGGCCATATGATAATAGATGATCTGAAAATAAAGGCTCCACTTCCAAAACTGCTCATCTCCTTAATTAACGATTTTGTAACAATAGCGGAAAAGTAGTACCTCCTTTCCTTTTGTTGACAGTGGCCAACTTTCTTCAGTTTTATAATTGTACGAAACGACATTTATTATACACGTAATTGTGAAAGCCAAGGCTCGATATTTGAGAAGTTATTAAAGATTTTTGGTTGGATGAAGAAAGTTTAGCAATTGTATACTGGAATGAGAGAGTTTTGAAAATGACTTTATCATTTATATTAAAGTAATGTTATAATTACTCAATGTATATTTCTCTAAGTAGAAATCATAAACTTGAAAGAATATTATTATTACTATAAAACTGGAAAATATTGCAACAGCGTTCTGAAACTCAAACTGTACTTATAATATTAAGCATGCGTTTCTTAGTGAAAGCATACTGACTTTTTTTCCATTTCAACGGAAAATGTTTGAACATTAAATCAAAATTAACACAACAGTTCAAATCCTCAAGGCATCGTCCTCTTCAGTGGGATGATGATTGTAATTCCTTGTGGTCTTCATTTGAATTACTCTGGAATGACAAATTATTCATATTTCTCCACTCGGAACCGAATTAATCTTGGTCTAGTTTGTTATAAAGGCTGCATGAAATACTGTCTTTGGTTACATCTTGGAAGATTACAAAGAGAAGTAGGCCCATTCTGAAAAGAAATAAATAAAAATTAAACAGTAATGATATTGTTTTGTATTACATATGACAACTATTCAATTTACATGAAATTGTTCAAAGCATTAGGACTCGCACCCTCGGAATTAAAAAATGTTGGTACCCTTACCTCTAACATTTCTCTTGGTTTTTCCTCCATTTTAACTGATAATTCACTTTCTTTCGTCCTCTACCAGGAGGTGATAGCAATCTGGCTCGTACAGTGTTAGTAATTGATGAAAACTAGAACTTAAATTGATATTGTAGGAAAACTTCAAAGGAGGATGGAGTGAGTTTTGGAACCCATATAAAAATAATAGTAATCTTGCTTATGGATTGAAGAATTTCTGAAAATAACTCATGCAGGGAAGGAGGGAGTTTCGAAAATTTGATTCATATTTGAAGGTAAGTTACGCAGAGGAAGAACAACTTTAGCCATGGAATGGATAACAGATTTGTTAGAAGAGTTTGTTGAGGGACTGCAACCACCATTACTTCTTTCTGTTTAAGTGGACGGAAGCAATTTTGGAAGTAGAGTCTTCAAATCATCTGGGATAATCCCCCATCACCACCACCAAAAAACCTTAAAGACAAAGAAAGAGTTAAAGCAGTCTACTTCCTGTGTCACAATTTACAACAAGCACAGACTATTTATGAAATAGAAGGGAAAATTACCTGCATCGTCAGCTGAAATGACCATATACACTACCATATGAAAAACATCTAGCCAAAATGAGGACTAAATGAACAGATATATGTAATTATTGCTATTCAACAACTCATATCAACCAATGCTGTGAAGTGCGTAATAGTTATGTTCCCAAAACTTCCTCACCTGTAATTATAACAGATTATAGACCTGTTTGTATACTTTCGTCTCTCACTAAGCATCTTTAAAGCATATTAAACGTGCAATTAACCGACTATTTAAATAAATACAAATATTTGACCCGTTAGAGTAGGGTTGCAAAAATGGATACAGTACGGCCGCTGCCCTACTGAAGGTTACAGCTGACATGAGAAGTGTTATGGACGAAAGGCGGATGACGTTACTTGCATTTCTTGATTTTAGCAGTGCCTTCGACCCAGTAAATATAGAAACACTGGTTGCTAAATTGAAACCACTTCAACTTGGACAAGCAGCTCTAGGATTTTTTTTATATCTTACCGAACGGAAACAAAGCGTAATTCTTCAGAATAGCTCATCTGAATGGGTAACGAAATATTCAGGAGTGCCACATGGCTCGGTAATTGAACCACTTCTCTTTGTTATCTGTATTACTGGTATATCGACACGGCTAAGACTCTGTAAATACCAATTGTATGTTCATGATCTACAAATTTATTATCACTCGAAAATTCGGACATCAATCAAGCAAACTATATTTTAATTAATCCACCAAAATATAAATCTATTATTGTTGGACAGATGCAGCAAATCAGTGCAGTTGAAATCGAAAACATCCCTGCACTAACATTATCTGGTAAAATTATTCTGTATGAAAACTCAGTAAGAAGTATTGGTGTAATTACAAACGAGAGTCTTAACTCGGGTGAGCACGTTGCTTCTGTAGAAAAGTGTACGCCTCCCCTCATTCACTAAATTATCATCAATGTATGCTGACACTAAACATGAGAATTAGGCTTTAAATACTCTTATTCTCCCTGTACTTTCCTACTGTGACCTAGTACTAATTAATGCCACGAGAGAACAACAAAATCGATTACAACCTGCTATGGACTATTGTAATAGGTTTATCTTCTCCTTTGGTTATGATGTTAAAGTTACACCTTATTATCGTCAACTTTCCCGTCTAAAATTTTAACAATACAGAAACCTCCACGTGGCAATATTAATCTTTCGAGTATTAAGCGAGAATATCCCATACAACTTATCTTCACAGCTGAATTTAGTATCTTCTTTCACCAGCATAACACACCCTCCGGCAGCACACTTATATCCCTCTCAGCAGGTCAGCAGCATATAACCATTCCTTTGTTGCGAAAGTTGCCAGGATATGGAACTCTCACCCCTCCCCCATAACATTGGAGCCATAAACAGCTTAAACTCATTTAAGAACTCTTACTGTGAGCTTCTCCTCGATGTATGTCGCTAGGTTGAATGAATCTTGTGAAATGAATGTGTGTGTGAATGTACGATTATTATGCTTGTGCTATTTTGTGTCACGTTGCTTTTAGTTTGTAACGATGATTCTAAGACATGATTAAGAATATTTATTGTGCTTATGATATGTTATTTTGTGTCTTGATACTTCTAGTTTGTAAGACAAGATTATGAATATTTTTCTCGTATAAGGTAAGGTAAGGTGTTCGTCGCCATAAGACCTATCTGTGTCGGTGCGACGTAAAGCCCCTAGCAAAAAAAAAAAAAAAAAAAAAAAAGGTAAGGTGTATTCTGCCCGAAGGCAGGTCCGAACTTCCACAGAGAACAACAAAATCGATTACAACGTGCTATGGACTATTGTAATAGATTTACCGTCTCCTTAGGTTATGATGTTTATGTACACATATAATGAAGCGTGGTTAAGTGCAAGAGGGAACCATGAGTCCTAACTTCGCCACCACAAATAAAGGCGAATATGATAATAATAATAATAATAATAATAATAATAATAATAATAATAATAATAATAATAATAATAATAATAATAATAATTGTACCGGGAGGTACAACCCAACACCGCGCATTTAAATCTTGCGCCCCCCCCCCCAAAAAAAACTCCTCTACTGGAGAAACGGTGAACTTGAAACTAGACCTACTTAAACCTTTACTCAAAAGATGTCACTAGAGTAATTTGACGTAATTTTGTTATTGTGAAGTTTTCAGTACTGTGTGACTTTCTACTTGTTTTGTTAGCCCTTCATCAATAAGTTTGGACTTTCTTCAACAGATGGCACTACAAAAATTATGATCATGCACGATGGTGCGAAGTGAATTTAACTTTGATTTGAAGAAGTTTTGTATTCATAAGATTTTTACAAATTGATGTTCATTTATTTTTGGGTTGGCAATATTTTTTTCAGCCAGTTTTGAATCCAGCCAATCCCTAATTTTTGTAATTAATTTCCAACCAATCCCGTATTTTTTCTTCGACTTTGAGTGTAACTTTTGAATAGACCAATAAAATTGAGAGGGTGGGGCTGGCTTATTCGTGAAAGGTCTCGAACTTTCCCCGAGGGTTTATAAACTGCGGATTTTCTCGTCTCTTGGCCAATTGATCGTCATCTAACTTAGTGTGTGTGTCAAGCAGGAGGCGGGAGGCGCCTCTTTCTTCAGGCAGCAGTACACCGTCAAGGTATGGCCACTTAACATCTTTATTCCTTGCTAGCTCTGCAGTTTAACCCGAGGGAAAAGTTCGAAACTTTAACTATGTATCCAACTTCTCTAAAATGTAAATCTCCTTTCGGCTCATGTAAAAAAAATTCATAAAATTTTTAACTATAAATCGGGGATAGAGAGTGATGTGCCCTCTCGAGCTCCCCTTCATATTGGTTTGAGGTGACTACGTTTTGTAACTGGTTTTCTTCCTTTCGGTAATGTCTTAAACACTAGAACCGCCAGAGCGGTCAAAATGACGGCTACACATTTTTCCAAACTGAATTTTGACTGCAGTTTTTATTGTACGATATTGAGCTGCAGCGAATTTTCCTGATTAGTGGTCAGGAAAATCCATGTTAAATATAATTAATTTTGCATCGATGGATGGGGCGTTAGTAACGGGTATACCTAATACCGCCGGAGCGGTCATTTTGACCGCTGTATTAATTATCATAATAAAATGTTTAATAACACATACCTCTCGTTGATATATAATCACCGAGCTCGATAGCTGCAGTCGCTTAAGTGCGGCCAGTATCCAGTATTCGGGAGATAGTAGGTTCGAACCCCACTGTCGGCAGCCCTGAAAATGGTTTTCCGTGGTTTCCCATTTTCACACCAGGCAAGTGCTGGGGCTGTACCTTAATTACGGCCACGACAGCTTCCTTCCAACTCTTAGGCCTTACCTATCCCACCGTTGCCATACGACCTATCTGTGTCGGTGCGACGTAAAGCAACTAGCAAAAAAAAAAAAAAAAAAGAGAGAGAGATATAATCATCTACTTATAATTATCCTATCAACAACGGTAATGTTCAAAAACACAACAAAGGAACTCGAATAAATTACGAATTGTACGAGTTATATTTCCGCTGCGTCTCCGGTAGTGTTATCATTCGTCAGCTTGTTACAGAACCGTAAACATGTTTCGTAAACTATATGTTGCTGAGTCTATTGTATGACATTCCTGAAGATATGTCTGATGCAGAATGAGGCCCACCGGGCGAGTTGGCTATGCGGTTAGGGTCACGCAGCTGTGAGCTTGCATATGGGAAATAGTGGGTTCGAACCCCACTGTCGGCAGCCCTGATGATGGTTTTCCGTGGTTTCCCACTTTCACACTAGGCAAATCCTGGGGCTGTGCCTTAATTAAGGCCACGACCGCTTCCTTCCCACTCCTAGGCTTTTCCTGTCACATCGTCGCCATAAGACCTATCTGTATCGGTGCGATGTAAAGCAAATAGCAAAATAATGTGGCCCAAATATAAAGGACCTAAAAGAGAAAATGCATACGAAGATTACTATCAGTCAAGTGATAACTCGAAAAGCAGTGATGCAGATCACGGTGAAAAGCGGATTGTTCAGGCTGAAGGTAAGTTGATATTAGTGTTATAACTATCAGCATAACAAGTTTGGTGAAATTCCTTGATCCATCATATAGGCTGAGTACTGACGAGTTTTCAATTACTCTCTTACAGCCATAGAAACAGTAACCCGTAAAGCATGGTATCATAGAGGACGCGACAACCAAGGTAAAAGCCTCCCATGGCCAGATAATGCGCCATTAGGTACTGATGGCATCAGGGAGTGGGATGTAGCAGACGGGAAAGATGACACCTGTGGTTGGATTGTTCGCCATACCCCCTTGAAGGAAAATCCAGGACTTACTCCGTATTCAAAGCGGCATGTTTGTGATGACAGTGTGACGAGTGCGTGGCGTTTTATTGCTAATTACCGGGCGAGTAGGCCATGCGGTTAGGGGCGCGCTGGTGTGAGCTTGCATCCGGGAGATAGTGGGTTCGAATCCCACTGCTGATAGCTCTGAAGATGATTTTCCGTGGTTTCTCATTTTCACACCAGGCATATGCTGGGCCTGTACCTTAATTACGGCCACGACAGCTTCCTTCCAACTCTTAGGCCTTACCTATCCCATCGTTGCCATAAAACCTATCTGTGTCGGTGCGACGCAAAGCCACTAGCAAAAAGAGTAATAACAAACAATTATTGCTAATAAATACTGAAACTCATAAAGCAATATACAGAAACAGAGGTAAAATGATAATAATGAGTAACCGTGCGTACCGAGAACGAGAATATAATAATTTCAATGGCGGCCAAAATGACCGCATCGGCGGTTCTAGGTATATAATATATTCTAGTGTTAATTTATTCTTACACGAGTCACCTCAGTAGTGTGGGAATATCTCCTGTGTCATCGGCCTAGTGCCCTTTAGGTTTTAAGTGTTCATACCTAGGAGTGCAAGTACACGCCTCCATTCAATTTGTGTTTCGGGCCATTTACTTTACCTGGTCTGTTCCATGAAAGCCCAGTAGGTTGGGTATTAAATATCCCTGTATAATCCAGAAATTGAAAGTCGATATTGCTTTGAATAGGCTTGGAAAACTGAGAGCACGTCAGCTGTTTTCAAGTGTTGTAAAAGTGCCTCTGGGAGGCTTAATGTTATAAGTTGGGAGCAAGTGCTCCATGTATTGAGGGATTTCTGCCCTTTTGTAAATTTATGCTCCTCTGTAAAGTTTGAGGTGGAAGCTCAAAAATTGTAAAACTAGGAGCTTGTAGCCCAAGTGTGTTAAAGTTTTGGAATCTTGCATCTTTCTAAATCTTGTGTTCAAATTGCTATGTCATTGTTATCTCACTAAGTGAAAGTTGTTAAAGTTTTGTTGTTGATTTTTGAAATCCTAAAGAAATATGACCTTTGTTAAAGTTTTAAATCAATTCGTGAAATTGTAGTTAGACCCATTCACCCCGGCACCTTCTTTCACCTCTGCTGGTCCACGGGTAACCCCATAACAACAACAACAACAACAACAACAATAATAATAACAATAATAATAGTAATAGTAATAATAATAATAATAATAATAACAATAATAATAATATATATGCTGTTCTGTTTGCCTTCTTTTCATGTAAAAGCTACCTGGAACATCGAGCTCAAATTTGGTAAACTTTTTTTTTTGCTAGGGGCTTTACGTCGCACCGACACAGATAGGTCTTATGGCGACGATGGGATAGGAAAGGCCTAGGAGTTGAAAGGAAGCGGCCGTAGCCTTAATTAAGGTATAGCCCCAGCATTTGCCTGGTGTGAATATGGGAAACCACGGAAAACCATTTTCAGGGCTGCCGATAGTGGGATTCGAGCCTACTATCTCCCGGATGCAAGCTCACAGCCGCGCGCCTCTACACGCACGGCCAACTCGCCCGGTAAAACTTAAAGCTGATTTTTCGGCTACTTACCCCCATACTGTCTCCTAGCTACTCATGCAGTGAAAGAAAAATCCGAAGCAAAACAGTGGAAAATGTACGCCTCGGAACCTTGGAAGTGAAGAAACGCAAATTGCTGCCACAGAGTCCAAAATTCCATGAATTTCTCTTGAGTCTTTTGAAGGGACTGCCATATCTGCCACTTCATATCCAAGGAGAACTGAAGCAATGTCATTGTCTCAGTTTGAAACATACCGGTGAAATTCATATTATCAAACTGGAAATAATTCCACAAGCTCCACCGAAACCTTTCGTGCACACTTGATGAATGACTTTATCTCTGCGACAACCTTGTCACCATTAATTCAAAAATACTCTTTCAGAGTTAAGAGGCTAGATGAAAATCTAGCTGATTTCAATCAGGACATCAAATTCTACGCTAGTGTATTTGCCTTGCACTATTCCGAATATCAAATAATACCGACCATTATAGAAGGCATTTCTCCATATTAACGCTGATATTTATGTTTTGCTTCCCTTCCACAAACGTTTAGGGAACATGAGGCCATGTCAGTCTCTGCGGAGAGAGTGAAATATGCCGACACACTGAGAGTTTCGTGCGACCCACCACCGTTCTCTAATATTTCTCGGACACTCCCACGTAAAATTTTCACTGCCCGTAAAGTTTACGCTTGTGGGTCTGTGGACCATTTAAGGAACAAGTGTCCCCTATTAAATGAAAAGGTTCTAAAATATATCTTCTGCCTCCTCAGGCTGTTTTCAATGTGGTTCATTCACACACTTGGCAAAGAATTGTATTTCACCGAATACTACACCATCTTGTTGTACCTCAGGTGATAGCAGTAAAATAATTTAACTAGAGTGCCCGTTTGAGTCTTCTTCTCAGTCTGTGTCTCCAGTCTCAGGCCAGCTTGATTTGGATTACACCATTTCAGGTATAGAGAAAGTAAGTTCGTCCAAAGCGTTGTTTGAATGTCCTAGATAATGTTTAAAAATTACTTCTATTGCTCCAGGATTTGTGCCTTTCCTCAAATTGAAATAAACAATGAACCTGTTACTGCCCTCTTAGATTCCGGTAGTATAGTATCCGTTTTTTCAAATTACTGGTATTATAATTTAAAGTAATGTTGTAAATTTCCTGAATATGTTTCCTTCAGTGTAAAATGTGTTTCGGTCAACTCTTCCCCTTTAGAAATTTTAGGATTCATCCATGGAAAAAATCGTATTTCTAAGATAACATGGACATTTAAGTTGTATTTTGCTAAAAGTGTGTCATGCCCTGTGGTATTAGGGGCATATTTTATTTATCATTCAGGTCTTTTGCTTGATCTTCAAAGGAAATCATGCACTTTCAAGTTTGATAATAAGTTCCATATTCCAATTTTTCCGTGTAATTCTGCACCATGTTCTCTTGTTTCGCCTCCTCAGAGTGAGATGACGTTAGACCTTAGGCATCTAGCTGAGGATCAGGCTACCAGCATTCGTAAATTATGTCAGACATTTTCCGATATTCTTGGAATATCTAGGTGTGACTGACTTCATTGAATACAAGATAAAGGTTACGTATTCGTTCGCTGTAAGATTTCCTCCTTATAGGTTGACACCTCCTGAGATGAGGGCCTTCAAGAGAATTATCGATGATGTTGAACGATGGTATCATTCGCCCCTATACTTCGGCATATTCATCACCTATTTTTCTTGTGCCAAAACCACAAGGCGGCTTGAGGCCAGTAGTTGATTACAGGGCGTTGAACCGTCTGTGTCTCCAGGCTCAGCCCAGCTTGATTCGTACCCCTTCCTGACTTGCATTCACGCTTCTCTTTGTTTCGTAGGGCTAAATTGTTCACCATCTTGGATCTCAATCAAGCTTATTATCAGATACCTCTGGCGAATGAATCGAAATATCTGACTGCTTTCACTACCGACTGGAATCTATACGAGTTCAACCGTGTGCCCTTTTGTACGCCCCGCGTGAGCGACGGTTCTCACTATATTGCTAGATAGGGTTATCTCTGCCATTAAAAATGAATACCGGATGGGTATCTGTTGAGAGACCAGACTAACGAATGGTTCATCGAAAGGGGGGTAGCAGCCTTTCGGTAGTTGCAAGGGCGGCAGTCTAGATGATTGACTGATACGGCCTTGTAATAATACTCAACATGGCTTAGCTGTGTTGATACTGCTACACGGCTGAAAGCAACGGGAAACTACAGCCGTAACCACCTCCCGAGGACATGCAGCTCGCTCTGTATGAATGATGTACTGATGATGGCTTCCTCCCGGGTAAAATATTCCGGAGGTAAACTAGTCCCCCATTCGGATCTCCGGGTGGGGACTACACGAGAGGGGGCGATCATCAGGAAGATGGATACTGACATTCTGCGAGTCGGAGCGTGGAATGTTAGAAGTTTGAATCGTTGTGGTAGGTTAGAGAATCTGAAAAGGGAGATGGATAGGCTAAAGTTAGATGTAGTTGGTATAAGTGAAGTACGTTGGCAGGAAGAACAGGATTTTTGGTCAGGCGATTACCGAATTATCAACACGAAATCAAACAGGGGTAATGCAGGAGTTGGTTTAATAATGAATAAGAAAATAGGGCAGCGGATAAGCTACTACGACCAGCATAGTGAAAGAATTATTGTCGCCAAGATAGACACCAAACCAATGCCCACCACAATAGTGCAGGTCTATATGCCTACTAGTTCAGCGGATGATGAAGAAATCGAAAGAATATATGAGGAGATAGAAGATTTAATACAATATGTCAAAGGTGACGAGAATCTAATTGTGATGGGAGACTGGAACGCAGTGGTAGGCCAAGGAAGAGAAGGTAGCACAGTAGGAGAATTTGGATTGGGACAAAGGAACGAAAGAGGAAGTCGGCTGGTTGAATTCTGCACTGACCATAATTTAGTCCTCGCCAATACTTGGTTCAAACACCACAAACGACGGCTGTATACGTGGACGAGACCTGGAGACACTGGAAGGTATCAAATAGACTTCATTATGATTAGGCAGAGATTCAGAAACCAGGTGTTGGATTGCAAAATTTTCCCAGGAGCAGACGTGGACTCTGACCACAACTTGTTGGTCATGAAATGCCATCTGAAATTGAAGAAATTGAAGAAAGGAAAGAATGCAAAAAGATGGGATCTAGACAAGTTGAAAGAAAAGAGTGTGATGGATTGTTTCAAGGAACATGTTGCACAAGGACTAAATGAAAAGGCCGAAGGAAACACAGTAGAGGAAGAGTGGAGAGTCATGAAAAATGAAGTCAGTAGGGCTGCTGAAGAAATGTTAGGAAGGAAGAAAAGATCAACTAAGAATCAGTGGATAACTCAGGAGATACTAGACCTGATTGATGAACGACGAAAATACAAGAATGCTAGAAATGAAGAGGGCAGAAAAGAATACAGGCGATTAAAGAATGAAGTGGATAGAAAGTGCAAGGTAGCTAAGGAAGAATGGCTGAAGGAGAAGTGCAAGGATGTCGAAGGCTGTATGGTCCTGGGAAAGGTAGATGCTGCATACAGGAAAATCAAGGAAACCTTTGGAGAAAGGAAATCTAGGTGCATGAATATTAAGAGCTCAGATGGAAAGCCACTTCTAGGGAAAGAAGACAAAGCAGAAAGATGGCAGGAGCATATCCAACAGTTGTATCAAGGTAACGATGTAGATAATTTCGTTTTGGAACATGAAGAGGCTGTTGATGCTGATGAAATGGGAGACCCAATTTTGAGGTCAGAGTTTGACAGAGCTGTGAGTGACCTAAATAGGAACAAGGCACCTGGAATTGATGATATTCCCGCTGAATTACTGACTGCCTTAGGAGAAACCAGCATGGTAAGGTTATTTCATTTAGTGTGCAAGATGTATGAGACAGGAGAAGTCCCATCCGATTTTCAGCAGAATGTTGTTATACCTATTCCCAAGAAAGCCGGTGCTGACAGGTGTGAAAACTACCGCACCATTAGTTTAGTATCTCATGCCTGCAAAATTTTAACACGTATTATTTACAGAAGAATGGAAAAACAAGTTGAAGCTGAGTTGGGGGAAGATCAATTTGGCTTCAGAAGAAATGTAGGAACACGTGAAGCAATCCTGACTTTGCGTCTGATCTTAGAGGATCGAATCAAGAAGGACAAGCCCACGTACATGGCATTCGTAGATCTAGAAAAGGCATTCGATAATGTTGATTGGACCAGGCTATTTATGATTCTGAAGATGATAGGGATCAGATACCGAGAGCGAAGAATTATCTACAACCTGTATAAAAATCAGTCTGCAGTGATAAGAATCGAGGGCTTTGAAAAAGAAGCAGCAATCCAGAAAGGAGTGAGGCAAGGCTGCAGTTTGTCCCCTCTCCTTTTCAATGTTTACATAGAACAGGCAGTAAAGGAAATCAAAGAGAAATTTGGAAAGGGAATCACAGTCCAAGGAGAGGAAATCAAAACCTTGAGATTTGCCGATGATATTGTTATTTTATCTGAGACTGCAGAAGATCTCGAGAAGTTGCTGAATGGTATGGATGAAGTCTTAGGTAAGGAGTACAAGATGAAAATAAATAAGTCCAAAACAAAAGTAATGGAGTGCAGTCGAACGAAGGCAGGTGATGTAGGGAATATTAGATTAGGAAACGAAGTCTTAAAGGAAGTAGATGAATATTGTTATTTGGGTAGTAAAATAACCAACGATGGCAGAAGTAAGGAGGACATAAAATGCAGACTAGCACAAGCAAGGAAGAGCTTTCTTAAGAAAAGAAATTTGCTCACTTCAAACATTGATATCGGAATTAGAAAGATGTTTTTGAAGACTTTTGTGTGGAGCGTGGCATTGTATGGAAGTGAAACATGGACGATAACTAGCTCAGAAAGAAAGAGAATAGAAGCTTTTGAAATGTGGTGTTACAGAAGAATGCTGAAGGTGAGATGGATAGATCGAATCACGAATGAAGAGATACTGAATCGAATTGGTGAGAGGAGATCGATTTGGCTAAATTTGACGAGAAGAAGAGATAGAATGATAGGACACATCTTAAGACACCCAGGACTTGTTCAGTTGGTTTTTGAAGGAAGTGTAGGTGGCAAGAACGGTAGGGGTAGACCAAGGTATGAATATGACAAACAGATTAGAGCAGATGTAGGATGCAATAGCTACGTAGAAATGAAAAGGTTAGCACAGGATAGGGTGGCATGGAGAGCTGCATCAAACCAGTCTATGGACTGATGACTCAAACAACAACACATCTTTAGCATTATTTAGGTTATGTTGTTACTTTGTCAGAGACATTTGAAGAACACTTAGCTCATCTAGAGGAAGCACTAAAATGCCTTCGTAACGCAGGTTTGACGGTTAAGCTGTTAAAAGTATATTTTGCTAAACCATCAATGTCGTTCTTGGGGCATATAGTTTCCACCTATTAAGTTTCAGCAGATCAATCTAGAACTCAGCCTATCTGTCATTTCAAGCCTCCCGAAGACGTCAAAGGCGTTGCTAGATTCGTCGGTATGGTAAACGTTTTCAGAATGTGTCTCCAAAATTTCGCTAACCGGGCGGCACCCCTGAATCTTCTTCACAGGAAAGGTGTCAAGTTTGAATGGGGTCCTACTCGACAAGCCGTTTTGATGATCTCAAATTAGCCCTCTGCAATGCCCCTGTCTTAACAGTACCGAATTTTTCCTGAAAGTTCATTGTACATACCGATTCTCCTTCATCTTCTGCCACGGCGGTTCTTGTACTGGGAATCTGAACTCGGAAGGCGACCCATCGCATACGCGTCTCGAATCTGGTCACCTCAAGAGACAAAATATTCCATATATGGAGTAGAGGGTCTTGCTGTGCTCTTAGCCTTAGCCTTAGAAAATAATCCGGCTTTATCTAGAGCATATCGAGTTCGTACTAGAGACCGATAATCAGACACTATGTTGAGTGCTTGCTAGACCCCACCGTACCGGGTGAATTTCTCGCTGGGCAATTAGAATTTCTGCATTCGGGGATCTGAGAATGTGGTCACAAGTGGATTAAGCAGGATATTTTTAGTGATCCTAAAAGTTCTTCTGATTCTGACGAAGCCTTCTTTCTCTCCCCACACCTTCTGGTATAAGTGCCATCCTGACTGATGCCCCTATGTTATACCATGATATTGCCAAATGCCAACTTGAAGATCTGGTGCTGGTTCCTATCATTGAAACCGTTTCTTCTGGGGAACATGTTATCCCTTATGTGCTGAGGAATGAGGTTCTGTGTTGCCCATCAAGGTACAATCAAAAGATGAAAATTGATGTTCCTCCCATTCTTGTACCTATGATGTTCATATATTGCCATGAGACCCAATTAGGGGGACATCTCGGAATATTAAAAACCAGAGAGAAAATAAGAGAGGTGTTCATCTGCAAGGCCATGGATGGGGAAATTAAATAATTGGTTAAGGCATTAAAAACTTGTCTGATTAGCAAGCCCAGATTATCTACCAAAGTAGGGCTGTTCTCATCGCACCAAGCTTCTTGACCAATGGGTAGATTTTATACTGATTATGTGGGACCCTTCCCACAATCAAAATAGAACGACAAAACATTAATTCTTGTGTGTATGGATGGTTTTACTCGATTTTCGTGGCTGTTTCCTACTAGGCCTAGGCTTGCCACAGCACAAACTACTATTTCTTGACTCTATTCTATATTTACATCATATGGACCATGTGAGAATATTGCTTCCGATAACGCTAAGGCTTTTACTTCCAACCAATTTGATAAGTTCTAATTTGATCTCTCTATTTCGTACGTCTTTATTTCGGCCTACTACCCCCAGGCATCTCTCGCTGAGCGGGTTAATAGAAATCTTCGATCAGCCCTTATTGCCTTCCACAACGAAGATCATACTCGTTGGAATACAGCCTTGGATTGCTTACCTTAAGTTTTTAATTCGGCCGTTCATGAGTCCCACAAGTTTTCGCCAATTTCTCTTATGTTTAAGTTTGTCCCAAATATACCATTGTCATATTGGTGGTCTATCAATGAGCTGTTAGCAGAGACAATAGATCCAGAGAATATCCGGAACCTATGGAAGAAAGCTAGGAATAATCTTGGTTCTCATAAGAGAGTAAAAATGAGGTATGAGCGTCGAAGAAAACCCACCCATTTAAAAGTTGGAGATCAGGTCACAATTAAAAATTTTGTGCCCTCGGGCAAGCTTGACTCCTGATTTCATTGGCCTCATGTATATTTCGGATTTTCTTACTCCTGTCACCTTTCTGGTGAGTAATCCGGAGAATGAAAGAAATTCTTGTGTTCACCTGCCTCAAGTAAAGCCTGTGTGAAGGCCTTTCTCACTATTCCTTAAACGTCACCAAGCGATTAAATTGCTGAATTAATTATATTTCTTACCTTACGGTCTGCCTGCTGTCATTTCTTGATGGATACAGTACTTTTGCATCCATCTCTTGGCACAGGCCAGAGTAAAGTGTAGCTTCCACCGAAGTCCCAGTCTCATCCATGGCTGTGAGAATATGGAAGTTGCTGGGGTATGGGTAGTGCCGAGTAATGACATTCGGAGCACGACTAGTGCATCTGAGTGTTATGAAAGGTGCTGCTCATAGGGTCAGTTGTGCTGCAATAGTACTTTCTGACCCAGTGAGGAAAGCAATGGCAAACTACCTCACTCCTCATCTTGCCTAGTACGCCTCATTTTGGTGCTGCCATTGGTTTTTGGGGTTTTCTTATAACCGTATAACCTTTGGTGGTGCTATTTGAGGATCCAACCAGCCTCTGGGCTGATGACCTAACAGACAGACAGACCTTACGGTATAATATAAGTAGTGGTTTAAGTATTATAGGAAGTCAGGATAAGGAGGACTTTCGCTCCCATTGCTTATCTGAACTTCTGTATGTAAATTAATACTTACTCATATATTAAGTTGTATCACAAGTTTTAGCTTTTGTTTTGTAGTAAATATTCATATGTAAAAATTCTGTAATTTCTACTTATTCTGCCATAAGCCGCCCTTGCCTCTAAACCTGAATCAGAAACTCCATGTGCTCCTCCTCCAAAGTCGCCAGCTTTTATCTACAACATATGTAGCACGTGTGTAAGACAGTGCGAAAAGTTTGCATGTTGCAGCACCCAACGTTACACCTGGGGCCATGTGAAATCAACCTGGAAGAGATGCTGGCGCGGGAAATGGGCCTGCCTCGTTCCGACTAAGACTCCAGAAACTACCTCCTTTGTGCCTGTCATCGTGGGAAGATACTGAGATGTAGTACTCTACCTGCCACTCTACCTTAGGGTGGGACGTTACGCTTTGGTCTTGGCCTCTCATCACCTCGGCTTCAGTCCTCATTGTATTAGGAGGACAGTATCTCAGGGAATCCAAGGGGTCCGAGAGTCCCATCCAGAAGTCGGTAGCGGCGGCCACTCGTGCCGTCAACCCTGGGTACTACAGCCCGAACCTCGACTACTTCGGTGCTGTTATCAGGACAACTCTACTTCAAGAATCATAAACAAACAAAGAAGAATGGACTCTTAAACAAGAAATAATCCAGCTTAAATGAATGTGCTAATGTACTTCAAGTTTTCAAAGCTGTTCGCCTCACTGTAAAACCTTAAGGGGTGGAGGTCCATACCAGAGGTACACCTTTCCCGGCTATTTAAACTGCACACTTTCACACCGGCCATCTGTCCCAACAGACTTGAACTTGTAAACTCCCAAGAATTTCATCTTCTGCAGATAGATGGCTCTATCATCGATTTGTTCTCATCCTCTCCCGGAGTAAAAACTATTTGATAGAGTAAAGTTTATTTTAAGAGTTGGTAAACCTTTTTTCCGAGGATTTTTTATATGTACCGAAGTTCTCAACACTTCAGGTGGTTCCTCCTCTATTGTAATGTGTTGTAATTGTAATATGTTCTCTAGCCAATTACAGGTGGGTGGTGTGTACAGGAAACCGGCATATCAGCAAAGTGTTCTGGAAGCTTACCCTTACGGAAATATAAAAGCAGGGCACTTTAGGGCCGTCTGGTCTAAATTGCTCCAGTGCTTGGAAGTGCGACTTGACGGAAGCCTAGGAGACAGGTGCGCGGCCTGCTTGAAAATCATCCAACAACAGCATACAATGTAACGGCAGAATTTACCTAAATATGTTATAGCGCCTGCCGGTAGTTTGAGGAGATGGTTTCAGCCGTTTTTCTTTTAATGTAAATTTGTAAACTGGTGGTTTAAATGAAGGATTATCGGCGATGTCTCTGGACTCTGTCTCTATTTTCTACTGGGACATATGTAATGTAAGGGAACAAAGATTGATGCCCTCTGTCATTTCCCATTCTGCCTTGCATTGGGTGACTAAAGATTTCAACCTCTTAATTCTGTAAATCTTGTCTCGGCTTGAAATGTTCCTCCTTTTGCCACCCCTTGTAGTACAGGATTAACCACAGTATCATTGGGCCGTAAGCCCACTTAGGTTTTTAGTAATTTCTATAAGGAATGTAGGTATTTCGTCTCGTGGTCTTTTGTTTTGTGGTCGGTTGTGTGCAACCTTTTGATTTTACACTTTAGGCCATGTAGTATGGGCACTTATTCCCCTATTTATTCGGTATCATACTTAAGGTAACTGTTTCTTGGTTTGGATCCCTTTGCGAACAGTGATGCATCTTTTTGTGGAGTAATTGATAAGCCCACCGTGGGGAAACTGTGCACGAACGCTTTAAAGTGGGGTCACCCAATTGGTTGCCTAGTGTAATTCAAGTATATCAAAAGGAACTAATTGCCTCTGCGATGCTAGACTACGGTATTTTGGAGCTCAGACTCCAGTGGAATGTACCTGCTAGGAGTAAATTTTGTTCTTGTAAAATATTGTACATGTTCGGAAAAATTATGTTCTTTTCTATGTAAATTTAGCAAACTGGTAATTATCGCAAGTTCTTTTACTTGATGGTCGGACTTCTAAGTCCCAGATGTTGTTGGAGCTGACGAACTCATTAATAAGCTGTTCTATTATTTATTGTTCATCCAGAGTTTCTATCTCTCAATTTAAAAAATTGACAGAAATAAAATTTCCAAATTTGTTATGTTAAACGCTGCTTTAAGTAATTCCTTGTACATCCATTCAACCTAGCCGCGTCGTATTCCTCTGTGAACCACAGAAACTCTGCAACATTAATAAAAATAATAATAATCTAGTCCCTTGTGGTGAATGTAACTACAGCTGGCCGTACATTTAATAATAACAGTCAACTGATCTGAAATTCTAAAATTAATTTAGAATTACTCTGCAAAGTTTCACTTTCAAATCTGCGCATCAATACGTGTTTATACGGTTCTGCCAGCAGCCAAGTATTACCAGCGTGTATCGTACTCCACTATTCCACGTTAATTAATTTTATACAGGTTGACGAACGTTGCGAAGTAAATTCAGCTCGTGGCGATATCAATTCTTCTCACGCACTTCGCGCCGTTCATACTAAATCGTTTTGCCAATCCGATAGTCGTCATTCACACGTCGTTATGTACGTGTATATCCCAAAGTAATTGACTTGTAGCCATTTATTATAGAAAATAGTTTATGGTCGTGAATGGAGACATAAAGAAATGTTAATAGAGAATTTCGTGTAATTTCTATAGGTTGATCATGAAATGATCTAGATAGAGAATTGAAATCATGGAATGTGTCAGGTCTACCTTAACAGTAAAATAAATAAAGAAACAGTGAAACATATTGTTACCGTGTTTTAGCGGTAGGTAGAGGCGTAAGAAGGTGCGGGCGTGAATGGGTTTCAAACTACGGAATCAAAGTTAATGTAAAAGTAATTTAAAATTTAACTAGGTTATATTTTCTTTTCAAAAACAAAGCAATAACAGACATGGCAGGTACAATGTAGCAAAACAAGGGGAGTTACAATATTTACAGGTTTTGGGCTTCACGCCCTGACTTCAGCGATCAGCTCAGTTTTACCACAAACACAAGTTTTAACAGAGGGGCAGAAAACCCCATTCATCCCTAGGAGCCCCTGGCTCCGAATTACACAGAAAAGCCTCCACGAGGCATATGACACTCCATTTTCAAAAGAGCGATCCGCTCTTGAAATTTAAGCCTCTCAAAGGCCAAACCAAACTCTACCTTCAAGCTGTCCTCTAAGGACGTGTTCACAGGGGTAAAATACCCAACCTACAGAGGTCTATTACATGAAAAGAAGGTTGATTACATGACCTCTAAAATAACAATTTGAGAGGAGGCGATCTTGCACTCCTAATACACTTTGTTTTTTTTTAAAACCTAATCTGGCTCTGGGCCGCTAACGCAAGGGCTAATCCCATACTACAGAGGTGACTTAGAGAAGAACACTTTACATTACATAAACGAAGAATAGTTTGAGAAAATAAGTTCACCTCAAAACAAATGTGAGTGGGAGCTCGAGAGGGTTAGCACTCTCTATCCCAATATGTAGCCTTACAAGAAAAAGATGAAAAGAGTAATTACATTTTAGGAAAAGGTTACATGATGGAAATGCTTCGAACCCGCCGCGAGTGTTAAACTGCCGACCTAGTAAGAAAAGAAGTTATTAAAAGGCCATTACCTGGTGTTGAACGGCTGAAGAAGAAAGAGGCGCTTCCCGCCTCCTGCTATGTACTTAATACACTGAAAGATGGAACAGAAGTGGCCCGGAGACCCCAAAATCAGCAGTTTATATCCTCTCGCGGAAGATTCTAGGCGTTAGGGGAAATAAAACACCCTCCCTCAAAGTTTTTATTGGTTCGGGAAAAGAAACCCCTACATAGAGGGAAAAGAAACACATTATTGGTGGAACATTAATTAAAGAAATTCGGGATTGGCTAGATCCAAACTAAGGGGAAAAAGAGGGGTATACAGCCAACTTAAACAATGACAGAAGGAAATTTAACAAAGAACAAACTCTTGAAATAAAAATTACTCCAACAAAATAGTTCTTTAACTCCGCACTAGGTCGCACTATTGTTGATCTTCAGTAGTGTCCTCTAGAAGAGAAAGTTCACACTTCTTACTTCAAGCGAAACAAAGACACATCAAAAATGACACAGTTCACAAACTCAAAAATTTTCCACGTGGTGACATCTTCTGAGAAAGTAGAGAATTAATAGAATAGATAAAGTTCAACCTTCCTCCAGAAGAGGAGTTTCAACTGGCGCAACTTTTAAATAAACGGTGTAGAGGTGTACCGCCCGGTACAGACCTCCCCCCCCAAAAGTTCCTCCAGGGGTGACACATGAAATCAGTTTGAAACAAAGTCCAAGTAATGATGTTGATACGAAGATAGATAGCAGAAGCATTTACAAGATTTCTTAATTCAGTTTCAAAATGTTGTTGTTGCAGGTGAATGAAAGTCTTTATGTTTGTAGAATTTGAATTTCTGAAGATAAACTTTTAATACTTAAAGGTGAAGAAAAAATTTTGCAATGTCCACCAAATATTGTAGTTGAATGCCCAAGTGTAGTTATTGCTTATGGTGACTGTCCATATAGTTGATGTAGATTGAGTCGAATGGCCGGACCGGCCGTTGCAGCTTGCGTCCAACGGAGGCCGCTCGGACCCCTCAAGTACCCTAAGATACCGCTCGCCCGCACTATGAGGGGAGCAGAGGTGTTGAAGTCCGCCGCGCCCGCGGTGAACAGATACAGGCTGCGGGCATGTAGCAGGTCGTGCGCCGCACATCAGCCTTGGCCGGGAGGTGAGCTCCGGCTCGCCTTGCACATGTCGTCCTCGCTGGAGAGGAGGGGGCCCATCCCCCTCCCCAGTCGCTGCACGGCGCTGCGCGGCTGCGGGGGCGCTGAAACATTAAAGCTAGGCGGCAGAATTGTGTTGGACAATCATTTTCTTTGAGGGTACAGGCTTGTAGAGAGAGTGAGGGGCCAGCGGCGTGCAGATATTCATGGTATTCGTTAAGCCACTGTGTAGGGTGGAGCAGGAGACGGGAGCGTGGTAATGGCCGTGGCAAGAACAGGATGGCAGTTTAATGGGTCGGGGCAGGTTTTACACAAGGCTTACATCTAAAACCAAAATATTACAGAAGGGGCAGAATGCCTTAAAGTGAAACTCAAAAAAAAAAATATAACCTTCATATCCTTTCAAAATAATATGAAGCAAGTTAACACAGAAATTACACCGGTTTCACCTGGGACAGGTGAACTCTAAATATCCTCTCGGTGGCTGGATTACTTAGCAATAAGGTAACCGGCGTAAGAAAATCGAGAATGATACAAGGCCCATGAAATCTGGGGGCAAGCTTGCCCGCGGGAACAAAATTTTTGACCATAACCTGGTCGCCTACCTTCAAAGGGGTGGGTCTCCGTCCACGATCATACCTTTCCCTAACCTTTTCATGAGACACTTTAAGATTGGCTTTAGCCTTCTTCCAAAGATCTTTAATGTTGTCCGGATCTATTGTCTCGGGCAGAATGTCATTCAGAGACCAGAGGTTAGAGAGCGGAGTGTTGGGAACGAACTTAAACATCAAAGAAGCTGGAGTAAATTTGTGAGATTCATGAACCGCCGAATTCAAAGCAAAAGCTAACCAATGCAGGGACGTGTCCCACCTAGAATGATCTTCATGATGATAGGCAATAAGTGCGGACCTGAGATTACGGTTAACCCGTTCAGCCAGAGATGGTTGAGGGTAATAAGCAGATGTAGTTACATGAGAGATGGACAAGTCAAAACAGAATTTACGAAACAGATTAGATGTAAAAGCCTTAGCATTATCAGATACAATATATTGGCACGGACCAAAAGAAGCAAAAATAGAATTTAGGCAAGTAATGGTGGACTGAGCGGTAGCCAGCTTAGTCGGAAATAACCAAGAAAATCTTGTAAAACCATCTACACACACAAGGATGAACTTGTTGGCATTACCCTTTGACTGGGGGAAGGGTCCCACATAATCGATATACAGGCGTTCCATGGGGCGCGACGCTTGATGAGAAGACAAAAGGCCTACTTTAGTGGACATGGTGGGTTTACTGATCAAACAAGATTTACAAGCTTTTACAAGTTCCCGAATTTCACCGTCCATACCTTTCCATATGAACATTTCACGAATCTTTTCACGAGTTTTAAAGATTCCAAGATGCCCCCCCCAATGGGGTCTCATGATAGTATTTGAAGATCATAGGTACAAGAACCGCTGGAACAACAACTTTCATCAACTTATCATGCCTCGAAGGGCAACATAGAACACCATTCCTTAGAACATAAGGGACAGCATGTTCCCCAGAAGAAAGGGTTTCCATTATCGGAGCCAGCGTCGGATCTTCACGTTGGTATTTCTCAATATCCCTAAAAAGCATGGGAGCATCTGTTAAGATGGCATTAACACCAGATAGTATGGACTCGGAAGGTGATGAACTGTCGACCGGTTCGTGGGTCTCTACGTCGTTATGAAACATACGGCTGAGTCCATCGGCGACAACATTTTCAGTACCTCTGATATGCCGTACATCGAATTGGAAGGCAGAAATACGGATGGCCCAACGGGCTATACGACCTGTACGACGCGGCCTACCTAAGACCCAGCTTAAGGCTTGATTATCTGTCTCCAGATCGAATTTGACGTGTTCCAGATAGAGACGGAACTTTTCTAAGGCGAATAAGACTGCCAAACCTTCAAGCTCATATATGGAGTACTTTGCTTCTTGAGCTGACAATGTCCTAGACGCATAGGCGATGGGTCGCCTCCCTAGTTCAGTCTCTTGAAGAAGAACTGCAGCCACTGCTGACGACGATGCGTCGGTTTGGACGATGAATTTCTTCGAGAAATCAGGCATAGCAAGTACAGGGGCATTACAGAGAGCTAATTTCAGATCTTCAAAAGCGGCTTGTTGAGAAGGTCCCCACTCGAATTTGATGCCTTTCCTACGAAGAAGGTTTAAGGGCGCCGCTCTATTAGCAAAATTAGGAATGAACTTCCTGAAGAAATTCACCATGCCAATGAACCTGGCGATACCTTTAATGTCCTTGGGAGGTTTAAAATCACGGATTGCCTGTGTTCTAGAATGATCGACTGCTACACCATCAGGTGACACAATATGCCCTAGGAATGACATAGAGGGCTTAGCAAAGGCAACCTTGGACAACTTAACAGTTAACCCAGCCTTACGAAGGCGATTGAGAACTTCTCGCAAATGATCTAGATGTTCTTCAAAGGTTTCGGAAAATACGACGACATCATCCAAGTAGTGATATAAGTACTCAAATTTGATGTCGGAAAAGACCCTATCTAGTAGCCTAGTGAGCACAGCTGCCCCCGTGGGGAGCCCGAAAGGCACGCGGTTGTATTCATATAAATTCCAGTCCGTGGCAAACGCTGTAAGATGTTTAGACTCTTCGGCAAGGGGAATTTGATTATAGGCCTGATTCAAGTCCAAGATGGTGAAGAACTTGGCCTTACGAAACCATGAAAAGCAAGAATGAAGGTCGGGAAGGGGCACAGATTGCAACACCACCTTCCGATTGAGAGCCCTGTAATCAATGACAGGCCTGAAGCCTCCTTGGGGTTTCGGGACTAGAAAAATAGGCGAAGAATACGCTGACTTAGAGGGCCTAATAATACCATCCTTCAACATCTGATCGATGAATTCTTTCAGAGCCTTCATTTTAGGTGGAGATAGCCTATACGGTGGAAAACGGACAGGAATTGAATCCGTGACCTCAATTTTGTATTCAATAAGGTCAGTAACACCAAGAGTATCAGAGAACACCTCGGGAAACGACTGACACAATTTCCGAATACTATCAGCCTGCTCCTCAGGTAGATGTCTAAGGTCTAACAACATCTCATCCTGGGTAGGCGAAATAGATGAACATGATACAGAATTACACTTTAACAAGGGAATTCTACAATTGGACGCAAATTTGAATGTGCACGACCTACTCTGGAGATCGAGCACAAGACCAGTGTGAGAAATGAAGTCCGCTCCCAATATGATGGGGCAAGACAAACGCTTGGCCACAACCAATTTGATCTTCCATGTAAATTTAAAAACCCGAATTTTGACATGTAAGGAACCTAGAATTTCTAATGGAGATGAATTAGCCGAAACATATTTAACAGGAGATGAGTCATAGTCAGGGAGTTTACAAACAGATTTCAATTTAGAATACCAATCAGCCGAAATAATGGAACAAACACTGCCTGAATCTAAGAGAGCTGTTATAGGCTCGTTATTTAACTCAATCTTAAGAAAAGGAACAGGTGCGGGGGTATCCGCCGCAATCCTAAGACACTCTTTAGGGCATTCAAAAGATGAATTTGAAGGCTGGTCGATCTCTGCATTTACAACCTGTTTACTAGGGGCTGAGTCTCGGGAAGATGGATTAGTCGGCTCAGCCGACGCCACTAGTCACTTTTTATTATTGGCATAGCTGGAATTTGCACCAGAAGTTGAGCAGGAGGGGGTGCTATTTGAGTTTGGGCAATTCTTGGCGATATGTGAGAAGGCCCCACACTTAAAACAGCCTTGTGATGACCCTGCTCCATTCCTTGTCCCACTTGACTTGATCAGAGGACACTTATTCCGCAGATGGTCAGGCGACCCGCAAGCATAACATTTACGGGGACTGACTGGTCGGCGAGGTGGAGGCCGAGTGTTACTAAAGGAAGGCGGGGGTTCTTTCGCGACACGCAAAGAATCGGCGTATCTAACTCCTTCCGCTGAGACTGCCAATGCTTCAAGTTCCGAGAACGTTTGCGGGCACGCCGCGAAACACAAATATGACCTATAGGATGGTGAAATACCTTCCACAATAGCTTGTACAATTTGATCCTCAGGGAAGTGAAGAGCAAACACCCTAGTATAAAACTTAATATCTTGGATGAAGTCTGCCAGGTTTTCATCCAAGCGCTGTACCCGATAATAGTATTTCTGAATAAGGGAGGACCTGGCCCTAGCCGGGATGAAGTTAGCTAGCAAATGGGCATGGAAATCCTCAATAGAAGATTGCTCAGCGATGGCTCTAACTATTTTGTCAGATAGAACACCAATAGCATAAGGATAGATAATTTGCAAAATTTGACATGGGGAAAGAGAAAACACAAGGGCATGATCCTGAAATTCCACTAGAAATCTTAAAAATGAAATTACGTCACTGGTGGTGTTGACGGAAAACTTAGAGATACCTCTAAGCAACATTGCCAATGGATGAGGCAAGCTGCTGAACCCAGGTGACATAGTCGTTAAAGGTTTCAATGGCAAAGAAGTTAATTCAGACCGGATGTTACTCAATGACGCACGGCGTTCAGATTCGTTGTTCGATGGGGCAGAGATAGTTTGAGCAGCAACGGTTATCCTATTGACTTCTCCCTGAGGAGGCTCTTCCTCGTTACCTACATTCACCGTGGCGGGTTGATCAGTTTTGGGAGGAGCTTCGCCGGTTAGCAATTGAGTGACCTTATTAGACAATTCAGAAATAGTTTCAAGGAGCGTATTAGCTTGCTTCCTCTGAACGTCATTCACCTTTAGAGACAACAGATCATTAACTCTATTTGCAAAGTGATACAGCCTGCCTTGCACACGCTTAATTTGATTAGGAGATGGATCGTTTTCATCAAAAAAGCTGACTACCGATGCTAGCCCAGTAATATTCTCGACGATCGTGGAAAGAGAGTCATCAATTTCTTTCTCTCCCAAATTGGGGATGGAAATGGGCAAATCAAGGGACTCTCTAAGCTTGTTAGTGTCTATTGCAACCGTGCCTCCAGATTGAACGTTTCTGATAGTTAACTCATATATCAATTCCTCTTTGCGCAAATAGTTAAGGAGGAGAACATCGCGAGGGCCGGGCATGATGACAGAACAATTTTGAAAAACTCAAAAATTCCAGCAACTGAGAAAATTGTTAGAGTTCGAATTAAAGCAATGTTTAGCCGTCAAAAGGGGCTAAATTGAGACCCATTCAACCACGCTCTGCTACCACTTGTTACCGTGTTTTAGCGGTAGGTAGAGGCGTAAGAAGGTGCGGGCGTGAATGGGTTTCAAACTACGGAATCAAAGTTAATGTAAAAGTAATTTAAAATTTAACTAGGTTATATTTTCTTTTCAAAAACAAAGCAATAACAGACATGGCAGGTACAATGTAGCAAAACAAGGGGAGTTACAATATTTACAGGTTTTGGGCTTCACGCCCTGACTTCAGCGATCAGCTCAGTTTTACCACAAACACAAGTTTTAACAGAGGGGCAGAAAACCCCATTCATCCCTAGGAGCCCCTGGCTCCGAATTACACAGAAAAGCCTCCACGAGGCATATGACACTCCATTTTCAAAAGAGCGATCCGCTCTTGAAATTTAAGCCTCTCAAAGGCCAAACCAAACTCTACCTTCAAGCTGTCCTCTAAGGACGTGTTCACAGGGGTAAAATACCCAACCTACAGAGGTCTATTACATGAAAAGAAGGTTGATTACATGACCTCTAAAATAACAATTTGAGAGGAGGCGATCTTGCACTCCTAATACACTTTGTTTTTTTTTAAAACCTAATCTGGCTCTGGGCCGCTAACGCAAGGGCTAATCCCATACTACAGAGGTGACTTAGAGAAGAACACTTTACATTACATAAACGAAGAATAGTTTGAGAAAATAAGTTCACCTCAAAACAAATGTGAGTGGGAGCTCGAGAGGGTTAGCACTCTCTATCCCAATATGTAGCCTTACAAGAAAAAGATGAAAAGAGTAATTACATTTTAGGAAAAGGTTACATGATGGAAATGCTTCGAACCCGCCGCGAGTGTTAAACTGCCGACCTAGTAAGAAAAGAAGTTATTAAAAGGCCATTACCTGGTGTTGAACGGCTGAAGAAGAAAGAGGCGCTTCCCGCCTCCTGCTATGTACTTAATACACTGAAAGATGGAACAGAAGTGGCCCGGAGACCCCAAAATCAGCAGTTTATATCCTCTCGCGGAAGATTCTAGGCGTTAGGGGAAATAAAACACCCTCCCTCAAAGTTTTTATTGGTTCGGGAAAAGAAACCCCTACATAGAGGAAAAAGAAACACATTATTGGTGGAACATTAATTAAAGAAATTCGGGATTGGCTAGATCCAAACTAAGGGGAAAAAGAGGGGTATACAGCCAACTTAAACAATGACAGAAGGAAATTTAACAAAGAACAAACTCTTGAAATAAAAATTACTCCAACAAAATAGTTCTTTAACTCCGCACTAGGTCGCACTATTGTTGATCTTCAGTAGTGTCCTCTAGAAGAGAAAGTTCACACTTCTTACTTCAAGCGAAACAAAGACACATCAAAAATGACACAGTTCACAAACTCAAAAATTTTCCACGTGGTGACATCTTCTGAGAAAGTAGAGAATTAATAGAATAGATAAAGTTCAACCTTCCTCCAGAAGAGGAGTTTCAACTGGCGCAACTTTTAAATAAACGGTGTAGAGGTGTACCGCCCGGTACACATATCAAAGTTGATTTTAGCCGTTACAGATATCTTGGACAAAGAGAGAAAAGGAAGCTTACTTTTATGGTTTTCAGGGCTCGGACTAATGGATAAATTAAGGGACAATTCATTTATACTCATAACATGTAAATCGTTCTCTATAGGAACGGTCAAGAATTTCAAACCTTTGGCTCAACTACTACCTTACGACCTCGACAATTAAACAAATTCTATTTGAATTCGGTTATGAAACGACCGAAGTTCATGTAACCAACTGCAATCAAATCTCTCGGGTCGAACACCTTTATTCGACGGTCACCGTAAGTAATGGTTGTTAATCACTGAAGCCAATAACTTTCCCATAAGGGATCGATAAATGTGCCTTTATTTTAACAATCACTGTTCACCGCGATCAGCAGCCACACATACTTTTAACACTGCTTTCTATTTTACGGCCAGGTACTATTTTGTACTAAATGCTACTAAGATTAGTAATTTACACTTCTCATTCATGAAAGGTAGTTTTTCACCGCTAATCGACAGAATTCATGCAGTAAAACTACCACTTTTGAAGGGTGCTAAAATTATTTCAATCAACTCCTTTACTATGTTGCTAAATACATAGAATAGGAACGAGGCTGTTTTATTTGTTTACATTTAGCCTTTTCTAGGTCTATATGGTAGAAACAACGCCATTTAAGCGAGAGAAAAATGCTGTACCTACAAAATGCAATTTAGAGTTCAGTCACGAACAGTCAGTGAAATGGCTATTCAGTAATAAGTCAACGGAGGATTTTAACGTTGGAATAGGGATGCAACGTAATTTTCGAAAATGTTAAATGAATTTCTGCAACGGCGTTCTCTCTCCCTCGGTTATCAGCGTTCAGTAACACACATATATCACTTTGATGCTTAAAAGCTAAAACAATTACACTTCATACACTTCTGCATGTGACACTTGCGGCCTAGAGCATTTCACGATTAAGCTCAATATACAACTGCTAGCGGTCAGACGGTTCACATTTTGCGCGTTCGGAACAGTCTCACAAGTCTGTATGTGGTACGCAGTTCACCACCCACGCCAGTCCACGTTCACCGTCCTTCTTCGCACAGTTACACTCTCTCGTTAGTTCACACGCAGCACTAACAGTACTCGGTTCACACTGCTCCACTGAACCGTGTCAAACGCTGGCAGAAATAAGACCAAACTTAACCAGTGAAGCTCGCTCGGCCTGCCTTAAATAGGCCAAATAAGTTCTCCATTGACAGAAGATCGTATGATCATGCTAGGCGTTTGTGTCAGATATTAACTCCACACATGTGTTCATGTATGTTTGATATTGGTGGATATGTTACCTATTACGATTACTATAATACAGCAATTTTTATTGAAGAAATTCAACATTGGTAGAAGTAATTTATTCTAGATTTAAACAAACTGCGACTTGTTATATTATGTACAGCAACATACTGTACTCCTTTATAATATCAGGGGCATGATCTAGAAAGTTATGAATGTATGGTGGAATATTATGATAGGCACAGCTGAAAATAATTTATCTGTAGAAAGCCTATCCGCCTTGGGGATAAGATCAGGTAATCGAACACTCCATTAAGCTATTTCATAAAGTTTGGTATTTACCAAGTAAGGAATCATCTCGGTAAAACTCAGTATTAGAAACGATTTGAAACTGAGCTGCTCTGATGGCACTGATGCTTGATCAGCTTACTGATAAAATGTCATACTCTCTCTGCCGATTGTTTCTATAACTTCTCTACCCGAATGGCACTTTTGGCTCATCTTATTTGCAGATATGCCGCTACACGGATAAATCGAAGAAGAGAATTCCCTAAGACGCCTTCAAATGAAATGACGAGAGGCTCGAGGGATATACAACATGGCAAAGTATTGTTTGTTGGATTGATAGCTGCATGGCTATCTTAATATCGGCATGTCATGGTATTGAACCACTGTCTATGGTGACACGATACTCCTGAATGTGGGACGACAATGATATCCAGGTAGGGAAAGGGTGAAACCCGGTGTCGGCACGTAGCCTACACTTGTCGAATAACACCAAGGGGTCTGCTCAAAGCTTTACGTCCCCATCCGACGGACGAATCGAATCACCATTCACAGCGTCATACTCCCTCACTCCAAATGAACACTGCGGAGAGGTTTGGAATTCAATCCAAGCTCTTAGCACGCAATTTAGTGATTAGAAATTATACATCACCACCTCTCCTACGCTGTCGGCCAACATTCTGAAGCCGAAACTTTTTTCGACCAATGGGGCTCGATCCGGCTAACAACAGCGTCAGGCTATACGTATAGACTTGAATCCTGAACGAGCACTGCAACTACGCGGCCTAAATAAATGCTATACAGATTGAAATGCTAACATATCCGCCTAGAGTGATCGAACATGCCCCCCTTTTTTTTTCTTTACGGCGCACCGACGCAGATAAGTCTTATGGTAAAGGAAAGGCCTAGGAATGGGAAGGAAACGGCCGTGGCCTTAATTAAGGTACAGCCCCAGCATTTGCCTGGTGTGAAAATGGGAAACAACGGAAAACCATCTTTAGGGCTGCCGACAGTGGGGTTCGAACCCACTATCTCCCGATTACTGGATACTGGCCGCACTTAAGAGACTGCAGCTATCGAGCTCGGTAACATGGCCCCTACCAACGAAACCGTTTAAAGTACTAGCTATGTTATGTTCTACTATGAAGTGACTTAGATGATTTCAAAGAAATCAGAGGGGAAAACTATTTCGGAGTGAAAGGGATTTATAAATCAGAAGTGCAAGGTTAACGTTAGCAATTGATACCTGCAGGTATCAGACGTCTCTGTCAAATTCGTTCCTTTCTTCTCAATCAATCAATCAATCAATCAATCAATCAATCAATCAATCAATCAATCAATCAATCAATCAATCAATCAATCAATCAATCAATCAATCAATCAATCAATCAGTCAATCAATCAATCAATCAATCAATCAATCAATCAATCAATCCATCAATCAATCAATCAATCAATACTGATCTGCATTTAGGGCAGTCGCCCAGGTGGCAAATTCCTTATCTGTTCTTTTCCTAGCCTTTTCTTAAATGATTGCAAAGAAATAGGTAATTTATTTTACATCTCCCTTGGTAAGTTATTCCAATCTCTAACTCCCCTACCTATACTTGTTGTTTTAAGGGGCCTATCATCGAAGGTCATCGGCCTTCCCCTACGCATTAACGAATATTTGCCCCAATTTGTCCTCTTTATCTTCATATTGTGATCTTTCCTACTTTTAAAGACATTACTCAAACATATTCGTCTGCTGATGTCATTCCACGCCATCTCTCCACTGACAGCTCGGTACACACCACTTAGTCCAGCAGGTCGTCTGCTTTCTCCCAAGTCTTCTCAGCCAAAACTTTGCAGTATTTTTTGTAATGCTACCCTTTTGTCGGAAATCACCCAGAACAAATCGAGCTGATTTTCTTTGGATTTTTCCGGTTCTTGAACCAAGTAATCCTGGTGAGGGTCCCATACACTGGAATCATACTCTAGTTTGCCTCTTGCCCTCTCTTTTACATCCTTACTACAACCCCTAAATACCCTCATAACTATGTGCAGAGATCTATACCCTTTATTAAAAATCAAATTTATATGATCACCCCAATTAAGATCTTCTCCGTATGGAGTGAAGCTTCCTCTATTTTCACGCATAAAAAACAGGAGAAAATGTCAAAGTGTACTTGATTCCTTCCTCCGGCTACCGATTAAATTACGTGAGCTCGTCAAGGGGCAGTACTTCAACAATGTAGATCAGACTGGAAGAATTGTCTGTCACAGAAGGTGTTGGTCGCTATTGTTGTTTTAAGAGGAAGTACAACTAGGTAACTCTCCTGTATTAATACTTATCAGAGGAAAAAAGGGAAGATATTAGACAAAGGAGGACAAAGGCCTCGAAGGGTGTGAAAATGAAAGACTTCCTGGATCTCGAAAACCTAATGCTTTCGGGGTCAGAAAAGAACAAGAGTTGACTAGGGCTGGTCGGGTAGGATAGATGAAATTGGAAGCAACAGCAAGCAACAGCAGGACTCAACTAAACGCCCCGTGGTTCCCAACCAACGCACTTGGGGACACTTTTATTCGCATCTTACGACAGGCAGTGGTTACCATGTGTGTCATTCTACCGCCCCAATCAAAGGAGGATCACAGCAGAAGGGAGTGTAGCAAACAACATGCTTGTGTATCGTGAAGGACCTTAACTCAAAGCCTACAAGACCATAGCTTTTCAACAGTTTAAACCTGCAGACTATCCGTCTGCACATTATTGTTCATCGCTTCGGAGGAAATCGAAAATAGTTTTCGCAATCTAAACGTCTTCTTCATGACGTATTGTTTCACCTGGTGGTGGTGGTGGTGGTGGTGATTACTGTTTTAAGAGGAAGTACAACTAGACAACCGTCCTCTATTAACATTAAGCGGAGAGTAAAAATGGGAAGGGTCCGACCTTTAGGAAACTGCAGGTCGCGGCCAATCAAGGACAAGGGCCCCGACGGCCGTGAAAATGAAAGACTCCCTCGGCGTCCACAGTTAATACCGTCGGAGTCGGAAAGGAACAAGGGTTGACCAAGGGACTTCAGATAGGAGGAGCCTGATACAAGGGAGTGGGAGCTAATCAAGGCTCAGCTAGGGGAACCGTGGTCGCCAACCCACACTCCCAAGTTAAGAGAGGTGGTGGTGGTGATAATTGTTTTAAGAGGAAGTACAACTAGGCAACCATGCTGTATATAACACTAATCAGAGAGAAAAATGTAAGGGATGCGACACTTCGAAAAATGAAGATATCGGCCAAAGAACGACGAGGACCACGAAGTCCTCGTGTGCTCTAACACCGTAAGGGTCGGAAAAGAACAAAAGTTGACCAAGTGAGGTCGGATAGGTTAGATGAATGTGAAGAGACTGATACAAGTAAGTGGAAGCAATGTAGGGCTCTGCTGAAGGTCCCGTGGTCAACAATCCATGCTCCCAAATTGAGAGCCTTTTGGGTCCTTTTTAGTTACCTCTTACGAAGGTCAAGGGATACCGTGCGCGTTCTTCTACCGCCCCCACCCACAGGAGAGTTATATATCTCCTGCTTGACAAGGTGCACCGCAACAATCCAGGATCTATTGAATCACTGATAGAGAATATACGCAAGAACACCACCGACATCCAACTGAACGAGTTACAGCAATTCGCACGAAACGTGACCAATCGAGCCACCTTGTGCCTTCAACATGGTTGTAAACATTTCCATCAGAACCTATAGAGACGTAAATATGCATCTTTGATTTACTTTTATACAGTCCAATTTTTAAACTTCCTGTATACAGGCTGCCTTATTTACTGTAATACAAGTTTCAGTTACCATGAATAACGCATTTGCGTAATTGTGCTATTCTGCAGAAACCAACAACCGACATATCTGTAGTATGCCGCCCAAGAGTTTGAATTCAAAAATATATATATTTCCACAATCATTGTTTCCTTCAATGTGTAGGTTATGAATACGTATGTATATGATTCATTTTATATTTGTGAACTTTTAACATCTTTTCTTTATTCGCTGGAGGGTTACAGAAAATTATACAAACACTTCTACTCCCTGCCTATCAGTGCTGTGACAGGGCACTTACTGACCTAACTTGTGAACAGAAAGCAAAAAATACACGTGTACAGAAACTCTTGCATTCACACGACCGGAGAATACCTACCAAATGATCCTTGTCTATCATTTGCTTTCTGCGAACTGCCTCACCTACCTGTAGTCGAATTTTAGGCTCCTTTCTTCCGTCCACGCTATTAATACTTCTTTCGTCTCACTGCTCGAAATAGCGCCTTAGAACACATACCTAGGGTGATTCCTTCTTGGTCAATGCTTCGAGGCTCTAGAACAAGCTCCGGTAGGTATTAATACAACTTCATAGTCTAGCACATTTAAAATAGACTGACGTACATTTATCCAAAGTACATAGGGCTGACTTGAATGAATGCCACCGGGCGAGTTGGCCATGCGATTAGAGGCGCGCAGTTGTGAGCGTGCATCCGAGAAATAGTGTGTTCGAGCCCCGCTGTCAGCAGCCGAGAAGATGGTTTTCCGTGGTTTCCCATTTTCACACCACGCAAATGCTGGGGCTGTAGGTTAATTAAAGCCACGGCCGCTTCCTTCCCACTCGTAGGTTTTCCTCTCCTGCTGTTGCCATAAAACCTGTCTGTGTCCGTGCGACGGAGGTGGTGGTTATCGTATTAAGAGGAAGTACAACAAGGCAACCATCCTTTATTAACATGAATCGTAGGGAAATACGGAAGGGATCCGACATTTCGAAAAACGAAAGTATCGCCCTCCGTACGTAATACCGTCGGTGTCGGATAAAAATAAAAGTCAACCAATAGAGTCGGACAAGACACTTGAAAGTAAGGAGCCTGGGACAATAAGGGGAAGCAATGCCAGGATTCAGCCAAGGGCCCCATGGTCGTCAACCCACTCTCCTAAGTTATGAACCCTTGGGGTCCTTTTGGTCGTCTCTTATGAGAGGCAGGGAATATCGTGGATGTTATTCTACGGCCCTGATCCATAATGGTTGAGTGAACGTCATGAGAATGAAATCAAATATTGTATTCGCCGCAGTAGGCTTCGAAACCACTCGTCTCCCCCCAGCCCCCCTCCCCCCGAACTGCAGAGAGTGGCTCCATATACGTAGCTCGTTAACACGCGAGGCCACTCTTCTCGGTACCATTATAAGTTAAGCTTTTTTCTTTTAGAATTTGCTTTAAGTCGCAGCGACACAGGTAGGTTTTTTCTTACAATTTGTTTAAGTCGCGTCGACACAGATAGGTCTTATGGCGACGATGGGACAGGAACGGGCTAGGAATGGGAAGGAAGTGGCCGTGGCCTTAAGGTACAGCGCCAACATTTGCCTGGTGTGAAAATGGGAAACCACGGAAAACCATTTTCAGGGCTGCCGACAGTGGTGCCCCTAACCACATGGCCAACTCACCCGGTTTAAGCTATATCAGCATAATATCTATTACAAGAACAAATTACTGAATGTGGGATTTTACGCACTACGCAAGATACGAATACATAACACACACTATTACAATGAACGCAACAGTTACCTTGGGTAAAGAACGGGGATGGCTCCAATCACTGTTTCATTTTTACAAGGAGCTCGTAACATACCGGACCTGACCACGCTTAGAAACAGGCATTGAGCACAAGAATGACTGGAAGTTTATTGTCATGAAGACGGTATCAAAAATATTGCTAGCCCCTGGTTTTTCGAGCGTGGCGAATGTACGCCGGGCTGTGTAGATGTTTCCTACACCAAAAATATTCCTCAGCAAATTACTTTTCCTAATTGATAGCAAGCCTACCTTTCACCGGTAGTGTTGGTGTTTGTTATTGTTTTAAGATATAGTACAACTACTGTAGGTAACCATCCTCTATAAAAACTATGAAAAATGAAAGTATCGGCCTAAGAAAGACAAGGACCACGAAGGGCCTGAAAATGAAGATCTCCCGAGGCCTCGACAACTAATACCGTCGGGGGTGGTAAAGAACAAGACTAACAAGGAAGATAGGTTAAGATAGATGAAAGTGAAGAAACTGGCACACGTATGTTGAAGCAGTGCCAGGACTCAGCTAAGGGCCCCGTAGTCACCAACCCACCCTCCCAAGTTAAGAAGCCCCTTTCAGTCGCCTCTTGCGACAGGCAGGAAGTACAGTGGATATTAATCTACCGCAGCGACTCACAGGAGGCCAGGGTTGGATTCCAGGTCACGTTACAAATTTATACCTGTATTTTACAACTAATTTGAGATCCGTTCTGCTTATGTGAGAACAATTGAAGAGCTGACAGTCAGATAGTGGCATCGATCTAGAAACCAAGAATAGCGGCCAAAAGTTAACGCTGCCCTGACCACGCGTTACCTGGTCATCAGCAGGCCTTTGGGCTGAGCAGCGTTCATTTCGTAGTCCAAGGTCTATCCAAGACTATAGCACAGTGGGGAATTGACCTCAGATTTACTCGTATGACAGGCCAAAAATAATTTAAAAGTTCCCCAGTTACTCAAATGTCTTGGAGAATCAAAATAATTAACAAGTTCGTAATGTTTTCAGTTTTTATTTTCACACACAAAATAATTTTGTGATTCGAACATTATTACATTAAACTTGGGTAAATCCGAAAAATAATAATATAAAACACATAACTGTAGGATTTAATATAACCCCACTTTGAAGTGTTACACATAATTGTACTCGTATATACAAACTTACATATTTTAGCTTGTTGTTGTTTGAGTCATCAGTCCATAGACTGGTTTGATGCAGCCCTCCATGCCACCCTATCCTGTGCTAACCTTTTCATTTCTACGTAGCTATTGCATCCTACATCTGCTCTAATCTGTTTGCCATATTCATACCTTGGTCTACCCCTACCGTTCTTGCCACCTACACTTCCTTCAAAAACCAACTGAACAAGTCCTGGGTGTCTTAAGATGTGTCCTATCATTTTATCTCTTCTTCTCGTCAAATTTAGCCAAATCGATCTCCTCTCACCAATTCGATTCAGTATCTCTTCATTCGTGATTCACCTTCAGCATTCTTCTTTAGCTTATCTATGTTTAAGGAAGGTGTACATTAGTAACGTTATAAACTGAGATTGTCTCTTTAACTTTTCAAGAGATGTTCTCATGGCGCTGCGCGGGTGTCTGTTCATCGTAACATCGTTAAGCGGAGAGCGGTAAAGTAATGTTTTTTCCCTCTTTTTTAAACTGACCGTCGCGTGTTCGTAATTAATATTTCCAGACGCCACTTTCGACGTAATATGTTCACCAATTAATCAGTGTCTGTGGCAGGGTTGATTGATGTTCATCCGCTGATCGACGTTAACCTATTAGAAATCCAAGACAAAGTAAACATATTGCTCCCTGGAACACGCATTAAGCTCCTCTGAAACTATCGCTCTCTGAGGGACTTCCATGTTAATGAGTAATATCCGCAAAACTATCTCTCATGCTTCTGCAAAGAGTTAATCAGGAGACTAATGAAGGTGATTGAATGAAGTGCACGATTCTTCAACAGCTCGGAGTGTTTGTCACGTGCAAATATTGCCTGGTTTATGTGCACTGCTGACGGCTCGTGGTGGTGGAAATGGCGATTATTCTTTTAAGAAGAAATGCAACCAGGCAATCACCCTCTATTAATAATCAGAGAGAAAAATGGAAGGGAAGCCAAAGAAAGGCAAGGGCCACGAAGGGCGTGAAAATGAAAGACTCCTTAGGATTTGCAACCTAATGCCGTTGGGGTCGAATAAAAGCAAGAGTTGACCAAGTGAGGTCCGATAGGATAGATGAAAGAGATGAAAGTGAGGAGCCTGGCACAAGTAAGTGGAAGCAATGTAAAGACTCAGTTAAGGTCCCTGTGGTCACCAACCCACGCTCCCATGTTAATAGCTCCAAGGGCCCCTATTAGTCATCTCTTACGACAGGCAGGGGACACCATGGGTGTTATTCTACCGCCCCCACCCACATGCGTTTCTAGTGATGGATCAGCATTAAAACTGCACAAGACTCCACTCTTCGCCTTGGTAAGCTATCCTAACTTTTTTGCCCCACATAAGGTAACGTGCGGCGAAAGACACCGTGGGAATTTTTTAAAATTAAGACGGATACACCATTTTATTCACTAAAATCAACCTTACAACCTAGGAAACAAAATTAAAATATCCACATGTTTTAGTAGGTATCATGATATCTCAGGATTAATTAATATATCAATTCTTGCAACAATGTCCGTTTTCCCTACAGCACAGGAGCATACAGACATTTCGTGGGGGCAAGTAGACATAACATTTTCTTTAACTTACTGTTGATTCTTACACACACACCTGACAAAAATATATGGAACTTCACCACATTTTCGATACATTTAACGTCAACCCAGTTTTCACCTCTTCTGTACAGCTTCTTACAAACATCACAATAATCATCTTCATTGCTCTTTTCGCTCCGTGACTTCTTTTGTTGAGACTTCGTTTTTCGTTCCTTAACCTAGTGTGGTGATGTCAAAATTTGTGAATACTGTGTTTTCCTTCTTTTTACTCCTTACTTATACGACGATGGCACAGGACTTAGCTCGGTGAAAGTAGTTTGTGTTGAATGTAGCGCATTTTCTGGCGTCTCATTTGACGTGGATGAAACTTAAGGCTCTGCGTGTGTTTCTCGTACTTCTTCTTCTACCTTCACAAGGACACTGCCTGTCAGGAAGACATGTTCAGACAGACGATTAGAACTGAAGGGATGAGTTCAGAATCTCTCGAAGCCATGAACTGCATTCCCTACTGAGGCTGCTCGGTTCCTGGTCTAGGAAAATACTCCACCAATTGCTAACTTTTTATACCCTTTCCGGGATTTCTTTTGACGTAGTCTGTATGCATCATTGTATAATATTTTAGAGGACCAAAACATGCTACAGTACGTCTAAAGGCTGAAGTTTGTGTGTGCTGTGCGGGAGCAAGCAAGGATGGAATAGGCTAACTCCAACAATGAAGCCTGTTTATATGCACCGACACATTCACTGAGTTCATTCTTGACTTAATAATAATTACCATCTCCTTCCGTGCACCCATCTGCACATGCTGAATAATATACTTCTTCCAATACCTTTCCTTTTAGAAATCCAATGCAGATAATTAGCCTCAGTTCGATCCTTGGCAACAACAAAAATCGAAATCATGTTGTGACCAATAACCCTATCTAAAAAGTTCTCCACCTCAGTCCATTTAGTAGGGTTATCCTTGAAAACAAATAATACGAGGGCAAGTCAATAAGTATCAGCAATACTTTTTTTATAATTTTCTCCAAAAATAGTATACACTTTTTATTGATATCATTCTTCAACATAGTCACCCTGTTTTTCAATGCACATGGTCCACCGTTTCACAAGCTTTCTGACACCCTCTGCAAAAATAATTTGGTGGTGGTGGTGATTATTGTTTTAAGAGGAAGTACAACTAGGCAACCACCCTCTATATAAAATGAATCAGAGAGAAAAAATGGAAGGGTTACGACACTTCGAAAAATGAGGGTATCGGTCAAAGGAAGACAAGGGCCACGATGGGCGTAAAAATGAAAGACTCCCTAGGCCTCCATACGTAATACCGTGGGTGTCAGAAAACAACAAGAGTTGACCAAGGGAGATCGGATAGGATAAATGTGAGGAGGCTGGCACAAGTAAGAGGAAGCAATGCCAGGACTCAGCTGAGGGCCCCGTGGTCGCCAACCAATGTTCGAATGTTCAGAGCCCCTAGGGCCCCTTTTAGTCGCCTTTTGGCGACAGGCAGGGGATACCGTGGGTGTTATTCTACCACAGGCCACTTATGCACCGCTTCTTTCACGTGTTGATCGGAACTAAATCGACGGCCTCGTAGAGTATATTTAAGTGGACCAAACAGACGGGGCGTGATCGGGAATGTACGCAGGATGCTCCAACACCCCGAAAAGCAACATTTGGAGAGTAAGAGCGTCGTGGGCGGCGGTATGTGGACGCGCATTGTCGTGCAACAAAAGAACTCCTTCGGACAATCGACCTCTGCGTTTGTAGCGAATTTCTGATTTCAGCCTGTTTACCAGCATATCACTGTAACGTTCACGATTTACTGTTTCCCCCTTTTCCTGTTCTAGGATTGGTCCTTGAGAGTTCCAAAACTCTGTGAGCATCACTTTCCCTGCAGAAGGTTTACTCTTGAATTTGTTTTTCACTGGAGGTCCGCGATGCTTCCATTCCATACACTGACGTTTGCACTTTGATTTGAAGTGGTGAACCCATGTTTCATCTCTAGTGATGATCCGTTTCAAACACGTTTCAACTTCGTTAGGATGACCGAGCTCGATAGCTGCAGTCGCTTAAGTGCGGCCAGTTTCCAGTATGCGGGAGATAGTATGTTCGAACCCCAGTGTCGGCAGCCTTGAAAATGGTTTTCCGTGGTTTCCCATTTTTACACCAGGCAAATGCTGGTGCTGAACCTTAATTAAGGCCACGACCGCTTCCTTCCCACTCCTAGCCCTTCCCTGTCCCATCGTCGCCATAAGACCTATATGTGTCGGTGCGACGTTAAGCAAGTAGAAAAAAAACGTTAGGATGACGGTCCAGTAGGAGCTGACAGATTCTCACAGTTTGCTCTTCTGCTCTGCACTTAGTGGTTTTGGAACCCATCTCGAACAGACTTTGTGAAAGTTAACACTGTTATACATGATTTCATATGCAGAACCATGGCTAATGTGCATATGGTTTGCCATGTCATCAACAGTCACACGTCTGTTATTCAGGATCATATCACGCACTTGTTCAATCTTGGCATCAGTTACGGCTGCAGATGGACACCCAGATCTTTCGTCATCTTTCATGCTCGTGCGACCCCTTTTGAACTGTACAGTCTACTGGCAAACACTTCGCTGTGGCAAAAACATTGTCCCCGCATTGTGTTGAAAGTCTTCTATGAATTTCCGCTCCTGGTACACCCTCAGACCACTTAAAACGGATTACGGAACACTGTTCTTCCTTGGTGCAAACAGAAAGTGGCGCGACCATGTTTACGTAGCAACAGCGCAAGCTGTACTGTACTGAAGCCTACCACAGACGTAGACAACGGTGCCATCCATCAATCACTACTGATCTGCATTTAGGGCAGTCGCCCAGCTGGCAGATTCCCTGTCTGTTGTATTCCTAGCCTTTTCTTAAATTATTGCAAAGAAATTGGAAATTTATTGAACATCACCCTTGGTAAGTTATTCCAATCCCTAACTCCTCTTCCTGTAAACGAATATTGGCCCCAATTTGTCCTCGTTAATTCCACCTTTATCTTCATATTGTGATCTTTCCTACATTTAAAGACACCTTCCAAACGTATTCGTCTACTGATGTCCTCCCACGCCATCTCTCCCTTGACAGCTCGGAACATACCACTTAGTCGATCAGCTCGTCTCCTTTCTCCCAAGTCTTCCCAGCCCAAACTTTGCAACATTTTTGTAGCGCTACTCTTTTGTCGGAAATCGCCCAGAACAAATCGAGGTGCTTTTCTTTGGATTTTTTTTTTTCGGTTCCTGAATCAAGTAATCCTGGTAAGGGTCCCATACACTGGAACCATACTCTAGTTGGTGTCACACCAGAGACAAATATGCTCTCTCCTTTACATCCATATTACAACGCCTAAATACTCTCATAACCATGTGCAGAGATCTGTGCCGTTTATTTACAATTCCATTTATGTGATTACCCCAATGAAGATCTTTCCTTACATTAATACCTATGTATTTACAATGATCTCCAAAGGGAACTTTCTCCCTATCAACGTCCGGCTCCGTGGCTAAATAGTTAGCGTGCTGGGCTTTGGTCACAGGGGTTCCGGGTTGGATTCCCGGCAGGGTCGGGAATTTTAACCTTAATTGGTTCATTTCACTGGCACGGGGGCTGGGTATATGTGTCGTCTTCAACATAATTTCATCCTCATGACGACGCGCAGGTCGCCTACGGGTGTCAAATCAAAAGACCTGCATCTGGCGAGCCAAACTTGTCCCGGCACTAAAAGCCATACGCCATTTTACCCCATCAACGCAGTAATAAAACTGAGAGGACTTTTCCTATTTGTGAAACTCACAACCTGACTTTTATCCCCGTTTATCATCATACCATTGCCTACTGTCCATCTGACAGCTTTATCGAGGTTATTTTGCAGTTGCTCACGATCTTGTGACTTATTTATTACTCTGTACAGAATAACATCATCTGCGAAAAGCCGTGAAGTACAGCCCTGGCCCGTCTCCCGAATGTAGAGCCGTGGCCATCCTTCCTCTGCTCGGTTGGCCGGTCAGAGTGCAGAGCTGTTGGAGCACCGACCACTCCCTTGTGTGCCCCCAAGTGGATAATGAAACTGGGTCCTTCGTCCCATGACAACGTCTTGGAGTGATTGCAATACTCAACTTGTTTGAATTATTCAATGTTTACGACATATGAAGGTAGTGAGGATGATTTCTGATACAAACAAGACTTGCCGCCGAGAATCTCCAGTGCTACTGCGCATGCGCGCCTGACGTCACAGGCATTGAGCTCCGCTGCAGCGCAAGACTCAGCTTGTTCGTTGCTCATTGCTGTGTAATAGAGTTGTGACAAACGGTTATTTTTGTGTAACTGCTACATCTGTCACTGCTATAATAACGTAACGGTGAAAAGTAACAGTAAAAAATAACGTCCAACGTTACTCGCCCTTTATTGGTCACAGGCTGGTCACCAGATGAGCTCTATAGAGAAATCGAAGTAATAGATGGTATTAGTGATCACGAAGCTGTTTTTGTGGTAATTAAAAATAAATGTGGAAGAAAGGAAGAGATTAAATTTAGGACTGTTAGGCAGTAGCATATGGCTGATAAAACAGGCATGAGGGAATTTTTAGTAAGTAACTATGATCGGTAGAAAACGGTAAATAAAAATGTAAACAGACTCTGGGATGGGTTTAAAGTAACTGTTGAGAAATGTGAACATAGTTTTGTACCTTTAAAGGTGGTAAGGAATGGTAAAGATCCACTATTTATTATAACAGGGAAGTAAGGAGTCTAAGAAGGAGGTGCAGGCTGGAAAGAAATAGAGTTAGAAATGGTTGTGGAAATAAGGATAAATTGAAGGAACTTACTAGGAAATTGAATCTAGCAAAGACGTCAGCTGAGGATAACATGATGGCAAGCATAATTGGTGGCCATACTAATTTTAGTGAAAAATGGAGTATGCATAGGTACTTTAAGGCAGAAAGAGGTTCCAAGAAGGACATTCCAGGAATCATTAATGAACAGCTTCAAGCTTGTCTTATTACAGCTGTGTTGCGAAGTTCCATTCAGTCACTCGCACATGCGCGCACGCATCACTACGGTGTTGAAAGTCGGTGCAGCAAAACACGCATTCTTATTTGCTATAAAGTTAACGATAGGCAGACAACGGATGAAATGAGAAGACAACATAGCGTCTTTTCTGAGATCTAGAGGAGCAAGTTTGACGATGCCCCAATCAAGGAAAGAAGACAAGAAAACATGATGATCTGTCTGCCAAACCTCGACAAAAACCGGTACAAGAGCACCTTAAACAAATATACTATAGACTATATTATACACTATAGTGTATTTGACTTAAAGCAATAACTTACGAAAGCGCTCTAACTTGGAAGACATGCCGCACCCCTCAAAATATATTATCTTGCTCCTAACACAGGCCTTAGGAGCCCTATAAAAGGAATAGTAACGTCTGTGGCACCTAATCACCACGCTGCCTCACACAGCAATGAGCAAGCTGTAGAGATGGCTGAAAAATAACGTAGCAGTTACTTTGTCACAGTTACATGTCTGTCACTTTTACAAATGTAACGACGAAAAAATAACAGGTTACCGAGTAACGATAACTGAATAACGTACTAGTGAAGACAGTAACTTGGAAGTGGGAACTGTCACTAGTAGCAGCTTACAGAAGAGTGCTGAAGGTGAGATGAGTAGATCGAATCACGAATCACACTGAAATGAATTAGTGAGATGAGATCGATTTGGCAAAATATGACGAGAAGAAGGGATAGAATGATAGGACACATCTTAAGACACCCAGGACTTGTTCAGTTGATTTTTGAGGGAAGTGTAGGAGGTATATTTACAATTTAAAATCTGAGTACAATTCAAACATTTCATGAAAAGCTAAATAGGTCTTATGGAGACGACAGAAAAGGGAAGGCCTAGTATGACTGCAGGAAGTCTACTACCTAGACCAGGTGATGAGCATAGCCCTAACTGCGTATTGGTACTAGATCCTTCCTTTCCATTTTCTAGATTTCAGTAAATGTTGCATGTAAAGTCTGAACAATAAGGGAGGAATATTACAGACTTGTTCAATCCCTGTAACTGCTGTGTACCAAGATCTCATTTTACCATAACAGAGAAGCGTATAGTGACCGGAAGCTTTTACTACACGTGTCAGTTCCACACCGTTTGAGATAGAGAATACACTGTAGGCTTCTTATTTTACTTAAATAAACAGTATGTGCTGATTACCGCCAGCTACATCAAACAGCTCGCTTGCTAGCTCGCTTTAACGTAGAGTTAGGTAGTAAATAATACAATAGAGGTAGCACTGGCCCTGCAATAACGTCCAAGTTGAACGAGAGCGCTGTTTTTATTATTATTATTATTATTATTATTATTATTATTATTATTTATTTTGACCTTCGTCCATAGGTCATTTGGCCATCAATAATGTACAATGATAAAATTGTTACAGAAAAGAGAAATAAAAAGGGACAACAAGTTAAAAGACATACAAAATAACAGAAACGACCTAGAACAGAGCAAAAAAGGAAGCAAAACACACTTGAAATAAAGACACTTACTCTTTAGATATTAACACCAGTTTTTGTGAAGTATGTTGCAATTGCGCTGTACACACGTAAGTCTCCAGTTGCCAGTAATAGCTGAATATGTGTGGGTAAGGGAACCCGGAGATGCACAAGGGTAGCGAACAATTCTCTGCGAAAGGATACAGTTCTACTGCTCTCGAAGATAATGTGGTTCACATCTTCTGCGTTTCTTGCGCTACACGGACCTTGTGCTGATTGGAGAGCTCCAATCCTGTTGAGGTGAGCGGAGAATGAAGCATGATTGAACCTCATCCGAATGATGGGTCTCGAGCCCATCTGAGAGCGCTGTTTGACAAAAGCTGGATTGTTTGGCACCGTCACTACTTAAATGTCAGTCTCCTGGACAGCTTATGGGAGGTTCATAAAGGGCAAAGGCGTATCATTTCACAGGAACTTTATTTGAAATTCATTTTCGTGCGAATAAAATAATAATTTGTGTGATACTTATCGACATGTGGATTGGCCTGCTTGCGCTGACTTCGCGGTTTCTTTCCCTGTCGGCGTGAATGAGATTTGTTGGACTTTACCCTGAAGACTGAAATGAATGTTTCAAGAAATGTAAGGGAGGATATTTTCCTTTCTTTGAAAGCGAATATCCAGAAAATCCAGTGAAAGAGCATACGAATATAGGGCTATGTATTCAATGTGATGACAGGTCAATGTTAGATGTAGGTAAATAAAGGCAATTTTGTTTCTTAATCAATATGTTGATGCACCGTTACTCTTCATTATCATCAGAAATTAATGTGTTTCTCAACATATTTCTTACAGTGCTGATTATATTGATGGGCATAATTGGCTCCTCATGGACATGATTACTCAGTGTTTAGAGGTTAACCTGATGTATTTCTTTTCCTTTCTTGTAATGCCACTGATGTGCATGATACCGAGAAAGTGGTTGCTGGTTTTCGGTTCCGTAGCTCTGAACTTGCATTCGGGAGATAGTGGGTTCGAACTCCACTGTCGATAGCCCTGACAATGCTTTTCCGTGGTTTCCCATTTTACACCAGGCTGGACATTAATTAAGGCCACGACTGCTTCCTTCCTATTCCAATCCCTTTCATATCACATTGTCTCCATAAGATCTATCTGTGTCGGTGGAACGCAAAGCAAATTGTGAACAAACGAAATATTAATGTAAAGATTTTTTCAGTTTTCTTCAATAATATCATTTACCACTTTCACTTTCCATAAAAAAAATTTCAACTTAAAATCTTAAAGCAAATCAAACATTTCACGAAAAGCTAAACAAAAATCTCCATAATAGACTGAAACCACAACCGAGTGTCATATTTCCATTTGCAATCACGTTCAGGAAACAGTGATAATAATAATAATAATAATAATAATAATAATAATAATAATAATAATAATGTTATTGGCTTTACGTCCCACTAATTACTTTTACGGTTTTTGGAGACGCCGGGATGCCGAAATTTTGTCCCACGGGAGTTCCTTTACGTACCGGCAAATTTCCGACACGAGGATGACATATTTGAGCACCAAATATCACTGGACTGAGCTAGGATCGATATTGACAACTTGGGCTCAGAAAGCCAGCGTCTTCACCGGTGGTGACAATATTTTGACTACTTTGCTCCTAAGAACTCGCTTATTCGCGTCTTACGAGAGAGAAAGTTTTTCGGTCGTTGAGGAGAATTATACGGAAGTCCTGCCCGTTTATTATATTTACACAAAAGATAGCGAAATATACGTATCCCCACTCTAAAATTAGGTTGTTAGTGAACAGTAAATTTACTGTATTTCCCTAACTTAAGTGCAATAGAACACCGTCCTCTCTTATCAAGCACTTATCCTCTGATTTCTTCTTTCTGGGCTTTATTTCAACTGGGGAGAAACGTCGCGAGTATACTGTAGTGTCAGAGAATGTTTACATGTAAGAATTTTAAACCATATCAATATCCACATAGTTTTAAAAGCCCCTATTTACATTGATGAGCACAGCGGACCGTTTTGCCAAACAACTGAGATTTCAACCTAGATTCTCTCGCAGACGGTGGCGCCGCTGCTACCTCTAGTGTAGTATTTACTAACTCGATGGCTTTAACCATAGAATTAGTAAATAATACACTAGAGGTAGCATTGGCACTGCAGTCGCGTGCGAAGTTGAACGAGCGCGCTGTTTGGCAAAAGCTAGATTGTTTGGCACTGTCACTACTGGAGCTTCCCGATAAATTGAAATTCTTCTCTGAAGGAAAATGCCAGTCTCCTGTGCAGCTTATGGCTGTATTGATAGGTTCATAAAGGGCAGTGGCATATCATTTCATAGGTATTTTCCTTGAAATTCATTTCCGTGCGTATAAAATAATACTTTGCGTGATACTTATTCTCATGTGAATTGGCCTGCTTGGGCCGACTTCGCGAATGATTCCGCTGTCGGTGTGAATGAGATTCTTAGGATCCTACCCTGAAGACTGAAATTAATGTTTTACGAAATATAAGGGATGACTGAATTGGTCATGCCTTTGAGAGCAAATATCCACAAAAATCATGTGCATCATACCTAGCGAGTGGCTGCAGGCTTTAGGTCACGTAGCTGTCAGCTTGCATTAAGGAGATAGTGGGTTTGAACCCTGATGATGGTTTCCAATTCTTCCACCAGGCAAATACTAGGGCTGTACCTTAACGAAGGCCACAGTCGTTTCCTTCCCACTCCTAGCCCTTTCCTGTTCATAGTCATCGTAAGACCTATGTGCAGCCTCAAAGATGGTTTTCCGTGGTTTCCCATTTTCACACCAGGCAAATACTGGGCTGTACCTTAATTAAGCCCACGGGTGCTTCCTTCCCACTCCTAGCCCTTTCCTATCCCATCATCGCCATAAGGCCTATCTGTGTCGGTGCGATGTAAAGCAGATTGTAAAGAATATTGTGGGTTTTTTTCCAGTTCTCTTTAATCGTATAATTTACCACAACCCCTTTCCATTAACGGAAATCTTAAAGCAAATCATACATTTCAGGAAAAGCTAAATAAAAACTTCATAATAGGCTGAAACCACAACCGAGTGTCATATTTCCACTTGCAATCACGTTTAGAAAACATCGACAATAATAATAATAATAATAATAATAATAATAATAATAATAATAATAATAATAATAATAACACGGTAATAATAACATTGCCCGCACGTCCCACTAAGTACTTGCACGGTATTCGGAGACTCTGAGCTGTCGGATTTTTTCCACGGGAGTTATTTCATGTGCCGCTAAATCTGTCTAGAAAAGGCTAACATATTTGAACACCTTCAAGTATCACCGGACTGAGCCACGCTCGAACCTGCCAACCTAGGTTCAGAAAGTTAGAGTCTATACCAGCAATGATAATATTTTGTCTACTTTACCCGAAAGTCTCGCCAACGCTTTTAGGCCTAAAAACTCGCTCATCCGCTTTGTACGAGAGAGGACATTTTCGGTCGTTGGGCAGTTTTTTGCAAATTCCTGGTCATTTACATAAAAATAGAGAAATAAACGTGCCCTCCTTCTAAACGTATGTTGTTAAAAGATTTAACATGAACAGTAAATTGATTTTTGTCTTACTTAACTGCACTTGAACACCGTCCTCTTTTTCACGCATTTCTCCTGTATTTATGCTTTTTGGGTTTTCTTTTTTACTGGAAAAAAGCATCGCTAGTATACTGCAGTCTCTGACAATGTTTGCATGTAAGCTTTTTAAACCGTGTTTATATCCCCACAGTTTTAAAAGGCCCCTATTTACATTGATGAGTACAGTGGAGTGAGCTTTTTGCCAAACAGCTGTGAGTTCAACATGCTCCGCTCGCTACAGTGATTCTCTCGTAGACGGTGGCGCCAATGCTACCTCTAGTTTATCATTTACTAACTGTATGGCTTTAACTGCCTGATCATTCAGTGATCTAGTGTATAACAGGAGCAGTGTTGCCAGATGTAGGGATTTTGCCTTTCGCGTAGAGACTATTACTCATGAATTTTGTGTAGGGAATTTTCAACAAAAAATGTTCAAATCGTAGATCATCATCATCATCATCATCATCATCATCATCTGTTTACCCTCCAGGTTCGGTTTTTCCCTCGGACTTAGCGAGGGATCCCACCTCTACCGCCTCAAGGGCAGTGTCCTGGAGCTTCAGACTCTTGGTCGGGGGATACAACTGGGGAGTATGACCAGTACCTCGCCCAGGCGGCCTCACCTGCTATGCTGAACAGGGGCCTTGTGGAGGGATGGGAAGATTGGAAGGGATAGGCAAGGAAGAGGGAAGGAAGCGGCCGTGGCCTTAAGTTAGGTACCATCCCGGCATTCGCCTGGAGGAGAAGTGGGAAACCACGGAAAACCACTTCCAGGATGGCTGAGGGGGGAATCGAACCCACCTCTACTCAGTTGACCTCCCGAGGCTGAGTGGACCCCGTTCCAGCCCTCGTACCACTTTTCAAATTACGTGGCAGAGCCGGGAATCGAACCCGGACCTCCGGGGGTGGCAGCTAATCACGCTAACCACTACACCACAGAGGCGGACTCAAATCGCAGATACTTTCCGTAACGAAACACTTTTTCTTAAATGGGTAAATTAATTAACGTTCCAGCATTAATGCATTTTTAAACAACTTCCTGAAACTTATTGTCTGTATGTAAGATAAATGTTAGGTAACATACGGCAAAGTTGTCATGTTATAATTGCTGGGTGTGAATTCCGGTGCAGACTCAGCGCTTCGCTGGTCCGCTATTGGCTGCTAGTATCCTCCCCCCCCCCCCCCTAGTACTGCAGTTATGTGTTTCGCAGTTTGTCTGTTAATTTAGTTTAGTGCCATATATGTCCGACTCGTTGGCTGAATGGTCAGCGTACTCGCCTTCGGTTTAGAGGGTCCCGGGTTCGATTCCCGGCCGGGTCGGGGATTTTAACCTTAATTGGTTAATTCCAATGTCTCGGAGGCTGGGTGTGTGTGGCGTATTCAACATTAGAAATCATCCTAGGTAGGGCCCTCATCTTCACAGACATGCAGGTCGCCTAATAGGCCGTCTATTAGAAAAAGACCTGCACCAGGCCTCTCTGGAGGACATACACCATTATTATTATAGTGCCATATATGTCACCTCAAGATTAGTAAGGCCAGTTTACACCTAAAATGGTACTTGAAAATAGGGGACAACTTTTAAAGATGCGAAAAGCGTGGAGAAGTCATGCATTTTCAGATTGTTGGAGGAAAATTAATTTAGCGGTTGACTGACTCCTCAAGAAGAAGAAGAAAGTTATGCGTGCATGTGTTGCGACAAAATATTACATGCCAGTAAAATTGAACAGTTGAAGCACAAGAACACCGTAGGACATAATAAACATTAACAGAAACTGAAAAGTATGAATAAATTAACTCAAGTATTCCCCTTCAACTAATTATGATCAGTCATCCGTTGCTGAAGTAAGATTAACCTTTTCAGCTGTGGAACATAGATTCAGTTTCAATTCTATGGAACATGCTGCTAAACTACCTCAGACATTGGTTTTCCAAATTCAAAAGTTTGATTTGGTTTGGAAATTCAATGCATTGAATTAACGAGTATACAGTAGTCAACGTTGTAGGCTTAAATATTTACCAGTCCGGTAGACGAAAGACATATCAGGAGCCAATAATTTTAGTTAAAAAATATCATAGTGATGCAAATGTGTGTTTGCTGGAGATTTTAATATAGGTGCAGATGGCATGACCGCAAATAATTTGTGCGAAGTATTAAGAAATTAAGAACTGTTTAGAGAACAACACAGTGTTTTATCAAATTGTTGCGTATGTGACATCAGCAGTGATGAAGGTAAACTAATCACCAATATTCTACATTCACAAACGTCTGTTCCTCGTAATGAACATGGATTTAACTTTATGTAGGCCTATGCTACGGTAATTATTTATGTCATTTTAAACAGTTCATTAATACGATGACAATCTCAACCCAGAATTAACTGGATTAGATTTTGAACCCCAATCTTCCGAGAGGTAAGTCAGCTCATGATATGCAATCGTAACCATGTTAACAAAATGGAGTCTATTTCAAATTAGGATAAGATGACATTTTGGAGTTTACAGCCAATACTTTTTGGCACATAAATAAAGTAACTGGTACTAAATTTCGCTGTAGGGGAAAATGTAGAGACATTCCGGCGGTCCTGTAGATAAATGTTGTTTGTATGTCACATCAAGCAACACTGAATAGGAGTTGTCAAGAATTTGGCGCTAGATAGCAGTTCAGAACAGCTGGTGAATGATGTTCGTTGGGCGAGCGTCACGAAGGAAGTAATTAACATTTTGGTTTACCCAAGTTTATACACCGTCAACTACAGGTCTCTATCTCATTGATTGCCCACTCAGAGGCTCCGTACACGCACAGTTTCGCCTTCCGTTCGACCTGAACGGTTGTAGACTGACAGGCAAAACTGGCATGTATGGTGTGGTCGGTCGGCCAATCGTTTGGATTGTTGATCTGTGAGAATTCTGTCAGTTCTAACTGCAGGAGGTGGCGCCTGGCAAGCGGAACCGAACACGTATGGCGGAATCTCGGCTGACCGGCACACCAACTGCTCAGCCAATCTAGTCTCCGCATGGATATTGTCTTACTCCCGCACTGCAATCATGGCCACGTGGTCAAAAATGCCTTATCTGGATTTATTGAGGGGTTCAGTGATCTCCCTTCGCTGAGGAAAGTAAACAATAGGTGCATTCGTACGTAAATAACTATATCAGTTTTTGGGTGCACTTGGAGCTCTTGCACGGTGGCGGCCGGTGTTATCTGAATCTGAGTGTTGCATTAAAATTTTCAATGTCACTAGTTTGTACGAGAAGCTTACAGAAATAACAAGAAACTCTGTTATCGTTAATTAATGAACTACATTCCTGTTAAAACTGAAATGAACCAGGCAATTAAAACACAGGAAATAAGAGGCTAATTTTACAGTATAATGTCGGTTTTACTTCATCATCATCATCATCATCTGTTTACCATCCAGGGTCGGCTTTTCCCTCGGACACAGCGAGGGATCCCACCTCTACCGCCTCAAGGGCAGTGTCCTGGAGCTTCAGACTCTTGGTCGGGGATACAACTGGGGAGAATGACCAGTAACTCGCCCAGGCGGCCTCACCTGCTATGCTGAACAGGGGCCTTGTGGAGGGATGGGAAGATTGGAAGGGATAGGCAAGGAAGAGGGAAGGAAGCGGCCGTGGCCTTATGTTAGGTACCATCCCGGCATTCGCCTGGAGGAGAAGTGGGAAACCACGGAAAACCACTTCCAGGACGGCTGAGGTGGGAATCAAACCCACCTCTACTCAGTTGACCTCCCGAGGCTGAGTGGACCCCGTTCCAGCCCTCATACCACTTTTCAAATTTTCGTGGCAGAGCCGGGAATCGAACCCGGGCCTCCGGGGATGGCAGCTAATCACTACACCAGAGAGGCGGACACGGTTTTACTTACCTGACTTTAAATGAGAATTTGCCCTTCTGTTTTTTATTGATGAAAAATGTTTGCAATATTCTGAGTGGTCAATGTGGTCCGGTATGGCGTACTCCAGTGACGTGGAAAATAAATTACCGTTGCGAGAGGAGAGAAAGCAGGGTGAATTTCTCTCCGCAGAGTGGTACAATCTAACGGGGACCTTTGGAATTGTTTCTCGATAGGCGGCTTGCTGATCTCGTGCAACACCCAAGGACCGATGTTGGTGAGCGTGCTAGCTGATGCCACGTACTGGCTTAGGCTCGTCACTGATGAAACTACATTGCGCCGCGCTGCCCAATTGGGAGTTGTACGAAATCTAACACCGTGTGTTTGATTCGAAGCCGGCAGCGTTTACTCATTTATTACGAAGCGTGCAACACTGCAACAATATCGCACTCCGCACCTGCTCTTGCAGCATATTAATGGGTGTAATTATTCCTCTTTAAACACTCCTTCCTACGCACTCTACGTCGTTTTCGTTCTCTCTTCTTTCAGGCATGTGTGGCGTAAATTGCACATGGAATTATTATGTGTGCGACGGCGATGGTGGATAAATAGATTGATGATGGACGTATTAAAATGTAACTAAGATTGTAGAACATTCATTGTAACCAACCATCAACACAGCACGTAGTATAGGAAATAAGTATTATAGTTTGACACTGGTCTGACCAGCGTGGTACCGTAAACAACGCAAGCGAAGTAAGGTACGGCACACAGTGAAAAGGATTACTGACCTTGATCAGAATAGACGCGCGCAGCATTAACCAAAGTTCACTTTTCAAATACAAAGTGGAAGCAAATAAGCAGAGTGCGCGAAAATGCTTTTTGCTGAGACCATTCCAAAGGTGTGCGTGGTAAGTACAAGTTGGGGAGGAGTATCGGAAAGGCCGAAACAGTAATCAGGGAAACAGAACCAACCGTATTTTTATAATAGACATGTATTGTAATGACAACAAAAATGGTCACACGAAACAAAGTAGAATGATTATTTGAAATGAATGACTATGTTCAGCAGTAAACAATCGAAATATGAATAATATCACCATAAAATAAAATAGACACCATAAGATTGACTAGAATACAACAACATGTATCCTACCGATATATATAACTACACAAACTATAAAAGGAATTTTAAAAGATACCTAGGCCACTGTACTATATAAAAAAAACCACAGGATAGGGTCAAGAAGAAATAACGGATAACGGGAAGAGAAAATAGTATCCAAGGGCTGACAAAGGGAAAAGAAAAGTATTGCCTGCAACAAATTTTTTAAAGTAGAGAGCTCACACCGAAACTAGGCATAAATGAGAGTTTCGAAAAGGTCACAGATAGTACAGTCAGTTTCTTGCGTCTGTTCACAGAAATGTATATCCTTTCTCATTCACTTTTCTTTCCTTCATTTAAAATTGGGGAATGAAATTTAGAAAGTCCAAGTATGATCTTGAAATAGAACACGAAAGTCTACAGGCTTGCCTTGCAGCCGCAGCAAGTATAAAGTTGCATTTCCAGCCAGAAGGGCCATATTGGAAAAGGAAAATAGTTTCATGTGAAAAAGCGGAAAGAGATTAAACTCGCTCACCCAGCCAGCGGTCTTGAGTTCGGATCTTGAGCAGTAGACGAAGTAAACATCGCATACGGGCCAGCCGTAAATGCGAATAAAAGGAGTCCTCCCTCCACACAGTTCGTTGCACAAAGTCGGACTCGCTGATCGAGGCCAGAGCAGGCCTATTTATATCGCAAAAGAAGAGTCCAGAAGGAGCGAGAGCGTAAGGCGACGACACAAGCAGCGTGCAGAGGGGAGGGGACGGAAGGAGAGCAGTAGTGAAGCACAGAGCCGGCTGAGCGAGCGGACGGAACACACGCAGAGGTTAGAAGCAGCAGTAGACCAGTTGAAGAGGTAGAATTGTAGAGATAGGGGAGCACGTTACACATGTAATCGTTGTATATTCCTATAAACGAATATTTGCCCAATTTGTCCACTTGAACTTCAACCCTATCTTTCAGATTGCAGGGCGGAATAAAGATGATACTTGGGGCGTTCAAAAATGATTGGCCCTACATTTTTTTGTGTTCACAAGAACTATTTCCTGAACGAACGAATATTACATTACATGTATTCCCTGTTAATATATGTGCACCTTTGCCATCGTTTTGGCAGCTTTCGTATTTGCGTAGCAAATCATCCTTTGGGGGATCCCGGTGCCACTGGTGGGCAATTGCATGAACTTCTTAAAATGGTGGTGACCCTGTACGACTTCCTTCATTGCGTCGAATAGGGCGTAGTCGCTAGGAGCTCCCAGTATGCTTCTGCTCCACATACTGGCAATTCTTTTCCAGAGTCTCGTCGATGAACTATGACTCGTCGACGGTGACCTGAAGCTTAAGGAACTCTCCGGGATTTGCAATGTACTGTTTTACCAACTTTAGGCATATCTCAACACGCTTCTGTTTCTGCGCAATGGAGAGGAAATGGGGCCCTCATTGTGCACACACCTTCTTCATCTTCAAATCTCATGGGCGATGGTGTGGAGGGTTCTCCATGATAGACTTGATGCCTTCTGTAGTTAATCAAACGTGATTCGCTGGAATGAAATATGACAGGGAAAACCGGAGTACCCGGAGGAAAACCTGCCCCGCCTCCGCTTTATCCAACACAAATCTCTCATGGAGAGACTGGGATTTGTACCATGGAACCCAGTGGTGAGAGGCCGGCGCGCTGCCGCCTGAGTGACGGAGGCTATACTTTAAAAATAAACATGGGACTCTTAATTCTCATTTGAAAGAAATGTGTGACCTGACTAGCAATGAAGAACTCGATAATGTTGCAGATATTTCTGCAGACGTAGTCTCTTCAGGCATAATAAAGATATCGATAGGCAGTAACCCCGGGCCCGATAAAGTTGTACTGAAATCAATACGACATATAATTGCATGTAAGGTGATACTACATACAGCTAGGCAGATGTTAAATAAAGGAGGTATTCCAGATGTGCTTAAAACTTATAGAATAGTTCTTAAAAAACAAAGGACGGGATGAGATAGATATTTCAAACTGGTGACCAACCACCATCTGTGTTTTCGTCCGGAGGGTTAGAGGGAAAACATTTGACAGCATCATAAAGGAATGTTTTCTTAAACCATTGTCAAAGGGGATTTTTATGACTCCTGGAACTTTTCTTAACATAAATATCATCGATGGTATTCTTCACAGAGCTGCAGCACGCAAGTCCTCCGCATGCATAGTGTTCGTAGATGTCAGTACAGTCTTTGATAACATGGAGCATGACCATCTAACTGCGAACATTGAGCATTCTCAGTTTCCTCAGTCCCTCAAACTTCTGGTAATGAAACTACTTACAGAGAATAGAACACAGATACAAACACACGAAGGCCGCACTGAGGAAATAAATATCAAATGCGGAGTGATGCAAGGAGATCCAGTTACATTGACATCAATGAAGAAAAAGTTGCTGAAGCTTGTGGTTTCAAACTAACCCCTGATACAGATCCAATGACTGCGTTATATTTCGCTGATGATATAGCAATTTTCGGAAATAACAAAGAATCAATGTCAATCTTGGGCACAAGCACCATCAATACTAAAAATCTAGAGCTATGGAAAATTAATATGTAATACAATTCCAACAATCTGTGGCAATATCAAAAGTATCGGCGATGATGATGAAGCTAAATATCTGGGTACGTACTTCAATAAGACGCTGGTATTCAATGAAAACCAAACTTTAGAACACCTAAGAAGTAATTTAGACAAGTTTTCCGCCTCCCATTTGCTGCAATCGCAACAAAAATTAACTGTTATAATATAAATCTGTACATTTTCGGTCGGCTCATATAGAGAAAATTCCCAAAAATGTTTTAATAAAAGCACACAATCTAATCAAGTGTGCGGCGAAGGAAATTCTTTAGCTATCAAGTGACACACCTAACAGTATGTTGTACACAAGCAATACATATAAAGGCTTGTCTATGCTTCGTGCAACGTGGGAAGCATATCGCCAACAATTAAAATCAATGCAAGCATGAAGTTGTAAATGATCCTCATGTTAGTGCTGTCAGAGGTTATAACGCCATCAGTAACCACTGTTTCTCAGAGCTGAGGAGAGGCACTGACGACAGATGCAAGAGTGTTAAAAAGGTTCGAGAAACTCTACGACTAATGGAATTTCATGCATGGAGTAACTACCCGCACAAAGATAGAAGAGTTCCATTATTTGCGGAAGTATCATCCGCCAGCTCTTGGATGATGAAATGCAGTGGGCTGTCATCCTCGGAATGGAGAGACGTATTAAACATGACGGCGATGGTCAGCCTAGTGTGCACTCTACCTGGACGTTCTACGAGCACGGGCCACTGCAGGCACTGCAGTGAGTATGAAACCCTACCCCATGTTCTCGGGAGCTGCCCTCAGGGAGAGTTACTTCGCATTGTGCGTCATAACACCGTAAGATCTTTATTATCAGCGACTGTGCAGCAGAAGGTGGAAGAAACCGTCGTAGTGTCATAATTGCCATCAATCGGAGACCAAAACAAAAAAAAACACCAGAGAAATCATTGACCCTACGATAAGGTTTGAAGACTCTCTTTTACACATCAGGCTAGTCAAGAATATCACTCTTTCGCCCTCCACGGAAAATGCCATAAGCCACTCTGCCATAGCAGAACACTAATACGATGAAGACCATGAAATCTTTTTTGAGCAGGCGAAGGCTATCGCGCGTGTAAAAACTTCTTATTCTCAACTTTTAAGGGAAGCTATAAAGATAGTGCTGCACCGAAATAACACCAACAGAGAAGACGACTTCATGCTATCGAAAGCATGCAGACCTGTACTCCAGAAATACTTGCATAACACCACCATGTCACAGCGCGACGCACTCAAGAAACTGTGGACAGAGGGCGGTGAATCAGTAACTTCCCTCCCAAACACCACACCACAGCGCGACGATCCCTGAATCCAGATAGTGGGAGGCCGTGAACAGTATGGTCGTGACTTCCACGTTCCTTCGAAGAATTCCTTTACTCACTGTCGGAGACAGACCTTCACATGCCCTGATGAAGGCCAATGTAATTTGGTGGGAAGCTCGGCTTTGATAAGAATATATAAGTGACTTTAATCCAGTTTGCGTACTCATTTCTTGATTTTAATACAATGAGCCACGAAAACCTTCCTCCATTAATTAGATGGAAAGATTTGTTTCATAGTGGGAGGTCATTTTCCTACACCAAATACATCTGAAGTAAAGCGTGCAGAACGCATCGAGAATATCAAGAAAATTAAATATATTTAAGAATAAGGGAGGTGGTGTTGTTTTAAAATGAAGTGGAACTGGCCATCTATCCTCTATTAACATTGATCAGAGGGAGAAAGTGGACACGGTCCGACATTTCGAAAAATGAAGGTATCTGCCAAAGAAAGACAAGGTCCAGGAAGGCCGTGAAAATTAAAGGCCTCAACCCCTAATAAGCCGGAATCAGAAAAGAACAAGAGTGCGCCAAGGGAGGTCAGGCAGGATAGATGAAAGTAAGGTGCATGGTCCAAGTAAGTGGAAGCAAGGCGAGACTCAGCTAAGGGTCCCGTGGTCACCAAACCACGTTTACAAATTAAGAGCAGCCCTATTAGTCGCCTATTACGACAGACAGAGATACCGAGGATGTTATTTTACCGTCCCCAGACACGTGACTGGTTTTGACATCAAGAATCTTAACACCCACCATACAAACCGAACAACAAATAGTTTAAGAACATTCAAGTACGTAGTTATATACACTAACGTTTCTAGTTCAATTCAATGAAATACTGAATATTAACATATTTTTCACTAAATATTCACCAATACTTCAATATCTTCCTGAGAACCGAAAAGATGCACCCATGCACTCTCCGTTTCATTGATTGAAATGCCCAGAACAAACTGATAAGAATCTAGTAAACAGAAAATTTGTCGTCTTGAGAATAAAAGTACGTCTTGACTCTGAAATGTCTTTGAATGAAACTGACATTTACAATACTAGACAAAATCAATTTAAAATTAGTTGATTTCGTTATCATGCATACATTTTATTTTACCCATTTCCATTACAAAATTATACACTTTCGTAAATACCTCCTTATCAGACTCAGTAAATAAATAAATAAATAAATAAATAAATAAATAAATAAATAAATAAATAAATAAATAAATAAATAAATAAATAAATAAATAAATAAATATCCAGTAGGTAACAACATTGTAGTACAATCGAACCCCGATATCTCGAACCTGAATTACTCGAATTTTTAGTATCTCGAAGTAACTTAAATTTCCCGGCCGTTTGTCCTATTCTTCGAGTGTATTATTTATCTCTATTACTCGAAATTCGATTACTCGATTTTTTCGATTTCTCGAAGCAAGAATTTCCTCCCATGAAGCACAAAATACTTTTTAACTCGAATTTTGTTCAATATTAACTGTGCGATACTACATTTGTGGATTGTGAGGAATAATTAACAAGTAAAAAAAGGGTTACATTGATGCTGGGAGCTAATATGATGAGAACCGAAAAACTAAAACTTCGAGTGATCGGAAAATCGGTGAAGCCTCCCTGTTTCTCCGGTGTGTATTAATTACCGGTCACGTACGGAAGCAACCGCCGAAGTCGCGGATGACAAGCTCCATTTATGAATCTCAGCTACGTGGGATTGACGAGAAGTTTCAACGTGAAGGGAGGAAAGGTTAACTGTAACAAACAAAAGAGACTAAAGGACTTTTTTCCAAGCGTGTTAACGGAGGTATGTTTCTTGTTCCATTACTGTATGTATTGTACCCTGTCTTCTAAAATGTTACTATAGTAAGGTCTATAATTAAAGTGATGCCATGAAATAGAGTTTGTTTCTATATTTTTATTTACTGTTAAAAACAATGTATTTATTATAAGCCCATACAAACATATGATTCAAATATGTGGCATACATGCTCAAAAACAATATTATCTCTATCTCGATATTTCGATAACTCGAAATAAAATTTAGCTCCCGAGTTGATTTGAGATAATGAGGTTCCACTGTAATTATATTTTGTTGAAATGACATTTATTTCTAATGTGTTTATGCTTGAGATGCTCCTCTTATCACTCATTTTCACTCATTTCTGCAGCAGTCAACTAGTAGTCTTCAAAAGAAAACCCGGCTCCTCACTGCTTCTTCTCCGGAATCTGGTGCATGACTAAGAATTACCTTCGCCTTCTCTTGGTCTCCACCTTTCTAATGAGAGTTTTCGTATCGCTGTCAAGGCTTTACTTTTGAAAACACTCGTTTGCAAGCCTCACCGATGCTCAGCTTATGATGCCTACGTTGATCGACGTGGCCTCCATGGCCTTTCCTATGTGAAAAGTAAAGGCAGACAAATCCGTCACTCCACCAACGATGATATCATAATGCGGGCCCAGATATCATCAGAAGATTTTTCTATACTAGGGCCTACTCGTTGCTGCCGTTCAGATAGTAAAAGGCTAGACGGAGTGACACTTGTGCCAATGAAAGGAGGTAGATCTCTCCTGTGGGATTTTACCTGTGCCGACACATTCGTCCATTCCAATCTTCCTCTTTCTTCAATGAGCGTAGTGGAAAAGCTAAAAGAAGAAAATACGGCGATTTGTTGGTAAATTCTTCTTTGTACCAGTCGCCATTGAAACCAGTGGTACGTGGGTCAATGGTGGCCTCAATTTTATCAATGTGGTTGGCCAACGGATTGCTTGTACCGGGTCTTTCATAAACAATGAACCGATTTCGAAGGCGTATTGCGCCGTATTCAAGCTACGTAGCGGATCAAGTCGCAATATCGTTATAAAGGACGTGGCCTTACATTTCTATTAGTAGTCAGTAGAGTGCTTCGTGCCTTCCTCCCCTCCCCTCCCTGCCACCCCCCCCCCCGGACTCCTCAACGGTGGGTTGCTCGACACACTGCTACGGATCGTGCTCTACTCGCATGGCCTCCCAGATCCCCAGATCCCTAGACCTCACTCCTCGCGACTTCTTCCTGTGGGGATACATCAAGGACAAAGTTTATGTTCCCCCACTACACACTACACTGGGTGACCTTCAAGAGCGGATAACACGCGTGAAAAACTCAGAGGATCGTGATATGCTGCAACGCGTTTGGGAGGAATTGTCCTATCGCCTTGATGTGGTCCGTGCTGATGGTGGTGGTCATATTGAACCGTTGTAGGACTAAACTTGAACATTAGTCAAACACATGTGTCTTATGTTTAATCTTGTACTACTGACTGTTGGGAGAATATAGCTTGATGAAATCGGTTCATTCTTTATGAAAGACCCTGTATTTCCGGTGATACTAGATCAACTATTTTCCTTATTCAGAGCATCAGCGCAGCACTATAGCGTTGAAACGCCACATCTATTCCCGGGACATTACCACCTAGTAAAGAGATGGATGAAAATTTTCTCCTTTAAGTCATGACTTTATATTTTATAGAAATTGGCAACATGTAAAATAAAAGATATGTGTATGAACTAGAAACATCCCGCGAGGCCTCTAGCTTAGTCTACAACTGCTTCTAATTATTTGTTCCTAACCCCTCACTTTCATATTTCCTATCCAATCTCCCTTTGTCTTATGGCCCAGAGAGTATTAGGGTTTCTTTGGGGCCTAGGAATTCCTTCATATTCACGATCTTCGTGACCCTTCCCTTGAAAGTGTTTGACTTCTTCTTTTTCCCTTTCTAATACGTGTTAACAGGATATGGGTTTGCTAAATGAAGGCCCTACTTCTATTTAAAATAATAATGACCATCACCTAACTGAAAATATATTGCTTTGTAACGCTTTCAATCTCACTTGCATTTTCTATCTCAATTTGAATTCGCGAACTTGCTGAACCGTGATTGCGCTTGCGTCTTGTAATTGTACAAAAAATACTTTGAATACCAAAGTTGTGGCAACACAACTGACACTCCCACTGCTACACTGGGGTAACACGCTAAAATCCTAAAGAACAAAAATAATTTAATGTTCGCAATTGGCGAAATTTAACTGTGGTTTTCTTCTTCGAACATAATTTTTTGAACAAAATACATAATTTGTTTAGATTTTAAAAAAGATTTAAAATTAAATGTAAGTTCAATGAACACATTATTAAAATCTAGAACGAAATGACTCGTTTAGAATTGATATCAAATAGCTGTTTTAATCCTTACTTAAATTCTTTAAGCAAAACACTAGCAGATTAGGGCAGATGTAGGATGCAGCAGTTATGTAGAAATTAAAAGGTTAACAAAGGATAGGGTGGAATGGAGCGCTGCATCAAACCAGCTATTGACTGATGACTCAAACAACAACAAGCGAAACATTAGTTTCATGTATTATTAATGTCAGCCGTCAACTGAATAATCTATTTACGGCCAATTACTAGGTGGATGAAGTTTTCAATATTCATAGAAAATGTTAATGATACTTTCAGAAATAAAACTTAGACATGCTATTTTTGTGGTTTGAAAAACAGGAAATGAATTGTGTGATTCCTTAAATGTACAAAATTTTCCATTTCTTTCATTGAGAAATAATTGCGGCGTCCAGAACCAGCCAATAAAGAAGTGAGAGTGTATTTACTGAAATCCAAGATAGAACGAGGTTGCAGACAAAGGTATCTGGTGAAATTTTAACAGAACGTACTGAAAGTAAACACGGATATAAATATTCATAACTCTTGCATTCGTGTTGCGAGCTCATTATCTGAGCAAACTTTCCTCATGCTCTTCCTCCATAATCCACAGATGATAAAAGATCACGTTATTTCCCACAACGTCAGTCACGGAACAGAGAACAATCGAAGCTTAGTTATTCCTCAATTTCCGCAGAGAAGAAGATTTTTCCTTCGAGAAATGGAAAGGTCAGGCCGTTGAATTTCCGCAGCTCATGAAATCCTATGATCTCAAAGCACGAAGTGAGACTCCATTTGTATGAATAAAGAAAGGACGATGTTTGTGCAATATATGCGAGGACTATTAGAAAAATAAGAACTGTAAAAATACTACACAAGTGCAAATTCGTAGTGATTTCCGTTATGTGTCGCTGCATAGGTGAGTATTTCCTAAGTAACTATAATCACGGCCACCAAATTAGGCGGGTCAGAGAAATTACACTTATGCCAAGGTTATGTAGCAAATGTTAAAGAAATGTAAAATTGAACACATCATTTCGGAGCGCGAGGCGGTTTGTTCTCTGCCAAGCTCCTGATGTTACCTCCCAAAATGTTGCAAGACAAATAATACTACAAGCTTCAGGAAAGACTGCTGATTCAATCGATATAACTGTTTTCTACATAAACCAATTAAGATTAATATTATCAAAAAGAACCTGAACAAGTAAGTTTACATCTGCAAAATCATGTATTGAAATTTTCAGTAAGAAGCAACGTGTTTTGTTTCTTCAGCCAATAAAACGTTGTCTGCGGGGAAAATACAGAAATAGTCTAACACTTTAAAAAATCTGAAACATGTTTACATGGGTCCTTTGTGTTTCTCGAAAAATGGCCCGAAAAGTGACCCCATAAATGTCGCTAGCTGAGGTCGTTCGGGTCGCGCACGCCAGCGCAGGACACAGGTAACGGTAAGTATTTTCCGATTACTTATTAATCTGTATCAGTTGTATTTAAATATTGTTATTTCTTTATGGTTTACAATATAATTTAAATACTTGAATGCTATATACTGGACTGTATAATATAGAAAAGGTAACTCCTTTAAAGAATACGTGGACCTGAAGCGGACCGCCTGCACTGCACGATCAGCGTTTCTAATCCGTACTCAGAGTTAGCGACTCTCGACCATCTGTCGCTTCGCCGTTCCCATACCTGACAACAGCACACTTTTCCTCACTCTCCTAATTCAGTGGCTGCCGGTTTAGTCACTTGCAGCTCAACAGTTCTTAGTGTGGAGTATGTTGAATATGGGTTGCTATTGCCACTATTCCACAAACTATACAAATACTAGTGAAATTACAAACATGCTATGAACACCGAACAGTATAGTTCTCTCAGTTTTCTCGTTAACGATAGGCGGGTCAAACGCTAAGCAGGACCACGCCATAACAGTAACCAGATTTATGATTAATGACTTTATACAGTCGCCTCCCCTGTGACCAATATCAGATGGCTGTTGACCAATAGAATGCTTGCTGTGTTAGTGACGGTCCACGTGGTGTACTTCAAAAGAGTGCCGGTCCTGAAGCCGGCTCACTTGTCAAGTCTCCAGTGTTGCACAGCTGTACGCAGTTCTATCCTGTCTCGCTGCGCGCTCTCAGTGGCTAAATAGTTGTAATGCTGTGTCTCGAGTTGCGGAAATCCTGGCACTCCGCGGACAAGGAATGTAAACACAGCCGGCCAGCTAGGCTTCAAGAAGGAGCCGGTCGTTAACCAGGAAATTGTAAGAATTATACAAAAGGTAGTCAGAAACCTAGAACTGCAACGACAACTGACGCAGCAAGATGGAACTACAGCCCTCAATGAGAAGGGTCGTTTCGCCGCATTAACAACACTTTCGAGATGACTTAATTTCTCGTTTATTTCCCACTTCCCGGATCTCACGCTCCCAGATGCCTACCTACAGGGCATGCCGAAAAGTCTGTTATCCGGTCAGAGTGCTTGTGGTTGTGGTGGCGGTGGTGATTATTGATTTAAGAAGAAGTACAACTGGGCAACCATTCTCTATTAACACTAATCAGAGGGGAAAATGTGAAATGTGCCCGTAAATGAAGACATCGGCTAAAGAAAGCTGAGGCCCAGGAAGAGCGTGAAAACGAAAACCTCCCTAGACCTTGAATGCTCTAATACTGTCGGGGTTGGAAAAAAGACAAAAGTTGGCCAATGGAGGTCGGATAGAGTAGATGAACGCAGGTGATGGTGATTAATGCTCTAAGAGGAAGTACAACTAGGCAACCATCCTCTCCATATCACTAATCAGATACAAAAATGGAAGAGATCAGAAACTTCGAAAACTGAAGGTATCGGCCAAGGGAAGAAAAGGGCCACAAAGGGCGTGAAAATAAAAGACTTCCTAGGATTCGCAAGCTTAATAGCTTCGGGGTCGGAAAATAACACGAGTTGACCAAGGGAGGTCGGATGGGATAGGTGAATGTGAGGAGCCTGGCACAAGTACGTGGAAGCAATTCCAGAACTCAGCTAAGGGCCTCATGGTCGCCAACCCACGCTCCCAACTTTAGAGTCACTGGGCCCCTTTTAGTCGCCTCTTACGACAGACAGGGGAAATGGTGTGTGTTACTCTACCGCCCACATCCACAGAGGGCTATCACGGCCATGTAATTATACTTTTTGCATATTCTGATGAGTAGTGAGTTATGACTGTTTTCATATTCTCACCCAGTCAGCTGTAGGAGCTTTCATTGTGATGCACGAAACGGCTACGCGCAACAACGTAAAGTCGTAGAAGTTGACAAATGTTGCAGGGATTGTATATACTGGCCGAAAAAACACTTTGGGGTTGAGACACTGTGTGAAGACTGTGCATTGCTCAGCGTAAAAACTGTTCTATCAATCAATCAATCAATCAATCATCACTAATCAGCATTTAGGGCAGTCGTCCACGTGACATATTACCTATCAGTATTTACATAGTCTCTAGCGTGTGGACTCCCAATATAATCAAATACGTATATAAATTCTTTTAATTTATTAATTTATTTACTGTGGCGAATGTTGAGCAGCGCTCCCACCCTGACAGCTGACCATGTAAAGGACCTGATATTAGAAGGAAACATCGGTGTTGTTATTGATCCGATAGTAAGGTTTGAGAGTAAGAGTTCAAAGACCAAATAAGCTTATTCTGAAAACAAGAGACACTACGAATCTTGTTTTAAGTACTGTGAAGGAAAGTATCACATATTCGCCAGTTGCTGGGAGGTGATGTGGTTGCTCTTCGGTGCTCGAGGATCTGTAACAAAATTTTCCGTTACTTTTTCCATCCTTCCTGTTTCGTTTAAAAATAAATATTTGTTTAGATGTTTTACGTAATTCGAAGTGGAGGCCATCAGTGCCTCTTACTCTTGCTCACAGTTTCCTTAGTATATGAAGGAGAGCCGGCCGAGGGATTGACAATTTTCTTCAGGGATCCTGTGATACCCGATCGGGTGGGAGAAGGTTTCTCTCCGACTTTGTAGGGGATAGCTGTACAACAGGGAAATTTCATAATTTAAAAAATATGTAAGCTCATTTATCCCAAGATAAATAGTGTGAAATTGATTATCAATTTGATGTAGTTACCGTACGGTACCCCTAGTTCTAAAGCAGCCATCTCTTGTGGAATCTCTCTCTAGATTCTCATACAAGTTACTGAAATAAAATTACAAGAATAATAACAAATATTTGAATATGCAGCGTATTTTAATTATGAAATAACAATTGAGAGACCACGTTACACGAATGACGAACTTATGGATTTTGTTTATGTTAGAGGAGTGTCATCGCAGTGAACGACAAGCAGCTACATTTTTTTTTTTTTTTTTTTTTTTTTGCTAGTTGCTTTACGTCGCACCGACACAGATAGGTCTTATGGCGACGATGGGACAGGAAAGGCCTAGGAGTTGGAAGGAAGCGTCCGTGGCCTTAATTAAGGTACAGCCCCAGCATTTGCCTGGTGTGAAAATGGGGAAACCACGGAAAACCATCTTCAGGGCTGCCGACCGTGGGGCTCGAACCCACGATCTCCCGGATGCAAGCTCACAGCCGCGCGCCTCTACGTGCAGCTACATTTTAAGCACTTAAGTATCCAGATAGAAAAATGATCTAAAATAATCCTCCCGCAAATACTAGAGTTATAGCAGGCACATGGGGAGTACATTTTGTTAAGATGCTTAGAATTAATCTGTACTAGTACTCATTCAAACGGAACACACTCAGTGCGTCTAAACGGTGATGTTTTCTACGAGTGGATTGCTGAACAACTGAGCAGCACACACCTGAGAAAAAATTCAACTGTTATTCATATGTCGTCAATTTACGTATATAGTATCTCATCTCGTGTAGGTGCAGTTTACTAGTTACGCTTTCATGATCATCCAATTAAACACCCACGATCCTTTCTTTATGCAAACATCACCTGCAAAGCAGGCTGAACTTTTTTCTGAACTTCGTGCAGCAACTTAAACTATGACACTGGCATTGTTACCAAGAATGTGAGACAACTTACAGAGAAGAGCAGCATTTGTGTGGAACACGGAGGGGCTATTTTGAATATTTTCTATGACAAAACCTGCAGAAAATTAATACATAATTCTGGGATCTCAATTTTAATATACTTTCCTTAAGAATGCGCCCACTAGAATGTTTCTCAATATAGTGCGGCGTATGAGCTTTCCAGCTGCCTCAAGCCAACATAGTATCCCGGCGTGGTATACTCCTACTCGTGCTAAACAAGTAAATATCGCTCTCACTGAGTCATGTAGCTGAAACCTACACCGAGGGATGCACTTTATTATTTGGTTGGAATTTCCCCCTCCAGAGATCAGGCGTGAAGCAGCTGCATTCAGAGAAAATGTATCAAGTTACTACCTTAAACAAACATCCATTATACGGTCATCAACATCCTCTTTCAAGAATAATATCACCGAGCTCGATAGCTACAGTCGCTTAAGTGCGGTCAGTATCCAGTATTCGGGAGATAGTAGGTTCGAACCCCACTGTCGGCAGCCCTGAAAATGGTTTTCCGTGGTTTCCCATTTTCACACCAGGCAAATGCTGGGGCTGTACCTTAATTAAGGCCCCGGCCGCTTCCTTCCCCCTCCTAGCCCTTCCCTGTCCCATCGTCGCCATAAGACCTATCTGTGTCGGTGCGACGTAAAGCAACTAGCAAAAAAAAAAAAAAAAAAAAAAAAAAGAATAATATCCAGGAAAATTTTCTTGAGAGCAATAGATAATACTGGTCAACAGAAATCTTCTCAATTTTCTGTGAAAGATGAGAACTGAGCACCATTGGATGACGCCAACAGAAAACCTAGTTGCCGGTTTCACTGAAGAATGTTTTTTTTTTTTTTTTTTGTTTGTTTTTTTTTTTTGCTAGGGGCTTTACGTCGCACCGACACAGAGAGGTCTTATGGCGACGATGGGGTAGGAAAGGCCTAGGAGTTGGAAGGAAACGGCCGTGGCCTTAATTAAGGTACAGCCCCAGCATTTGCCTGGTGTGAAAATGGGAAACCACGGAAAACCATCTTCAGGGCTGCCGATAGTGGGATTCGAACCTACTATCTCCCGGATGCAAGCTCACAGCCGCGCGCCTCTACGCGCACGGCCAACTCGCCCGGTCACTCACTGAAGAATGGCATGTGTGGAAAACTCTGAATAGGCTCAGAACAGAGGTCGCAAGACCAAATGATAATTTGCAGAAATGGGGTTACCCTACATCATCAACCTCTTTTGCGGCTATGGAGCTCAACTAACTACGGAGCACTTATACCAATGTAGACTATATCCTGCTAAATATTGAGCTAAACTTATTTAGATTCTCATTTTTGTCTTTTAACTCCTGTGTCTTAGTTGTGTATAGGTATTGTTATGTATTATATGTACCGTATAATGTTATGCTTTTGACACGAATAAATAAATAAATAAATAAATAAATAAATAAATAAATAAATAAATAAATAAATAAATAATAACCCAACATACTGCGAAGTATGTATCTGAAGCTCACAGAATATGGAAAAATATTTGACGAAAATTACTGAAGTGTAGTATTTCATTATAGAATAGTAAAATTAAACTGGCATGAATGGATGCGACCAGCTGATCAGCAAGCTAGAGACCGAAATTGCTCACGTGTACTGCACTACTCTGCTTGGTACTATACTGCTAATGCTATAGTTTAGTCCCATTTATCTGTAGCCTCAAAACAACTCAGCTTGGATGAAAATACGTGGACTTCATTTCGATTGTATTGCTGTGCATGCGTATGTGGCCGCACCTTGTTTTTGACGTATTGAATAAGGCTTTCATATATGGCATAAAGCTGAAGGAGATTATGGAATGGGTTTAATCTTGAAAATGTTTGGAGGTAGATTTAACACTGCTTTATTGTTTTATTCCCTGTATTACTGCTGCTTTGTGCTCTAGGTGAAGTCCAGATGTGAAAAGGCCGTAATGAGCCCTGTGCTACCTAGCCATATGTTCGGTAAATCAAACAAAGAACGCGCGGTATTATCGAGTATATTCTGTCTGGAATATTTGCTATTCACACACTACCCTTCAACACGGGATATTCCATTTCCTGTACTAATGCTTTGAAATACAGACCGGTCTCGATATACACAGCTTAGCCTATTGTTATCATCATTTCCGTGATTAACGCAGAGGTACTTTCTATAGATGTTTCCTCCATTATGTTCGGAAAAGTTGGCATGTTTTCACCACGATTGATTACTTATGTAAGTTTCAAATTACTTTGATATAATACTTGTGGATGAAAATCTGCTCGGACGACAAAGAGAGACTCTTAAGAAAATTTTAATAACAATTTTATTATTTTTTACGTCCCACAAACTACTTTGACGTTTTTCGGAGGGGCCGAGGTGCCGGAATTTTGTCCCGCAGGAGTTCTTTTACGTGCCAGTAAATATACCGACAAGAGGCTGACGTATTTGCGCTCCTTCAGGTAACAATGGACTGAGCCAGGATCGAACCTACCAGGCTGGTGTCAGAAGACCAGCGCCTCAACCGTCTCAGCCCGGCCAGAAAATTCCAGGAAAAGTTCCCTTATCATTCAATTGTCAAGCAATATATGTTTGATTTCCCTTTACTTCAAATGAATCTATGGTATTTGACACTACTTCATATGAACCGAGCTGGATAGTATTCGGGAGATGGTGGGTTCGAATACCACTGTCGGCAGCCTTGAAGATGGTTTTCCACGGTATTCCACGTTCCCACCAGGAAAATGCTGGGGTTGTACCTTAATTAAGGCCACTGCAGCTTACTTCCCACTCCTAGCCCATTCCTGCCACATCGTCGCCATAAGACCTATCTGTGTTGGTGCGGCGTAAAGCAACTTGTAAGAAAACTAATTTGAAACACATGATTTATTGAATCAAGAGGAATAATTAATTTATTATTATTATTATTTAATGACTACGAGTATTGCCCATGGTAAAGTTAGAAATCTTGCCCTCTGTTACACTGAGCTAAGTAATTCATATATTTGGAATAAATATGTACATAATTCTTCAGCACTTCCAGGATGTTTCGTCAACAGCGGTATGCCTACAGACTATTCGTCTAAATATGTATTTATTTATTTATTTATTTATTTATTTATTTATTTATTTATTTATTTATTTATTTATTTATTTATTTATTTATTTATTTATCCAAATTTAAAACGTTATACTTTGACATCCAGTCCATCTACCCATGAAGACTTACTGGTTCATTAGTATGGTACAAGCTGTATAAAGAATTCATAGGAAGTTCAAGTGAATCTGGGACTTTTCTTCTGTGTATTTCAGTAATAAAAATTACAAGATTATGGATGGCCCGTCCCGCTATAATCTAGACCAGGGGTTTTCAATAAATAAGGTCTCGAGGGCCACAATGGAAACCTCAGGCATGATGAAAGGCAGCTGTCCTTTTAATGTGTAATTATCCATCCCTACTCTCAGTCTGGTTTGAATTCATTGCTATAACTGCTCCTTTATATCTATTTTATATATTCTTTCTTTGTATTTGTATATAGCATCAGTGTACCATCTCGTGGCGGAGATACTTCTTTTTTCCTTCCTTAATATTATTATTTCTTGTTTTAATTTCGACCCATTCCCCCCAAAAAATGGAGGCAATAATTTACCGAAATGCGTTCCTTTGTTATAATCGGTTTCTGAACTGATTTAAATGTGATTTGAATTGGTGGATCGCTCTGATTACTTAAGGTCTTTAACGTTTTCCTTTTGTGTGCTTCTGTATGTGAGTCTAGCAACGTTGGTCCTTTTTTAACATGGTCATCATTAAGCATTTCCTTATGATGTTACGGGAGCCGGTCAACTTTATACTTAGTATGACTTTGCCCTTACATTAAAGCGTGTTATTGGGTCGTTTCTGAAGTTTTGTTTTGTATTTTTCTTTCACTCTTGTTTAATTCCGCTTTCATTGAGTAATTGATGCACGATCTATCTCTGGGTAAATGCATGCATGTTATGTTTCGATATGTGCCCTTTGTTGTGATGGATTCTCGGTCGCATCGTCGGGTATTTTAATTTCGAGCTTGGTTTTTGCCCGATTTAATGGAGATCCCTAGCTTTGCTTCGGAAATTATTCTTCATAGAATTTCTACGAGTTTCGTTGCCACAGACTTACATCTGTCCCATTTGTATAGATGCATGATTAATTTATTGAATACTAAGATGTCTATGTTTATAGGACACTTTGTCACGGAAAGCCTGGGTTCATCCGTTTGGCTTGTTATGTTTTTATTTTTGACCGAATTTGTAGTAACCATGTTTGCTTACCTTAAAAAGTTCTTAATCTCGTGGTGGCTGGCATGTTGCTTTCGTCTTATGCGCGAGTCACTGCTTTTCCTCTCTTGAGTCTGAGACCTTACGTGTCGTCAGTTTTTTTTACATTATTTCACCTAATAATATAATTACTATAGAAGGTGTGAGGGGGTATGCCTCTATTGTTTTTTCTGGCGTGGGTGTAGTCTTTGGCCTGGCCTTTTCTAAATACATTAACTTTAAACTCTTGGATACAAATCAAAATTTCGATAGAACTGAATTATTTAATCTCAGAATTTTTGTCTTTGAAAACGAGGTGGAATATTGAATTAATGCGTGGTGCCTTCAGGGTTAAAATATTGCACCACGAAAATAAATTATTGTACATGTTAATGCTCTTGTACGAAGAAAATGAAGGAGAGTTTTATGGTACGCCACATGACGTATGGGAGACTGTGGGATCTGTGTGTTCTTGAGTGTTTGTGAGAAAGAGATCGTGTTCATTACTCTGTGAAAGAAGAGGTTTTAATTATCTGCTTTGGTTTTACTGGTTTTTCCCATTTTCTGTATCTCTTTTCTCGTCTGGGCCCACCCTTTGGAATTAAACAAGAGAGAAAGAAAACAAAATACAAAACGAAACAAACAGATGCCTGTGAGTACTGTTCATTACCTTTACCTTTCGATTTCCTACTCTTGGCTCGTATTTTTTCTTTGAATTTTATTTCAATAAAACTTGTTTTCTTTCCATCATTCGTTCCCTTTATTTTAGCCAGCCGAGAAATTGATACCGGTAACTACTTCGCGTCTTGATTTAGGGGAAAGGGTTCAACCTCAAACTTTTCTCGTTTGCTCTGGTCGGGGTCCGTTAACCTGTGTTTTAATCGCATACCTCTACTACGCTCATATCCTTGGTGTGGTGGGACGGTTACCTTATTACCTCTGCGTATCATAGTGTTATCTGACAACTAATTATTCTTTATAACGGTTTCGGTTATCGTGCTCTATGGGTTGGCTCAATGATCACGGGCCCCACTTTAATAATAGGCCAATTTTCGCAAAATTATGCAAATAGAACTGAGGTACCAGTATGACGCAATATGGATAATTCAATTGAAACAGAGGTTTAATCATTTTAGTTGCTTTAAACGCAGCCTAAGAGATAGAAATTAAAAGTAAGCACTGTTATATCCAGAAAAATTGAATTTGAATAAAGAGCACCCAACAATGTCACTTCATTTGAATTAATATTTGACAAAGCATGAAACAAATAATAAATACCGACAGACAAACTGAAATTAATAATGTAGTCTTAAAGAAGGATACTTTAATTGGAGTATTGTGAATGGAACAGTGATATATCGTTGTGAGAGCCTAGAATCTCAGTAACGTACTTCCAAGAATACTTCCCTGAAAAAGTCTTCTGAGCGTGCGGCACTGTGTACCAATGAGAGAAGAACGAAGAATTAAATCCGCTTCTTACACCAATGGCAATCAAAGTATTTCTTGGTATTCGTTGCATGCAACGTTTCATGAAATGTCCACTGTGAGGCTGGCATGAGCTCATGAATTGGTATGAATCCCACAGCCATTTCTATAAGTTTTAAAGCTACAACTGCCATTTGTGAGGGCTGATTTTCTGCCAAACACTGGATTTTAATTTGTTTAATTACAAAGAATTTATTCATCCCAAGTGAACATTAAAAAACAGGAAACAATATTAAGGAATGTATTTGTTCCGACTTGGGTCTGTAAAAGGTAAATTAATACATTTTTGATAGAGGTATGAAATATTATTTTTGTGAATTTTCTTCACATTTCTTAAAATTGGCTTTAAAGCCCTCGCGGGCCGCATGCGGACCGAAGTCTGCCATTTGGCGACCCTTCATATAGACGGCTAACCTTTTATTATTGACGGATCTCTATCAGAATCGATGTTCCGAATATTAATTTCCAACAAATTCAAAAGGTGTTAATAATTATGTTATTGGTTTTACATCTCACTAACTATATTTTTATGTTTTCCAACACGTTGAGGTACTGGAATTTTGTCCCGCAGGCGACGTTTTACGTGCCAATAAATTTACTGACATTAAAATACCATCGGACTGTCACAGGTTCGAACCTGCCAAGTTGAACTCGGCAGGGAAATGTTCAAATACCTAAGCTACTCAACCCGGCCCAAATGGTGTTAGGAAGTAATCAAAATCTAGTAGAATATGATGGTGATTCGTAATTGAATCAATTAGTGACAGAGTCGCACCATACTATGTTAGTTCGAGAAGTTAGTGCGTGTTCTCTTCTGACATGGTTGCTATTTGACTTTCTGGTTCTGAAAACATTTCCCCATTAACATCTTAGAGTCATATTTTTAGCAACCTCATTTTTGGAATAAGAATATTGTTAAAAGTTGAGTTTGGAGAATAGAAACAACTTAATTTCACCTGTGATGAATATTAAAATATTGAAGCTTTCCCAGGAAATCTTTAAGCCCACGGAATGTGTTGTCGCTTTTGAAAGAAAACTTTTCACTGGGTGAATAAATATTTCCTCTTACGTATTTACACTGATTTCCATTGAACCCCGATTTGGATCCCTCTCTGTAGCTCGGTCCCTTCCAGAATTGCTGGTAATTTTCAGTACTTCTCGTGATGTAGAGGCAAATTTTAACTTTTAAGGGCGCCTGAAAATTCTGATTTTATCATGTCTAAATACATATGTATACCTATCTTTCTTCTTCTTCTTTTCCTACCGCTTTTCCCACACCTGTGGGGTCGCGGGTGCGATCTGTGTCGCACATGTGGATTTGGCCCTGTATTACGGCCGGATGCCCTTCCTGACGTCAACCCTATATGGAGGGATGTAATCACTATTGCGTGTTTCTGTGGTGGTTGGTAGTGTAGCGTGTTGTATGAATATGAAGAGGAGAGTGTTGGGACGGACACAAACACCCAGTCCCCGAGCCAGAAGAATTAATCAGAAGCGATTAAAATCCCCGACCCGGCCGGGAATCGAACCCGGGACCCTCTGAACCGAAGGTCAGTACGCTGACCATTCAGCCAACGAGTCGGACATATGTATACCTATCTTTATATATACTTTTTTATTTCGACTTACATCTTATTAGTATAAGTATCTACACTATCAGACGTACTACAACGCCATACTCCTTGTTTGTTGTCTTCAGCTTACTAAAACTTTTCCGCGATTTACATTAAATTTAGAGAGTTTAAAACGTAAGTCTGGAAGCTGATATCGCCTTGCATAGTGAGAATCCTAATTTAACGTTCCTGAGCTCTGTGCTTGTGGCGGAAGAGCTTCACGTCCAGACATAGACGCAACCCCTAGAAGGCAGGCAGCACTGCAATTTCCGGTGTCGTGTGGGTAGTGGCCTCCATGATTTGCAGCGCCACCATTCACTCACATTCCGGCGACCTCAAGTGGACCCTGGTGGCTGCCACACACCACGAGTCGCCCCGAGCAGAAAACAAGAGAAATACTCTCTGCGTGTTCTACCGTCAACTCAAGTGAAAGACAAACTTAGGGTTGGTTTTCATTTCTCAAAGGAGATATATTTCATCACTTACAGTAGCATGCGACAGATGATTTGCCGGTCTCTAATGGCATTAAAGAAATGTTCCTGAATAATGATAAGCACAAAAATGCCAAGAATAATAATGATGAAAACCTACAACCTGTTTTCCAGTCTTTGACCGGGTCAGGTATGTAATGAATGAATCAGATATAGGCTGTTATTACGAAGGGGTCGCCACTCCCAAAGTGATTTATATTAATGAGTGATAGATGCTATGAAATGATAATGGAGAGTGTTGCTGGAATGAAAGATGACAGGGAAAACCGGAGTACCCGGAGAAAAATCTGTCCCGCCTCCGCTTTGTCCAGCACACATCTCACATGGAGTGACCGGGATTTGAACCACGGTATCCAGCGGTGAGAGGCCGACGCGCTGCCATCTGAACCACGGAGGCTCTAATAATAATGATAATAATAATAATATTCATAATCATTGTGCAATAAAAGTATTATCAACATTAATTTGCTTCGTTCTTTATACACCAGTCGAACCTCGGTATCTCGGTGGTGGTGGTGGTGATTATTGTTTTAAGAGGAAGTACAACTAGGCAACCATCCTCTATATAACACTAATCAGAGGGATAAATGGAAGGGATCCGACACTTCGAAAAATGAAGATATCGGTCAAAGAAAGACAAGGGCCACGAAGGGCGTGAAAATGAAAGACTCCCTAGCCCTCGCAAACTTAATAGCGTCGGGGTCGGAAAAGAACAAGAGTTGACCAAGAGAGGTCAAGTGATAAGTGTTCATCACTTGCTCCCCAATAACAATAACTTTAAGCACTATCTCAAAGGGAACTAAAATGCAGAAACAGAATAAACTGAGGCATGAATGCCCATACTACACGGCCTTAAAAGTAAAATAGAAAGGACTATACATAATCGGCCCTAAACAAAAGACAAGGAGGCGACAAAACAAAGACAGAAAGTGAGGAGCCTGGCACAAGTAAATGGAAGCAATGCCAGGACTCAGCTGAGGGCCTCGTGGTCGCCAAACTACGCTCCAAAGTTCATAGCCCTTGGGGCCCCTTTTAGTCACCTCTTACAACAGGCAGGGTATACCGTGGGACAGGGGGACCTCGGTATCTCGTACCTCCATTACTTGAATTTTCAGTATCTCGAAGTAACTGAAATTTCCCGTTCGTTTATCCTATTCTTCACGAGTATTTATTTCCCTGTTACTCGAAATACGGTTACACGAATTGTTCGATTTCTCGAAGCAAACATTTCCTCCATTGAAGCAAAAAGTACACTGTAACTCGAATTTTGTGCAACGTGACTGTGCAATACGGCATTTGTGATTTTTGAGGAACAGTTAAAGAGTAAGGAAGGTTGTACAGTGATACTGGGAGCTAATATGAGGGAGCCGAAAAATTAAAACTTCTAATGATCGGAAAATCGGTGAAGCCTCGTTGTTTCTCGGGCGTGAATTAATTACCGGTCACGTACGAAAGCAACCCCCTCGAAGTTTAAGCACCATTTACGAATCCTGGCTGCGTGGAATTGTCGAGAACTTTCAACTTGAAGGGAGGAAAAGTTAACAGTAACAAACAGAAAAGACTGGCGGATATTTCCGAAGGTGTTAACCGAGGTATGCTTTTTGCTTGTCTACTGCATGTGCTGTGTCCTGTCTTGTTATAAATTACTACAATAAGGGTTATAATTAAAGTGATGCCGTAAAATGGAGTTTGTTTGTATATTTTAAATAGTGTTAAAAATAATATATTCAATTTAAACGCCTTAGATACATATGATTCAATCATGTGCTATACATACTCAAAAACGGTATTCTCTGAATCTCAAAATTTTGATAACTGGAAAAAATTTAGCTCCCTAGATGATTCGAGATATTGAGGTTCCACTGCATGTTTCTTATATTGATTATAATGAAATATGATGCAAATATTTCAACTTAACGTAGAATAGCAAGGGCATTAATATTTCTGAAATGTAGTTTATTATTATTATTATTATTATTATTATTATTATTATTATTATTATTATTATTATTATTATTATTGATGCCCGACTCCTTGGATGAATGTTCAAAGTTGAGTACTTCGATTCAAGGGGTCCCGGGTTCGATTCCCGGTAGGGTCGGTGATTCTTTTTTTGCTAGTTACTTTACGTCGCGCCGACACAGATAGGTCTTTTGGCGACGATGGGACAGGGAAGGGCTAGGAGTGGGAAGGAAGCGACCGTGGCCTTAATTAAGGTACAGCCCCAGCATTTGCCTGGTGTGAAAATGGGAAACCACGGAAAACCATGGTCGGTGATTTTAATCGCGTCTGATGAATTATTCTAGCCCGGAGGCTGAGTATTTGTGTTTGTCTCAACACTCTCCTCTTCATATTCCGACAACACATCACACTGCTAACCACTACAGAAACACGAAATAGTGATTACATCCCTCCACATAAGGTTGGCGTCAGGAAGGGAATCCCGCCATAAAATAGGAAGAAATCCGCTTGTGTGGCACAGTTTGCATCCACCACTCCACATGTGTGGAAAAAGCGATGGAAGAAGATTGATATATATTTCAATTCGTTTTACGTCGCACCGACACAGGTCTTCCCACACAGATTGGTCTTATGGCGACGATGGGACAGGAAAGTCCTGGGAATGGGAAGGAATCGGCCGTGGCCTTAATAAAGGTACAGTCCCAGCATTTGCCTGGTGTGAAAACCGGAAACAACGGAAAACCTTCTTCAGGGCTGCCGACAGTGGTGAACGAACCTACTATCTCCCGAATGCAAGCTTAGAGCTGCGCGTCCGTAACCGCACGGCCAACTCGCCCGGTAAAAGTAGAAGCGCCTGGTTGAATGGCTGGACAAGGAATTAAGTAGAGCATGATTTAACAAAACAAATTTGGAGATGTTATTTCTTTCTTTTTCTAAAATCTAGAAATAGAGAATATGAATGAATAAGAAACAATATTAATGAGCTCGTCAGTTCTAACGATATCAGGTACAAAACTACAAATTACAAGGTAGTTCATTTTATATAGAGAAGAGCATAATTGCTCCTAAGAGGTACAATATTTTACAAGAACAAAATTTGCTCTTACCTGTTACATTACACAGGAGTCTGAGCTCCAAAATACCCTGGTATAGCCTCGCAGAGGCACTGTTTCATTAAATGCACTGCATTTAAAATAGGAAATCCATCGGCTGACCACACTTTAAAGTGTTCATCACTTGCTCCGCAATAACAATAACTTTAAGCACTATCTCAAAGGGAACCAAAATGCAGAAACAGAATAAACAGAGGCATAAATGCCCATACTACACGGCCTTAAAAGTAAAATGGAAAGGGCTATACATAATCGGCCGTAAACAAAAGACAAGGAGGCCACACACCTCCACTCCTTATTTGAACTGCTAAAACCCTAAGTGGGCTAATGGACCAATAATTCGGAGGCAAATCTTATATTACAAGGAGTGAGTAAAGGAGAAATGTTTGATGCAGAGACAAGATTTAAAAAAATTTGAGGTTGAAAACTAGTCATCCTGTGCAAGGTTGAATGGGAAACAGCAGAAGGTCATCACTCTTGCTCCCTTACTTCCCAGTAGGAAATAGAAATAAAGTCTGATAATTCTACCTTAAAACCACTAGTTTACAAAATTACATTAAAAGAAAACAGTGGAAGCTTTCCCCTCGAATTATACGCAGGCGCTATCACATTTCTAGGTAAATTCTGCCATTACCTTGTGTCGTTGGATCTTCCTCAAACAGGATCCGCCCCTGCCTCCTGGGCTCGTATCAAGTCGCACTCCCAACCACTGGAGCAATTCAGATAAGACAGCCCTAAAGTGCCTTGCTTTTATAGTTCCATAAGGGAAAGCTTCCAGAACACTTTTCAGATTGACTGGATTCCTGTACACACCCTCGGATTTAATCGGATAGAGAACATAATTACAAACCTCTGATAGGTAGATTACAATCGAGGAGGAACCAGCTGAAGTGTTGAAAACTTCGGTACAATAAAATAAATCCTCCGAAAAAGTCTACCAATAACAAAAATGAAATATCGTAAGCTCTAGGTTAATTCTTAGTCCGTGAGAGTGCAGTATTATCGATGGTAGAGCCAGCTAACAGTAGAAGATGGAATTCCTTGGTAGTTTACAAGTCCATTGGCATAGATCGCCGTGGAGAAGACGCTCAGTTTAAAAAGCCGGGGAAGGTGTACCCCTGGTACAATTATTATTATTTGTTATAATTTAATTTATTCCAAGGTTATATTATACTATTGTACTTAGGAAGCAAAATTCCCAAGCATTTTGTATTGTGTAGTATAATAGATATTTTATCGGGAGTAAGATAGCACAGTTGTATAGTAATTTGTTTCTTTTTTATTTTAGGTTACTCATGCGTTCACGAAATTTCAGAGGTTTGGGCATCATAAAGGCCGAAAGGGAAGCATACCTTCAAAATGTTAACATTTGTAAACGATTATATCGATACAGTGATGAACTTCTCTCCAGATAGCGAGATTGAAAACAGAGGAGCAAGAAGCCTTAAAATGAGATTGTCAGCTTTTGCCCGAAAGTTGAGGAATGAGCTTGGCCTGTGATCGTATGAGAACTGTTGTCATCTACCTCACAAGGGCATAAGGATGATCCCAAAGTCACACCGTGGATGAATGGTACAAGAGGTCTTTCATCGTCGGAGTGTACTAATGCAATAAAGATATCATGCATTACAACGGCATTGAGAACCGTAAACAGAACGTTCTTATTCTACCATTAAATGTCGTCACCCAGGATGTGAAGAACCTGAGACTCAGCACCGTGTGTTGGGCTACTGCTCCAAGGGTGATCTACAGAGGAACATACGCCATCGCAAGGTGCGTTATTTCACTGCGACGGCCCTGTGGAAGGCGTAATGGGAGGTTCAGGAGGAAACAGCACTGCCTTTCAGAAAATGGATCGACCAAGCGAACGGATATTATCACCATCAACCATCAAGGCCACCATACACAGAAAGACAAGCTAATGAAGTTACATGGAATGGCACACATGGACTTCTATGCTAAGCTACGTTATCCTATGCAATGCGAAGCTAAATTTTATAGATCGCCAAGGAGACGATATTCATAGCTGCAGTTGGCTTTACGCATGCGCACAATCACATCCCGGCATCCAGCAAATAGTCATTTCATGTGAGTGGCTTTCATGAATTACCTCAATACAGAAGCTACTATTTGCTTAATTGTTTCGGTGTTTGTTAATTATCATGGAGGGCAGACAAAAGAAGGAAACACTGATTGAAGAGAAAAATATACTTGTATGTCAAATTATTAAGGATAACCATGAAAAGCAACTGTTGGTAACAAATAAATGAAACTCTGGAAATTGATTGTACGTTCATTTATTGTTGTTAAGTATATGTGTACACTACATTGTATAATTTGAGTACTTCATATTCATTAAAGTGTTGCTGATTCAGACGAAAGTCATTTTAATTCTTCACCATTTCCATACAATTCGTGAATCAAATGATGGAATTCACCACGAAGTATTTTCTAATTTTAAGAATACAAATTATCTCCTCTTTCTTCATCTTCCACACGATAGTGGCCAATATAAGAAGTATCCTGTTCAATTAAACCGCCATCATTAGACGGCTGCCAAGCATAGTTTATCTCATCTCTTCCCTCCAGTCTGCCATTCATTTTGTATCCTTCGAAACCTCCATGTCGCTGCTTATTTTCCAGATAAGTCATATTTCGTGTAGTTGTGTAAGATATATTCTCTCTTTACTAACGATAAAAGATTACGAGATGAAGTCGCAAGATCCTAAGACAACTTACATAAGTGCCACTTTCCCACCGAAGCAATTTTAGCAATTTTACGCAATTGCGTAGGGATGTCTCTTTTGTTTAGAATAAATCAAATAAATAACTGGGACACGTGTCTATAACTCTCCCAGTTAGAAAAAATCACATCTATCTATCAATCCGTCTATCTATATTTGATTAAAATAACGTGAAAAATTAGTTATTTAAAGTTAACCATGTGGAGCTTCACGGAATTACACAGTTCCTGCACAAGATTTGGCCCTTTCAACGGTAACTAATATTAGGTCTTTCTTTGTGCAGCTAGATGGTCACAAAGTGCAGCCGATGAGTGACATAGCACAACACAGCTTGGCATTGCTTAGAATAGCGTAGCGCATCTCATCATAGTTTTCTGTGTGTGGTGGCCTTAAGAAAAATAAATACCTCCTATTTGACACCTCTATATGCTTTGAGGTCAACTCGGAGTGGGCATTGGTGGTGAATGAGGAAAACAGTGCCGTCTACTGCCAATGTATCCCTCATAGTGAGAGCTATAACACAATTATTGGTTACGCATGGGAAGTAAAGGGACTTCATTTCGGAGCCAGGGGAACTTCGTTTAAAGACACGAGTTCCTGTCTCAGGCAGCTGGGTCTTACGTTGATAGATGTACAACATTTTTCATTAAATCTTTAGAAGGATTCGTTGATAATATTAAACACCTTTTATATTCTTGTCATTAGATGATAATAACTCATTATATTTCCATTACATATTTAAAAATATTATATTCTGGATCGTTGTGGCCACCCGCAATTGCGTAGGGATGTCTCTTTTGTTTAGAATAAATCAAATAAATAACTGGGACACGTGTCTATAACTCTCCCAGTTAGAAAAAATCACATCTATCTATCAATCCGTCTATCTATATTTGATTAAAATAACGTGAAAAATTAGTTATTTAAAGTTAACCATGTGGAGCTTCACGGAATTACACAGTTCCTGCACAAGATTTGGCCCTTTCAACGGTAACTAATATTAGGTCTTTCTTTGTGCAGCTAGATGGTCACAAAGTGCAGCCGATGAGTTATCGGATTGTTTGCAGTTAGCCACAATAACCTAAAATTGCTTCGGTGGGAAAGTGGCACTTATGTAAGTTGTCTTAGGATCTTGCGACTTCATCTCGTAATCTTTTATCGTTAGTAAAGAGAGAATATATCTTACACAACTACACGAAATATGACTTATCTGGAAAATAAGCAGCGACATGGAGGTTTCGAAGGATACAAAATGAATGGCAGACTGGAGGGAAGAAACATATCACACATATCACATATCGCGATTGACCTGTCTAATGCATTTGATAGGGTGGATCATGGGAGACCACTGGCAAAAATGAGTGCAATTGGACTAGACAAAAGAGTGACTGAATGGGTTGCTATATTTCTAGAAAATAGATCTCAGAGAATTAGAGTAGGTGAAGCTTTATCTGACCCTGTAATAATTAAGAGGGGAATTCCTCAAGGCAGTATTATCGGACCTTTATGTTTTCTTATATATATAAATGATATGAGTAAAGGAGTGGAATCGGAGGTAAGGCTTTTCGCGGATGATGTTATTCTCTATAGAGTGATAAATAAGTTACAAGATTGTGAGCAACTGCAACGTGACCTCGAAAATGCTGTGAGATGGACAGCAGGCAATGGTATGTTGATAAACGGGGCTAAAAGTCGGGTTGTGAGTTTCACAAATAGGAAAAGTCCTCTCAGTTTTAATTACTGCGTTGATGGGGTGAAAGTTCCTTTTGGGGATCATTGTAAGTATCTAGGTGTTAATATAAGGAAAGATCTTCATTGGGGTAATCACATAAATGGGATTGTAAATAAAGGGTACAGATCTCTGCACATGGTTATGAGGGTGTTTAGGGGTTGTAGTAAGGATGTAAAGGAGAGGGCATGTAAGTCTCTGGTAAGACCCCAACTAGAGTATGGTTCCAGTGTATGGGACCCTCACCAGGATTACCTGATTCAAGAACTGGAAAAAATCCAAAGAAAAGCAGCTCGATTTGTTCTGGGTGATTTCCGACAAAAGAGTAGCGTTACAAGAATGTTGCAATGTTTGGGTTGGGAAGAATTGAGAGAAAGAAGAAGAGCTGCTCGACTAAGTGGTATGTTCCGAGCTGTCAGCGGAGAGATGGCGTGGAATGACATTAGTAGACGAATAAGTTTGAATGGCGTTCATAAAAGTAGGAATGATCACAATATGAAGATAAAGTTGGAATTCAAGAGGACAAACTGGGGCAAATATTCATTTATAGGAAGGGGAGTTAGGGACTGGAATAACTTACCAAGGGAGATGTTCAATAAATTTCCAATTTCTTTAAAATCATTTAGGAAAAGGCTAGGAAAACAACAAATAGGGAATCTGCCACCTGGGCGACTGTCCTAAATGCAGATCAGTATTGATTGATTGATTTTATCGGCGATCTAAGACAAGAAATGGAGGGCTCTCTGCTATGGAAGCTGGAGTTGATCGTCAGAGGAGCAAACTAGTCAGATGGCTATAGATGGATGTCCACGTTTCTATGTCGTTGGGTTAACCCTACTAGGGCGACGTTTTGGTTGTTACTCTGAGGACCAAAGGGGTGGGGGAGGGGGATTCTGAGGCCCATTCTAAAAGCATACGTATTAAACCTAGACTCTACTGACAATTAATCAATAATTTGTAAGAAAAACTTAAGTTTAAAAAACTTGAAATTCTTTTCGCCCGGATATTGATCGCAAACACATAACAATCACGAACAACTTTCTTGTCGAGTCAGCTTTATTCCCGGGCTCATATTTCAATCAGATTAAATTTTTATTGCATCTATCACAGAGTTATCTGTCAAGCAATGTCTCTCATTACCATAATTATCTTTATAATGAACATAATTTGACCTCAAAATTAAATTAACCCGAATATTGGTCGCAAACGCAAATAAACACGAATTTCTACGTCTGAAGAATCAAGAATATTTTGCTCCCCATCGTTCTCTTCTTTCAATATTATGTTTACTTGTTCAACATTAAATTTATTTAAACTCACGTTAATTCACAGCTTATACATCACGTAGGGAACAATACATAAACACTCTATTTTACCTGTAACATTATACGCACACACTAATTACTAACATAATAATAACCATTCTTGGTGCTTCAGTAATCTGGTTGTTGTCATTCTTGATATTATCACCACTGTTGTCATTTTTGTGCATTGTTAGAACCTACTTGGGCAATGTTGACGTGAAAATCTGCAGTACTTATAAGTAGACAAATTGGTCTTCACTTGAACCAAGGGAGGACCTTGCAGGTTTGATTACCATTTTCAAGTAGGAAAACAGCTTCACAATTATTTGGTTTGTTATGGTAGTTAAAGTATGACTCAAATAACTGTGTAAGTTCTTTATAGTCATTGCAAAGTGTTTATCTCATCACAGGAAGCAATTTATTTTCACTGTGGCCCTTGGAGGCCCCCTATTTGTCCTTGTAGGGTTAACATGCTTTACATTCCGCTATATTGGCGAAGCTACATAACATAACTTACTAGTCGCAGAAGAACTCGAGCAGCTAGGACACCCGAGGATCCTTCCTACTGCTTGTGAATTTACCCATAGTAAAAGCAGCAGAAGCAAAGTTTTGCACATAAAAATCAAACTTACGTTGAACCGTTGTGTTCCTTTCTTCCTTTTGTGCTTGTCCTACGTTCATAGTATTTTACCACTGTATTAATCTTCACATTTTATTCTCTTCTCTTTTCCTGCGTTTACCCGGCTTCAATCTTATCCTACGCTACCTGTAACAAGACCGAAGACGAGTCCAGAAGGTTCTTCAATGAGTGTTGAAGCCTGTCATCCTGACGACGCTGAGAAACACAAAAAGACATCTCAGGGGGCTGAGAAGAAATGGATGAAATGGAACTGGAGCTGAAAACGAGAGAATACATTTACAAATATTTGAAGACTTGGAGATTTTCTTGTCATGTTGGTTTTCTTTCTACTTTCCCCCTTCTCACAGCGACCTCTTGTATTTATCGTCTTACTTGCTCTTATTTATGTTGTTCTCTTTTTTTCTATTCGAGTTAACGATTACTAAGAAAGTGATTACAAAGTACTATTTCCGAATGTGCCGGCCCCGCGGTGTAGGGGTAGCGAGCATGCCTCTTACCCGGAGGCCCCGGGTTCGTATTCCCGGCCAGGTCAGGGATTTTTACCTGCATCTGAGGGCTGGTTCTAGGAGCTATCTGACGGAGAGATAATGGGCGAGAACAACGGCCGTGAGGATCCGACGTGCTGACCACACGACAACTCGTAATCTGTAAGCTTTCGGGTTGAGCAGCGGTCGCTTTGTAGGCCACGGCCCCTCGGAGCCCTTGGCCATGTGGGGAAGAGGTATTTCCAAATGTAATGCTGAAGGAATCTCTGCAAGTTGCAGTTATAGCTCTATCCTAACATGACAAATACAGCCTACTTCATGCGAGACTTAACTAATATGACAAGCTGACTAACTTCAAAGCAGCGATCATCTGTCTAATCACATGGATTATGACTAATCACACCTAATGGACTCCCTCTCGTACTACCTAATCGATCAACACACGCTTTCATAGCGCTACTCTATTGGATCTTGTCTAAGCACATGAGAGGTTCCGATGCATTTAGGACTGAACCTTGTTTCTTACCGAAGCTATAACCTCTGATTTTGTTTTCTGAAACATTCAGTACTAGATGCCGTGGCGTTAACGGTTACATTTCTGGACGAGAGCAGCTCTAACACCATTTATGGAGACAATTATTGGCAGCAGCCAAGATACTGAACAGATCGCAGTTAATAACAGTATAATGTTATTTTTGATCAGTTTTATAGGATTAAGAAATTGTAGACCAGTAATATTTGACGTAGATGGAATTCGAAATAAAAATCTAAATTTGTAAATGCCTCCATATTGTAGCTCGTGCTGTAAAATGAATTAATTAATAAACAAAATTTAATGAGACAAAAATGATTTGATAAATATTTTTAGTTGTATTGCACGGTTTTTTTGTGAGAAATAATAAAAGTTATCCGGAGTTATTTGGAAGTTTGTGCAAAAAGTATTAACATCATATATAACCATTATTATTATTATTATTATTCATGAGGTAAAAGTGAACAGAACATAAAAGATAGGGAATAATATTTTACCGAGCGAGTGGCCGTGCGCTTAGGGACATGTAACTATCAGCTCGCATTCGGGAGCTAGTGGGTTCGAACCCAACTATCGGCAACGCTGAAGATAGTTTCCGGTAGTTTCCTATTTTTACAACAGACACATTTGTGGTTGTACCTTAATTAAGGTAACGGTAACTTCCTACTCCTGGCCCTACAATCAATCAATCAATCAATCAATCAATCAATCAATCAATCAATCAATCAATCAATCAATCAATCAATCAAACAATGATCTGATTTAGGGCTGCCGCCCAGGTGGCAGATATCATATCAATAGTTTACCTAAACTTCCCTTATTTTCTTTTCAAAGAAGTAGGAAATTAATCCAACACTTCCATTGATAAATTATTCCAATCCCTCATTCCTTTGTCCTATAAATGAGTATTTGCCTCATTTTGTCCCCTTAAACTCCAAATTTATTTTCATATTTTTTATTATCTTGTCCCATCTTCCCCTTAAGGCCTATCTGTGTCGGTGGGACTTAAAAAGCATATTGTAATAATAATAATAATAATAATAATAATAATAATAATAATAATAATAATAATAATAATAATAATAATAATAACAATAATAATAATAATAATAATAATAATGTTTGTCCAGCCCTTGCCCCGTTTCTCTCTACATGGTCGGGTATGAGGTGAGGTGAATCTGTCGTGGCGGGTTTCTATGACCGAATGCCCTTCCTAACGTCAACCTCATCAGGAGTCGAGATGAAATGAATGACGTGATGTATGATACTAGGAAGGGAGAGGATGAAATCCGGTGCCGGCACGAAGCCTACTCCTGTCGAATAGCACCAAGCGGTCTGCTCAAAGCTTAACGTCCCCATCTGACGGACGAATTACTATCAACTACGTCATATGCCCTCACTCCATATGCGGAGAGGTTTGGAATTTAATCCAGGCTTTCGTCACGCAATCTAGTGATTAGAAATTGTATACCACCGCCTCTTCTACCCTAGCGGCTAACATTGTGATGGTGAAAAATGCTTCGACCAACGGGACTCGAACCGGCTAACCTCGGCGTCAGACCGTTTAGACTTCAACGCGTTAATGATCATGGCCACAAGGCGGGCAATAATAATAATACTAATACTAATAATAATAATTGTTACCGTGTTTTTGTGGTAGTTAGAGGTGAAAGAAGGTGCGGGGTGGTGAACAGGTCTCAAGCTACGAAAGTAAAATTAATTTAAAATTTAACAAGGTTATATTTTCTTTTCAAACTCAGAAATAACAAGAATGGCAGGTATAGAGTAGCAAGGCAACAAAGAGCAACAATAGTATTTACAGGTTTTGGGCTTCGGGCCCCGAACTTCCAATTCTCGAGCAGTTAGCCCGAATTTACATGTACATAAGGTTTAGCAAAGGGGCAGAAAACCCCAATCATGCCCAGGAGTACTTGCTCCGAATTACACAGTAATACCTCCTAGAGGCACGCAGAAACAAATTGCAAAAGAGCGATCCGCTCTCAAAGTTTTAAGCCTATCACAAGGCCACACCTAACTCTACTTTCAAGCTGTCCTCTAAGGACGTGAGCACAGGGGTAAAATACCCAACCTACTGAGGTCTATTAAGCAATAAAAGGATAATTACATGACCTCTAAAATAACAATTTCAGAGGAGGCGATCTGCACTCCTAATGTATTTGTTTCAAAACCTAATTTGGCTCTAGGCCACTGATGCAAGGGCTAATCCCATACTAAAGAGGTGACTTTAGAAAGAAACAAATTTACATAATGTTAAGGAAGAATAGGTTGAGAAAATAAGTTCACCTCAAAACAATATGAGTGGGAGCTCGAGAGGGTTAAGCACTCTCTATCCCAATATGTAGTTTAAAAGATAGAATAGATACAAGTTTATTTACATTTTAAGGAAGGTTACATAATGGAAAAACTTCGGACCCGCCCCGAGAGTTAAACTGCTGAGCAAGCAAGAAAAGAAGTAATTAATCGGCCATTACCTGGTTGTTGACTGCCGCCGAAGAAAGAGGCGCTTCCCGCCCCCTGCTATGTACTTTACACACGAAAAGATGGAACAGAAGTGGAGCAGAGACCCTAAAATCAGCAGTTTATATACTCTCGCGGAAAGTTCGAGGCGTTTTAGGAAGGAAAACACCTGCCCACAATCTTTTATTGGTGGTTAAAGAAAACCCCTACACAAGATGAAGAAGAAACACATCATTGGTGGAAAATTAATTTAAGAAATTCGGGATTGGCTAAATTCAAAACAAGGGGAAAGAAAGGGTTAATATTGCCAACTTAAGCAAAGAACAAACTTTTGAAATTAAATTTTCTCCAAAAAACAGTTCTTTCACTCCGCACTAGGGTGCACTATTGTTGATCTTCAGTAGTGTCCTCTAGAAGAGAAAGTTCACACTTCTTACTACAAGCAAAACAAAAATACGTCGAAAATGACACAGTTCAAAAACTCCAAAATTTCCAGGTAGTGACATCTTCTGAGAAAGTAGAAAATTAATACCGTAGATAAAGTTCAGACTTCCTCCAGCAGAGGAGTTTCAACTGGCGCAAAATTTAAATAAGCGGTGTGGAGGTGTACCGCCCGGTACAATAATAATAATAATAATAATAATAATAATAATAATAATAATAATAATAATATACCGCCTGGAGCACTATCTGGATCTGGGCATTTCTGAACTTAAATACCGCTTTTCAGGAAATTTTGTAGAGCTGTTTTGCTAGGATGTTGAGACAAACATCCAGACAGACAGATTGAAATTGAATTGGAGATATATATTTTTTTTTTACTTTCGCTTATCAAATCCAGGTTATATACAAGGTATGGGACAAAAAGTTCAAGTCTACAGAAAAATTACCGTGTGTATATAATTGTATTTATTGTGTTATTAATCACCAATTAACTGATGAAGGGTTGGTAATGATTAGAGTTTTAAGGGAAATTCCATCTACGAAATTACCCCATCTTAACTCTACGAGTGACAGCCAATATTGTAGACTCACCTATGTAAATTACCGAGCAATGCAACCTGATAGGCTAATCTTGATGTTGTATATGTTGTCCGGAAAAATACTTCATGGCATTTCATGTTCCGGGGCATTATTAGTCCTGGCCTTTCCCCAGTCGGCACCTGATTTAGATTTGGCCTGCTTTACAGAATCATTACATAAATCAAACACTTCGGGGAAGAAAAGGACGGAATTTGTCGGAAGGAAGCAAAATTGGTAACAACCATGTTTAATATAATAGGTTGAGGAAATAATTTGAAGTTGTTATCAAGGTAAGCAAGGTGTTAATGTGAGAGGAGGAAAGAAAATAGAATGCATCAGATTTGCTGACGACGTGGTGGTCATAGCTGAAATTGAGAAAATTATGAATATCTTGCTGGAAATATTGAGCACATCGTGTGAACACTTTGGTATCAAAATTAACAAAAAGAACACTAAAGCAATAATCACGAGTAAGAAGAAAGATTTAACAGCAGAGATAGTTCTCTCAGGTCAAGAAATAGAACAAGTATCTGCATTCAGATATTTAGGAAGCATAATCAGAGTGATTTATATTTTTTGGATGAGGCGAAGAGCAGATCGCAATTGCCAAGGAAGAACACATGAAGCAAAGTGTACTGATGAGGGGGCCGCTGAACATGGGCCTTAAAAGAGGATAGTGAAGTGATTTCTATGGAGCATTGCACTTTGTGTCTCTGAGACTTGGACTTTGAGAAGGGAGAAGAAAGAAGGTTAAAATCTTTTGAAATGTGGAGAAGATAAACCAGCAAGACAAAATTAAGGGATGAAGCAGTATTTGAAAGGATATACGAAGAAAAGACGATAATACCGGAAACCATTCAAAAGAGGAAGAAGAAGTGGTTAGGTCACTATTTACGAAGTAAATGTTTATTAATACAGGCATTGGTGGGGAATTTTGCAGGGAGAAGTATGAGAGGAAGAAAGAGGTAACAGATGATGGACAATGTGAAAATTAATGGAAGATACTGAAAGACTGAAAGAATGGCAGAAGAATGCATGAGAAAACCTGCTGATAGGAAGAGAACCGATGATGATGATGATGATGCTGATGATGATGATGATGACAGCCAGAAGCCCTTCCTGACGACAACTCTGTGGGGGATGTATTTACTATTGATTCTTTCTGTGGTGGTTGTGGTGGTCGTGGCGGTGGTGTTTGGTATCGTTGTCTGCTGCGTGTGTTTATAAGGAGGTAAGCGTTGAGACAAACACAAACATACAGTGGGCGAACTAAATGAATTAACCATATGCAGTTAAAATCCTTGGCTTGGCTCAATGGACACGCCGACACCACCACAACAACAGCTCCTCGTTCAGACGTCGGTGGGACACTAGCGACAGCCAACAACTCTGTCGCCCTCAGTCCAACCACCAAACTCTGACTCACTGAATCTCAGACTGAATCGACCACGGAGACCAACTCTCACTCTAAGTCCAGCACCAACGCTGACTCCACCGCGGAGCCCAACACTGACTATAAGTAGAGGATCTAGAAGAAAGCTGGACCAGAGTTTCGATAGAAGAATTCTGGACCAGCGGCAGCCACTGCGCATGCCCCCCCGTGCGCTTCACTCCCTGAAGGGGCCTCTCACTTGGCAAGGCACGTGCGGGGGGGGGGGGCGCGTCTCGCTGTCAAGGCTACACACACAAGTGTGGAATGTCGCTCCTTGCGGTGGCTTACTAATGCTATGCTTAGGGTGGGGTGGGCGTGATAGGTGACATCACTTGTTTTGGTGCGTAATTGAGTATCTTTTTTACTGAAAGGTATTGTAAGAGCAAAAACAAGTTCACTATTAACCACACTCTTCTAGTAGAGATTAAAAAAAAAAAGATCCTCTATTGAGTGTAATAAAACTGCTTAGCTCAATTATCAAAAAAAAAAATTCTACCCTACTTGCCTATGTGATTACCTCTTGAATTGTTTATGTTGGTGACAGGAAAGACATATTGACAAAAATCATCATGTTAGATATGGTACTAAATTTATATATTTTTTTTTTGCAGAGTTCTTTTTACTTGTTAGGGTGCATGTAGGAAATGTTAACTACACTTACCCAGAGGTCTTTATGTAAGAGGTAAATATTTCTTGAAAGGCAAGGTTCTGTGAGTAGATTTGCTTCTAAAAGTTATTTGCTGGAGTTCCTCTCACTGCTCAAGGTGAGACAGCTACATGTTAAATAATTGCAGCAACTGGATTTGCTTGACAAGGTTACTTGCTGCCCAAAAGGTGAACAGGATATGAGATTTTTTTTGGTATGTTGAAGGTTAGCGAGTAACAACTCTAACCAACTGGTTGGTGATGAGTGAAGGGCAACACAAAAGTGCTTAGTTTAATTAAATAATAAAAATATTTTTCATGACTACTTACCTTTAATTATTTTTCAACAGGATGCACATCTAGCTGTAATTCTTGACGATAGATACACGCATTGTTTACTAACCTTACATCAATAAATGTCATCTATGAAATATCATTGTACTAGGTAAAAAACAAATTAAAAAAAAAACTCGGATAAAGTCTGAAATCAGAGGATGATTAAGACATTCCGTTGTTACGAACGCGATAGTATGAATTTTTACATACGGAATAAAACAAAAACATCTCGCCATTTTTGTTGGATACGTCGGCAACTGTGTATACTCATCGAGGTCAAACAGCTCATACATGAGAGTGTCATGTCTGTGATTTCTTATTATCTTTGTCCAAGATGGCTAACACAAAAAAAATGCATTATGATCTCTGAACTAATAAATTAGTTAGGCAAACACATGATGTGCTATCTCATCAAAAATTATATCGAATATATATGTTTAGCACGGAAGATGAAATAATAAATCGTCTAATGAATCGGTTAGGGGCGCGTGAATTCACCGCAAAGAACAACAGCAAAAGAACTTCAGTGAACAAAGACATCAAACACGACAGTGTTTTAACAAAACAAAAGAACGTGCTGCCACGTAGCTGAAATATTGGTTGACAAACTGTAAAGCATGGTTTCTTTTTAAATAAAATATTTCGAATTATTTCTTAATCAACCTCTGAATTGAGACAGTGTGTGAGTGAAAGCTATAATTTGTCACACCTACACAGGTTGGTGATTTGAGGATAGAACAAATAAAATCTGGTAAAGGATTCAAGGTTATAGCATTTGGATGGTGTAAAAACAAAAAAAAAACAAAAAAAAATATGTGTATGCATATATAGGTTAGGATGAATTATTCAAGCAACTCGAATAATAAGTGGAACATCACACTGTTTTATTTACCTGTTAGTTCAAAATACATGATTAAATTCTTTCTTACATGCTTCACAGTCTTTAATCATTGGATTCGCCCCGTCAAAACCATCAACTTCATCCTGTCCTCTGTAGCAAAAATGTCTGACACATGGGCTGCAGACTGCTATTTCCAGTTTTGCTTTTACATAGTAGGGTAGTTTCTCCCATGCTTCATCTAAATCTTTAGCGGCATATGTTGAGAGAAACCCAGATGGTAAATAGCGAATTAGATGTTGTGGCATTTGAAGTAAACTGCCATGTGTATAGTATGATGTAATAGCCTCACTTACTAATGAGAAATATATTGTACGTAAAGGATCAGGTTTAATACTTGGTGTACAAAGTTCACATTTGCACTGGATGTTACGGTTTCTCTTCTCACCAAACTCATTCTTTACTTGTCGCTCCATGACTGATGACACGCACACACTGTTGCCAACAAAGACAATACCTTAATATTTATTCACACACTTTTTTAAATAGTGTGCTACAGTTTACGTTACGTCACACTGACATGGTGTATACTCCAGTTAGCTTTAAAGTACACTTCTCTTAGCAGTTACCTAGTGTTAAAATAGCGAACTAGAGAGAATAATTTTATGATTGCTAACGAGGAGGATCGAACTTGTACTCATCTAGATGTGAGCGAATTCACTTGCTTTATATAAAAATTTTAATGCTAGGTGTAAGATAATCTCACATTATATTACCAGACGCAACTTTATTGTGTGTAAAATTATTATTTTGTAGACATATGTTTGAACATTCCTTTGTAGTGTATATCTATCCCGGATGTTTTCTGCAAGCAGCTTTCGCATAAACCGGTTAACGCCTTACTTCTTTCGCGGTCATTGCTGGTCATGGTCGTCCTTTGACCACGGTTTCATCAAGGCTACAAAAAAAGAGGATGCGTGATCTCAAGTCCGGTTCGCTACGCAGCTTACTAGCAGATGTTGTACCCTGGCAGGTTTTTTGAAACTAGTTGTTTTTTTCAAATTACATATCACCGTTAGAACAGGTATATATACAGCGATCGCTTGCTGTAGGTACGTTACAGTTTCAAACTGCCTTCGACATGCCGTCCGTCCAAGAAACTCTCTTTGAAAAGCTTCTAGCGTTGAGGGAAATAGTTAGACTAATGGAAATGAGTGAGATAAATAATATAGTAGAAGTTCAAGGCTCATTTGAAAGAGCGATTGTTAACAGAATTCGGCATATGACTAACGAAGAGTTTCGGCTTCTCGTTAGGTTGCATACACGTATTTTGTTACGGCGCGAAAGCCCGAACTTCAATATATTATTTATCCACAAATTTAGTTTTTTTTCGTGCAACGCGATGTTAGCAGAACTAAGAGAGCTAATGGATGATCACGGAAGTGATGGCGATATTTTTGGTGAGTTTTAACTTTTTTCTAAATTTCAAGACTTCGTCTATTGTCGGATAGCGAAAGATTTTAATCTTACATTAACTTTTTCTTTCTATATAGGAGAAGATTAAGAAGTGAGCCTAGAGGAGGAGGAGAATTTAATTTATTTGAACTGTTATAGGTGAGTGCAAAAATATATTTTATTTATCTTGCTTTCTTTTCTGCTCTTAGGAAGATAAACTAATTAAATATAATTTTTTTTACGTCGCACTAACACAGATACGTAAAGGAGTAGGAAAAAGGACAGAATTTAATATTTAAAAAATTACAAGAGGTTAATCTTTAGTTAAATTTTGTTTATTATAATTTATTAAGATACATGATTTACACAAAATGTTTCGAATTAATTATGCAGAGTTGAGGTAGAAATATCTTCTTGCTTGAGGTAATGTCCAACGTTGTCATCAACAAAACAAACAGCACAGTTTCTTGAGCAAGGGAAGTCTGCAACAATAGAGAGAGGACACTATAAGATGGTAAATCTATCACACATTAGAGTAAAAAATTAAAAATATATTATACTAGCGTACTTACTATTGAATTTTTTTTTTAGAATACATATTCCTTCGGAATCCATGAATTATGCGTGGCGTCGAATCCTAGCCACGATACGAAAACTTTGTCGTTCTTTCTTTTTAAAATTTTATCAATGAGGTATATTTTAGGATGTTTTGTCTTCTGCAGTTCTTGTTCATAGAACGCACCAAATATTGGTTTATTTTGATAGTCGTGAAGCAAGTAAGTTCTCGGTGATGTTTCTTTTACTTTTCTTACAGTAAATAATTCATTACTCCAATTAGGAGTATAGCCCTTTGTAAAATATCGCTTAATTTTACTTATTCGTACTGTGTCACCTACTTTAAATTTTGGTGGATAAGGTGACTTCTTTTTCTTCATTTCCCGTAATTTGTACACAGTAGCAAGTTGTTGTAGATTGTTTGTGACGTCTATAGGTTTCATACCAATCGTACGATGTTTTCGATTATTATATTCATCTAATAGTTTTGGTAGCATGCGAAGCCAGTGGTATGATCCGCACGCCGAGAACTTCCTCCACATCCACTGCTTCAGTGTTCGATTGAAGCGTTCAACTACGCTTGCCTTCAAGCTGCTCCCTGTCGAATAGTGCTTAATTTTTCTTATTGTAATCCACTGTTGAAAAATCTTATTATAAAATTCTTTTCCCCTGTCAGTTTGCAGATGTTTTGGATAGCGTTTACATTTTGAATAGATGCGTTCCATATTCTCCACTACTTCGTTTCCTGTTTTTGTTTTAAGTGGAACTGCCCAGGCATACTTTGAATAAACATCAATAACAGTTAACATGTATTTATATCCACTATTAACTTTCGAAAACAGAGACATATCAACAAGATCCGCTTGATGTAAATCATCTCTCCCCCGGCTAATAACGCTCCGTCTTTCAAAATTCTTTCGCACTGGAGCGTGGAGTTCTTTCGCTATTTCTTCTCTGATATTGTTCATAAAGTATAGGTAAAAGAATTCGTTCTGTGTCGTCTATTCGTTTCTTGAATCGCAGTCGATCTATAGCCAGTTGTTGCCAGTTGCTTCTTCTGTCTTCACATCCAATTTCATAGATTACTGAAATATCCTTTGAGAATCTAACCGCTTTAAATATATTTGCGAACGGAAGTTCGTCCCACCGCGCAGTGTTCATTTATTCGATGTACCTCGACTTTCGAAGTTCTTCTTCGATTGACAAGATTTCGTTTTCGTGTGACGAATGACCAGCACTTCTAGATGCTATTAACTTTTTCAGTCTCTCCACTAGACTGTTTGGATCATTCCAGTGAACTAATTCGATCTTCTTTCTTTGTTCATTTTTCCACTTGGCTACTTTTGATCCTCTTCCTGTACGTTTGTATTTGTGTACACTTACAAATTTTGGTGTGCTCCTTCCTTTTTTCACTTTTGCATCTTCTACTAATGGCTTGATAATTTTTTGAAATTTGAGCGATTTCGTGCCTCTCATTGGCTTGCCTGCGTCATACTGTTTCCTGTGCACGTTAGTGTAATTTAATATATGACTGTAAGCTGACAGATCCTTATCATCATACAACTGTGCGTCCGGATCTTTCTGAAATATTAATTCAAGGAGACCTTCAGTTAAAGGATAGTTAAAATTGTCAATTATAAGATTGTTATCGCGAAACAGTACTTTTTTACTCCCTAAATAGTGTTCTCCATGAACTACTCGAACCCCGAATATTCTATCAACTTTGTGTCTCAATTGTGGGTTAAGATAATTTTGCAGGAGAGTTGTAACCTTTCTGTCCAGAGTTTCTTCTTCTTCTGATTCTTCTTCTTCCTCATCACTTATATAACTATTTAATTTTCGATTTTTCTTTGCAATTAATCCATTCGAGTTAACTGTAAGCTGCTGTAGTTTATTTAATGGTGCAGTTATTGGTTTAAATGTTTCTTCTAACTTTAGTTGGTTTAAAGCCATATCTGCTTTAAGAGAGTTATATTTTTTTTTTACATCTTTTCTTAATTTTGCTAGTTTGTCCTTTACACGACTTTTTTCCACTATGTTCGCCTGCATTTTTTAAACTGAAGCGTAACGTCTATTGTTTTACTCATATATAGTATATTCAAAGAGTATATGGAGCGGAAGATCGTTAGTATTCCATTGTTCTGGGTCTTTTAGGCGGAATTGTATTTCATCACCTTCCTTTACAGCAATTGGTGTACCTACTTCTAATTCGATTGGATTGTTCACGTGATTAATCATCGCATATACCAGAGAACCACGTGTACTTGTTAACGGTGTAAGTGTACCTGTGTAGGGAAGCTTATACATAAGACGAGAGTTTTGTAGCATATATATTGGTGACTGATTTGACGGTAGACTGTTAATTTGAAAAAGAGCTTTTCTTGGTTTTTTGTGCAGTTCCTTTTTCATCACTTCAAACTCTTCTTTTGCAGTAGCAAACGTTTCTAAATACTGTTTGTTAACAACATCTTGCTCGTGGATAGGTGAATCAACATTTGTAATTCGTTTGTTCTTCATATTTAATTCTCCGTTAGATTCTACTGGTAGAGAATTTTTCTGAAGTTTAGATATGACAAGTTTTAACTCGTCAACTTCTCTCCGCGCAGCTGCATACTGTTCTACAAAGACTTTATTTGCAACATCTTTCTCATTTAACGGATTATGTACGTTAGTAATTCGCTTATTTTCCATACTCAAAGTACCACCCCCATCAACGTTTAGTTTCTGTTGATTGCTTATTTCATTCTTCAGTTTTTCGAGTTCTTCACGCGCTGCTGAATGTTTTTCTAGGTATGCTTTATTAATCGCATCCGTCGAATGAATAGGTTTACCGATGTTTGTTACTCGTTTATTTTGCATATCTATCGATCCATCGTCATTCACTTGTAGTAGTCTACCTTTTGTATGCTTTTCTAAAAATAAAAGCGAAATTGCATCTTGTTCCTCTTCAGGATCTGCCACACCCGATATTCTCTTGTTGTTCATGTTGAGGTTATTGTCAGTTACAGGAAGGTGATCATCCACAATATCACGTAAAAGAGAATCAACATATTCTATGCGTGCAGAAACGTCGTTAACTCGTTTCTCTAAATTTCTCTGCACATGGTTAGTGTGCGTACGCATTGTGTCAAGCGAAACTGCTTCGTTTCCATTCATCGCAGGAGCTATTCCTTTCAGCCTTTTGTTCTTAAAATCAACTGCATCCTCTTCTAGTTCACATATGTCATGTATTTCATTTTTAAGATCTAAAATGTCACGTTGTATTTCTTCTTTATTAATACTGTCCTTAACGGTTTTTAACACATAATTTTTATTACAAGCATCCTCCATGTTTATAGGATTGCCGACGTTCTTTAAACGTTTACCATGAATACTTAAGTTTCCGTCAGATGTTGATGTTACGTAATTTGTATTAACCATCATTTTTTCATCTACATATGATTTAGTAGCAATATCATGACGTGATGATGGTCGCGTTACATACACGTTACTGGTTCTGTTGTTTGATGCCATCGTGATGTTCTTTCTCTACTCAACAATTCGAAAATGAGTTCGTTAATGTATACACTCTCGTATTTATATCACATAAAATATATCGAATCCATTTCGATATCGACCTTTGCTTATTTCGCTATCCTTATCGATAACGAGAAAGCTGAATTTCGACTGTGACCAACAACGATAACATAAATCAGTGAACTGGTTGTAACTCATATCGGTGTTCACGTGATCGTCGTAGACATGCCGAAGATTTCTTGCATCTTGTTTAAACAGAATAATGAAATTAGCGTTGTCTCTAATAAGTTGTTTGGGAATGCAGGAATAGGTCTGACATAAGTAAAAAACATCCACGATATGGTGTCGACCTCTACTAAAGTAGTCTTTCATGTGCTGCTGTTTGTCGCTTGCTACATCGTCAAAAATAAACACGGAATTTCTTTGAGCTTTTTCTGGCGGTATTACTTGCTCACGATCAGAGTAAAACTCGCATTTTATTTCTTTAATAGATTTTAAAAGCTTCTCTAGCTCAATATATTTCTTCTGCGACAATGATTTTGAGTAAACATACACATTCTCAAAACGTAACCCGTTCGGTTGCAATAACAAATTAATCATTACATTAGTCTTCCCTGCATTCGATGGTCCGCATATGAGACAGCGTATTGTGTCCGGCAACAGTTTACTATGTTTATTTTTCTTTCCTACTGAACGTTTTGTGTCGTTCAGATTTGCAACAGGTAAAGATATCGATTGTTTTATTGTCTTCACCATCACTTTCTTTTGATGTTGATAATTTTCAACGATCGAGTGCACAGTGGATTTCTTTTTTCTCAAAGTTATTGTTGATTACTAAATAAACACGAACTTTTTTTTACCTTCTTTTTACTTATCTAGTTCCAAAATGGTTCGTGCATCACACTACACGTAGTATTAAGAAGTGCTGGAAGAGCTGTCCTGTTATAGTGATCTAATACTATGTTGCCAACTTCACAACCTCTCATATACCGACAAGAAGGCGACCATTTTCTATGTTCTGTTAACGGGTCATCATCTTTATCCCACGAAAATAATTCGATTCCGCAAAAAATACATTTAACTGCGTCTAGGTATCCCGTGAAGTAAAATCCAGCTTTAGCTAAACTTAAGGGGTCTATCCACGGTACACGCCATCTAGCGAAAGTCCTTATCCGATCTACCTCAGATTTTAAATTTAACGGACGAGGAATGTACGCCATGTCGCTGTAAAATGAGGAGAGCAGAAAAATATCTCTCTTATATATATCTTTCTACCTTTCAGAAAAAAAAGAAAAAAAATAAACTTACATACATTTTTAGTACTCAACAGTTGCACATCGTGTAAAAATGTAATTCGTATATAACATCACACTTGATAGCAGGAGCTCTTATTTGAGTATGCTGCGTCGAAGACGCAACGTTGTAGCAGCTCCATGTAAACGAGTAGGGAAAGGAGGAATAATAGGCAAAGTTCTTAATAAAGCTATAGATAATTTACCAGTAGAATTGCACATACCAGGTTATGAATTCTGTGGACCTGGGACAAAGTTAGAAAAACGACTTAAGCGTGGTGATCAAGGAATAAATCCGTTAGATAAGGCATGTAAAGAACACGATATCGCTTACGCTACATACAAAGACCAGAACAGAAGGAAAGAAGCAGATGAAATCTTAGCCTCTAAGGCTTGGTCTCGTGTAAACTCTCAGGACGCATCATTAGGAGAAAGAGCAGCTGCACTAGCAGTTACGGGAATTATGAAAGCGAAAACTAAAGTAGGTGGTGGTAGACGAAGAAGAAAATCAAAACATCGAAGAGAACGAGTAAAACCAAAAAAAAGACAACATGCTGTAAAAAAAAAAAGAAAGGTGGTTTTCTTCCACTCCTTCCGATATTTGCAGCCTTGTCGGGCTTGGGCGGTCTAGCAAGTGGAGCTGCGGGCATAGCATCGGCTGTAAACAAGGCGAAAGCCGCACAGGAAGAATTAAAAGAAATGAAGCGCCACAATCGAATGCTAGAAGCGATGCGTGGGAAAGGGCTTTCTACTCGAAACAAAGGAAAGGGCATTTACTTAAATCCTCCAGCATACAAAAGATAATGGAAGGTCTGCCGAATAGAGCATTAACTAACATAGATCTGTATCGTTACGCATATCGTTTAAAAATTCCCTACTTCAGAGGTGTGTTTATGCGAGATACGTTACCGAAAATTTCTCGTAAAAATGAGAGTTGTATTTTGAATTTAGATCCGATAAGTAAATCTGGTTCGCACTGGGTTGCGTTCAGTAAACGAGGTGCGTATGTCTACTACTTCGATAGTTTTGGTAATTTACGTCCCCCAAAAGAGGTATTAGAATATTTAAGAAACTGTTACATTCGATATAATTTTCATTCTTATCAAACTTTTAATTCATCAATTTGTGGTCATCTGTGTTTACTATTTTTATACTGTATAAATAAAGCAAGACCTTAGTATTTGTGTTCAGTGTGCACGATGCCGTATGAAAGACGGATTACACTCGAGGGTAGAGGCTCGAAGATTGATGTAGTATTAGAAACTCCGATTTATTTGAATAGAGCCTCTTTCTATGAAATAGGTCTTGCCGCACTATTTACATCTAATAGTATTCGTAATGTCACTAGTAAAAATAATAAGTTTGCTATATATTTGAATGGTAAAAAAATTCTTTTGAGTGTAGCAGAAGGCATTTATGAATTCGAAGATCTTGTTGCAAAAATAGAAAGTTTGCTAACTATTAAAAATGTGAAACTATTTCTGCGGGAGTACACTCCAAAACTTAGTTTTTTTATCTCGACTATTAACAACAAACCTACTATGCATTCCCCGTTTGACATTGATTTCAATGTACCGAACAGTGTTGGCACTAGCTTAGGTTATCTGTTAAATGTATATGAGAAATATGCTAACCATGAATCACAGCTGAATGAAATAGGTAACGTAATCGTTAATAGCACAAATAACCAGATTGGTATTAAAATGAAGGGAGACAAAACAACTGTACTCACATTACCGGAAGGTAGTTACACTTTTTCGGAAATAGGAGCTCTAGTTCAAGAAGCAATAATTAACAACTTTCCTATTCTCGAAGAGGAGAATGACCCTCTAGATGGAGATAGTAAACTTATTACTATTACTTACGAAAAGACCTATCTTCGCTGTAAAATGTCCTCCAACCTAGACGTAGACTTTGATGTTTCCGATTCAATTGCTGATTTGTTAGGATTTTCACGCCGAAAATATGATGCTAATAAATTACATATTTCAGGAGAGATTATTAAAATTAATAACGTGAACTCGATTCGTGTATGTTGTAATCTCGTGTTAGGTTCCGGTTCCTACCTCAACGGTAAACAAACACATTCGTTATACAATTTTAAACCGCTTGTTCCAGCAGGCTATCCTATCGTAGTTCAACCGTCAACTATAAGCTTCTTACCGGTAAACACTAGTGTTATTCAACATATATCTGTCGTACTCGAAGATCAGTTCGAAAACCCAATCGACTTACAAAATGAGGATGTAACAGTAGAGTTAATTATTCGTCCAGTAAAAATACAGTAATCATATATAACATAAAGCGTACACTTATGTACTATCATTCGAGTAAGGAACAGTTGATCACCAACATCATGGTAGTAATTTACAACAACCAGTCAAAAAACCGAGGATTAAAAGAGGCAGCAGCTAGAGTAGTAAAATATAGAGTAAAGCTAAAAAAACAATCTCATCGTGTACGCGACAAGAAAAAATTAACCTCAAACAATAAAGACTTTTTACAATCGCTAGGCTACCGACTACTATAAGTTCTATTTCTCCTACAGAAACTACTTTACTCTCTTTTCGTGTGCGTAATCAAGGTAACATTACTCTCTTTTTGTGTGAAATCACTTTACAATGCTACCGACTGCCCCCCCTAGGATAAAGCATATAAATTCTAATTCTCTACGAAAAACTACTTTAGTCTCTTTTTGTGTACAATCACGCTAACATCAAGGAGAAATATGTTCAACGTAACGGACAAAGTTATATTTGACAACAGAGTTGCTAGGCGGGAAGTAAGGAGCTATCATCCATATGCTGGCACGAAATATGAAAACAACGATGAAATTCGAGTTCCTGTACACAACCAAGAACATATATTTTTACCCTCTGAAGCTGATGTTCACATCGAAGGTGAAATAGTTAGATCAAGCGCAGATAATACACCTTCAGCTACAGCCGTTCCCGATCAAAACTTTGCAGCAAATCTCTTCGATGAAATGCGTATTGAATTGAATGGGAAAGAGATTGAAAGAACACGACGTGTAGGCACGACTAGTGCTATAAAAACTTTCGCCTCTTATTCTAAAAATGAAATGTTAGCGCTGCAAAATGCTGGCTATTTTCCATCAATTTCTACACCACCAAACGAAGCTAATATTATCCACGCGACTACAAAGCTGTTCCATGCAATTATCCCACTGAGTCTTCTTTGCGGATTATTTGAAGACTACAGGAAACCATTCATAAACTGTAAACTTGAATTTATCTTTATTCGTTCTAGAGATGACAAATGTGCACTGTTTTCAGCCAACGCGGAAGATACAGCTAAAGTCAAAGTACGAAAAATGTATATAAAGCTACCAACTCTAATACTGTCCGACGAGGAAGAAGTTAAACGCATAAAGTTAATCCAAAAAAATCCTTCTATTCCTGTAGCATTTCGATCGTGGAGTTATCACGAGTTACCTACTATTCCAAATTCAACGAAAATTAATTGGACTGTTATGACTACGTCACAAATAGAAAAACCGAGAGTTTTTATGCTTGCTTTCCAAACCGATCGTAAGAAAATTAATGTTTCTTCTTCTCTGTTCGATCACTGTAATATTCGATCCGTTGGTGTATTCTTAAATTCAAACTTTTATCCCTATGAAAAGGCTGTAGCTAATTTTAACAATGGCGACTACAGTGAATTGTATGATATGTTCATCAAGTTTCGTAATGCGTACTATCAGCTTGATGATAATCGTTCCGAACCGAACATATCACGAAGTGAATTTCACTCGCATTGTCCTATTGTTGTTGTTAATTGCATGGAACAGGTTGAATCGATAAAATCTTCCTCTGTAGATGTTCGCGTTGAAATTGAAACAAACGAACCTATTCCAGCCAACACTACTCTGCATTGCATTATTATTCACGATCGCATAATAAATTATAAACCACTAACGAATGAAGTATTTTTCTTCCAATAATCTTGCGCGAGTTTTTCTTCCTTTTTTTTCTTTCTAATAGTGTATATAAACGAGAGAGTGAAGATTCTCTGCTTCAGTTCTTCGATATCAAGCACACCATGAGTGCAAAACCCAGAGGAGTGATAGTTGACATTCAGAGGTTACCTACTGGAGGTTACGAGATAGCCTGTTGTAATATAGATTCGTCTACAAATGTGTTATCTACTGCTCTATTAGATATGAGTGTACCTAATTTAGATTTCACGCTTACGTCGTTTTTCAATCTTCTCAGTGAACAACAATACCAATATCTGGTTGTGTGCAACTGTGTTAATGAGTTACGTCTATTAGCACTGCAAGAGTATCCTCGTACATGCATAATTGACTTGAACACTATAGAAGGTGTACCTGATTTAAGAACAATGCGTAACGAGTGTTTCCCTGTTGAGTGCCCGCGCCATTTACCACATGTTGCAAGACATTCAGGCAGCTGTGCTATGTTCAACGTTCACGCAGTTCATAGTTGGCTAAAATCGTCAGATGGTGTGATGAGAATAGTGTGTTCAGTGATAAACAAATTTAAGAAAGAAGGTGTGAGCAGATTCAATAAATTTGAGTGGACTTTCTTCCCTGAAAACATATTATCTATTTACGAACAACATCAGTTAAGTGCGCTCTGGCAGTATCTACCAGATCATCTGAAGGCGAACTTACACCAGGCTTGTCAGGATTCAGGAGCTAACAACAACGACATCGTGCGAGCTTGATATCGGCTACTAATACATCAATTATTAAGGTGAAAAAAAAGATATAATACCATCCTTTTTCCTTGCTTGTTTTTTCGGTTTTATTCTGCTTCTAACTAATTTATTTATTTTTTCTCCTCTGCAGGTGTCTCCTCATAGTGGGATCAACAACAACAACAACAACGTCTGAGCTTGATATTAGATACTATTTCATCAATTATTAAGGTAAAGAAAAAAAAATAGTTTCCTTTTTTTTCTTTCTTGCTTGCTTTTTCTGTTTTATGCTGCTATCAACTAATTGTTCTTTCTTTTTTTCCCCTCTGCAGGACTCTCCTCTGGTAGCGGTCGAAGATTCAGTCTCTGCAGATCTCTCCTCGTGGTTGCAGTTACAAATTCAATCAGAAGTTTATATTTTGAAAAACCTCTGTAGTTTCCTATTCAATAAACTTGATTGTAAAAAAGAAATATGTTCTCTTTTTTTTTTCATTCTCCTACTCCTACTTTAGTTAAGAGTACAAGGAATAAAAGGAGAGGCTGCGCAGGATAGTTTGAAAGAAAATCAACTTTTTGATCATCTAGTGTAGAGTTTTTTATTTTTTTCGAGAAAGAAAAAAGATTAAATAAAGGTTTACAATGCACTTTAATATATAAATGATAGAAAATTAACTTACAGTTCAATACTAGTTAGTACAATAGTATACAATGTACTTAAACAGCGAGTGTAATTGTATAAGATTCCTTTTTTTTTTTCATAATTAAATAATTATAATAATAGTATGCAATGTACTTTAAAAGTATAAATACAGTACAATACATTGAATAAAAGAAACAGCGAGTGAAATGTTTATCTAGTTTGAAATTCTATAAGCTTACATTTTTTTTCATTAATTACAGAATGAAACAAAAGTTTCTCTAAAATAAAAATGATTAAAGTAATCATAGGAGCTTCTCCTCTTATTACTTAATATTCACCTTCAGAGAAAATTACATTATTTTACATACAGAGGGGTAAACTGATGACAAAGTGGAGGAGGTGTTCACAAAAAAAGCAAACCTACTTTGCAAGATAGCTATACATTAGTTATACTTCTTTTCTCTGCAAGACTGTAATGTCCAAATGGTAATGTATTAATTTTGTTATCTGTGATGTACCTTTTGTCATCATTAGCTGTGAGTGCTAGTTTGTATTGACGAACCGTGAACACAGAATGAGAATTGGAAGTAATGCACACTTGTAGTTTGGTCACTTGTTCACCTTCATACAGACAACGTCTATACTGATCAATTGTAAGGTGATCGACAACATTTTTTTTGACACCCTTAGCTTTACATGTAGGTTTCTCTTTTTCACACAACTTAATAGCATACATCTTTGGTCTCAAACCTACAAATTCTTCAACAATACTTCCACCGTTTTCATCCTTCATCAAACCTATTTCACCTGAATTTTTTCTTTCAATTTGGAAAGGATTATTTTCATCATAATTTCCTGTATCAAACAAAACTGAATTTTCCTTCATAAACTCATAGATATCAAATGAAAAATTGTATATTAAACTGTCGGTGTCAGTGTAGAGTAGTTGTGAGTTTGATTCTGTGTTTCTCAAAATAACGTTGTAGTGAAAATCGTTCATTTTCATTTTTGACAAATCTAAAATTGTAGCACCGAGGTAAACCGGTTGATTGTGATGAATTTGAAGTTTCTTCATTTCGATAACCATACACTGTTCGTCTACTATAATACGACGTTTGAAGTTTGCTCTTGAGATCAACGTACCAGCACCATAACGTCCCTTCCACTGTGTGACCCATCTGACGTCGCGCAGCTTCCTTACGTTCATTAATGAACGCCCAAAAATTGCGTTATTCATTAATTTATAGAAACTTTTCTCGAACTCATTTTTTGCTAACTTTCGTTTCTCTGTGTTCAAATCAATGTAGCATTTTAACCATGCGCTCTGATTAAACTGAATCGCTCTGTAAATGTGAGCTACTTTCATACCTAACTCTACACACTGTTTTAATAGCCTATAATGAAGAACATACCGTTCCTTGTTGTAAAGAGTGCTCATTAGTTTCGTAGATTTTTCAGGACACAATGGATAATCGGCATGTTTATCATGAAGTTCTAGCGGGTAGATTAAATCAACTTCTACCATAAACCCAACATCTGCTTCATCTCCTACATTCATAATGTCTAAATTCTCAACGTTTTCGACCCATTGAAAGCCGCCCGTTGGAAGAAACTGTTGCATAGCGAATCCATACAAATTGTTCACGTCAAAGTACATTATGTATGATTCCGGTTTGGACTCATCGTATGTTAACATGTACTTGTTATTTGCTACTGCATGCCGCGTAACGCATTGCACATTACCACCGCGTATGGAGCGTTCGAAAAACTGCAGCATGTCGATATCCTGAAGTAATTCTAGCTGGACAGCTGTTATTTTCTTCATAGCACTCCATGCCATAGACGGTACCGTGTAGAAATGAGCGGCATCAATACCATATGTCTCTTTTCCACTCAATCTAAAGTTTTCAAATACATCGGCCAAGAGTAAAGTATCGATTTTCAAGTAAAGATCAGAATATTCACCCAACGATTTACAGTTAAACTTATTCCAAATAAGCTGAGCAAACGCGTAGTTTTCTTCCGAAACAGTTTCACCCTTTAAAGAGCTAAAGAATGAACTCCTTGACGGTAAACTAGTGTCGTCTAACACCTCCATACTAGTAACATATTCGTATGGAAATATCCCTTTCCGAGAAGCGAGTTTAAACTGTAAATCATCGGTGAAATACCGTCTCGTTACAAGCTTTGACTCGTCACTAAGTAATAGCGACATTTTGTCCAGCGAAAAAGGAATAAAGTTGTAAGTGTCTATAAATCTTAGTTCAACACACTGTCTTTGGTTATAACGTATAAAGTTTGAAAATCCTTTGTATCGTTCCATGTTCACTGCTAATAGTTTAATGTTCGTTCTGAGATTTGTCACAACATCCCCTCCCTTCCTATGCAGTTCTCTAATTATGAAATGACCATCATAGGCTGTCAAATTATGGAATGCTACCGGCAAGATAGAAATTTTACGATACTGTAAGTTACACAATTGATGTGCTGATCCCCTGTAAACACCCGTTAAATGACAATGATCGCGAACTTTAATTTCATTATCTGCAATTTCCTTCTCACATATGTGACATAATGTAGACGAAAGAAATTCATTTTCTTGCTCAACAGTTAATGCTAACATTGGTTTCGTATCAAAATAATAGGGCGCAAGCGTGTCCACCAAGTTATACATCTCATCTACGAACCATTTTACACAATCACTACCTCGATAGAGTTTGAAAGAGCACAAATCTCTGTCAAAACTACAGTGTAAATAATATGCTACGCTGTATGGCACATGTTCGTGAATTGGAGTTGAATGTGAGGTGACATCACTTGGAAAACAAGTAGACACAGGTTTCAGTATGCATTCTGTGTCAGCATACACAATAAAAGGCACTGGCTCTTTAACCTTATACTCGGTAAAGTACACTAGCCGTTCGCTATCCGAAGGCATTATACTTTTGCCCACCGGAAATTGTATACAGTTATTAGTATGCAAAGCTAATTTTTCCTTATTAGAAAAGTAAGACAAACACCGTCTGCAAATATAAATTCTATTATGGTTCTTCGTAAGAGATGAGCGCACAAGACGTGGAAGATTCTTAATCAAACAAAAGTGATACTTCTCACTGTCGCCAATCTGAAGCATTAGAAGATCTACGATCTTTTCACACGTTTTATGTGAAATGTACAAAGGTACAAGAGTAAACTCTTTTTTGTCATCATTCCGTCCTATGCACACCCAGTTGTTCTCGTCATACTGCGCTCCGAATACATTCACGGAGATTTCGTTTTGATCTTCAAATTTTCTCATGTATCTCATTTCCATCGGGATTGGTATGTCTTTTAAATTTAAAATTGCATTATAATGTGGATAAGAAGAAATGCGATCTACATGATGTTTAGCTGGAACTAAGCCAGCAACTACACTCCACGCAAAGCAAGCATCTCGTGTGTTCCGCAGATTAATAACTGCTTTCTTGTTTCGAATTGCTGTAGGCAACGTTAGACTAGTTGGCGACTTGCCCACGTGAAAACCTACATTTTTATTAATGTTTATCCGCAATTCGCGAATTCGTAGCAGAGACCATCCCGAATCACGAGCCTCGAACTCTGATAATTTTTTCAGAATCGGTCTCGTTACATGTTCGTTGTACCATTCTCTTAAATTAGTACCGTCAGTAATTTCAGCGTTCCTTGTATGAAAATAATTGTTATCGATTTTCTCGTGACGGACATGTTGTGTGCAGAGAACGGTATTTACTTTTAATGCTTGTGTCTTGAGTGCTTCCTTCACGTATTTATTAAACCACACGTAAGATTTATCTAGGAACTCTTCGGGGAGTAAGAAATCATTGTTAACGTTTACCACCGCTAGTGTGTACACTCTGCGCCGAAAAGCTTCCTCGATTTGTTTACACTGGAAAGCAGACAAATCTTCTATCTGAAAAGTTAGTCCATTAACAGCGCGAGCGTGAAAATAAATTTCTAACATCTGATTACGCATTTCCTCTAGCTCGTTAAGATTTTCAATCAGCTTGAACTGAGCTTCTTCTCGCTCGTCGCTAGGTTCGAACCGATATGAAATTAGTATTGATCCATTTACCTCCCTCATAAACGCGCGAATGCGTTCAAACGCTCTATCGAAATGAGTTTGCATTCTACCCGCATCTTCATCTGTCTGTAAATTAATGTCTAGTTTCCTACGTTTGCTGCTCGACTCCATGACTACAAAAAAAAATTACGATTTGGTGCTAAATTTTTCAGCAATCTCAAGACAAGTCCAGCAGTTGCTGTAGCAACGACTTATCAAGAATGTACAATCCGTCATTACACAGTATAACCATCGAGCTAGGTCACTACCTTCTGCATCGCGTGAACAGTGTACAGCTTCGCTAGGAAACTCCTCCTGAAGCTTCCCTAGCAATGTATTACGGTAATAGGAAATGTTATTTGAATTTTGTGACGAAAAGGAAAATTCAATTTTATAAATTTCTTCGAATGTATTATAGCCAAGAAATAAAAGAAAATGTTCATTACTTGAAAGTTCACTCAAAAGAAATCGCACTACAGCAGCTGTCACTTCCTGCTGGCTTTCGTAAGCTTTACTCAGGTTCGTCACATATACTGTATAACTGAAAAGAGAACCCCCTCTGTTCCATAGTTCAATACAATTAGCACTCACTTCTTGTTCTTGTTGTGCGCTCAGTTGTCCCGCTTCATCTTCAACAGGCTGTGAAGTAGCGACCACATCCTCCTCTCGATGTACTTGAAGACGACGACTCTGTATGCTTGGATATGCTTGATGTTCAGTTCCTGGTTTAATCTCAACTTTCTTCCACTTCATCATATTACCACCTCGGACCTGAAAAGACAACACCACATACTATTTTCAATTAACAAAACAATTATGCGAATACGGCGAAAAAAAAAATTTACATTAAGAACGAAAATACTCTCTGCATACTTACTTAGTTAAAATAGATGTCGTAACTGATGACATTCTACTGTAGGAAGCACACTTGATGGTAGCCCCTCTCCATGCCTCTGTACATCATTTTCAAGTTGTTTTTTAAAGAATTTATTTCTTCTATTTCTTCTGCTGTAAGTTTTGAGAATTGCGCCGGCAGGAAAACACTCACAGTCTCCTCATCTTCCCCTTCTATATCAACGATTATTTTCCTCCCAAATCTTGTTTCTACCGCTCTCAGCGCTTTAACCTTAAATGGATGGTTAAGTTGCAACTCACTTAACTTTCTATTATGATATTGTGGTGCCTTGGCAATTTTGTTTAATTTCATTAACATATCCATTCTGTTGAAACTGTTATATCTTTTTAAAATTAACAAACTAAATAAACTTACACTTACTGAAGAGGAAAGAAAAGTAGTAGTAGTAGTAGAGAACTCTTCCAACTAGATGATAGTTTTCATGTTGCGCTCTGCTCCTTAAATACTCCCTGCCACCACCTTCACTCCTCACCAGTAGGTTGGACTTGACACTAGTTCACCTTCACTCAAAATTACAACCTACAAAAAACATCCTGTTCATGACAGAGATAACCTTCAACAAGTTAGAAAGCGGATCTTGCCTAGTAACAGCTGCACTGTAGCACTCCTTAGTGTTTCCCCCTCACCCCTCTAGTAAGAGAGGAGTGAGGGATCATTTTTTTTTTACATAAACTAACATCCTGTTCAGCTTTCACCAGCAAGTGACCTATTAAAGCAAATCCAGTTGCCACATAGTTACTGTACCTTGGACACAAGAGTAACCTTTCAAGAAAATTAATTACCTCTTACATAAAGACCTCTGAGTGTGTTGTCCTCATTCTACATGTGGTTGACCCCCTTAGCCAGTGAAAGCTACTCCAGCAAAATCCAGTCACAGCACCTTGCCTCCCCACACCTTTCAAGAATTAATTACCTCTCACATTAAGACCTTGCAGTATGTGTAGTTAACATTCCACACACGCCTTGCCAAGTGAGAGGCCCCTTCAGGGAGTGAAGCGCACGGGGGGGCATGCGCAGTGGCTGCCGCTGGTCCAGAATTCTTCTATCGAAACTCTGGTCCAGCTTTCTTCTAGATCCTCTACTACTATAGCTTCACCACGGAGCCCAATTTTGACTGACCGTCCGCGGCTAGCCTTCCTTTTTATAGCTCGGGTGATGGGAACCATACCATTCGCTAGAGAAGGAACATTCTCGTTGAATCTCGAAGAAACTCACAGTTAAGCCAGCCGGCGAGAACATTGCACGCAAATACCAGCCATGCCCTTCAGACCTGCTGGGAGCTCCCCAGTTGGCTGATTCACTAGTCCCTTCCAGGAAGCACCGAAAAGGGGTAGCAAACAGCTAGAATATAATACATGGACTGGCTATAGCAGCTCGATTAGCGCTACGGGCGGAGACAAGCCAAACTACGGCCGCCATGATATAAATGTATAAGTTAACGACAACAGCTATCTGGGTAATCTCTCATATGTGTGTCAAGTTCATCGTTGATAGGCACTATTTTATAGTGTGACTTTATTCATTGTAGCGTGAATACGCCTACTGTGCTGTTTAGCATATTTTTCTTCGAGCAACACAGTGTATCTTATTTCGGGTAAGTTCATTTCTTTTGTATTTATGAGAAGCCTACGTATATAGAAAGATAATCTTAATTTTCACCACTGCAAAGCACAAATTCTCGTCACAGGTTCTCACTAACAGATAAATAGCTGACTAGGCAGTGGGTGAAAAACATGAAGAGAGACAGCAGTATGCCAGGCGGCAAAATACACTGTTCAAAACATTTAAAGATCACTATATGTGTGCGTCCAACACTTGTCCCATTGCTCTACGGGGTTGGATGTTCAGTTAATGTCCAAGGCATTACCAACAATTTAGAATGACTCTTCTCACCCATGCATAATATAGGAGAATACAGAAATAATCCCATTGCAGAGCAATTCAGTTATAATACAGAAAGTGTTTACTGGGACAGATTGACCCATCAACAGGAAGCGACATTTCATTTTCCTTTGTTGCTAGTTGCTTTAAGTCGCACGGACACAGATAGGTCTTATGGCGACGATGGGACAGGAAAGGAATAGGAGTTGGAATGAAGCACAACGAAGGTGCACCCCCAGCATTTTCCTGGTGTGAAAATGTGAAATCACGGAAAACCACCTTCAGGACTGCCGAAAGTGGGATTCGAACCCACCATCTCCCGGATGTAAGCTCACAGCCGCTCGCCCCTAAACGCAAGGCCAACTCGCCTAGTGATTCTTCTCTTATATATGTATTACGGTTCCATCTGATGACAGCACCTCTACTGATCATGATTGCTGCGCTAGAAATTACGAGTCATTCACCAAGTACACTGAAAATGTTGTTGAGTGCATTGCAGAAAATGTCATCCTTGAGGTGGGGGAAAATGAAAATCCACGACTGTCTGAAGTTTATGTTTGCTCAGGATTCCGAAGAGAAGAAAGTGCTTATGCCTAGAAGGATATAAAATACACACTCTTTATCCAACTCATGACGTAAAATTGTCACGTGGCTGAAAAAGTGGTTCAGAAAAACGTCACTGTCACGAAGGTATAACAAAAACCTGATGTTAAAGTTACAGCCTGTAGTTATCTCCTCAGTTGCAGAAGAGTTGTTTTACGATAACGATAACTGATTTACTGCAACTGAGTTCAGCGGGTAAACCCATTACGCCAGCATGAAAAAACGTTTCTTAAAGCAGTATTTTAAATTAGACTGCACAACAGATACAGCGTTATTACGCAAGAACTAAAAGCAGTAACCATATAGCCGATGTACACAAAATTAATACTTTTCATGGAGCAATGTATCAGAGCTAGGAAATACGTATTGGTTCATGTGAATGAGAGACCTCTTTCAAATCATTTAATTCGACTTAATAGATCAATACACAAATCATTTTGGTAAATTTTATTTCCAGTCTGTTATAAAAGTATTACGTAGAAAGGTAACGTTTGAAATGTATGATAATTCATTCAAGTATGTAATTTCTTGGCTGTCTTGATACGCATCCTGACCCGTAATCGTGTACCGTAGGCCTACACTCTCCTCCATTCTGATAAATTGGAGATGTGTGGATATCTCAACATGTTTGTGATAAATGAATTTTGTATTATACTCTAAGTGACAGTACACTGCAATTCTGTAGGTAACCTCTGATTCAGGAAAACTTACGCATCAAACAGTTACGCTTTTCACCCGATATTTTCAGCAGCAACTCAAATAATATCTAACTGTTATACCTAATGAATAAGATCTGTGTGAAGTGAGTCTCATTTTCCCATTTTGCTCCCCCTATTAAGGTACATTTAAGACATGGGGGTCGCCAGTTCAGCTTTCTTCAATGATGGCAGCATGATAGCCACTCTATGTGTTATATTCTAGATCGTTGGGGCTACCACAGGCCAGACACGAAAAATTATGTTTGGCTTCTTACATTTCTTGTAAAGTATGTAAGTTGAGCAACGGTAATTTTGTGCAGATGTTCACATAGGGAGTGCGCTAATAAAACCCCCGTAAACATTGTATATCCCCGACTCTCAAACATGATTAAACAGACTGTAGGTCCCGTTGTACGTATTCTACTTGCGGCCACGGTCCCGTTACAGCTGCGTTAAGATGGGGTGGTAGCTTAGTTCTACGTCACTTAACAGTAACCTACACCACCACCACCAATTATCCCGAGCGGCGCTCTTTTATTTCTGCTTCATGTCAGATTACTCACAAGTGAGAGAAGTTTTTTAAGTGATGCTCGGCATATAAGTAGCTGCCTCTGTGGATCCGTGGTAGAGTGTCGGCCTCCGGATCCCAAGATAGCGGGTTCAAACCCGACAGAAGGGCGGGAAAAAAGTCCATTCGACACTCCATGTCGTACGATGTTGGCATGTAAAAGATCTCTGGTGATACATTTGGTATTTACCCGACAAAATTAATTAAATCTCAGCCATAGACGCCCAAGAGAGATCCGGTTTACTCTGTCTGCCATCTAACAGACCTAGAGTAAAACGGAACGTCGAAATTGACGTGCAGACAGCCAGATGGCCTCAAATCGAAATGTCTGTACACGGTAGCTGAGGCCATACGATTATTATTAGGCATATCATTTATTTCTCCCCTACCAGACGAAAAGGTCGTGGGAGCTTTCATACACTAAAGTAAACCCTTGTCATTGTCCGGCTCCATGGCTAAGTGGTTAGCGTGCTGGCGTTTGGTCACAGGGGTCCCAGGTTCGATTCCCGGCAGGGTCGGGAAATTTAACCGTCATTGGTTAATTTCGCTGGCACGGGGGCTGGGTGTAAGTGTCGTCTTCATCATAATTTCATCATCATGACGCGCAGGTCGCCTACGGGAGTCAAATCAAAAGACCTGCACCTGGCGAGCCGAATATGTCCTCGGACACTCCCGGCACTAAAATCCATACGCTATTTCATTTCATTACCCCTAGTCATTAGGTTTAATGTACGGCTCCATGGCTAAATGTTTAGCGTACTAAGGCTCCCGGGTTCGATTCCCAACCGGGTCGGGTATTTTTACCTTAATTGTCTAATTCTGATGGCTCAGGGGCTGGGTATGTGTGCTGACTTCATCATCATTAATCATCATACCTTGAGACCCATCTTCACACAGGCACAGGTCGCCTATACCGTGTCAACTCGAAACACCTGAACCATGCCTTTTCGCAGGACACACGCCATGATTCTTCTTCTTCTTCTTCTTCTTCTTATTATTATTATTAATATTATTATTATTAGGTTAAATATCTTAACTCGCCTCGTGTGACAACAATGGTGTGGCACGTAATTCTCTATACGGACCGTCCTTAATGTTATAAGTAGAGACGGGAATTTCCCTATTTGCCTATTTTATTCCTGTGTTCAGAAACGTAGGCTTTGGAGATATAAATCCGTTTTAGGGTCTTTTTAGCTATATTTCGTTGGTTTTATTGTGCCTGTAAATGCCTATTTCTGGGGTTTATGCCTATTTGGAGTATAAATGCCTATTTGATGCATTTTGGCTGTATTTTAAAACAGCCGATTTTCTTCCATTGCATTATATTGTACCTAGTGTGCTCGACTGAATTATCTTCTCTTTTTTCAATATCTGTTTACCCCACGAAAAAAATGGGAATTCTCAGTAGTCAACAGAAATAGTTCTAGGGAAATTTCCATCAGGAGAAACAAGGAACAATTTGACCTCGGAGCCTTCAACCCCTCCAACCTCCTAAGACATATGCGAGAACGATTCAACGTCGAACTATGTTGCACAACCCACATATGCCCTGAACTCCCTTTCGATGCGAACTGTTGTACGCGTACGCTTTAGGTTCAGAACGTGTTGTCATTTATTGTGAAGTGGAAGAAGAAAAAGAAGTGTGTTTGTGGCAATGCCTAAAGAAAAATCGTCTAAGTCCTACTGGCTGAAGCAGTGGATCACAGTGGATCCCAATTTCACTACGGATGGAAGGGTAGTCTGTCCAGCTGGTTGTAAGGAGGTAAGTTCGTTTGTTCCTTTTACCTTTAATTTTTTGTTTTGTTTTGTGATTGAGAGCTATGATCGCTAGGCCTATTAATTTATGTATTGTGGCAAGTTGTTTTGTTGCAATGCTGTATTAGTCGTGAACTTTCAATTATTCTTTTATATCGCTAAAATCATTAAAGTACTGAATGAGGAGTTGGAACGCCGGTGGTCTCTTGTCACAGAATGGATGAAAATTAAATCAGTGTTTTGAACTGTGATTCATTTCCTGTGAAAATAGAGATTTACAACTGAAATGCAAATTTAAAAACTCCATTTAAAAAACTGTGAACCAAGCTCGATAGCTGCAGTCGTTGAAGTGCGGCCAGTATCAATTATTCGGGAGATAGTGGGTTCGAATCCCACTGTCGGCAGCCCTGATGATGGTTTTAAGTTGTTTCCCATTTTCACACCAGGCAAATGCTGGGGCTGTACCTTAATTAAAGCCATGGCGGTTTGCTAACCACTCCTAGCCCTTTCCTGTCCCATCGTCGCCAGAAGAACTATCTCTGTCGGTGCGACGTAAAGCAACTTGCAATAATAATAATAATAATAATAATAATAATAATAATAATAATAATAATAATAATCGTGAATTCTATTACACTTCCGCTAAGTCTTCGCTCGAAACACAGGTTGCAGATCCAATGTAGCCCGGCTAGGACGACTCCACGGCGTGTTTTACAAGGTTACCAAGACTACAAGACCAGGCCAGCGAAAAGACCGTTGGTCTGGATTGGTGAGATCCGTTTAGTAACCGTTGTGCTTGGTGGGGGTCGGTTGGAGGGAGGGTCTGAGGGGCGTAAGCTCCCAGGTTAACAAGCCTCTTGCATCCCCTCTAGAGTCCTACTAAATTGTGACAAATATAAGAATTATGGGCGCATGTCACGACAATATTTCAAATTACGCGGTTTTTACATTTCAACGAGGGTGGCGGCCTTTTGGGTACACATGATTTCGGATCTATTACAGGCAACATAAAATAGTCTTCATGACAGCTGACCTGGCTGACCAAAGCTGGCGAAGAAAAACAAATAAAATATTCACAAATCTGAGATTTATAGTGCCTCAGTTTTCATTCTTCTTCTCCTTATTTCCGAATTTGGCCGCCTATGGACTCTTCTTCTTCTTCCTCTTCTTAATCTACTTACAGAATCTCTTCACCCTTTCACTTCTAATCTTCCTTTCTTTCTCAGATACGACCAATTTGGGTCTACATTTTGGTGGTTTCTCCTGGAATGTTTTGATGCTGTCCACTCGGCTTCTAAATTATTTTCTGTTGTGAATCATATCCATTGTAAGTCCACTTTCTATTGCATCTCTTTTTACATCTACACACTTCATCCAAGCTTTCAGTCCAGTGATGTACTTGAATATTTTCTTAGTTGGCCGTTTCTCATCCATCTTTATAGATGCCCATAGAATTTTAGCCTTCGCTTTTGCATGGTGACGGTGATTTTTTCGGTGTATTTGTAGAGATCATCATTTTTTCTATTCCTCCACTCCCCATCAGCATTTTCTGTGGTCCTAAAATTTTCCTTAAGAGTCTGCTCTCATTTTTTATAGATCTTGAAGCTGACCCTTCTTATTCATTGTCAGGCTCCCTGAAGCATAGAGACCCTCTGGTTTTACCACTGTGCTGTACTGTCTAAGTTTTGCTTTCATCCTTCTATATAAGTAAGAATACTGCTAGGGCCAATGTGGTGGGTCCTTGGCAAGCATAAAGGCCAGATCTCTCCTCTACGCCACTCCGGTATCCTTTCACGTCTTTTTTATTATACTTTTCACCCGGTGAAATCGACACGATACTGCCAAATTATAACTGAAAATCCTTCAGGACATATTTCCATGTATATTACTAATTCCCTTGTTCCTACTTTAAAGTTTTGTACTTCTAGAAACATCTCTAATATTTTTTTATGTAAACAAGTATATATACTAAGCATTATTGCCAATTAGCCCAACTGTAGAAATTTAAGATATAGGGACAATGTAATTTATGTCAATTTTATTACTTTTCAGATCAAATGTGAGAAAAATAGCACATAGATCAACTTAGAAATACTGCGATGCATCTGATACTAGTACAGAAATCTGTATCAACGCAGCCTTTCCACCAGTCCACTTTGGGCAGCAACCAACAACCATATTCTTCAGACCTGTGCACTACAATGTTGGGAGCTAATATACTCCTGCATAAACCGTGGCATCTTCAGATTTCAACTATCTGCCGGGAACAGTCACCAAGTTGGCGAAGAGTGGCATGCTCCTGGTGGAGTCATTTAGGATTGTGGAAGAAGTCAGGGGAAGTTTTGTCCGAACCTCTGGGAAGGCAGTCGCTGTCAGCGAAATAAAACCAGATGAAGTGACTTCACTGAAGTTTTGTCCAATCACTTCATGCAGTGGCGAATATAGAATATATTTTTTTGGGGGGGGGGGCAAGATTGATGTAAGGTTAGGTTAAGTAATTTTAAGAGGTCAGACGATTTCAAACACTTTAGAAAGAAAAAAGGAAACATTGATTTGGGCTGATACATACATACATACATACATACATACATACATACATACATACATACATACATACATACATACATACATACATACATACATACACACAGTACACCAATGGTTACAAAACGAAGTACTATCGTCGCCATAAGACCTATCTGTGTCGGTGCGACGTAAAGCCCCTAGCAAAACAAAAAAAAAAAAAAACGAAGTCCAGGTTTCTTGGTACACTTGCAAACTTTTCAAGAACGTCTTCGTCACTAACTATAATGTCTCTGTGGATAGAGAGTAAAGCAAGCCCGTAAAGCCTACTTTCAGATGTGCTGTTCCTTAAGTAAGTCTTCAGTCTCCTTAGGCTAGAGAAAGTTCTTTCTATGGTTGCGATAGAAACAGGAAGAACTCGGAGTAATTTGAGAAGCGTATAAATGTTGGGGAAGAAAGTCTTATCACATTTTTCTAGAGAACTTACAGCCATTTGGGGAAGATTTGAAGGATTTTCCTGACTCCATCTTTCTTTCCACAACATAAACTCACGTTGCACAATCTCTTTATGTGACAGATCTTCTTCGTAGAAACTAAAAGCAGCCTCCAGTGAACCGAAATCTGTTACGATACATAATTGTGGAAGGATGTTTTGTAAGGATGCAACTATTTCCTTTGTGAGATTCAAAGCGTTCTTTTAGTGAGTTACAAAAATCGTCCAGGTACGGCACATAAACAGCTACTCAATAGTATTCTTCTTCTGTGGTGTAAAGGACGTTGCTACTTGCTGTTTGAAGGCAGAAAATTCTTGGAATCTCTTCTTTAATGTCAAGTTTGGCAGCGAATGTGGAAGACACTCATGACGTTAGTCAAGGCCTGTGGAAGATCTATACTGTTGTTTTGAAACTGCTCAGATAAGTTATGCATGGTTGATAGCATCCAGCTCAAAACAGAGTCGTGCCTTTCTACCCATCGGGTTTCGCATAATGAAATAAGTTTCTGTTTCTTTTGTTCTGAACAACATTCAGAAATCATTGATTTCAATATTTCGTTTCTTTTGGCTGATATATGAAAGAATCCACAGACTTCTTTTATGACACCCATACAGTTTCTTACAGACGGTACTTTTTTCGCATGTGACAAACATACATTTAGAGTGTGTGAAGAACAATGTGTATATAGGGCCAACGGTAGCCCGAATTGCCCGCTCATCGTGGCAGCACCATCGTACCCTTGGTCTCTCATTTTGTTTAGGTCAAGCTCTAATGTTGACAAGGTCTCCAATATTGTGTTGGCCAAACCAGCTCCAGTGATGTCATAAACGGGGACGAATGACAGAAAATCTTCTCTGATTTTGAAAGTTTGTTCCTCTACATAACGTACACAGAGAGAAATCTGTTTGATTTGGCTGATGTCAGTGGTTTCATCTCCTAAAATCGAATAAAAACAGACTTTCTAACATTTTGATTGCATTAAGTGACCGAATGTGTTAATAAGTTCGTTTTGAATGAAAGAACTTGTGTACATCGTCTTCCCACCACTAGTCGTTAATTGGTCTTTAGGAATATTATCTCCACTGTTGGCTCGGTATCTCAACAACGATCGAAAATTCCCATCATTTTGGTCCGGTTCTTCAAGACTTATACATTTTTTCGGGGGGCCCAGGGCCCCCTGGCCCCCCCCTTATATACGCCCCTTACTTCATGTGATCTTTCTCTCAGTGCAAAAACAGTATGCATGGCAGGAGAACAAGATTGTTACCAGAAAACATTGAAACGTTGCTCGTAAGTTCCTTTTATAGTAATTGAGTATGTTATTAAATTACAAGTAATTTATTCATGCCTATTTTGTTGCCTATTTTACACGTTAGTGCCTATTTAGGATAATTTAAGAGCCTATATGCCTGCCTATTTTAAATGTTTCTTGTGCCTATAATTCTCGTCTCTAGTTATAAGAGATGGCAGTCATAATATACTCATTTCGAGGGGGTATGCAAGGTAGTTCCGTAAGAAAGAGTTTTCGCATGAGTGGCCATTCGCATGGGCGTTTTCAAGACTGCCATTTCTAGGATCAATTATCTCTTGACCGCGCGCCAAAATATTTGTTCATTGCCTGCCTACCTACTGGTAGCTTATCGACTTTTCCACCTTGAAAGCTTTGCAGGTGGCTACGGACTGGTTGTGACATTGGCGCATGTGCGGCATTGGTCTAACGCCGGGGATGTCTTGGTACGACCGCGATAGTGTAACCAGTGCCGAAGTGGGGTATGGGTTTGCCTGATGTGTTTAGAAATGTTTCCCATGACTTCTCCTTTACGGAGGGGTGGAAGTAGCAGGCTGAAGACTAGCTTTTGCATTTCGAATTATTCTGTACTCTTGTGCTGGGCAATGTTCCTGCGTTAGTACTCGCTTGTCGGTCATTTTTCCAAACAGGTAAGTCACCACGGGCAGTGAGGAGGGCGTCAGAGCCTTATCGCACTCCAACACAAAACAAGGACATATAATATCACAGTACTATTCACCCTTTCACCCCTAGAACGAGGCAAACCTAGTCGAGCTGGGCTCAGCCATGACCATCCTCCCTATAGGCTGGACGAGACACCCAGTGACTTCCATCTCCTCAGATCGTTGAGTGGTAAACGATTCAACAACGATAGAACCGATCACCATGACGTCATGACCTGGCGTCAGGGACTGGACTCAGATTCCATCCATGCCGGCACGAAAGCCTTGGCGTACCATTGAACAAGTGCTTGGACAAGAATGGTGAGCATGTTCAATAGTAAAGCGTATCGGTGCCCTAATACTGTGTATCTGGCTATACAAGAAAGTTTCTCCACACGAGCTCTTTTTATTTTAACGTAGAGTTACGTTCCTTTATATTGTTTGGGTAGAACACGTATATCACCGGGAGTATTTCACTTACGATTATCTATTGCATCCGCTCACCCTCTGAGAACCAGGCTAGCATTAATGGTAGGTTTGTTGGTTCATTTTTTAAATCATCTAAGTAAAAAATCTAACCGTAAGTATCGAGGCATAAATAAACACAGGGATGAACGAGGCATGCCAAAATAACGTAGTAGAGGTTCAATTACAAACATAAAATGTAAGGACTGCATGATAGGACTAGGAAGTGACACTTAAAAATTTCATGGGCATCACAGCTAACTACAGTAAAAAGAGTATGAGAATGGTTTTTTTTTGAAAATAAATGCCATAAGGAACAGTTTATTGCACCATTCGGCACACTAAATTCAGATACAATTTACCAACACATTGAATTGACAACAAACTAAATTACATGATTCTTACTTCACCACAAGTGGTGAGGATACCTTTATAATACCCATCCCCTAAGGAAAATAAAAATTCGGGGGTATAATCCACCTTAGTTGGGTGAATTTATGGAGCTCGCTCCACCATCTGATCCCGTTAGGATCGAACCAACGTTGGTATGATTGGGTAGTTCACAAGGACGACCCTTTAGGCCTCGAGAGCACGAGAATAAATAAAATGTATTGTCGGCTTCTCGGTCCGGTTGGATGAAGTACCTCCGACAGATAAGTACATTTCCCGAGGTCGGCTTCTCGGGTTGGGTATTGCTACTATGATTAGGTAGGATGTATTTTAAGGACGGACGGACCCTATAATAGATCCAGCTGATGCCATGCCAAACCAAACTCGTCATTACAAATATTGACTCACTATGTTTATTATTGCCAGGCTCGACCGCCTGCTCTGGGACGGTCAGTGCCTCATTTACATAACAAGAGGTTTAACGGGAAATACCTCACCACTGTCTGCTCACATCCCTCAAGCAAATAAAACAAACCGGATCTTACAGTAACTTGACACACTACGAGTCGTCTTGTCATGAATCGACTTATGATTATTATCTTTTCTACTAGTATTCAGCTTAAGGATGTCGTCGTTAAATTATTATTATTATTATTATTATTATTATTAGAATGATTATTTATCAGAGATATTATTAGTTAACCTTAATTTAGCGCAATCCAGTGAATGACATCCACGGAATTTAATTTGCTCCGGTCGGATATTATTATTCCTATTATTATTATTATTATTATTATTATTATTATTATTATTATTATTATTTACGATCGCCGAAACTGCAATATCATTATTATTATCTTTATTATTATTATTGGATGCAATATTTACAGGTTATATATCTCGTTATATTTCTCCTCAACATGTTCGTCATCGTCCCTTCATTAATACGGTCAAATTTATAGAACTGTAATACTTATTATTATTATGATTACTATCACTTGTCATTATCAATCATTACACCCTACGGTCATTTATGTGAACTATCAACCTCTTTCATCTCTGGGTCGGTAGTATTTCAAATGACAACGCAGCCCATCTATCTCGCACGTCCTACCACGGGTGCGACTCCTGCCCTACACGTAACTCAGTCTTACTCTGTCTACATTGCCCGTACTCGTACACTAATATGCTCTGTGTTTATCATATTTTCACATAATTCATCGTATCACATCATCTTTCAACAAAGCTTCATTATACAGTAAGTGTCCCCATACGGAATTCCCCCTTTCTTCATCTCTCAACGTAATTTTATTCAATTATTATTCACAGAGTTTACGACTGATTTATATCTCATCGACAACATAGTACGATATATTTATGTACTGACTGCATGATTTTCACGTCTCTCTTTATACTTGATCTGTTTCTGAGGTTAGTCTCCACAAATAATCGCAAGGGCGAGACTTTCTATTCGCATAAATTTGACACTCATGAATACGTAATTATTAGACCTACGTGGTCCTTGCACATGAAATATCTGACATTTATTTATAATATATTAGAACCGTAATTTAAACAATAAGTTAACTATTATTTAGGGTTTGGTGTCAGCCTTCATAATCAAAATTTCACTAATTTTAATTAACACCATACTTTAAATCCAATTAGAAATGCTGGTCTGTCATTTACGATCCCCGTTTATCCTAGCATTTTATCCATTTAAAACTCAAAGTTTAGCACTGTTTACATTTGAAAATTACGATTACTTCCCGACAATTTAATCTCTTCTTATAATCACAGCAAACTTCGTCATAATGAATTATTATTATTATTATTATTATTATTATTATTATTATTATTATTATTATTATTATTATTATTTCGTGATCTTCCCTAAAAATACATAATCATATTCTTTTAAAAAAGATCAACACAACGGAAAAACACTAGCATTGTATGCGGCTGGATTTCCCATAGTAATTTTCACACAACTTGACTCAAGTGACTGATATAAAAAGAAGCAAAATATGGGTCAGTACAAACACTAAACACGACATCAATATCGAGCGAAGCTCGAATCAGTTAACACTATAATACATGCATGACTTAAAATACTACCCGACATCTACTGTAGACTATGTACAACAAAGGAAATATATTATTGAATCTGACCCATCATTTACGGTACAAAATTTTAAATCCGTCCGTCTATCCTAAATTTATAATGGACTCGAGAAGCGATCCATTTGTTACACGAAGTAATCAAATCAAAATAATACTGTTTCCCTCCTAATCAGGGTAACATTTCCAAATCATTTACAGATTAGTACTTATCTGTTTGGTTGATTCCTTGTCGGGATATTACGAAAGTGAGGCCCATTCGGCCCTCATCCGTCTACTCCTCCATGGTGGCTGGTTTCGTTTCACAGTAGCATTTTATATTATGGAGTTCCGCCATTATAACACTGATTTCATATTTAACACTAACACATTAAAATTTTATTTTAACATATGATCACACTGATCACACTCTTGATGTTTTCATCGCTCCGGCGGTCCGCGTGGCTCATCTCACCGTCCTACGATACAGGCTTCATTACTAAACACTGACATTCACTGGGGCTTCTACTGACTGTTTGTCACACTGCTTAGTATTTCTGCTCTCACCGTTCATTACAAAGAAGGCTGTTTATCACTCTCTGACTGCTACCCATCTGCTTGAATTCATAACTTAACTAATAGTCAGCTCAGATCGTAACGAGATCTGGCTGGATGTAAGGTTCTCTCGATCGCGGGTGACTGTTACACAACTGCCTGAATCAGAATGACACGTCATTTCGCCCGGGATCAGAATACGATTGAGAGTCTAGTTTGTTCCCTTCACTCGTATTATATGGATGAAAGACTTTACTGCTGGATTAACTGACGTCAAGCCATGGAGAGAGGAGGTAGTTTTCTTAAATCGGCACTGGTAGTCCGAATAAAAGGTTGTAATTGATGCCAAATTAATCCCCTCGTGTGGAACATATACCTGGTTTAATATGATCTCCTAACGATCACAGATCTCAGAGATATTAGCAGATATCGCTCCTCAAATTTCACGGGCTAAACAGCGTCTCTTATAACGAGGTCACTTTCCGGCCAATAGTGTTCGAGATGCCCCAGTTCCAGGTATTTCATTCTCCAATTTATTAAATTTACAAACGATTCTTTTATGCATGACACCACAAATATTCCTTGATTTAATTCGTATAATTGCAATATTTACTTAATGATTACTTTCGGAAATCACGGATGTTTCAATTCATTTCTTTCCAGATGGTATTCCTAGGTGGCCATATGCATTTTGTGATTGGGCTAAGGCGAGCGGTTCATTTGAATCTTCCTCCGTGACAACTTAACACACGTTCGCCCTGAGGGGCTGGGCTCTCCAACCTGCAGCTTCCGAGAATTCGTGACGTAGTTGAAAATTCTGCCTGACTAAAATACATCTTCGCAGCGCTCATGTTGTAACATATGCCATTGTCTTGGCTGTCCTTTCTCTTCCCGCACGAGGCATATTGGGTAAATCTTACTGTCGGTAAACTAATGGGCAACCTGCTGGGAGAGACAACTCTGGCAATTGTGATAAAATAATCCTTACGGTTCCAATCCGTCGCGCAGCCGGTTCGTATATTTACACACTTCCTTCGGCCTGGATGTTGTTAACTGATTTTTCCCATTGTGATTATGTGTAACTATTCTCCTTCTGATATCAAATCATGATTAAATTATGAGCTATATCACCCGGGTACAATACAGTGTCTCAATTGTCAGATAAAACAGGTGGACACCTGTTGCAACAACATAAAAGAAATTTGAAACGTAGTTTTCATGAAATAGCTCTTAAAAGTAAGGAAACATTTGTGTCAAATATGTGACATCGAACACATACTCTGCTCTCTATTCATCCTCCACCAATTTTGACGATTTGAAAATCTTACTCTTTAATGCACTCATGCGTTACTCTAAAACAAGTTTAATGATTGACGACGAGTTTGATATTGATGTTGATGTGAAAATCATCAAAAGGGCCGATTTAATATAGACATCGAAAGAAAGGAAAAGGCGTTTGTGTTCTCAAACATCACTTCAATTTGAATGTTGTGCCGAGCAATTTTCCCAGTATCGATTTTACTTTTACTCGTAATGTTACCCCAGAACTCTTAAATTATATACGAGTTATTACCGATTTTCCAAGTGTACTACGTTCTACAGAGTATATTTTATTTTGCACATGTTATTTGTCTCTTATTTGTAACAAGTAAATATACGAAACCCGCAAAACTCTGTCGTCGATGCAATAATGACAGCCTATCGACAATATTTTTGAAGCTACCATGTACTTATAACAGTAGATACCCGCCATCCTCGGACGATCACACTTACAAAGACTGCACCAGGCTTACCAATAGACCAACAAAATGTCTGTTTAAATATCGTAACCATTATGGCCCGAGAATTTATGTAATACCATAGTATGAAATATGTACATAAAATGTAATAAGTATCAGTGAAATATGTAATTAAATATGTAATATTTATAGAATAGGAATTAGTAATAGCAGTTGTACCCGTCCTTCGCACGAGAAATTTGCAATGGATTACATGTTTCCTTCATGAATTTGTGCAAATTTACAAGCCCTTATTCAAACGTTTAATACTGCACGCTAAACTGATATTTTTTTACGAAAGAATGTGGCAGTAACGTGTGGAATGATGAAGATGAACAATGTAGAGACAGACTGACGACGAATAGAGAGTTCATTGTATGGTACAGTTCTTTGTCCGAAGTTGTGCGAAATTCTCGGTTACATATTTGTTGTTTGTCTGACCACTGGAGTGGCACTGTGGCAGAAGACTCGTGAAACCCAACGTTGAAGATAACCTCCCTTATCATCTGTTCTATCGGAAAATGTAAAACGATTCAGGGGGTAGACTAAAATTCCAACTTATCGAAAGCATCTCCGTTATTTACAGTCGTCCGCAAAATACGTATTCGACATAAAATAACAGAAATAACATATACTTAAACGTTTGATATATAAAGCCTCTTCATAGACCTAATCTAATTTAAACAAATATACGTTAAGGTTGGTCATGTATATGTTTTGCGAGAGGAAAATCACTGTTTCTATACTCCCATAAACTCCCAGTTAATTCAGCGATTTAGAAATAATTTGGCCCTAAAACCTACCCAAGGACAGATAGATTCTTAATATGAAGTTTCGTAGAAATATATCCGGTAGTTGTAGGGACTCAGACAGACAGAGAAATGGACACGAGAACTAAAAAATAAGCAGATGGTCATTATTAGACCTGAAAAGGTTAACTGTAATGAAAATTTTGGAAAATATTCAATATAGGCCAACAGACAAACGGTCGTTACGATTTTATTTATATAGATTTGGTTTAACAATATTTTACTGTGTACTCCGAAACGAACATTGATGCAAAGAAATTTGTATGTGCTTTTTACATTTTAATGCAAATATACTAGATAACATTTTATTTAACCACCCTCATGATATTTTAACGCTCGTACTTCGTACTGTCGTACTCTGCAATGAGTTTCTTAGTTATACGCTCCAGTCTTTGTTCAAGTGGCTCTGAGTGTTACGTGATGCGTTGCGCCAGAATTCTCCTGGTGGCTGACCCTCAGATTATTGGTGTGAGATATGAAACTCTAGAAGCCCTCGCCAGGTGAAACTGTAACTGTTACCTACCAACGACGTTTCGCCGATCCGTATCACTTGCCTGTCTGCACGTTGTCACCTTCCAGGATGACATCATGGACACGGGGAATAGTGGTTATTACAATGAAGGAGGGGTACAAAAGATACCCCCATACGTTCTACAACATATTCTCTATAGGCCTACTCTCGGGAACTGAAGTGCTGTACCTTCCTGGAGAGAAGGACGTGGTGATGATGGTTGTGGTGATTACAGTTTCAAAATTAAGTAAATCTAGGCAACCGTCCTGTATTTAACACTCATCAGAGGGAAAAAATGGAAGGGATCCGACACTTCGAAAAATGAAGGCATAAGCAAAAGAAAGACAAGGACCATGATGTCAATAAATTTGAAATATTCTCCAGAATTCCCAAACCTAATACCGCAAAATAACTAGAGTTGACCAAGAGATTTCAGATAGGATAGATGAAAGTGAGGAGACTGACACTAGTAAGTGGAAACAATCCTATAACTCAGGTAAGGGCCACGTGGTCGCCTACCTACACTCCCAAATTAGGAGTCACTGGGACCCCATTTTGTAGCCTCTTACGACACGCAGGGGTACCGTGGGTGTTATTCTACCACCCCTACCCGCACTGGGAGGCAAAGATGGGCTTGAAAATGAAGGACTCCCTAAGCATCTAATGCTCCAAAGAATATCTGAATGAAGATATAATAGAAGAGGTACCTTGTGGAAATGAAGAAAAATCTGGTCATTATCTTTGTCATCGGCATGCCATCAAAGATTCCTTAACGATACCTGTGAGATCAGTCTTTGATGAGTCCGATCAAACTTTATTCATGTGGCTCCGGAATTAATGTATGTATTTAATAGCTGATATACGCAAAGCTTTCTTGCCTCCAGGAAACAAGACGTTTTTAGATTGTTATGGGGAAAGTTAGAGGTAAAAAGCTGTAAACATGAGCGAGTCGTATTTGGAGTTTCGTCAGGTCCTTTTCAGCTTGGTGCAGTCATCGATCATGTGATCGCGGAACAAGCCTGGAAGGAGGCGCAAAACAAACGAGACGCTGTCACTTCCAGTATGTTTACACTACCCACTTGAAAAGAAGCTTGCATGTTGGCAACTATGTCACGAGTTGCAAATGAACGTGATCTATAGCAGTTTATCCAGGTAGCTCAAAAAGTATTTTCTCAGCACAAATGCGACCTTAGAAGGTGGGAGTAAACAAATGATATTTTAACGCTCGTACTTCGTACTGTAGTGTTCTGCAATGAGTTTCTTGGTTATACGCTGCAGTCTTTGTTCAATTGGTTCTAAGGTTCATGTGATCCTTGCGCCAGCTCTCGTGGTGGCTGACTCTCAGATTATCGGTGGGAGATATGAGACTCCCGGAGCCCTGGCCAGACGAGACTGTATTATTTACCTACCAACGACGTTTTGCCGATCCGTATCACTTGCCTGCGTGCACGTCGTGGCCTTCCACGGTGACGTCATGGACACAATGAAGGAGGAGTACAAAATATATCCCCATAGGTTTTAAAACATATTCTATATCCTCTCGGGAAGTGAAGTGCTGTACCTTCTTGGAGACAACGACTTGGTGATGGTGGTGGTGGTGATTATTAAAAAGTACAACTGGGCGATCAAACTCTATTTACACATGGAAAAAAAGAAAAATATCGGCCATTGAAAGACAAAGGTCACAAAGGACGTGGAAATGAAAAACTCCCTAGGCCTCGATAGCTAATGGCGTTCGGGTTCTAAAAGAACTAGAGTTGACCAAGGAGGATTTGACAGGATAGATTCAAGTGAGGAGCCTGGCACAAGTAAGCGGAAGCAATGCTATAACTCAGGTAAGGGCCCCGTGGTAGCCTACCTACTCTCCCAACTTAGGAGTCACTGGGGGCCTTTTTAGTAGCCTCCTACGACAGGCAGGGGATACTGTGTGTGTCATTATACTGCCCCCTCCCACAGGGGGAGACTAAATAGACCACGGAGTCCTACTTTCACTCCGAGTCCGGCACCAACGCTGACTCCACCACGGAGCCCAACACTGACTATAGCTCCACCATGATACCCAACTCCAACTGACCGTCCGCGGCTAGCCTTCCTTTTTATAGCTCGGGTGATGGGAACCAGAACATTCCCTACAGAAAGAACATTCCCATTGAATCTCGAAGAAACTCACAGTTACGCCAGCCGGCGAGAACATTGCACGGAAATACCAGCCATGCCCTTCAGACCTGCTGGGAGATCCCCGGTTGGCTGATTCAAGAGTCCCTTCCAGGAAACACCGACAAGGGCTACCAAAGAGCTAGATTATAATACATAGGCTGGCTACAGCAGCTCGATTAGCGCTATGGGCGGAGGCAAGCCAAACTACGGCCGCCATGATATAAATGTACCAGTTAACGACAACAGCTATCTGGGTAATCTCGCATATGTGTCAATTTCATCGTTGATAGACACTATTTTATAGTGTGACTTTATTTATTGTAGCGTGGATATGCCTACTGTGCTGTTTAGCATATTTTTTTTCGAGCAACACAGTGTATCTTATTTCGGGTAAGTTCATTTATATTCTATTTATGAGAAGGCTACGTATATAGAAAGATGATCTTAATTTTCACCACTGCAAAGCACAAATTCTCGTCACAGGTTCTCACTAACAGATAAATAGCTGACTAGGCAGTGGGTGAAAAACATGAAGAGAGACAGCGGTATGCTAAGCAGCAAAACACACTGTTCAAACATTTAAAGATCACTATATGTGTGCGTCCAACACTTGTCCCATTTCTTAGGGGTTGGGTGTTCAGTTAATATCCAAGGCATTACTAACAATTTAGAATGACTCTTCTCATCCACGCATAATATAGGAGGATACAGAAATAATCCCATTGCAGAGCAATTCAGTTATAATACATTAAGTGTTTACAGGGACAGATTGACCGATCAACAGGAAGCGACACTTCTTTTTTTTTGTTTTGTTTTTGCTAGTCGCTTTAAGTTGCACGGGCACAGATAGGTCTTATGGCGACGATAGGGCAGGAAAGACCTAGGAGTTGAAATGAAGCACAATTAAGGTGCACCCTCAGCATTTTCCCGGTGAGAAAATGTGAAACCACGGAAAACACTTTCAGGGCTGTCGAAAGTGGGATTCGAACCCACTATCTCCCGGATGCAAGTTTACAGCCGCTCGCCCCTAAACACAAGGCCAACTCGCCTAGTGATTCTTCTCTTATATATGTACTACGGTTCCTCCTGATAACAGCACCTCTACTGATCATGATTGCTGCGCTAGAAATTATGAGTCATTCACCAAGTACACTGAAAATGTTGTTAAGTGCACTGCAGAAAATGTCATCCTTGAGGTGGGGGGAAAATAAAAAGCCACGACTGTCTGAAGTTTATGTTTGCTCAGGATTCCGAAGAGAAGAAAGTGCTTATGCCTAGCAGGATATAAAATTCACACTCCTTATCCACCTCATGATGTAAAATTGTCACGTGGCTGAAAAAAATGGTTCAGAAAATAGTCGCTGTCACGAAGGTGTAACAGAAACCTGATGTTAAAGTTACAGCCTGTAGTTATCTCCTCAGTTGCAGAAGAGTTGTTTTACGATAACGATAACTGATTTACTGCAACCGAGTTCAGCGGGTAAACCCATTACGCAAGCATGAAAAAATGTTTCTTATAGCAGTATTTTAAGTTAGACTGCACAATAGATATAGAGTTATTACGCAAGAACTGAAAGCAGTAACCATGTAGCAGATGTACACAAAATTAATACTTTTCATGGAGCAATGTATCAGAGCTGGGAAATACGTATTGGTTCATGTGAATGCGAGAGCACTTTCAAATCAATTAATTCGTCTTAATATGTCAATACAAAATTCCAATTTTTTGTAAATTTTATTTCCAGTCTATGTTACAAAAATGTTACATGGAAAGGTAACCTTTGAAATGTATGATAATTCATTCAAGTATGTAATTTCTTGGCTGTCTTGATACGCATCCTGACCCGTAATCTTGCACCGTAGGCCTACACTCTCCTCCATTCTGATAAATTGGAGATGTGTGGATATCTCAACATGTTTGTGATAAATGAATTTTGTATTATACTCTAAGTGACAGTACACTGCAATTCTGTAGGTAACCTCTGATTCAGGAAAACTTACGCATCAAACAGTTACGCTTTTCACCCGATATTTTCAGCAGCAACTCAAATAATATCTAACTGTTATACCTAATGAATAAGATCTGTGTGAAATGTGTCTCATTTTCCCATTTTTCTTCACCTATTGAGGTACATTTAAGACATGGGGGTCACCAGTTCAGCTTTCTTCAATGATGGAAGCATGATAGCCACTCTATGTGTTATATTCTAGCTCGTTGGGGCTACCACAGGCCAGACACGAAAAATTATGTTCGGCTTCTTACATTTCTTCTAAAGTATGTAAGTTGAGCAACGGTAATTTTGTGCAGATGTTCATATAGGGAGTGCGCTAATAAAACCAAACCTCGTGGACAATGTATATCCCCGACTCTCAAACATGATTAAACAGACTGTAGGTCCCGTTGTACGTATTCTACTTGCGGCCATGGTCCCGTTACAGCTGCGTTAAGACGGGGTGGCAGCTTAGGTTACGTCACTTAACAGTAACACCACCACCACCACCAGTTATCCCGAGCGGGGCTCTTTTATTTCTGCTTCATGTCAGATTACTCACAAGTGAGAGAAGTGTTTTAAATATCCGGCAGAGAAAAGGGTTTTATACAGTTTTCTGTGTCATGCGTTAGTTACTAGTCAAACATCCAGCAGTGAAGTGTGAATACGTTATAACAGGGAATTCCCTGCAGAGGACCAGAGCTGAATGCTCTTCGATATGTGATACTCGGCATATCAGTTATTTCTCCTCTACAAGACGTAAAGTTCGTGGGAGCTTTCATATACTGAAGTAACCCCTAGTCATTAGGTTTAATGTACGGCTCCATGGCTAAATGATTAGCGTACTAAAGGTCCCGGGTTCGATTCCCAACCGGGTCGGGTATTTTTACCTTAATTTTCTAATTCCGATGGCTCAGAGGCTGGGTATGTTTGCCGACTTCGTCATCATAAATCATCATAGCCAGAGACTCGTCCTCGCACAGACACATGTCGCTTATACCGTGTCAACTCGAAACACCTGAACCATGCCTTTTCGCAGGCCACACGCCATGATTATTATTATTATTATTATTATTATTATTATTATTATTATTATTATTATTATTATTATTAGGTCAAATATCTTAACTTGCCTCGTGTGATAACAACGGTGTAGCACCTAATTCTCTATACGGCCCGTCCTTAATGTTATAAGAGATGGCTGTCATACCTACTCATTCCTCGCTTGGACACGCTAGTGAACGGATCGCTTTAATAAGCTCTTCCTCGCATTGACTTCAGCCAGCGCTCTGATTGGTCGTCGTGGCTGTACCTGCAGCCAATCCCCGTGAAACATCTTGAGCAAATTTGTCAGAGGCTCTTGTCGTGTAGACACCACTATAAAACTGTTACCTGACGCACATTTACCTCTGAATGGCACATCTCACTTTTGTAATTGGTCCACCTTCGGGTGTGTGACCCGTCCCCCCCCCCCCCCCCCCCCCCCTCTAGCCAGTATTGACCGGCCTTCGGGCCCTTGGTCTTCATCATGGCACCTAGAGCTTGCGGTTAGGTAGGCCTTTACTCCATATTACACATCTTTTCTTTTGACATCTGGGCACATCATCCCTTTACACTGCTGATATGTCGCATTCCTCGGACATTAGCACTCACGCACTCCCAAATTATGAGTCTTGTGACAACCGCCTGCCTTCATCCTTCGAAAGTGACGGGCAAGGCTCGCACAACACATCCCCAAATGCTCCCCCTACCATGCCTGCAACATTAACTGGTGAAGATTTGAAAGTCCTACACTACCAAGAATATCTCAAAACTAAATCTGCTAAAACCACCAGACTGACTACACCTGCAAAACCTCCCACATTTAAAACTGGGATTAAAACCAGTCATTCTCAGCGACTAAAGCTAGCTGACCAGTTGTCCGGAGTTCCTGACCCTACAGATTATGTTAAGCAGCAACGGAAAAAATCTATCTCTACTTCCTCTTCGTCTGCTGCACCTCTACCTTCCGTTTCTGATACCCCTTCATCTCCTAGTCCACCAAATTCTCCGAGATCAAAAGCTACACGCCCGCATACTGGTGCTCAGGGTTTCGTCTATCCTCCCCCAAAGAAGACAGCCCGTTTATCTGCTACTCCTATTATTATCCCAACTGAAACTAACAACTCTTATCAGCAACTTTTACCTGAAACCATGGATGTAGTACAAGGTACTGATCCCCCTCTTACTGCTTCTGCTCCATCAACTGTTCGTAAGCCACCGCCAATTACTCTCCAGGATGACCATCTCCCTTATGCCCAACGCCGGCCCTTCCTCAAAGCAAACATACATGGTACTTTCACGGCGCGGATCATTCGTCGCGGACTTATCCGTTACTATATCGATGACAAGACTGACTACTATAATGTCATTAAGGCCCTCAAGCGGGACAAAGTAAACTTCTTTACCCAGTCTGCTGAGCCTCCTAGTACCTTTTCTGTCATCATTCGGCACTTGCCGATTGATATCAATCCCGATGACATTACCGCAGCCCTTCCAGATATGGGGTACCCCGTATATCAAACTGTTCAGCTCTTTAAAACTTACAACACTCCCTCTACTGAAGATCCTCAAAAGCACTGTCAAAGAACGAAGGAAGATCCCTCTTTACTCGGCCTCAATCAAGGCCACTGACTCAGCTAAAAAGATTTACGCTGAGACGACACTCTTAGATCTCAAAGTCGCCTTCGAGAAGCCCAAAACTCCTCTTGGTTCTCCATTGTGTAAACGCTGTCAGCGCACAGGCCACACTCAGAAGAATTGTCACATGCCTTCTCGGTGTGTTAAGTGTCCTGGCCCTTAGAGTACTGCCGAATGTCTTCTTACTACCCCTACTGAATTCAAATGTGTAAATTGTCAAGGGAATCACACTGCTAATTCAAGGGCTGCCCGGCCATCCTCCGAGCTACTCAAAGCCGAGCCAATGCTGCCAAAAGACAGGTCCCAGCTTTCTCACTTCGTCAGGCGGATTTTCCGCCTCTTCCCACGCCCACACAACTGTCCCATTTTGCACAATCTTCTCCTGCAGATAAACCTTTCTCACAGACTATCACATCAGCCTCTCTATTGCAGCCCGACACTAGTGGTTCCTCTGAACTGCCTAGTTCTCTCTCTACCCCTTCCTTCCTCGCACCTCCAACCTCAGCATGTTCCTTCTTCCCGTCAACCCACTTCGCTTTTCACTACTCCTCGTGTACCCAGTACCTCGACTACTACTACTATTCGTACATCTTACCAACAACACCCCAATATCTCTCAATTTCCAACTCTTCCTTCTACACGAGATGAAGCTGTTCAACTTCTTTCGACCTTGACCCCTGAAGATCAGCATGAGCTTCTCATGCATCAACTTTGCCACTCTGGAATCACCCAACGCATTAACAACATTCTCCTTGATCTCCTTTACCCACCCCCGGGTATGACACTTGAACAAGTCATTTATCGCCAATTATTCACACTTGCTAATGGGTACTAATACACATCTGGCCTTCACACCCTCTTGCACAAGTAACACTACATCACATTATCCTCGCCTCCTCTTTTGGAAATCACAAGGCATCCGTAATAAGAAGGAAGAATTCCATCATATACTCCGTGGTTATTACAATGAAGGAGGAGTACAAAACGTTCTACAACATATTCTCTATACTCTCGGGAAGTGAAGTGCTGTACGTTCCTGGAGACAAGAACGTAGTGCTGGTGGTGGTGGTGATTACAGTTTCAAAAGAAAGTAATTCTAGGCAACCATCCTGTATTTAACACTGATCAGAGAGAAAAAATGGAAGGGATCCGACACTTCGAAAAATGAAGGTATAAGCAAAAGAAAGACAAGGACAATGATAGCCATGAAAATTAAATATTCCCCAGGATTCGCAAACCTAATACCGCAAAATAACTAGAGTTGACAAAGAGAGTTCAGATAGGATAGATGAAAGTGAGGAGACTGGCACTAGTAAGTGGAAAGAAACCTATAAGTCAGGTAAGGGCCACGTGGTCACCTACCTACACTCCCAACTTAGGAGTTACTCGGGCCGCTTTTTGTAGCCTCTTACGACAGGCAGGGGTTCCGTGGGTGTTATTCTACCACCCCTACCCACACTGGGAGGCGAAGATGAGCCTGAAAATGGTGGACTCCCTAAGCCTCTAATGCTCCAAAGAATATCTGAATGAAGATATAATAGAAGAGGTACCTTGTGGAAATGAAGAAACATCTGGTCATTATCTTTGTCATCGGCATGTCATCAAAGATTCCTTAACGATACCTGTGAGATCAGTCTTTGATGAGTCCGATTAAACTTTACTAATGAGGCTCCGGAAATAATGTATGTTTTTAATAGCTGATATACGCAAAGCTTTCCTGCAGAATTTTCTGGCTCCAAAAAACAAGACGTTTTGAGATTGTTATGGGGCAAGTTAGAGGTAAAAAGCTTTAAACATGAGCGTGTCGTATTTGGAGTTTCGTTAGGTCCTCTTCTGCTTGGTGCAGTCATCGATCATATGATCGGGGAACAAGCCTGGAAGGAGGTGCAAGACAAGCGAGGCGCTGTCACATCCAGTATATTTACACTACCCACTTAAAAAAAGCTTTCATGTTGGCAACTATGTCACTCGAGTTGCAAATGAACGTGACCTATAGCAGTTTATCCAGGTAGCTCAAGAAGTATCTTTTTTCTGCTAGTTGTTTTACGTCGCACCGACGCAGATAGGTCTTACGGCGACGATGGGACAGGAAAGAGCTAGGGGTGGGAAGGAAGCGGCCATGTCCTTAATTAAGGTACAGCCCCAGCATTTTCCTGGTGTGAAAATGGGAAACCACGGAAAACCATTTTCAGGGCTGCCGACAGTGGGGTTCGAACCTACTATCTCCCGAATTCTGGATACTGGGCGCACTTAAGCGACAGCAGCTATCGAGCTCGGTAAGAAATGTTTTATCCTCACAAATGCGACCCTAGAAGGTGGGAGTAACAAATGAAATTTTAAAGCTCGTACTTCGTACTGTAGTGTTCTGCAATGAGTTTCTTAGTTATAGGCTCCAGTCTTTGTTCAATTGGTTCTAAGTTTCATGTGATGCTTGCGCCAGCTCTCGTGGTGGCTGACTCTCAGATTATCGGTGAGAGATATGAAACTCTAGGAGCCCTGGCCACATGAGACTGTATTACTTATCTATGAACTGACACTAAGAACACGACGAAGACCCAGTGCGGTGGATTTGGTCAAAGCTAGCCAAAACTGCCAGGAACTGGCGCAAAAAATAAAAATAGAACAGTAATAAGGGCAAGAATTTATTAGGGAGAGAAAATCAAAAATATGTTGCTTAGGCAAAACAACGGGGCCAAAAATCAAATAGATAATATTAATAATGTGTAGCCCGTAATCAGAATACACAAGTTTCATTGATTATAACACCTCCACACACGTTTACCTTCATAAAAGACGTGATGAAAGGTTTGGTATAAGGACTTGGCATCTTTCATAACTAATTGAAGAATATGAATTCAGGTGGGTACAAAGCATTTCTTTGTAGCACATCAGGTCTAAACAACCATAAGTTTAGGGAGTAACAGCACCTAATCATAACATTCTCCCTTTCAATTCCTCAGATAAGACATAAAACTCTCAACAATCCCAATCCACGTCCCCCAAGAATACAAGATAATTAAGTAAAAGAGCTTATAACAGGGAAGAGGGAAGGGTGCACCGAGCTCGTAAAATTAAAGCAGGGAGAAAAAGGGAAGTTATCAAAACCATGGTTTCACGCCAAACAACTAAGATAAAAGAGAAGGCACCCAGCAAGGAATAAAACAAATTAAAGTAGAAAACAGGTAAAGAAAGCCAATGACGGCAATGTGAAACGAACAAAAAACCAATTAGACACAAAAGGTATCACGGATCCAAGCGTCAGAACCAACCATGCTCACACAGAGACCAAGGGGTAGGTCGCCGAATAGACGGACGTATAAGAACGTCAATGCACAGCACATAATAAAATAAACAACCAGTCTCGCGCTCAGACAGTATGAACCAGAAAGTGGTCCATCTTAAAGAGACAGAGTATCTCCAACACCAAAACACACAGAAACAGGCCAATCGCCTTGTTACCTTGTATTAATACCAAGTCTATGAAGTGGACATGAATTATAGAGAACACGCGATAAAATAATACAACATGAGCTCAAGCGGAATGTTAATGAAGCGACGTGAGTAAAAGGTCTCGGCCGGCACACAGCAAACAATCTCATACACATACATATGAATCTGTGTCACCTTCTGTTCTCAAAATAAACATAATGGATCGATAAATGAAAATACCGAAAGAAGCGTGTAAAAGTAAATTTAACACACAAATAAATTAGAAACACATGTAATGAGGGAAATCTTTCTAACACAACCATGGTGAGCACAAAACGAAGCAATATTAAAACCAAGAGAAAATTAAAGAAAACTTAATACCTCAATTACATAAGCAATTCATATTTTCGAAAGGCCGAGATATGTACAAAGACATCTTGAATGTTAAAATATATTTTATATGCAACAAAGGAAACTTGGAAATCCAATCCTTCCATCTTCTCAAGTCAAAAATCTCCACACCACCCATCAGAAAGATAACCCAACAGGACGGGGCAGAAAAGAAATGCTTTGACCTATGCTATCGCATGAGATGCCATCTACCGGAATAAGGAAAGATTACATATTAGTAACAACACATGATGGCAAAAAGTAACAGTTCATAAATACAAGAGTTCGCTAGGAACGTGAAGACTTCAGAAAAGGCAAACGTACCATAAAATGATATGGTGCGACGTTTCGCCGATCCGTATCACTTGCCTGCGTGCACGTCGTGGCCTTCCACGGTGACATCATGGACATAACGAAGGAGGAGTACAAAATATATCCCCATAGGTTCTACAACACATTCTATATCCTCTCGGGAAGTGAAGTGCTGTACCTTCTTGGAGACAACAACGTGGTGGTTGTGGTGGTGGTGATGGTGGTGATTATTGAAAAGTACAACCGGGCGATCATCCTCTATTTACACATGGAAGAAAGAAAAAAATATCGGCCAAAGAAAGACAAAGGTCACGAAGGACGTAAAAATGAAAACTCCCTAGACCACGATACCTAATGGCATTCGGTGCAGTCATCGATCACATGATCGGGGAACAAGCCTGGAAGAAGTATAAAAAGTATAAAATAGTCTTCGGCTCGCCAGGTGCAGGTCTTTTTGATTTGACTCCCGTAGACGACCTGCGGATCGTACACCCAGCCCCCATGCCAGCGGAATGAACCCAGAACCCATTATGGTTAAACTTCCCGACCCTGCCGGGAATCGAACCCGGGACCCCTGTGACCAGAGGCCAGCTCGTTAACCATTTAGCCATGGAGCTGGGCAATAAATTCCATAAAATAATGGCTTACAACTTAATAAAATGACCTAATATACAATAAATATAAAATAAATTATAAATTAGCATTTTTTCTATTTGTTTAACGTCGCACTAACACATCGAAGGTTTTCGGCGACGGAAGGGTGGGAGATGGAAAGGTAGCGGCCGTGGCCTTCATTAAGGTACAGCCCCAGCATTTGCCTGGTGTCAAAATGGAAAACCACTGAGAACCATATTCAGGGCTGCCGACAGTGGGGTTCGAACCCACTATCTCCCGAATGCAAGCTCACAGCTGAGCGACCCTAACCGCATGGCCGCTTGGTCGGTAATTAGGATTTCTACAAAGTGGGAACTATGATAAGGATTTCTATACAAGTTAGCAATGTCTATTTAGAACCAATTAAAAGATGACATGTCATCAAAAATCCTAGCTCTGGTAATCACGGTAGTGAATTTAGATGCAGTTTATAAGTAACTGTTAATTTTATAAATGCCGGCCCCATGGTGTAGGAGTAGCGTGCCTGCCTCTTACTCGGAAGCCCCGGGTTCTATTCCCGGCCAGGTCAGGTATTTTTACCTGAATCTGAGGGCTGGTTCGAAGTGATAAGATTAGAATTGGGGAGCTATCTGATAGTGAGATAGCGGCGCTGGTGTAGAGAACCAGGAATAACTACCGTGAAGATTCGTCTTGCTGACCTCGTAATCTGCAGGCCTTCGGGCTGAGCAGCGGTCACTTGGTAGACCAAGGCCCTTCACGGGCTGTTGCGCCATGGGGTTTGTTTTTCTGGTTAATTTTATACATTGTTATGATTCGTAAATATATGTTCGTTGTTATTCTTCTTTTACTTTTCTTGAAATATACGCACCGCCAATAAGTCATTTGATCTTTACTGGTATAGTCCACAATATACTAATGTTCGTTGTAAATCAATAAAGGCTTTCCCTATGTGGTCTCAGTGAACTCCATAGCTGCAGAGCAATTATCACCAGTTCAACACGGAACGCTAGTTGTCTCACAGGTATCAACTGTAGCAATGAACTCCACTTACCGGGTGGGCGTTCCCCTCCCCTGTTTCTGCATTCCAATCCTTCTTAGGCTCCCGTGCAAGTGTCACTGTTTGAAATAGTAATTTCCTGGAATGATTGGCTTTCCGTGCATGTGTCAACACATTCCATCTCCGTAAAAGTGTCGCTCCGTGCAAGTGTCACAACTTCGGAAGAAGGCGCAAGAGAAACGGGACGCTGTGAGATCCAGTATAAATACCCAGTTGAAAGAAAGCTTTCATGTTGACATCTATGTCACAGTTGTTGCAAATGAACGTGACCTGTAGCAGTTTATCCAGGTAGCTCAAAATGTATTTTGTAAGCACAAATTCGACCTTAGAAGGTGGCAGTAAACAAATGAGGCCCTTGAAGAATCAGTTCAGCCTTCTTCTTTGCTAGAAATAGAGTGGAACCGGGAGCAAGATAGTCTCAACTGTGCCCCGTTAACAAAACAGCTTCCTGATGAAGTTCCGAAACGAACTGTACTCTTGTCCGTTCACAAGATCTTTGATCATTTTTTGTTCTCCGTACCTTTTACTCGTCTTCCTAAATTATCACTTCAATATATACAGTAAATGAAAGGCCATGGAATGAAGAAGTTCATGAAGAAATCGGAATCAAGTTTTTGAAATACAGATGAATTAAACAAGATACCGAAAAGTGTTTAGGTTAAAGTACTGAGTATCAGTCTATATGCTTTTTCAGACGTAAGCCTGGATGTACATTATGCAGTGGTATATTTGCGTTCCGAAACCTCGACGGGCACCCTACTTTCAGCTGCTCCAAGCAAAGTCAAGAACAGCGCCCATTAAACGGCCAACAATTCCTCGACTGGATTTATTGGGAACCACTATTAATTAACATCTGATGTTATCCATGAGGGATAAATTCAGTGGACTGACATGACCAAAGTGTTAGCATGGGTTCGACGAGAAATTCTCCAAGGACAGTGTTCGTAAAAATTAGAGTCGAAGAAATTCACCATCTTACCCCCATGGAGTCATGGATACAAATAAATACCAGTGCTCCCTGACTGGGATCACATTGTTGGAAAAGCACTGAATAATGGAGCAGCTTATTGTGCTCTTATACGAGACAGCCTACGCAAACGTTTCCGAAGGGAACACCTGGGGCAATTACTCTTGAAGAATAAGTATGATGAAATAAAAGAAAGGTGTATGGTCCTGGTAGAAATTGAAAATGAAAAAAGACTGAATTGGCCTTTGGGTAATATTGAGGAATTTATTCCGGGCAAAAATGGAGGGACACGAGTGGTGAGGCTGCGAGTGAAGAATGGGTTGATTATTTGCCCCGGTACAAAGTTTGATCCATTTGGAAATTTCGTCTGGGGTCATCAATTAAGACAGCACCAAACAAAACTAATCATCAGCTGCCAAGGGACTGAATGTCATTAGTATGATGCCCACCGATGTTCAACTCTGACACGAGAAGTGAGACGACCTACACGATTTTCATGAGTTGAGATGCCAATGCATGACAGTGCAATTGTTTCACCGGTGTTAAGAATTTTAAATGTTGCAATTTTGGTGACAACAAACTTACAAGGCGGGATGGGAGAGTGTAACGTTTCTTAGAGTTTCTCTTTGGAACTATACTGATTGTTGTTTTGTTTATGTTCTCTGCGGTTCTTGCCTTACCGGTACGAGTTGGTCGACTCTAAGTATCTTAGAGATTGTATGAATAATCGTCTTTTCTTATATGAATAAATTAACTGACTTTGTAATTTTGCTTCATTAATATTACGGACAATATTTCCGTAAAGAAAGAAACAGAAGTAACTTGATGGATACATATTTACCAGATATTGTAATAGGAAGTGAATCATGGCCGAGAAGTGATATTATGGATGCGGAAATTTTCTCACGGAAGTGGACCGTCTATCGTAGAGACAGGTTGGGAAGGATGGGAGGGAGAGTATTTATACAGGTGAAAAAAGAATTTATAAGCTACGAAATAGTTAAGGATGAGGAGCTTGAAATCCTAAGTGTAAGACTCATCTCTAAAGACAATAGGCAACTTGATGTTTTTGGGGTGTACAGACGTGGCAAGAGGTGGTAGTGGTTTTTATTGCTCTAAGAGGAAGTACAGCTAGGCAACCATCCTCTATATAACACTAATCAGAGAAAAAAATTGAAGGGGTCTGACACTTCGAAAAATGAGGGTATCGGCCAAAGGAAGATAAGGGCTACGAAGGGCATGAAAATGAAAGACTCCCTAGGCCTCCATGCGTAATACCGTCGGGGTCTGAAAAAACAAGAGTTGACCAAGAGAGGTCAGAGAGGATAGATGATAGCCTAAGTGTCAATAAAGAGGCATACTAGAGAAATAAGTGAGGTGGCTTTCCGTTGCTTTCCTCACCCAGCCAGAATTTATTATTACATATCAGTCTGCCAAGCCCATTGAAGTGCATGCACCAACTGACCCTATGAAAGATATTTTCATACCATTCATAACAGTGACTGGCTGCATAAGGAACGGCTATACTGGAATCGCTCATACCTCGGTCACTTTCATATTGTCAAAGCTAAGGATGAGACTGAGACAGGTCAATGAAAGTGACAAATTTATTCTAGCCCATACCAGAAGACATAGTGCACTGTAAACACTACAACCCGCCAGCAAAAGCATCGAATAATAATAATAATAATAATAATAATAATAATAATAATAATAATAATAATAATAATAATAATAATAATACCAAAATACCGAAATACCGGGTTGTTTTAAATTATCGGGATTACAAATACGATATTAAAATGTAAACAGTGTTACTTTTTCAAGGCAATCTCTTTCAGTCCTAACCTATATCATATATGTAGGTCTACTGCTGTTGGAGGTAATGAGTCAGTGCAAAGAGAAACATCTACGTCATCTGGCGAGACAGCTGACCATGTTGATTGTATATTCTGTGAGAAGACCTTTACTAGAAATGGTTTTAACGTACACTTGACCAGAAGTCATACAACGTGGTCTCAAACACGCACACAAGGTGAAGAACCAGATACAGTGTTGCCAAATCCTAAATGTCCCAATTGTGAAAAAAATACGTCAGTCCACACATGGTGTCAAGATACATATTAGTAGAGATCATCCAAGAGTCCATCTTGCGAACCGTCACCAAAAGCACAAGCATGATATTTCGCTTCACCCAGATCCAGTTCATGCTGAATCTCCAAATAAGTCTTTACAGGCTATACTATCAAATTGTAAAGAGAGTATAAGAATTTTAAGATGAGTTCCAAGAGGGGGTGAGAGTTATAACTGCAGATAGACTATCACAGTCGATTGATAGATGTATTTATCAGAACTCTTTGGAATGCTGACAGGATCTAATGCTTTTTGCATACATTGCTCTTCGTGTCCTCCAGAAATCGAATGGAAAGGCTACTTAACTAGTTTCTAAAATAAAGAAGAAGTCGTCAACATTTAATAAGCGTAATATGTATATAGTAGAAGGTCATACCAATCAAATTATTGTCACCTGGTAGTAGGTTGTATTCCTGCGTACTTGCTTATAGTATGTTTCGTGTAGATAGTGTGCTTTCAAGATTTTCTTTCACGAGGGCAGTGCCGGTGGATAATTGGTCACCATTAGGGAACTCAAATTGGTTAGCAATCAGACTATTTTTGAGATAACGGGTGAAGTGTAGGGCATTGAAGATGACATCTTGGATAATTTATGGTGAAAGCAAGTGAAGTGAAATTTGATTTTAAAATTTGATTCCATTTTTTTTAAATTCATGACGGGTGACGATTAGTAACAATTAACGATGAATTGCCTTCAGCAAGTTCCGTATTCGTTTCCATCAAGTTTAATTCAAGAGGACAAACTGGGGCAAATATTCATTTATTGGAAGGGGAGTTAGGGACTGGAATAACTTACCAAGGGAGATGTTCAATAAATTTCCAATTTCTTTGAAATCATTTAGGAAAAGGCTAGAAAAGCAACAGATAGGGAATCTGCCACCTGGGCGACTGCCCTAAATGCAGATCAGTATTGATTGATTGATTGATTGATTGATTGATTGATTGATTGATTGATTGATTGATTGATTGATTGATTGATTGATTGATTGGTTGGTTGAAAGAAAAATATACGAGAATTCCAACTACCACACCCTGTGGCTAAAAGGAACACCGTGCCTTGCAAAGTTCGTTGTATAGAAAACAAAGTAGCAGTTGGGGATATTCAAGGAGCGGTTAGGATTCTTTCATCAAAATGTGGGAAAGCGGAACGCACCCGTACCACTTTGGAATCTTTCGAAGATCAACATCCTCCGCCGTTACGCCCATTTATCGTTTCCAGATCCCCCTGATCCTAGTGATAATTATCTCAGCGTGACACCGGAATTGGCTATTGAAGGAATAAAATGTTCCCTAACGGTTCTGCTCCGGGAATTGACGGTATCCGTCCTCAACATCTCACAGATCTTACCTCTAAATCAGCAGAAGATGCCGGGAGAAGACTTTTCCAAGCCATCACAAAATTATTCAATTTCATTTTAAGAGGGAAAATCAGTTACGAAATTTGCCCAAACTTTCATGGGGCCGTATTATTTGCCCTTCAGAAACCTGACGGGGGCGTTCGAGCTATCACTATTGGGAACACCTTTCGAAGGCTGATTGCTAAATTATCTTGTATGGCAGTAAAGGGAGTCATTAGCCAGTATTTCTAACCTCACCAAATTGGCTTTGGTGTTCCAAAGGGCTGTGAAACCATTATCCATTCCGCACGAACCATCCTACATTTAAATGCTACATCGAATAAAATCTTAGTAAACATTGACTTCAGAAATGCATTTAACACCATTGATAGAGATTGCGTGTTACATGCAGTACAAAATAGAAATCCTGAACTTTATGCTTTCCTCTGGCGAGCATATAGATACCCTTCCAACTTGAATTTCGGGTCTCATATTATTTCGTCACAGGCAGGAGTAGAGCAAGGTGATCCAACAGGACCATTACTTTTTAGTTTTGCACTCCAGCCTGTCATCGCAGAATTGAACAGTCCTCTTAACTTATTTTATTTGGATGATGGAAACATCGGTGGTGAACATGATACAGTTACTAAGGATCTAAAGGAAATTGACACTGGGTGTAAAAACATCGGATTGGAAGTAAATCCGAATAAATGTGAAATCTACTTCTGTTCCGCGAGAGATGAGACAACAGAGACAACGAATAGGAATTGCTATCCAGCGAGGAAATGCTGCCAGCGTTATGAGCACGTTTCCGGATACCGCTCCACTGGACGAAGTCTTTGATCTTACACCTTAGACCTTCGAGCCGGAGCGTGTCATATTATATGATCCTCTAAAGGAGACAGAATCATACGATCTAATCTCACTGGACTGTTGGCTCTCACACTACAAATTTACAAAGCTGGAACAAGTGGAGGAAGTTGAGGGGAAGACAGAAGGAAGTAAAGCAAAGATTGAAGGATGTGGAATAAAAAACAGTCAAAATATTTCAATAGAAGGAAGTCAAGAGCAGTTCGATGGAAGTGGATAAAACAACTTTCAAATATAATCAACGGGACAGCAGAAGGGGAAAAAAAGATAAAAATGAAAAACCTGGTGTCAGTAACAGTCCAGTAAAATCAACAGATGAAGAAGCTGCAGGAAATATTAAGTCAGAAACCAAGCATTCTCACAGTATTAAGGGAGATGATAATCTATATATGTATAAAATAAGAGTTTTGTCTGTTCATTGCTCAAAATTTAAAAAGGATGGTATTTCTGTATCAGTCATGTCCATAGTAACAAGGAAATGTATTTTTTAATTTTCCGTAATGTCTGTCTGTCTACCTGTATGTATGTATGTACACGCATCACGAGAAAACGGCTGGAGAGAATTTAATGAAAATCGGTATGTAAAGTCCGGGAATAAGTCGCTACATCCTTGGCCTTAAATAATCTTTTTCACGCTGAGAGGAATGGTAGTTTAGGGGAAGACCTAAAATTTAATTCTCAAATATTTATAGTATTAGTGGTCCTATCTCAATGAAAACCGGCATGTGAAGTTCTAAACTAAGTCACTACAATATAAACTATAAATAATCTTATTCACTCTGAAAGAAATGGTAGTTTAGCGGAAGGCCTAAAATTTTATTCGCAAACATTTATGTTATTAGTGGTCCTATCTTAATTAAAATAGGTATGCAAATTCGGCGAATAAGTCGCTATAATCTAAGCCGTAAATAATCTTATTAACGCTGAGAGCAATGGTAGTTTAGGGAAAGGCCTAAAATTTATTTCTCAAATATTTGTTATTAGTTGTCCCATCGTAAATAAAATCGGTGTGTTAAGTCGGGGAATAAGTCGCTACAATCTAGGCCATGAATAACTTTATTCACGCTGAGCGAAATGGTAGTGTAGGGGAAGGCCAAAAATGTAATTCTCGAATGTTTGTGTTATTGGTGGTCTTATTAACAATTACTATATAAATAAAGTTACATAGTATTAAATTTCCGATCATTTATGTCTTATACATTTTGATCGTACCGGCTATGATAACGGAGATATTCATGAATATGGATTTTTGTTGCTAAGATCATATCAGCGCCGTCACGAGAAAATGGGTAAACCGAATTTAATGAAAAACGGTATGTAAAGTCGGGGAATAAGGAACTACAGTCTACGGTATAATTAATTTTATATGACGGCCTTATATTACAGAGTCGAAAGAAAACTGAATGTGAAGGCCTACAATACACAAAGCACATAACATTGATCAACAATAACATTACATTGACCTTGGTTTGTTATGATTTGCTTTGATTCTCTGTTGCCATTCATCTCCGATAGATGGGATTACTGCTGTATATCGAGTTTTTTTAAATTTTCTCTACGTCGCGCCAACACTGATAGGACTCATGGCGGCGATGGGATACGAAAGGGCTAGGAGTGGGAAGGAAGCAGCCCCTACGTTAATTACGTTACAGCCCCAGCATTTTCCTGGTGTGAAAATTTGAGACCACGGAAAACCATCTTCAGGGATGTCGACAGTGGAGTTCGAACCCACTACCTCCAGGATCCAAGCTTACAGCTATGCGCCCCTAACCGCACAGCCAACTCACCCGGTCGTACCGAGTATAACAGACTGCCTGAAAATTGGCGGGAAGTAGCTGGGGAGTTAGATAAATTTCTGATACTACTGATACGTAACAGACTGGTTCATCATAGCATTCGACCTATTCAATTCCTACTCTGAGGCATTTCTCTTGATAATTTATTCCAGTCCCTTATTCGCCCTGTAAATCAATATTTGCCCCGATCTGTCCTCTTGAATTCGAACTTAAGGATATTTATATTACGTTTCAGTCATTTTTGTAAAGTGTCTTCGTTTACTTCTTTGTAATTTTTGTTTTTTTAAGACGACATTTTGTTGTATATCCATACTTAAGTACATCATCGTGTCTTTCGTCGTGGCATTCCTCATGTCACTCAGCGATCCTTTGTCCGCATCTTGAACATCTCAAGCACACGCGCATGTGTATTACCGTGCACTTCGGTTACGTGTACTAGGACTATAGAACTGAATACAACTGCTCGTAATTTCAGACCTGGTACAAAGTGACTCATTTTCCACGACTCTACTCTACTGCATCACACAATGCTTACTGTAAATCCTCACTTCATCGTACAGGAATGAGTGGTTCTAAGTCGTTGAAGCTCTTATCTTCACGCTCAGATGAGTGGAATTCACGTAGTACGCTCTTTATCACTGGCACTTATTTAGGTGCTCTCGCCACACCATACCTATTTTGAAGGAATCTTGCATGGAATTTGGCTCGTAATTCATCATTCTTCATGCATTGTTATTCAATTCCACCAAGTGTAAACGTCAGGTCATTTCTTTTTTGATGTTTTCTAATAGGCAACTAAAAATTCTCCAGTTAACGACAGTTATTCCTATGATCACAGAAGCCACCGTAATTTATTATTAATTATTAATATTCTAACTCACCATCTACCTGGATTCAAACATAGGCCATGCAGCTAGAAAATCAGCTGGTGATTATTGTTTTAAGAGGAACTACAACTAGGCAACCATCCTCTATATAACACTAATCGGAAAAATTAAGGTATCGGCCAAAGAAAGACAAGGGCCACGAAGCGCGTGAAAATGAAAGATTCCCTAGCCCTCGGAAACCTAATAGCTTCTGGGTTGGAAAAGAACAACAGTTGACCAAGGAAGGTCGGATGGGATAGATGAAAGTCAGGAGCCCGGCACAAGTAAGTGTAAACAATGCCAGGATTCAGCTAAGGGCCCCGTTGTCGCCAAACCACGCCCCAATTTTCAGAGCCCCTGGGGCCCCCTTTAGTAGCCTCTTACAACAGACAAGGGGATGCGCCTAAAAATCAACTGGTGATTATTGTTTTAAGAGGAAGCACCAACTAGGCAACGTTTATGTAGACGAAAGGTATCGATGAAATGTCACTGTAATATTTGTCCCAAATGGAATATAATAATCCATTTTACTCAAATGAAGTGTAAAATCTGCGGTAAAATTAAGAAATAGTACGAAATATTTTACTTGCAGGGAATAATATGCATTTATACTTTACTACCTCACAGCTATTTTTTCTGCTACGTCGCAGCGCTTCCGTATGTGTTTTGCTTGTCTAACACTTTCGTGTGTGATGTCTTTGCTCACTGAAGTTGTTTGAATTAATTAGATGTCGTTTTCTTTATGTTGCTCATTCGTTTTGTGCCCTAACTCATTCATTAAATGATATATTTATTGGTCCATGGATATATATATATAATGTAATATATTTATTGGTCCATGGATCATGCTATTTTGCTGTTTGAACTGCCCGCGCTAGTCATATGGACAAAGATAATGACAATTCACAGACATAGCACTCCCATTCGTCGCTGCAAGCCCCGGACCTTAAGAAAGAAGCGAAAGATGGCACGAGGAGCGGAATACAACATAAAGGAGTCCTGTCTACGGCCCGTAAGTACGTTGTACGTATACATATTTCTCTAGATATTTCTCTAGTATCGACGGTATTTTTTAATTTACCGCGGATTTTTCACTTTATTGGTGTAAAAGCAATTATTATGTTCCATTTGGGACAAATATTACAGTGATATTTCGTCGATACCTTTAGTCTACATAACCCTAGGCAACCATTGTCTACACAACACTAATCAGAAAAAATGAAGATATCGGCCAAAAGAAGACAACGGCCACAGAGGGCGTGTTAATGAAAGGCTGTCTAAGGTTTGGTAAAACCAATGCAGTCGGAGTCGAAAAGAACAGCAGTTGACCAAGGGAGGTCGGATAGGATAGATGAAAGTGAGAAGCCTGTTACAAGTAAGTGGAAGCAATGCCTGGACTTAGCTAAGGACTCCGTGGTCTCCAGCTCACGCTTCAAAGATCAGAGCCCCTGGGGGCCCTTATGGTTGCCCCTTACGACAGGCAGGGGATGCCGTACCATAGCTGTAGCTACAGTAGAAGATTGAAGAAAATTGTACATCCTGAAGTAAAATTGATGACGTATATAAATACAATGCTTCTGAAAGATGAATATTTAACACTGCTGTGCAACGAAGATGACTTCCAAAGTTCTGCACATATTTTACACACCATCTGTCAAATTGACAATTGTACACCTCTCCAAAAATGAACTCTTAAAAAGTTCACAAGATAAAGAAAAATTTCAGGGATATTTATGTGTGTGAGGAACAGTTAAACAAACACTGAAAAGTAAAGTATAAGAAGAAATTCAACTTAAGTATTATAAAATTAGGGCTGTGACGACTTTTCTGTATGGAAGTGAGATGTGAATAAAATAAGTTACAGCAATATAATACATTCACTTGAAATGCGGTTTCCTGGATCAGAGTATTTCCCTCTCGAAGAAGAAATATCAGGAAGAAATGTAGAAATAAGATAAGTATATTTTCCATAAACGAAATAATTTTACAAAATAGAAAGATTTGGAGAGATCACATTCTAAAAATGAAGCAACTTGTTAAAAAGGTTACCGAATAAGTACAAAAAATGTTGTATTTGTTGTACTTTACGTCACACGACACTTATTGGTCTTATGGCGACGATAGTTAGAAAAGAACTGGGAGGGGAAGGAAGCGTCCGTGGCTTTAATTTAGGTACAGCCGCAGCGCATGCTTTGAGTGAATATAGGAAACCACGGAAAATCTTCTTCAGGGCTGCCGTCAGTGAGGTTCGAATCCAGTATCTTCCGAATGCAAGCTCACAGCTGCGTGACCCTGTCCTCACGGTCAGCCCGCTTGGTGTGTAGGTAGGCTTCACGAATTTAGATGATAGTTGACTATTAAGTGTTTGATTTCACAATATGTACACTGCTATTCCGAAACGAACATTGAATGCAAGTAAAAGTTTATGAGCATTTTTTATTTTAAAGGAAATATACTAGATAACATTTTATTAAACCACCTTCATAGTATTTTCATGCTCGTACTTCGCACTGTAGTGTTCTGCAATGAGTTTCTTAGTTATACACATAGAGTTAGTAAATGATTCACTAGAGGTAGCATTGGCACCACCGTCTACGAGAGAATCAATGTAGCGAGCGGAGCATGAAATCGCAGCTGTTTGGCAAAAAGCTCATTCCACCGTACTCATCAATGTTAAATCGGGGCCTTTTAAAACTGTGTGGATATACATAAGGTTTAAAATTCTTACATGTAAATATTCTCAGATACTACAGTATACCTGTGATGCTTCTCTCCAGTAAAAAAGAAAGCCAGAAAAGCATGAATACAGGATTAAATGCGTAATAAAAGGGGATGGTGTTCAGGTGCAGTTAAGTAACAAAAATCAATTTACTGTTCATATTAAGTCTTCTAACAACATACGTTTAGAAGGAGGGCTCGTATATTTCGCTATTTTTTGTGTAAATTATCATGAATTTGGTATAATTCTGCCCAACGACCGAAAATGTCCTCTCTCGTACGAAGCGGATGAGCGAGATTTTAGGCCTAAAAACGTTGGCGAGATTTTGGGGTAAAGTAGACAAAATATTATTATCGTCGGTTTAGACCCTAGCTTTCTGAGCTCAAGTTGGCAGGTTCGAGCCTGGCTCAGTCCGGTGATACTTGATGGTGCTCAAATAAGTCAGCCTCTTGTAGTACATGAAAGAACTCCCGTGGGGAAAATATTCTGACACCTCAGCGTCTCCCAAAACCGTGCAAGTACGTAGTGGGACGTAAAGCCACTTTTATTATTATTATTGTCGATATTTTCTAAACATCATTACAAGTGGAAATATGACATTCGGTTGTAGTTTCAGCCTATTATGGAGTTTTTAATTAGGTTTTCCTGAAATGTATGATTTGCTTTAAGATTTTAACTTGTAAAATGGAAAGGGAGAGTGGTAAAACATATGATTGAAGATAATTGAAAAAGTAGTTACAATATTGTTTACAATTTGATTTACATCGCACCGACACATATAGGCCTTACGGCGATGCTGGGTTGGCAAAGGGAAGGAAGCGCCCGTGGGCTTAATTAAGGTACAGCCCCAGCATTTGCCTGGTGTGAAAATGGGAAAACACGAAAAATCATCTTCGGGGCTGCCGACAGTGGGGTTTGAACCTGCTATTTCCCGAAAGCAAGCTTACAGCTGCGAGGCCCTAACCGCACCGCAAACTCGTTCAGTCTATTATACATTATGGCATTTAAAGGAATAATAATATTGACGAAAGTAAAGGACTCAGATGTTCACACGGTGTGACACATCTAGTCTCTACATTGTAAAATGTGGTAAGCTATGAATGGTGACTCCTACACGCATTGTATGAAGGGAAAGCAACAAATTGTATATACAGGAAATATATTCAATAGCTTTTAATAGGCCTACTAACAATACACACACAAAGTAAAAAACGGACCACAATTCCAGGCTATCATGCACATCTTTCCTTATTTTCTTTTTTGTACCAATTTGCTTTACGTCGCACCGACATACATAGGTCTTACGATGACTTTAGGACAGGAAAGGGCTAGGAATGGGAAGAAAACGACTGTGGCCTTAATTAAGGTACAGCTCCAGCATTTACCTGGTGTGAGAATTGGAAACTATCTTCAGAGCTTCCGACAGTGGGGTTCAAACCCACTATGTCCTGAATGTAAACTGACAGCTACGTGACCTAAAGCCTGCAGCCACTCGCTCGGTATCATGCACATGGCCATTCGGTGAACAAGGAAAATGTCATCCCTTATATTTCGTAAAACATTAATTTCAGTCTTCAAGGTAAGATCCAAAGAATCTCATTCACGCCGACAGCGGAATCAGTCGCGAAGTCAGCCCAAGTAGGCCAATTCACATGACAATGAGTGTCATGCAAAGTATTATTTTATATGTACGAAAATGAATTTCAAGGAAAAATACCTGTGAAATGATATGCTATGGCCCTTTATGAACCTCTCTATGCAGCCATAAGCTGCACAGGAGACTGACATTTTCCTTCAAGGAAGTATAAACTTCAATTTATTGGAAAGCTCCATTAGTGACAGTGCCAAACAATCCAGCTTTTGCCAAACAATCCAGCTTTTGCCAAACAGCGCGCTCGTTCAACTTCGCACGTGACTGCAGCGCCAATGCTACCTCTAGTGTATTATATACTAACTCTATGGTTATACACTCCAACCTAAGTTTAAGTGACTCTCAGTATCATATGATGCTGCGCTGGAATTCTCCTGGCGGCTGACATTCAGATTATTGGTGAGAGATATTAAACTGTAGGACTCCTGGCCAGACGAGACTGAAAGTTACCTATCAAAGACGTTTCGCCGAGGCGTATCACGTGCCTACCCGCACATCGTCACTATCCTCGACATCGTGGGCGAAGGAAGCATTGCAATGAAGGAGTATTAAACAATATCGCCATAGGTTCTACAACATATTCCATGTGCTCTCGCGAAGTGAGGTGTTGTACCTTTCTGGAGACAATAACATGCTGGTGGTGGTGGTTATTGTTTTAAAAGGAAGTACAACTGGGCAGCCATCCTCTATTAACGCCAATCAGAGAGAAAATATGGAAGGGATCCGACATTTCGAAAAATGAAAGTATCGGCCAAATGAAGTCAAGAGCCACGAGGGGCATGAAAATGAAAGACTCCCTGGGCCTCGAGTGCTCTAATGCCGTCGGGGTCGGAAAAGAACAAGAATTGACCAAAGGAGGTCAGATAGGATAGATGTAACTGAGGAGTGTGGCACAAGTGGAAGCAATGACAGGACTCAGTTAAGGGCTCTGTGGTCGCCAACCCACTCTAGAAAGTTCAGAGCCCCTTGGGCTTCTTTTAGTCGCCTCTGAGGACAGGCATGAGACACCGTGGGTGTTATTCTACCGCCTCCACCCACAGGGAGAACTAATCAGAGAGAAAATATAGAAGGGATCCGACACTTTAAAAATTGAAGGTATAGGCCAAAGAATGATAAGTGCCACGAAGGGCGTGGAAATCCCTAGGATTCGCAACCTAATGCTGTCGGGGTCGAAAAGGACAAGAGTTGGCCAAGGCAAGTCAGATACAATAGATGATAGTGAGTTGCCTGGCACAGGTAAGGGAAAGCAATGCCAGGACTCATCAAAGCGCCCCGTGGTCTCCAACCCACGCTCCCAAGTTAAGTGCCCCTGGGCCCCCTTTCAGTCACCTATTACAGAAGGCAGGCTGTACCGTGGTTGTTATTCTACCACCCCCACCCACAGCGGGAGGCTAAGACGGGCGTTAAGATGGACTTCCTAGGCATCGAATGCTCTAATACCGCCCGGATTTGAAAAAACAAGAGCTGACCAAGGGAGGTCAGATTGTGTAAATGAAAGTGAGGACCCTTGCGCAAGTAAGTGGAAGCAATGCCAAGACTCAGCTAAGGGCCCCATGGTCACCAACCCACACTCCCAAGTTAAGCGCCCTTGGGTCCTCTTTTAGATCGCCTCTTTCAGCAGAAAGGGGACGCCGTGGATGTTATTCTACCGCCCCTACCAACAGAGGGAGGTGAGATGAAAGATATTCCTTGAGCAACACTATCTTGGCATGGACAAGCAAGTACTTCAACAAGAAGGGGCTATCGCCCATACTGAGGTAGGGAATCGATGCCTACCGCAAGAGAAGTTTCCCATTCGATGTATTTCAAGAGGGACATGTTTTCCAAATCCTGCACGAAGTAATCTATGTGCGTGATGAATTTTTGTGGGATTTACTAAAAGAACAATGCTCCAGACCCTTTCCATGTCGTCTTCCACATCTCCGGGAGAACATTGAGACAGTTCTCCAGAATATTAGCGGGGAGCTGGTTACGAGGCTTACCGAGCCTATGGAGCTCACCAGAAACAATGACACATCGAACGCATTGTTGCTCGGAAAGTGATGTGCTAAATGTTCATTGTTAGCCTAGTTGTGTAACAAAATTGAACTGATGACATAATTAGAAAGTGATTTCGGTTACTTATTTTGGACCACCTTATAGATAATAGGTAGTGATGGTGATTATTTCTTAACCTGGCACCGGATTTGATTTCGTCATGTCCCATTGCTCAATGGGTTTACTCGCGTTTCTATCTTTCTAGGTATTCCAACTTCATTATTTTCTGCACCGCTGTGCAACTGTTGCTTGTTGTTAAAGTTTCATTATTTTCGTTTCTGGTGCATTGTTGTAATCCTTGTAATTCAGTGAGATATTCCCTCACCTTGCGCCTCGTTACGTTAGTATTTCTGGTATTATTGAATGCTGTAAATATATTGGCTATATGTGAATCTATTGAACTATATGTGATGCATAGATGCCAACTTTTAGAAATCAAAAGTAGGAAGATTTTTTTTAATTCTTATATTTCATCACATATATTGCACCACGGACTAAATGAAAAAAGGACAGGATAAAAGGCATACATATCTAGAGTTACAATGTGAATTGACCATTAAATTTAAAAACTTAAAATAAAAAATTTAAAATGGTTAAATCACTCTTATTTATGACAGATATATACGAATAATAATACACTCGAACCTCCAGCACGCGAATTTTCTGTATATCGAAGTAACTAAAATTTTCCGGCCGTTTTTCCTATTTCTCACGTGTATTTATTTCTCTATTACAGTACTCAAAATTCGGTTTCACGAATTTCTCGAAGCAAACATTTCCTCCCTTGAAGCAAAAAATACTCTAACTCGAATATTGTGTAGCATTTAACTGTGCAACGCGGCATTTGTGGTTTGTGAGGACCAGTTAACAAGTAAAGAAAGAGTTACAGTAAAGCTATGAAATAATATGGTGGGAATCGAAAAACCCGAACTACTAGTGAACGGAAAATCAGCAAAGCCTCGCTGTTTGTTGGTGGTGGTGATTAATGTTTTAAGAGGAAGTAAAACTAGGCAACCATCCTCCATTTAACACTAATCAGAGAGAAAAAAATGGAAGGGGTCCAACACTTCGAAATATGAAGGTATCGGCCAAAGGAAGACAAGGGCCACGAAGGGCGTGAAAATGAAAGACTCCCTAGGCCTCCATACGTAATACCGTCGGGGTCGGAAAAGAACAAGAGTTGACCAAGAGAGGTCGGATAGGATAGATCAAAGTGAGGAGCCTGGCACAAGTAAGTGGAAGCAGTGCCAGGACTGAGCTGGGGGCCCCGTGGTCGCCAACCCAAGCTCCAAAGTTCAGAGCCCCTGGTGCCCATTTTAGTCGCCTCTTACGACAGGCAGGGGATACCGTGGGTGTTATTCTACCGCCCACATCCACAGGGGGGCCTCGCTGTTTCTCGGGTGTCAATTAATTACCGGTCACGTACGAAAGCAAGCCCAGAAGTCACAGATAAACGGCTCCATTTACGAAACTCGGCTGCGTGGTATTGACGAGAAGGTTAACCACAACAAACAGAAGAGACTAACGGTATTTTTTTTCCCAAAGGTGTTAACGGAGCTGTTTCTTGTTTCACTAGGCTACTGTATGTACTATATCCTGTCTTCTAAAAGTTACTATAATAAGGGTTATAATACAAGAGATGCCGTAAAATAGAATTTCTTTGTATATTTGTAAGTACTGTTAAAAATAATAGGGGCTGCCTGGCCGAGGCGGTAAAGGCGTGCTCGGTTCGCTCGGAAAGACGTGGGTTCGAATCCCCATCAGGAAGTCGTAAAATTTAAGAAACGAGATTTCCACTTCGGGTGGTGCATATGGCCCTGAGGTTCACTCAGCCTAGAAAAAATGAGTACCAGGTTAATTCCTGGGGACAAAGGCGACCGGGCGTAGAGCTAACCACTCTACTCCATCACGTACCGAGGTTAACAATGGTGGAAGCCTTTACCTTCCACTCCTCCAAGAGCCTTCATGGCCTGTACGGAGGTGACTTTGCTTTCCTTTGTTAAAAATAATGTATTAAGTAAAAGCCCGTAGATACATATGATTCAATTAAGTGCTATAGATGCTCAAAAACGGTATTCTCTATATCTCGCAATCTTGCTAACTCGAAATAAAATTTATCCAAATTTATCTCCCGAGGTGGTTCGAGATATCGACGTTCCACTGTATTTATATCACACCGACACACGCAACAAAACGCAGAATAGTTTCCTTTCATAGACTTGTAAAATGAACGATAATAAATGTTATAGGCATCTCTGAACACTTGGAGACCACGTTCGTTATGTTTTTTTTTTTTTTTTTTTTTGCCATAACGTGAAGAGAAAATACCAAACTCTCACCGACACGACTCCCTGAAATACATTCAACTCATTAAAAACATGAAGTAAGAAGAAGCAAAAATGCACTGAAATACGCGAAACTACCACATACTAAACATGTCCCATACATTACTAACGTACGACTTTCATACGAGGAAAAGCACAAAACCGACAGGAAAAAAACACGTGGCCTACAACTCCAACGAAATCACGCACAGAAACGATGTCAATAGTGCGCGAACCACACAGTAAGAAACGAATTCTTTCGTCCCAATTAACCGAGTCGCTAGTGCGCGCTGGATTTTCCTAGCCTCGCTTGTATGGCGATTGCCGTCCCGAATCCCCAGCCGTAAAGCACGCGTGCTGCTGTAGAGAGCAAGACACCGCGTGCCACTACTACCCATGAGGCAAGGACCGAAAATCTTGCTGTAGTTACGTAACGTGTGATGTCGTCTTATGTATGGAACACATGAAGACCATCTGTGCACAGTGTAATACGGTCGCGAGAGAAGAAAAATAATGAGCTGCATTTCCCATGCGAAAACTGGGATATTGTTTGTAAGACATTGTTGGTCTGTCACAATGAGTTTGTTTGCTTTTATTATATTGTATCAGTTTATAAAGTTTCAAGTGACAATGTGTACCGCTCATAGCTTTGTTGTTGTTCATTAAATATATTCCAGCAAGATCTACAGATAAATTTTATTCAAGAGGTCAAATGGACTGTATCGCGATTGACTTATCTAAGGCATTTGATAGGGCACATCATCGGGGACTACTGGCAAAAATGGGTAAAATTGGACTAGACGAAAGAGTGACTAAATGGGTCGATATATTAATAATAATAATAATAATAATAATAATAATAATAATAATAATAATAATAATAATTTTCTTTGCTTTACGTCCCACTAACTACTTTTGCGGTTTTCGGAGACGCCGAGGTGCCGAAATTTAGTCCCGCAGAAGTTCTTTCACGTGCCGAGGCTGACGTATTTGAGCACCTTCAAATACCACCGTACAGAGCCAGGATCGAACCAGCCAAATTGGGGTCAGAAGGGCAGCGCCTCAACCGTCTGAGCCACTCAGCCCGGCAGGTGGATATATATTTATTGAACCTTAATGCTCATATAGAGCTTCCGTGGCTCAGGCGGCAGCGTGCCGGCCTCTCACCGCTGGGTTCCGTGGTTCAAATCCCGGTCAATCCATGTGAGATTTGTGCTGGACAAAGCGGAGGTGCGGCAGGCTTTTCTCCAGGTACTCCGGGTTTCCCTGTCATCTTTCATTCCAGCAACACTCTCCAAAATCATATAATTTCATCTGTCAGTCATTAATCATTGCCCCAAAAGAGTGCGACAGGCTTCGGCAGCCGGCACAGTTCCTATCCTTGCCGCTAGGTGGGAGCTTCATTCATTCCATTCCTGACCCGGTCGAATGACTGGAAACGGGCTGTGGATTTTCATTGCTTATATAAATGATACGAGTAAAGAACTGGAATCATAGACACGGATTTTTTTTGGACGATGTTATTCTGTGTAGAGCACTGCCTTCGTGATGTACAGGCCGTACTGTACGCCCGATGACGTCACACAAAGATGCGAACTGTTTCCTCCGTCCGACCCGTGTAATGCAAGGACGTGATGCGTCTGTACCTTTTGTAATTATGAAATATTTACAAATGTTGTATTAATATTACAGGTGAGATCACTAAAACCTGTAATCGCATCATAACTCATAAGTCAGGTCTATGTAATTTTAGGAGAAGTAGGATTGAAGTGCGATCTACGCGATCAAAGTTTCAGTGTTTTACTCGTCAATGTGCCCAACAAATAATTATTATGCATTAATACAAATATGGAGACAACAAACGTACAATAATAAATTTTAGTTCTATACCTCTAGATAGCCATAAATGCAGTAGCTTTCTTAGTTTTTTTTAATTTTGGACACTTTCTGGCACTATCCTTCGAAGACTTTCTTGAAATCCTTTCTTCTATTCACACATTTGTATCATATTTTTGTTTAGGAATAGCCCATGGTTTCCCAAATATTAATGCACTGATCATCCAGATCTATTAGTTACTTCCCACATTCACGGAAACCGCCGAGGAATGGTCTTTACTCGCATTAATTTTGGGGAAAAGAGGCAGCGAGTACTCAACATTATGAACCCAAGAAATAACCATATGTAGGTTCAATTGGTTACTTTCCACTTTTATACTTGTTCTGTATCAATAATTAAACGCTCTGCTGTAAATCTGTGAAACAAGAAAGTCGAAAGCAGAACTCATCATCAGCTCTGGAAAATGAGTGAAACATACACCTTTATTCTTCGTAATAGGTATTTTTCGGTTGGAATTTTCGTTTCTCATGAAGGTTACCTGCCCCTATACGAAGAAAATGAAAATATTAATGTCTATTTACTTGTATAGTTGTATTTTAGCCATGGTACGCACACGTTCTCAGCGTTGTGGCAAATGCGAACTTTCGCACTCTGTATTTAAATTTGTACCACATTATATTTACACAAAAATGTGTTATACCATAACAATTAAATGAATAAATTACATGAGAATTATTACGTCCCTTAAACTTTAGCTGCCTTGCATTCTTTGGAGTGGCATGATACATATAATTTGTCCATAAAACTCTTAAATCTATTGATGCCAGAAACCTCTTTCACAACATCGTGTACTGATAATTCCAGTCTATGGCTAGCACAATGCATGGAAATTATGATTTTGTCTCTGTGTTTTATATATTGACATCTCCAAGTATTAACACCATAAGTCCAAGAATAGCCTAAATGAGTTACAATCATCACCTAAACAGTTACTTCAGTATTTCTCCCCTGTATAAAAATCGTATCCTCTGCACCCCAAACTTGGCAGGAATAATAGATCTTAACGTCGTCGCATGGGAGAATGATAGCACAATTAAAATTGTGACTTGTGGTTATGATGTTTGTACAGGGAAAATGTCACGACGTTAATTCTTAGAGCCGTTGATATGTTTTAAAACAGAGATTTGCAGAATAATATGGTTAACATGGGCAAAGATGTGGAAACGGTTAGCTATTTAGTTGAGGGCTTCCTTATACACATGTGGTCTCATGGAATTTTCCATAAAACATTTTATACTCTATAGTAATTACATTCTGTAGATTGAGGATTTTTTTAATGGTTTAACCCTCTTGGAGCCAGGAGGCGATCTGGTCAGCTGGAAGAGGGCAGAGCTCTGCCTCCACTCCACTAGTGTAAAGTACTAGGCCCTTTTTAGTAGAAATACAGTACATGTATTTTAAAATTCACGTATATCTACTGGTGTATGGCAAATACCAGCAAGAAATTTTCTACATGTTTACTACATAGAATACTACATGTTGACTACATAGGATAAACAACTGATTCAGAGTAATATAAAGAATCAAAAATGTTTTATTGTTGATATTATAGTTGTCAATAACATTTATTTTCAGGAAGAGAAAAGCATTTTTGCACTTTCTCAATATCTACTTTGAAAAATAAATTATGATACAAAAGAATATATGTAATTCTATAAAATAATCACTTTGAACGAGAAAAATTCAAACATACCTATGTCACTAATAAACACAAGACAGTTTTACTCCAATAAAATACTGACAAAAAATTTTCTACGTGCAGACTACATAGTATATAAATAATTCTGAGTTATTAAAAAATAAAAAGTAATAATTGATATTATATTTTTGTTTTCAAGAAAGACTCATTTTCAGTTCCAGTACTTTTTTTTTACAACACAATATACATATAGACATGAAATAGGCTTTTGGGCTTATGCCATATCAAGAAAATAAAGTGAAATTATTTATGTTTCGCAGAAAACTTTGCTCTGCATCATCAGAAGAAAATCTTGAGTGTTCATGAGAAAGGTTTCTCAAGGAATGAGGTTTGAATTTAGACGTTATAATAGAAATGGAAGTGGTACGTTCATTCGTCACCAGATGGCTCACCGGACATGGTACAGTGCTAGCGTTCGAAGCAGGAGCTGACGGAACCATCAGAATCAGTCTAAGAGGGAGTCACATAACAACAGGAGTACACACATACGAAAGTATGACATAGATACAAGGCTGGAATAAAAGATCTGGCGATGAGAAATGTACGAATTTGGAAAACACTAAAACAAAATAACAGTAGTGAAGGGACAGGGAAGAGAACCACCTACATAAATCTTTAATGGCTGGCAACCACGTATTACTTAATTGATAGCTAGTGTCCCTGTTGAAATTGTTAGGATTTCTACGTATCATCACAACTTCCCGTATAATCCTGGACCTGTAGTGTGTAGTGTGGGTAAGAGCTCGAGCATCTTGAAACATGACATCATGAGCCAACGATAGAGCGTGCTCAGCTATTGTTGATTTATTTGGCTGGTTGAGACGAATATTTCGTTCATGTTCCTTAATACGAGTACCAATGGACCGGCATGTTTGGCCAATGTATACCTTGCCGCAAGTACAGGGAATTTCGTATACCTCAGGATGTAAAAGTGGGGACAGTTTGTCCTTGGAATTACCCAGACTGTGAGCGATTTTAGTGACGGTGCCAAACAAGGTTTTTATATTGTGTTTGTGAACGACCTTGGCAATTCGATCTGTGGTGTTGTGAATGTAAGGCAGGTAGGCAGTTCCCTTCACTTCTTCCTTCTGTGAGCCTTGCTTTGGCAACAGAATATACATAATTAAAAAATCTATGGCACTTAAACCATGATAGGCCTTGGCCTACCAAGTGACCACTGCTCAGTCCAAATACCTCGAGTTTATGAGGTGACACGTGGTAAGTGAGACAAATCCTCTCGGTCATTATTCTTGGTTTCCAAGATCGAGGTTGCCCTCTCATCCTCCGATATCTTCTCAAATGTAATAATTTAGGGTTACTTAGGCTGAGTGAACCTCGAACCAACCCTTAGGCCCAGGTAAAAATCCTTGACTTGGCCAGATATTAAACCCATGTCCTCCAGGTGAGAGGCGGGCATACTACACTTGGCCCGCAGATCCGGCATTTACGTATTGATAGAATTTATTTCTGAACAGTATTTTATAAAATAATTACTATGAACAAGAAAAAGAAAAACTCAAAATACAAATTCAAATTTAGTACTGTATGTCACTAGTAAAAAGAAGGAAAATGACAAAATAAATTTACTCACTGAAAATTGTTGAGAGGAAGACTTATCACCAGATATATAATGTTGTCCGAAGTTTCAGACCACTCTTGAAGCACTTAAGGGTATGGTTGTATATTTATACTAATACTAATATTAATAAGAACTATAACTGGAAAAAATCCAAAGAAAAGCAGCTCGATTTGTTCTGGGTGATTTCCGACAAAAGAGTAGCGTTACAAAAATGTTGCAAAGTTTGGACTGGGAAGACTTGGGAGAAAGGAGATGAGCTGCTCGATTAAATGGTATGTTCTGAGCTGTCAGAGGAGAGATGGCGTGGGAGGACATCAGTACGAATAAGTTTGAGTGGTGTCTATAAAAGTAGGAAAGATCACATTATGAAGATAAAGTTGGAATTCAAGAGGACAAATTGGGGGAAATATTCGTTTATAGGAAGGCGAGTTAGGGATTGGAATAACTTACCAAGGGAAATGTTCAATAATTTTCCAATTTCTTTGCGATCATTTAAGAAAAGGCTAGGAAAACAACAGATAGGGAATCTGCCACTTGGGCGACTGCCCTAAATGCAGATCAGTAGTGATTGATTGATTGAATGCCACAAAACAATGGCAGGAAATCTGTCTTTGAAAAGTTTTGAAACTCCTCCACGTACTCCGAACATTACTGCGGCAGCACCACACGTCAATGAAACTAAATTTTCCTTTAGAAAATCTTCTGTGAACCCTAGTGTTCCTATAGAAGACATCAAGCTTTTGTAAATTCCATTTGCTGTTAGGTCATCTAACTCAATTAAATCAATGAAAAGGTTGACCGGTTATGCCATTTCTATTTGTTCAATGTAGGTGCGAACATATACTATCAGGACAGACTTTTGACTTAGAGTAGTTGATTCATCAAGAATAAGAGAGAACTTGCTCTTTGAATCAAGTACATTTTTATCAATTTTGTTCTCATTTCACTGCCTATGTGGTTTACTATATTTATACAGGGATTACTTGAATGCAAAATTCTCCCCATATCAATCCCGTTCAATTCTTGTAAATCAATTTCAGTTTCAAAATTGTAGAAAGACTGGTTCTTTTTGCCACCTTATAAGTAGTACGAAATACTTTACAAGTAATTTACTTTTCTCTCTCTAATGACTTTAGACATACTGTTTCAAATTTTTCTTTCTTCCCTTCTCCAGTTATTTTATTAGCACTTTTATGCCCAGCACTTTCTCTGTGGTCAAAAATCTTTTTCCTGAGAGATGTTAACTTCTGTTTACGATTTTCTCTATAAGACACAATTTCACAGTTTATCCACTCTTTTGATAGTCGCATACCCACATTCTTCTGTACACCTGAGCTTTCAACATTTTTGCACACTGAGCGACCTAACTTGCCGTCATGAAAATACAACCAATCATTTTTCTTTACAAAATCGTTCTTTTGTTCTACAGTCCAACAACTAGGCCACGGACTTTGAAAATCACTTTGAATACAGACCGTTATGGAACTCGTCGACACATCTGTTGCTTCAAGTTCCACACTTGAGTTTGATGATACTCCAGCTTGATGGACTGACGAACTGCTTGGGCAATTTTTGCGTTTGGTGGTAAGCACACAAAAATGTTCTGAAATTCTTTTCATTCTCGCTTCGTGGTCGACAGATTTAGGTTATGTCTATTGCTGCGTAAGAAGTAGAACAAACTAGGCTGAGAATGCAACAAACACAGGCAGTTATCTACATCAACGAACAACAGTACTCTATATTTAGGGCAATCCAGATGAAACGTAACTAGAATTAGGACCAATGTACAAGACAGTTACAAAGTGAGCAAAGAAAGAACAAGAACGAATACCGTATATCCATGCTGCCCGCAAACCGGAAGAATGTTTTCGATTTCGATTTATTTCGATTCTTGAAATAACAAGGCGATATGCGATATTTCCTTTTCGATTAAGGTCATTTAGTGCGGGAACAGTAAAAATGATATGTTTTAAATTCCTAACCTGAACAAATCATATTTGAAGTCTAAATATTTTTTTGAGATTTGTATCCATGAAGATGTTCCGGAACGCCCGTCCGGTGCGTTCCTCCATAAAAAAAAGCCCTGGTTATAACTTTTATTGAAATTTTTGTGTGTTTGACAGACTGAAAAGTTTTTCTCACACCAGAACTTTTCTACACGGAAGAATTTCGTTACAAACGAGTATAGCCGTCTACACCCGCCTCCAACCGACTATAGGTAGAGCTTCAAGCCTAGAAGAGGGACATATGGAAACTTTGTATACAACAGAGGCCTTGACTAGTCCGGACTGAATGAAGGCAGACTGTAAATTTAGGCACATAATGACTAGAGTAGCAGTACACTGAGTGTGTGTCAACAAAACTTTTCACACCCCGAACAAGGAGTGTGTTTGTTTAATGTGCGAGGAGACTTACAACCTATATATATCGTATTGTACTAAGGGTCGTATTCAAGAACATGACTTCGAAGCAAAGTGAACTTTGTAGGCACCATAGTCACCATTTTTCTCTTCGTAGTAGAGACTTTGCGTAAAGTACTCTTCGGCCGAGACTTTGCTTCGAAGTCGCCAATGGCACGTATTGTGATTTCACAAAGTCGCTGTAGAGGATAATACAATGGCGGACATTCTAAACATATTTCAGTTTGTGGGAGATGTTAAAGATGTAGAGGAGATTATTAAAGTCAGACATACATCCGGTCGAATTATACGAGATGCGAAAAATTTGATTGAGTTCTACAGGTATAGTGAATTCAAACTTAGGCACATATTCGATAGACATCTTCGAGATGTTTGAAGATGTACTAATGACAGAAAGTCAGAAGACTACCTATTCCTCCAATGATACAACTGCTAATTGCTTTAGAATATTATGCCACGTATTACTGGCTCATTTCTCTATTATGTTTTGCAGTGCTTGACTAAGTTTATGTTAAAAGAATAAGCGCAATATTCTGGTGTTAAGCCTAATATAATTTTTGTTATAGGCAATTTTCAGCTAGTCTCTGCTGACTTACGAAGTGTTAGCCAGGTAACAGTCAGTAGAATGATTAGAAGGGTACCAGCATCAATTGCCAGGAAAAGATATCAGTATGTGATGTTTTCACGAGCTGAAAATCTTTTTTTAATTTTCTTCCACGGTTCAGCAAAAAATGAAAAAAAGAAAAGAAAAATTACGATACGCTAGACCTGAGCGGAAACAACTAAAAATGCTTGACGGAAGCCGCTCTTCCCTTCTTTTCTATTATTATTACAGACATTATCATTGCCAACCTCAAATACAGTTCATAAAATCTCGACTTAGACTTCGGGGAAAGTAGCGTCTATGACACAGACTTAGAGCAAAGTTAGATGTTCCTATCAAGGTAGTCTTTGTAAAGTATCCGCGCAAAGCCTTGCTCCTGAATACGACGCTAAGAGGCAGGCCAGACTAACAAAATTCTGTTTAACGTAATTATGTACTTTATGTGTAATTTATAGCCATTGGCTGAAATAAATCCTTTATTTAAATCTATCAACACAAGGATGATGTATTTTGAGCACATTCAAATACTACCAAGTAGAGACGGGATCGAATCCTCTGCTTCTACTGTACGTGTCACTCAGACCGACAAGAGGTGGTGGTGGTGATTATTATTTTAAGAGGAAGTAAAACTGGACAACCATCCTCTATTAACGTTAATCAGAGAGAAAAAATTGAAGGGGTCCTACACTTCGAAAAATGAAGATTTCGGCCAAAGGAAGACGAGGGCCAAGAAGAAGGCCTCACAGACCTAATTCTTTCGGGGTCGGAAAAGAACAAGTGTTGACCAAGGAAGGTCCGATACGATAGAGAAAACTGAGGAGCTTGGCACAAATAAGTGTAAGCGATGCCAGGACTCAGCTAAGGGCCTCGTGGTCGCCAACTCAGGCTCCCAAGTTAAGAGTGGTGGTGGTGGTTGTGGTGGTGATTAATGTTTCAAGAGAAAGTACAACTAGGCAGCCATCCTCTATATAAAACTAATCAGAAAAAATAAGGGATCTGACAATTCGAAGAATGAAGGTATCGGCCAAAGAATGACAAGGGCCACGACGGGCGTTAAAATGAAAGATTCCCTAGGCCTCGATTGCTGCAATACCGTCGGGGTCGGAAAAGAACAAGAGTTGACCAAAGGAGGCCGGATAGGGTAAATGGAACTGAGAAGCCTGACATACGTAAGTGGAAGTATTGCCAGGAGTCGGGTAAGGGCCCCGTGGTCGCCAACCCACGCTCCTAAGTTAGCAGACGCTGGGGCTCTCAACTGAAGAGTCCCTGGGGCCCTCTTTTAGTTGCCTCTTATAGCAGGCACATCCACAGAGGGACAGTCCGATATTGACTGATACCGCATACATCTCTTTACGCTCTTAACCTTTCTGATTATATCGTAGAGCGAGCAACATGTTAGTCTGTTTGGTTAAAACTATAAACAAGTAATGAAACATCACACCATGATACTTCGTTGGCAGTTATCTACATACAGCATGTCTTTTCACATTCAATAAAAGAACCCATCATTGAACTGCGTTTGGAATTCACTGGGTTGTAATTGGTCCATCAAAACACGAACCGAAGTTTACAGCCGTGCACTGTACTTTGCAAATAACAGCTGGAGTACACAAGTATGTCCATAGCACCTGCTACACGATACGTTGTTTCTTTAAAGCTCCACTATGAAAATATTCAGAAACAGAGTCTGTTTAGAAAAACCTTTGTACACAATGTGCTGTTTTCACTTCCCTCAAAGCAGAAATTTTAATTGATGTATATTCAGGGTCAGTGGAGGTAACTACCAATCAATCGCTTTGCACTCGCTCCACCCTGCCAGTTGGCTGAACAAAGTGGGTGGAAGGTCTTTGTTCCAGCGATCTCTTTGTGGGACTCACTTATAATAAAGTAGGTTGCCAGATCAAAAGGGATGTGTACATACTTATGAAGCTCCAGAATGTTAACATTCCCTGCTGATGGAAATCTCTGGTTAATAATTTCCCTACCCACTCCCATTAATGACTCGTTGTAGCCTATGTTTGTTTGTTTTCTGTTTTTTAGTTTGCACCCTTGAATCCCTGTTTATAAGGAACGTCATTTCAATTCTGGCGATTTTGCGAGTGTTAGACTGATCAGCGTGATATTTAATGCACAAGTGGTGGTGAAGTGGTGGTGATTGTTGTTTCGAGAGGAAGTACAACTAGGCAACCATCCTCTATCAGAGAGAAAAGGTGGAAGGGAGCCCCGTGGTCACCAAAACACGCTCAAAAGTTCAGTGCCCCTGGGGTGGTGGTGGTGGTGGTGATTGTTTTAAGAGGAAGTACAACTGGGCAACCATCCTCTATATAACACTAATCAGAGGGAAAAATGGAAGGGACCCGACACTTCGAAAAATGAAGATATCGGCCAAAGGAAGAAAGGGCCACGAAGGGCGCTAAAATGAAAGACTCCCTAGCCCTCGCAAACCTAATAGCGTCGGGGTCGGAAAAGAACAAGAGTTGACCAAGGGAGGTCGGATAGGATAGATGAAAGTGAGGAGCCTGGCACAAGAAAGTAGAAGCAATGTCAGAACTCAGCTGAGGGCCCCGTGGTCGCCAACCCACGCTCCAAAGTTCAGAGCCCCTGGGGCTTGCCCCTGGGGTCCCTATTAGTCGCCTGTTACGACAGGCAGGGGATACCCTGGGTATTATTCTACCGCCCCCACGCACTGAGTTCATATACTCCTGACTTTGAGAAAGGGTCCTTTTTGTTTAGGTTGCACCTGCTGATGTGTCTCTGTAGTATGTTATTCGTTCGAAAGGCTACATTTAAACCTTGTTTCTTGAAAATGTTAGCTACTTTGTATGTGTTATTGTTAACATAGTAGAGAACCACGTAGTTTTCTTTGTCATGTGTGGTGCTTTCCCGGTGACTTTTCTTATGTTTTTTAATTGTTTATCTACTGTGCCTGGAGGATGGTTGTTTTCTTCCGCGATCTGTTTAATGATTTGCATCTCTTCATTGAAATCCGTTGTGCTCATTGGTATGGAAATAGCTCTATATATCATTGTATTCAGTCCTGCTATTTTGTGTATGTATGGGTGGTTCGAGTTGTTGTCAATAGTGTGCGACGTCTGAGTGGGCTTTCTGTATACTTTTTAAGATAGGTTGTCATTATTCCTGTTGATTGTGATGTCTAAGTAGTTTATTTTCTTGTTATTTTCTTTCTCCAATGTGAATGTGATGGATTTGTGTAAAGAATTTAAAGTGTTTAATAACTGGTCTGCATTAGTGATGTCATTATCATATATGCATATGACGTCATCCACGAATCTGCTCAATGTAAGATTCCTTTTGAAAGCTGGCCCATTAAGAAGATGTTTTCGAAGTTATTCAGAAAAATGTTTGCTATTATACCTGATAACGGTGAGCCCATGGCTATCCCTTCTTTTTGGCAATAGATTTTGTCGTTAAATGCAAAGCAATTTTGGTGTGGTGTTGTTCTGAGAAGGTTAATCATTTCTTTGGTTTCTTGTAAAGCGGTGTTTTCTTTAAGAAGGTTTTCGATAATTTTAATGGCTTCATCTGTTGGTATGTTGGTGTACATGTTAGTGATGTCAAAGGATATCATACGTGTGCTCTCTGTTATTTTAATTTTAATTAATTCTTTGATTAGTTCTAGGCTGTTTTAATTGGTCATAAGGAAGAAAGACGAATACATAGAAAAACAATAGAATTTACCAACAACAGCGCTATTCAAGAATTACAACGCGACTCTACAAATAAATTTCAAAACCAAATAAAGAAAGCTATGAAGGAAACAGACTTCATTTTCACAAAACAAGAAAAAGAAAGCCTCACCATCAAAAATGCTAAACTCCCCACACTAAGAGCCCTGCGCAAAATACACAAAGAGCCGTGTCCCATTAGACCAATAGTAAATTTTAAAGATGCGCCAAGTTACAATTTAAGCAAACAACTGAACCTAATTCTAAAAGAGAAAATTTCACTTAAAGGAAACAGATCAATGAATCAATTAAAATTATCGAAAACCTTCTTAAAGAAAACCTCTCTACGAGAAATCAAAGAAATTATTAACCTTCTTAGAACAACACTGGACCAAAATTGCTTTGCATTTAACGACAAAATCCATTGCCAAAAAGAAGGGATAGCCATGGGCTCACCGTTATCAGGTATAATAGCAAACATTTTTCTGAATAACTTCGAAAACATCTTCTTAATGGGCCAGCTTTCAGAAGGAATCTTACATTGAGCAGATTCGTGGATGACGTCATATGCGTATATAACAATGACATCACTTATGCAGACCAGTTATTAAACACTAAATTCTTTACACAAATCCACCAGCTTCACAATGGAGCCAGAAAATAACAACAAAATAAACTATTTAGACATTACAATCAACAGGAATAATGACAACCTATCTTAAAAAGTATACAGAAAGCCCACTCAGACGTCGCACACTATTGACAACAACTCGAACCACCCATACACACACAAAATAGCAGGACTGAATACAATGATACATAGAGCTATTTCCAAACCAACGAGCACAACGAATTTCAATGAAGAGATGAAAATCATTAAACACATCGCGGAAGAAAACAACAATCCTCCAGGCACAGTAGATAAACTATTAAATAATCACAAGAAAAGTCGCCGGGAAAGCACCACACACACGACAACGAAAACTACGTGTTTCTCAACTATGTTAACAATAACACATACAAAGTAGCTAACATTTTCAAGAAACAAGGTTTAAAAGTAGCCTTTCGAACGAATAACACACTACAGAGACACATCAGCAGGTGCAACCTAAACAAAAAGGACCCTTTCTCAAAGTCAGGAGTATATGAACTCAAGTGCCAAGAACCTAACTGCAACGCCACAAAACGTAATTTCCATACAAGCTACAAAGAATACAGAAACGCGATTAGATATAATCGGCATTCAGCCTTCGGGGAGCACATATACGACTGTTCACGCCATTTCAATAACATCAACACTGGTCTAAAATTTTACACTTCGAAAATAAAAGTAAGCATTTGAATATAAAAGAAGCAATAGAAATTTACGTCGCAAAAAATGCTAATGCAAATAACCTGAATGAGCATACACATTTAAATAATTCCCCCTATTCGCTCTATTCACATAATATCTGACAACACCTACTCATTAAATTGCTTTTATCATATTAATAATAATAAGAAGAAGAATAATACCTTTCTTTATTTTATTCACCTTAATTATTAATTTGCATTCATCCATATTACATAAAAGTACACTTCACATGAAATAGGTCAATAACATCTCTCCTCTCTCCAATGTTGATGGAAAGGTTCCACAGCGCTCCAGCCGCTCCGCCCTACTTCTCCCTCCCCTCTCAACTGTACAGTATACTCGATTTAATCATCCAATAGGAGAGATCCACATCGCTCTACAAGGCCCCTCCCATTCTTGCCCTCCCCTCTCCACGCACAGCGTGCCTCACCAAAACTTTCCATGACCACAGTCCTGAAATAGTGTTTGGTGATAACGGAGTTAACATCGGCAGTCGAGATAAATACGTAAGTTTTTATTATATTAATACTTGTATATATTTTATTTTTATCATTACTGTTTCATCTTATCACTAAATTCTCTATCATGGCCAAGTTTACGCTACGTAAACAATACTGTAGATATATAAGCTTGTTTTTAAGTGATTTGATAGAATCTGAGGATGTTCTTGTAGAACGAAACATGTCATTCTTTGTATGTTAGTGTGTATTTTACAGGTATGTTTATAGTGTTATACTTTACACTGTATTTGCTGTGTGTTTGATAGACTGAAAAGCCTTTGTTACATTTAACTAAGTCAACACTGGGAAACATGGCTTCATTCTTAACAAGAATATTTGATATTTTCTCGTTAGGATATACTATTTTAGTTGGCCGTCAAGGTTATGGAATTTCTGGCAGATATAATTGCGTACATTTTTCTACCCACGAGATCACACCGCCGCATATATAGAACACATGGTCTACCTGACCATATCAATCACATATGTATATTGAACATATACACGTATTTCTGCGTTTACATGACCGTGCTTTGTACGAAGCGGATCAATACAACGTTGGTTTCCTGCCCATCACCATAAAACCCTTAAGAACAACATCAATAAATGAATACATTATCCAAATAAATAAACATTCACTTAGTAAACACATTGACAAACAATACATCTTGAAGATATGGCCTAGTCAGGCCGTAAGGTGTCAGCTCAAATTCATCATCCTGACGCAGATCGAACCCAAGTTCACCGGCTTCCAAGGTGCAAAAATCTGAAACCTCTATCACGAGCTAATTTAATAGATAAAATTGGAGAGGAATGCGTCCTTTGCAGACTCAAAATTCTCAACGCTGGTCATAATATATCATTGGCATGGGATTATTAATGCAGTTGTAAATGAAGGAGACTACTAGGGCTAATTTTCTGAGAGCTCTTAAAGACGACTCGGTCCGCACACGGGACCTGGAAGCCCATATACATCGCAAATCTGTCCCACTTGCTGTGGTCAGCGTTCAACCACGTGGGCCACAAGGACACTCTCTATTTTCTTTCTTTACTTCTCATTTTGCTTGTTTCCAAGTACACAATTATTCAGAGGCTACCAATTCTTATCTCTCATTATTCTGGCCATATACAACCTAATTCAATACGTCGCGATAACCATAATTATTTTTGCTGCTCTCTCCATCAACGTGGAGATGAGGATATCCTTTCTAGTGCAACCGTTCACCACCACGCCATAGGCACGTTAGGAGGCACAGTCAACAATATATGCCATTTTCCGCAACATTCTGCGACATATAGTGTCGTAATTAGCAATTTACGCCCCAACGGGATACGAGTTGCGGCACGCAAGCTCGAAGGGGGCAGGTCTCTGAGCTTGTACCGAGAGGAGGAGGGCGCATAATGAGCATAAATACAGCCAGCTGGATCGTGAGGCTCTAGCTATTATGTTCGCTGTCAACCATTTTTAGATGTGTCTATATGAACGTAAGTTTAAGTTGATAACAGACAATGACCCACTTACCAGAATCTTCCATCAGAATTCAAAATTACCAGCTATGACTTCTGCTAGATTGCTAAGATATGCATCATTCCTTTCGGGATTTGACAATGAAGTTGAGTATAAGAAAGGTTCAGAACATACCAACGTTGACTGTTTGTCAACAGCAGCGATCAATCAGTCACACATTTCAAAATATACAGTGTTCATTGAAGAAGTTCATAAACTCTTTTATTCAACTATCGCTGAAATAGCAACCACGGAATTAAATCCTAACAGTATTCGAATTTATACAGAAAACGATGAATTGTTATCAAAAATCAAAGCAGAGTTTATGCCATCTGAATCCATAGACAATGAATTCACATTATATGACGGAATCTTATTCAATAGTCAAAGAATCGTCATTCCTTCAAAGCTTCAGCCATTAGTCCTGAAGGAATTACATAGCACATACATAGGGATTACAAAAATGAAACAATTAGCAAGGCGGTATTGATACTGGAAGAATATCGATAACGACATTGGGAAAATTGTAAAATCTTGTCGGGCTTGCTCTAACATTCGATCCTCTCCAGCAAAGGCACCGATTCACAATTGGGACGTCCCTACAGAAAACTGGAGCCGCGTCCACATTGATTAAGCAAGTCCATTTCAAGGTTTCTACTTCCTTCTAACAGTCGATGCAAATTCAGGTGGGCAGACATCAAACTAATTCTAGAAGTTCCTACATCTGCAAAGACAATTGAGCTATTAAGAGAAAATTGTTCATTTCATGGATTTCCATTAGCGATAGTCTCTGATAACGCTACAATATTTTTAAGTGATCTGTTCAAATCCTTCTGTAGGGAACACGGTATATTCCAAAAATTCACAGCTCCTGGAAATCCAGCAACTAACGGAATGGCAGAACGAAACGTCCAGACACTAAAACGTCGACTGCAAGCTATGTCGAGTGAGCCCTTGTGTATATCCAGAAAAGTGCAAGGGATCCTTCTCAAGTATCGTGCCATCCCTCTAAATTTTGGAAAATAACCAACTGAGTTGTACCTGAACAGACCATTGCGGATCAAACTAGACGTTATTCGACCAATCAAACAGAAAAGAAATCAAGAGGAGACGCATGGACATAGCAATCTAAGCTTGGAAGACAAAGTCCAAGTGAAATCCTATGAAGGGAATAAAATGTCATGGAAGTATGGAGTAGTCATTGAATAGTTTGGTCATTTACATTATGAGATTCAGCTAGACGATGGTTATAGCCTCAAAAGACATATTAATCAAATACTTAGGACGGAGGATCCAAAGATGACGGGAACATTCACTGATCAGAAACTAGCCTCAAGTCAACAAGAAGAACATCCTGAATAAAAACAAAGTTTCATCTTCACTGACCGGATATATGAACCAATCCCTGGGAGATATCAAGGATTTGAGACAAAAGAAGACATGCGAAATCGAAGACTTGAGGCAGAAGAAAACGGCTCTCCATCCCCGAACCTATCCTGCCGATCAGATAGGAAACGCCGTTCACCGCAGTACCTTAAGGACTATGTTACTTAAATGATCACCAAATTCTCTTCTTCAAAATAAGCGTGGGAGACTGTTATATCCCAGTACAATTCACGCATGTCGACCACAGCATTTATATAGAGACTATTTTACTCTCAGTCTCCCCATCTGTTGGGGTTGCTTATTCAAATATATCGTGAGACAATTTCAATGCAATTATTTTTCTAAGCAATGTGTTCATGCTTAATTATGGATCTAATTCTTGTATGGTCATAACAGGAACATAGGTCATTACAACGACGTCAGTAGGAATGGCGCGATTGAAAGCAATGCTTTCATATGAAGTACTCGATCAAAACAAAAAACAAACATTTTCTCACTTTTAACAAATACTACGCTGTCGATCTAACAGTCTAAATAGCTGGAATGACCAAGCCGTAGACAGCCGTGATCCGTGAACGCTCTTCGACGTTTTTCGGCGGGGGATTGGGGGGTGAGGATGGACAGTCCCAGGGCAAAAACTATGCCCTTTTTCCAATCTTTTTCCTAGGAGTACCCGATGAGTCGGAAAATCTCAATTCACACTGGCGGCGGAAAATTCTATCTGATTTGGAGGCAATTTTTTTCTCCAAGCCAGAGGTAACGACCCCCTCTTCACTACTAATTTGGAATAAAATGAATGTAGAAGTTGATAAAAGTGAACAGAAATAAGCTTTGCTTAAGAAACGGCTCTTTTCAGGGTTAAATTTTGAGTTACTTAGTGAATTGTGGTGCTATAATTTGAAATAGGCCTAAATTGTAATTTTAGACCAGGTCATACTACTACTAAGTGAGCCTCTGCCTTAAGCTGAGGTGTGCACACTACTCATTCAAAACAGCGCGTCAGAGTAGGAATCGAATAGCTGGAAAACAATGATGAACCAGTGTGTTACGTACCAGCAGTATCAGAAAACATATGAACCAGAGGAATGGCATGCTAAAGAAGAAAGTTTTCTAACTCCCCAGCTATATCCCGCCAATATTCAGTCAGGCTGTTATACTCGGTACACAGCAGTGATTCCATCTATTGGAGTTGAGTGGCAGAATAAGAGACAAAGAACGTCACAACAAGAAATGGTCAATGTAATGATATTGTTGATCAATGTGACGCGTTTTCGATATTGTAGACCATCAAATGTAGTTTTCTTCCGACCTAGAAATACCACTCTTTTCATAGTCAGTATGGTAAAACTGAATAACACATAGGCCTAATTGATCGGAAATTGTATTCTCTATAACTTTTGTTATGTGATACTTCTCGATAGGACCAAACTAGAAAAGCGGCTGGAATTGATCAGATTTCTGGGGATATACTAAAGACAATAGGTTGGGATATAGTACCATATCTGAAGTACTTATTTGATTATTGTTTAGTCGGAGGAGCTATACTAGATGAATGGAGAGTTGGTATAGTAGCCCCTGTGTATAAAGGAAAGGGTGATATACATAAAGCTGAAAATTACAGGCCAATAAGTTTAACATGCATTGTATGTAAGCTTTGGGAAGGCATTCTTTCTGATTATATTAGACATGTTTGTGGAATTAATAACTGGTTCGATAGAAGAAATTCGGTTTTAGGAAAGGTTATTCCACTGAAGCTCAACTTGTAGAATTCCAGCAAGATATAGCATATATCTTGGATTCTGGAGGTCAAATGGACTGTATCGCGATTGACCTGTCTAAAGCATTTAATAGGGTGGATCATGGGAGACTGCTGGCAAAAATGAGTGCAATTGTACTAGACAAAGGAGTGACTGAATGGGTTGCTATATTTCTAGAAAATAGATCTCAGAGAATTAGAGTAGGTGAAGCTTTATCTGACCCTGTAATAATTAAGACGGGAATTCCTCAAGGCAGTATTATCGGACCTTTGGGTTTTCTTATATATATAAATTATATGAGTAAAGGAGTGGAATCGGAGGTAAGGCTTTTTGCGGATGATGTTATCCTCTATAGAGGAATTCCCTTCTTAATTATTACAGGGTCAGATAAAGCTTCACCTACTCTAATTCTCTGAGATCTATTTTCTAGAAATATAGCAACCCATTCAGTCACTCCTTTGTCTAGTACAATTGCACTCACAAGATTGTGAGCAACTGCAACGTGATTTCGAAAATGTTGTGAGATGGACAGCAGGCAATGGTATGTTGATAAACGGGGTTTAAAGTCAGGTTGTGAGTTTCACAAATAGGAAAAGTCCTCTCAGTTTTAATTACTGCGTTGATGGGGTGAAAGTTCCTTTTGGGGATCATTGTAAGTATCTAGGTGTTAATATAAGGAAAGATCTTCATAGCGGTAATTACATAAATGGGATTGTAAATAAAGGGTACAGATCTCTGCACATGGTTATGAGGGTGTTTAGGGTTTGTAGTAAGGATGTAAAGGAGAGGGCATATAAGTCTCTGGTAAGACCCCAACTAGAGTATGGTTCCAGTGTATGGGACCCTCACCAGGATTACCTGATTCTAGAACTGGAAAAAATGAAAAGAAAAGCAGCTCTATTTGTTCTGGGTGATTTCCGACAAAAGAGTAGCGTTACAAAAATGTTGCAAAGTTTGGGTTGGGAAGAATTGAGAGAAAGAAGAACAGCTGCTCGACCAAGTGGTATGTTCCGAGCTGTCAGTGGAGAGATGGCGTGGAATGACATTAGTAGACGAATAATTTTGAGTGGCGTTTATAGAAAGTAGGAAAGATCACAATATGAAGACAAAGTTGCAGTTCAAGAGGACAAATTGTGGCAAATATTCATTTATAGGAAGGGGAGTTAGGGATTGGAATAACTTACCAAGGGAGACGTTCAATAAATTTCCAATTTCTTTGAAATCATTTAGGAAAAGGCCAGGGAAACAACAGATAGGGAATCTGCCACCTGGGCGACTGCCCTAAATGCAGATCAGTATTGATTGATTGATTGATTGATTGATTGATTGATTGATTGATTGATTGATTGATTGATTGATTGATTGATTGATTGATTGATTGATTGATTGATTGAGGAACATCATCCAATTCTTTCAACGTATTTAACATTTACCACATCGACAGCTCTGCAGTTCGGCCGGCTAACCAAGCAGAGGAGGGGAAGCCACGGCTCGACCGTGGCTCTACGTCTCTCTATTCAGCAGACAGAGAGGGGTTGGTCCCCATCGTCGGCTGTCCTGAGAATGGATTTCCGTGGTTTTCCATTCTCCTACAGTAAGTCGAATGCCGGTATACTTCCTTGTATACCACGGCCGCAAATCTGCTCCCCGCAGCAAATCTCCTGGCCTGACAGAAGGTGTCACCGTCTAGGAGACCCGCCGTCCCCTTCAGGGACGAAATTAAAACGTGTTAGGAGTGGTAATAGTAGTAGTAGTAGTAGTAGTAGTAGTAGTAGTAGTAGTAGTAGTAGTAGTAGTAGCCATATTACCATTCGGATCCTGGCCCGTAACATGTGCAAGGGCACTTGCTGTATAAAAATGTAGAATTTTAAGGATCCACTGTTTATTTCCAAGATCGACGATATGAAATGAAAATCCATCGCCTGTTTCCAGTAATTTGGCCGGATCAGGAATTTAATGAATGGGGCCCCATCTAGCGGCGAGAATAGGAAATGTGCCGGCTGCCGAAGCCTGTCGCACTCCTCCAGGGCAATGGTAAATGACTGACAGGTGAAATGAAATGTTAATGGCAAGTGTTGCTGGAATGAAAGACGACAGGGAGAACCGGAGTACCCGGAGAAAAGCCTGTCCTGCCTCCGCTTTGTCCAGAACAAATCTCACATATAGTGACCGGGATTCGAACCACGATATTCAGCGGTGAGTGGTGGTGGTGGTGATTATTGTTTTAAGAGGAAGTACAACTAGGCAACCATCCTCTATATAACACTAATCAGAGGGAAAGTACGGAAGGGGTCCGACACTTCGAAAAATGAAGATATCGGATAAAAGAAGACAAGGACCACGAAGGGCGTGAAAATGAAAGACTCCCTAGCCCTCGCAAACCTAATAGCGTCGGGGTCGGAAAAGAACAAGAGTTGACCAAGAGAGGTCGGATAGAATAGATGAAAGTGAGGAGCCTGGCACAAGTAAGTGGAAGCAATGCCAGCACTCAGTTAAGGGCCCCGTGGTCGCCAATCCACGCTCCAAAGTTCAGAGCCCCTTGGGCCCCTTTTAGTCGCCTCTTACGACAGGCAGGGGATACCGTGGGTGTTATTCTACCGTCCCCACCCACAGGGGGTATCCAGCGGTCAGAGGCCGGAGGACGACGATATGATACACCAAAATTGGACCGCGCGTTTTGCAAACAGTTCGCACGACAATATATTCTATTGGCGCTGAACACCTTTATTCTTAACAAACTGTGGTACTTGGCACAAATTATTCTTCTTCCCCCCATAAATAATACTAAATAATACTAAATAAAGTAGATCTCGCCATGCCTTTAATGGAGAAGCAAATAATACAGAATAGCAAGAACACAGCTCTATTGAAGTACAAACCAAGGAGGATTAGGTCTGATCTGCGTTGAAGCTAAATATACAGCACACTTTCTAGGATTAAACTTTCAAAAGATACAAATTATTCTAAAGTGGTAATGACTTCGTTACACAACACTAGAACTCGAAGACACAAGTCATTTACCTTTAATCTTTCGACGAATAATGACCATAACTGAAAATCTATCCACACTACTGAAACTTGACTTAGAATCTGAAATCATAACCAATCAGGTGTAGTCTCATTTTATGGACACTATTACTAGGACACCGAGAATCCAGAAGAAATGCCCCTCTAGACGTTGGTCTTGAATATAGGTAGAGGCATGATTTTTTCGCATTAATTTTTGTTCGATTTCGCGAAAAGAAAACAATTTCTCGCGTTATTTCGCTAAATAGGGCTGACCCTATCGCTTTAATTTCGCTTTAATCATTTCATAAAATTATTCAAAAAATATTTAATTTGTGAATTATTTATGTGAAAGATACATAAATAAAGAGAAACAAAATTGCTAATCATTCATTATGCCTTATGTAACTTAATCTTGATTATAATTATAACTAGGCCTATAATATAGGCCTAATCAAGATTAATAACAAATTGCCCTTTTCACTATATATGGCCGCAGCTGTCACTCTATATGGCCATACCATTCAGGGTTTTTACAATTTTAATTAATACGAAGAGATACTTCTGTCGAATTGAGATATCATTATTCTGTCATCTGTTTCTCTTCACACGCGTGATATTGGAATACAATTTCAAGACAGTTATTTTCAATGACTTTCGCTGCATTTTCGCACTTATCGCAAAATAAGTGCATTTTGCTTTAAACTGGCCTTATCGCTTTAATTCGCTGTGATTCGCGAAAACAAAATCACTGATTTCGTAACCAGAATCATATGATTCTTAAAGGTATCTCAAAATCACTTCAAAATATTTGTTGTCGCGTTTATCGTTAAAGCGAAAAAATCATGCTTCTAAATATAGGATAACAGAGACAATAAATGACTTCCGTTACAGTGGAACGAAACGCTCTCATTTATTGACGAAATGCTTTCCAGAATGTGGTGGTGGTTATAATTATTGTTTTAGTGCTGGTGGTGGCGGTGGTGATTATTGTTTTAAGAGGAAATGCAACTAGGCAAACATCCCCTATTAACACTAATCAGAGGGAAAAATGGAAGGGGTCCGGAACTTCGAAGAACGAAGATATCGGCCAAAGAAAGACAAGAACCACGAAGGGCGTGAAAGTTAAAGACTCCCTAGGCCTCGAGTGCTCTAATACCGTCGGGGTTGGAAAAGAACAAGTGTTGACCAAGAGAAGTCGGTGGCGACTACTGTTTCATGAGGAACTACAACTAGTCAACCATCCTCTAATGTAACACTAATCAGAGAGAAAAAATAGAAGGGATCCGGCACTTCGAAAAATGAAGATATCAGCCAAAGAAATACAAGGGCCACGAAGGGCGTGAAAATTAAATACTTCCTGGGCTAAAATACCCTTGAAGTCGGAAAAGAACAAGAGTTGATCAAGGGAGGTCGGATAGAATAGATGAAAGTGAGGAGCCTGGCACAAGTAAATGGAAACAATGCCACGACTAAGCTAAGGGCCCGTGGTCGCCAACCCACACTTCCAAGTTCAAAGATGTTATTCTACTGCCCCCACACACATGGGGAGAGAGCTCGAGGTCATGGGTGTCTCTTGTGAGACAGGTGAGTTCACCGAGAGTTATAATTTAGTCAAACATCGGACCTCTCAAAACTATGGTGCGCAATTTTAACCCTTCTTTTAACTGTCTCGATAATGAAGGCGTAGTCTTGGATACTATCGTATAAGCCACTTTCTGCTCATGCCTTTTCAAGGAGTACGAGCATAAAGTTATTTTTATCTACTTCCACTGAAAGACTTACAAGTGTTGTTCTAAATTAAATCATTATTTTTACTGTTCTATATCAACATGGAAGAACCTGAAAGTGTACCTTCGGTTAAATCCTTGCATTCTCAAAAGTCACTTGCACATTCCATCGTAATGGAGGACGCTGAAAAGATGTCTTCAGTTAAGTCCTTGCGTTCTCAGAAATCACTTGTTATGGAGGAACCTCAAAAGTTATCTTCGGTTAAGTCCTTGCGTTCTCAGAAGTCACTTGTCATGGAGGAACGTCAAAATACATCTTCGGTTAAGTCCTTGCGTTCTAAAAAGTCAGGTACACGTTCCATAGTCATGGATGACTCTCAAAAGATAACTTCGGTTAAGTCCTTGCGTTCTCAAATGTCGAGTGTCATGGAGGAACCTGAAAAGGCATATTCAGCTGCGTCCTTGCATTCTCAAAAGTCAGGTACACGTTCCGCCACCATTGAGGCGCCTGGAGATGTATCTTCGACTCACTCCTTAGAAGTTAAGGATTCAACGACCCGTTCCGTCACCATCGAGGAGCCTGAGAAGCCATCATCTGTACATCCCTTGGAACCTAAGCTTTCAACTACGTCACTCGCTGGATCGTTAACTCGGACAGGATTTCGCTTGGAAAATATAGGTTCCCAGATTCAAACCTCCAGGGTGTGGTCCGAATTGGATAACAGAATCCAAGAACCTATTATATCCATGTCTGCACCAGCTATGACTAAATCGATTTCGGATGTTACTTCCAGCGGAAGCTCAACCCCCTCTGAAACTCTCTCTGAAGCTGATATAAAAGAATTTAAAATTACAATGAGGTCAGCGGATGCAGTACTTGAACACATCGTGGATAAGCTCGGTTTTGGAGAACTTGAGACGGGTAAGAAGAAGAAGAAGGCAGAGGAAGAGGACCTCTCGGGCTACATCACTCATCCAGATGACGAATTTGTGGATCCTAACGTAAGCCATTTATTTTAATTCTTCAAGGAATTGACAATTCGCACCGCAGGTCTTAAGAACTGTTCCATGAGAAATCACCAAAGTTCACAACCTTACCCTCCGAGATTTTAATAACTCTTTAGGTACCGGTACGTGTTACAAACAAACAGAATTGACAGTTTACGGAGTTATTATCTCTAATATAATTATCTGAAGATGAATGGATCATCTGCTGAAAGGTATAAAGTGGCAGGGAGGGATTCAGTTACGTGAAAATATAGTAAGCAGTTTGGCCTATGCTGACGACTTGGTCTTAATGGCAGATTGTGCCAAAAGTCTGCAGTCTAATATCTTGGAACTTGGAAATAGTTGCAATGAGCATGGTATGAAAATTATGCTTTCAAAGATTAAATTGATGTCAGTAGGTCGGAAATTCAACAGAATTGAATGTCAGATTGGTGCTCGTACAAAGCTGGAACAGGTAGATAATTTCAAGTATTTAGGATGTGTGTTCTCCCAGGAGGGTAATATTGTGAGATTGAATCAAGGTGCAGTAAAGCTAATACGGTGAGCTCGCAGTTGCGATCAGCAGTATTCTGTAAGAAGGAAGTCAGCTCTTGGAAGAAACTATCTTTACATCGATCTGTTTCGAGACCAACTTTGCTTTACGGGAGTGAAATCTGGGTGGACTGAGCATATCTTACTAGAAGTAACAGACATGATAGTAGGAAGAATCATTGCTGGTAAAAACCGGTGGGAACAATGGCAGGAGGGTGATCGGAATGAAGAGATAAGGGCTAAGATAGGAAGGAACTTGACTGTACGCATAAACCGGCTTCGGTGGTGCGGTCATGTGAGGCGAATGAAGGAGGATAGGTTACCTAGGAGAATAATTGACACTGCTATAGATATTTCGAGGGAGACCAAGACGACGAAGGTTAGATTCAGTTCTAATGATTTAAAGATGCCAGGTATAGAACTAACTAAGGCCGCATCATTAGTTGCAAATAGAGGATTTTGGCGACGTTTAATAAATTCACAGAGGCTTGCAGAGTGAGCGCTGAAAGGCATAACAGTCTATAATAATGTATATATTTATGTATGTTTTAATTGGTAAATGAAATACCGAAAACTGCTTTCATTTGCGATTTATGGTTTATTATGGGTTCTATTTAAGATACCGAACAAAATCTGGCTTATTTCCATGGGTGAAAAAAGTTCTTGTATTTTATAAACTTCCCATATAACTTCTTACATTTAAAATTTTCAAGCACATTACGCAAAGTATTTTATTATATTATGAGCCCTCATGCGCGTAACACATCCTGAAAGTATGAAGTTAGAACTCAAAAATACTCGCGGTGAATTGTGAGTCTTTTCGTTCGGTGGTGTGTTCATTCCGGTTGTGGTGAGCTCAAACGATAATGGCCGTAGAATATTTCCTTGTAACATCCTTACGGTGAAAAAGATCTTTAAAAGTATATTCTATTCAGTTTTCATATTGGCTATTTCAGTGTAAAAAGAAATTAAAAAGTACAACATCTATTATTTCTCTGGCAGATAAGCAACACAGCATAAAATATAAGAAGGATTTTATTGATCTGTGCCAGCATGAGACAGATTTCGGAGTGTTTGCTTAATAGTATTCTTCTGCAGCGTTCCATGGAAAGAGCGCATATGATAGAGTGGCAGGAACTGTTAAGCTACACGTTGCGCATGTCCGTTTGCAGCCTTCCTATAGCCATCTCTATAAACAAAGTTTACAGGGAAATCTGTCTGTAATTTTCTTTATTGTGCCAATTTTTCAGATATTTATCAGTTTTAGATCAACTCAAGAACATATCAGTGGTTTGTAGCTCTCGTGTCTTCTTTTGTCTACCTGTTCGTCTGTCTGTTCCACCATCACGGCGAAACGGCTGGATAGATCTCGACCAAACTTCATATTTAGAGTCTACTCATCCAGCAGCAGGCTTCGATATGCGTATGATTTAAGAAAACACTAAATAAACTAGGAGTTTATAGAGAGATCAAACCAGTTATTTGATATTTTCTCATACACTACTGACCCCCTGTGGGTGGGGGCGGTAGAATAACACCCACGGTATACCCTGCCTGTCGTAAGAGGCGATTAAAAGGGGCCTCAGGGGCTCTGAACTTTGGAGCGTGGGTTGGCGACCACGGGGCCCTCAGCTGAGTCCTGGCATTGCTTCCACTTACTTGTGCCAGGCTCCTCACTTTCATCTATCCTTTCCGACCTCCCTTGGTCAACTCTTGTTCTTTTCCGACGCCGACGCTATTAGGTTTGCGAGGGCTAGGGAGTTTTTCATTTTCACGCCCTTCGTGGCCCTTGTCTTCCTTTGGCCGATACCTTCATTTTTTGAAGTGTCGGATCCCTTCCATATTTTCTCTCTGATTAGTGTTATATAGAGGATGGTTGCCTAGTTGTACTTCCTCTTAAAACAGTAATCACCACCACCACCACCACAGCAGAATAAAACAGGATCATACACTACTGATAAAATATGTAGACTATACCTGAAACGTCCCTTTAAAATAAATTATTTTTGTTCCATTATGTACCAAATTTCTCTTACTCTTCAAATAACAGATAAAATTACTATTATATACGGGTTTAATGCTCTGCGTGACGGATATCCTCGCAGACCGACAACGAATACCGGTCATCATGGCAATGTATCTGGCTGCCACCCTGCAGGGTGGTAATAAAATGCCATTTTTATCATCATTCTTGTAAACTCGTGGTTGTTCGTTGGGTATAAGGCGAGGGAGACGCCAAGCTGCTATTATGCGGGATATAGACTATACCGAATACCGTTGGAGGTTACAATCGTCTTCGAATAGAATAAGCATAGCTGTTAATTTTTTTTAACAATACCGTAGAGTGTAGCCCATTACTTCACATTGTAAGGTGCTTTCTGGCATTTGCTATAATTGTTACTGTATTTCTCTTCTACTTCCGTGTTCTGCTTTAATTTCTTACGTCTGCCTTGCCGTTTTAGGCATAAGTAATGACATAATAATCCATACTTTTATCTGAATACCTAAAAATCCCTCTACTTATTTTCCTGTTACGCTTTCATAAATCCGTAACTCGTACCATCAGAATTTAGTGAGGGACATTTCATTTTTCGCGTATATCGATATGGTATTTTCATATGTGTCCTATTCGGCTATTCTCAGTTCTTATCATATCTTCAATTAGTGTCATCTTTCTTAACTGCCTTATTTTCTTCCTTAATTTCTTCGTATGTAGCCTATGTGAATGTTAATCCAGAAACTCTCTTTCCTTTGAGTGATACTATGCACTATTTGTTTAGTGCATTTTTTCTTCGCAGTCTGTGACTTCGCCGGTTCTCATGACGTACCGTTAACTGGAAATTATTTAGAATCGAAACAGACTTTCAACGTATTAGGTCGTGTTACGTACATGCAGTACGTGTTGAAGAGATGTTAAGTACAGAACAAAAATGGCCAGCCGGACACCAGTGGGATCCGAAACCACAACCTCCCGATTTCGCGTCGGTTGCTCCAAGTACGTAACACGACCTAATACGTTGAAAGTCTGTTTCGATTACAATGCGGTCGTGAAAATTCAATATTCAAATTATTTAGAGTCAGCAGGTAGGTTGTGACACTTTTGAGAGTTGCTGCCTCTTACTATGACATCTAAGAAACGAACTGCTCTTGGAAAATATTCGATCAAGGGCTAACATCATCAGTCCACGTCTATGGCGTCTGAAAATGCTTCTGAACGTGAAGCCAGTTTGAATGCGAACAGATTTAAGAAGACCTTTGGAGGATGATGCTGATATCAGATCAGGTTCAGCTCGCAGAGTGAACGCCATTGAAAATCTAGCACACCTGAGATTGCTTTTAATATTGTTGCTTTACGTCCCAAGGTTTCCAAACGCACCGACAAGTCGGATATTTTGTGGCGCAAGAGTTCATTTGTGTACAGATAGACATACCGGCACGAGTTTTGCAGATTTCCAGCTTCCCACGAGCGACACCTCTTCACATACCATCGATCGGAGGCAGGATCAAACCCACTACCTTGGGGTCAGCTATCCAATGCTCTACTATCTAACCCATTTAGCACAGCAAGACTGCTTCGTAGCACGAGGCTAGGTTCTGTGTCGACAGACTTAAGAAGTGCACTGCTCCATATACACTGTGCGATATTGATGGTGAGCCGATGTTCTGGTCTCAGAAGAGTAGATAGTACCTTTCAATTGAAGCATCGTTGGATGGACTCAATAAAACAGGTAGAAAGGTATTTTCATTCAGACAGACGAACCCACCAACTGAGGAAAATTTTCAGGCGTTAGCATAATGAGGAATTATACGTCACCAAACGAAATGCAGAAATAGCAAAGGCGGCCATCGCAGTAACACAGATCAGAGATCAATGATGAAGATCACAAACTCTTAAAAGGAGATAGAGCAAGACTTACAATTGCTAGAAAATTACACTCAAACTCAGGTGAAGCTATATATCTTTCTGTTCCATGAAGTAAAGTTCAGAGAAGTGCATTAGCATATAATCATCTCATCTATTACATTCAGCACTTCAATGTAGATTTAAAATGAAAGCAACAATCAGAGGAATTTCTCATTCCTACGGCAAAATTTAGTTGATTCCTTGGTTCATTAATCAGAATCTCAAATTTCCCTACCAAAGGGACACATGCCAACTTTGAACATTTTCTTCAGTCTGTAAGATCCTACATTATTAGTCACTGGCTGCCCGCGTGTGAAGGAGTTGAAGATGACTAGAAGACATGCTTCATCCACAAGGCCACTATAACCAGACAATAGCGGACATGGTGTTTGTGTCGCTGGCGTGTAAGAAATGTGACAATGTCATTTCAGAAAACGAAAGTCTCTTCTAACGAAAATGTATGTTCTCTTCTATGCTCATAACTTATGTTAGGTCTAGGCGAGATGAACTACTGACATTCATGTCGTCAACGGATGATCGGTTCTGGGAAGACAAGTTTTTGCGAAGATGGAGACTGTAAGGTCTATATAAAAACTCATGAAAAGGGCTAAGAAATACGTTCACCTTAAAGACATCATAAATCACCACAAGAAAGCTTTATTTCCAAGTAATTCCATCAGACGATCTTGATATATACAATTGCATGAATGAACTGTGTAGGATACATATCTAAATATTCCTGATCCGACTTTTCCATTACAGGTACAAGGAACGCGAAGTGGGAAGAAATTTCTTTCAAAATGGTCAGTCACACAATGATCGTCACAACATTATACAACGTGCATTTCACTTGAAATTGATAGTTCTAATGGCCTTATTAATCGAAGGTCAACTATTTGGACAAACAGTTTTATGTCCTCGGTTGAGTGGCAGATGTATGTATTGTTATGGAATGAGGTTAGGATAACAACTGCCGACATTGATAAGATAAGTAGCTCTGAACTGTCAGAAAAATGTAATGCTAAACTGTTTTCCACCTTTGTTAAAAGTCACATACTATTGGGAATGTATCTTCAAACACCACATTTATTAACATTCAACTGTTTGATGTATGTACCAACACACATAATTATTTACGAGAAACAATAAGAACTTCTCAAACATACCGGCCACAAAAAGGCCATGGCCTTTTAAGAAGGAAAGAATGAAGATAATTCATTTCAGGAATAAATACATAACACAGATAGCCATAGTGTTCATAAAGGTATAAATCACATCACTATGTAACTCAACACCTTTGCTATCCTCGCTCATTCTCAGGCAAAACACAACTTGATGGAACGGTTTATGATAAAGGAGTTTGTTCTAACAGTGGTGACTCTTACGAGGCTGTGTTCACCAGGATGAACCGACTCTATTATACCCATTCACCATTGCAGAGGCGGTAGGTGTTCATCTTTGATGAACACAAGATCTCAAATTCTAAGATTAGTTAGAGCTGCTGCAGAGTGTAAATATATTCACTGTGCCATTGTTTCCAGAAGTCCTGGATCATCTTTTGGAGATGTTGCCACCTGGAAAGTCTGTCTATTGAATAGAGAATAAGGTCATGATCAGGAAGTGCAGTAATTTGTTCTCCAAATAACAAGTGAGATGAGGTAAGTCTGTAGGATCATCGCTGAGTCTTGTTAGAGGACGAGAATTCAGGCAGGCCTCTATTTGGGAAGAAAGGGTAGTTAGTTCTTCAAAGTGAAGCACCGTGTTACCCATAGTTCTTCGCAGATGGTACCTGAAAGATTTCACCATGGACTCCCAAACTCCACCGAAATGTTGTGCTGATGTAGGGACGAAATGCCAGACTATCCCCTTTGTGGTTGCAGCTTCAACAATATTTCTTTCTTAATCAGAATTCTGCAGAAATTCCTGCAGTTCTTTCAGCTCTTTCGCAGCACCGACGAAGTTAGTGCCATTGTCGCTATAGATATTTGATTGACATCCTCTGCGTGACGTGAAACGTCGCAGTGCTGCCATGAATGCATCCGTTGTAAGGTCGGACACAACTTCCAGATGTACAGCTCTTGTGGTAAGGCAAGTGAAGATGGCGACGAAGGCATGCCTGTTCGTTTCCTTCGCCGTGTTCCAATTGTTATAAAAAATGGACCAGCATAGTCTACCCCCACGTTCAGGAATGGTCTTACAAGGGTGATTCTTTCTTTGGGAAGATTTCCCATCTTCTGTTAATTTGTTGTTAATTTTAATTTGTAGCATGGCAAGCATGATTTAATGCACCCTTTAACGACTTGTCGAATTCTTGGAATCCAATATCTCTCACGTAATGATGATATCAGGAGTTGGGGTCCAGCGTGGAGTAATCTTTGACGCTTCACTTAAAATAATAAGTTTCGTGAGGTGATACTTGGGAGGTAATATAAGTCGATGTTTAGCCTCGTAAGAGATGGATGATGCATTGTACAGTCTTCCACCAACACGAAGATAGCCATGTTGGTCCAGAGTCGGGCTTAAATTCCTAATTTTGCCAGCTGAGTGAATGTTCTTTCCTTGCTCGAGGCAACGAGTTTCTTTATGATAGGATATTGCTTGAACAATCTTGATACATACATTGAGGGCATTACTTATTTCTTGAGGCTTTAATGGGGACATGTCGCGATCATCGGGGTTTCTCCTGCAGTTTGAAGCAAATCTGAGGCAATAGCTAATCGTCCTGAGTAGTCGGTTTAACGAAGAGAATATGTTTAGAAATGAGTCGTTATGTTGCACAATAACAAGTGAAGTTAATATTCTTTTGTCTGGTATCTTGTTAGGGTCGGAGATAGTTTCTCGTTTCGGCCAAGCTGAGGGATCTAAGCATAGCCAGGCTGGACCGTGCCACTACAACATGTTATTATTGATGTCTGATGATTCAATGCCTCGCGAGACGAGATCTGCTGTGTTATCCTATGATTTAACTTGAGACCAGTGATTCGAGGGAGCAATTCCTTGTAGTTCTGCAACCCTATTGGCTACGCACATCTTACATTTAGTGGGACACGCATTTAACGATGCTAGTACAATTGTCGAGTCAGTCCAAAGCTGTATCGTAGTGAATGGAAAGTGTAGAGAGGCAAGTGTTTTCTTCAGGAGATGGGAAAGCAGTAAGAGCCACTCAATTCTAGTCAGGGAATTGAGACTTGCTTTAAAGGTGGGACTCTCGATTTTGCACATAACAATCTAATAAGAACGTCACCTTTGTTGTTTACAGGCCTCACGTAAATACAAGCGCCATAAGCGTGATGTGAAGCATCGCAGAAAACATGGATGTCTATGGACTTGATTTTCCCTTCAGCGAGAATACACCATTGTACGTTGATGCTGTTGAGCGTAGGGATCTGACCATATAATTTCAACCACATATTAAGTAAGTTTACTGGTAAAGGATCGTCCCACCCTGACCTTTCCTGCCAGAGACGTTGCATGAAAATCGTGAAGCTAATTACTACAGGACTAAAAAATTCAAGTGGGTACAGTTTATTTGAGATTTGTCTGTGGATGGATGCCAAGTCAACCCTAAGGTCTTTACCATGTCACTAACGTTGTCAGTTAACGAGTGCTTAGTTTCTCGTAAGCTTTCTGGGATGGAGTTCAATAACTCAGGGCTCTTCAAACACCATTTTCGCAAAGGAAACCCTGCACGACTGAGAAGCTGTTGTAACTCCATTTGCAGCTCCAGGGCTTCTTCTAAGGTATCTGCTCCAGAAAGACAGTCATCAACATAGATGTCACGCTTGAGGATCGCGGCCGCTCTCGGGAATTCGGTCGCTTCTTCGAGTGCTGATTGCTGGAGACATCTTGTTGACAGAAATGATGCTGCAGACGTGCCGTATGTGACAGAGTTAAGAGCATAATGTTTTAGATTATCTTGAGGATGTTCTCTCCATAGGATGCACAGTAAGTGTCGATGTTTAGGATGAACCATTATCTGGCGGTACATCTTTTCAATATCAGCGGTGAAGACAATGTTGTGAGTGCTGAATCCCGTAATTATCGAGCACAGATCATCTTGAAATGCAGGTCCTACCATTAAGATACCGTTTAAGGCAGTACCTTCCTGATCCGTCAAATACGACTCTTGTTTCAGTAGTGCTGCTAGAATGCTTGATAACAGCGTGATGAGGCATATAATATCTTCCTCCTTCTAGGGGTTCTGACTGAAGTTCCATCATGTGTCCAAGGTTCTGGTACTCTCTCATGAAGGTGACGAAGGTCGTCTTGAGTTTGTAGTTTCCGTTTTAAGAAATGAAAACGTCGGCTGGCAATCTGCTTTGAGTTTCCAAGTTTCAACTCTCCCTTAATGGGTAGCTCTGCGATGAATCTCCCAGTTTCATCCCTTCTTGTGGTGTCCTTGAAATGGGCTTCACATTCCTTCTCTTCAGACGAGTGTGTAACATGGTTCACTTCCTCGAGGCACCAGAACTTCTGAATTCGTATTTCTGATTTGAGGTCAGACCTGATGAAGAACGATTTGGTTGGTGTCTCGTCTTCCCTTTCTTGATTGAGTTGCAAATATTCTCCGCATCCTAGCTGCGTGTTATGTAGGCACGGGTGCCTTTGTCGGCTTTTTCTTTCGGGTTTCAGGAACTGTAAGAAAAAATGTGCGCCAATCGGTAAATTGGTAGCCTGAAGGATGTGAAAGCCAGAATCAGCGAGAGTGATGTCTTGTGGAATGTTCAAGTCCTTGTAATTGATATGTGAGACAAGTATATTGCCAGTTATTCTGGGAAGAACAATACATTCCATGTTGAAGTGATAATCTTTGACTGTTGAGTGAACCTCAATATTCACTGTTGTGTTTGCTTGGGATGTGAGTTCATCAAAGGCTTGCAATGTTATGGAGCTGGTCTATTTCTTTTTCAGTCTCAATTGTTGCACCATGTGTTCGGATATACAGGCTGTTAGGTGTATACGTGCAGATATTTCTTGTAGCAATAGAGAACGATATGACGAACCACTATATATCAAACTTTTAGAAATCCGCGGAAGTTATTTCCGAGAGCAAAGTGATACGATGTTTTTAGAATAGGTAGTATGCCTCGTTCTGCGAATGAATAGCTTTCCGTTGATAACGGGCAAGTCACGCGCCATCCGTGCCAAACTGGTTTCTGTTCATGTTTTAGAGCAAATATACTACTGTAACAGCTGAACGCTACCTTTGCAATGCCACGAGATGTTACGTAATATACTTGCCAAACTGGTTTTATGTTTACGAGCAACTGAACTACGATAACAGCTGAAGGCTCCTACCGGTGTTCACCATGTTACGTTACATTCTCGCCAGACTGGTTTTGTTGTTAGTATTTAGTTTCCGTCAGACAACCCTAGTTATCGGTTTCGGACCCTGGAGCTGTATCGAATTGTCAGCGTTAATACTGGTTCATTTGCTGTTACGTCATTTAGGGGATTGGGATATCTGTGGTCGTCAGCCCCGTGGTCTAGTGAGTATGGAAATGACCTGAAAACCTATGTCTTTACGCCAACGAAAGAAAGCATTAGATTGAATTGAATTAGGCAAGCACAGCCAACGTTTTACTTCAAACGAATAATGGACATGTTATACAAATAAATAAATTAAACGTACCTACATTTCGTGCCTCCTGCCGGGCTGTGTGGCTCAGAAGGTTGAGGTGCTGGCATTTTGACTCTAACCTCGCAGGTTCGAACTTGGCCCAGTCCGGTAGTTTTTGAATGTGCTCAAATACGTCACACTCGTGCCGGTAGATTTAGTGGCACGTAAATAGAACCCCTGCAGGACTAAATTCCGGCACCTCATCGTCTCCGAAAACCGTAAACGTAACGCAAATGCCATTATTTTTTAAGTTGCTTTACGTCGCACCGACACAGATAGGTCTTATGGCGACGATGGGACAGGAAGGGGCTAGGAGTGGGAAGGAAGCGCCCGTGGCCTTAATTAAGGTACAGCCCCAGCATTTGCCTGGTGTGAAAATGGGAAACCACGGAAAACCATTTTCAGGGCTGCCGACAGTGGGGTTCGAACCTACTATCTCCCGAATACTGGATACTGGCCGCACTTAAGCGACTGCAGCTATCGAGCTCGGTGAATACCATTATTATTATTATTATTATTATTATTATTATTATTATTATTGACTACTCGCCAATAATGTCTGCCTAGAAAATACTTCTCATCGTTTATAACTATGGATCTCGACAGTTGTATAATGTCCTAATTATGATGATTTTCAAAATAGGCTTTAAGTCGCACCGACACAGATAGGTCTTATGGCGACGATGGGACAGAAAAGGGGTAGAAGTGAGAAGGAAGCGTTCGTGACCTAAATGAGGTTCAGCTCCAGCATTTTCCTGATGTGAAAATGGGAAACCACGGAGAACCATCTTCAGGGCTGTCGACAGTGGAGTTCGAACCCAGTATCTCCCCAATGAAAGTTCACAATTTCGCGCCCCTAACCGCACGACCAACGTATTCCAAGCTCTAATGCCGGGCTGAGTACCTCGGACGATAGAGCGCTGGTATTCTGATCCCATCTTGGCAGGTTCGATGGAGGCTAAATTCGGGGGTATTTGAAGGTGCTGAAATACGCCAGTTTCGTGTCTGTAGATTTACTTGCATTAAAAAAATCCTGCGGTACAACATTCCAGCACCTCGGCGTCTCCAAAACCCGCCAAAGTAGTTATTGGGACGTAAAAAAATTACATTATCATTTCGTGCTTGCAAACGAAAATCATATGTGTAATGGTAAAATAAAGCAAAATAAAAGTGGCCAGTCTGAGTTGTTCAGACGTTTAAAGCACTGGTTTCTTGTTTCCAACTTAGCAGGCTCGATCTTGGGTCCGTCTGGTGGCATTCGAAGGTGCTCGTCAGCCTCGTGTCGGTAGATTTACTGGCACGCAAAAATAACTCCTGCGGGACTAAATTACAGCACCTCCAGAAACAGTATGAGTAGTCAGTGGGACGTAAAGCAAATAACATTACCGGTATTATTATTATTATTCAGTCATTATTATTGCTCTTTTTTCTCGTTTGATTATTTTTATTATTATTATTATTATTATTATTATTATTATTATTATTATTATTATTATTATTATTCACCTGTTCATACTTTCGTCTTATTCCTCTTTATACTCTCCTTTTAAGTCGTATGCTTGTTATTCATATTTGATGTTTTATTATTAATATTCTTGTTATTTTTATATAACTATTATTTTTATTATTTAGTTTATTTCGTTTATTTATAACATCTCTTTAGCTTCATGTGACACAATGCTTTTTCCGTCTTTAATTTACCTTTTTTGTCTTGTGCCGGTGTACTTCTATGTTTCTGCCCTGTACTTCAAGACAGTGCTGAAAGATCTGTGTTTGTTTCCCCAGCCCGGGTGTGTTTCGTTTCTCATGTGACAGAGTTACATCTTACGTTCTGTTACATGTTTAAGTTTGGCCTTGTGATACATCCCCTTTAATCTGCTCTGTAACCTTTAAAAGTGTAGCACGGTCAATGACCTCAGTGCTTGTTTTGTTCACATATCTGGACTAAGAACTCGTCTCACTCGGCACAGCAAGTTCAAGGCCAACCACTTCTATCTGTTTATTTATTTATTTACCCAGGTATGTATGGCAACATTGTACTATGTCAACATCGTACCATGAAAATTTACTCAATAAACGGGGTGTTTGGGGGGGTCTCTGTCCTGGGTGGTGTGTTCTGCGGGCCTCCTCTGGGGTCCGTGTTGTTGCGGTTATCTCTCTGCGCGTTCAGGTATTTACGAACATGTTCAATTCAATTTATTGTATGTACAAGACATACGTCCAACTTGAATTATTTCATCCTCACAACTCTACTTCCTTACTCCATGGCCCAAGATCTACATCTACTCTACGAGTGTGGGAATGGAATAACTAATTTGATTGAATTTTTTTCATATTTCAGTAGTGATGAATATAAAACAAGCATTTTTTGAATTTTTATACGTGTTAATGATGATGATTGCTGTTTTAAGGTCATCGGCCCTTAAAAACCCAAAGTGTCTTCTGTTTTAACTCGTAGTGAATAAGAAACAAAATATAAATTTCTCGAACACACGTAAAGAACCAAAAAACCGAGCTCAATAGCTGCAGTTACTTAAGTGCGGCCAGTATCCAGTATTCGGGAGATAGTAGGTTCGAACCCCACTGTCGGCAGCCCTGAAAATGGTTTTCCGTGGTTTCCCATTTTCACACCAGGCAAATGGTGGGGCTGTACCTTAATTAAGGCCACGGCCGCTTCCTTCCCACTCCTAGCTCTTTCCTGTCCCATCGTCGCCGTAAGATCTATCTGTGTCGTGGCGACGTACATCAACTCATAAGAAAATGGTAATCAGCTGTCATAGACACTGCACCCGTTGAATATCGTCAGGATGCACTCGTTCTTCATGCAGTGTCCTACGTATGGTCCAAGTTGGTACACCAACGGCACGTGTTATACTACGCGTACGGCATCCGGGATCATCGTTTTCTATTGTTAGGATGCCCGGCTCCATGGCAAAACGGTTTGCGTGCTGGCCTCTGGTTACAGGGGTCCCGGGCTCGATTCCCGGCAGGGTCTGTATTTGAACGATCATGGTTATTTTCCCTGGCATGGGGCTGGGTGTATGTGTTGTCTTCATCCTCATTTGATTATCATCAAGATGCGCAGGTCACCTGCGGTAGTCAAACCAATAGACATGCACCTAGCGAGCCGAACACGTCCTGGGATCTCCCGGCACTAATATCCATACGCCATTTAATTTCCATTGTCAGGATGTCTTCCTCCGCGTCTAGAATTACACGTGGCCGTTTAGGCTATCGCTTCTGAATGCGTGATGTAACACAACCTGCATCGCGAATACGCTGCAGTACAGCAAGTATCGTTGCTGGATTCGGCACCCGTCTGTTGGGAAGCCTTTTCCGATAGATTCATGGAGGGCGACCCGTGTTCTGTTCTGCCACACGATACACTAGCAGCATATCATGGTATTCGTGGTATTCATACACTGGCATTATTCAAATACTACGACGTTGCGCAACACATCTGCGCAGCGCTTCATCATATATTCGCGGGCGTTTGACTGTCGCGACCGATCGGACCTTGAAAAAAAATAGCCCTCGTACTACTACGAAATAACTCGCGTACTAGTACGGACGATAATTCGCCTCTCTGACAGCTGTTATTCAGGTCAAGGTCAGACAGACAGCTCATACCTCTAGTCCGGTGGTTTCATGTAGGGGCGGGAACCCGTCCCACCACATCCCCGTCGCTAGGAACAGCACACGACCGAACCGGCACGTGACAGGTCTAGTGAATTTGTCAAACTGCTTACGTGAAATATTCTCCCACAGTGTGATTTCAATACCATGGATTCTTGGGAGACCAACTCGCCGTATGCAGAAACACCCTGTGTTGACGTGTACGTAAATAAAGTTTCTTACGTCAACGAAATAATGCGTGGGGTAGGATTTCCAAGTGAGTAGTATCAGAATTGAATTGTCAAAGCACATCGAACGTTTTGCTTCATATCAATAAGGGACATGTTATAAAAATAAATAAATTAAACGTACCTCTTTTCGTGCTTCCAAACGAAAAGAACTTGTTTAATGGTAAATTAAAGCATTCTGCTTTTGCAGTGCCTATTAAACGTATCAAAATAAACGTTGCCAGGCTGAGTGGCTCAGACGGTTCAAGCTCTGGTTTCATGAACTTAGCAGGCTCGATCCTGGCTCAGTCCGCTGGTATTTGAAGGTGCTCAAATACGTCCGCTTCTGATCGGTAGAATTACAGGCACGTTAACGAATACCCGTGGGCAAAATTCCGAAAGCGCGCGTCTCCATTGGCACGTAAACATTTACTATTATTATTATTATTATTATTATTATTATTATTATTATTACTGAGCGAGTTGGCCGTGTGATTAGGAGCGCGCGGCTGTCAGCTTGCATTCGTCGTAAAGCCAACTACCAATATTATAATAAAAACTGTGTTAGTCTATTATTACTAACTATTACGAAATTAAAGTTCAATGCCCCACTCAAACTTCGTAGCTGATAATCTGTCAGAAAACACTAAAGAAAATAGTGAACTTTTAACAAGTCCGAATTATTATTAATCTTGTAATTGCGGACATGTCTCCGGAATTACCGAAACATGTACTTACAAATTGTTTTACGTCGCACCGACACAAGTAGGTCTTACGGCGACGATGGGAGAGAAAAGGGATGCAAGTGGGAAGGAAGCGTTCGAGGCCTTAATAAAGGTACAGTCCCAGTATTCCCCTGATGTGAAAATGGGAAATTACGGAAAACCATCTTCCCGGCTGCCGACAGCGGAGTTCGAATCCACTATCACCAAAATGCAAGCTCACAGCTGCGCGCCCCTAACCACACGACCAACTTATTCTAACCTCTAATGCCGGACTGAGTAGCTCGGACGATAGAGCGCTGGTCTTCTGATCCCACCTTGGCAGGTTCGATGGCGGCTCAGTTCGGTGAAATTTGAAGGTGCTCAAATAAGCCAGTCTCGTGTCTGTAGATTTACTTGCATTAAAAAACACTGCGGTAAAAAGTACTGGCATTTCAGCGTCTCCGAAAACTGTGAAAATTAGTGGAACGTAAAGACATTATTATTATTATTAGTAGTAGTAATATTATTATGATTACGGAAGTTCTAATTAAGCGGGTCCATTACAGTCATCACTTTACCTATCGGCACTTACTGTCCAGTAATAAGCCTTCTGTCCGCCTCTGTGGTATAGTGGTTAGTGTGATTAGCTGCCACCCCCCGAAGGCCCGGGTTCGATTTCGAGCTGACACGAAATTTGGAAAGTTGGTCGAAAGTTGGAACGGGGCCCATTATGCCTCGGGAGGTCAAATGAGTAGAGGTGGTTCGATTCGCACCTCAGCCATCCTGAAAGTGGTTTCCCGTAGTTTTCCACTTATCCAGGCAAATGCCACGATGGTACCTAGCTTAAGGCCACGGCCGCTTCCTTCCCTCTTCCTTTTCTATCCCTTCCCATCCCCCCGCAAGGCCCCTGTTCATCCTAGCAGGTGGGGCCGCTTGGGCGAGGTACTGGTCATTTTCCCCAGTTGTATCCCCGACCCAATATCTCACGCTCCAGGATACTGCCCTTGAGGCGGTAGAGGTGGGATCCCTTGCTGAGTTCCAGCGAAAACCAACCCTGGAGGGTAAACATATTAGGAAAAGGAAGAATAAGCCTTCTATTACAAATGCCCGGCGGCAATTCCACAGTAGCTCTTTTTCCTTCGAGCAATGTTCACGATGGATGAAACTACGGTATTTGAAATTTGTCTCATTAATAACAATTTCACTGAATACTTATAGCCTTTTCTTTCAGTGTCCACCGTCCTTTCATTGACCTGAAAAGTTTATGAATAAGCATAGACAACTCGCATTGTCTATTGTCAGAAGTTCATCGCAGAGTGTCGCAATAACAGCACAGAAATGTTGCGCCCATTTTTCATTACTTATTAACTATTTCCTTTAATTTTGTCAGCTTGGATCACTGAGTAATGCCAATGACGTCTTATAAATCACACACAACTACACAACACTTGATTCGCATGCATTTGCTGGTACGGATCTTCGACGTCACTGTAAGAATTCTGTGTACTTTTCACACAGACTACCCTAGACCGGTTTTCGAGTACAGCAAGTGGCCAGGCACGTGAGTCAACCTCTCCTACTTGCCAAGCCTTTAGGGGAAGTGCACAACAACATGTGTTGGCCTGCGATAAGAAACAGGTTCAACAAGCCCTATACTCTGCTACTGTACTTCCACTACGCGTGGACAGAATGACGTAACCAGCGTATCCTGCTACGGCCGTTCAAAACACATTAGGTCCAGAAATATTTGGCTCAGTTTTGGGCAAACTAATAGGACAAGATAAAAAGTACATAGCATATATTGTGAGATGTTTTTTTCTTTGCCGACTAGCTTAATATCTGCACGTATACCCCGTACAGCCTGCATAGTTACTCTGCGAACCGTTGTCTAGTACGGCACGAACTAAATGGAATCTTCTTTGACCGTCCTTGATCCTTGTTAAAGCCGTACTCAGAAGTATCTGATTCTTGGACTTGCTTCTTAGAGAAAGATTAGATGATTGTTGTGGATTGTTGTTTTGATTTTCAGGAGTGGTGGTGGTGGTGATTATTGTTTTAAGAGGAAGTACAACTAGGCAACCATCCTCTATATAACACTAATCAGAGAGAAAATAATGGAAGGGGTCCGACACTTCGAAGAATGAAGATATCGGCCAAAGGAAGTCAAGGGCCACGAAGGGCGTGAAAATGAAAGACTCCGTAGCCCTCGCAAACCTAATAGCGTCGGGGTCTGAAAAGAACAAGAGTTGACCAAGGGAGGTCGGATAGGACAGATGAAAGTGAGGAGCCCGGGACAAGTAAGTGGAAGCAATGCCAGGACTCAGCTAAGGGGCCCGTGGTCGCCAACCCACGCTCCAAAGTTCAGAGCCCCTGGGGCCATTTTCAGGAGATGTTATATGGTCAGTCTCATGATTCAGCAACGTATGGTGATATTTGTTGCATAATCTGCATGGTGTTTTTGATGTATATGCCTTCCAAGTGTGGGATGAGCTCAGGCAATTGCTGCATAGATTTTTATCCTTTACTACTTTGAACCTTTCGTCACAGTCTAATTTAAGAAAATCTGGGCACCTATAAAGCTGATGTTCATCTGAACAGATGCAACATTGTCTTGACGTGGTAATGTATGACTGTTGAGCTGCGATTTTTGACCTAGAACTTGTCTGATAGTCTTGCGATAGACTGGGAGAGGAGTAGGAGGCACAGAGTTGCAATGTCTAACAACGTCTCTCCAAGAACTTAATAAGTTTTTAAACTCTACAGCTTCGAGATGAGAATGTTTATTTTCGAATTTTAGTCTCAATTTCTTATCCACTCGCGATAGTATGATCTCGTTTAGGAGAAGATCTAGAATGCTTATCTTAGTGTCTAGTGCGTTCAGCGCATCAATGCCAGCTCGGAATTTATTTACGTTTTGACGTATCTCTGTTTCGGTTGAACATATTTTACCCGGTGATTCTAGGATTTGTTTAATATATTCAGCAGCTATTAACTTGGGTGAGTGATACCTGTTCACGAGAAGGTCATAAGTTGCAGTGAACTTGAAATCTGAAATGCCAATATTCCTAACAGCATCCTTGGCTTCTTCTTTAAGCGAGGATAACATATAATGAAACTTCTCAACATTTGACAGATCATTATTATTAATTATCAGGTTCTGAAAGGTGTCCCTGAAGTGAAGCCAAGTTGTTAATGTGGCGTCAAATGTAGGGAGCTTGATTTCTGGCAATTTTATTTGCCTTCCTACATCATCAGATGAAAGAGAACGTACTTCGTCAGCTAAATGTGAAGTCTAGGAAATGATAGCCTTTCTAAGCTTAGCTTCGTGAAGATCGCTATTATTTTCAAATTCCTGGTGGTAATTGATATGTGAATCGATATTTTCATCATTTAGCTCGAGTTCAGTTTGAATGTGTTTGAAATCTTCCTTAACAGAATGCAGCCTATTCAGTTTTACTTCGATGAAAGTTGTGTCTGCCGTATCAAGTTCAGAGATCACAAAGCTTTGTATGCGTGTTAAACCGGCTTTAAAAACGGATTTTTTCTTCATTAGAGCTCTCTTTATATCGGGATCCATGTTGCATTTGTATAGATTAATATTTACGAATGACTGGCGTCGTCTTTACGTTTCAATTCCGTCTAATTTAGGCCTTCTAAATTATGCGGCACGAATGTAACCGTGTTGGAACTTCCGTGCCATGGATATTAGTTCTCATATGTCACACTGGATGACGCTACCTGTCATTATAACGATGTGCGACCCGTTGTTTTGTACAGGTCACTTATTCTCTTTGGTACATGTTACTTTGCAAATGCTACGGTAGATGTCATCGAAATAACCAAAGCAATGCATTGAAAACACACAAAAATCAATATTTTTCACATAATTGATGCAGTAAGTAATAGTATTTCAGTAGATTATATCCTTTGATACCTTGTAAATACTAAAACTTGCCAGGTTCATGGAGTTTGCCGTTGAAATCCATATCCAGACCGGGGGATCAATATTGTGAATATATCTTCAAACACCATAAATTATTAACATTCAACTGTTTGATATATGTACCAACACACATAAAATAAAAAATTCCCAAACATATACTTTAGTACATGGACGATGGGGATCTCTGAAGTGGCATCCGCCATACGCGATTGGGTTCAAATATAAACGGGATTTTATTTTTTATTTAAATTCATTTATTGAAAAACACAAGGCAATTACAGTTTATTTTCTCATATAGTTTCCTGCTTTGGAAATGTATTTGTTCAAGTGTATGGGCAGATTTTAGATCACAGAGATGAGATATCTATTATGTATGTTCAGTCCGTCAGCGATGCCGCTGGTGGGATCCTCAACAGCTCTGCCATCAGCAGTCATAGATGGCCTAGGCATCACTGAAGAGGCGTACTAGGGAAATGTGGAGTGAGGTAGTTTCCCGTTGCTATCCTCACAGACATCTATTAGGTTCCACCTGTTCAATACTAATTACGTGTTGATGTTACTAATAAGTTTTATTCAACTTGGGACCGGTTTCGACACAAAAAAAGTCATCATATTGTTTTAAGAGGAAGTACAACTAGGCAACCATCCTTTATATAGCACAAAACAAAGCAAAGCAAAGCAAAGCAAAATCACCTCCGTACAGGCCACGAAGGCCCTGGGAGGAGTGGAAGGTAAAGGCTTTCACCATTGTTAACCCCGGCACGTGATGGAGTAGAGTGGTTAGCTCTACGCCCGGCCGCCTTTGCCCCCAGGAATTAACCTGGTACTCATTGGTGTAGGATGAGTGAACCTCAGGGCCACATGCACCCCCGGAATTGGAAATCTCGTTTCTTAAATTTTACGACTTCCAGACGGGGATTCGAACCCACGTCCTTCCGGGCGAACCGAGCACGCCTTTACCGCCTCGGCCAGGCAGCCCCTATATAGCACAGCACAGAGAGAAAAATGGAAGGGATCCGACACTTCGAAAAATGAAGATATCAGCCGAAGGAAGACAAGGGCCACGACGGGCGTGAAAATGAAAGACTCCCTAGCCCTCGCAAACCTAATAGCGTCGGGGTCGGAAAAGAACAAGAGTTGACCAAGAGAGTGGTGGTGATTATTGTTTTAAGAGGAAGTACAACTAGGCAACCATCCTCTATATAACACTAATCAGAGAGGAAAAATGAAAGGGATCCGATACTACGAAAAATTAAGATATCGGCCAAAGGAAGACAAGGGCCACGAAGGGCGTGAAAATGAAAGACTCCCTAGCCCTCGCAAACCTAATAGCGTCGGGGTCGGAAAAGAACAAGAGTTGACCAAGAGATGTCGGATAGGATAGATGAAAGTGAGGAGCCAGGCACAGGTAAGTGGAAGCAATGCCAGGACTCAGCTAAGGGCCCCGTGGTCGCCAACCCTCGCTCCAAAGTTCAGAACCCCTGAAGCCCCTTTTAGTCGCCTCTTACGACAGGCAGGGGATACCGTGGGTGTTATTCTACCGCCCCCACCCACAGGGGGATTGACCAAGAAAGGTCGGATAGGATATAAGAAAGTAGAAGCAATGCCAGGGCTCAGCTAAGGGCCCCGTGGTCACCAACCCACGGTCCAAAGTTTAGAGCCCCTGGGGCCCCTTTCTAGTCGCCTCTTACGACAGACACGGAAAACCATGGGTATTATTCTACCGCCCCCACCCACAGGAGAAAAAATCCCGATGAATTGTGTTTGTTTTGTCATATTTATTTACTTGTGTCCATTGACGGTTACTACACGAATGGTGGTGTTGTTCAATGCATTTTGAAATATCGTTGTCCTTTTTCATCTATTAATATTCTGCCTGGAAAATGAATTTTAAAACATCAATTGTTCTACATTCATTGCACAGTAAAGGAATATCACGGCGAGACGCGGCGGAATAAGAATCCACGCACTCATCCTTAATCAATGGCCAATTTTTGGAAAATGATCCGTTAAGTATTGTTTGTCGCAAACTTATTGCCAACATGTGAAATCTTCAGTAATATTAACGACGTTTCCTTCCGATTAACATTCCCACCCAGAAATGTCACTGTGGCAAACTTGCCTTCGCTCGAAGCTCGTGGTGTGCGAAATTTCTGTTTCAAACGTTTCTGCAATTGGTATTATCGATACTGTATCTCCCTGAAGTGTTAATATAAGAATGAACTTAGTAATCAATGTTATCCTTAAAAATGATCATATATTAAATAAATACATAACACTTATTGTGAAACACGGTTGTGATTTTACAATCAACATATCGCCCTTCTATCCACAACTTGATAAGAAATATTCGTGTTGTAATCATCAATGGATATAAGTAGATAAATGAAAAAATTACCGGGATTTGAACACGGGGCGGAGAACTCTGAAGCCGTGGCAACAACCTCTGCGCCACGGCGTGAGTTCTTACACTCAAAAAGGCACATAAAGTACAACGGAAATTCCGACCGTTATTTTCTCGGAAAAGGTCGACGGATAACCAGAAACATGTGTTCGCTAATTTTGACTCCTCTTTCCTTGAGCAAAGCTTTTTAGGAAATCAGGTTGTAACACTTGGCAGGTTCCATTTGTCAGCGAAATGATGATTGGAGTACAATATATATATTTTTTAACGCCATAAACGCTAGAAACCGTTAGGAAGTCGAAAAATTTAAGAAATGAGTTTTCCACTTCCGAAGGTGCATATGGCCTGAGGTTCACTCAGGCTACACGAAAAATGAGTACCAGGTTAATTCCTGGGAGCAAAGACGGCTGGGCATAAAGCTAACCACTCTACCCCATCACGTGCTCAGGTTACGGATAGTGGAAGCCTTTACCTTCCACCCCTCCAAGGGCCTTCATGGCCTGTATGGAGATGACTTCGCTTTCTATAATCGGTAGAAAACCTACCTTTTCAAGATATTCCGGTTTGATTTATACTGCGTTCGATAGAAAGAGTTTTTATTTGATTATATTTATACATTCGTAGAAAACTGAAGAGTTATAATTTTTGTGTTACAGGTTACAAGGGTACGGGATTTAGGCGTTCAAGCTACGATTTACAATTTCTTGGATGGGAATGAGAGTATTTCCATTTAAATAAAAGTAAAATCCCTGTTATTTATTCAGAAAAAGAGATATTTGCATAATTCAACAAGTATACTGCTTGATTTTGCACAGTGTTGTGTGATTTTCCCTGTTCAATGAATTTATGAAAATAGTATTTAAAACTTATCAAGCTTCCGATGATAATAATTAGCCTCTAAATGGCGAGTCCGCCTTTGCTGGCAGGACCTAGAGTTTACAGTGCACTATGTCTTCTGGAATAGGCTAAAGCAATTTTGTTACTTTCATAGATCTGTCTCTGTCTTATCCTTGGCTTTGACAATATAAAAGTGACTGAGGTATGAGCGATGCTAGTAATTCCAATCCTTATGCAACCAGTTCCTGCTATGAATAGTGTGAAAATGTTGCCCGTAGGGTCAGTTGGTGTATGCATTTCAGTGGGCTTGGCAGACTGATATGTAATAGCAAATCTGGCTCGGTGACGAAAGCAATGGGAAACTACCTCACTCCTCATTCCTCTAGTATGCCTCTTCAGTGATGCCTAGGCCATCTATGACAGCTGATGGCAGAGCTGTTGAGGATCTCACCAGCAGCGTTGCTGACGGATGAACATACATACAAATGGCGAGTATGATTCACCACGAGTGAGGACATAGTTATTTACTATCCAAGATTACAACAACAGTATAAATATCATCATCATCATCATCATCATCTTCATCATCCAATTCTACGTTACATGATGTGGCCTCTTTAAGTCGTGAACTCAGGTAGGTCTTTAGCAGAACTCTCCAAGTCTCGAGCAGTTCTCTGCCCGGTAGCACCTGCTTTTCTCTTCATGCTTTGTCCCATCTGTCTGGCGGTCTTCTTCTAGGCCTCTGATAATCTCTTTGAATCCATTCTAACACTAGTTTCGTCCATCTTTCATCTTCCCTTCGAGCGATATGTCCAGCCCATTGCCATTTTAAGGCGGCTATTCTCTCATTAACTGTAATGACTGATCTGAAGTCATCTGCTCTCTCCTTATCCTTCCTTGTAAAACCCAGCATTGACCTTTCCATGCCTCTCTGCGCTGCCCTAAGTTTCCCTTTCATTAATTCGTTCAGTGTCCAGGTCTCACAGCCGCAAATGTTCGACTCGTTGACTGAATGGTCAGCGGGTTCGATTCCCGGCCGGGTCGGGGATTTTAACCTCCATTGGTTAATTCCACTGGCCCGGGAGTTGGGTGTTTGTGCTGTCCCCAACATCCCTGCAACTCACACACCACACATAACACTATCCTCCACCACAATAATACGCAGTTACCTACAAATAGCAGATGCCGCCCACCCTCATCGGAGGGTCTGCCTTACAAGGGCTGCACTTGATAGAAATAGCCACACGAAATGATTATACAGCCGTAAGTGAGCACAGGTAGAATGCACTGACCATAAACTGTTTTCTTCAGATTTACTGGCATAAATACATCTACCAACAAATAAGTAACCTAACAGATGCTATTCCCGATAAGCATGACTGGATTGTTGGTGAGTTTATCAGATAATTTAAATCCAAACAACCACAAACAACAGTTTATCCAGCTTAACTCCGGATTATATTAGACATGTTTCTAAAATCACCTCTTAAAATATAATAGTAAAAATACAAAAATATTTGAGGTTGTAAGCCTAACTCTTTATTGCTATTTGCTTTATGTCACACCGACACAGATATGTCTTATAGCGACGCTGGGATAGGAAAGGCCTAGGAAGTGGAAGGAAGCGGCCGTGGCCTTAATTAAGGTACAGCTCCGGCGTTTGCCTGGTGTGAAAGTGGGAAACCACGAAAAACCATCTTCAGGGCTGCCGACAGTGGGGCTCGAACCCACTATCTCCCGATTACTGGATACTGGCCGCACTTAAGCGACTGCAGCTATCGAGCTCGGTAACTCTTTATTGTATACGGTCAAAATACATAAAGTGCAATATAAAGGAACTTATTCTTTACAACGTAAATTAAAAATAACGAGGAATCTGCCGCCATTTCAAACTCAGACATCGCCACAGTGATAGAGAGTGACTGGGAGAATTTCGCCCAACCTTCACAGCTTGTGACGTAACCACAACGTCACTGTGGCTGAATAACATACGCTCATCGCTTACATGCCCGCCTGCTTTAAGGCCCGCTCCCACCTAGTGGATTGGAATCGAATCGAAGTGAACAGAATTTATTTTTAATATGCGTTTAAATGGGAGATAGAGATGGTGATCGCCATGAGTCGAATCGAACCGTACGGAACAGGATTCTCTGCCAAGAATATTTTTCGACTAGCGGAGCGGAATCGAACAGAATTATCAAAAGTCGTGCAAACTTCGTAGATGGTCGGGTCGAGATCTTTCGGACGACCATTTGGCGGCAAATATGTATCAGCTTCAGCTGGAATGTCAGCTGTTTCTTGGATACGGTCGAGAACGTTATGTTTTATGATAGTTTATTTAACTTATTAATACTAGACAAGTTCAAAAATTTAATTTTCTCTACTACAGGACCCACGAGCATTACTACAACAACGTAAAAAGTAATGTCTGGCTGGAAATAAGCTAGGCTATGAAAAACCAAACTAGGTGTTCCTTCCGGAGGAAGGCCTTCTGAACAGCGATCTCAAGTCTGACCAGATGATCAGTGGCAGACCGATGAGAACGAAACCCACACTGGTCGTTAGACAAGAGGCCTTCCTTTTCCATGGCCCACACAAGACGCCTGTTAACCATCCTTTCAAATAGCTTACAAAGGCCATTTGTAAGGCATATTAGCCTATAACTATCCAGGAGTTTTGGATCTTTCCCTGTCTTGGGAATAGGTATCACAATTCCCTCACGCCATTGAGATGGAAACACTCCCTCACTCCATATTCTGTTGAATAGGGTGAGGATATCCTTGAGACATATGTCACTCAAATGCTTAAGCATTCGATTATGGAATTTGTCCAGTCCAGGAGCCGTATCTCTGCATAGTGCGAGTGCACTTCACAACTCCCACTCCGTGAACGGCACGTTATAGGGATGTGAGGCACTAGAGGCAAAAGAGATTTTGTGTGTCTCTGCTTCGCGCTTAATTGGTAGAAATGCAAGGTCGTATCTCCCAGAGCTGGACGAATCTGCGAAATGTGACGCGATGTGTTCGGCAATGACTGAAGGAATCGTAACAATATCTCCATCAGTGGAGAACCAGTGACTGAGGGCACATTCTGTACACCGACAATACGGCGGAGTTTTGTCCACACTTGCGATGACGGAGTATGTGCCGTCATGGAAGACACATACTTTTCCCACGTAGCTTACTTTCTCGAATCAAAAACGGGCCTTCGCGCCAAGACGCTTAAATGCGATATGATTGGCCATCGTTAGATTCCAACGATAGTGCTTAAAAGTCCGTCGGCGATCACGTATGGCTGCTGCAATTTCCACCGTCCACCATGAGACCTGTTTCCGGCGACGAGTACCGGACGAGGATGGAATTGTTTCCTCTGCAGCAGTCAAAATTCCAGTAGTAACGGGAGAAACGTGATCGTCAACAGACTCGGCCATCACTGCGCGTTTCGAAAATTCTGGCCAATTTGCCCGCCGAAGTAACCAGCGCTTGTGTACTTCGGACTGCCTTTGATTCAAGAGAGATAGAATTATCGGGAAGTGGTCAGTATCACAGAGTCACAGTATCACAGAGGTCGTCGTTTACTTGCCAACGTAGCAGGGGAACTAGCGCACGGTTGCACAAAGTGACATCCAGGTGTGAGAATGTGCCACGTGCGCTGATGAAATGTGTCGTTTCCCCTGTATTAAGCACGCATAGATCAAACAGGTTGATCAATAGCTCGAGCATTCTCCCCCTAGCACAGGAAGATGGATAACCCCGTAGTGTGTTACGGGCGTTCACGTCTCCCAGCATGAGGAAAGGAGGAGGCAATTGAGCGATCAAATCTTGTACTGCAGGCATTTCCATATCGTAGTCTGGTGGAAAGTAAACGTTGCACACCGTTGTCATTACTGGTAACCGAGTGCCAACTGCAACTGCATCCAGCTGATTACGAAGCGGTACTTCTTCGCTGAAGATGTCGGAGCGAATGAGGGTACAAAGGCCCCCAGTTGCAGCGCAATCCACAGCTACTCTGTCTTTGGAATAAAGACGATATCCTCTCATAGTCATGTCGTGTCCAGGTCTCAAACGAGATTCCTGTAGGCAGACTATGGAGGCCGCATATACGGATATCAAGTAACGTAACTCAGCTAAGCGACAGTGATAACTACTGCAGTTCCATTGCAATAGTGCCATTATGTGGATAGGTAAAGCTTCGAATGCAGAGCAATTTCTTGCCCTTCGTTCGGTTCATTACCTGCCAAGTTCCGCCGTCTTTGTCGGTATCGTTTTTGTGATCATCACCATCCACGACAATGAGTGGTTCGGTCTTCATTGTCTCCTCAGAAGAAGGAGATGCGGTGACTGGGAACTCTGCGGACGGTGATCTCATGGATCGGCAACAGTGGGCCTTCTTTCTGGGAGAACTAGGTTCTCCAGAAACTGATCGAACAAGAGGGCGTCGGGGCCTCTCGCTCTTGCCCACAGTTTCTGTCTTTTTTGGAAGAGAACCTGTAGACGGCTTGGCGGATTTCTTCGGGGATGCTGTGACCCCCGATGGAGTTGGAGAAGGCTTCTTCTCCAATTTATTAAGGGAACTCTGTGGCTTCACCTTCTCCTCCTTTGTAGTCTGGGGAAGTCTTTCCCACCGGCCTGTTGGGGGAGGACTTCCCAGCCGAACGTTCCTGGGAAGGACTCTTCCCAGGCAACGTCGACAGTAACGCTCTTTTCGATGCTTCACGTATTGAATTTCCAGTTTCTTTAGTTATTACATTTTGTTGCTGGCTTCGACTTTTCGATGCATTTTCAGCACTGGTATTCTGTACAAAACTCTGTGGAGTGATCCGCACATTTGCGACCTTTTCAGCGAAGGAGATGGAGAACTCCGGAGCAGCCATGGACGTGAACTTCCTCCGGGCGTCTGAATAAGATAGCTTATCCAGCGCTTTTATCTCGTGGATCTTCTTCTCCTGCTTGAATGTGGGGCACTGCTTGGAGATTGGAGCATGCGCACCCGGGCAGTTGACACACACGGGTGGTGGTGTGCAGTCAACCCCAGCATGCTCGTAATTCCCACTCATTTTTCAGGTCGTCGAACCTTTACATCGCAATGAGCTGTGGCCAAACGTTTGACAGTTATAGCACCTCATTGGTGCCGGAATATATGGACGAACAGTCAGACGATACATTGCCACTTTTATCCGTTCAGGTACGGTCTCGGCGTAGAAGGTAAGGATGACAGCACCCGTATGGAGTAGCTTATCACCCACACGCCTCTTCAACCCCGACGTGCTAGGTACCGGATCATCGTATCATCGGAAGACTTAACGAAATCCCTGTGGATCCCTTACAGGAGTTAAGGGTTTGGTGCTTCTCGATTTTAACCTCTACCTTTCCGAATAACTTGGCTTTAAGTAGCCGTCTGGACTGTTCAGCCGTAAATGTCTTGATTAGTACGGATCCATCACGGAGCTTGCGCATCTCGTCGACTCCACGAGCAGCAATTTCTTTGATGGAATTGCTGATCATGAAAGGACATTCATCAAGAAAACTCTTACCATCGACCCTGGAAGCAACCAGGAATCGAGGAAGACGTTCGTCACTTACATAATCCACTGGAACTGGAGTATACCGCTTGCGTTTCTTGCCAATCTTAAACGCAGTTTTTGAAGGGTGCCGCCTTTTGAAAGAGTTGAAAGAGAAGAGAGATGTTCCGTTTTTTGGTCCCACGAGTACTCCGGAAATATGAAGTCGATCTTCGGTAGAGCCAAGGAGTGTTGTACTGGCTTTATACTCCAGAGGGCACCCGGTATCTGGAGGAGGTCACTAAGAACGACTCACCTAGTAGCCATGCATCACCTCGCCACGACCCGAAAATTGTGATTGGGGGAGGATAAAACCTCCTTACTAACATATTCTACCCGAGGCAGAGAGGGTGGGTAGACAGGAAGAGGAATGAAAATTAAGTTGAGAATAGAAGGGCAGAAATAGTGATGAAGAATAAAGAACACAGACACCTCACAGGCAACTCGGGGGACACCTTGTTAGTCTGGCTCTACACCGAGGCCAATCCAGCATGGGTAACCCTGAGCTGGCACAGCCCTCGGGATCAAATAGCACATAAGCCCCCCACACCGACGTCAAGGTCATGGTGTCCCTGGAGGTGGTTTCGTAAGTGGCATTCCCTAGGTTTCAAACTGTCGTATATGTGTTCCTAACAAATAGTAGACTACTGTATACGAAATTGCTCCGCTGTGGACAGTAAATACACTTTGCGGTCTTTAATTAATTTTACAGAGAGTTGCCCGTGCGATTAGGGTCGCGTAGGTGTGAGTTTTCATTCGACAGATAGTGGTTTCGAAAGCCACCCGCCCTGAAGATGGTTTTCCGTGGTTTCCCCATTTTCACATCAGGCAATTGCTGGGCCTGTACCTTAATTAAGGCCAAGGTCCTAGCCATTTCCTGTCCCATCGTCGCCATAAGACCTATCTGTGTCGGTGCGACGTAAAGCAAGTTGTAAAAAAATATAAAATAATGTTGAGGCTACCTCGATTAATAATTTCATCCTGCTACGGGATGCAATCTACTGCATTAAATTAGTTTTAAAAGTGATCACGAACTCGCATTGCATCTGAGGTAGCATTTCCTCATGTAAATTGAACTATTTTTTTAAATCCTCCTATGTGAAATATTTGTTGAAAGTGCAATACAGTAACTCTGAAGTACTCGAAAGTAGGCCTACCGCCGATACTTCGCTTCATCGATACTTCGCTTCAAATAAGTTTGAATACTCTCCTTTTGGCCCTCTTGTTAATTTAATGCACCCAGAAACTTATCCAATCTCTCGTAATTTTCTGCCTCCTCACACCTATCAGACCGGCCATTGCAAGCCTGAAGTTTCTCGTAGAATCCCGTTCCATTAGATGTGAGCGGTCGAGTGGAAATTTCGGCTGTTCAGTTCGATTCGATTCCACTGGGTGGGAGTGAGCCTTTGCAGTGTTGTGCGCCCGCGGGACGAAATATCCAGAGTGAGCACCTCTGTTCTAGAGCCTACGACTCACACTTACACAGGTAATTACGCAACACACACGCTCATTGGCCTCACCCACGGCCAGATTCCAGTCCCAGTCATCTCCATTCATGACTATCTAACTTTCCTACTCTCTCTGAATGCCAACATATATGTCGGATTTTTATTATAGACACTCGAGTTTAGGCTTAATAAATGAGCCGACAGGCCTATTGCAAAGTGAGTTATACTAATATTTTCCAGTTCAATTCTGCGTTCGGGCGTTGAAGACAATTTGTTTTTTTTAAAGTTCATTAATTATTTTTTATTTGCGGTTGCAATAAATATTGACCTGCTTTTTGGCTTTATCTCTGGGAAGCGCTCACTTAGGAATATATACATGGAAATCTTATTGTCCAATGCCAATGGAATGTTGATATGTTATAACCCCTCCCATGGCACAACAGCCCCGAAGGACCATTGACCACCAAGCGACCGCTGCTCAGCCCGAAGGCCTGCAGATTACGACGTGTCGTGTGGTCAGCACGGCGGACTCTCTTGGCCGTTATTCATGGATTTATAGACCAGGTCCGCTATTTTACCGTCAGATAGCTCCTCAGTTTTAATCACGTAGGCTGAGTGGACCTCAAACCAGCCCTCAGATGCAAGTAAAAATCCCTGACATGGCCGTGAATCGAACCCGGGGCATCCGGATAAGAGGCAGGCACGCTACCCCTACATCGCGGGGCTTGTATATGGATTGTTAGTGTGATACGCAAATTAAAATATTGTTCAACCACCACAAAAATGTTCTTATCATTTTCCTAAAGCAACTCCTTCTCATCCGAGGATAAAAGTACAGCAGGAAACTTGGGCTTGTCTTGAAGCACTCAGTTATGGTTATCAGAAACGACAACCACTGTAACCATATAGTGTGGTCACAGTCTAATATATACAGTCTCGAAGCTCTAATAAGAACAAGGTTCATCCACTTGATAGCTGGAGCGACACTAGCACCTCTAGCGGCGAGGTAGAGGCAACTTGCTAGCAGACAACAGGGAACGAATTACCACTACAGTCTAAAATAGTCATAACTTCTGAACCATTCATGCAAATAATGTCCTGACAAGGTTATTGTAATCCTTATGAAATAGTGGAGGAGGTCAAATAATTTATTTCGATGAGGAGTTCGAGGATAATATCGAAATATTTCTTTAATCTATATGAATTATTTTTCTTTACCGCGGACTATAATATAAAATCACTTCTAGAGGGCAACCGGTTCGAAATAGGTATATACCGTCGCGGACTTTTTTGTAGAGGTTTCTATGCTCTACAATTCTTACGCTTACACTTTGGGTCTATCGTTGACAGTTCAGGCAGCGTAAGCCAAGAAAGCAAGTGACAACCATGGTAGAGCGCTGCGCTGGCCTTCTTAGCCCAACTTGGCAGGTTCGATGTCTGTCGGTCGCTTGCTTTCATGGCTTCCACTGCCTGAACTATCAACGATAGACCCCAAGTGTAAGTGTAAGAATTGTAGAGCATAGAAACCTCTACAAAAAGTCCGCGATGGTATATACCTATTTCGAACCGGTTGCCCTCTAGGAGCGATTTTATATTATAGTCCGCGGTAAAGAAAAATAATTCATATAGATTAAATAAATATTTCGATATTATCCTCGAACTCCTCATCGAAATAAATTGTTTGACCTCCTCCACTCTTTCATAAGGATTACAAGAACCTTGTAAGGACATTATTTGCATGGATGGTTCAGAAGTTATGACCATTTTAGACTGTAGTGGTAATTCGTTCCCTGTTGTCTGCTAGCAAGTTGCCTCTACCTCGCCGCTTGGAGAGCTGTAGTCGCATCGGATGAAAAATATCATCAGAGCTTCGCGACTGTATATATTAGACTGTGGTGTGGTATTGGATTTATGAAGAGTAATATTGATGGGAGTGTGTATGTCCGACAGACCGTGCGATTAACAGCAGAGTAAGTACGTTATTAAAGAAATACAAAAGGCATTCATATTGACGACTTATGACATGACGCTTGCATTCTACCCTAGAATGACGATTCATATAGACGATATAGACGCGGAAGTTGACAAGTTTAACTCCCTTGTAATCACTTTGTACGAAAAACACGCTCCTAAACGACAGATAAAAGTTACTCGTCCATCTTATCCTTGGTTAAATAGTCAAATTAAAAACATGAGAGCCCAACTCAATGCGCTTTATCGACGCTATAAACGAACTTGTGAACAGAGTGACTTCGGAAACTATCGTGACTTGAGAAATCGAATTAAACAGCACGTTAGACACCGAAAATTTACTTACTTAAGTAACATGACTGCAAATATGAATCCTAACAGGGCTTGAAACATGCTTCTTTCCCTAGGCATAGATACACCTCAGCACCAACCTCATGTGCCGGACATACTACTCGATAAGTTACATGACAATTTTACTCAAGAAAAATATCACCTAATGTAATAAATTCCCCAAACTCAATTCCCAACTCTGTAATTAACCCTTCACCTGACCAACAACATTTTACATTTCACCCAGTTAGGACTAATAAAGTTAAAAAGTGATTATATTCCATCAAATCAAAAGCCAGAGGAGTGGATGATACACCTACAACTTCCTTGTTCAACTCTTGTTCTTTTCCGTCCCCGACGGTTTTAGGTATCGAGGCCTAGGGAGTCTTTCATTTTCACGCCCTTCATGGCCCTTGTCTTCCTTTGGCCGATATTTTCATTTTTAGAAGTGTCGGATCCCTTACATTTTTTCCCCCTCTGATTAGTGTTATACAGAGGATAGTTGCCTAGTTGTACTTCCTCTTAAAACAATAATCACCACCACCACCACTTCCTTACACAACATTATCGGTGCTCTTTTACCTATCATTATACACATTTTTAACTACTGCCTTACAAACGGAACCTTTCCGTCACTCTGGAATAAGCCAATATTATCCCTGTGCCTAAGAAATCAGACTCTCACAACCATCTGACAACAGACTAATTTCTATTACTAGCTGCAATTTCTAAAGCACTCGAACGCCTTGTTCAGGAACTGGTGGTGGGATACTTAAACAACCATTCTCTCCTAGACTCATTTTAATCTGGCTTCAAAAACGGACACAGCACTGCAACAGCTCTGTTCAAAGTGACTGAGAACTTAAGACAGGTGGTGGTGGTGTTAATTATTGTTTTAAGAGGAAGTACAACTATGCAACCATTCTCTATATAATACTAATCAGACGGAAAAAATGGAATGGATCCGTCACTTCGGAGAAAGAACCTATCCGCCAAAGAAAGACAAGGACCACGAAGGGCATTAAAATAAAAGACTCCCTAGGCCTCGAATGCTCTAATACCATCGGGGTCAGATAAGAACAAGAGTTGACCAAGGGATGTCAAATAGAATAGATGAAAGTGAGGAGCCTGGCACAAGTAAGTGGAAGCAATGCCAGGACACAGCTCAGGGTCCCGTGGGCGCCAACGCACGCTCCCAAGTTAAGAGCCCTGAGCCCATTTTAGTCACTTCTTACGACATACAGGGGATACCGTGGGTGTTATTCTGCCGCCTTCACCCACAGAGGGATGAAAATGAGGAGCCTGGCGCAAGTAAGTGGAAGCAATGCCAGGGCACAGAAATGGCCCCCTGGTCTCCAACCTACGCTCCCAAGTTAAGAGTCCGTGGGCCCAATTTAGTCACCTCTTACGACAGGCTGCGGATACCCATACCATAGTAGAAGTGAATCCTGAAAATGCATATATCAAGCAACCCAAAAGGAAGAGGGCAACTATTCTACTAGACACCTCGCACCAACTGGAGTTATTTTGATGGACAGGTGGTGGTGGTGGTGGTGGTGATTATTGTTTTAAGAGGAAGTACTCCTCTATATAACACTAATCACAGAGAAAAAATGGAAGGGATCCGACACTTCGAAAAATGAAGATATCTGCCAAAGAAAGACAAGGGCCACGAAGGGCGTGAAAATAGACTCCCTAGCCCTCGAAAACCTAATAGCGTCGGAGTCGGAAAAGAATAGGAGATGATCAAGGGAGGTCGGATACGATAGATGAAAGTGAGGAGCCTGGCATAAGTAAGAGGAAGCAATACCAGGACTCAGTTCAGGGCCCCGTGGTCGCCAACCCACGCTCCCAAGTTGAGGGCCCCTCGGTCCACTTTTTTGACGGACACCAGCTGTAGGATAATTAGAACTTACTCATGTCCCGTATCCAAGCTCTGCCGTTACAGAGACTGGCGGACAAGCTGAGGTACATCTCGAAGAAGACAACCAAGTAGATGAAAAGCGAACGCTACGGCGCAGTTCTAGCACTAGACGACATGAAGGATTTTGTTACTAACGAACTGTAAAATGGCCTTTGAAAATTAGAGTTATTAGATCATAACAGGTGATGTTTTGTCGCCTAGGTAGTGCTCTAATTTAGTTATTTCCATTATTGAGGAATCAGTCGTATTATATGAAATAAAACCTCTTGGTTTTATGATGCAGTACTGAATCCTTTCTCACACTGAATCATCAAGGTTACAGTACACTATTTTAGTTCTTCTTTATTGAATAGTATTCAGTTAATATATGTACTTTTCAGCTGATCGAGCCTGAACCAGAGCCTGTACCGAGTGATCATGGCTTGTTCGGCGAGGGACAATATGTATTTCCGTTCCTTGAAAATCCAGGACTGGATCGCGCACTGAACGAGACATTTGGTAAGTTACCTAATGATAGCATTGTCAAGTATAACATTCAAAGTTAACGGCAGATTCGAAGAATTACGTCTAGTGAAATAAACACAGATATTAGGAGCTTAAAACCAAAAGATCTGCAGGCCCAGATGGTATTCATCCAATATGTATTGAAAGGCTGATGAGAGATTTTGATGACTTCACTGTTAATAATATGTTATCTTATTAAAAACTCCGAATTTAGGAGTAAGTGGAAGCATACTATTGTAATTCCAATATTTAAATCTGGTAAGTCAAATTTGATTAGTAACTACAGACCAGTGACGGTAATATCAGCACCAGCAAAGGTACTTGAAAGCTAGCAAAAAGAAATCAATTCATAATTCGTATTAGTACATGAAATAAGAATGTGGTGATTATTGTTTTAAGAGGAAGTACAACTAGGCAAACGTACTCTATTAATAGGTGGCGGTGGTGATTATTGTTTTAAGAGGACGTATAACTAGGCGACCATCCTCCGTTTAACACTGATCAGAGAGAAATAAAATGTTAGGGAGCCGACACTTCGAAAAATAAACTTATCGGTCAAAGAAAGACAAGGGCCACGAAGGACGTGAAAATGAAAGACTCCCTAGGATTCGCAAACCTAATTGGCCTACCGTCGGGGTCGGAAAAGAACAAGAGTTTACCAAAAGTGGTTACAGAATAGATGAGAGTGAGGAGCCTGACACCAGTAATGGGAAGCAATGCCAGGACTCAGCTAAGGATCCCTTGGGCGTCAACCCACTCTCCCAAGCTAACAGCCGCTTTTAGTCACCTCTTACGCCAGGCAGGGCATACTGTGGGTGTTATTCTACTGTCCTCACTCACAGGGGGTACTCTATTAATACTAATCACAGGGAAAAGTGGAAGGGGTCCGGAAGGTGGTGGTGGGGATTTTTATTGGTTTAAAGGGAAGTCCAACATGGCAACCATCATCTATTTATTAACACTAATCAGAAGAGAATGGTGACGATGCATGTTGTCTAAAGGGGACTAACATCTAGGCCATCGGCCCTATCACAGGAAAAATATGGAAGGGCCCGACATTTCGAAAAATGAATATATCGGGCAATGAAGGACAAGGGCCACAAAGTTCGTGAACATCAAACACCAATAGACTCCCAATGCTCTAACACCGTCGGGGTCGGAAAAGAACAAGTGTTGACCAAGGGAGGTCGGATAGGTTCGATGAAAGTGGGGAGCCTGGTAAAAATAAGTGGAAGCAATGACGGCAACATACTCCAGCAACTGTGTACTGTGACTTCATCTTCATCTTATCTTATCAACGACATCTACACCTCCTTTCGTGATATTATAGAATGCCACTATTGTTGACTTCTCTTTCTCGCCGGTAGTTCGGTCAATGCCATCGGAATCATGAGTACTTGAAACAAGAACACCATTTCGGCTCTTTTTAGGAACATACGAAACAACAGTACAATCTTGTCCGATTGCAGACAGGTTGCTGTTTACAGGCCGTTGCTTCGTATTTACAATTTCAGGTGGAAGTTCTATCTTATTCTTTTTCTGTGTCCCAACAACGGTCAAGTTGTATTGATGCAGTAGTTCCTGTGTAAGTGGAATCGACGGAAACCAATTGTCTATTGTAACATTCCTTCCCGACCCTTTGATTGGTTCAACGACTTTCATGACCATGGCTCTGTGTCTAGTGTCCATCGTGTGAGGCCCGGAAGGCTGCTGGGTCACATAAATCCCCATATTCGATGGATAAAACATCCTTGAATCTACCAAAGGAAATATCTTGAGGCCATATTTGCCGGCATCTTTGGCATAAACTCTCTAAATGTACATCTACCATGAGACGATTAGAGCATTTCGTCAACTGTTGCGTATTAAGACATGCTGTAGCTGAATCACACGTCTTGGTACAAAATCCATAAACACAATTCCAATTGTGGCTAGTCTGTCGAATGATTTCCATATCAAACTTGCCCATAGCATCATCAAAACGATGACCACTCAACAACAACAGAAACTTTCGGTAGCTCATTGTAAGTCGAAAATACTCTGGTGTAGTCCCGTCGTTACTCCACAAGTCCTCAACCACCTGGTGCGACGATTTCTGCATCCCCGCCAAGTAGAGCAGACATAATGTTTCATCTGGATTTGTATCTACAACATCACTCTCCCTGTTGTAGTTACCTCGAATTTTGCCAACGCAATCATTTGTGTACGTAGTTATATCTTCAATCGTTTCTTCGGGGAAAAATAATGTCCATGAATCAAGAACAGTGTTTGCATTTTTTACAATTTCTCCCTTGACTCCAGGCGGATGAATAACTACCACGGGCTTACTATATTGTTTTACACATTTTTTGTACGTCCGGGTATGAATCACATTTCACTTTTGAAGACAGTAACGTGTAACTAGTGTCTTGTTCCACCGTTTGGTAGCAACACACGCACAAGGGCCAACGAATGAACTCATCATAGCCATTTCATAACAACACTGTCAGCGTAGGAGCAGACAACATGGAAAGTAACCGTCAGGGACAGCGCTATACGGTTTGGTTCCTATAGGAAGAAGGCGTGACCACTGCAAAAATTCATCGGCGCTTGGTGGAAGTTTGTGGAGACATTCGCCGTCACGGAAAACAGTTTACAACTGGGTGGAAAGTTGGAAAGCAGGGTGCACGTCGGTGGACAAGGGAACCAGTTCTGGAAGGAATGTAACAGTGTCAATACCAGCCAACATTGCCCGAATAAAACAGGCCATCCAAGGAAAGAAACGCATCACATTTACGGAGATGGAGGCTGCCGCGGGAATTAGCCGAAACACCCTGCAGCGGATAGTGCGCGGCCACATACAATTGGGGAAGTTGTCATCCACGTGGGGTGCCTAGACTCTTGTCTGCAGACGAAAAGCAGAGACGTGTGGACGTGTGCAGAGAACATTTACAACGCCATGATCAAGATCCAGCCGACCTCGTGGATAGGCTTGTGACCGTTGATGAGATATGGATCCATTACCATGAGCTACAAACGAAACCAACAATCGATGCAATGGAAGCATAGAGGCAGTCCACCGCCAAAGAAATGTCGAATAGTGCCATCAGTTGGCAAGCGAATGGCGACAGTGTTCTGGGACACAAAGGGCATAATCCACGTGGACTGCTTGGAATTTGGGGCCACGATTAACAGTGCAGAATATGTGGCAACCCTTAAGCGCTTGCGTCGTGCCATTTATCAAACTAAGCTACAGGTCTGTTTCTGCAATATGACAATGGCGTCCCCATACTAGTCAAGAAACCGCCGCTGCCATTGATCAAATGTGATTGACGGTGCTGCCACACCCACCATACTCTCCCGACTTAGCACCAAGTGATTATCATCTGTTCGCTTTCTTCGGGAAGAAACCTCTAAGTGGTCGCCATTTTGCGAATTTTGCAGAACTGGGCACAACTGTCAAGGCATGGGTACGCAGCACTCCGTAAGAAAGGTTTCAGGAAGGTATGGAGAGACTGACTCATCGTTGGCAAAAGTGCATACAGTTACAAGGAAGTGGACATAACAACTGATGTGTAATGTACTTCATTTGGGCAGAAAAACAATAAAGTGTAAAACAATATGGTATGCCCTTCGTATAATTCTGCGCCTCCTACGTGTTTGTTGGAGTGCTGGATGAGCATACCAAACGGTCACTTGGTCCTTACCAATATACGTTTTGTTATTTCCTCCCCTTCACTGGTAGATTGTTGGCTTCCACTATCATGGTCACTATTATTGCACTGATCAGTGTCTGCATTAACTGAATCCTATCAATCTTGAGAACCCATCTATGTCAAGGATTCTTCTAACAGTCACCGGATTACCGAACCTTCCGAACGATCCATACTTTACTGCTGAGTGCTACATGTAACTACCCGTGCGCTGATATGATAAATAAAGAACCTTAAACATTCACTGATTAATCTGAATTTCAACACACGGAATCCAATTATTCAATAATCACAGCAAAACACAATAATGAATTATTTTAAATCTCACTAACACCATTGATCGAGGTGTTAGCGCAGCGCTCACGACTTCACAAACAGCAGTCTATTTCACTCTGATGACTGGCGCGAAACCCGCTGCCAGCGTTATTCAATTATTAACATATCAACGGTCAGTTAGATGGCAACAGATGCCAGTAAAACAAAAGAATAACAACCGGCGACTCGAAAAATCTAATGGTAGCGCTGCACTCCCCCTAGTCCGATAGTGGTTTAATTGGTTCAATTTAAACAATTCGTTTTTAAGAAAGGTGTACTAATATTAATATGGTCAACAGTACGAAAGACTCACTGCTTGATCCCATTTATTATCTTCTAGAAGACACCTGTGCTAAATTTCAGCCCTTTAGCCCACTGAGAAATGTTAGATGAGAACCACTGATATTGTTAAATACGGTATTTGCACCGATTTCACTCCCTTACTTAGGTCTACGGAGCATCGGAATGAATGGGGAGAATTTACTAGAGGAATGACAACGCCAATAAGCTGAAAATATTCTCATATTAAATAAAGTCGGATTTAGCTATCAGGAAACAACAAGAAATTGACAATCATTTTACAATTTTTCATAGATTCTCTTGCTTGGCAAAGCGAGATTGGTCGTCATTGGCAACAATAGAACTGTGAGTAAGGTCGAGTCGACAATAGCTAACTAAAAGCTATTTGCTAACTACCAGTTAACGTTGAAGTCTGAAAACTACAAATACGTCCCAGAGCTCCTAGTCAAAACATGACGGTCGCAAATAAATAATCATGACCATCAGAAATTAAAATAAGCAATAGCATCAATAAGAAACACAATCATTACTTCAAGCCTTGACCGTCAAGATGGAATTGGTGTATGGGTTCGATGATATAATGCTTGTGCTTACGAAGTGGTGTGATAAATCTTTACTTGTTTTTAGTATTATTCCTAGAAATAAAGAAACGACGCGAAATTCGTCACAACACATTGATGTATTCAGAGAATAACTACATTTGACTTGAAAGGAAAATACAGTCACACATAATAAAACGTAGGATCTCCTGTAAACTCCGCTGCTTCAACACATCGTAGCTCCACCTAAATGATCAAAGAATCCATTCACACAAAACAACGTTGAATAACATGTAACAACTAATTAAAAGAGGATAATAACAGGGTAACAATACTTCGTACAGCAACACTAATACACGTAATACTGTACTTGTCACTCTGGCGATCTTCCCTGATGATACTCCCTGTTGGTGGTGATTACTGTTTAATGAGGAAGTACTGTACAACTAGGAAACCATCTTCTATTAATACTCATCAAAGAAAAAATTCAAGGGGTCAGACACTTCGAAAATCGAACGTATCACCTAAGGAAAGACAAGGGACACGAAGGGCGTGAAAATGAAAGACTTCATAGGCCTCGATACCGAATACAGTCAGGGTCGGAAGAAAAAAACAAGAATTGACCAAGAGATGTCGGATATGATAGATGAATGAGAAGCCTGGCACAAGTGAGTGGAAGTAATGCCAGGAATTAGCTAAGGTCCCACGCTCCCAATTCAAAACATCCTGGAGCCCCTTCAGTTGCCTTCTTCCACTATCATATCACCCACTCTCACAGGGGAGAAACCTACTGACTGACCCATCGTAGAAAAACTACATTCATGACATGTGTGATTAGCATAATGAGGACCAATTTACTAATGTAAGCCTGTCTCCTTCCCTTCCTTACATTTTAATACCACTTCTACATGCCGTTATTGTTGTCGTAAAAAGCGCATTTGATTGAACTTTTTACGACTTATAAAGTGGAACTTCGGGGAGAAAGTTCAGACAGCTTCAACTATGTTCTGGAGAAAGTTATTCGAAAACGGCGCAAAAGTCTGTATAATGAAGGTGTTGTGAATGGGGTCAGAATAGGCTGTAAAAGCAAGAACCTAACAATTGACCGCTTAGCCTTCGCGGATGATCTGGCGATTATTTCTGATTCACTTGACACGGCCAGAAACCAAATAAAGCAAATGGTAGGCTTCCAGACTTCATTTGAGTAAACACAGTTCATAACAAACCTCAAGGCAGCTCCCAGAAATCTACAGGTCAATCGAGGCAAAATCAAACGGCAAAGAAATTGAAATACAGCATTTCAGGTGAAAATGTTACAAATTGTCACTGTGGTGAGAACCAGTAATTGCAACTCCTCTTCTGCGGATGGGTGTTACCGATCTAATCAGGAGGGTTCCCCGACAGGAGTGTTATAGAACTAATCCTTTGATCTCTAATAGCGCTCTGTGGAGGAAACTGGTTGTCTGAGCACCGATTTACAGTGAATCAGCTTAGACGGTAAACAACACAAACTAGTGTCCATCTCTTGTTACACAGAACGGAAGCTGAGCCTGGCGATGTTTTCCATTTACTTCTTCCAAAATTTCCACTTCCTTTAATAGAGGAAACCTTTTCTTGGCAAATGTTTTGTACTTGGTCAGAAGCGACACAATGATAGCCGTAAAGCGCATGCGCATGCGCATACGTACACTGTTGTCATGGTTACTATAATTAATTTTCAAGTATAACTTCAAAGTTAAAAAAAAAGGCCTATTTATACGTAGGTGGATCAAAAAGTTAGTTGCACTAACACGCCACAGCAGCGCGCTATGTGTCGCAAACGTGGGCACAGTGGAGAAAGGGACAGACACTGCCCACACGTCTATTAGGCAGGTCGCTGTGGTATGTCGTCTAGTATTGTGTGAATAGCGGCCAAATGCAATGGCGCGTCAACTGGACGTTCACTCCAAATATGAGGTGCGTGCGACAATCCAATTCCTATGGGCCAAAAGAAAGAATTGCACGGACATTCATCGTGAAATTAGTGCTGTGTATGGGGAGCGGGCCATTTCCCGGCAAGGTATTGTAAAGTGGTGTCAGCCAAACGAGAGAACTGCTGCACCATTTCAAGTGGAAGGTCTGGCAACATCCACCCTACAGTCCCGACCTAGCGCCATGTGACTTTCATCTGTTCGCTAAGCTCAAAACGGAGCTCGGTGGTCGACGTTTCCAGACCGATGAGGAGGTGAAGGCCGCTGTCTCCGAGTGGTTGCAGAACGCTGGATGAAATTTCTATGCATCCGGCATCGACAAGTTGGTTGTGCGTTCGCAGAAATGTTTGGAGTCTCTTGGAAACTATGTGGAAAAGTGACGTTACAGTGTATGTCGTTATAGTCGTGTTGCTGTTGTATAGGTGGTGTAATAAATGGCCATAACTGGGAAGTGCAACTTATTTTCTGATCTGCCCTCGTAATATGAGCTGTTTTCTTCCCAAGTGGTGTAAGTTCTTATTAGCAGTTTTGATATATTTAGAGGTTTGTGGTGGTGATGATTATTGTTTTAAGAAGTAAAACTAGGCAACCGACCTCTATACAACACTAATCCGAGAAAACATGGACGGGACACGACTCTTCAAAAATGAAAGTGTCGGCCAAAGAAAGACAAGGACTACGAAGAGCATGAAAATGAAAGATTCCCCAGTCCTCAACACCTAATAGAGTCGGGGTCGGAAAAGAATAACAGTTGACCAAGAGAGGTCGAATAGGTTAGATGAACGCGAGCAGCTGCCACAAGTAAGTGGAAGCACTGCCAGGATTCAGGTAGTAGCAGAAACATAATTATTTGCTTATTCATAATCCCGATTATATTTGCCATTAATAATCAAGATAGAGGTTGTCCGACTCATTGGCTGAATAGTCAGCGTTGAGGCGTTCGGTACAGAGGGTCCCGGGCTCAATTCCCGGCACGGTCGGGGATTTTAATCGTCTTTGATTAATTCTTTTGGCTTTGGCACTGGATGTTTGTGTTTGTTACAACACTTTCCTCTTCATATTCAGTCAACACAGTACACCACCAACCAGCATAGAAACACGCAATAGTGATTACATCCTTCCATATAAATTTGGCGTCAGGAAAGGCATCCGTCCGCAAAACAGGACCAAATTCACATGTGCGACACAGTTCGCACCCGCGACCCCACAGATGTGGGAAAAAGCGGTAAAAGAAGAAGAAGAAGTTAAGGTAGAGATTACTTACGACTCAGAATGAAGCTGAGCCATTTCCATGGAACGAGTCTGATTTATGGTGTTTTTCATTTTTATAAGTTATATTCTCTAAGAAAGGTCGTAGAAGTTGGTGCGGTATGATATCGAATCCCAAGTGAAGTGGTGGTTGTGGTGATTATGGTTTTAAGAGGAGATGCAGCTGGACAACTATGAGTCCGACTCCATGGCTAAATGATTAGCGTGCTGGCCTTTGGTCACAGGGGTCCCAAGTTCGATTTCCGACAGGGTCGGGAATTTTAACCATAATTGGTTAATTTCACTGTCACGGGGACTGGGTGTATGTGTCGTCTTCATCATCATTTCATCCTCATTACGACGCGCAGGTCGCCTACGGGTGTCAAATCAAAAGACCTGCATCTGGCGAGTCGAACTTGTCCTCGGACACTTCCGGCACTAAAAGCCATATAGGCTATACGCCATTCCATTTCAACACCAATCAGAGAGAAAAATGGAAGGGGACCGACACTTCAAAAAATTAAGATACCAGCCAAAGAAACGTAAGGGTCATGAAGGGCGTGGAAATGAAAGACTCCCTAGGCATCGACACCCAATTCCTTCGGGGTAGGAAAATAACAAGGGTTGACCAAGGGAGATCGGAAAGAATAGATGAAAGTGACGAACTTGGCACAAGTGGAAGCAATGCCATGCTCAGCTAAGAGCCCCGTTGTCAGCAACCCACGCTCCCAATTTAAGAGCCCCTGGGGCCCCTTTATGTCGCTTCGTGGATGATATATCACCGCCCCCACCCATAGGGAGATTCTGAATGAAGTCATTGAGATACTGCTCTCCAGTCACGGCTTTAAAATCGCAATATTTCGCTAGAACTTTGGACGCTTCTATATATATTGATCTATTGACACTTAAGTATTGTCTTCTTGAGGGAAGACTATGTCGAGCATAAATAAAATTAATTTTGTTGCTTTACGTAAACAGCCTGTAATACTTCAATAGAATTTTCGCAAGTTTCAGACTCAGAAATGTGTACATAGGTGGACTAAAGTAATATAATTAACTAGAAGGTCAAGCTTTTCACTGCACTCGACTTCAGCAGAAGCGATGAAGTTCTCCAAAGTTTGAAACCAATGAATCCTCTGCTGAGAAGCTGTACTTACGAAAGGATCAGTGTCAAATCTGGTAGGTTTAATTAGGTATTCCATACATATTAAACTGTGCTCATTGCACTGCAGTAAGTTCAACTATGAAGTCTAAATGGAGGCTATAATGAACACAATCTAACGTAAATAATCAAAGAATCAATAATGGAATAACAACAATCTGCAACAAAAGTAGAGCACAGAATAATTATTCGCGTTTGTCAAAACCATGGTATAAAAATCAAAACCTTACACGTTATTCCATGACACAATGTTTCCATGAAAACTGTTTTTGACATGGTTATATTCTATGGCTGAGGAGTCATCCGAAAATGTATGTAACGCGAAAAATGTGTGATGAAAATGACATCACATTAGTCGTTACCGTAGGCCTTGGTTGCCAAAGATGCTATGTGAAACGATGCAAATAAATCGTTCGTTATCAATATTCCAGTTTCATTTATTGAAAGATATATGAATGTTCATTAGCTTTTCGCAAAGAGAAGTGTTCATTTTTCTATAACCGAATCAACTGTAGGTTTTTCCTGATTCTGTTGGCTTTCCAGACGTAAGCAATATCTCATTTTTTTTTTTTTTCATTTCTAAAAGGGGACCGAGGGTCATATTGTTCTCCATGGGATTAGCCTCCATTGCATCTTACTCGATCATACTAGAGTTATTGTGTGGTTGACCAACAGCTGGAGACTTCTCATAATAACTTTCCTTATAATAATAATAATAATAATAATAATAATAATAATAATACCGTGCAAGTTGGCCTAGTGGTTAGGGACGCACGGCTGTGAACTTGCATTCGGGAGATAGAGGGTTTGAACTCTACTGTCGGCAGACTTGTGGATGTTTTACCGTGGTTTCCCATTTTCATATCAGGCAAATGCTACAGTTGTACCTTAATTACACTTACTTCACACTTCTAGACCTTTCTAATCCCATCGTCACAATAAGACCTCTTTGTGTCGGTGCGGGGTGAAGCAGATTGTTTAAAAAGTTATTAATAATAATAATAATAATAATAATAATAATAATAATAATAATAATAATAATAATAATAAAATCTGTTCGATTTAGTCAAGAAAAAAGAGGTCATTGGTGCAAATTTGAATAAATTATGCTTACTTGAGAACGAGATTTGACCACCACGGGGCCTTTAGTTTAGTCATGATATGCTTCCACTTGTGTCGGACTACTCACATTCTTCTTTCTTATGCGACCTCGCATGGCTAACTCTTGTTCTTTTCCTGCCCCGACGTTATTAGGTTTCCGAAGCCTAGGGAGTTATTCATTTGCATGCCCTTCGTGCCCTTGTCTTTCCTTGGCTACCTTCCGTTTTTTTCATTAGATTTAATTGAGGATGGTTGCCCAGTTATACCTTTCCTTAAACCAATAATCACCACCACCACCTTCACCACGTTAGTCCTGTCCGGCTCCACACTTCCTTCTTTCCTAGCTGACCTCACTTGGTGAACTCATGCTATCTTCCGACCTTACGGTATCCCTTGTCACTCATAAGAGGCGATTAAAAGAGGTCAAAACTGAGGTACTGGTCAAATTGGGGTGAGGGGCCGATAACGATGGGGCGGAGTCACTGGCATCCCATCAAGACGGCCGTTGTTCGGACCCCATTATCATATAAGCAGTCAGTTTTAGGTGTCCTTTATCACCTTGGGATGACGGTTTGGTGACAGTAGGTCTTCTAGCTGAGTTCTGTATTGCTTCTTGACAGTATTAGGTTATCGAGGCCAATAGAGTCTAATTTTCATGCATTTTGCGGAATTTCTCTTTCTTTTGTCGATATATTCACTACCTCCCTTCTGAACCACGCGACCCTACCTCGGTTGGGAGACTTGCACGTCCCAATGAAGCAGGTAGCCGAGCCCTAGGTTACTTAACGTATGGCTTTTAGTGCCGGAAGTGTCCGAGGACATGTTCGGCTGGCCAGGTGTAAGTCTTCTTAATTTGAATTCCATGGGTGACCTGCGCGCCTGGATGTGGGATGATGATAAATCAATCAATCAATCAATCAATCAATCAATCAATCAATCAATCAATCAATCAATCAAACAATCAATCAATCCATCAATCAATCAATCCATCAATCGATCAATGATCTACATTTAGGGCGTCACCAGGTGGCAGATACCCTATCAGTTGTTTACCTAGCTTTCAAAGCTTTTCAAAGAACTTAGAAATTTATCGAGCACTCCACGTGATAATTTATTCCAATCCCTTACTCCTCGTCCTATAAATGAATACTTGCCCCAATTGTCCTCTTGAATTCCAACTTTATCTTCGTACTAGCTGGGGTACCCGTTCTTCGCTACGGAACTCGGCATTGTATACAGAATTGTAGGTTAGGTAGAGTATACGTTGTGAGCAAGACTGTATTGAATTGCATAGCTCTTACCGTTACCCCAGAAACACGACGGAGAAATCACCAAACGTCTTTTCTCATGTGAAGACTGTTACGGAATTTTCATTGTAATTGTTACCGAGTTTTTGTGGTAGTTAAGCATGAAAGAAGGTGCTGGGTGGTGAATAGGTCTCAAGCTACTAAAGAGAAATTAAATTTTAAAATTTAACAAGGTTATATTTTCTTTTCAAAATTAGGTAACAACAAATAGAACAGGAACTTAGTAGCCGAAATACAACTTGAAATGTACAATTACAGGGATTAAAGAATTTGGGCTTCGAGCCCTGAAAACACAATTCTTGAGCAACTAGCTCAACTTTACGATATACCAATTTTAACAAAAGGGGCAGAAGACCCCACTCAAACCCTGGAGCCTTTGCTCCAAATTACACAGCAAAGCCTCCTCGAGGCATACAACTCTCAGTTTTAGAAAAGAGCCACTCGCTCTTAAAGTTAAGCCTCTCCCAGGCCACACCAAACTCAACTTTCAAGTTGTCCTCAAAGGACATATACACAGGGGTAAAATACCCAACCTACTGAGGTCTATTAGGTGAGAAAAGATTAATACATGACCTCTAAAATACAACTTGAGAGGAGGCGAACTTGCACTCCTAATACACTTTGCTTTTAAAACCTAATCTGGCTCTGGGCCACTAACGCAAGGGCTAATCCCATACTACAGAGGTGACTTAGAGAAGAACACTTTACATTACATAAACGAAGAAAAGTTTGAGAAAATAAGTTCACCTCAAAACAAATGTGAGTGGGAGCTCGAGAGGGTTAGCACTCTCTATCCCAATATGTAACTTTACAAGAAAAAGAAGAAAAGAGTAGTCACATTTTAGGAAAAGGTTACATGATGGAAAACGCTTCGAACCCGCCGCGAGAGTTAAACTGCCGACCTAGCAAGAAAAGAAGATATTAATAGGCCATTACCTGGTAGTAGATCGCTGCCGGGGAAAGAGGCGCTTCCCGCCTCCTGCTATGTACTTAATACACTGAAAGATGGAACAGAAGTGGCCCGGAGACCCCAAAATCAGCAGTTTATATCCTCTCGCGGAAGATTCTAGGCGTTAGGGGAAATAAAACACCCTCCCACAAAATCTTTATTGGTTCGGGAAAAGAAACCCCTACATAGAGGAAAAAGAAACACATTATTGGTGGAAAATTAATTAAAGAAATTCGGGATTGGCTAGATCCAAACTAAGGGGAAAAAGAGGGGTATACAGCCAACTTAAACAATAACAGAAAGAAATTTAACAAGAAACAAACTTTTGAAATAAAAATTTCTCCAAAAAAATAGTTCTTTGATTTCGCACTAGGTTGCACTATTGTAATTCTTCAGTAGTGTCCTCTAGAAGAGAAAGTTCCCACTTCTTACTTCAAGCGAAACAAAAACACATCAAAAGTGACACAGTTCAAAAACTCAAAATTTTCCACGTGGTGACATCTTCTGAGAAAGTAGAGAATTAATAGAATAGATAAAGTTCAACCTTCCTCCAGAAGAGGTGTTTCAACTGGCGCAACTTTTAAATAAACAGAGTAGAGGTGTACCGCCCGGTACAGACCTCCCCCCCCAAAAGTTCCTCCAAGGGGTAACACAGAAGAACATAAGCTTTGTTTCCAAAATAAGGTCCAAGTTTTGATGTTGATATTAAGATTAATTGCGGAAGCATTTATAAGATTTTAGTAATTTGGTTGGTTGCAATTTCAAAATTTTGTTGTTGCCGGTGCAGTAAAGTTTTTATGTTTGTAGAATTTGTATTTCTGAAGATAAACTTTTAATACTTAAAGGTGAAGAAAAATTTTGCAATGTCCACCAAATATTGTTGTTAAATTCCCAAATGTAATTATTGCTTATGGTGACTGTCCATGTAGTTGATGTAGATTGAGTCGGATGGCCAGACCGGCCGTTGCAGCTTGCGTCCAACGAAGGCCGCTCGGACCCCTCAAGTACCCTGAGATACCGCTCGCCCGCACTATGAGGGGAGCAGAGGTGTTGAAGTACGCCGCGCCCGCGGTGAACAGATACAGGCTGCGGGCATGTAGCAGGTCGTGCGCCGCACATCAGCCTTGGCCGGGAGGTGAGCTCCGGCTCGCCGTGCACATGTCGTCCTCGCTGGAGAGGAGGGGGCCCATCCCCCTCCCCAGTCGCTGCACGGCGCTGCGCGGCTGCGGGGGCGCTGAAACATTAAAGCTAGGCGGCAGAATTGTGTTGGACAATTATTTTCTTTGAGGGTACAGGCTTGTAGAGAGAGTGAGGGGCCAGCGGCGTGCAGATATTCATGGTATTCATTAAGCCACTGTGTAGAGTGGAGCAGGAGACGGGAGCGTGGTAATGGCCGTGGCAAGAACAGGATGGCAGTTTAACGGGTCGGGGCAGGTTTTACATAAGGCTTACATCTAAAACCAAAATATTACAGAAGGGGCAGAATGCCTTAAAAGTGAAACTCAAAAAAAATATAACCTTCATATCCTTTCAAAATAATATGGAGCAAGTTAACACAGAAATTACACCGGTTTCACCTGGGACAGGTGAACTCTAAATATCCTCTCGGTGGCTGGATTACTTAGCAATAAGGTAACCGGCGTAAGAAAATCGAGAATGATACAAGGCCCATGAAATCTGGGGGCAAGCTTGCCCGCGGGAACAAAATTTTTGACCATAACCTGGTCACCTACCTTCAAAGTGGTGGGTCTCCGTCCACGATCATACCTTTCCCTAACCTTTTCATGAGACACTTTAAGATTAGCTTTAGCCTTCTTCCAAAGATCTTTAATGTTGTCCGGATCTATTGTCTCGGGCAGAATGTCATTCAGAGACCAGAGGTTAGAGAGCGGCGTGTTGGGAACGAACTTAAACATCAAAGAAGCTGGAGTAAATTTGTGAGATTCATGAACCGCCGAATTCAAAGCAAAAGCTAACCAATGCAGGGACGTGTCCCACCTAGAATGATCTTCATGATGATAGGCAATAAGTGCGGACCTGAGATTGCGGTTAACCCGTTCAGCCAGAGATGGTTGAGGGTAATAAGCAGATGTAGTTACATGAGAGATGGACAAGTCAAAACAGAATTTACGAAACAGATTTGATGTAAAAGCTTTAGCATTATCAGATACAATGTATTGGCACGGACCAAAAGAAGCAAAAATAGAATTTAGGCAAGTAATGGTGGACTGAGCGGTAGCCAGCTTAGTCGGAAATAACCAGGAAAATCTTGTAAAACCATCTACACACACAAAGATGAACTTGTTGGCATTACCCTTTGACTGGGGGAAGGGTCCCACATAATCGATATACAGGCGTTCCATGGGGCGCGACGCTTGATGAGAAGACAAAAGGCCTACTTTAGTGGACATGGTGGGTTTACTGATCAAACAAGATTTACAAGCTTTTACAAGTTCTCGAATTTCACCGTCCATACCTTTCCATATGAACATTTCACGAATCTTTTCACGAGTTTTAAAGATTCCAAGATGCCCCCCCAATGGGGTCTCATGATAGTATTTGAAGATCATAGGTACAAGAACCGCTGGAACAACAACTTTCATCAACTTATCATGCCTCGAAGGGCAACATAGAACACCATTCCTCAGAACATAAGGGACAACATGTTCCCCAGAAGAAAGGGTTTCCATTATAGGAGCCAGCGTCGGATCTTCACGTTGGTATTTCTCAATATCCCTAAAAAGCATGGGAGCACCTGTTAAGATGGCATTAAAACCAGATAGTATGGACTCGGAAGGTGATGAACTATCGACCGGTTCGTGGGTCTCGACGTCGTTATGAAACATACGGCTGAGTCCATCAGCAACAACATTTTCGGTACCTCTGATATGTCGTACATCAAATTGGAAGGCAGAAATACGGATGGCCCAACGGGCTATACGACCAGTACGACGCGGCCTACCTAAGACCCAGCTTAAGGCTTGATTATCTGTCTCCAGGTCGAATTTGACATGTTCCAGATAGAGACGGAACTTTTCTAAGGCGAATAAGACTGCCAACCCTTCGAGCTCATAGATGGAATACTTGGCTTCTTGAACCGATAGAGTCCTAGATGCATAGGCGATGGGACGCCTCCCTAGTTCAGTCTCTTGAAGAAGGACTGCAGCTACAGCTGACGACGACGCGTCCGTTTGGACGATGAATTTCTTCGAGAAATCAGGCATAGCAAGTACAGGGGCATTACAGAGAGCTAATTTAAGATCTTCGAAAGCGGCTTGTTGAGAAGGTCCCCACTCGAATTTGATGCCTTTCCTACGAAGAAGGTTTAAGGGCGCCGCTCTATTAGCGAAGTTAGGAATAAACTTCCTGAAGAAATTCACCATACCAATGAATCTAGCGATACCTTTGATGTCCTTAGGAGGTTTAAAATCACGGATGGCCTGTGTTCTAGAATGATCGACTGCTACACCATCAGGTGACACAATATGCCCTAGGAATGACATAGAGGGCTTAGCAAAGGCAACCTTGGACAACTTAACAGTTAACCCAGCCTTACGAAGGCGATTGAGAACTTCTCGCAAATGATCTAGATGTTCTTCAAAGGTTTCGGAAAATACGACGACATCATCCAAGTAGTGATATAAGTACTCAAATTTGATGTCGGAAAAGACCCTATCTAGTAGCCTAGTGAGCACAGCTGCCCCCGTGGGGAGCCCGAAAGGCACGCGGTTGTATTCATATAAATTCCAGTCCGTGGCAAACGCTGTAAGATGTTTAGACTCTTCGGCAAGGGGAATTTGATTATAGGCCTGATTCAAGTCCAAGATGGTGAAGAACTTGGCCTTACGAAACCATGAAAAGCAAGAATGAAGGTCGGGAAGGGGCACAGATTGCAACACCACCTTCCGATTGAGAGCCCTGTAATCAATGACAGGCCTGAAGCCTCCTTGGGGTTTCGGGACTAGAAAAATAGGCGATGAATACGCCGATTTAGAGGGCCTAATAATACCATCCTTCAACATCTGATCGATGATTTCCTTCAGAGCCTTCATTTTAGGAGGAGACAGCCTATAAGGTGGAAAGCGAACAGGAATTGAATCCGTGACCTCAATTTTGTATTCAATAAGGTCAGTAACACCAAGAGAATCAGAGAACACCTCGGGAAACGACTGACACAGTTTGCGAATACTATCAGCCTGCTCCTCAGGTAGATGTCTAAGGTCTAACAACATCTCATCCTGGGTAGGCGAAATAGAAGAACACGACACAGAATTACACTTTAATAGTGGTATTTTACAACTAGAAACAAATTTGAATGTGCACGACCTAGACTGGAGATCGAGCACAAGACCAGTGTGAGAAATGAAGTCCGCTCCCAGTATGATGGGGCAAGACAAGTGTTTAGCCACGAACAGTTTAATTTTCCAGGTAAATTTAAAAATACGAATTTTGACCAGTACGGAACCAAGAATTTCTAATGGAGATGAATTAGCCGAAACATATTGAACAGGAGAAGAGACATAGTCAGGGAGTTTACAAACAGATTTCAATTTAGAATACCAATCAGCCGAAATAATGGAACAAACACTGCCTGAATCTAAGAGAGCTGTTATAGGCTCGTTATTTAACTCAATCTTAAGAAAAGGAACAGGTGCGGGGGTATCCGCCGCAATCCTAAGACACTCTCTGGGGCATTCAAAAAAAGAATTTGAAGATTGCTCATTCCCTGAATTCTCGACCTTTTTGCCCGGGGCTGAGCCTTGGAAAGCAGAATTAGTCGACTCAGCCGAAGCCGCTAGTCACTTTTTATTATTGGCATAGGTGGAATTTGCACCAGAAGTTGAGCAGGAGGGGGTGCTATTTGAGTTTGGGCAATTCTTGGCGATATGTGAGAAGGCCCCGCACTTAAAACAGCCTTGTGATGACCCTACTCCATTCCTTGTCCCACTTGACTTGATCAGAGGACACTTATTCCGCAGATGGTCAGGCGACCCACAAGCATAACATTTACGGGGATTGACTGGTCGGCGAGGTGGAGGCCGAGTGTTACTAAAGGAAGGCGGGGGTTCTTTCGCCACACGCAAGGAATCGGCATACCTAACTCCTTCCGCAGAGACGGCTAATGCTTCCAGTTCAGAGAAGGTTTGCGGGCACGCCGCGAAACACAAATATGACCTGTAGGGTGGTGAAATCCCTTCAACAATAGCTTGCACGATCTGATCCTCAGGGAAGTGGAGAGCAAACACCCTAGTATAAAACTTAATATCTTGGATGAAGTCTGCCAGGTTTTCATCCAAGCGCTGTACCCGATAATAGTATTTCTGAATAAGGGAGGACCTGGCCCTAGCCGGGATGAAGTTAGCTAGCAAATGGGCGTGGAAATCCTCAATAGAAGATTGCTCGGCAATGGCTCTAACTATTTTGTCAGATAGAACACCAATAGCATAAGGATAGATAATTTGCAAAATTTGACATGGGGAAAGAGAAAACACAAGGGCATGATCCTGAAATTCCACTAGAAATCTTAAAAATGAAATTACGTCACTGGTGGTGTTGACGGAAAACTTAGAGATACCTCTAAGCAACATTGCCAATGGATGAGGCAAGCTGCTGAACCCAGGTGTCATAGTCGTTAAAGGTTTCAAGGGCAAGGAAGTCAACTCCGAACGGATGTTACTCAACGATGCACGGTGTTCAGATTCGTTGTTCGATGAGGCAGAGATAGTTTGAGCAGCCACGGTTATCCTATTGACTTCTCCCTGAGGAGGCACTTCATCACTACCTACATTCACTGTGGCGGGTTGGTCAGTTTTGGGAGGAACTTCGCCGGTTAGCAATTGAGTGACCTTATTAGACAATTCAGAAATAGTTTCAAGGAGTGTATTAGCGTCCTTCCTCTGAACGTCATTCACCTTTAGAGACAACAGATCATTAACTCTATTTGCAAAGTGATACAGCCTGCCTTGCACACGCTTAATTTGATTAGGAGACGGATCGTTTTCATCAAAAAAACTAACTACAGATGCTAGCCCAGTAATATTTTCGACGATCGTGGAAAGAGAATCATCAATTTCTTTCTCTCCCAAATTGGGGATGGAAATGGGTAAATCAAGGGACTCTCTAAGCTTGTTAGTGTCTATTGCAACCGTGCCTCCAGATTGCACATTTCTAATAGTCAATTCATATATCAACTCCTCCTTGCGCAAATAGTTAAGAAGGAGAACATCGCGAGGGCCGGGCATGATGACAGAACGAATTTGAAAAACTCACAAATGCCAGCAACTGAGAAAATGGTTAGAGTTTGAATTAAAGCAATGTTTGACCGTCAAGAGGGGCAAAATTGAGACCCATTCAACCACGCTCTGCTACCACTTGTTACCGAGTTTTTGTGGTAGTTAAGCATGAAAGAAGGTGCTGGGTGGTGAATAGGTCTCAAGCTACTAAAGAGAAATTAAATTTTAAAATTTAACAAGGTTATATTTTCTTTTCAAAATTAGGTAACAACAAATAGAACAGGAACTTAGTAGCCGAAATACAACTTGAAATGTACAATTACAGGGATTAAAGAATTTGGGCTTCGAGCCCTGAAAACACAATTCTTGAGCAACTAGCTCAACTTTACGATATACCAATTTTAACAAAAGGGGCAGAAGACCCCACTCAAACCCTGGAGCCTTTGCTCCAAATTACACAGCAAAGCCTCCTCGAGGCATACAACTCTCAGTTTTAGAAAAGAGCCACTCGCTCTTAAAGTTAAGCCTCTCCCAGGCCACACCAAACTCAACTTTCAAGTTGTCCTCAAAGGACATATACACAGGGGTAAAATACCCAACCTACTGAGGTCTATTAGGTGAGAAAAGATTAATACATGACCTCTAAAATACAACTTGAGAGGAGGCGAACTTGCACTCCTAATACACTTTGCTTTTAAAACCTAATCTGGCTCTGGGCCACTAACGCAAGGGCTAATCCCATACTACAGAGGTGACTTAGAGAAGAACACTTTACATTACATAAACGAAGAAAAGTTTGAGAAAATAAGTTCACCTCAAAACAAATGTGAGTGGGAGCTCGAGAGGGTTAGCACTCTCTATCCCAATATGTAACTTTACAAGAAAAAGAAGAAAAGAGTAGTCACATTTTAGGAAAAGGTTACATGATGGAAAACGCTTCGAACCCGCCGCGAGAGTTAAACTGCCGACCTAGCAAGAAAAGAAGATATTAATAGGCCATTACCTGGTAGTAGATCGCTGCCGGGGAAAGAGGCGCTTCCCGCCTCCTGCTATGTACTTAATACACTGAAAGATGGAACAGAAGTGGCCCGGAGACCCCAAAATCAGCAGTTTATATCCTCTCGCGGAAGATTCTAGGCGTTAGGGGAAATAAAACACCCTCCCACAAAATCTTTATTGGTTCGGGAAAAGAAACCCCTACATAGAGGAAAAAGAAACACATTATTGGTGGAAAATTAATTAAAGAAATTCGGGATTGGCTAGATCCAAACTAAGGGGAAAAAGAGGGGTATACAGCCAACTTAAACAATAACAGAAAGAAATTTAACAAGAAACAAACTTTTGAAATAAAAATTTCTCCAAAAAAATAGTTCTTTGATTTCGCACTAGGTTGCACTATTGTAATTCTTCAGTAGTGTCCTCTAGAAGAGAAAGTTCCCACTTCTTACTTCAAGCGAAACAAAAACACATCAAAAGTGACACAGTTCAAAAACTCAAAATTTTCCACGTGGTGACATCTTCTGAGAAAGTAGAGAATTAATAGAATAGATAAAGTTCAACCTTCCTCCAGAAGAGGTGTTTCAACTGGCGCAACTTTTAAATAAACAGAGTAGAGGTGTACCGCCCGGTACAGTAATGATAGGCCCGCTTGCCTACCATCAGTCACAATCAGGTTGGGGAACTGCATTATAATAGCAGACACTGACTCTCCACCTGCCTTTTTACATCCTCAGAAAGAGTGTATTAGTGGTTTTCTCAACTGAAATGAACATAGGTCATTACATTGACGTCAGTAGGAATGGTGTGAGTTAAAGCAATGATTTCACGTGAAATACTCGATCAAATGAAAATCCACACATTTTCTCACTTTCGAACAATACTACGCTGTCGATTTAACAGTCCAAAGTTCCAGAGCTGGAAATACCAGGTAGTAGACAGCCCTGATATGTGAACACTCTTAGTTTTTTCCCTTTTGGTGGGGGGGGGGGTGTTGGAACAGTGAAGAGTCCCAGGGCAAAAACTATGCCGTTTTACTAATCTGTTTCCTAGGAGTACCCGATGAGTTGGAAAATCTCAATCCAATACACTGGCGGCGGAAAAATCTATCTGACTTGGAGGTAAATTTTTCCTCCAAGCCAGAGGACAAACCCCCTCTTCACTACTAATTTTTAAAGAAATGACTGTAGAATCTAATAAAAGTTGAAGGAGGAAGAAGCTCTTTTTAAGACACAGCTCTTTTCTTGTTTGAATTTTGAGTTATTTAGTGAATTGTGGTGCTATAATTTGGAATATGCCTAAATTGTAATTCCAGACCACGTCATACTCCTACTACTACTACTACTACTATTACTAAGTGAGCCTCTGCCTTAAGAGTGCACACTGCTCATTCAAAACAGCGCGTCAGAGTAGGGATAGAATAGCTGAATGAAGTGAAATGTCGTAAGGTAAACGCACCGGTAGTGGACACGGCGTTAGTAGTGGACATTTTGAACTTAAAATACGTATAATAAGTCTGAAGACTGCTCCACTGCCCAAACACGAAGTTCAATTAATAGACCGAACCCCCTAGTGGCAATACCCAGCACTAACCCATTTCCAGTGCACCATGGGAGGCTTTCCCGCGCTTGTTAGTAATGGCGTCTCAGTTGAACTGGTATCACATGTGACTCCGCTGTACATTTCTTTAAGGTAGTTGGTAAGTACTAATCACAATTACTCTATTATCAGTTGGTTATACTAAATTGTTTTCATGAAATACTATTAGCATAGGCTTGAATGATGCATTTCAAGACATTTATTTTATGTTTATGAGTTTCCCAAGCCCATTAAATGAGGTGTCCACTACTGAAACAAAATAATGGCATATGTTTAGTAGTGGACAAGAGGTGGCCACTACTAGTGAAAAGAAACTTTTTATGTTTACCCAGTGTCGAATTAAAAATCAAATCTCCTGTTATTGATTCGCAGACTGTGTTTTTTCTGATGTTTTTTAGTTACCCTGTCTAGTCGTGGACAGGGGGTGTCCGCTACTAAACGACGAGTGTCCAGGTAGTGAAATGAGGCGTTTCAATAGTGGACAACACATGATATTTCATACAAATGTTGTTTTTATCAACTTTAAGTTATTAAGTTAGCATTTATAAATGAAGGTCTTCATCAACTTTCTGTATTTGTCTAGGTTGAGAAACATGGCATCACAAAAGAGAAAATGGTGGTCTTATGAAGAAGATAGAATCAGAGGGGCAGTAAATGATGTCCGTCACGGGGTTCCGCTTAATACAGCTGCCAAGAATCATGGAGTACCACGAACGACACTGAGGAGATACGTGAAATATGACACCTACAAATTCAAGAAAATGGGACCTTCTCCAGTGCTATCACAAGAAGAAGAAAACCTCTTAGTTCTATGGGTAGCATCCACAGCAGAGGCAGGGTTTCCTGTGAACAGAGATGACCTGCTAGACAGTGTACAAAAATTGATTAAAGATTTAGGGAGACCTAATAACTTCAAAAATGACCGGCCTGGTCGAACTTGGTTTGAAAGTTTCCAGAGATGAAACCCCTCTGTCGCTACAAGGGTAGCGCAGAATCTAACTGCAAGTAGGGCCGGTGTCACACAGGAACAACTCCATAACTGGTTTAGTGAAGTTTACACTTATCTAAAAAATCATGGATTGAACGAGATTTTATCCATTCCTAACAGGGTTTTTAATGGCGATGAATCAGCGTTTTTCCTAAACCCAAAGGGCAATAAGGTGCTTGCGATAAAAGGCGATAAAAACATATATCAGCATGTTAATCCAGACGAAAAGGAATGTCTGACTGTACTCATAACGGCCAATGCTGAGGGGCAGCTTGCACCTCCGTTAGTTGTTTTCAAGTATGAAAGGATCCCACAGGAGTTGGTAAACAGTGTACGTGCAGACTGGGGCCTGGGCAAATCGGATTCTGGGTGGATGACAGGGGCCTTGTTCTATGAATTTATATGCAACGTATTTCATCCTTGGCTTTCCAGGAACAACATTCCCCGACCAGTCATCCTGTTCATTGACGGACACTCGTCACATTTAACTCTCCATACGAGCAAATTCTGCGAGGAAAATGGAATTATTTTAGTTGCACTCCATGCAAATGCGACTCATTTGATACAACCGATGGATGTCGCGGTATTCAGACCCCTTAAAGAGAACTGGAGGGCAAAAGTTCATGAGTGGCGCCTCAAAAACATAGAAACACCTGTTTAAAAAAAGAAGGATTTTTGCCCATTGCTAAAGGAGGTATTGGATGAGAAAATAAGTCCTTCCATAATCCAAAATGGATTTCGAAAATGTGGTTTGGTGCCGTGGGACCCTACTGCACCCAGTATTGTAAGGAAGAAAGTAAACACAATAGGCAACAAGAAGTTGGAAAAGACTCTTAAGATAAGTGATGTAAGGATAGGTTTCGAAGTGTTAAGTAAATACATGGGACCTGAAAAAGTGGCATTATTTGAGTTTGCAGGGTCCTCTGGAGATGTTGAGCCTACAGACTTGTCCCTCTTTAATATATGGCTCCAGATGAAATCAGAGATCGTGAATCACATAACAACTGAGAACAACGAATCCGTCAGTTGTGATGAATCCGTAAGGGATGATTCCTCAGTTGGAGGTGCTCAAGTTATCCACCAGCAGGATAATAATTATGATGTAAGTAACTCCAGTGCTATCAATAATTCCTGTACTGAAAATAACCAGCACTATGAGAATGAAGGACCCGGTAATTCAAACACCAGCAGTACCGTTGTTGACACTATTATCAACAATAGCCGCAACAACAATCAAAGCTCTGAAGAAATACCTAGTCCTTTTAAAAGGTCTCTTTTCTGGCCTGAACCCAGGAAGACCACTACCAAAAGGTACAGAAAGGAGATCATACCTTCCGTGGTCACCTCGAAAGCTTGGCAGGAGTATTATGAAAATAAAGAAAAGAAGAAAATAGCACAAGAAGAACTGAAAAGAGAGAGAGAGCAGTTGCAAGATTAAGAAAGAAAGAAGAACAGCCTGCTGAAAAAAAAAAGGAAGGCTGAAGAGAAAGCTATTAAAATGAAGACTACAAGGCAACGAAAGAAGAAAATGACACGGAAAGAAGAGACATCATCAGATGATGAAGGTTCTTGGGTACCATCGGGCAGTAGTAGTATCAACGATATTAGTCTTGACATAGAGGACATTACGGAAGACGAAGAAGCAATTTTGCTGTTACAGGAAGATGCTGAGCCATCTTCAAATGAACCTAGTGGACCAAGTCCAGCAGTTAAAGAATTGACAGATAAAGAGGAAGAAGGAGGAGGACAAGGAGAAAAAGGATTTGAAGAAACATCGAAAGCAGTCGAGGAGGACAGATATGAAAATCAAAGTCAGAATAGCGTTGAAAATGAGAGGCAAGAGGAAAGAAAACCTTTACTGGAGAACGATTTTATAGTTGTTACCTTTTCTGGAAGAAAAGAAAATACAAATGTGTGTGCAAAATTATGAGTGTAATAAATGACGATCTAGCGGAAGTGATGGTGTTCAATCCTCTAAATAGGATGAAAAGTGTGTTCGGTAAAAATGACAAAGATGTGCGAAAAATTGATGCCTCTGAAATAGAATCAAGGCTTCCTAAACCTCTAGTGTTTGGGCGCGATGATCGCTGCCAATTTCCGATGAACATTGATATAGAGTGACAGTTAATAATAGTGGCAAAAGTAACAATGCTTCTTTAAGTTTAAACTGTGCTTGTTCGCAATGTTTCATGTTTGTATTCAGTCAGAACAATGTAACAAATAAGTTAGCTCCTTGAATTAAGTTATCTTCTTTAAGCTTTATGTTTATATTTCATAGTGATACTTCAAGTATTAATTCATTTATTTGTCATATGTAAATATCAGAACTTAAGTTATGTGAGTTTTGTGTAGAATAAGCGATTTCTTAATGAATATATTCATTTTTATATACATTGTCCACTACTGACACAGCAGCCTGTCCACTACTAAATATCTAAATTTTTTCGGTGTCCACTATTGATACATTTTCAGCCTCAAGAATAAATTGTAATTAAATATGTTCCATTATGCAGTTGTGATTACAAAGCAAAAAAATTAATAGGGGATAGTTACGTGTATAAGAATACTTAATTTTTAAATTATATAATATACAAATAAGAGCACAGTAAACAATTACTTGAAAAAAATCCTTAAAGTGTCCACTACTGGTGCGATTACCGTATGGCTTTTAGTGCCGGGATATCCCAGAACGGGTTCGGCTCGCCAGGTGCAGGTCTTTCTATTTGACTCCTGTAGGCGACCTGCGCGTCATGATGAGGATGAAATGATGATGAAGACAACACATAAACCCAGCCCCCGTGCCATTGGAATTAACCAATTAAGGTTAAAATCCCCGACCCGACCGGGAATCGAACCCGAGACCCTCTGAACCGAAGGCCAGTGCGCTGACCGTTCAGCCAACGAGTCGGACATGGAATAGCTGAAATACTATGATGAACCAGTGAGTTATGTACCAGCAGAACGCTATCAGAAAATGTATGAACCAGAAGAATGGCATGCTAAAGAAGAAAGCTTTCTAACTCCCCAGCTGTTTCCTGCCAGTATACAGCCAAGCTGTTATACTCGGTACTCAGTAGTAATCCCATCTATCGGAGTTGAGCGGCAGCATAAGAGACATAGAACATCACCACAAACAATGGTCAATGTAATGTTATTGTTGATCAATGTTATGCGCTTTCATTATTGTAGGCCTTCACATTTAGTTTTCTTCCGACTCTCAAATGCCACTCTTATAATAGTCGGTATGGTGAGATTGAAAAGAACATAAATGGTCGGAAATTGTATTCTATAAAACTTTTGTTATTTAGTACTTTTCGATAGGACCAATAACATAGGTATTTAAAAGTTAATTTTAGGCGCCTTTCCTTAAACTACAATTTCATATAGGGCGAATAAAATTGCTTATAACTTAGACTGTAGTTTCTTATTCCCCACATTATATACCGACTTTCATTAAATTCTGTTAACCCATTTTCTCATGGCTCTGCGTTGATATGGACTTGGCAACAAAACTACAAATTCATGAATATCTGTGTTATCAGAGCCGGTACGGTAACAATGTATGGCATAAATGATCGGAAATTTAATTTTATACAACTTTAGTTATGTAGTATTTATCGATGGGACCACTAATAATATAAATATTTGAGAATTACATTTTAGGTCTTCCCCTAAACTACCATTTCATTCAGCGTGAGTAAAATTATTTTTAGCCTAGATTATAGTGGTTTTAACTCCCGACTTCACGTACCGATTTTCATTAAATTCTCAGCCGTTTTCTCGTGATGCGTGTACATACATACATACATACATACAGACAGACAGACAGAAATTAAGTAAAGGTAAAAAGTGCATTTCCTTGTTACTATGGACGTGACCAATACAGAAATACCATTCCTTGCAAATTCTGAGCAATGTACAGACAAAACTCTTATTTTATATACATAGCTTATAATCTTTCCTACTTTTAAAAGCTCCACTCAAGCTTATTCTTCTACTTATCATTCCACTCCAACTCACCACTGGCAGCTCGTAACATACCACATAGTCGAGCATCTCGTCTCCTTACTCCCAAGTCTTCCCAGCCCAAAGTTTGCAACATTTCAGTACCATTTTCTCTGTCATTTCTCGTATCAAGTAGTCCTGGTGATGGTCCCATACACTGGAGCCATACTCTAACTGCGGTCTTACCAGAGATCTGCACGCCCTCTCCTTTAAATCCATACTACAATCCCTAGATACTCTCATAAACTTGTGAAGAGATCTGTAAATTTTCTTAACTATCTCGTTAATATGTTTACCTCATTTCCTTGTATTAACATTAGGTACATGCATTGTTACCAGTGAGGTAGCCTACCATTATCCCATCAACAATATAATTAAAAATGAGAGGAATTTTCCTCTTGATGATGATAATGAGGTAGTGAGAGGGTTAAACCTAGTGTCTGTACGTAGCCTAACGCTATCGAGTAACACCAAGGGATCTGCTGAAAACTTTACGTCTCCATTCGACGGACGAATCAACATCAACACTGTCATATGCCGTCAGTCCACATGAACGCTGGGGAGGTTGCTCAGTTTTACTTTTAAAGCAACAGTCACCACCACCACAACCGCCGCGGCCATTCTGGTACGGAGGAACTAATGTCAAACCTTGTTCAATTCGTTTCATTCTATGGTCATTCATAATGAAATATTTATTTTCTTGCAGTTTAATGCTCACCAGACTGACCCCCATCGAAGTTCTACGGTTGAGTTTAAAAACAGTGCGTTCATTTCCGGTCCAGGTCGGACGATCGTATGTAAGCGTCGGATTTATAACGTTTGGGCAATAATGAGTAGCCAACTAACCTTGTCACAGGTGATGTTGAAAGTTGTGTGTTCCTGCATTCACACATTCCTGACATGTTTCCATGAAATTTCCGTTCACACAATTTAGTTCTGCTTCCGTAGTTCTCCTGATTCCTGTTGTTATATTGTCTAATTATGTTGTTCCACAATGTGAGGATTATTCCTGTGCGCTTTAGATTTTAGGATTCCCCAGAAATTAAAGTCAGTCACTGTAAGGTCTGTGAAATGGGGTGGACCATAACTCTTCCGAAATGATCAGAATCAGCAGTAGTATACGATATGGGAGAATCATTACGGAAATATCAATTTTCTCTTTCCTTATATGGCAATTTTAAAAAAATTGGTGCAAGTGTATTTCTGTGGTACGTCTCTGATTTCAAGGTATCATTAAAATATATACGTGCTAATCAACATTGGGTTATTATAGTCCACCATACTTAAACTTTATCATCATGCATTGGAATTGAATGCATTAACCGGGGATTTTCTGTGTTCGAGTATCTATTGTTTTGCAAAGCAACATGATCGTTGAAGTGAGACCATGCATCAACAGAAAAATATTAAATCTGAAACACCAATGCCGTCAACTGAGCTTTGTAAATTCTAATCACAGAAATTGACATATTTACCATCACCATGGGGTTGTAATCCATGGACGATGGTAATTCTAAAAGGATTCAAATCTAAAACGTTAGTAGCCGTACGGTCTGAGGTTTTTGAAACACCTGCTTGCTGTGCATCACGTGATAGCACACTTTCTTATGAGTGTTGGTATGATAGGCTAATTTCAGCGGTACTCCTTCCCTAAGCTGGAATCCATCGTTTCCGCTTAAGAACTGCAAATGCTTATTCATCCAGTTGTTCTTAATTTATCAACAAGACTCTCCCTTTTCTTATGCTATTTTTTCTGGGAGTCGACCTATGGAGATCGTTTGCCCATACTTGCACCATGTGATATGACCTGCGTGTAATTGGAATGGAGGAAGTGTAAAGTGTTGAATATGAGGAAAGGAACGTTAGGGACGACACAAACACCTAGTCCCCAGGCCAGGGATATTAATCATTTACAATTAAGAACACCTGACCCAGCCGGGAATCGAACCCGGGGCCGCCGGGTGACAGGCGGACGCGTTGCCCCCACACCGCGGGGCAGGAAGATTCTCCCTGCTTAAGAAAATGCGTCCTGAAATTGTCTCCACACCTCTCTAGATGACTCGACTTTTACATGCAGTATGTATCATTCATTAAAACATATCTTTGTTCAAGCGCGAATTTTTCGGTTGGCATTTACGTGGCCTAATAATCTAATACTGCAAAAAATAGTTTTCTCAATAAACTTATCGCTCTTACGTTTTAAGAAACGCAGTGTAATGCAGTTCATTGCACGACACTCGATACAGACAAACGGACAATGCATAGGGAAATAGCCAAGTTAGGTCTGCCCCGCAACCTGTACCTCGCACCACCACAATGCACCACGCGGATAACAATTGTCTTTTTCCACTCAGCTCGCTGGCCAGGACCGAAAACAATCGCACTGTAGAAATAAAGAAAAATATTTATAATGGCAGTAATAATTTATGTCTTCTTTAAGTGGGAAAATACGTATCTCGTATTCATTGCGTTGAATCCACTTACTAACGTAGGTTATGATTTTCATTTCCGTGTTGACGTATAACTAATAAGAGAGAATTTGAGGGATGTTCCACCATTCAACACATTGTAAAATATATTAAATTTATTGGGTGAAGACCGGTTTTGACTCCCTTAGAGTCATCATCAGTTCATGTTCAATATCAAATCGAGGGGAATCTTGATAAAAATCTCATTAGGGTTGCCTACATACAGCTCGATTGGTTGACATAAGACATCATAATAAAAAATTATATACTTAATGGCGATTGCCTAAAAACCCATCAGTGGGTTACAAAACATTACGTTGAATTGTAACGAACACAAGTCATGGTAAGCATTACTTGGAACTTCAAAAGTTCTTAGTTCTGGCTTAAAGCGATTCTTTATAAACTACGCTGATATTATAGTACCGCCTGCACTTTCAAACGCACTCGAGATATTATAACATCCTGTAAAACTGGCAATTAGTAAATACTACCTGGGATAGAGAAAATAACACCATCTAAAGATAGCTCTTGTACTTTGTTAACCGGCACACAAAAAGGATGATGAATAGCAAATTGTAGTCATTTGAATGAAGGATAGATTTTTGGAATAACACTCATTTTTAACTATCCGTTCAACAATAATGATGTCAGGTAGACATCCCCTCTACTGATGACGTCACAGCAGCGTCCGTTTTAGCTCCTAGTATTACCTGGAGCTCGGACGCTGTAAGACACTTCCGACAAAAATTAACATTTCCGAAAAAAGAAATACTACTATAATCTACATAAAGTACTGTGTTCAGAAAACATATTTTCTACAGTAAACAACATGGGAACACCATTTAAATAAATAAGAACTTAAAAATATGCTGAATTTTTGTTTAATAGATTTTCAAATATTTAAAACTCTGTAATTTATTAAAGATAAATGTAGAATATTAGTTTAACCTACACATATTAATGATTTTAAGATATTTAAATAATATAACAATAGAAGTACACCTTATGTTGGGACTGATTTTGAAAAAGTTGGACTTGGAATTTTTTTTTTTTTCTATTTGCTTTACGTCGCACCGACACACATGTCTTATGGCGACGATGGGATAGGAAAGGCCTAGGAATTGGAAGGAAGCGGCCGTGGCCTTAATTAAGGTACAGCCCCGGCATTTGCCTGGTGTGAAAATGGGAAACCACAGAAACCATCTTCAGGGCTGCCGACAGTGGGGCTCGAACCCACTATCTCCCGATTACTGGATACTGGCCGCACTTAAGTGACTGCAGCTATCGAGCTCGGTTGGAATATTTTGCTTGGATGCTGTAAGGATTCTTGCTTCTACTGAAGTTTTTCTAAGTTCTTACACATGAGAGGACTTTTCCGCTTAGTGGTTATAATGAGATGATGCAACATAACCTCTCAGTCAATCGCTGGTCTAAGTAAACCACTACCATGCGTTCGTATTAAGAACAGCAATTTACCATTAACAAACTAGTCAAACATATTTGCGATTATGCAAATGCACAAAAAAATAATTCAGTTAAAAGATAATTGCCTGAATCGGTTAAGTAGAAACTATAGGCATACGGTCGTAAGAAATAAACTTTGTTTTAAGTAATATATAGTTACCAGCAAACTTGTATACTGCCACTATTTTAGGAAAGTGATAAGCAATATCGAGGGTAATGGGTAGCTACTGTAGTCATTTAACTAACATGTTTCTAAGATTATAGAAGTGCCCTTTTTTATTTACGAGGTTTATATATACATACGCTCATTAATTTTACAATGTTATCAATGAAAGTATACTCCAACCTTCAAATAATGCTTGTATTGACTGTCTTAGACATTTTCAGTCAATTTCTTTCAGCGCCGGTAAGTGTAGGGATCATTGATATCATCATTAAAAGAACAAAGTGAATATTACCTTCAATCGTAGCATCATATTTTTCTGAAAATACATACATTTGCATCATTTGCATGTATCTTTTTGAAATGCATGATTTTTCTCTTAGGGATGCCAGCAGGGTCATACTGTTTTAAACCACTGCTATATAAGATACTATAGAGTTACGTTTCGTAAGAATTTACCGATAGGATTTCTAATGACCTTGGTATTATTTATCCACAGAACCTAAACCTACTTTTGATCTCGTTGGCGTGGAGAAATACCTACATCTTTGCAAAGCTCTCAATGTAGTTCCTGCTGCTCATTTCATCAAGGCTTTATACACGGACACAGTTAGTTTTAAGGTAATATTACATCAAGTTTGTTATGCAATGAAATAATAGATCTAGGAGATTCTTAACATTTTACATGTGTCAATAATTTCGATGAAGTTAGAATAAAATACCCTACTTTCTGTCTTCCATTTAGTGCAAAAGTCAAGGTGAAGGTGAAAAAAGTGCATGGCTCCATTTCAATTCTCCTTATAAGAAGAAAGCACGGCCCAAATGTTGATCCCTGAAGTTGATTTTTGTATGCGTTAATTTTTGTTTGTGGTATCGGAAGCCATTTATTTTCAGTTTCGACTCAGATAATTTATAATTGTTAGATTTTTCAGTCTGCCGAAATGTTTCTTAAGTTTTATGAATACTACCTGAAAAATGAAAACACATGATTACAGATGTATGCCTGAAAAGCGAACAACTTAATTAGGTAATTGATGTCATGTTTCGTTCTTGAAAGAACGTCATCTACGTAATTCCATCAAATCATACTACTGCAAAAGTACGTGCTGGAGTACAGAAAAGTGAGTACTTCATTAAAATAAGTTCCGAATTTCACGTTTTTAAGGATTTGAACCAAATTTGAACATAATTGCTTACATATTTCGAAATATTTTTAGTGTGAATTGATAGAATTTAATGGTGTTCTTTCAAAAAAGGAACATATCATTCCATATTCAAATTTCACTTTCTATTTTAGTTAAGTTGCTTGTTTTTCAATAATAATCCTCATATATTGCACACGTTAGACATCAGCGGAAGAAATGTGAGACACCGCAGGGGTGCTCAGTAAGGATTTAACAGTCCTGAATGAAATGACTAAAGATGTGGCATATGACAAAGAAAAACTGAATAAAATTCAAACATTGGCAAAGTTTATTTAAACATAAGTATTATTTTGTCATCCTTTCTAGCTATGATGATGAAAATGATCGTTACTAGAAAATTATTTGTTGCTCCTGAGGTACAGAAAAATAGATCAAATGGGATGGTACATTTAAACTCTTTCCTCTTTAGCCCTAACAATTTCATAATTACACATTATTTTCAATTTATATTTAAGTAAACAATGTTATATTTAATTAAATGGAAAATATATGTATTCTCACGATCAAATCTGAAAATATTAGAAAAGGAAGAAAAAATTAACTTAGTAAGAAAGTCGTACTAGATCACAAATATTATATTCAAAATATGAATTTACCGTAATTGTTTACAGACATAAATTGATGCGATAATTTTCTTTTAAAACTGAATCGACGCAATGCAATAAGTATCTGCTCATTATTCTATTTATCTCTGGTTTAATTATATTAAATAAATTCAAGTAGTGAAATGTCACTCTGAGAACATCACAGTGCAAATCTAAACGCTGAAATATGAAAAAATGACGTTGCCTTGTCCACAATATAACACATCTGAAACAATGGAAATATATGATGATATCACTATAACTAACACACATCAAAGCTACAACTCTAATCCCAACACAGTATCTACATTATATTACAATATTCACAAAATTAGAGAAGACGCGAAATGACCGTTATGCTCAATCACAAATTCGTAGCTTTACTAAATGAATATCCGCGCCATTCAAACACAAGTTGTTGACTCGGCATGAAAGTCATCGAATATTCGGGAATAATCTTGAAGAATGATCCACAGTCGACGTGAATAAACTTGTAAAATGATTAAAGTAACGACAAAATCTGAGAACACTGAATATAATATTACTGGACACAAATATACCGAAGACATAGTCAAAATCGTACACACGCAGTCTAGAACTATCTAGTATCGTACGAAGGTCCAAAATATTCTGCTAATCATCTACAATGTTTTTTTTTTTTTTTTTGCTAGTTGCTTTACGTCGCACCGACACAGATAGGTCTTATGGCGACGATGGTACAGGAGAGGGCTACGAGTGGGAAGGAAGCGTCCGTGGCCTTAATTAAGGTACAGCCCCAGCATTTGCCTGGTGTGAATATGGGAAACCACGGAAAACCATCTTCAGGGCTGCCGACAGTGGGGTTCGAACCCACTATCTCCCGAATACTGGATACTGGCCGCACATAAGCGACTGCAGCTATCGAGCTCGGTCATCTACAATTTACTCTGGAAAATTATACCAGTACATAGTGCTAACACTCTGCATAGCAAAATATGAGAACTGCACAACTACACCATTTAATAACTATAAATACATTAACTAACCCATTACTGAACAGATATCTACAGCAATATTTGAGTCGATTTAGCTTTCGGTGTATCGTAATATATTCGTGATCCACCCTATACGTCACGAATTCCAAATATGATCTCACACAACATACCCTACGCGTAAACAATCCTCAAATAATACATTTGGACTCTCAAAGATTCAAACTATCTTCCGGTTTCCTGCTTCGTTTAGACGTGAGCTGGTTTGATTCAAAATAATGAAATCATTTCTATCACTTGAGTTTTAACGTAATCCCTCTCAATTTAAATTCACAACATACATGATCCTAAATCACATTTTGGCTTAATATGATGACTCCAAGCACCAGAAAATCTAAGTTAATCTTGTGAAGATCCTGGCACATTTCCTCACAAGTTGTGCCTATATTCAGCTAATAAAGTGAAAAATCATACAAATTACCATCAAATTATCCACCATATAGGATTAATTTAAGAAAATTAAATAGAAACACACATGAATAATCATCATGACGATGTGTTATACCAATCATTAAATCATCCAAATTTACTTGACAGACATAGAAATACATGAAGACCGTATATTCAAACTACTGGATAGCAAAATATGGGAACTGCACAACTACACCATTTAATAACTATAAATACATTAACTAACCCATTACTGAACAGATATTTACAGCAATATTTGAGTCGACTTAGTTTTCGGTGTATTCTTCAAACTGGACGATGATTAATTGTCCCCGATGCTACCATTACGGCCGGCATTCTCTCATCTCAACGTTGTCGGCAATGGTCTCAAGGTTTAAGCTCTCATGATGAAACTAATATCATACACGGTATTGAGCGATGTCTCCATGTCGAATTGGTGGTTAGACTCCTCTTAATTCAAAGCTGAAACTTGTAGAAGATTATTAATGATGTTGCCAACTCGCAGATTCCTCAGAATATTATCAGCGAACAAGTACTTTAGCATTCTCGATCAACTTGACGTCTGTTAACTATTAGGCTCGTTATCAATAAAAATGGCTAAAGTGACAAGTCTTCAACAAATAAGCAAGACTGTTGCTTTCCAAAGTCAGCTGAGAGAATGGAGAATGAATGTCGACTGACAATTGGCGAATGACCCAGTCACCGACTGTTTGCTAACAGCTGGCAAGTAGATGACCTCGTCGAACCACTGCGCATTCTCACTCGCACATACCGGAAATATCACCAAATTCAAGACACAATTTTATTATCACACAAAATTCACTCCACATGACGTTCGTCTTTGTAATATTAAGATCAATGATGATAAAATGTCAATGAGCGTCATTTTCTAATTGCCATATTTATTTATAACACCACTCGCCTGCTAAATTCGGCATAGTCGGTAATATGTCTTTCATCTCTCTCGTAACTTCGCTGGCACACTTATTTTTTCTTTATTTTCGAAGGACGGGTTTATGCATTACCTGCCCACACAGGTCTGCAGTCTCGCGGCATAAATAAGATAACCAGAAATAAGTAAATATGAAAGTAGTAACTCGTCAAATGAAAGCGGCACGTGTGCAAAGTCCACTGACATAAAGATATACCACTCAGTCGTATCAAAGCACACTATCAAGACAATCGAAACTGTCACAATATGTTTTCATTTTTTAAGGTAGTTTATACATTTACTAGCTGATGTATCTGTGCTTCGCTACGAAATTCTGTGTTGTATTCCTATACAGAATTCTGGATGAAGTAGTGTACATGTTGTAAGATTTTATTAAATTGCATAAACTGTCTTGTAGTTTTCCCAAAGTATTGAAGGATCCACCAATGGACATACAAGCAGCATGGCAGCAATATTAACGCAATAAAGCGGATTTTTATACGTATCTGCGTAACTACAAATTCAAAGGAGAAATTATTTTTGAATAATGTTAATATTTTATTAATATAATATGTATGGGATAATTGGCCAGCGTATAGGTATCGTGTTAAACGGTTCCCCAAAGAACAGAATGTTTCCAAGACATATCGCTAAAATTTGTTATAACAACTTGGAGAATGTTAAGAATCAAGAAGGCTGCCACTGAGGAAGAGACGAAGGGATCCATATTATAATATATTATATTATATTATATTATATTATATTATATTATATTATATTATATTATATTATATTATATTATAGGCAGACTGCCATGCTGCGAGCCTCTGCACACCCATTGTTCATGCTCATATGAGGAGCTCAGTAATGTTGGTAACCGCTCGCCCTTACTCGGGCGTGAGAATGTAGTGTCGTACGCCTCTCGTACGGTCCTGCCGGCCTCGGCAGCGGACGAAGTGGAGATGTGACGATGGATGGTGAAGGGACCCGATCCCTAGTGAAGGCATGCCGGCCGGGTGAGAACCCGTGCTCGGCGGCCTATGAAATTTTAGTTGGCGGCCACTCGGCCGGCCAACGGAGCAAAGCAAGTCTGTGTCCCGCAGGCCGCACTCGTCGGCGGTTGGCTACGACGCTCGGTTTCGGCTCTTGAGCCAGCCAGCTCCCTGATTGATCCTGCCAGTAGTCACATGCTTGTCACAAAGATTAAGCCATGCATGTCTCAGTGCAAGCCAAATTAAGGTGAAACCACGAATGGCTCATTAAATCAGTTATGGTTCCTTAGATCGTACCGCTTTACTTGGATAACTGTGGTAATTCCAGAGCTAATACATGCAAACAGAGTCCCGACCAGAAGTGGAAGGGACGCTTTTATTAGATCAAAATCAATCGGTCCGCTCGTCCGGTCCGTTTGCCTTGGTGACTCTGAGTAACTTTGGGCTGATCGCACGGTCCTCATACCGGCGACGCATCTTTCAAATGTCTGCCTCATCAACTGTCGATGGTAGGTTCTGCGCCTACCATGGTTATAACGGGTAACGGAGAATCAGGGCTCGATTCCGAAGAGGGAGCTTGAGAAACGGCTACCATATCCAAGGAAGGCAGCAGGCGCGCTAATTACCCACTCCCGGCACGGGGAGGTAGTGACGAAAAATGCTTCACATTTTCTTTCGCTACATGGCCAGCATAAGAAATGGTGACCGTAAAACACTGAAAAACATCTTTTTCAAAGGTCCCAGGCGTACATTTTCCTATGACTTTCTTCACATTTTATTTCCTTACTGGGCCTCCTTGAGATACACTGTAATATAAAGTAGTCTATATGTTAACCAACGGTTCCAATTGTATGCTTGCCACGGTCTGTCAAGCAGTTTTGCGTGAAAGAAAACAAGACAGAGACCAAGGAAGAAGCATGTATACGCCAAGTTGAGTAGCTCAAACGGTTGAGGTGCTGGCCTTCTGACCCCAACCTGGCAGATCCTGGCTTAGTCCGGTGTTATTGGAATGTGCTGAAATACGCCAGCCTCGTGTCGGTAGATTTAGTGGCAAGTAAACGAACTGCTGCGGAACTAAATTCCGGCACCTTCGCGTCTCCGAAAACCGCCAAAAGTAGTTAGACGTAAAAAAAAAATATTTTAAAAGCATGCACCGAAATTATTAGAGATTAGAAGAAAATTCATATAAATATTTTTGTGGGAAATCTAATAACCGTTTAGGCAGCGCATTAATTTTAAGGGTCCCAAGCATTCGTTTTCCTATGATTTACTTCACATTTTCTTTAGCTACGGAGCCCACTGAAAATGTAGCGTGATAGTATGTAACCTGTGTGTTAACGAAAGGTCTCAGCTATATATAAGCTTGCCAAATTGTAGCTCTATCTGTCAAATTCTTTTTACGTGAAAAACACAGTCCGGAAAATATACAAACTTTGAGATTTTTTATTGCTGCCATACTTTTCTTAAATCACGGTTCTCGTGGGCACCCTTTAAAATTTCGGGATGATACGTAGCGCAATTAGCTGAAATTATATTATCTTTGAAATGGTGAGTTTTTTTAATCGGTGCGGTAGTTTCTAAGATTACCGGTTACATATAAGGCATGATCAAAAAGTTTCGGTTTGAGGACGTTGCTGGAGCGGAAATGCAACGTAGCTCAACTCCGATGCGCGTATATAAGCACGGACATGTAGCAAAGGGATTAGTGTGCCAGTCGTGTCGTGCCGAGGCGCATGCGTTAAATGCGGCCACGTGAACTATGGCCACATTATTACCAAATGCGTCCAAACAGGACCAACGTGCTGTAATTCTGTTCTTGGCTGCCGAAGGACAAACACCGGTGGACATCCGTCGAAGAATGAAGACTGTCTGTCGAAAACCATCATTGTGGAATGGTGCGGGTCGCGTTTCGACACAAGACGCCGGTCGATCTGGGAGGCCAGCATCGTCCATTATGGACAACAACAAGTGGGCGGTGGGTGAGTTCTGATCTCTCCTCATCCGATTACCACGCTTTCGGTGCCCACAAAGAGGGTTTGAAGGGTCGACGCTTCCTGTCGGACGAGGATGCGCATCAGGCGGTTACGGAATTCTTCACGCAGCAGGTCACGGTGTTTTACCACACGGGGATCTTCAACCTGGTGCGTCTGTGGGATGAGTGCCTCACCCCGTGCAAAGGTAGCATAATCATTAGTCTTTTAACTGAAGGCTGGAATGAATGGTTTGACGAAACATTAACTGTCTCCATGTAATGAATAGAATTTAACTTTTGTGTTTGCGATTTTGCCTGATTAGCATCTCGATTCAGGACGATATGGCCATCGAACGGAAAGTTTTTTATCGCCCCTTAAATAAATAAAAATTCGCAGTCACTTTTTGTATATTAGAATAGAAGTATAGATTTATTCATAATTTAGTTTCCATACACTGAAGAACCTAACAGTTATAAAAAATGAAAAATGTGTTATAACATCTTAATGACACAGGTTTCTCGTATATTAGCAATATGAAATGCTCAACAACTTAGCCAAGATTCCATCCCATGGTAACCGAGAAGCATCTAGTACGTCATCTAATAACTTTCATCTGTCTGCTGATATTCCTATTCGCCCTTCCTTGGTCAATCTAGTTCTCTTATGATTTCAAAGATATTGGGTTTACAAGGCGTAAGGTACCATCCATACTCCTGTCTTTTATCACCTCATTCTTTCATTTCGACAGTTTCAATATTCTAAGGGTCGGAACATCGATGATATGAAGCTTACGGGCCATACGGGGTCTTTCATTTTCACGCCATTGATGTCTCCTTCATTTCTTTTCAACACTTTATATATTCTAATGGTGGAAATTCTTCCTTTTATCCTTTGGTTCCAGTGTTGGTCATAACGGTTTTATATAACTTTTTCCTTAACACTGTGGCGACTATGAGACCCGCCGGCGAGTCACGCCGAATCTTTACTTCTGTACTGTTAGACCCGCCGGCGGGTCTCAAGACGTATATAACTGAGCTGCAGCACCGCGTGTCGTTCATTAATAATGCTTTCATACTTTCTGCATAGTCTGTACCGAAAGCAAACCAACTCCTTATGAAAGGGGTACAAAGGAGCTAGGATAATTAAGAAATAATTCATTACGCATGTTGAATTTCTTGAAGCATTTAATATGGAAGAATTTGTACAAATATTAGAAGTATTTAATTTAACACTATTTGGCAAAACATAAATATTAGGTGTATTAGAGTTCAGTATTTAACATCGCCGTTCATAATAATTGATACGGCAGGTACGGGCTAGGAAAAGCGGCGGCCCGAAGGGGCTGGATGAAGGTCGCATTAAGCGAAAGATACCAACACCAATTAACGATATCTCGCCAAGCTTCTTTAATTACAAGTTCGGAAACTTTAACTGCTTTAAAAACATCAAGTAACAACAATTTACAATTAAGAGAATAATACCCGTATATACATTCAGAATTATTACAAAACACTAATGAGGGAGCCAGCCCTCTCTACCAGGTACAAGTTCACATGCATACGTGAAGGGTTTCGCTTTGCAACTTTCCGAACATAATATGAAAGACCTTCTAATATTACAATAAGGTTGAGAATAAATTAAGCATGGCCTTCCGAATTCTTAACCAACGCAACGCCCGAAGGCACATAGAGAATCCGTAGTGGATTACAATAACGTAGAAAAGCAACACCTACTTAACCCCACAATGGAATGTTTCGGCCATGAAAATACTTTCTTTAAACTGAATCAAACACATCAACTAGAAATCTTAAATAAAGATCGAATCCAAAGCACAAAGTTCCTATCATTACACAGTGACAAGCCTCGTTTTTACCTCAGGCACCTTAAATTTCGACATCTTAAGGGGACAGTACAATAGCAAGATCCCTCTTTCTCTCTTACCTCCGCGCTAGCGTGCCGGGTTCGAGGGGCTAGAAGGCAAGCCCAGGAGATAACAGACTGCTCAGAGTGCCAACAGCCGAATCGCCCGGCCGGCCGAGGAGAACGACCGCGAGCCGAGCAGCGGTCACGTGGACCGAAACTCCCCTTTAGAAGAGAAGGGAGTTGCAGAGGGGCGCGGAGCAAGAGAGATAGAGAGAGCTCGGAAGGGAGGGAGGACTCTTCAGGGCGAGAATACTTCTACATTTCCCTGAAGACATGCGGAACGGGCAAAAATACATTTATTCCATAAGAGGGGCAAGGATAGGAAATAAAATACATGTAAATACATCAAATTACACAATACATAGTACAGCTTGCAAGCACATACACTGTAAAAACACTGGAGAAAGATAGTCTGGGAGGGGGATCACAGTTTACACGGTTCAATAATAATAACAATAATAATAATATTAATAATAATAATAATAATAATAATAATAATACATACATACATACATACATACATACATACATACATACATACAAACAAACATATATCTTCATGATAGACTGTTATGTCTTTCAGCGTTCAGTCTGCAAGCCTATGTGAATTGACTAAACGCCGCCACAAACCTCTATTTGTAACTATTTATTTGGGCTCGTTTAGTTCTAAATCTCTTATTTTTAAATCGTTAGAAATTGAGTCTAACCATCGTCTTGGTCTCCTTCTTCACCTCTTTCCCTCTATGTCAGAGTCCATTATTCTCCTGGGTAAGCTATCGTCAAAAACATTCAGTTCTTTTTGTTTAGGATATAATTTACGTATTGACATATACGGCCATGCGAATACAAGGGGGCAAGGACACGATCCTAGCGGCTGAATGGTGAACTAGAATGCCATCCGTTTCCATGAGTGCATTTCAAGGCCTTGTATTATAGCGTAGGCAACAGTATCAACACAGATGGCTAGAGCACCATCTTCAATGGGAAACTGTAAGTTTCACGTCATATTCGGGTAATGTTATCTCTAATGGCGACAACGACAGTCAAGGAGAAGTAGAAATAAAGGAAGTGCAACATCAAGGCAGGCTTGGTTCGGCACACCTTCCCTACAAACCCCGGAAAATGAGACCTTTCCTGGTCATAGTCAGGAGGGCTCATTTTACCAAAGAATGTAACTTATATCTAAGTGTGCGCACATATATCCGGCAAAAGGTATAACTAAACTTAACCTAGGTACAATGGTATGAACAATTTTAAACAACAAAACATATGTCTGCCTGCTGTCATTTCTTGATGGATACAGTACTTTTGCTCCATCTCTTGGCACAGGCCAGAGTAAAGTGTAGCTTCCACCGAAGTCCCAGTCTCATCCATGGCTGTGACAATGTGGAAGTTGCTGGGGTATGGGTAGTGCTGAGTAATGACATTCAGAGCATGTCTAGTGCATCTGAGTGAAAAGGTGCTGCTCATAGGGTCAGTTGTGCTGCAATAGTACTTTCTGACCCAGTGAGGAAAGCAATGGCAAACTACCTCACTCCTCATCTTGCTTAGTACGCCTCATTTTGGTGCTGCCATTGGTTTTTGGGGTTTCCTTATAACCGCAAAACATTCGGTGGTGCTATTTGAGGATCCAACCAGCCTCTGGGCTGATGACCTAACAGACAAACATATGTACAGGAACATAACGCCTTGAAAATGTATACAAACATAAATGTTTTTTTTTTCCTTTCCTTCTGTTATACGAGTCAATAAGAATTCACGGAGAAAGATGTGGCAATTTGTGCCCTTTCACACACCAACCCAGACTCGCAGAGAACATCAGACGTTAGGTAAACATATGTATAGTTCATGTTGGGTACAGGCAACAAACTGTATGGGCATGAGTCTGTCCATTTTATGTGAATCCCATTCCGATTCGTAAATGTAAGACACCCTAAGAAAGTGTACATCAATTTCTTACAACAGATCATTGTTTCCTGGAAAAAAAAACAGTTTAAGTACATGCCCTTCATAACTGGGTAGGTATTTTACTCAAATCAAAGTCCGAGTACCGTGCTACCATTTCAGCATGGAGATGTGTACTTTGGACTGCACACGACTGGAAAGATCCTCAAGTTTGACTGTGTCAGGTCCCAAACATTCGATGATCCTCCTGGGTTCGGACCTTTTCGGACACAGTTTCCCGGTAATGTGATCCATGGCCGAGATCACGGGGAATCTGTTTTACTAACACCAAGTCTCCGACATGGAAAGGTATCCTCCCCTTATTGTACCTCTCTGCCAACCTATCTCTGGCTTTGACAAGGTGCTCGGAAGCTATCTCCCATTTTTCTAGTACACTCAGGTGGCGGGAGGGCTCTGAAAGATACCCGATATTCCACCTCAGGGAGAGCGGATCGTTGAGTACTCTGCCTGGGCATAACTCGACAGGAGTGAACCGGCTGGATTCTTGGACTGCAGTGTTGAATTCCAGACTGAAAAAAAGAAAGGTATTGTGTGTTATAGTGGAAAACAGACAAGCATGTTTTTAAATTATGATGGAACCTCTCAACAAGGTTCGGTTGAGGGTGATAGGGACTGAGGCGAACATGGCGGATCCCCCATGAAAAACGAAGATTGCGAAAATTCTTGCTGGTGAAAACAGAGGAGTTGTCACAAACCAGTACTCTAGGTGGCCAAAAATGCCGAAAATATGTCTGCACGGCAAGTTTACAGTAACGCCAGAACTGATCTTGTGAACGGGGAACAGCCAGATGAATTTAGAGGAAGCATCAGTAACAGATAGAATTCCAATGTTGTCATTTCGAGATTTGGTTAAGCGTCCGAAGAAGTCAATGAATCATTTCTTCCCTGGAAAATTGGCAACGTTGGCAGAGTAAAGACCAACCTGACTATTCTGGGCTGGTTTGAATTTTTGACAGACGTCACATGACCTGACGTATTCGAAGACATATTTTTCAAGTTTGGCCAGGCGTAGATACGGGCAATTTTGTGAAAAGTCTTTAGTTGGCCAAGATGAGCGCCTAAATAATAAACATGGTAGTAATTTAAAATCATGGGTCTTAAATTCAGAGAAACAAAAATTTTAGAGGAGTGGCCGCGAGGTTTATTGTGGTACAGAAGTCCCTGTTTCAGTTCAAAGGACTCACAACCCGGTTCCTTCCTAGAAAGTTTGTCAATTAGACGAACACATTCATCGTCTTTCTTTTGAAACTCGGAGAGATCAGTGAAACTAAAAGGGTAATTCTGAAGTAGACAGGCAGGAAAATAATTATCGGGATTGCATCCAATCTCCCAATCAGCTGTTTCAACACAATCAAACATGAGCGACAAACAATCGGCAACAATGTTGTCCTTTCCCCCGACATGTACAACAGTAAAATTATATGAAGACAATCTGAGAATCCAGCGAGTCGTTCTTCCTAACTTTTTGACGTTTGCACTCATTCATGACGACGCCTGATTGTCAGTATGGACCCAAAAATGCCGATGCTCGAGGTAGGAATGGAATTTTTCGACGCCAAGGACTACGGATAAACATTCCTTTTCATATGTGGAATACCTAGTTTCGAAGTCGAGTAATCTCTTGCTAAAGTAGGCATTAGGAGCTAGACTATCATCGTCAAGCTTTTGATTCACTAGAGCCGAGACGGCTATGTCACTAGCGTCGCACAGAAGGCCATTGAAGTCGGGACTGTGTAACACCGGGGCTCAACAGAGGGCATCTTTAAGTTGACAAAAGGCTTGTTCCTGAGCATCGCTCCAGAAGAACCGAACATTTGTCCTTTCTTAGAGAATTTAAAGGGGATGAAATTTCAGAGATGTTAGGGATGAGCCTACTATAAAATTCAATCATGCCAAGAAATCTACGAACACCTTGGAGATTTCTTGGCCTGGGGAAGTCACGAATACATTTAACTCCGTCGGGATTAACAGAAATGCCGGACCCGGAAACAACATGGCCCAAAAATTTAATTCTTTTGGAACATAAAGATACTTTCTCAGGATTGGTGGAGAATCCGTGTCTTTTCAATCTGATGAAGAACTTCCGACGATGACTAATATGCTCTTAAAGGTGTTAGAATAAATCACGATGAAAACAGGCAGGAAAATTTCAAGTCACCAAAGACAGCATTAAGGATCCGACTCAGCGCTTGGCCACCTGCCGAAATGCCCATCGGTACCTTATTGAATTGGTAGAAGCCAAAGGGAGTGGCAAAAGCTGTAAATTCTCGACAACTGGGCTCGAGGGGAATTTGAAAATAGGCGGAATTAAAATCATAAACAGAATAATATTGGGCTTTTCCAAAAGATTGAAGCGCGGATTCGATGGTCGTGAGAGGGGAGCTGTCGAAAACCACATTGTGGTTCAAAGATCGATAATCGACAACGAGGCGCGGCTGGCCGTACTTCCTGAGAATCAGAAAGGCGGGATTACTTAAAGAAGACTTAGAGGGGCTGATGACACCTTTCTCCAACAATTCATTAATGCATTTCCTCTTCGCAGCAAGCTTGGGAGGAGAGCAACTAAAAGGGAGAGTGCCTAACGGAAGTATGGTCTTTCAATCTAATACAGTACGAAAATTCTTTAACACACACAACCTAATTTTGACGTAAGCACGTCGGGGAAATCAATTAGGAGATTGTTATGCAAGGAGGCTTGATTGTTGGACAGATCATATAAATCGATAAGAGGACTGTGGTTCGACACAAAATATAACGGTCTATTGTTGGTAGGGTGCTCAAATGGAAAGTTCTCATTAGATCGGTAACGGAAAGCGAATGAGCGGCTGATGAAGTCAATGGATAATGCAATAGCTAACATAAAATCAGCACCAAGGATCAGGGGGACAGTTCGGGGATAATGTTGAAATTCTAATCCCAAGGAAAGTTATGAATTTTGAAATGGATCTCGGTACGTTCTTTAGGACACATGCGATGACCGTCGGCTGACATGTAGGTTATAGAACATTCGCCATCTCGAAGATATTTTATATTCGTTCCCTCCAACAGAGATTGATTTAAAAATGAACTAGGGAATCTAGTATCAAGCAAAGCGCATACAGAACGCGAACCAGAAAGAATTTTGGCCCAGGGTGACGAAAGGGGGAGTCCACAAATTTGGCGATGAGAAAAGGTTTGAAGCACCAACGGTGGGCCTTCACGTTGGTGCGGGGTTAGATTCCCTGGTTTCCGTTACATCGCGGGCAAATGTTGCGGAACACGACGGCTAGACCACATTGATAGCACTTCACAGAAGGTCTTGAATTACACTGTTTGAAGACGTGTCCACCCTTTCCACAATTCCAACATATAATATAATTTGCCGTGTTGTGACGGGGAACATTCTGATCAGGGAGAGCGCTAGCTACGCTGCTGGGCAAGCGAGGGGACTCGAAGCGGTCCGTAGGGCGTTCAGTAGATGATGCACGGGTGGGTGACTTGGCAAATGAAACAGATTTTGATGCAAAATGACAAGCGACATCAGGAAAAGAGCAACTGGAGGGCGGGGGGAGAGGTTACTACACGTGATTCGATTGAAGAGTAGGCTCGTATTTACAGCCTAGATTCACAATGTCGTCGATGCAGTTTGCTTCCGACCTTTTGATATACAATTTGCAATATTTGGGGCAAGATTTCGAAAGAATGAATAAAAAATTTCCGTCCCAAGATTTTCGAAATCCAAGCGATTGAACAAGGTGAGGATCAACTTGTGAAAATTTAGATTTTATAATTCCACATTTACAATACTGTAATTGTCTTTATTACAAAGACTACATTAAATTACACTCGTGAAACATGTTTCTTCCTCTTGTAGGACATCTTCAGTCACAAATACAAATACATAACATTACATACATAACGATACTCAAATGAAAGGTAAGTTTGGAAATACAAACAATCTGACTGAATTTTATGTTTGTTTTCCAGGGAAAGATTTCCTAGATTGCACAAATTTAATGCACATATTTTATGAAATTTATAACGTGTAACAAGGTGAGGATGCCGGTCACATACTCGCCAATAGGTTCCCCAGGACTTTGTGTCCTACGAAGAATCTCCTGTTTTAAAATGAAATTCATGTCTGACAATACAAACCTAGTTTTAAGCTCCTTAGTAAAGTCGGACCAACTATGGATTTTATATTTCACCAAACGGAACGATTTTCTCGCACATCCCTCTAACATACCAGGAATAACAAGGATAAAGGAATCTAGGGGCATCGAGGCACATGCAGCAACATGTTCGAACCTCTACAGAAATTCAATAACTGAAAAACCTCTCTCCTCACCAGAGAACCTCAAATTCCACTTCCGGACAATATCAAGAGCAGTGTTAGGTAGGGGCGTAACAGTTGGTAACCGGGTGTGAAGTATGGCATAGAGGTTCTACTTGTCGTGGGATGGACTGGAACGAACTAAAACAGTTCGGGGCTGGACCCGTGCATAGACAAAAGGGGAGCGAAATGTCAGAAAGGCAAGAACCCGTAACCCCGGGAATAAAAGAATGGATCAAAAGAAAATGGGGTTTATTACAAACACACATAATATTAAAACTAGCTGTTACCCGCGGCTTTGCTCGCGTGGATTTCGTACTTTGATGAAAGTAATCATTCCTCGCTACTGCACTAAGAGATTTTCTGAAACTTTCTAAGGCACAAAAACTTACCGGAAAAGTGAGGTTCATTTACCCCAGTAACTTTTTGAAAACCGCGTGTGGCATTGGATCTTGTGACATGGAACTGTCCATGTGAGAAACAGCCCACTCTCAAGTCGAAAAATAATACATTCTTTTAGGAAATTCCAAATAACAATTTCCATGCCTGTAACATAAGTGTTATAAGTTTCCCCATAAAAATAATTCAACCCAGTCTTCATTTTCTTCACACCCCTCCTCCCATTACTTAAGTGGGTCTTCCGAAAAAAGGAATATGCGTGTGTCTTTATTTTCAAAGAATATTCCAGTACCAATTTTCACGTCTATAATATCTTCATTTTTTGAGATATACGTATCCTCATAAAAAGAATTCAACTTACTTTTCAGTTATTTTCACGCACCCCCTTAAGTGGATTTTCCTAAAACAAAAGAATACATCTTTCGTTTTTAACGGAGATTCCAAGCACCAATTTTCACGCCTGTGACCTTCAGTTTTGAGATAGGCTACAATTACCCTCACTTTTTCACATCTAATACGCAGCTACATTCTTCAAACTGGGCAGACCTATCAAAGTTGGTCTTATGACATGAAAGTACAGTACATCTCCATCGCCTCATATTGGGTTGCTATTTCCAAGTAACAGGCACGGTTATGATCCTCCTAGCAAGAAATGTACTTTATAAAGCTTGGTGGCGTGTTCCCATCTTCCTATGTACAGCATTTCTCACCGGACTATCATGATATAGCGTAAACTGTCCGGCTCCATGGCTTAAATGATTAGCCATTTGATCACAGGGGTCCCGGGTTCGATACCCGGCAGGGTCAGGAATTTTAACCATCATTGGTTAATTTCGCTGGCACTGGAGCTGGGTGTATGTGTTGTCGTCATCATCATTGCATCCTCATCACGACGCGCAGGTCGCCTGCGGGAGCAAAATCATAAGACCTGCACCTGGCGAGCCAAATGTGTCTTCGGACATTCCCGGCACTAAAAGCCATGCACCATTTCATTTCATTTAGTGTAAACTGGTGTCGCCTAGCCACAGTCTGTCGATCAAGTCGATCCGATCTTGGTGCGGGTTTGCAAATAAATTAAATACATAAAATTACTCAGTACAAAAATACTACCCATCGTATTTCGTTCAAATGAATTCCTAAACCCTCCCAAGAGTAATAAGAAAACATTGTGACATTTCGGTCTAGTAGGTTTTGAGTCCATTTGTGACATACAAACATTCATTTATATGTATATACTAGAAAATGTAACTCCGTTGAAGAGTAGAGCAGTTAGGTACGTAGATTATAGATATAGCATATAATAATTTTATCGTAATAGTTCTATCAGGCCATTCTTTTTCTGTTCAACTTCTCAATTACTCTCAAATACTTGTATTAAATTTTTATTTATCATATTTCCGGACAGGTTATTCTTTGTTTGTGCTTTTAGTGCACGTTTTTTCAATTATACTATAATCATTTTTGTAAACTGCATGTATCGAAAATTAAGAATAAAATAATCAATACCATCTCCCGGCTCTATGATTTCCTAAATTATGGGAGGTGTGTATTATCTTATCTTAAATCTCCCGTTAACACTATGGTTGTGAGCTTCTCAATAACCCATCAGTGTAAATACATTTAGCCTTCTTTATTTGATTGAATATTAAAAAATACTGCAGTTAAGAACAGTGATGATGAATTTTATTTAGCGAATATCGTAGGGATATACAAAATTATCCATACATAGATTTTATTACCATCCATTGATACCAACATTTTACAATTGAAACTCTTCACATCAACTGAACATGCGTCATTTTGTCAACTCACCGCACGTTTCTTCTTTCTTGTAAGAAGTGGGTAGAACTTCTCCACGATGCCTCCTTGACCTAACGCAGGAAGCTTTCGCAGAGGTGATGGCTCCTCCCCGCCATCACCCGTGGCGACCATCCAGTAAGTCGATGCGCTTTGTCGCCCCCGGAATCCTTTCGGACGCGCACCTCATCCCGCGTATTTGTTAATATCTCCGAAGTTTCAGTCGTTTCCGACACTCGGGACTGAATCCCCAAAACAGAGAAAACCCCTGTTCTGAGGAGCAGTACCTCGTGTCGAGTTCGACTGTCACCCCGACGATATTAACAAGTACAGTGGGGTAGTACCAACTGCGATCGCAGCAGGCTTCCCCGTAGTGATGGCCCCTCCCCGCCATCACCCGTGGCAACCATCCAGAGAGTCAGCACGCTTGATCGCCCCCGGAATCCTTACGGACGCGTGCTGGGTGAACGGGGAATAGCGACAACTTTTCTTATCCTTCTTATATGAAATGAATGCGGACTGCGCAGTAAGCGACCTGTTCAACAACAGTATGTTTCTGTCGTGTCTTATTGTTGACTGTGCACCGAATGTGTTGCGATTATGGAGCAGAATAAAGGCTTCTCCCAGTTCCATTATTTCCTACCAGAACTTAAAATTATGGGTATATTACACTAAGGAATAGGGTCGTAAAAAAATAGAACTCAGTTTCTCTCGTAAATTGTTTCCTTCCGGAGGATTGTTGAATTGGGCTGTGAAACTTCTGCTCTCGCATTCTGTTCTAGACACTTTTCCTTTAAGGATATCAAATACTGTAGTAACGTTTCTACCTCAGTCCTGGAGATGGTGCATCACGCTCAATGATCAGTGACTACTATGTGTCGCATGTATGAGAAACTGCCACTTTCTCATATATTAATACGTTTTTGTGACAATAATGAGATTATACGTTTCCTTAGAAACAAATCCGACGTGTCAAGCTTCCAAAAACTGAACCGTAATATCATTTCCAGTCATTCAGAGAACTTCCTTCGTGATATACAGGCCGTATCGAGGCTTTCATCCACCCGAGAGTCCACATGCATGTCGCATAAATTCTAAATACTACCTTACATTGCTATATAAAATCTTCCCCCACGAGCTACATCTCACATTAATATAACAGTTAACCTTCTTTAACTCTCCATCACATACTTTCACAATTTCTGTGAAGCTTATACAAGAACATGAAAGCCCCATGGCTCTTAACTAAGAGCGTGGGTTGGCGACCAGGGGGCCTTTTGATATATTACACAACTCTAAATCACAAAATAAATATAAATCTGGAGTATACAGATTCAAATGTAACAACTGCAGCTCCTCATACATCAGTCAAACTGGACGCAACTTTAATATCAGATACTTCGAACATATCAACGCCATTAAATACAACAGATTCTCTGTTATAGGACAACACATACGAGACTCCAAACATAATTTCACCAATATTGAAAAAGACATAAAAATACTTAAAATCATTAACAAACGCCCCCTTCTAAACACCACTGAAAATCGTTTTATTCACCTTGATCAATACTTCAACCTTAATTTCAATTTAAATGACATATCTGAAGAACCCAATATTCTTTTCGACTTCCAAATCCTTCTTCTCAAAAATGCTACATTTCTAAACACGAATTCAATTTCCCATGCCTTACACAGTTCCTACCCACGTTTTCTATCTCCAATAATCCATCCTCCTAACCCACTCTAAACTACCCCTCCTTTATTTCCCTATCCTATCCTTTCCCATTTTCTTATAACGTCCAGTTCTGTTAATCTTCTCTTATCTACTAATCCTCCTCCTTTATTATCTTATCCTAACTTTTCTTTTCACCTCTCCTCTGGAAAAAATATATTTTCCGAATTGAACACTATACTATACTAGCTGACACCCGGCGTAGACCGGTTGCTTTAGGATGTTTACTTTTAAGATTAGTATCACCAGTTAGTTAAGTTAAAGTGAATTTTTGTAGAATTCCTTTCTGGGATATGGATTTTTACCATCTATTATATAGTTTTAGAGTTATTTAGATGTGTTTGATTTCAACTAGTTTCAAAGATTCATCGAGATCATCTCGGTAAAATTGTAAACAGTTATTAAGAGAAGTTTCATCCACAGTACACGAAGCCTTACAGTCTACTAGAAACTGGAACAATGACTGAAATATTTTGTAAGACTGAAGGCGATTATTAAGTCCACTACATAAACTATCAATTATCACCAAAAATGTTTCTACTTCAAATTATTTTCTTCCTTTCAAAATAGTTTCGTTAAGGGCATTACGATCAGCATATCTCTTCTTTGATTGTCTTTCAGATTTGTGCTCAAAACCTGTGAGATATTTTTCACATAACCTTTTAGCTTCCTCTTCATATTTGTCAAAATTACCTCTTTCATTGATTGTGAATGTAACCAGAGACTCCAGAAGTTTACAACCTGTTAACAAGTCTAGTGTAGGTTTCTGTAAACTCACACTAACTTTATCAAATCTTTCCAAAATTTCATGCCAAAAGACACACATAAAAGCCGATTCAAATTTCATGAACTTATTTTTCAGTGATTTTGCTTCTCTCCGGGACTCATGTTTTTCTTCAGCATTCTCACATATAATATCTAATACACACAAAATATTGTCATAGTTGATACGCAAGGCTTTCACTGCTTCATAATGACAACACCATCTGGTTTGACTCAAACTCTTCAGGTGAAGAAGTTTGTAATTTAAGTGCGGTTCCAAATTTCTCGTCAACATAGCCCATTTACGAGGAGAGCTTGAGAAATAAACATACAGTCGTTGTAGGTAAGCGAAAAACTTCAAAGCTTCACGACAGGATTCAACAGCACTTACTCCGACTAAATTTAATGAGTGTCCTGCACAAGGCACGAACTGGGCAAATTTATTTTCCTTCTTTAGTTGTGCCTGGAACCCATTGTACTGGCCAGACATATTCGCCGCATTATCACAAGAAAGACCTCTACATTGACTCAAAGGTATGCTTTTGCTATCCAAAAATGATTTTACTTCATTAAACAATGAGTTTCCTGTGTGGCTTTCTATAGCCTTAAAACAAAGGAACCTTTCTTTGACTTCCCCAGAATGAAGATATCTACATGCAATTGACAATTGGTCTACATGAGCACAATTCGGGGAAGAGTCTACTATCAGTGAATAGTAATTTGATTCTTTTATTTCACTTAGGATTGTATTTAACACCTTTTCCCCCATTAAATGAATCAGTTCTTCGGCAATTGTTTTCGATAAATACGAAGGCTTCCCTTTTCCTTCATTACCGTGTTTTGAAATGTGCTCCTTCAGAAAAGGGTCAAACTGGGAAATTAGTTCAAGGATTCCTAAATAATTCCCATTATTATGCACTCCAAAAATCTCATTTTCTCCACGAAATGCTAGTCCTCGCACACACAAAAATTTTATGACCGCCACAATTCGTTTCAACACCTCGCCCCAGTACTGGGAATCTGAAGTTATCTGTTTAACTAACTGACTATCAATTCACGAGGAAATTTTCTTCCTATACAGCCAAGAATTAATTGCATTCCTATGTTCTATACTGTTTTCATGGCTACTGACAGCTTCGTCTGCTTTTTTCCAGTTACAAAAACCATGTGAAGAAAATGCAGAGTTCATCTAGTCATTTGAAAGTAATTTGCAATGGTAACAAAACACTTTTCCAGTAGATGGTGAATATACAAGCCAAATCCTTTCAACAGAGTCACCATTTCTGAGTTTGCGCATAAACAAACTGTCTGACAAATAACGATTTTGCGATTTTTGCACTTGTTTGGATTCAAGATACTTTCCCGTAACTGAACGATTTTGAAAGTATTGAGGCACAAGCTGAATACATTGCTCTCTAAACTCGTCCATCATGCACTCAGGCCAATAACCAGGATCAGCAGAAGGAAGATTTGAAGCAGGACTGCCATTAGCAGTGGCAGAGCTGCAACCAGGCTCTATGACACACACGGCCTCATTCTTGAGTACTAAATCTGAACCTGCAACATAAGAACACAAGTAATTTACTTGTGTGTTAGTGTATTTAGACAGCCCCGTGGTGTAGGAGTACCGTGTTTGCCTCTCACCCGGAGGCCTCGAGTTCCATTCCCGGCTAGGTCAGCGATTTTCAGCTGTACCTGAGGGCTAGCAAGTGGCTCAATCAGCCTGCGTGATTACAATCGAGGAGTCATCTGACGATAAGATGGCAGCCCGGGCAAGAAAACGAAGAATACGACCGAGATGATGCGTTGTGCTGACCACACAACACCTCGGAATCTGCAGGTCCTAGAGGTTGGGCAGCAGTCACTTGGTAAGACAAGGTCCTCCGCGGCTGTAGACCTTTGGGGTTTTTTAATTCGTGTATTTATTAAATAATTTATTACTAAGTAAGTAAACGTGTGACCACACCGTGTCGGGTCTGGGTTTAATTCGGAGTGCCCTGATCAAGTTATTGAGACCCCATACGAAGGCACCCCCCAGGCAATGCCGGGGAAGGTACCTGGGTCTCCGGGGGTGGCAGTCATTATTGCTACTACACCAACGAGGTCGGCAATTTATTATTTACGACTTCGAGTATTCCATACAATGTGACTGAAGTTTAAAATACACATTAGGATTCCCTTTCATTGTTCCTAAAACCATCTTCCTAATGCTCATGCTTTCCAGTTCCGTAAAGACCTAATCTCTCATAAAACAGCAGACTTAGATATGACACTATTCGCTTACCTGTGGAAGATTCCAATTCACCAGTAACAGTCTCTTCAGTCGTCGATGCACTTGTAGACTTCCTGTCAAAAAATGTTGATATTTTCGGCAACTTTTCAATTTCTTTCAAATGTTGTTCTTTTAATTTACGCTTTTTAGCACCACTAGGATATTTTCTATCCATTTTACAGGAACAATACAGTTGTAACTTACGAATGGTTCAATAATCAGAGGTGAACTGGAAGTTCTCTTCCTTATGCAAAGATATAGTATTACATGCGCATTCCACCGCGCTTCCCCTGTCCCCTCCCGCTCAACTTCCTAGACCTCTTCCCCCCTTTTCCCTCTGCCGGCACTCGCAAACTGCCAGATTTAAATTTTCGTCAACAATAACCTTCACAATAATTACAGTGCGTAAGTAGCGAGGATTCGTATCTCCGGACGGTAATTGATTCTAGCAGCGATGAAATACTAACGCGGACAGCTGATAAGAAGGAAGAGCGCTGTTTGATATTTTGCGAGCGTAAATATTCATATACAGTACATGCACGGAGGTGGAGCAGCAGGCCTTTTTATACCATTTTAGGTCCGGCCAAGGGCCGGGGCCCCTTGGCACGCGGGGCCCGGGGCTGCAGCCCCTTTATCCCCCCCCCCTTAATCCGGCCCTGGATCTACACGATTTCAACTGTCATTGAGACTCTCACCAATCAGCCTTGAGACCCCAAACGCAGTGGATTCACCACTAATCTCGGTCATTTTATACTATACACTACAAAACTCCTTTCAGTGCACCGTCCCAATGGAGGCTGAACGTCGACTTAAACGATATTCAGGCAGTCACAACAATAAATTCGACATTAATATCGGTTATTTTTTAAATTTTTGACGGTTATTTTTACATTCATTTTCACCCCTTCTCAACCTCCATACCAATTGCGGTGAAGTATGACTTATCCATCCAGAGTGCCACAGTTCAACTGAATGAACTCCTAAACATTAATATCAGTCATTTTCGTTTATCTTTATATTTCACCACCACCACGAGGAGTGCTACTGGTGTTTTACCCAATTGTATTTTTTTCAGATAGTAAGTCATATATGTACCAATTTGGTATGAGGGCTATGTTGGAGGAAACATACACAGAACGACGCCCGGAGTATAAATATTCGTCTCACTACTCCACACTATTTTCGATTATTTTTACATCTCAGCCCTTCCCACCCCACCCCTAGCGTGCTAGGTCTACCATACCTCCTCGCAGTTTGTCTCACGACAGTAGTTCATAAATGTACCATGTTCGGCTGAAATCTCTCCCGTAGTCCAGAAAACTATGGATTCAACACTAATATCGGTCGTTTTTTGTTATAATTATATTTCGCCCCCATCCCTAGGACTTCTAGGGGTGTCTTGCTCCTGCAGTATTTTTTACAGATAGTGTGATTTATTAAATAAACTAGCTGATGTACCCGTGCTTCGCTACGGAATTCTACATTTTATGGAGAATTCTAGGCTAGGTAGTGTACACGTTGTGAGCAAGACTGTGTTAAATTGCATAGCTCTTAACGTTACCCTAGAAACGCGACGGGGAAGTCACCAAACATCTTTACTCATGTGAAGACTGTGTTCATTGTAATGATAGGCCCGCTTGCCTACCATCAGTCACCACCAGGTTGGGGAGTTTTCATTATAATGGCAGACACTCACTCTCCACCAGCCATTTCACATCCTCAGAAAGACTGTCTTAGTGGTTTTTCCAACTGAAATGAACACAGGTCATTGCAGTGACGTCAGTAGGAATGGCGCGATTAAAAGCAATGCTTTCATATGAAATACTCCATCAAATGAAGGACCACACACTTTCTTACTTTTAATGAACAGTACTATGCTGGAATTCCAGAGCTGGAATGACCAAGTCGCAGACAGCTCTGATCCGTGAACACTCTTCGTCTTTTTTTCGGCGGTGCGGGGGGAAGGGGGTAGTTGGGGGAAGTCGAATAGTGGAGAGTCCCAGGGCAAAAACTATGCCCTTTTACTAATATGTTTCGAGGAGTACCCGATGAGTCGGAAAATCTCAATTCACTACAATGGCAACGGAAAAACCTATCTGATTTGGAGGAAATTTTTTCCTCCAAGCCAGAGGAGAAGCCCCCTCTTCACTGCTAATTAGGAATGAAATTAATGTAGAATATAATAAAAGTGAAGAGGAAGAAGCTTTTCTTAAGAAACGGCTCTTCTCTGGGTTGACTTTTGAGTTATTTAGTGAATTGTGGTGCTATAATTTGAAATAGGCTTAAATCGTAATTCTAGACCCGGTCATACTACTACTACTACTACTACTACTACTACTACTACTACTACTACTACTACTACTACTACTACTACTACTACTAAGTGAGCCTCTGCCGTAAGTGTGCATACAGCTCATTCAAAACAGCGCGTCAGAGTAGGGATCGAATAACTGGAATACTATGATGAACCAGTGTGTTACGTACCTGCAGTATCAGAAAATGTATGAACCAGAGGAAAAAGAAAACCTACAACCTGTTTTCCAGTCATTGAATGGGCCAGGGATGTAATAAATGAAGCATATATATATAGGCTGTTAGTGCGATGGGGTCGCCACTCCCAGTGGTATATTAATGGCTGATAGATGCCATGGAATGAGGATGGAGAGTGTTGCTGGAATGAAAGATGACAGGGAAAACCGGAGTACCTGGAGAAAAACCTGTCCCACCTCCGCTTTGTCCAGCACAAATCTCACATGGAGTGACCGGGATTTGAAACACGGTAACCAGCGGTGAGAGGCCGACGCGCTACCGTCTGAGCCTCGGAGGCTACATGAACCAGAGGAATGGCATGCGAAAGAAGAAAGTTTTCTAACTCCCCAGCTATTTCCCGCCAATGTTCTTTTTTTTTTTGGCTAGTTGCTTTACGTCGCACCGACACAGATATGTCTTATGGCGACGATGGGACAGGGAAGGGCTAGGAGTGGGAAGGAACCGGCCGTGGCCTTAATTAAGGTACAGCCCCAGCATTTGTCTGGTGTGAAAATGGGAAACCACGGAAAACCATCTTCAGGGCTGCCGACAGTGGGGTTCGAACCTATTATCTCCCGAATACTGGATACTGGCCGCACTTAAGCGAATGCAGCTATCGAGCTCGGTGCCAATGTTCAGTCGGGCTGTTATACTCGGTACGCAGTAGTAATCCCATCTATCGGAGTTGAGCGGGACCATAAGAAACGAAGAACATCACAACAAACAATGGTCGACGTAAAGTTATTGTTGATCAGTAACAAACAATGGTCAATGTAAAGTTATTGTTGATCAGTGTTATGCGCTTTCGATATTGTGGGCCCTCTGAAATACCACTCTTATCATAGTCGGAACAGTAAAACTGAATGAAACATAAATGATCGGAAATTGTATTGTCTATAACTTTTGTTATGTAGTACTTTTCGATTGCACCAGTAACATAGGTACCGGTATTTAAAAATTAAATTTTAGGCGCCTTTCCCTAAACTACCATTTCATCTCGGGCGAATAAAATTATTTACAGCCTAGACTGTAGTTTCTTATTCCCCGACGCTATAAAGCATTTTTCATTAAATTCTATTAACCCATTTTCTCGTGGCTAGGCGTTGATATGGACTTAGCAACAAAACAACAAATTCATTAATATCTGTGTTATCAGAGCCGGTACGGTAAAAATGTATATGACATAATTGATTGGATATTTAATTCTATATAACTTTAGTTATATAGTATTTATCGATAGGACCGCTAATAATATAAATATTCTATAATTAAATTTAAGGCCTTCCCTTAAACTACCATTTCACTCGGCGTGAATAAAATTATTTACAGCCTAGATTGTAGCGGCTCATCCCCCGACTTTACATACCGATTTTCATTAAATTATCTTCAGCCGTTTTCTCGTGATGCGTGTACATACATACATACAGACAGATAGACAGACAGACAGACAGACAGACAGACAGACAGACAGACAGACAGACAGACAGACAGACAGACAGACAGACAGACAGACAGACAGACAGACAGACAGACAGACATTACGGAAAAGTAAAAAGTACATTTTCTTGTTACTATGGACATGACCGGTACATAAATACCATTCTTTTCAAATTCCGAGCAATGTACAGACAAAACTCTTATTTTATATATATAGATTTAGTATTGTACCAAGTTTAGTTGACACCTATGCTGGAACATGCATACAAACAACCAAAATCTCGGTTGTTTGCACATTTTCTTTTCTTCATCCCTTCTCACAACCCTGCTTACTGGGGATCAACTTGGACTTAAAGACATCCGGAGTGTCACTATTCATTTCAGACATCCCGAAAAGTATGGATTCGTCACTATTTTCGACTAATTTTGTCTCACTCACCCCCCCCCCCCCCCGAAGATCGCTGAACTCACTTCAATAGGGAACACTTCGAAATTCTTATCTCTTAATGCTGAACATGGACTTTAAAAAATCCGGAGTGTCACTATACATCTCAGCGACGCCCAACACTATAGATTCGTCACTATTTCCGATTAATTTTATATCTCATTACCCCTCGCCGCACACCCCAAAGGGTGATGAACTTTGAATTTAAAAAACTCCGGAGTGCCACTATTCATCTCAGCGACCCCGAAAACTATGGATTCGACTTATATTTTCTATTACTATAATTATTATATGTCACTCCCGCCTCGTCCCCCCCACTAAGGGTGCTGAATATGAACTTTGAAACATCCGGAGTGTCACTATTCATCTCAGCGACCCCGAAAACTATGGATTCGATACTATTTCCCATTATTTTTATATCTCACTCTCCCCTCGTCCCTCACCTCAAAGGGTGATGAACTTGGACTTTAAAAACTTCGGAGTGTCACTATACATTTCAGCGACCCCGAAAATTGTGGATTTGGCACTATTACCGATTATTTTTATATCTCATTACCCATCGACCCACCCCAAAGGGTGATGAACTTGGACTTACAAAAAATTCCGGAGTGTCACTATTCATCTCAGTGACCCCGAAACTATGGATTCGACTTGTATTTTCTACTATTAATATGTTTATATCTCCCTCCCCTCGCCCTCCGCTAAGGGTGCTGAATATGGACTTAAAAAATCCCGAGTGTCACTATTCATCTCAGCGACCCCTTAAACTATGGATTCGACACTATTCAATCAATCAATCAATTTCCTATTATTTTAATATATCATTCCACTCGTCCCTACCACCCCGAAGGGTGATGAACTTGGACTTCAACAAATTCCGGAGTATCACTATTCATCTCAGCCACCCTGAAAATGATGAATTCGGCTCTATTTTTTATTTTTCTTATTCTTCTTATTATTAATATTATTAATATTATTTCTCACTCCCCCTCGCTCCCGCCCCGAAGGGGACTGAAGTTGGACTTTAAAATCCGGAGTGTCACTATTTATCTCAGCGACCCCGAAAACTATGATTTCAACACTATTTTCGATTATTTTTTTAACTCGTCCCCAAGGCCTCCCCTTTAAGGGCGCTTGTGGTATCTTTCCCCCACGAGGTTTTTTTCCTGATATTAAGTCATAAGTGTACCAAGTTTGGTTGAAATCGCTCGAGTGGTACAGGAGGAGATGCAATGCATACACACGTACCTATATACCCACCTATACCCCTATAGATTACATAGACTCGCCTTTGCTCGTTGGAAACCCCCAATTGCTCTTCGTTAGGAGGGGGGTGATAACTCTTGTCATTCCATTGTTGATATTCTATATTTTTAAAAGTTTCTTAAATATTTTACACGTCTAATACACAGCTATATTCTTCAAAATGGGCAGAACTATCAATGTTGGTACTATGACGTGAAAGTACATCTCGATCACGGCACGTTGGATTGCTATTTCAAAATAATGGGCATAAGAATGCACCTCCTATCAAGAAAGGTACTTTGTAAGTCAATGCGGCGTGTTTTCATCTTCCTATATACAGCAAATATTATCCTCATCACGACGTGCAGATCGCCTACGGGAGTCAAATCACAAGACCTGCACGTGGCGAGCCGAACATGTCCTCGGGCACTCCCGGCACTAAAAATGATACGCCATTTCATTTAGCGGACTATCATGGTATAGCGTAAGCTGCTGTCGCGTAGCGACAATCTGTCCATCAAGTCGATCCAATCTTGGTGTGGCTTTGCAATTTAATAAAGTTACATAAAATTACTCATAATAATAAAACTACCTTACCGATTTCGTTCAAACCACTTCATAATCCCTTTCAGATGTAATAAGAACAAATTGTGAAAATTTCAGCGAAATCGGTCCAGTAGTTTTTGAGTCTATTAACGTCAAATATACCAACATCCAATTTTATATATATAGATAGATGAAAGCAGAAATGGGCAGCAGCATTAAAAATTACTTACATTACTGCAGAAATGTAGAACATCAAGTAGGATCCCGTTCAATGGCAAGGTTTCGTGTTACACAGAGACAGTGCATACAATCGCAGTATTCACGTACGTATGGCCACATAACGTACAAACTCGTTTCAGAAAAAACAATGTGACGTGGAATACGATATCGAAGGAATCAGAAAATTGAACCACCAAAGGGATAATACTATAGTAGTACAACATGCGGACCGCGCACATATCAACAGTTAGCACATCCGTGCTCCAATCGAGCGTCCACTCGATACTAGCGCGTCACAACAGCAATGTTCAAGCACAGCCTCCCAGTGGAGCAGAAGCTTAAGAAAAAGAGGATCTTGCCACAGTTACAAAAACAAAATATAATCGCCGACAATGGAGCAGATAACGGCCTAGAAATATAAAATAGCACACCACACATGGTCCAAACCAGCCAACTAAAACGAAAACAGAAAAGAGAAAGAAAAATTAAAAATAAAATTACGAGATTACGAGATACGGAGAGTACTAAACCGTACACAGGCAGGCAGTATAGGCACGCACACACACGTATGAGCATGAAGAGAGACCCAATATAAAATCGATCCACACCAGGCCGGTGTATCGATGCACGCGACGGAAAATTATACTATACTCTGATTATTTTCGCACAATATTATTAGAAATCTTCCCTGATTGGGGGAACTCCACTTCACAGTAATGCAAACACGAATAGTCGGAGAGATTATGAATCAGATAACAAGTAACTTAACCTTGTTGAAATGCTTCCTCGCCTGATTGCAGCACTGTGGTTCTTTACCCACCTACAGCAAAAATGGTGTCTCTGCACACCCAGCCCAAGTAATCTTTCCCACCATCATGATTACTAATGTAGAAGCTAATCCATTTCCAACAGGTAAAGGTCGCATATATTACAGTATATCGTAAATTTCGTATTACCTTCATTAATCCAGGAGAGGATAACCATGTTTACGATCCTGGTAACTTAAGGACTGTTCATTGGTTCTCATAGCATTAATGTTGATGTTTTATTACCATATAACTTGAGGTACACACCTTTTACATCTTTCACAGCACAGTACAACAAAACAAACGTCTCTGCACGCGTCGAACACAGGTGATTTGCGTGACGATGTGTCAAAGGCATTAATTTGATATCTAATGAATACTACACAAGATGTTAATTACCATTTATTTTATACTGTGACAAAATTGACTTCATTCCGGACTCAGATGGTTATTATTACGCATTTGCCACCGAAAGTGACCATTTAATTTACGAGTGAGATGTTTATGTCTGAACCGATGGCGAGGATAGAATTTCTAAACGAGCAACTTAAACGTACCACTTTAGTGTCTGTTGCGTACAATATTTTATTCTCGACGATGCCGAAATGTAAATATTATAATATACCAGAAAACTGAATCTTAATGAGGCTCATTATAGTTCAAGTTTCAATATGATACAAGTTCTCCACCAATCAGAGTTCAGATTTTCATTATGATACAGGTTCTCCACCAATCAGAGTTGCAATTTTCATTGTGATACAGGTTCCCCACCAATCAAAGTTCAGATTTTCATTATGATACAACTGTTTGACCAATTAGGTAAGGATAACAAAATCAAACATATCGGACACACATATTACCATCAATGCACCTTCTACTTCCAATATTCCACAACCACACGGCACATTCCCGCAAATTCACTGCACCATAAACTGTACAATAAACAATTTGTATTTGAAATAAAGCTAGGTTATGATAACCTTCTATCAAAGCTTTGAAAACATATGACATTGTCATGGTCTCTGATACACTCACGGAAAATCAATATCCTAGCGCATGCACTCTGGGCTCTGTTCAGTAAACTCAGCTCTCAAGCGACATCACGCCACAGAAATTTATGAATATTTAAAAAATAGAGTTATAATTATCGTCCAGCATAACCAGTCGTATGAAACTCACCTATAATGGTAATTAAGACACTCGTATGGAAATTATAAAACTCGTTTTAAAATGCACCCATGTTTTAATTAATGCCATTATAGTGTTGTTGCATAATGTACTATTATTTTCTGCTATGGTTTATCTACTTGCTTAAAATTAAACATTTAATTACCCCTTCCTTATTGTACACAAAAAAGTAGAAGTTTTGGAATATTTTTGAAGCAAATCTTAACGAACGTTAGCCACCATATATCAAACCTTTTCTATCAGAGAGAGATTCTGATGCTTGATGTTCAAGAATTAACAAACCAAACCAAACCCCATGGCACTACAGCCCTTGAAGGGCCTTGGCCTACCAAGCGACCGCTGCTCAGCCCGAAGGACTGCAGATTACGAGGTGTCGTGTGGTCAACACGACGAATCATCTCGGCCGTTATTCTTGGCTTTCTAGACCGGAGCCGCCATCTTACCGTCAGATAGCTCCTTAATTCTAATCGTAGGCCGAGTAGACCTCGAACCAGCCCTCAGGTTCAGGTAAAAATCCCTGACCTGGCCGGGAATCGAACCCGGAGCCTCCGGGTAAGAAGCAGGCACGCTACGACTACACCACGGGGCCGGCTCAAGAATTAACAAGTAAACTAAAATAACTACTTCCCCTCTTCTTCTTCCTCTTCTTACTGATTATCTGACCTGAAACTAAACAGGCACCATCCGTATTTGTAGCACCCTTTCTCGATAAATTGAACGGAAAGTACTGTCCGGGTTTAAGGAGTTGGTAGCGTATATTTTCAGAAATGATTTCGAAAACTTGAACAGTTCCCGAATGTCTATAAAATAAGAACTGTTCCAGTATTTCAAATAGAATCAGTAAGCCTGTATGAAATTGAAAAAAAAATGTATTTAGGTCCTTGAATGTTTTGAATTTCCTTCTACAAATCCTTCTTCTTCTTCTTCTTCTGAATTCACTCCCTATTAATTTTGTTCGATGTAGCCAATATTTTCAAAAACATATATATTGACGTAAATCTATGAATTATATGAAGAGAATAATTTTCCCTAGAAATGTCTTTAGAAATGAATTCTGAATGTGACAGCGAGTACCTACTGAGTACTCATGAATCCCTCTATACAGTTACGGGATGTTTCTAACTCAATAATTGGTTTCTTTCCTAACCAGTACTATGGTGTCGAGCCACGGGCGATTCGGGCCATCTGCGAGTCCATGGTTTACAACCAGTTTGTGACAACTATTGACCTTGAGGGTAACTTTTTAACGCGGGACGCAGCCTTCCATATAGCAGAACTCGTGAAGGATAGCCCTAATATCGTAAAACTGAATCTCGCTCATTGCAAGTAAGTTGCTTCTTTATATTCAGTGACTGACACTGTATATTCATTTTGGTTTAATATTTTGAAAATATCTTCGACTTCATGTCGTTATCAATGCGATTTTATTTTGGTGAAAATAAATATCACACGAGATACGTTCACTTCCTTGCATAAAACCACTTTATTGTCGCTAAGCCTATTCTTTAATAACACACAGTTATGCACAATATTATACACAACACTACAACACTATTAATTGAAACACACTGAAGCAATTTAATGTCAGTTCCACCAAGTACATATATCAACAAATACTCACACTGATCATTCACTTCCTCATCACACAGTCGATTCTGAAAAGTACAGATATCAGCTTTCATATGTCATTCATTAATCATTGTCCCAGAGGAGTGAGACAGGCTTCGGCAGCCGGCACAATTTTTATCCTCGCCGCAAGTTGGAGGCTTCATTCATTCCATTCCTGACCCGGTAAGTCCACGCACTGATTATTCACACCATCAAAAGTCAAAACTAACTACCCTCTAGCTCACTCAGGTTGATTCTGACAAATACAGATATCAACCAAATCCTCGACTCACTGTAACACTCACTTGAACCCACACTCCACACTCTAAGGCACACTCTGGCCTCTCGCCCTGTCAGCTCGATATATATTGTACCCTTGTAAGGTTAGGGTGCAAAGTACCATTCGAAAAAAACAGTCTAGAAAAAACGACTTCTGGAAATGTTCCTGCAACACTCTAAATGGAAGACATCCGCACACACATGGAACAATCGATCGACCGGCCTTTCGATTGGAGTAGATCAAACTGGAGTGTTCGATTACAGTTGACAAACACACACGGAGAAATCTATAGCATCCCTAATGTTTCTACACGGATCTGGATAATAAAACATGACAGTAAGTTTCCAGAACCCTCCATATATATATCAGAATGATAGTGGATTATATCCAATATGCGAATATTACAGAGTTTTCTACAGTTTTCGACTACACAGATTTTGAGGTGAGAGGTATTCACAATACGTATTTGAGGTTATACAAATTTATAGTACATATTTAAGGATACAGTCGTACCTAGCATTTAATAAAAGATAATTAAAATATAAGTTATTAAACATAATAATTGGAAGTTTTACAAGAGTTAGGTTATGTGTAGGATGGCTAATATGCGACATTCAATTATAGTTCATTTCATAGTATTTCTTTCTGATTCTCTCTCGAATCAAGGCGGCGTCCGATTGAAGGCGCAGCCAGGCAGAATGCCGCTCACCATCGCGACCTCCTGTCACCGGAAGAGCGTGCAATCTGTGATAGGCAATATTATATCGTCCTTGCCAAACAGATAGCGGACTAACATGGCGGTCTGTAGCCGGCCTCCTCGGTCTGTGATCGAAAACAGTTCTCATGTCACGACCTGTGTCCAATGGATACGGAAAAGCTTACAGATCGGTCTCAGCATTACAAAAATGTTGAGAAATGTGTGGAGGCATGGGATATGGTAATGAACCAAGAAAATATGAGTTTTTTCAATTTTCATTCAGCGCATTGTATTAAGCGTTAAGAGCGTTCGAAACTCTAAATGAAGAACTGATTTTCATGATTTTGAACTTTATGACATATTCCCCAAACTTTTTCATGTCTTTCTTGGGCATGCTTCCTCTTCCGGAATCTTTAATTAAAAGCAGATAATAGCAGCATTTCTTCCTCATCAGAATCATACATATATTAAAAGAATGTGCAATCCAGCGAACGTAAACGCGAAGTTGTTGATATATACTTGGCCTTGGACCGCCAGTGATAGGTGCCTTTCTGTAAAGCGTCTTAATCTATTGTAGGGGTGGCTTCTCACTTGGCTTGGCTGCGACGGTGGGCCGCGTTCTGCCTTTTTGAAACTTAAATATCTATTTCTACTTACCGAGATTCCATCGATAGCAAGTGGCCTAAGATGACGAGAAGTGGACAATGTTACCTTCTCCAGGATAACACGCCTGCACGTTGGTCCCAAATTGTCTCACAATTGCTAACCTAAGTGGAACATCTGTGATTCAAGAGCCCTTCTATTTTACTCGGTATAGCCCCTCCAAATGCAACATTAATTTCTTTTCAAGGATAAAAGACGTCTGTAAGGACGTAAATGGAGTAAAGGCAGCATCGCACGAAGTATTAAGAGAGGTGTGGCTTCCGGGTGAATATCCAGTACTCGCCTACGTATATCGTAGAATTCTTATGTAATTTCAAGGAACTATTACTAGCCTCGTACAGCTCATGCAAGACAGACTCTCCGATGAGGGTTGGTTGCCTGCCATGTATAGGAAAGTAAGAGAGACAAACATAAACAAAATCGTATCATTCTACTACGCTGCATTTCATGATATCTGAGGGAGTTCACACAACACATGACTTCACGTTATGCAAAAGAAAGAATATAATGGCAAATACTACAGCAGATCCGTCATAGGAGTGAAGTACAGTGACCAAACATATCTGCTAAGACTACTTTACACCAATAGTATATTGACGAGATAATAACGTTGACATAGTGGAAATTTGTGGACTTCCAAATGATAAACTGTACTCATTTTGTGAAGTTCCGTAAGAATAATATCGTGTTGTGGGTAGTCCTTCTGGTAGTTCCATTTTGTGATAAGTGCATCGTGCCCTTTTAGCCATGAGGTTTTACAGGTGAAATCATCCAAATACTTGAATGTCCATAACAGAAAAATATACTGGGTCTCTCTTTTAAACCCAGACTGTCCAGCGGCGTTTACACTCTCGGAGACCTAAGCAGCTGTATAGGAGGCGCGGGCATAGTTCTTGACCCTGTAAGGAGCGCGTACGTGATCGACGTAGCATCATTAGCTACTCTAAATCCCAGCTGTTAACATGGTGAGATAGTTATCATTCCAACACCCTATTTTCACATGTAAAAGTTAATTTAAATACGAGTCGGATCGACGGGTATGCGATGCATTTGTTCAGCTATTTCCAATTACCTGCACGAGCATAGATTCACGTAATCTATATATATAAAATAAGAGTTTTGTCTGTACATTGCTTAGAATTTGAAAAGAATGTCATTTCTGAATCAGTCATGTCCGCAGTAACAAGGAAATGCACTTTTTACTTTTCCTTAATTTCTGTCTGTCTGTCTGTCTGTCTGTCTGTCTGTCTGTCTGTCTGTCTGTCTGTCTGTCTGTCTGTCTGTCTGTCTGTCTGTCTGTCTGTCTGTCTGTCTGTCTGTCTGTCTGTCTGTCTGTCTGTCTGTCTGTCTGTCTGTCTGTCTGTCTGTCTGTACACGCATCACGAGAAAAAGGCTGAAGAGCATTTAATGAAATTCGGTATGTGAAGTCGGAGGATGAGCCGCTACAATCTAGGCTATGAATCATTTTACTCACGCTGAGTGAAATGGTAGTTTAGGGGAAGGCCTAAAATTTAATTCTGAAATATTTATATTCTTAGTGGTTCTATCGATAAATACTACATAACTAAAGTTATATAGAATTAAATTTCTGACCATTTATGTCACACATTTGTTATCGTACCGGCCTTGATAACACAGATATTCATGAATTTGTATTATTGTTGCCAAGTCCATATCAACGCCGAGCCACGAGAAAATAGGTAAACGGAATTTACTGAAATTCGGTATATTGAGTTGCGGAATAAGAAACTACAGTCCATATTCACTAAATTCGTGACCATCACGTCAGTAGAATTTGTTACCTCTAAAATCAAAATTTTATCCAGTTACGTTTGTAAGATTTGTTAAATTAATCAAAATTTTGATATATCATAAAATTATTCATCACAAAAATTTATATAAAACAAGTTATAAACAATTTTATTCGCCTTGTATGAAATTGTAGTTTAGGGGAAGGCACCTAAAATGTAATTTTTTAATACCTATGTTATTGGTCCTATCAAAAAGCACTACATAACAAAAGTTATAGAGAATACAATTTGAGACCATTTATGTTTTATTCAATTTTACCGTACCGTCTATGATAAGAGTGGTATTTCAGAGTCGGAAGAAAACTAAATGTGAAGGGCAACAATATTGAAAGCGCATAACGTTCATCAACAATAACATTATATTGACCATTTTTTGTGGTGATGTTCTTGGTCTCTTACGTTGCCGCTCAACTCCGATAGATGGGATTAGTCTTGCGGACCGAGTATAACAGCCGACTGAATGTTGGCAGGAAATAGCTGGGGAGTTAGAATACTTTCTTCTTTGGCATGTCTTTCGTCTGGTTCATACATTTTCGGATACCGTACTTCTCGTACGTAATTCGCTGGTTCATCATAGTATTCCAGCTATTCGATCCCTACTCTGAAGCGCTGTTTTGAATGAGCAGTGTGTACTCGTAAGGCAGAGGCTCAATTAGTAGTAGTAGTAGTAGCAGTAGTAGTAGTAGTAGTAGTATGACCTGGTCTAGAATTTCAGTTTAGGCATATTCCAAATTATATAACCACAATTCACTAAATAACTCAAAATTCAACCATGAAAAGAGCCGTTCCTTAAAAAGAGCTTCATCCTCCTTCACTTTTATTAAATTCTACATTCATTTTATATAAATTAGCAGTGAAGCGGGGGTTTCTCCTCTTGCTTGGAGGATAAAATTGCCTCCAAGTCAAACAGATTTTTCCGCCGCCAATGTAGTGAATTGAGATTTTTCAGACCCATCGGGTACTCCTAGGGAACAGATTAGTAAAAGGGCATAGATTTTACTCAGGAACTTTCCACTATTCGACACCCCCGTCCCCCGGTAAAAGACTACGAGTGTCTGTCAGCGGCCTGGTCATTCCAGCTCTGGAATTTTGGACTGTTAGATCGGCAGCGTAGTACTGTTAGTTAAAAGTGAGAAAATGTGTGGTTTTTCATTTGATCGAGTATTTCATGTGAAATCATTGATTTTACTCGCGCCATTTCTACTGACGTCATTGTAATGACCTATGTTCATTTCATTTAATTTATTTTCCGGGTTGAACCGTGTTGTACTTGTACGCATATCACGTACAGTTTGCCGACGTTTCGAATACATTGCAGTATTCTTTGTCAAGGCGACTAAAATACCCCTACTCGATCCGAGGTAATCAGTCTCCCAGGCAGAATTACACGTCGGCAAACTGTACGTGATATGCGTACAAGTACAACACGGTTCAACCCGGAAAATAAATTAAATAATTCTTCACACCGTGGAAGCTTCACTTCTAAGATATGTTCATTTCAGTTGGGAAAACCACTGAGAGAGTCTTTCTGAGGATGTAAGAGGCAGATGGAGAGTGAGTGTTTGTTATTATAATGCAATTTGAAATGTAAATCTACACGTCTGATCCCACAGCGGGCGGTGTTGTGGTCAGCGTCTGTATCCAGGTCAGGCTCGGCTGTTTAAGCATGCTCCGGGTCTTACCAATCTGGTTCTAATTTTTGTGGGACCTACGGGTTCCACCCTCATGTGAAATGATTCACACAATCTACCATGATGGTACAACGCACATCGGAAACTAACCCTGCCGGTAAAATCCGGGGCCAGTTAGAGTCTGGTCTAAACAGGTCATTGGATTCTGGGGGCCCTGCACCATCATGTTGGGATCAGTCGGAGGATCCCTCACCCCGAAAGATCAGGACCAAGAAAAAACATTTCTTTGGTACAATGAATGTCAGTACCCTCCTAAGAGTCGGTAAACAGATGGAACTTATCAAAGAACTGGAGAGATATCAGATCAAGCTACTCGCAGTACAGGAAACAAGATTCCCATCAAATGAAGTATCTATGATGGGCAAGTACAAGGTAATAAAGGGTCAACCAGCGATCAGGGAATATAAAATGGGTAATAAAAGAAAATCACCTTCAATTCTAGGATCAGCATTTTTTGTTCACAATTCAATTATAGATGTAATCATTGATTTTCGATCACTTTCCGCTAGGCTTTCCATCTTAACCTTGAAGAGTGGAAACAAACCATATGCTGTCTTCAATGGGCATGCACCTATTAATGAGGGCAACAAGAAAAATCCAGATGAAGAATTCTGGTCTCTCATGGAAAAAGAGTTGTTGGAAACTTCGGAACATATGATTAAAATATTAATGGGTCATTTTAATGCTCAAGTTAGCAAGGAAAGAAAATACAGAAAAATAGTTGGCAGTCATCCTGGGCATATAAGAACCAACAGAAATGGGGAAAGGCTTATTGAAGTGTATGAAGTATTCAATCTCAAGTTAATGTCCACCCAATTCAAGAAAGAAAGGAAGAAATTAATGACATGGCGTTCACCAAATCCCATGTTAGCCACATGTAGCCACATCGAACCCTGCAGAGATTTTGAACGTTAAAGCGCAAAAAGGTGCAAACATAGATTCTGCCCACTACCTTGTTAGAGTCAAGATATGGTTTATTCCAAACTCCTTCAAGAGACCTCCACCCAAAATCAAGAAATATCGAAATGATGAACTCAAGATAAACCAAGAGATTGTTGAGAACTATAAACGAGAGCTTGAGGTCTTGGAATCTTCGAACTGGGACGAAATGGCAAGAAGGATACAAGAAGCAGCTGAAAAGACTATAATGATCCCCAAAAAGAAGAAACATCCATGGTGGAATGACGATTGTGAAGTAGCCTTACGGAAAAGGTCTAAAGCGTGGAATAAATGGTGTACTTATCACAAGAATTTCGAAGACTTCAAGGAACTACGGAAACACACAGCAAAAATTCTTCGGAATACGAAAAGAAAGTACGAGAAAGAACAGCTGCACAACATAGAAGAAAATTTCAAGAGAAACAACATAAGATATTTCTATAGAAGATTTAAAAACAAAATCAAAAAATTCTACCCTGGTAATCTATGTTTTAAAACAAGGGAAACTCATTATTGGTGACAAGAAGAATCGCGAGTATCTAGCCAACTATGGAGAGCCTCAATTCAAGTTGAAGGATTCATTACCATTAAATAAGCAAGAAATTAGGGACATCATTAAGCAACTAAAAACAACAAAGCTCCTGGGAAAGATTGAATTAGTGCAGAGTTATTCAAATTTTCAGTTGAAAATATACTGGAAAAACTAGAGGGATTATTCGCTTTTATTTGGGAAAAAGAAGAAATACCATGTGATTGGAAAAATGCACTCATTCATCCTTTACACAAAAAAGGGGACCAAAGTAACGTCAACAAATACAGAGGTATCTCTCTTCTTCCTATAGCATACAAAATTATATCCAAAGCATTGCAGCAGAGGATGGAAACACATATAGATAAACAAATTGGTGAATACCAGGCAGGGTTTAGGAAAGGGCGTTCATGTGCTGAGCAGATTTATATTCTAAAATCACTTATAAAAATAAGATCAATGATAAATCAGAAGAGGACAATCATAACCTTCGTTGATTTAAAAAAGGCATATGCTTCCTATATATCGTGGAGTGCTCAGGAACGTTCTGCACGAGTTTGGAGTGGATGACAAATCTCTGGCCATAATTCGGCAATCTCTTACAAACACCTTTTCTCAAGTCCAATTTATGGGCGAACTCTCAAATGCATTTCAGATAAAAACGGGTTTGAGGCAAGGAGACAGCCTTTCTCCACTACTCTTTAATTGCATTTTAGAAAAAGTTATTAGGGAATGGAGGATGCGAATGACTGAAAATGGAATGAAGAATGGGGTAAAGATAGGTGGTGGAAAAAATGCGATGATGTTGGATTGCCTTGCCTTCGCAGACGATGTCGTTCTTATTACAGACAACCGTCAAACAGCCAAGAAACAAGTCGAAGAACTACAGAATGTTGCAGTCAAAACAGGGTTAAGAATCTCCTTCGAAAAAATAGTATTCATGGTTTCTATAAAAAAAGGCGACACGGACAGACTTGTTACATTGTATGGAGATATCCAGAGTGTGCAAAAATTTAAATACCTGGGGAAATACTCACCCCCAATGGAGATGAAAAGGAGGAATTAAAGGAGAGGGTGAGAAGAATGGAGTTGGCATTCAGACTATGTCATGACACCTATAAGTTCAAGTCTCTCTCAATTCAGGCCAAGTTAAAACATTACTGCACAGTGGTTAGAACAGAGTGCCTTTATGGAGCAGAAACCTTGACGAGGATGGCTGACACACTCCTTGAAAAAAGAGAAAGAAGATCCTTGCGAAAAATCTTAGGTCCTAGAAAGTCGACGAGTGACCCAAACACATGTCGGTTAAGATCGAATTTGGAGTTCTACAAGACAGTAGAAAGAATCACGACTGTGATGAGAAAAAGGAGACTGGTGTTTTATGGACATATCAAAAGAATGAACCCTAAGAGATTGGCCAACAGGATACTTCTTCTGCAGGAAAGATGGAAAAAGACAACGGGGATGGCTTACACAGGTACACAATGACTTGGCAGAAATAGGTATCAAGGAGGAGGATATAAAAGAAAGGACATCATTTAGGAAGAAGGTTGCGGGATTGAGGGATGCGTCTGAAGAGCAACATGCGAGCCACGGAACATCTCGGTGGAAGAACGAGCAAGAAGTAGTCAAAGACTCAAGAATCTTTGGGGAGAATGTAAAGAGAAGGGTATCAGTCTGCGTGACAGGAGGAAGATTGTGTAATCGTGGCCCAGAGGTGGAAGTATCGATAAATAATAATAATAATAATGCAATTCCCCAACCTGAATGTGACTGACGGTAAGCAAGCGGGCTTACCATTACAATGAAAATTCCCTAACGCAGTCTTCATATGAGAACAGACGTTTGGTGATTTCTCCGTCGCGTTTCTAGGGTAACGTTAATAGCTATGCAATTTAATACAGTCTTCCTCACAACGTGTACTCTACCTAACCTACAATTCTATATACAATGTAGAATTCCGAAGCGAAGCACAGGTAAATCAGCTAGTTATAAATTCATTTGAAACTACTAGCTCAGTGCTCAATAAAATAAAATAAATACATGCGTGAACACGAACAGTTTTAATAGAGGAAAAGCTAGATGACACATTGTTGCGAATCTTGAACGGTCACCGATAAACTTACTCACAAAATTAACACAAGAAGTAGGGGTTTCGGTTTCTTTTGCACCTAGAGCTACACAGCTGTTACACATCAGACCGTAAATATTTATACGGTCCCATTGTTTAAAATCTGCTGATCCAGCCACAAGAGTGAGGCATTGTGAGTGAAATCTTGTATCCATGAATGATCGCTTATACTACCCACAGCATGTGTTCTTTTCGGATGAGGACTAGTTTCATCTTAATGGTCGTGTGAACAGTCATAACTATCGCTATTGGTGTGCAGAACATCCTAATGGTGTTTATGTATTCCCTCATTATGGAGGATGACACTCCCAGCATCTTTTATAAGGTAAGGTTTCACACAAGATCGTATACACCAGAAGTGTTCACGCTGGGCATTTCGTCTCGCGGGCGTCCAACAATGTAAGCGGGCGGGCAGGCGATGAGCATATGCTGTTCAAACACAATCATGTGGTTACGTCACAAGCCGTAAAGTTTGGATGAAGTTCTCCCAAACACTCCCGATCACTGTGGCGGTACACGAGTTTGAAATGGAGGTAGAAAAATAATGAAAGAAAGAGGGCAGAAATCCATGTAATTTTCAATTTACATTGTAAGAAATAAGTTATTTATGTTAATTGCAGTTTACTTATTTTGACCGGATGCAATAACGAGGTTTACGACCTCAAATATTTCTGTAATGTACGTAATAAATTACAATTTTCACTATTAGATTTAAGAGGTACTTTTTAAGCATTTCTAATATAATACAGAGTTAAGGTGAATAAGCTGTGGCTTGTGGTTGCTTGGGTTCAAATTATCATCAATTTTGTAGGTACATTTACAGTGTAGTTTTACGTTTATATTGGATAATAAATATCTATGTCACCACTCGATATGAAACTTCCTCGCCATTTAGAGGCTAGTTATTATCATCGGATGCCTGGTAAGTTTTAAATACTATTTTCTAATTCCGTGGATAGGGACATTCAAGCGACACAACAACACTGTGCAAAATCAAGCAGTAAATTTGTTGAATTATGTAAGTATATTACTTTTGCTGTATGAATACCAGGAATTTTACTTCTTAAGAAATTGAAATACTGTCATTCCCATCCAAGGAATTATGAATTGTAACTTGTGCGCTTAAACCACATACCTTTTTAAAATGTAAAACAGAAATGATAACCTGTTAGTTTTCTTTAAATGCATGAATATCAGAAAATAAAACAGGCTGTTTACACCGAGAACAGTATAAATCAAACAGGAATATCTTGAAAAGGTCGGTTTTCTTGCGATTATAGCTTTCTTCTTACATACTGTACCCCATTCAGGATTTCGCTGAGCAGTGGAGGAGAGCTTGATAATGACAACCGAACGTCACCGTTCCCTTCCTGCAAAGTCCAGTCGCTCTCTCGCTTCGCAGTGACGTATGCTTATTATGTAAGCTGCCCGCATTTACGTCACTCCAGCCCGGTCACACTGGGCTAGCCTCAATGGACGTCCGGCTGAGTACCTCTGGTATACACGCTTAAAGCAGGGGGGCCGCGCGCGACGTAAGTCGGGCTAAGGCAGCTGCTGTAACGCAGAATACAAACACCGTACGCTAGGTCCGGGGTTATAAGAGACGCGCTGTATACCTGGAACGATGATTATTTCCACAAAGGTCCTTTATTCTCCGATATGAAAACTGAAGAATATATTGAGTAGTGTGCTCCTACTTCACGCAGAATCCTCCAGTGTTTAGACAAATATGGCATACAGTTCACATAAATTAGCTCGCAGACAATAGAATAATGACAAGGAATATAACTTCGCAAATGCTTATAAAAGACGATGTATTATATGACTTCAAACCGGTGAACGTTTCCTGTTAAAAAATCGAAAATACAACAACGATTAATAGAAACCAGAAGAACACATAATAAACATTAGAAGGAAATGGGCAGGAATGAAAGGAACTACCAAGGAATAGAAGAAATGTGAAGCCTCCTTAATATAATTTAATTAAGAAGGAAATCGTACATAGTGAAGAAAAGATAAGAAAATGTCACGATAAACGATGATAATGCTAAAACTCAGTGTAATGATATACAACAATTAAAAATTAAAATAATTACCGAACGAGTTGGTTACGTAGTTCCGGTACTTAGCTGTGAGCTTAAGTTCAGCAGATAGTGGGTTTGTATTCTACCATCGGTAGACCTGAAGGTAGTGTTCCATTTCCACAACGGATATGTACCCTAATTAAGGCCAGAGATGCTGCTTTCCCATCCTTGCGTTGCCGAAATTGTTCCATGTGTCGGTGCGACGTTAAATAATAATTTTAAAAATATATACTACATGCATTGGCTGCTTCAATAAAACTACTAGTATTGTAATACTGGTACTAATTGTAAGAGAGAATAGCGTATTTTCATTGAAGCTGCAAACTCCACTAGTCCAACTGCATATCACGCCATACGCCAAACTACTCTCTGTGGCTGCGAGCGGTAGAGTAACATTCACGATATCCATCCCTGTCGTAAGAGGTGACTAAAATGTGGACCAGGGAGCGTGAGTTGGTGACCACGGTATACCTAGCTGAGTTTGGCATTGCTTCCGTCTACTTGAGTCAGGCTCCTCTCTTTCGTCTTTCATATCCGACATCCCATGGTCAACTCTTGTCCTTTTCTAATCCCGACGGTATTAGGCTTTCGAGACCTAGGGAGATTTTCATTTTTACGCCCTTCGTGGCTTTCCCCCCTTTTTTGGCCGATACCTTCATTTTAAGTTTCGGATCTCTTCCATTTTGTTTTTGATTAGTGTAAATAGAAGATGGTTGCGTAGTTGAACTTCCCTTCAAACACTAATAACCGCCACCACATACGGCAAAAGTCACCCGATAAAGTCAGAACTGTTCAGCAGATAATCTCGACATACAGTCTTAAATTTTACTGTCATTGTCTCAGAGTTCGTAACATCAGCCTGGAGGAATGGTTGATGGGAATAGAGAGATTAGGGAGCAAGGAAACCAAATATGAGAATTCTGGAGGGAGATTTTCATTTGGAGTTGTTTAAATATGCCGACCTCAACAAATTTCATATATATATTTATGTCATATGCACAGTTTCGGTCAAGTAAAAACTCTGTTGAGTGGGGGTTACGTTAGTAATGTAGACAAATTAAACGGAGTTCAATTACGTCAAGAATGAAAAGAAAAGCCTTTAAATAATTAAATATTTGTTTATGGAGATTGTGATTCCGGTTATTTTCTGCTAGCGAATACACACATACTGCGCATTTAGACCTTCAAGAAGTGGATCGTAAACGTCCAACCATAAAGAACATTCTAATTTTTTTGTGCATTGTACATTTGAACACTTTACAAGTGGATTCTTAAATCGCCACTCTGGTTTCTTACTATATTTTTTTCATTTTCACATTCTTCAAGTATATATCATTATTTTAGCACATCTTAGAATTGTTTTTATTTGTTACGAACTTATTAGCATATTTTTGTTTTTCCTTCTTCTCTTCCCGAATTTCTCTTCATCCTCTCGCCGTGTCGCTTTTTACGTTGTTCAGTCCTTGTTGTATATAATAGGGTGTGCTTTACCGAAAATTTGTGCATTTGAGTTAAGGCTCTGAATTTTGTTCTACCTCTAATGGCTTCTTCATTAATGCCAATTTCGTTTAGATCTTCATTCATATTTTTTTTTTTGATAAAGCTAAGTTTATACTTTTCTTTGTGAGGCTGTTTTATCCATTCCATATAAGTGGCCATAAAATTGTAACTACTGTTTCCTGATGGTATCTGTGATTTTTTCTGAAACTTGATAGAATTCACGTGATTTCCTTTTCATCCAAATTCAATTTTCGCATTTTAGACGTAAGATTTTTCTGAGGATTTTCCTTTCTTGTTTTCTTCTTCTTCTTGTCCTTCTTCTTCATCTTTTTACCCTCGAGGGTCGGTTCTTCCCTCAGACTTAGCGAGGAATCCCACCTCTACCGCCTCAAGGGCAGTGTCCAAGAGCTTCAGACTCTGGGTCGGGGAATGAAATTGGGGAGGATGACCAGTACCTCGCCAAGGCGGCCTCACCTACTATGCTGAGCAGGGGCCTTGCGGGGGGATGGAAAGATTGGAAGGGATAGACAAGGAAGAGGGAAGGAAACGGCCGTGGCCTTAAGTTAGGTACCATCCTGGCATTTGCCTGGAGGAGAAGTGGGAAACAACGGAAAACCATCTCGAGGATGGCTGACGTGGGAATCGAACCCACCTCTACTCATTTGACCTACTGAGGCTGAGTAGACCCCGTTCCAGCCCTCGTACCACTTTTCAAATTTCGTGGCAGAGCCGGGAATCGAACCCGGGCTTCCGGGGCTGACAGCTAATCACACTAACTACTACACCACAGAGGCGGTCTTTCTTATTTCTTGATCATCTTTATTCAAGATCTGCCAACAATTACAAGAGTTTAAGATGCATAAAATGCTTCTATATTTCACTACTGTGTTATAATGTCGAAATTTTTTTCTTTTCTGATACAGTTCATTTATTGTATCTATTCCAAGTAATTTTATGTGCTCTTTGAAGTTTTGCAGTTATTTGTCAGCTTGCTGATTTAACCCCGCTGGTTGAATAATTTTACCTAGATACTTCAACATGTCTACTTGAGAGCGATATTTCTATATCTGATTATTAGCTGTTGACTGTTGAAACCTGATCTAGTCCCTTCCGTATACGTTTCCTTTTCATTAAAAATTTGCAGTCTGGTTCCAAGGAGATTTTCTACAGCCTGAATTGCTTCCTATCTATTGTTGGATAGGATAGTAATGTCATCTGTATTTTTATAATGTATTTTTGTCAATTTTAAATATTAATCAGCCAATGATAGTTCAAAAGAACTTAAACTTGTCCTGAAATAACTGTGAAATAAATGTAAAGTCGTTTAAAAAACGTGTATTCAATAGGTGTAACATTTATAGTACACTGCCAGAAGGCTTTATTTTTAACACTTGACCGATGCGTTCGCCTCTCCGCCATCAAGCGTACGTGCAGCGCGCCCTCTAGGACTCCCTACTTCATATGCTGTGTATACAATACAACCTAACCTTATAACAGAAGCTGAAGTGTCGTCATTCTTGGGTTATACGGGAACTGTACCTGGAAAGCATATTTTGACTGACGCGAGTGAGTTTTCCACTGTAATGTTTTTGATCTCATTCGTAATGTTTTCTTTTAGTTCCTCCGTTGTATGAGGAATTTTCTGATAAACCTTTCTTTCATTCTGCCCTACAAGTAAAAATCACACACTGTTAGATCACTCCGTCTGAAGGCAATTCCGAGACTGAAGGAAGGGGTTCTCCCGCTGTATGCGCAGTGGCTGAATCTTGTTGAAACCATCCAAGCGAATTTTTCTTCCGTCAAAACGCAATCTCGGTACCTATTTTCATTTACCGTCGTCTCGTAAAAGGCTCAATTATTTTTCTTGCATTAACAACACAGCAAACACCAATATTCTGTTCTAATGAGGAATTTCATGCAAAATATGAGGATGTTCTACAACAGTGAGTGTCATGACTGTTCAGTGTTCACACGGCTAGTAAGATGAAACCAGGCCTCACATGGAAAAAAGACGAGCTCTGGGTCAATTAAACCATCATGGACCGATGAAAGATACCACTCAAAAAATCGCACACTTGCTGCTGGATCATCATGTTTTAAACAAGGGGCTTGCTTTTTAGCAGCTTTGTTGCTTTGTATGCACAAAAATCGGAAATGCTAAATTTTGGGAGAGATGTGTTCGGCGATTTTTCAAGATTTGTAGAAATTTCGTGTAGCGTCACCCCTCTTAAGACTGTTCGTGCGCTTATGCTCCTTCTTTTCCACTGTTCCAGTATTGTAAAATTTATTTACAAGCGCTGTGGCACTCCACCAGGATCATTGTAAGTAGCTAGGATAGTGATTCCCAAACTTTTCCAGCTGACGCCCCCTTTTCAGATACGGGTGGTCATCGCGCCCCCCCCCCTCCCCCGTCATTTCTATAACATCTCCGATAAACTGACCTGGAGGATATAGACCTAACCTAATGACACTACATAATGAATTAATCCATTATTCAATTATTTACGAAAAAATAATATGAAATACGCGCTTTATATCTATGTCATACTAACTTCATTTTAGCACAATACAAAGAACACACTTTTAAAATAAATCCTTAAATTAGTCAACAAATGTCAGTGAGAGGGTTGACACTGGTTTCTCTTGGTAAGATTCGGTATGTTTGATTTGCTATTTGACAGAGCACGGCGGAGATCACTTGCAACATCAATCCGACAGCGCTGCTTTGTTTTTATGACACTCAGCGTTGAAAATATTGACTCGCATAAATATGTCGTTGAAAATGGGAAAATGACACGCAATGCTTTTTGGCTACTTCAGGATACACTGCAAGACAGTTTACTCAAACGTCGCCCAGTCCTAATATTTTGTAATCATCTTTTAGCTTTGAATCACACTTCAAATCTATGGGTCCTTCTTTAAGTTGTGCTGGCAATGCTTCAATGTCAATGGCAAACGGATTTTTTGTTAACATCCAGGACCATTCATCTGACGAGATATCAGAAAAGTAGAAATTGAATTTTTGTGCCAGGGAATCCAAATGTGACTGAATTTGCACCTTAAGTTTATTACGATCACGTTCATTTTCCGGCAAAATTTCATTAATGCGGTGAAAGGATGAGAAGTTGTTCAACTGAAGCCGGCGTTTCCGTAACCGTATTTTTTCTAGGAAAGCTCTGATGGCATCATAAGCAAGCATAATATTGGAGTTTTTGCCTTGAAGCTTTAAGTTCAAACTGTTCAAAGCTTCAAAAAATCGCAAAGATATGCCAATGAGACGATAAAATTGGCATCAGTAAACACTTCATACAGATCGTTCTTACCTTCATCATGAAGAAAAATTTCAACTTCAGACTTTAATTCACACAGCCGAGCCAACATGTTCCCTTTTGATGCCCAGCGAACCTGTGTGTGGAAAAGGAGAGTTTTGTGATCGGCTTGAACGTCAACACAAAGGGCTTAAAACAATCTTGTCTGTAAATAACTTGTCTTCACAGAGTTCACAATTCTTATAGCGACTTTTAGAGAGTTATTAAAATCTTGGGGCAAGGTTTTTGCCGCCAAAGCCTGCCTGTGAATTATACAGTGGGTTACCATGATATTTGGGTTTTTATCATTGGTCAATTTGAGAAACCCAGAAAGTGACCCAATCATAGCAGGTGCACCATCCGTACATATAACCACTACAAAAACTACCGATGGAAGAAAACATATCACAAGCTTTTGAAGTTGTTTTCAAACATTGGTAGAAGAACATTTCTTCTCTTAAAATTCCATTGTCGATAAATCGACAGTATACAATCAGTTGACAATGGGCTACATCGGTTGTTTCTTCACACTGAATTGAATACACTGGAGATGCTTTCACCTCCAAAATTTGCATTTCAATGTCTTCTGACAGTTCTTGAAGTCTGCACTTCACTGTGTTATCAAAAAGAGAAATTTTAGACCATTTCTGCCGACTCCCTTCATCCAAAACTATATTTACGGATAATAACATGCATGGCTTTACTAATGTTTCCCCAACTGTATGTGCTTTGTTGTCTTTGGCAATCAGAAGATCTAGTTCATATGATGCTTCCACTGCTTTCTCATTTTCTTGGTTAAAAGTACCCGATGAATCTAATTTCATACATTTTAGTGAGTTGAGTTTAGTTGCAAAAAATTATGTGGGGTCTTTTAAGGCTGAATGCTTCGTGTTTAAATATCTCTCCAAACGCACAGGCCTCATCGCATCGTTACTCAGATCACAGTGACATATTACGCATTGAGGCTGTTGTATTCCGTTCGGTTCAACGACTGTGAAGCCATATTTAATGTAGTCATTATTGTACAGTCTCTTCTTGGACATCGCTATCAATTTTTAGAAAAGTCACAATATTAAATAACACAATTCACACAGTCGCACTGTCGCACTGTTACAGCGAAGCATACACAACACTCATAATAAACAACTTGACAGACACGTCCACTGCGAAAGTATATGAGGCACAGAATCAAAAGTCGAAGGGCTTGGCCACTGATGGTCTATCGGCGATGTGTTGCCATGGCCATTACTGCGCCATCTCTCATGAGACAGTTGTACTATGTAATTCTCGCCAATTTGACTGCAAGGGAAAGATAAGAATGTGTAGGGGAGGGAACAGAGCATTCAAGGACGAGCTACCCACAAAACGAGTTTATATGCCGCAGAGTGAGAGGGAAGGATGAACTTCCACTTCATTTGTTGCTTCTGAAACTCCGATATTCTTTGTTCTTCAGAGTTAATGTCGACTCTCGACTGTAGTAACTCATTTCCAGTTAAGATCCTTGGTGAGAAAATGTCACTGTTTCATTAATTGCTGTGGTTAAACATTAATTAGTTGTAGCCCAAAATACCAGTAGGCCTGCATAGTATTTCACGTTAGCCTAACATGTTATATTAAATACATTTATTATAATTTAGCCTACTATTATTAGCTTATCTCCTATTGTTCTCGCCACTAGATCAATTTGATATAATACCGACATTTATACAAGTACCTCCTTCATATAATATACGAAACCTTGTACAGTATGTAACAATAATACTGGAAAATGAAAGCAACTACTAAATCGTTGATGAGTAGAAACACGTCGCGTATGGTTATTTATTTATTTATCGTATGATGAATCTATGTACACACATGCATATAGTTCAGGATAAATGTGTGTAGTCACAAGTCAGTACAATACTATAACTCTATAGGTGGGCCGGCGTAAGGTTGCACATGACAGCTACGCAAAATGTTGGTCACACTGCAGTGGCGCACGAAGCGATGTTGCCGCCATAGCAACAGCTGATTGCACGACACGTAAGATTTTAGAAACAAGAGAGAAATGTTCTTAATGCCATCGCGACGATACACGATACAAATGAAATCGGCCGACAACAATCGCACTTTCAAGACACCGATTAAGTTTACAATGAAATATATCACACAAAATGATACGAGATAAATCTACTACGAAGTTCTTATTATCCCAATGTTAGAGAATGCGTAAGAAATCGGCAGACAAGAAACTCACTTTAAATACACCAATAAATGTTACGATAATATACACCGGTGCTAACACAAAAGATTTCGAGTAAAATCTATTAAATTTACGAAGATTCAGAAAAGTTATTCTTCTTACCTTGTTTACATTGGTAGAGGTTCTATACCCTCCAGATCACTGCCATCACTACCGTCGCCTTCGTTGTTGTTGCTGTTGTTGTTGTTGTTGTTGTTGTCGTCATCATCATTGTCGTCGTCGTCGTCGTCGTCATCGTCCAGGCAGATCATCAACTCCCGACAGTCACTGATGATGCCATCTATGGCCATCGCCGAGTTAATTAATGTTGCGACATGGCCAACTTTCTTCCTCCAAGAAGCCGCATCCACTAGAGCAATACCCTCTCGGAACAGTCTTTCCACTTCAGTAATTGTGAAGGATTTGTTATTTGTGCGAACGTAGCGTTTCACATCACTCCATACCAATTCAATAGGGTTGAAGTGACAGTGGTACGGCGGCAACCTAACAACCTCGTGTCCTTGTTCCTTCGCTACCTCATCAACTACGTACGTCGGTGAAACCGGTTTGTTTTGTTTCACCAGTGCATATAAGGCTAATTTAGTCATACCCATATGCGCTGGGATATTTCTTGCCTGCAGCCATTCCACTAACAATTCTTTACGGGCGTTCGAAGTAGGGGTCTTGTCCATTATTACCGAGTGGTAAGGTGCATTGTCCATAACAATTACGGAAGGGCCTTTGAGCTGTTGCAGGAGCTTCTTAAACCAATCTAAAAAGCGAACATGGTCCATATCTTCGTGATAATCACCGGTTTTTTTCGATCGGAACATTAGAAGACCACCTTCCACAAAACCACTGGATGAACCCGCGTGCGCTATTATTAATCTGGCGCCCTTCCCAGTCGGTTGATTACCGGAGCTTTTAGGACTGTCATCAGTCCAAGATTTATCAATGCACTCCCCAGCATTCACCCACGTCTCATCCAACCATATTACCTCGTGGAGATCCTTACCGACAAGTTTATTTAAAAAATACTCCTAGCCATCACGATGTGCGACTTTTCAAGCAACAGTTTTCTTCCGTTCAGTTTTTTGTATCTGAAACCTAAGGCTCGCAATACCGATTTTAAGGAAGTTTTACCCCCGGAGAAAAGATTTTTCTGTTTAAGGGAGACTAGTAATTTTGCCACCACAGGATATTCCTTCCTGCTGTAATAATCGTACACGTGTCTACGTATTGCATCAGCCTGGAAAGAATCAATTCCTGTAACAGGAGATGGCTTAAATCGTTTCTTTCCTGGCGTGCTAAGAAACAAGTCCCCACTCTCAGCCTTGTTTCCGCCACTGCTAGGTTCCCCAGTCCATTTTTCCTTCAGTTCCTGGAGGAGAACACCTTTCTGAACCACAGTGCGCTTTGAAAGCCCTAATGTTTGACTTGTTCGTTCCACGACTTGATCTGCAGGAACAGAGGGACGACCATGCAAACGTACGAATTCCCTCTCCCTCTCGTAAAACTCGCGAGTTCTCCGCACTAATTCACATGTCTGACTATTAAGGGGCACTCCTCGGCGCAAAGGATTATCACTTCGCGATTCATCATATTGTCGTTTCCGTGACATCGCACTGCACTAGTTACAAAAAATAATCACAGTTATCTCACAAAAAAACACCACTTTCATCAACGCGCGAACCACACCTGACCACGTGCTAGCAACGACAGACAAGCGGCAACACTTCAATACGGAAGTCAAGGTAGTTATAGATGGCACCACTATACTAGCCATATTGCCAACAACGACCAAATGAAAATAGTTCATCTTTATTTTGCAGCTCGCTTAAACATTACAATTTTTTAAAAATGCTCATGTTTTTGTAAGTATATAAAAGGTTATACGCACTCTACAGAATTAAATACGAACTAATATGTATAAAATCGATTAACTGTATCTGACATAAAAAGTAATGGATTGGTCATTCTGATTGACGGGTGACGTTCTTCAATTATTTTTTGTAGTAATGCCAACATGAACTATAACTGTCAAGTGCAACCTTGTAGCGGCCCACCTATAGGTCTAGCATTTTGACCCAATCAACTGCTTCATCCGATGTGCGGTGAATGTCCATTAGCGTTCCTTTGAAAGCTCGAATTGGGCAGTCCGCAACAATGTGGTGGATTGACTGAGAAGAGACACCACAATCACAATCTGCAGACCTAGTCCAACCCCATTTACACAACAGATAACCACATCTGCCTTGTCCTGTTCTTATTCGACTGATGATTCTCCACTGTCGTTTTGGAAGATCAAATCCTTGTAGTCGTTTGGAAGGATTCTCAACTAGATGTTTGTTCACTACTGAAGACTGATCCCACTGGGCTTTCCATAAACTGTTAAAATGAAAAGATCTTCGGTCAAGATCCATTGCTGTACGCCAGGGTGGTTTCCTTGATTTTAATCGTTGATGATCAGTGTGCGTAATATCTTGATGGATGGGTAGTTGGGGGTTCTGCTGAATGTTCTTCCAAACCTTTAGGAGAGCTTCTGATCGTCTTAGGGCTGGAGGTGGAATATTGCTGAGAACAGGAAGCCATAGTTTGTTCGTGCTCCGAATGCAACCCGTGATTATGCGCATTGCCTGATTGAGTTGTACATCGATCTTCTTTGTGTGAACACTATTGATCCAAGAGGGGCAGCAGTTTTCAGCAACAAAATATGATAAGGCTAATGCTGTTGATCATAGAACATGAGTATTGGCTCCCAATGATGTACCTGCAAGTTTCTGAAGAATATTATTTCTACTTTTTTAATTTAGCAGTTACATTTGAGAAATGTTGCTTGAAAGTCAAAGTTCTATCAAGTGCTATTACCAAGTATTTTGGTGTACTGCAGAACGGCAATACTTGACCTCGGAATTTTATTGTTGGTTTGTAATTAGACTGTCTGTTGCGTGAGTGGAATGTAGATATAACTTTGTTTTGAGGTGGAGGCACCATTTCTTGAAGTATACATCCAAGGCTTCCAGATCAGTGGCTAAAGTAGTTTCAGCATCATAAAAGTTGGAGCACTGAGTTACCAAACAAATCTCATCAGCATAAATGAAATTTTTTTTTTGATGATGTGTCTGGATCCAAAAAGGCAGCCACGCTTACTGATTTCCTCTCATATCCATTTTCGATATAGGTGGTGAGAGACAGTACTTGATCATTACAACTTCTTCCAGATCTAAATCCTGCTTGCTCTATAGGAATGTAGCTGTTGGTTGTTTCATAAATTCTATTGTAGATCAGTCGCTCAAGGAGTTTATATATAACACTTAGAAGTGCTATTGGACGGTAGCTTTCCACTTTAGATGGATCTTTGTTTGGTTTCAGTATGGCTATTATCTTTGTTTTCATCATCAGAGGTGGGATGATTCCAGTTTGCAGAATATTAGTGAAGAAGTTGGTTAACTATTTTATTGTGGTCCGCAATGAACCAAAAATTCAGGATAAATTCCATCAAATCCTGCAGCTTTTCCAAGTTTCATACTTTTTATTGCGGCTTTAGTTTCCCCTTATTTGAATGGAGTAGAGAATTCAGAAAACTGCGGTGCTGCTCTTTTCTTGATGTTCAACTTTAATTTGATATCCTTTTAGGTTCGCTTGTCTTTTGTGTTTTTGGAAACTGATATTAGATGATTAGCAAAATCATTAAGATTGATGACTGTTTTTAATCTCTTAGTTGCAGTGTTTGAAGAATCCAATTTCCTAATTATAGACCAGGCCTTTCTGCTAGAATGGGTGTAATCTAGGGATTCCACTGTTTCATGGCAGATCCTTCTTCAACTCTCATCCAAGTACTGGAGGAGACCAGCTGCATTGTCGGAATTAGGATGTTCTTCATATTCTCGTAGTAATTCCTCACTCTCTGAACTCCAGCCAGGGAGTTACGATATCCTCTAGGGATGCATCGTCTCGCTGCACCTTTTGTAACAACTACAAATCTGCCGTAGTTGTTGTATGTTGGTTTGATCCATCTTATATTGGAGTCTGTTTGCTTTGCAAATTCAGTCCAGTTGGCTTTCTTGAAGTTCCACCTCGGTTTAGGATGTTATCGAACAACAGGTAAAGACATCCCAACCTCCAAGAGAATAGGCCTGTGTTGACTATGTGGGAAATCATTGAGCACTGTACGTCGAACTTGATTGTGTGAATTATGAAGCCGATTTGTGAAACAAAGATCTGGGGTGTAGCCTCGAGACCAGCAATCTGATTAAAAGGTAAGCAGGTCCTTAGCATCAAAAATCACATTCAAATTTTCGGTTTCTATCCAGTCCACAAGAACTTCACCATTAGAGTCATCCTTGTTATATCCCCAAAGATGATGATGACTGTTGAAATTGCCGAGATGTATAGTAGGTTACTGCAGAGAAGGTATAGGAGGATTAGGCCAAGTAGTATCTGATGGCTTGTACACATTAACTATTGTCAAGTTTTCAATGTTAACTGTAGTAGTAAAAATGTCATTTTCAGAGTTTACTGATACTAATTGGTAATTTGTTATATCATTCCTGACATAAGTTGCAAGGCCATAATTTTGATGATAGTTAGATGCTACCAATTTAAAGCCTGGAATTTTCTCCCTACTCTGTAACTGTAGTTCATTTGCTGTGTGTGTTTCTTGAAGCACGATGTCATCAACTGTATATTTCGGTGCAATCCTGGAAAGATACTCACATTTCGCTCGACTAATCCCTTCGATATTCAATTGACAAATGCGCAGCGATGGTCCATAGTTTACTTTCACGCAAATAGGTCCACAAAATGTACAATTAAACTTTCGTTGACTGGTCTTGTTCCCGCACCTGCTCTCAGGCTTCATTTCGCTCCTCACAACACAGTAAATTCCTTATTTCACCTCCAACCTTGCGGCTACGCAGAGGTTTGTGCCGACATTTGGCCATTACCAGTGGTTTTGAACGACTGACTTGGCGCGACAATCACTTGGATAGATTCGAAAAATGTTTATTACACAATATTTTAATTTTCGAGTTAAAAAAATTAATTCAGAAATCACTTCAACGCACCCCACCCCTGACAAAGCCCCACGGCCCCCTAAGGGGAGCGCCCCTCAGGTTGGGAAGGCCTGATCTAGGAGTTAATATAAGGACAGATCTTCATTGGGGTAATGACATAAATGGGATTGTAAATAAATGGTACAGATCTCTGCACATGGTTATGAGGGTGTTTAGGGGTTGTAGTAAGGATGTAACGGAGAGGGCATATACGTCTCTGGTAAGACCCCAACTACAGTATGTTTCCAGTGTATGGGACCCTCACCAGGATTACTTCATTCAAGAACTGGAAAAAATCCAAAGAAAAGCAGCTCGATTTGTTCTGGGTGATTTCCGACAAAAGAGTAGCGTTACAAAAATGTTACGAAGTTTGGGCTGGGAGGAACTGAGAGAAAGAAGACGAGCTGCTCGACTAAGTGGTATGTTCCGAGCTGTCACCGGAGAGATGGCGTGGGAGGACACCAGTAGACGAATAAGTTTGAGTGGCATCTATAAAAGTAGGAAAGATCACAATATGAAGATAAAGTTGAAATTCAAGAGGACAAATTGTGGCAAATATTCATTTATAGGAAGGGGAGTTAGGGATTGGAATAACTTAGCAACGAAGACGTTCAATAAATTTCCAGTTTCTTTGAAATAGTTTAAGAAAAGGCTAGGAAAACAACTGATAGGGAATCTGGCACCTGCGCGACTGCCCTAAAAGCAGATCAGTATTGATTGATTGAAATTCCGAACAAATCCAACACGCACCCGACGAGCTGATTCGTACTTATAATACACTTTGCACACGAAGATACGCTGTTGTAATGAAAGCGCCTTTACAATTGAATAATCCATTGAGATTATTGATTGGCGATTGGCGATTGAATATCGCCATTGCAGGCTACAGACCGGCTTTCAAGGACAGAACCGGTGCTATCACGCGCCGAGCAGCGCAGAACGAAAATGGCCTGTTATCGGTCAAGAGTTGAAAATAAAGCCCTTTAATTGTTTTTATTTTATTTTCAGATTTAAAACATTCTTTCTCTATTTTATATAGAACTTTTCTTTAAAGGTATAATGCATATCAATTTTAGAACATGAATTAATCCACTATTATAGAATTAAGACCGCTGTACTGACATAGGAGTAAATTACTAGCTAACTTCATAAATGAAGTGACTGGTAACAATATGATAATTGAAATTTTGTCGTTTGTCTACAAAAAATTACGGCATCCAGTTGCAGGTGTTTGTCATATTTGTTTGTCATATTAAATTACTATACATTTAAAATATGTATTCATTATTCCTAATCCAGTTTGGGCGTTGAAGGTGCGCTGAAGTTGGTGGAGGGTATCTATTTCACTGCTACCCTTCGGGAGTTGGACTTGAGTTGGAACAATCTTGAAGATGAAGGCATAGCTGCACTTGCTCCAGGCATTACAGACAATTGCACCATTACCCATTTGAACCTGAGTCATAATAGCCTGGGAAACGCCGCTGGCATTGTTCTGGGTACAGCCTTGGAGGAGAACTATGCCATTCAGCATCTGGACCTTTCTTGGAACAACCTCTACTTCAAGGACAGTATGTACATTTCTCAAATTAATTTAAATATTTGTCTACTAGCTTTACGTTATATAAAATGTGCCATAACCCTCCCTGTACGTAATAGCACAATGTCAAAAACGGCAACTGGTGACGAGCTCTCGTTTGACAATAACCTTGGTCACATAGCTCTTCGCGTTCAGACCTCTGACTATGCCAACTATTAGATGCTAGTGCTGTCTCGTGTCACAGTTTCATTTCTGAAGAGAGGAGGTGGAACACGTTTGTTGTTATTAATCTTATTGTTACATTTATTCGTACTTTTCTTCTTCTTGATTATTATTATTACTTAAATAATTATAAAACGTAATTTCTCAGTATTTGTTTCTGCATTTCAGTTTCACGTGCCACAAAGAGTCTTATGATTGTTTTCTGTTTTACGTTGCACCGACGCAGATGGGTCTTATGGCGACTATGGAATAGAAAAGGGCTAGAAGTGGGGGCGACCATTGGCCTCAATTAAGGTACAGTCCCAACATTGGCCTGGTGAGAAAATGGGAAACCACGGAAAACCTTCTTCAGGGCTGCCGACATTGGGAGTTTCGAACCCACTATCTACCGAATGCAAGCTGATAGACATGTGACTCAAACTGCACAGTCACATGTTCAGTATTATTATTATTATTATTATTATTATTATTATTATTATTATTGAAATGAAATGGCTTATGGCTTTTAGTGCCGGGAGTGCCCAAGGATATGTTCGGCTCGCCAAATGTAGGTCTTTTGATTTGACTCCCGTAGGCGACCCGCGCATTTTGATGAGGATAAAATGATGATGAAGACGGCACATACAACCAGCCCCAGTGCCAGCGGAATTAACCAATTACGGTTAAAATTCCCGACCCTGCCGGGAATCGAACCCGGGACTCCTGTGGCCAAAGGCCAGGACGCTAACCATTTAGCCATGGAGCCGGACTATTATTATTATTATTATTATTATTATTATTATTATTATTATTATGTAATACGTTTTCCCCTCTAAGGAGCACGTAAAACCATTATTTACTACTGGACTTCTTGTTCTTCTTATCTTCCCAAAACTTCCTCAACCTTTCTCTATGGGCTTGTCTTCTTTCTTGTGTCGAAGCATTTTTGAGTTTCAAGTTCCTGCCTGTTGGGTGAACTTATGTGAATTGATTTTCTGTCTGAATGTGGTCCGTATAGTTGCCCGTGGGTCAATATTAATTTCTGAAAGGTCGCTTTGAGTGTCTACCAACCAGCATAATTTGATTTGTAGGGTTCCGTTAATGATGGAAAAGATTTTTGTTTTGCTTAGTTGAGAGTCGTCCATTCGGGCTATGTGTCAGTAAAATTTCATACGCCTCGTCTGTGCAACCGAGCAGAATCCTTGTTATAACTACTGTTCAGTGGGTGGGACAACACAGCATCTTATTTTACTTCATGTCCTCATCTTTTAACACCTCAATAACGCGTAACATTTGAGAGTCACTTTACCCAGCTGGCGGAAGTAATTCAGGTGTGAACACCAAGAAGGAAATGACTCCTCGACCACCGTAAGTTCGCAAGCTGTGCTGAACTCTTAGTCATAGGCATCACATTAAGGGTAATGAACTTCATATTGTTGGTCCATATTGAACTGAGATAACATATAAATAATGCACAGTAGAGTTTTCCACCTATTCAGTACTAAGTTGTATTTACAGTATTTACGTTTCATGGGACTAGTTTCAACCCTACTCGGGGTCATCATCAGTCACATTTAAACATACACAAAATAAATAAACCCGGATGCGCCTGCCCTCCTCCCTGCCCATATTTTCCCTTCCTCTTTCAGTCGCACACTATCAGCTAAACTACACACATCACAGCGCGAGGAAAGTGTCCATTCACTTTGTGTTAATCCTTTCCTTTTTCGCGCACTTTGCTTTTTACTGGCTGTTCTCAATTTTAATAGGTCCTATTTGTTTTCCGCTATGAACTGAAAATTCCTCCCATTGATATCACCACGCGCAGAGTCTACTTTCTTCTCAAAAAGAATTCAAAAACTTCACATTCTGCACAACAATCAACCATGCATCCCATCAACACGGCTTGGTTACTCAATACACCAACTGCCAAATTATCCGCTTAAGCTGATACAGTGTTTAGTCGACTCTTCTCCCAGAGAGTATCAACCACACATTTTGTTACTCATTGTACATAACTGTATATATTTTTATATATGTGTCGGTTTACTTTGTATTCATTCTTATTGCCATAGCACCCGTTCTGTATCACCAGGACCTACTGAATTCCATGAATCGAAACATTTTAACAACACAGAGAACCTTATTTGTACTTTTGTTCCAGAATTCTTAGCATGTATAATGTTCTTTGTATTAATTATTACTCACCTACATCATACGTAATATTTCATTTTCATTTGCAACATTTCAACCACACTTCCTACTATAAAATTATATTTTTCATAAGACTCTTACTGCTAGAAAACATGTTTTAGGATTTTGCATTTATTTTGTGTATGTTTTAATATGGCTGATGATGACCCTGAGTAGGGTTGAAACTAGTCCCATGTAATGTAACTACTGTAAATACAACTTAGTACTGAATAGGTGAAAAACTCTACTGTGCATCATTTATATGTTATAGGCATCACAGCCACGCACTCGGTCTTACTCTTATAAGAATCAGCAGTCTACGTTATAGAAAACGGCCTCAAACTTCACCAGTTGGGAAAGATCTGGTTTACTGTGCTCATTCTAACCTCTTGGATATTTTTGTCTATGTGGTGTGTTAAAGGAAATAATATCGATAAATAAGTATAACACAAGTAAACCAATAGATTAGCATAGTTCTTGCGGCATCAAATGTATGGAACAAAGGGCATGAAAATGAATACTTCATGGGCCTCAGTATCGTATTACCGTCAGGATCGGAAAAGAACAAGAATTGTGCAAGGGAGGTCGGATAGGAAAGATGATACTGAGCCGGAGACAATTAAATAGACGGAAAGCCAGGCTCAGCTATGGGAACCATTGTTAACAAACCATACTTCGATGCTGAGAGTCTCTCGGAATTCATGTTCTACCCATATTTTATGATAGGCAGAGAACACCGTTGGTGTATTCTACCTTACACACTCACAGCGGTGCCACGTATCACTCTAATTGGTTTGGAGGCTGCTAATATATCGTGATGCATTATTATTTGTCGGTTCAAAAGAGCTAAAATTGGTTACGCATACGAGGGCGAATCAAAAAGTAAGTTACACTTCCCAGAAATGGCAATTTATGAAACCACCTGACAACATACAATGTAAGTTCACTTTTGCAGATAGTCCCCAACAGACTCGAAACATTTCTCGGAACGGTCAACCAACTTCCGGATGAGTAGAAATCATCTCTAGCACTATGTAACCACCTGGAGACAGTTGCTTTCACCCCCTCATTGTTTCGGAATCAAAGAATAGCGGTGGGGAAAATTGAGCGCCGGTGTGATTTTTTGCACGATAATGAAACACCGCATACGGCTCGCTAAATGTCCGAACTGCTGCAGCGATTCAAGTGGGAGGTATGGCAATATCCTCCATACAGTCCAGACTTAGCGCCATGCGATTATCTTGTGTTCGGTAAGCTGAAAGAGGATCTCGGTGGACAACGATTGCGAAACAATGAGGAGGTAAAAGCAGCTGTCTCCAGGTGGTTACATAGCGCTGGAGGTGATCCGGAATCGAAAAGTTTGTTGACCGTTCCGAGAAATATTTACAGACTCTTGGGGACTATGTGGAAAAGTGAACTTACATTGTGTATTGCCATAGCCGTGTTGCTTATGTATAAGTGGTTTCATAAATGGCCATAACTTGGAAGTGTAACTTACTTTTTGTTTCGTCCTCGTAAAAGACAAATTTTCCAACAAAGACTCTTATGCATGTTAACGAAAACAAAACGCAAATGAAAAGAATGAAAGCCCAATGTTGTGAACCTGGGCAGTGTAGGTAACTTCGTATCGAGCACAGCGATTGGAGAAGAAAATGTTGCCTTGGTATTCTACCCTTCCAGCCCATAAGTTTATCGTCGGCTATTTATCCTAGGGTCGTATGTGGGAGATCCACGGTGATATTTCGAAATTAAATAAACTTATCTTAAATTAATAAGCAGGAAGAATGAAAAATGTAAAAACAGTAAAAAGATTATGAATGAGATCTTTTTGCAAAATAATGTAATTTAAACTTTGGCAGTCCACCAAAGATTAGAAATAAAGAACAATAAAGAAAATAAAAACATCATTAATCAAAACTCAGATTGCCACCTTAAACCCATTAATAATAATCCATCCGGATATTACAAAATTCGGTTATATCTTCCGGGTATCATTTTCACATTGCACAAATTAATTTTTTTAAAGTCAGTTTATATCTAAAAATTCAATTCCACTCATTAAATCTGTGACATTAAACAACACTTAATCTCAAACTCCTAAGAGAAAATATATATTGAGTGAGTGAAACTTCATTTACATCATTTTAGGACTTATCCTGACGGCTTCGGTATAAAAGAAACTTTACTGACATAAATTCTAACATATAATTTCGTTTTATTTCACTCTTATTTGGTTTCATTTTAAATTACTAACATTATATTCCAGAAATAAAGTTGACTTGTTACATTACATCAGTTAATTAATTACATTTTATTGAATAAAATCAAATAAATCATTAAGTTTATTGAATTTAATAAATAATCAAATTTGTTAAATCATCACCTTTTCCCTGAATCATCCCTACAATTACTACCACGAACCGGACACGAATCGAACAAGTACATCCGATCTAATACTGACATGAGTAAATCCAATTAAAAAATGTCAATCTTACAAACAAACACAACCAGCTGTCTCATTAATATATTCCACCAACATGGAAATTATACCTTAATAAATCACCCTAATAAAAAATTTGTAACGGAAGGCCCTACGAAATATAAACAAATCCCCCAAAACTTATAACTGCACTGGCTTAACTGCGGTGGGAATGGAATACCTGCCTGAAAACATGGCAACCATATGAAATTGAGTCTACAATCAATAAATCACAACAACCACAAAACAGAATTTGCGTTGTCAAAATACACATATAAAAATATAAACCACACATATCAACAAATAAATCCAGGATGAAAACCATCAGTGAAAACCCCAAATCCATTGACCTGGTACAGAATCGAAGAGATGTCTCTGAAGACATCCAATTACAGTATACCTGAAATTCCCTGACTTCTAACCAAAGTGATATTCAGATGACGTTAAATATTTAAATAACCTTGAGCTGTGATTCTACTTAATCAATTGGAATTGTATAAAATAACATCATCATTAAACTTCAATGACCCTATCTCAGCAGGATATATTCTTTCATATTCGAACGCAGCGACGAGGGGACACTTAACTTGAAAATAAACATATCTCTTTCTCCTCCCCCTGACATAATATACATGTCAGCGTTCCACGCTATCTCCATAACAAGGCAAGCTCATTCAGTCTTCTTCCAATTACCTTATAGTCTTGCCTCTCTCGGGCTAATACCATCCACTGGTTCTAATCTCACCAATTTTAGCAAAAATATCCCTCACAATCTTTAATCGGGAATACACAATCTCTTGCCTTCAATTATCAGTTTCATAATATCTCATCTCATATTTATCGCTTATTTTCTTCCTCTCACTAACGTTCTGAATGTTTAAATATCATATCTCAACAAATCACAAAATAAACTCAATAAAGAAAAGTCAAGAATAAAAGAAATCCTTCCAAGAGCCTCTGTTGTTCTGAGGAAACTTATTCTAGAAGCTGGGTGTGGACATTGTGGCTGATGGCCGTACAGGAAGTGAGCTTTATATGTGACAGCCTTTTTCTTCTCGTTCTTTGCCATTATCTCCTGACGTATATTAGGAAGTGGAGTTCCAGAAAAGCAGTGGATTTTATTCAAACTCGTAGGAGTAGACAGTCTATGATAATGTAACAGGTCTTATTGTGCAACGTCCACCTGTTTGGATGGCGAGATTTATACCACACCTGTCATGTATACTCAACAGCAGAATAACACAGCGCGAGGGAATATGTCCACAGTGAACTTGAGTATGCTCATTATTCAGTGCCTATTGGTTTCAGCACCACATTGTTCCTAGAAAACAACTTTTGCTTTATATTGCGGCAGTGCGCCTTAAATATTAGATCGTAATCCAAACTCACACCCAAGTACTTTAGGGTTCCAGAAGTTTCCATCACTACTACTTCTCTGTGAATCTAGTCTGATCTAACAGCACAGAAAACAGAATTGAATCTTGCTAGGATTTGATGTCAATTGATTTTCCCTGTAATAGGTAGTGGATTTATTTCACTGCGTAGTACACCTCTTGCTCACCAATTTAAAACTGGTTAGCTTGTGCAGTAATAACACGGTCATTTGAGTAGATGAAGCTTTTTCCCTCAGGTAGAGGCTGATCGTTGGTGCATATGTTGGAAAGTGATGGTGCACGGACACTTACTCGAGGTAAATCATTTTTGTGCGGTCTCCACCTACTTCTTTTCCCTGATATACAACAATAGTCTTCTATATAGATAGAAGATCCTTACCCAAAGGTAAGTTTGTAGTCTTTCGTGATGCTGCAAATTTCTTGCAGAATAATTTTGTGGTTAACTGTTTTCATACCCAGTGAATCAGTGGTATTTTACATTTATACACTATTTACAATTTCTGTAATGCAAGTTAGTAGTTAAATAAATAACGAAGTTATTATTACCATTGGTGCTTTCACTGCCCGTACTTATAGGCATGATATTGTGTGGGCTTTTGGGCTTATGCCGTGTCAAAAAAATAAGGTGAATTTCTTTACGTTTCTCAGAGAACTTTGCTCATGTACACATGTTATGGAATCCCCTTAGACTGATTCTGATGGTTCGGTCACCTTCCACTTCGAACACTAGCGCTGCGCAACGTCCGGGGAGTCACCTGGTGACGAATGATCGTACCATTTCCACTTCTATTATAACGTCTAATTACAAAAAGTTATTGTTAAAGAAGCCTTCTTCGTGGACAGTCGAGATTTTCTTCTGATGACGCAGAGTACAGTTCTCTGCAAAACGTAAAAAATTTGACACGGCATAAGCCCAAAACCTATACAGTATCATGTCTAACTAAGTTATTAGTAAGAAAGTCCATATAAAAACAGGAATACAATACATGGTGCACACTGACACTAATTATGAAGTGCCCGTAATATTCTTCGGGTATACATCACTCGAGAGAGGCATTATCTTCTACACATGTCAAGCCTTTGACGTGTCTTCCAGTCAAGCCGTGACATTCTAAGAGAGAGCGTCATATGATAGTGCAGATGTTCTACAGCACCCAAGTAAGTCTCAGACTGCATCTTCCATGAAGTTTAATATTCCTTCCCTTTTATTTTTTCTGATACCTTATTGTCGCACATTACATTCCAGGTTTTCCTCTAGCTCAACCATCCCGACCGTATCCGGCTCCTTATTTCCAGATCTGTTATCTGAGATAAGATATATGAACGAACTTGTTTTTGGCATCTCTAGTCCAACCAAGTTTAATCCTGTTTCAGCTAAGCTCAGACTCAAAATTTCTACTAATAATAATACCGCGGTTATACCTTCCCCGGCCAGTTAAACTGCCCGCCTTCTCTAATATCATCTACATAAACAAACTTGAACTGGTGTAGTACAAGTTAGTTTGGTCTTCAACTGTTAGATGTCTCTACCGTCGATTTAATTGCTCCCTTTAGCAGGATGGATTGTAATTATTTCATTAAAGAATGTTTATTCTGGCAGTTGGCACAGCTTAGGTTTTGTGGATTGTTTTGTTTATGTACTGAAGTTGTCAACACTTCACCTGGTGTCTTTTTCAGTTGTCATTAACCTATCAGAAACTTGTAAATATTTTCTCAAGTCAATTAAAATTGGGGATGTGTACAGGAATCCAGCCTATCAGTAAAGAGTTCTGGAAGCTTCCCAGTAAAATTACTATAGAAGCAGGGCGCTTCAGAGCCGTATTGTCCTACTTGCTCCAGTGATTTGAGTCCGGCGTATCCTAAAGGTGCGTTTTCCAAGGTGCGATTGTAGCCGCAACGGCGATTGTAGCCGCACGGCGACAGCAGTCTCTACCTCCGCGCATGCGCAGTTTGAGTTTGGTCTGCGACTCGCGGTGATTGCGGCTTGAGCCGCCACACTGGCACAGTGAGCAGTGCTGGTGGCCGCAGTCGCTGCGACAGTTGATATAAATAGTGTATCTGTTGTGTAGTAGTTAATTATTGACTTTGGGTACGACGTCGAAGCACCAAAAAGTCGAGAGAGAGTTCAGTCACTCGCATGAAACAGCTCTTTGCCACTTAGTTTCCGAGCATAAATGTATGTACGATTTAAAGCACCTGCAGTACTTATCATTACGTGTGCCGTACTACTTTTCATAATATTACGTACTGTTTTATTTCAAGTGACTCACAATTTCTACCCCCATCATCAATTTATATTTCATCTTATACCGATTCAGAGTTCACTTATTCTTTTTCATATGTTTTTCTTGTTTTTTATGTTTTGAACGGCTGACGATGACCTGGACTAGGGTCGAAACCGGTTCCATTTCTAATCACTATTAAATAAGAATATAATCACTACATTCCTTTCTTTTATGTATTGAATAGGTTGAACCTCTTTTTCAATTATTTAATTTTAAACGTTAATACTTTCAATACGGAACAATGAAATTTTTATCTTTAAATAAGTACAAGGGTATGTCTGTACGAGACAATGTTTGGGATGAGATTGGTACAAAAATGACAGTAAATGGTCGTCCTCTTATTATTCTTTCATTAAAATGTCAAGGAAATCCCTGCCACTAACGAAATCGCCCGTGCCCTCGTCCATTTCTGACGCACTGGACTGTACAACTGGTGGCTGGAGTCGTGTCTAAGAAAACACCCCACATGTCCGTCACCTGCGGCTGCTGTCGCCAACGTATATGGTGACCCCAGTCGTGCAGATCCGCCCGCCGTGGCGGCAACAGTCGCACCTTGGCAAACGCACCTTAAGGGAGGCAGGGGCGCGGCCTGCGTGATGAAGTCACAGCTATTCAAAGTAATGGCAGAATTGTAATAGATATGTGATAGCTCCTGCGGATAGCGTGAGGGGAATGTTTCAACCTTTTTTATTTAAAATAAATTTCTAAATTTGGTGGTTTAAATGTAGAATTTTCGACAAGTCTGAGCACTATGTTCTATTGCCTACTTAAAAATATGTAACGTAGGGGAACAAAGGATGATTACTCTCTGTTGGTCCCCATTCATCTTGGCATGGGGTGACTAAAGTTTTCAAATTTCTATATTTCAGGAAACTTATTCGATATTAATAATTCTCATTTAGTCACCCCGGTGTAGAATAGGATTAGCCTCTGTATGATTGGGCCATAAGCTCGCTTAGGCTTTTAACTATTTCTGTATGGAGGACAAGTGTTTCGCCTCGTAGCCTTTTATGGCCGGTCATGTGCGACCTTTTCTTTTCACACTAAGGCCACTTAGTATGGGCAGTTAAGCCCCAGTACATTTATTTCTGTGTGTAACATTTTTCTGGCGTTAGCTTCCTTTGGGAACAGCGAACCCTGCAACAATTGAGCAATAAATAAGCCCACATCGGGGCAACCGATAATTTGTCAGGTGGAACTTAAGTGCGCCATAACAAATTGATGCTTCTGCGAGGCTAGACTCTGGCATAGTTGGGGCGCAGATTACTACGAAGTGTACTTTCCTGAAGCATTTCTTTCTCTTATGGAATATTGTGCCTGGCAATTCGGCTCTTTTCTGTGTAAATTAATAATTTGCAATTTTCTCTAGTTTTTATATAGCTGTTATTCATTCAGATTCTCTATTTCTCAAATTTTAAACTATGAAAGAAGGAAATAAATAAAATACAATATTTGTTGTGTAAGTTATGCTCAAGGTAATTCATTGTCCAGCCATTCAAACCTGACGCTTCTTATCCCTCTGTGATCCCCGATATTACCTTAACAAGTGGTTGCAGAGTGCGGATGAATGGGCTTGGGCGAAGTCCCTTTTGACGGTTTTCTCTAAAATTTGGATTTGAACACTAGAATGTTTTCATATTTCCAATTATTTACAAATTTTGTCAAAATTTCATTCATTATGTCTGGTCCTAGAGAGGTGCTCCTTGATGTTTGCTCAAGGAAGAGATCAATTATGAATTAGCTATTAGAAAGGTTCAAACTGGTGGCACGGTTGAGACACATTCGTCTAGACTAAAATATTCTTTGGAGTTACCCCATTGGTGTTCGTGTTTATGGAGAGAAGGAAGTTGGTGAGGGTAGACTGTCTCATTTTTATAATTGAGTAGGGGATTTGTTGCCTCTTAAACTTAGTGAAGAACATTGTAGTATGGCTAACTCTTTGTGTCAACATATTTCCGAGCTGTCCAGTAAGGTTATCCAGTTGTTATCTGGGTTTGTTAGTGGGAAGAGTGACTCTGATGCCTCATTAACTATGAATACGGAAGACAACCCGAATAAATCTTCTGATAGTGGGAAATCCGTTGAGCAACAACAAGCTTTTGCCCCATCTGAACAGGCAGCCAATACTGTAGGCAATCCACAACATCCTCCATCATTTTATTTACCTATGCCGCTTTCGAACCACCTCACCTCCGCCGCTCTCTCCAGTAATATCCGTAGGATTTATCAGCTTACACCATCCATTAGCCATGTTGCTTTATAGGATTTCAAGATTTTCTACTATCTCTACTAACGACGTTATTGCTTTCATAAGATTTCTTGTGGAGTTATAAGATCATGCCTTGATGTTTGCTTTGTCACATTCTCAAATTTTCCAGATAATATAGCCTACCCCAACACAGTTGGCGTTTTAGCAGATAAATTACTTGAAGCTATATCAGAGAGAAGTTCCACTGAAGTTTTCCATGCTCACTTGTTGGCTAATTGTATTCCTGCAAGAGCCCTGTCGTCATTAATCCAGAAATTTTGTTTCAGAGTGCAAAGGCTTGATGAGAATCTAGCTGATTTCACTCATAATAAAACGTTCTATACTAGGGGTTTTGCTTTGCACTATTTTGAAGGTCAAATTGTACAAATTATCATTGAAGGAATTTCGCCTTCTTACAGATCATATTTGTGTTTTACTTCCCTTCCTCAAACGTTTAGGGAACTTGTGGCCATGTCCGTGTCTGCGGAAGGAGTAAAACATGACGATACACTGCGAGTCGCGCGCGACCCACCACCTTCTAATATTTCTCGGCCACCCCCTCGTAAGACTTTCACTCCGAGCAGATATTATGCTCGTGGGTCTGCGGATTACGATCCACGGTATTACCTTAATAATAATAATAATAATAATAATAATAATAATAATAATAATAATAATAATAATAATAATAATAATCCCAAATTAAGTATAGCCTATAGTGAATTCTAAAATATTCTTAGATCTCAGTTTCAGAGTCAATATCACTAAGCCATATGTTTTTACTCCTCTAACTCGGGGGCTGAGTGCCTGAATTAATATTCATTTATAGACATCAAACCATAATACGAATCACTGCAGAAACATACAATAATTAATACATACCTCACGTTGGGTTGGCGTCAGTCCTTAAAATGAGATTAATCCACTGATATATAAGTCCGACCCAGAATCCAGCGGGATTCGAATCTGTCGTCTTTATGGCAAGCTTATACTGTAGCAGACCCATTGAAATAATCACACTGTAACACAATATTATTAACCATATTAATAATAATAATTAAAAAATATATTGCTTGAGTTTACTGTGCCATACGGTTGTACATGCTGCTTTTTTCCGGACAAAATCTGAAGTTCTCCATCCCTCTCCATGTTAATTTGAAATTTTTATTTCATTATTCTAATATGTGTAAACTGTCGATGTATTCATCAGTAATATTGTTTACATTGTTATTTACATGCAGAAACGAACTCAGCATTTCCTGTTTTAATTTGGAAGCCCATTTATAGTCATTAATTTAATTACCTGCCATACGTAATTGGACATCATAATTAACGAGTGTTCCGAATGAAAAAAATCACGTTATTTAGAAACTGATTTGGGCAACGAAGGCGACATGTTTTCTGACTGCTGAATATAGTTAAAAAAAGCGAGAGACAACTTTGCAAGGTACAAATCCAAATATATTTACGATTTTCCTCCCACTCATCACAGTGAAGTTAGGAGTAGAGGTTCTCTCAGGACATAAATAACAGGAACAAAATTTTCTGAGAAATTCAATATCCATAACGGGTGAGTATTAGAGAGCTAATACCCGACAAATAAGCAATGTATCATAGTGATACGTCACGGCCTGCTAAGATAGCTAATTTTTATCCTGTTTTGTAGCGTTCACATCCTTTGCTATGTCAGGCAGACCATCTTCTGAGATAGAACAGTGGATAATCCTATTTCTTGTTTTGCTCTGACATATGAAAACGGAGAATTTTACGGTGTCTGAAGTCGCACGAAAGGTGATAATCCTTAATTTAAACTTTCCCATTCCACTCCCGAGTTAACATCAAGTATATATACCCTTTGTCCAAACTACAAGTTAAGTGGAGTTTCAAATGTCTCTCTTTCTCTTTCTCCTAGACTCCAGTTTATCCTGATCTTGCAGGTCTGTAGTTCAACACAAGGTGGTACTGCCTGGCAGTCTCTGTGATGACGACAGTCGATTCCGTTAACTGCTTTTCTTAACAATTACTTCTACCTTCCAACATGACTGCTCCTAGGTGTAAAGAAAACATGATGGCAGATGAAAATTGAGATGGTTTGGGAAATGATGGCTTGCCCCACGGTGCAGAGTAGCGAGCCTGCCTCTTATACGGAGGCCCCGGGTTTGATTCCTGGCCATGTCAGGGATTTTTACCGGGACTGAGGGCTGCTTCAAGGTCCCCTCAGCCTACGTGATTACAAGGAGCCATGTGATGATGTGACGGCTGCCCCGGTCTAGAAAGCCAAGAATTACGGCCGAGAGGATTCGTCATACCGACCACATGTTATCTCATAATCTGCAGGCCTTCGGGCTGAGCAGCGGTCGCTTTGGTAGACCAAGACTCTTCTGGCTGTTGCGTCAAGGGGTTTTGTTTGGTTTTTAGGAAATGGTGATGGGTCTGACTTTTATGAGGATAATGAAGATGAATGAATGAATGAATTAATTAATTAATATCAAATCAATCAATCAATCAATCAATCAATCAATCAATCAATCAATCAATCAATCAATCAATCAATCAATCAATCAATCAATCAATCAATCAATCAATCAATCAATCAATCAATCAATCAATCAATCAATCAATCAATCAATCACTACTGATCTGCGTTTAGGACAGTCATCAAAGTAGCATATTCCCTATCTGCTGTTTTCCTAGTTTTTTTTTAATAATTGCAAAGAATTTGGAAATTTATTGAACATTTCCATTGGTGAATTATTCCAATTCGTAACCCCTCTTGCTGCAAAAGAATATTTGCCCCGATTTGTTCTCTTCAATACCTACTTTAACTTCATGATTTGATCTTGCCTACTTTACCGGGCGAGTTGGCCGTGCGGTTAGAGGCGCGCGGCTACGAGCTTGCGTCCGGGAGATAGTGGAATCGAATCCCACTGTCGGCAGCTATCAAGATGGTTTTCCGTGGTTTCCCACTCTCACATCGGCATAATGCTGGGTCTGTACTGAACCCTTGAACTTACCATTCCATCGTTGGTCGGCCACGGCTGCTGCAGTAGAACAATCTAGAACTCTTAAATCATGGGTCGTTGCGGGAATAAATTCGGTCACGATCTTAACCAAACGATGGGGTTCAGAAGAGAGCCTAACTACTTGAAATGAGGAGCAAAATGTGCTTACTAACTTTTATTAAATCGAAATAGCACGACAGCATTATTAATTTAACATACATTCTTGAAAATGAAAAAAAAAAGATTGGAATTATTTATTTTTGAATGTTTCAAACACAGTCACATTGCATAGCGTTGATTTGTTTCTTACAATATCGAAGAGTTGCTTCGGAGAAGTAAGTACATTAGTGGACAGCGAAACCGAAAAACTGAAAAAGGGAAGACCTGAAAACCGGGCACCTATTATTCCAAACGAGAACTGAGAGTTAATCCACACGATCCGTGGAAAATCTGACTTTCAACAAGTAGAACGCCTGATTTTCTCTCAATTAAGGTTATCCACCAGTCGAATACCCTTTACGGATATGGAACATCCGCCGAATGGACCCATAATCGAACCAAACTGACTATCAGTTGCTTTGGATAGGTTGCGAAATGTTATGGGAAAGCATGGTGTTCACTACGAGTTACCAGCATCATTCACAATTGAAATAAAATTCCACCATATATGTGTCATTCATGACACCCTTAAGTGATAAGATAACCCCGATGCTAAATGTGCATCACCCAAAACAGCTGTTCGGAAGGAACCAACAACAACATGATCCGTGAGGATCTTACGTTATGTCGTTCTAAAGGAACAAAACTGCGAAATGCAGGAAACACTTATTCATCATGCATTTAGAAGAAATGCCAAACACTGAAGTTAATTAAAAAGTGGAAAGTCACTTGAAAAGTATTATTATTGAACCGATTTTCAGGTTAGAAATGGTTTTGTTACACTTAATAAAATTATCAGTCCACATTGAAAAATATCACAACTTTAAGGAATTCTTTCCCTTGAAAAACAATGACTACCATTACAGATCTATCTATTTATTGTCTGTCCCAACACACTACTTATAAAGTGATTACTTAATTAAATTCAACTACGAATAAAATGAAAGTACGACAAGGATTGAAAATAAAATATTGTTACTGGCTGACGAATCGAAATCGCATTCGCAACTCAAGTCTCACACTAATACACTGAGTGTCAAATATGCACACTATCAAAACGAAACGGACGTCAGAACGATAAAACAATTAAGCCCGTAAAATAAATTAATATATCGAAGTCATTAAAGGTCAACACGCACGGAGATTTACAGTAAAAATATTTAATCTCCATCAGGTCGATATCCAACATTTGGGCAACCCTCATTCGCCGATAGCGGCCCCGTTATCTTAAGGAACACCAACAGCTGTTGGAGCTACGCAATATTTGGCCTCATCATAACCGATCTGACCCCCTTCATAATTTATATTTTACTGTAGGTGCTACCTTCGTCCAGCCCACTTCGCAGAAACAAAAGAAATATCTAATCTGAGACTTGAATGTGTACAGTTGACATCCCAGACCTATCGTCGGACTCACTTAAAATCTGTACATCCTAATACTAATCTCTATGTACATGATACCTTCCAAATTCTATCGTCGTTCGTGAACTAGGACGTCTCATCATCAGTAACTCCAAGGATAACATGTGACGTCCTAAATCTACCGTCGGGCGTCAAAAATGGGTCGCACTACGCATCCCTTAACATATCAGGCGAACTAGCAATTTCAAACAAACTCTGACATTTCAAATTACTAAACCTGGTCAGACTAATAACACACAACGGAACAACGTCCCTCACTATTAAACGAAATGCAAGTCGAAAAATACAGTAAGTCTCTATATCGCTACAATACGTGAACTCGAAAGTAAATATACTTGACGAACAATTCTCCACCTCAAACACAATCTCAGCCTGTGCACTGAAGTTTTAAGGAAGCAATGATAATACCCAACACACGTCTACCATTTAGTGGATGCCTTCAAAATAATAATCATCACTACCGCATTAGAAACTCTCAAATCGCCTATCGTCAATTCCAACTATTTATATCAATGACATATCCAGTGAACGAAATTCAATACAACACCAACCATGTGTCCTAAATGCTCTTTTATCCTTGAGGTCACATTATCTTAATATTCATACGGGCTTTAAGTAACAAATCACTGGACGTTCACTACCTTTTACTAGAGTCGTTTTCACTTGGGATCTTACTAGAACTCTACGGTGCTTCACACAGTAGTCGTCTCAAATTTCGGATTGGTAGCGGAAAACACTACAGCCTGTCTCAATACAGCCTGTTTCCTAAATACTTCCTCGGCAAAATATAGCCTGTCTCAAACTCATTCTCCTCGCCTTATTCCAGCGGTATCACTTAAAACCCAGGCTTCATTTCATCTTCAATATTCCTATCCCTCTCATCTCCACATACATATAAATTCTTCGCTCTCAATCCTTTTTTCTTATATTTCCAAGACCCTTTTTCATCATTCAATCCTCTGGTGAAAACAACGACCATTATAAAACACATCTCTGACTTTACTGTTATTACGACTTTCGGACCTCGAGAATCCAAGAACACACCACGATTTTTCGTACCATTGATATACACGATGTCTCGAAATTCTACTTGCCATAAATAAATGTAACTCTATCGAATTTCACTGAAATTTTCGATGAATGCCTGCGATCCTTGTAAAACATACAGGTTAAATGCACCTTTTAACATTAAAAAATTCCTTTATCCCGCGTAGACATTATTGTTATTATTATTATTATTATTATTATTATCGACACACATTTCCGAATTCAACTGACATTTGAAATTAAGATATTCGCCATGACTAATTTACAGTTATAACTTTCCAAAATTCCACGCTTTGGACAATATCTCACTGAACATTAACACCAAATTTAAACGTCGCATTTTACAGTTTCTTGACGTGAAATTTACACACTGAAATTTTCACACGCTGACCAAAAATTACAACACCTTTCGCCTGATAATTACAAATATCAACCCGACAATCATCTTGGAAAATTTGTTGGGACTGAACAATGAAATCTAACTACAACATAATACAAATATAGACAGACCTCCACATGGCGTCATTCCCAGTATTCTGGCTACATCGTCGCCAGCTGACCTCGTGCTTTTAGCCGTACATATTCACAAATAACATTATCATTTCCAACATCTCACTCTTACAATCACTGCCTTTTTTACACGATACAAAAATTACCACACAAATCACGCACTTTTCTCTATAATTTACTCCACGAACTTCCCTCGTTCTGCAGTCAACTGCGACTGTCTGGCTCGTTCCCAGAGTTGTCTCTCTCTGTTACTCCAATAAACAGGTGTTCAACAGATAAAGAAAGCAGAACTACCCCTGAATAGCTTCCCCAACTCTCTTACCACTTTCAAACGTACATGAGGTGATATAATAAAATCTGCTGTGTAGATTTTAACATGCTTACACTTTCATAGTTCGTCGGCAAACGTTCAGAACTTTCCAGGCACCTTCTCTTCCTAACCGAGTATGTGGACCTCAGCCACGGACATGTATTTAGTTATTTGTATATCAATCTGGCGCAATTTTCCACTGACGACGGGCGTAAGCTCCCGCGGCTTCAAGATCCAGATCGACACTGAAAAATATACGGTGGGGGTTCCTTTTATGATCTCAGGAGGGACGCTACCCAAACTATTAAGCTTGATTGCGTAATCTGCCAGTTTTGCGTCTAATAGACCGATTTTTATGAGACTTGTCCCAGAATTCCGGACAGGCTTGTAATGATTTTAGATGTTAATCTTATAATTTTACCACACTCACAACAGGGGAAATAAATTATTTCTGCCCGTGCGTTTCGCGCGTTTTCTTCATCCATTGACCTTGGCACGTGGAGCTAGTTCACTGATCTGATGCTGACATGTACTTAGGCTTAACTGCATTTATGTTTTTCCCTGGGGCTCTGTCTTCACGTAGGGTTTACGAATAATTTAACTTATTTATTTCTTATTTGCTGTCTTGCCAAAATCCCTCGTTATATAGAATTCCATGAATTTAAAGAATTATCGGGCACTCGAGGTCCGCCGAGGTGTCACGGTATTTCACGAGCTTGCCGTGAGTGAGATCCTTCCCACGCGACATCGGGGCTCTTAGGAGCGCAACATGGCTGCCCTCAAAAATAAAAGTAGCTTGTTGATACCAAATAAATATTGAGAAAAAATATAATTTTCTCACCGTAGAATTATGGGTTCATAATCCACCTACAACGACGAAATGTTTACCCAGAAAGGGGAAATATTTAAATATATATATTTCTTAAAAATTCTGGATTGTACATGGGAATTTTGATACAAATGAACCATGATTCTACGTAAAATCTCCCAGTCGATCTCACTCTTGACGTAGGGCTCTGTTACTTTCACGTATTTTCCTGTTTTCTTCTTCCAACAATAGAATTGCGTTACACATGTCATCAATAAAGTCTTCTCTTAAGAACGAACATCGTAAACATTCAGGGTCTTCCTCATGATTGCTACCGCTGCTTGCCTGTCCTTGGAGTGATGCCTCGACATGTCTTCCTCTCGACGTGATGATCATATTTACGGGTTGTACTTCTTCTTCTTCTGCTACTTCGGTGACCATTTCCCCAGCTGGTAAGGCTGCGTCATCCTGTAGTGGGACTCTTTCTTCTGCTCTATGGTAAACTTTTAAATTTGCCGCATTGAATATAGCTTCACTGCTGCCATCCAGACTCTGAATTCTATAGGAATTATTCCTTAAAACTTTTGACCACCTTGAAAGGCCCAACATATAAGGGAGCAAATTTAGCATAGATGTTCTCCTGCAGTTTTGACATCATGGGTCTCCTAACAAGCACCAATTCGCCTTCCTCTAAGGGACGGTGGAATGTCCTGTTCCTTACCATGCGTAACCGGCGGTCTGCCTGCCGACGTAGACGTTCTGCCGTACACTGAATGCATAATTCCTGTGACGGGCGGGGATCGATGGGACATTGGATGACAACATGCCAGGATCTCACAGGATACCTATTGAAATGCACGATAGAGGGAATCCTCCCAATAGATTCGTGTATGGTGTTATTTACACAAGTTACTATTAGGGGTAGCACATCAACCCACTTGAAATGCTCTCGGGCGCAATAAATTCTGCAGAATTTTGCAATTACTTGCATTACCCTTTCGCTAGGATTTCCCCTCAGGATGTCTCACGCTGCTCAGGATGTGATGAATTTCCATATTCTGAAGGGCAGTTTTGAACTGTGCAGAGGTGAACTGGAGACCATGATCTGTCAGAAGAAATATCGGTGTGCCCATTTCCGGAATGATATTACGGGAAATACACCTCAAGACTAGCTTATGTGTTAGCTTTTTGCATGGGGAACAGAGTCGTATAGTTGGAGAAAACATCGATGGTTACCAGCACGAACTTGTTCCCACGCTTTCCTTTTACGAGTGGCCCATACATATCCATCGCGAACAGCTCTTTAGGTTGCGAAGGTAAGAGAGGAATAGGCGACTGCCTGATCAGATAAGGGTTTGCCTTAACCCGTTGGCATGTATCACATGTGATGGTGACGTCTCTGACATTTTCCCTCAAATTCACCCAGGTGAACCTTTCTTGGATGGTTGACACAACCTTATCAATCCCTCCGTGACCGACAACCCTGTGTACGTGCCAGATTAATCCCTTCCGAAGCTGCGGTGGTACCACAATTCGGGATTTCACGTGATCGCTGTCCACGAATTTCACCAACGCGTTATTCACGTACAAGTAGTTGTTTGACAGTTTTTGGATGCCAAAGTAACGTGGATCGTCGGCCGGAAGTGTCCCTCGGAGGAAAGAAATCATTTTTCCGCAGAAAGGATCTTTCAATTGCAAGTCTCCCAGTTGTCTCAATTCTGATAAGAAATCGTGGTCTTCCTGGACTAAGTCTAAATGATTCACGACGTGTTCTTCCTCATTAGGATTTCGGCTTAACAGGTCCGCCAAGATGTTCGATTTTCCGGAACAGTGCTCAATTTCGAAGTCAAATTGTTGTATGAACAGGGCCCACCTAGCCATTCGCTCACTAGCAACAGCTGTTTTCATGATAAACGTTAGTGCCTTGTGGTCAGTTTTAATGATTATATGATAACCATAAATCATTTTCCTCCAATGTTGCAATGCCTGAACAATAGCCAACATTTCCAATTCGGTCACGCTGTATTTGACTTCATGTGATCTCAACTTTCGGCTGTAGAAAGAGAAATAATTCCTATTATGAGGCTGGTCCGAACATTCCTGATGTAGGAGTGCCCCGATTCCTACGGTAGATGCATCAGTCTGCACGATAAATGGTTTCTCGAAATCAGGATAACCTAGCTTAACGCTGTTTAGCAAGAGCTCTTTGGTCTTTCTGAATGCCTCCTCGTGCTCGGGACTCCATTTCCATCTGTTGTTCTTGTGAAGCAAGCTCTGAAGTGGGGCTACAACCTCCGTGTAATTTAAGCAATGGTCCGAAAAAAAGTTGCACATTCCAAGGAATTGCCTGACGTTCTTAATTTTGAGCGGTCTTGGGAACTTGTCTATGGCTTGGAGCTTCACCGGGTTTGGGCGAAATCCTTCACCATCAATGACATGGCCGAGAAACAGGACCTCCTTTTGACAAAAATGCGATTTCTTCAAGTTGATTTTGAAACCTGATGTCCTTAAATTCTCCAGTAGTTTCCTCAAATCCCTGATATTTTCCTCAAAACTTGCTGAAGCTAGCAAGATGTCATCGACGTAACGAGTTGTAGCGGCTTTAACTTCATCAATGAGACATCGATCTAGGGCGCGTATGAGAGCTGCACCGGCGTTTTGAACCCGAAGGGAAGACGATTGAAGACATACGTCTGTTGGTCAAAAATGAAGCCAGTAAATAATTTAGACTTGAGCTCCAAACCGATGTGTTGATACGAGGATGTCAAATCTACTCTAATAAAACGTGATTTTCCTCTGAAACGTTTGATAACCTCTTTAATAGGAGGGGCATGATTATGCTCGGGGACTAAGCGCTCGTTGAGAGCACGTGCGTCCAAACACACGCGCAGAGACCCGTCCGGTTTTTGAACCCCGACCAGCGGATTCAAGTATGAAGTGGGATGCTTGGAAATTAGCCCGTTCTCCTCCATTTCCTTAATAATCTTTGAAGATTGAGCATAATATTTGTCCGGTATAGGGTATGGTCTCCTCTTAAACGGTGTCCAATCCGTAACAGCTAGCGCATATGTGAAATTAGGGATTAGACCCGGTTTGGAATCGAACACACATATAAATTCCAATAAGAGAGCTCTAAGTTTTTCCTTCTCTTCTACAGTACCAGGGCATTCCGCGACCTTTAACCCAATTAAGGCCTCGTAATCGGTGTCAACCTCAGCCTCCAAGACGTCATGTAACTCCTCATGATGAATCCCTTCGTCATCTACACTGTCAATTTCACCAACGACTCCCTCTAATGGATTTACGAAGTCTACGCATTGGGCCTCCTCTTCGCCATATTCTAATGTTCTATCTTCTCCCAATTCCTCCTTTGGTGTAACGACTTCTGCTCCCTCTTCTTTCCTGAACTTTATCTGGTTCCTGCTCAAATCAATAACTGCGTTTGTCTCACGGATAAAATCAGCCCCTAAAATTACATTGTAGTGCATTTTGGACATGACTACGAATGCATGAGCGAAAGTTGAATTTCCAATTTGTACGTCTAAATAGGTTTGTACCTTACAAACAGCAATTTTGTCAGGAATGACCCCTCGAATTTTCACATTTGACACCGGAATAATTGGCAATTTATTCCGTTGTCTCAAATCGTCAAAAAGAGCTTGGGAGATGATGCTGATACTGGCCCCGGTATCTACCAAACGTTTGATATGAAAATTACAGATGCGGACATTTATCAAAGGCAGTTTCTTTACTTGATTGCTCTCCTGTTTTAAGTGGTCTTCCACCAAGTCATCAGAGGTAATGATCCACGAATCTATCTGTGCGATCACCCACTCATCTGACGTCTCTCCTTCAGAATCTGGGATGAAAGACTCTGGAATTTTTCCTACTGGGAATTTGAAGTTTTTTTTCTATCAAGAGCCGACATTGACTCTTGCTCAAAATTTGGCGCAAATGGGTTCAGACCGGAGTTTCGCTGGTCTTGCCGATGTGCCTTCTGGAATTCCAGACTTTCAGCCCCGAAACAATTGGTGTTGACTTCCTGGCGCTGTATAGCCCCCTTCCATTTTTCCCTTTCGTGGTCTTTCCTTAACCCGGCGGTGTACTGAACACGTTCGCGGTACCTTTCATCATCATCAGGCGGAAGTTCTGGGTTCGATTATTTCCCCAGTCCCTGCGGTTATTATATCCATTTCTGAAATTCCTCTGGTTTTCTCCGCCCCCATCGTATCGCCTCCAGTAAGAGTTCCTCCTTTGCGGATAATTCCAGTTACCCCTACGCCTTTTCCAAACCTCATTTCGTGGATGCGAGGGTTCCCAGTTATTACGAAACTCACGCCTCCGCTCAGTCGACTGTGGCTTCCCCTGCTCAGGTGCCTCTTGACCTCCCTCTGGAACCTGGCTAACGGTATTTACATGCTGCTCGTGCGATCGTCCCCCTCTGGGTGCTACTTGAATATGGGTGTGATCCAGCTGCCTAAGGATCATTTCTACTTGTATGGGCGTCTCTACCTTGGATGCAATGAGCATCCTTTGCACTTCGGGAGGTAGCTGCTTTTGGATGGCCTGGACCAATTCCTGCTCCGAGGGTGGCGCCTCAAGCTCCCTGAACTTTACCAGCTGTGCAATAAAATACTCGCTGAATTTAGAGGGGCCTATTGCAGTATAACGACGTGAGTATAGTTCTAATCTGAGACTTTGCTGAATTTCCATGCTCCAAAATTTATTTAGAAACGCCCTCTGGAATTCATCAAAGGTGTCAAAGTGGTATCGGAAGCCTTTGAACCATAAAAGTGGGGCCCCCTCTAAGTATCTTTCAGCTACCCTTAACTGACGTTCCTCAGGAATCTTGGCGTCCCGGATGTACTCCCTGAGATCCTTAAGAAATCCCTTCGGCGTGGTATGTGGACCTCCATTAAATTTCTTAGGCTGGTTCTCATGTAACCTAAACATGTTAATAACGTTTGTGACCCCTGAGACTTGAGATCGACTGGTATCGGCATTCGAGCTCTGACCGTTGTTATTCACGTGACTGATATTTGGCAATTGACCACAAAAATCAGAGTTAAGAGCTGTCGAGGTTTGGCTCAATACTTTGTCCACCTTGGACTGCATATCTACCACGCTACTAATCCAACTGCTCACCTCGCTCTTAATGAACCCAACTTTCTTGTCCGTTTCTTCCTGGGCTGACGTGATTTCCCTTAAGTCCTGTTCCATACTATTTTGCCTGTCGTTGAATTCCCGGGTATGTTCATTTTTGATTTCAACTAACTCCTCTTGAATTTCCTTAATTAAAATTTCGGAGTCCTCATTAGCCACTAATTACTAATTGCTTCCTCATTAATTTGCAATAGTTTCTTCTCCATGGTTTCGGTTTTTGACAATAATTGACTATCCAATTCCACACTAATTTTATCTACCTTGTTATTCAGTGACTTAATGTCCGCCGATAAGACTTGACGTTGTTCTTCTATAATGGTTAGCGTTTTCCCCTTTTCCCTATCAATGTAAGTCCGTATCTCTACGACCTGTTGTGTAATGTCGTCCTTAAATTCGACCTGGCTGTCGATCAGCTGTTTGTGCGCCGCCTGGCTTTCCAGTAAATGCTTGTCAAGTTCCTTCCTCATCTCCTCCTGACTATCGCATAACCTGCTGTACATGTCGTGGCTCTCGTCAAAACGCTTGTCCATATCGGTTTTTAAACTGTCATGGATTTTGGAAAACTGTTTATCAAAATCGTTCTTTAAATTGACCTGCACTTCCGCAAATTGTTTATAAATTTCATTCCTAATCTCCACTTGGCTATCATCAAAACGCTGGTTGAGTTTACCTATCTCACCCCTAACTTCCTCTTTAAGTTCGGTGCAAATAGTGTGTGTCTCATGAACCACGTTCTTCAACCCAACCTTCAACTCATCACTAGACTCTTTACACCTAGCCTGGGTATCCTCAATACTACTCTTTAACTCGTCACTAGTGTCTTTCAAACTAGACTGTAACTCCTCACTAGTGCCCTGAATCTTAGTTAATTTATCCGCCAAACACTCACTTTGAAATTTGATATCCTCCATTTTTACTATTTAAATTCTCATTTGTCTTACTATTTAAACTCTCATTCTGGACTTTCGTGTCGTACATCTTACTATCCAAACTATCTATCTTACTATCCAAGTTCTCATTTGTCTTACTATTTAACATCTCCATCTTACTATCCAAATTCTCATTCTGGACATTAATGTCTTTAATGTCCTCTCTCAATTTACTACTCATTTCTTCCATCATCTGCATTAGCAGATCCATCATCGCCTGACCTTCCATCTCACAATATCACAAAGAATACAAAAATGAGTACGCTGGCTGTTGATGCAACCAGAATACTCCAAATTACTAAGGAAAGAATTCACTATCTACTGCGTTTTCACATACAAACGCTATTATAATTTAATACCAAAACTGACAACATTCCAACAGTTGTCTTATAAAATTTTGTTTATGTGGCTGGTATCACAAAATTGTTTAATGAAAAGAAAATTCTGAAGTTAATAAGTTACTCTGGATAAATATCCCAAATAGTTTCGCTTACGTAAATTAATTAAACAAAGAACATGTTAACGCATAAACTTTGAATGTAATTCAGCGTTACCACTTCCAAAATTTATATTTGCAACATGACATAAGCTTCAATAAAGCTTTAAGTACTGGTTTCCTAAAATGCATTGTGACTGTTATTATTATTATTATCTACCAAGTAGTTACGCTCCTCGTTAACCGTGATAATATCTAGCAATCTCATTGGGAATAATTCGTTTAACTGTGGCTCAGACATAGTTCTCACCCGCTTGTATTATTTATAATGTGGCTTAGGCCTCAACATTATTTTATATTTTCCTAACCCTTATTTTCAATATATAATTCTATTATCGTTATCGTGGCATCGTATCGTTATCGTGACTGTGGCCCCACGTTGGGCGCCATTTCTTACTGAACCCTTGAACTTACCATTCCATCGTTGGTCGGCCACGGCTGCTGCAGTAGAACAATCTAGAACTCTTAAATCATGGGTCGTTGAGGGAATAAATTCGGTCACGATCTGAACCAAACGGTGGGGTTCAGAAGAGAGCCTAACTACTTGAAATGAGGAGCAAAATGTGCTTACTAACTTTTATTAAATCGAAATAGCACGACAGCATTATTAATTTAATATACATTCTTGAAAATGAAAAAAAGATTGGAATTATTTATTTTTGAATGTTTCAAACACAGTCACATTGCATAGCGTTGGTTTGTTTCTTACAATATCGAAGAGTTGCTTCGGAGAAGTTAGTACATTAGTGGACAACGAAACTGAAAAACTGGAAAAGGGAAGACCTGAAAACCGGGCACCTATTATTCCAAACGAGAACTGAGAGTTAATCCACACGATCCGTGGAAAATCTGACTTTCAACAAGTAGAACGCCTGATTTTCTCTCAATTAAGGTTATCCACCAGTCGAATACCCTTTACGGGTATGGAACATCCGCCGATTGGACCCTAATCGAACCTAACTGACTATCAGTTGCTTTGGATAGGTTGCGAAATGTTATGGGAAAGCACGGTGTTCACTACGAGTTACCAGCATCATTCACAATTGAAATAAAATTCCACCATGTATTTGTCATTAATGACACCCTTAAGTGATAAGGTAATCCCGATGCTAAATGTGCATCACCCAAAACAGCTGTTCGGAAGGAACCAACAACAACATGATCCGTGAGGATGTTACGTTATGTCGTTCTAAAGGAACAAAACTGCGAAATGCAGGAAACATTTATTCATCATGCATTTAGAAGAAATGCCAAACACTGAAGTTAATTAAAAAGTGGAAAGTCACTTGAAAAGTATTATTATTGAACCGATTTTCAGGTTAGAAATGGTTTTGTTACGCTTAATAAAATTATCAGTCCACATTGAAAAATATCACAACTTTAAGGAATTCTTTCCTTTGAAAAACAATGACTACCATTACAGATCTATCTATTTATTGTCTGTCCCAACACACTACTTATAAAGTGATTACTTAATTAAATTCAACTACGAATAAAATGAGAGCACGACAAAGATTGAAAATAAAATATTGTTACTGGCTGACGAATCGAAACCGCATTCGCAACTCAAGTCTCACACTAATACACTGAGTGTCAAATATGCACACTATCAAAACGAAACGAACGTCAGAACGATAAAACAATTAAGCCCGTAAAATAAATTAATATATCGAAGTCATTAAAGGTCAACACGCACGGAGAATTACAGTAAAAATATTCAATCTCCATCAGGTCGATATCCAACATTTGGGCAACCCTCATTCGCCGATAGAGGCCCCGTTATCTTAAGGAGCATCAACAGCTGTTGGAGCTACGCACTAGTTGGCCTCATCATAACCGATCTGACCCACTTCATAATTCATATTTTACTGTAGGTGCTACCTTCGTCCAGGCCACTTCGCAGAAACAAAAGAAATATCTAATCTGAGACTTGAATGTGTACAGTTGACATCCCAGACCTATCGTCGGGCTCATTTAAAATCTGTACATCCTAATACTAATCTCTATGTACATGATACCTTCCAAATTCTATCATCGGGCGTGAACTAGGACGTCTCATCATCAGTAAGTCCAAGGATAACATGTGACGTCCTAAATCTATCGTCGGGCGTCAAAAATGGGTCGCACTACGCATCCCTTAACATATCAGGCGAGCTAGCAATTTCAAACAAACTCTGACATTTCAAATTACTAAACCTGGTCAGACTAATAACACACAACGGAACAACGTCCCTCACTATTAAACGAAATGCAAGTCGAAAAATACAGTAAGTCTCTATATCGCTACAATACGTGAACTCGAAAGTAAATATACTTGACGAACAATTCTCCACCTCAAACACAATCTCAGCCTGTGCACTGAAGTTTTAAGGAAGCAATGATAATACCCAACACACGTCTACCATTTAGTGGATGCCTTCAAAATAATAATCATCACTACCGCATTAGAAACTCTCAAATCGCCTATCGTCAATTCCAACTATTTATATCAATGACATATCCAGTGAACGAAATTCAATACATCACCAACCATGTGTCCTAAATGCTCTTTTATCCTTGAGGTCACATTATCTTAATATTCATACGGGCTTTAAGTAACAAATCACTGGACGTTAACTACCAAGATTTTTAACCTTGTACTAGAGTCGTTTTCACTTGTAATCTTACTAGAAATCTACGGTGCTTCACACAGTAGTCGTCTCAAATTTCGGAATTTTAGCGGAAAACACTACAGCCTGTCTCAATACAGCCTGTTTCCTAAATACTTCCTCGGCAAAATATAGCCTGTCTCAAACTCATTCTCCTCGCCTTATTCCAGCGGTATCACTTAAAATCCAGGCTTCATTTCATCTTCAATATTCCTATCCCTCTCATCTCCACATACATATAAATCCTTCGCTCTCAATCCTTTTTTCTTATATTTCCAAGACCCTTTTTTTCATTCAATCCTCTGGTGAAAACAATGACCATTATAAAACACATCTCTGACTTTACTGTTATTACGACTTTCGGATCTCGAGAATCCAAGAACACACCACGATTTTTCGTATCATTGATATACACGATGTCTCGAAATTCTACTTCCCATAAATAAATGTAACTCTATCGAATTTCACTGAAATTTGCTATGAATTCCTGCGATCCTTGTAAAACATACAGGTTAAATGCACCTTTTAACATTAAAAAATTCCTTTATCCCGCGGTAGACATTATTGTTATTATTATTATTATTATTATCGACACACATTTCCGAATTCAACTGACATTTGAAATTAAGATATTTGCCACGACTAATTTACACTTATAACTTTCCAAAATTCCACGCTTTGGACAATATCTCACTGAACATTAACACCAAATTTAAACGTCGCATTTTACAGTTTCTTGACGTGAAATTTACACACTGAAATTTTCACACGCTGACCAAAAATTACAACACTTTCGCCTGATAATTACAAATATCAACCCGACAATCATCTTGGAAAATTTGTTGGGACAGAACAATGAAATCTAGCTACAACATAATAAAAATATAGACAGACCTGCACATGGCGTCATTCCCAGTATTCTGGCTACATCGTCGCCAGCTGACCTCGTGCTTTTAGCCGTACATATTCACAAATAACATTATCATTTCCAACATCTCGCTCTTACAAACACTGCCTTTTTCACACGATACAAAAATTACCACACAAATCACGCACTTTTCTCTATAATTTACACCACGATCTTCCCTCGTTCTTCAGTCAACTGCGACTGTCTGGCTCGTTCCCAGAGTTGTCTCTCTCTGTTACTCCAATAAACAGGTGTTCAACAGATAAAGAAAGCAGAACTACGCTGAATAGCTTCCCCAACTCTCTTACTACTTTCAAACGTACATGAGGTGATATAATAAAATCTGCTGTGTAGATTTTAACAAGCCTACACTTTCATAGTTCGTCGGCAAACGTTCAGATCTTTCCAGGCACTTTCGCTTCCTAACCGAGTATGTGGACCTCAGCCACGGACATGTATTTAGTTATTTGTATATCAATCTGGCGCAATTTTCCACTGACGACGGGCGTAAGCTCCCGCGGCTTCAAGATCCAGATCGACACTGAAAAATATACGGTGGGGGGTTCCTTTTATAATCTCAGGAGGGACGCTACCCAAACTATTAAGCTTGATTGCGTAATCTGCCAATTTTGTGTCTAATAGACCGATTTTTATGAGACTTGTCCCAGAATTCCGGACAGGCTTGTAATGATTTTAGATGTTATTCTTATAATTTTACCACACTCACAACAGGGGAAATAAATTATTTCTGCTTTCGTTTCGTGCGTTTTCTTCATCCATTGACCTTGGCACGTGGAGCTAGTTCACTGATCTGATGCTGATATGTACTTAGGCTTAACTGCATTTATGTTTTCCCTGGGGGCTCTGTCTTCACGTAGGGTTTACGAATAATTTAACTTATTTATTTCTTTATTTGCTGTCTTGCCAAAATCCCTCGTTATATAGAATTCCATGAATTTAAAGAATTATCGGGCACTCAAGGTCCGCCGAGGTGTCACGGTATTTCACGAGCTTGCCGTGAGTGAGATCCTTCCCACGCGACATCGGGGCTCTTAGGAGCGCAACATGGCTGCCCTCAAAAATAAAAGTAGCTTGTTGATACCAAATAAATATTGAGAAAATAAAATATTTCTCACCGTAGAATTATGGGTTCAGTACTTTAATTAAGGCCGCGGTCGCTTCCTCCCAACTCCTAGGTCTTTCCTTTCCTATCATCGCTATAAGACCTACCTGTGTCGATGTAACGTAAAGCCAGTACCTTGCCTACTTTTAAAAACACCACTCAAACCTGTTCGTGTACAATGCCATTCCACGTCATCTCTCAACTGACAGTTCGGAACAAACTGTCGAGCAGCTCGTCTCGTTTACCCCAAGCCTTCCCAGACCAAACTTTCCATTTTATAACGCTACTCTGTTGACGGAAATTGCCCAGAACAAATCGAGCTTATTTTCTTTCGTTTTGTTCTGTTTTGCAATCAATTAATTCTGATGAGGGTTCCATTCACTGGAACCATACTCCAGTTGGGGTCTTACTAGAGACTTGTATGCCCTCTTCCCTTAGATCCTCACTACAACCCCTAAATACCCCCTAACCATTTGCAGAGATCTGGACGCTTTATTTAATATCCAGTTTCTTACAATGATCCCAATCAGGAACATGAAGGTGTAAATTTCCGTAAAAGTGTCACGAGACAACTATTGTTAACGTTCATTGAGTAGAGTAGGCTTCGACACACAGTGGCCACGATTGTACCGTCGATTTAGAGCTCTGCATTCGAGAGCCAATTGGCTGATTCCAGCGTCGGCTGTCCTGAGGAAGATTTTCCGTGGTTATCCATTCCCCATACTCTGGCGAATTCCGAGACAGTTCTTTTTATAGTCCTGGTGTCAATTTTAGCTCCTTAAAAGTTGACGTTTTCTCAATATCAATGTGAATGACATAATGTTTATTATTGTATATTTCTCGTTTGTATTTCTGTTTCTATCCGCATTAACCTTCGGTCAGTTCCAGTGCACATGATCACATAAATGGGCACAAGGGGCACAATGGGTATTGTGTAAATCTATAAGGTATTTGTAACTATAAAATCTAGTTAATGTCTTTTAAATAATCATTATTGAAATAAGAAATCAGGATTTTAAAGCCCTTTTAAAAACAAAATGTTGAATCTGTAGAAACTAACTATATTCTTTGCACAAAATGATTTTTTCTCTTTACTTAGTAACCTTTTTGCAGTTTCGATTACCAAAGATCAATGAATACTAAAAAGGAATGTAATTTTAAAAGTATTAAAATAAACAGTATCTAATAAGTCGACTGTTAGGCACTCAATACCAGAAAATAGACAGTTGTATAAAAACGTTAGTTGCTCTTCCATCAAGTAAGGGAAAAAGAGATTAGCACAGGGCCTCTCAAACGTCCAAAATCTCACGCGTGCAAATCGAGGTGCAAGGGCTCCGTGCACTGTGCATTGATTCCACTCGGCTCGGCTTGAACCAACGCTTCTTCTCTGGGCTACTCGGCTAAGTTCGGCTCAACTCGGCTCGGATTTGGAGCACTGCGGAGCATGTGAGAAAGGGGGAGCGAGCGAGACATGCGTGGGGAAAGGGAGAGACAGCGCTATTGCTCCAAATCGAGGAGTGGGGGCCTGCACTCTGGACAACCAAGCGAAGTCGTCTTTTGCACTGTGCACAGTGCATGCACCAGGCGCATGCACCTTGAGAGGCCCTGGATTAGCATGTGAAAACTGCACATTATAGGTCATTTGCTCACGGGCTAAGTTCCAAACTTTGGTATGTATGACGTAAAGAACAATGAAAAAGAAATCTTGAGGTATTTTAATTTCTTCGTCCAAATATAAGATAGGATAGTTGAACGTTCGTGTGTAATGTGATAACAGAGATTGTGTGATTTACTTATTTCTTCCTGTCACCAGGCGTAAAGGCGTTGTTTTATGGGTTGTCGAGGAACAACGGACTTCACTACCTGAATCTGGCGGGTAATGCATTCAGTGGCAAGGAAACCGGAAAGTCTATTAAAGCATTGATTGGCAGACATAACTTAATTCACACCCTGGATCTTACTCATAACAGGTTAGTCAATTGTGAATATCACAAGCAGGTATAATAATTATTTTCAAGGAAATATTACAACTGTGGGATTATAAATGGTGTGCACCCAAGGTAGTTAGGTTCATAATCCAGAACAGTGCATGTGAGAATAAAAAAAAAGAGATATAATTTCACTACCGTTTGAATTTTACGTAATTTTTATCATGTAACTAGAAAGTTTTTTCAGTCTTTCGAACACTAATTATAACACTATAACACACCTGTAAAAGTCACGTGATTAAGACATTTCGTTGTTGATAGAAAATCGTCATATTTTAATAAACTGACGTTACGATATATGAAAACATTTATTCTGTGTATACCCTTTAATACTTAATGCTTAATGAAGTGCTTCAGCAGTGCTTCTTCTCTCATTGCTAATAATTTTGATAGAATCTGATGATGTTCTTTCAAGAAAGAATCATGCCATTCTTTGTTTAATAGTGTTTTCTTTTGCATGTATACTACATTGTTATAGAGGTTACTGACTGACTGAAAAGCTATAAAATAAAATTAAGTTGTTTGACACTGAAAATTATGGCTTATTTTTAACTAACAGTTATCATGATATCTAGAGAGAGGTACAATTACAAACTCTATTTTGCTTTTTAGTTCCTTTCAGATCTTTCGTGTGTCTATTGACGATGAATTTACACACTAACCTCGTTGGCCAATTTGATTTAAATAAAGGCAATACAAGTTTGGTATTTGCAGTCTACTTGAGGTTGTACTTCCAGTTTATGCTTCCTTTGATCAGTCGTTGAGATCTGATAACAGTACTGGATAATTTGCAAAGAGGAATTTTCGGTGGAACATCGAGCCTCTTCTGTCGTGATTCCTAGTCTTTCAGGTTGCGTGAAGTAGAGTGAAATAACGGGACACGTTGACGGTCCGTCCTAGGAGGATGCAGCATGAGCTGAAGCTATTTACAATATTGCCTCTCCTAGAGATTTGCTCAGTGACGCTTGTCCCATTCTTCGGTCGCACACTTCAATTGTGGCTTAAAATTAATATGATAATATACTAAACATTTAATGATCATTTTAGTGAAACTATCAGGATAAGGAACTGTATATACTGCAGTGCTCGGTCAAAAGATTCATATATCCCTGGATTTGGCAATTATATAAGCCATAATTCATCAATAGAACGTGTAATAATTCCTGCTCACACACAATCTTATTTGATAATGCATTCCTGAAATCTTTCCTTTTCCAAACGGTGAGTAAGGCACTTAATGTGCTAAATTCACATCTATGGTTAATGCAATATGTGGCTTGGGCCTCTTTCCTTCTACTATATTGTAATTTTGAGGTTTTCTGCACTGAAGTGTTGTAAATTCCTTTTTGTGTTTTTAGGTATTAGCACTGCCATCCCTTCCTTCTTCTTCTAAATGTTCGACCAATCGGGAATTTTTTATATTTATTTGATTATCCAATGGGAATTGTGGGTGTGTCCAGGGCATTGGCCCAGAGAATTCTGAAACCACTATAAAAGTTGGGACATGTTGTCTGTTGATCGCTCCAGTCAAGCAGTAGAGTGTGTTAGTAGGGGAGGCAGGGAAGGACTTGACTCGTCAGTCTCCGAAAGTTCCACCAGCTCAAGGTAATGGCAGACATCTTTTAATCATGTAATATTCTCAGAAAGCTAACTCGAGGGGAAGGTTTCAAACTTATTTCTTAATGTAATCTTGCCATGTACATTTTGAATCTGGTTTAAGATCTTAATCTAACTTAGGGAATAACGAGTGGGAACCCTCGTACATTCCCCTTTAACTTGGTCTTGTGGTGACTTTAAAATTTACCTCTGCTTTGTGATTTAAAACCTTCTCTCCATCTAGTCACCTCCGTAGTATAGGCTTAGCCTCTGTAACTTTGGGCCATCAGCCCACATAGGGTTTCAAGTATTCTGTACTGAATTTCACAGGAGTGCAAGTGTTCGGCTCCTAACATTTTGATTTTCGGCCAATAACTTCTTTTTTCCTATTTTGCTTTACGTCGCACCGACAGAGATACGTCTTACGGTGGCGATGGGACAAAAAAGGCCTAGGAATGGGAAGGAAGAGGCCGTGGACTTAATTAAGGTACAGCCCCAGCATTTGCCTGGTGTGAATATGGGAAACCGCGGAAAACCATCTTCAGGGCTGCCGACAGTGGGATTCGAACCCACTATCTCCCGGATGCAAGCTCATAGCTTCGCGCTCCTAACCTCACGGCCAAGTCGGCCGGTGGCCAATAACTGGAATCTTTTTTTTTGTTCTCACTAAGGCCATGTAGAACAGGCACTTATTGCCTCTGCTGATGTTTCATTGTTTAAATGTAACTTAGACTGTCAAGCGTATAAAACAGTGGAAACTAGCTGTTGCTAACCTAAGGTAAAATTTGAATTGTGCCTTTGAAACGCTGGAATCTTGTAAATACTGGAGAGTGGTCTCCTCGAGAGGAATTGTGTGGAGCAAAGACACTCTTTCTAATGTTGTAAATTTTGAAGCCCCGTCCCCTTTTTTGTAATTGATTTGAGCATTTGTGCTCTTGGGAATGGTGTAACATATGAGTTATCTATCTCAACTCTTACTGTTCCCGATTTCAAATAATTATTGTTTCTACTGTAGAGCTGTAGAGCTCACCTTATGTATTTCCAATTATGTGTTATTGTTTAACAAGGATCAAGATCTGAAAAAAAAACACTAGGAGAGAATGTAAATTTCAAATTTCATAATTTAAAATTAAAATTTGATCTTTCTCTATCCACCCATCAATACCCGCACCTTCTTGCCCCCCCCCCCCCCCAGTTTTCCGGATTGCCATTCCTTCTGAGATAACTTCCACTAATTTTAACGTTTTCATTCATATTTACGTCTTCTACTGTCGCCATTGTTTCTGCTTATGTTCTCAGCACAGAGTGCCAACGTAAACGCTGTTCAAGCACTGCAATATTGATATGCTTAACTACTTACTAGATAATTAAATTTATTATAAAATAAGCGTAAACATTTCTAAAACATTTTGTGTAAAACCCGTTGTGCAGACGGTTCCTCAGCGTTGCCGTCGTCGATTGATCGTTTCCGAGCCAAAGTTCCACCCGATTTCAACATTGTGAGGTCCTGAGGGTATAAACGATCCCGTCAGCAAATTTGTTCGGTGTGATTTGTTTCCAACACTAAAAAGGCACATGTAAGTTGTATTCACCGTGCGATTAGCCAAGGATTGCTCGAAACGTTTACCTAAGTAAGCTTTACCCAGAAATTCGGAATTGCCCGATATTAACACAGGTGTGCGAAGCAAATCCTGTTTTGTTGAATATTTTTTGGAAATCTGAATAGGAGCATCAGCAAAAACAGGTTTCATTTCCTCAGAGGTAGATTCCACCAAAAATGGTTCTTCGATTACACTGGCAGACTTATTAAGAACATTTTCAAATGCGAACTCTGACAGTGAACCTACTCTAGAGCCATAACCAGTCACGGAGTGTGCGGCAATGCTTTGCACTACAAAACTCCTGTGTTACTAGATCCATGGAGAAAGAGCGAGTTGATCTTGGGTCGTTCCTCATTAAGAATTTTCTTAAGGTTGCAGAAAAAAATCAATAGGAACAATATTATTTCTATAAAACAATTCAGATATTATATCTCCGCTAAAGCTGGTGCCATCAGCTGCACAATTTAACAGATGGTGAAATCTATTTTTCCTTTCACAACAAAGTTTTTCCTTAACATAACATGAAATGTTATTTTGAATTTCCCTAACTAACACCTGGGAAAATGTCCAGTACGGAGTGTCCATTCGTCCGGTGTACATAAATCGTATAATAAACTGTGCGAGGTAGCTTTGTACTTCCTAATTAATGACTCAAGAATATTGTTTGAACCTTTTTGATGGCGAAGTACTTCCAGCTCCGTGTGACGGTCTAGGGTGATGGTTGTCCAAGGGTGGTTCAGGTGATGTGGTAATCCTCCTCTTCCGGGTCAGCTCCAGGAACCGCCGAGAGTCCTCCCTTTGAAGATGGATCGATTGTGGCACCACTCTGACGAACTCAGCCCATCCCCCAAATTTATGGTAAACAGACTCACACATTGTAGAGTACGGAAGGTGCATAAGTATGGTATCGTCGCCCTGCAGGTTGAACTTGCAATTTGGTTGATGAAAAATACCTCGCAGAATTGAGAGGTCGTCAATCGACAGCTCTGTTAAATCGGCACTTTGAACGATCCAGCTCAAAGGTGTCGTTATTGCAGATATAATGAAGCTGATGGGAGTCTGATGACCTTACAGACCACGCGTCTCGATGGATATGCGGGCGTGAGCCCGGATCCTCTGAGCCATTTTAGCCCTTCGAACTATCTGGTCTTGAGTGCTGCTTTCGACAAATGAATTACTGTGCTGCATTGATGTGTGTAGTGGTGGTATCTTGAACGGAATCGGACTGGTCAGAATATGACCTGCACCCCAAGGGGTGGTTTGATCTAGGATGGACTTAGGTTTTTGTAGCGAAGACCATCAGTTTCATAATTTCCTAAGGTGGAGATGAGGGGGTTAGGGTTGGAGTTGAAACCAGAATAGAATTTCTTGGCGGATTTTAGAATCCTCGGATGGGCGTTCTGAATATTAAGGTCAGCGTGAATGTCTTGATTCCGTTCAAACCATTGAGCACATGAGATCATGCGTAAAGCACGATTTTGGAATCTCTGAACTTCTTGCAGGTGCGTTTTGGCTGCGATCCCCCAGACGGGACTGGCATACTCGAGGATTGGCCGATTGGAGGATTTATATAACTCGAGCCTGTTTTCTAAATTGAGCCCATTGTCGGCTTTCTTAAGGGGAACAATTTCATAAAGACGGCGATATGCCTGGGCTGAAATTTTGGCAACATGATGTTTGAAAGTTAGACCTCTGTCAAGGGAAACACTCGGGTATTTAGTGACATCAGACCATCGGGTCACTTCGCCGAAAAAGATCAGTGGTTGAGGGTCAGTTCTAGAATGTTTAGAAAAGAGAGTAGCAGAACTCTTATTGACATTAATTTTGATTCTCCACTGTCGAAGCCATGGTTCGATAGCGGAGAGGGCATCTTGGAGATAATTTTGTACTCTGGGTGGTTGCCAAGAGACAGTGAAAATAGCAGTGTCATCTGCGTACATGTAGATCTTCACGCGCGGGGGACGGGGTATGTCGGCCATATATAAGTTGAAAAGCACAGGAGAAATAACCCCTCCCTGGAGACCTCAGCACTGATAGGGCGAGGATCCGACAGGGAGTGGCCAACTTGAACCTGGAATTTCCTGTCAGAAAGATAGCTGTGAAGGAGCTGGACTATGTAGCCGTGGAAACCGTAGAGTTTGAGTTGATAAATGAGTCCTTGATGCCATACCCTGTCGAATGCCCGTGAAATATCTAGGAAAAATACTCCTGTACGCCTCCTGTGATTGAAATTTTTGGTGATTTCCTCGGTGATCCTTATTAGCTCGTGAGTAGTAGAGTGATCACTTCGGAATCCAAACTGCTCATCATTAAGAAGATGTTTGTCATCAGTAATAGTCTGAAGGCGACTGAGTAGAATATTGATTTGAATAATTCTGAAAGGATGGATAGGAGGTAAATAGGTCTGTAATTTTGTGGGAAGGTGGGGTCAGCGAGGGGTTTGGGGAGGAGTCCGATACCTTAAGGTATCTTAAATTCAGCAAACTGTTGATGTCCGTAGTTACCTACGCGGGGTATTTATATTCCTTAAATTGTTCAAGAAAACTTTCTACAAGCATCCTTTTAACTCCACCCATTTTCTCCACCTTATAGTACAACTGAAATCCGTCTGCGAGCAAGGCTAACGTTAGCGCAGCAGGGAACCCGGGTAGTTCAGTTCTTTAATTCCAGAGTGAGGCCTGGAACAGGGTTCATTCAACTTCGTCGCCAGCCGGGCCGACGTCAGCGGTGCCCCCAGTAGCGAGCCCGGCCCCCGTTGCCAACGATTTAAAATATATATTTTTCAGAATAGGTGTTACATCTCTGGTTCTTAACCAGAGGACCTGCTGGTTGTGATTATTGTTTCTATAGGAAGTAAAACTGGTTATTCATCCTCTGTTATTACAAAGAGGAAAAATTGGACCGTCATTTCGGAAAATAAAGGAATCGGCCGAAGAAAGATAAGGGCCACGAAAGGCGTGACATTGAAAGACTCCCTAGGCCTTGTAAACCTAATACAGTCGGGTTGGGAAAAGAACATGAGTTGACCCAATGTAGTCGGGCGGAAAAGATGAAAGCGAGGAGACTTACACAAGTAAGTGAAGACTTAGGTTTTACAGTACTATAAATTGCATTCATGACGAGACATATATTATCACAGAAAATCCGAAAGTACTTTTCATTATTAAACTCGTATATCAGCCGGGAATCGAACTACAGCCACTTAGGTAGCTGTCTGTGTATCATGATGTCAGTAATTATTGAAATATAGTGAAATTATGTTGTTAATGATTACTAAGCCAGTTCCTTGTTTGCTCTAGGAAAAGGCAAAATCTCAATATTATGTACAATTCTTCATTACGATTCTTATTGCATGGAATCTTACTCTACCGCAAAGTAACAATTACTCTGGAAGCGTTTACCTACATGCCATTCGAAAGAGTAGAAATCGAATTATATATTTAGAAGTATATTATCTCATGTTATAAGCACACAAATGATAATTCACTTACTGAACTGTGAATAATCGTCACTATTCAAATAACCTATTATTGTGTAACATTCGAAGTGCTGTACGTCGAGTTTTCAAAGAACATATCAATGGCTTAGTGGACAAACATTTCATGTCCAAAATCATAATTCTGAGAAAAATCAAATTCAAATTTTACGAAATTGCAGTTTCTTACGACAAATAATATAGCTGTAGCCAGTGTTACTGATCTGTAGATTATTTCTTTGTAATTGTAGTTCAACAACTGTACCATCATTTTGTGCACCAAGTAATAATAATAATTTCGTGTGGCTATTTCTAGCCGAGTGCAGCCCTTGTAAGGCAGACCCTCCGATGAGGGTGGGCGGCATCTGCCATATTTAGGTAACTGCGTGTTATTGTGGTGGAGGATAGTGTTATGTGTGGTGTGTGAGTTGCAGGGATGTTGGGGACAGCACAAACACCCAGCCCCCGGGCCGTTGGAATTAACCAATGACGGTTTAAATCTCCGACCCGGCCGGGAATCGAACCCGGGACCCTCTGAACCGAAGGCCAGTACGCTGACCATTCAGCCAACGAGTCGGACGTGTACCAAGTAAAGAAATTATTCACTACATTTGGCACTAGCAATGTGAAAGAGAATTTCAAGGCACTAACGATGAATTTCTCAAAGGAATTGATTTCAACAGTCCGTTTTCATCATTAATTATTAAACGATTTTATTTTCTTAATAAAATCACAAGGTATGAATAATAAGTAATACCTGGTGAGTTGGCCGTGCGGTTAGGGGCGCGCAGCTGTGAGCTCGCATCCGGGAGATAGTGGATTCGAACCCCACTGTTGGCAGCCCTGAAGATGGTTTTCCGAGGTTTCCCATGTTCACACCAGGGAAATGCTGGGGTTGCACCTTAATTAAGGCCACGGCCACTTCCTTCCCAATCCTAGGCCTTTCCTGTCCCATCGTCGCCATATGACCTATCTGTGTCGGTGCGACGTAAAGCAAATAGCAATAATAAAGTTGAATAATCACTGTTCAGTTATAAACGTGTCTCAAATCTTTCAAAACAGTGCTATTCTTCCTCATCATTAGTAACAGTTCTTTTTTTTTCTTTTCTTTTTTTTCTTTTTTTTCTTGTTTTTTTTGCTATGGGCTTTACGTCGCACCGACACAGACAGGTCTTATGGCGACGAAGTAACAGTTCTCACCCAGGGTACAAAATCTCTTGACTTCTTCAATAAAGTGCCTGTATTCAGAAGGGATGACTCCTTCGTTGAGTAAACATTGTAAATCCTTCTCCTATGCTTCCGACACGTGTAGTCTCTTTTAATCTTTTGGGAAGAGATTGATGGTGTCCCACGTAATCAGTTCCTCGTTTCTCCTTTTTTGTGTGACATAAATTTTCTTAAATCTGGGATGGTTAAGCTTGTACTTGATTGAATAGTGAATGACAGACAATTTTCAAACCGCAGCCATTTAGCCAGTTTACTCTTTCACCGTCATTGTCTGTTTTCGTGTTAAGTATTATTACAGCTGGAAGTTTTTGCAGATCTTTAAAGTAAGAAAACGTCATATGATGAAGTGTTGTTACGGGCCGTCTTTTGAATATATTTGGAAGCTGGGAAAAGTTAGAGAATCAAAGAACCGAGCTCGATAGCTGCAGTCGCTTAAGTGCGGCCAGTATCCAGTATTCGGGATATAGCAGGTTCGAACCCCACTGTCGGCAGCCCTGAAGATTGTTTTCCGTGGTTTCCCATTTTCACACCATGCAAATGCTGGGGCTATGCCTTAATTAAGGCCACGGCCACTTCCTGCCCATTCCTAGCCCTTTCCTGTCCCAACGTCGCCATAAGACCTGTCTGTGTCGCTGCGACGTAAAGTAACTTGCAAAATTGAGAATGAAAGAGTATCTAGCAGGCAAATAGTATTTTTCCGTGATCAGAGGTAGTGTATACTCTCTGACATAGTTGCATGCAATGAATGACATTACTAAGAATGAAAATACTAATGCAAGTGTTAGTCGCTTAGCAACCTCCTAAGTGCAGAATGTATTGCGGGCTAGGGTAAGCCTTCGCCTGCAATTATTGGAGTGATCATTTAATGATTTGATTTTGTGATTGCTCAAAGTTGGCTGAACTATCAATGTCTCATGATTCACCGACAGGTAATTCTGGAGGGAATAAAACCAAAATGAAGCAAGTCGGTCCAGTAGAACAGACGGACGGATTTGCCAATCTGTTTTTAGTAAAGTCTTTTAATATATAGATTATTTTTATGGATCAATCTTAAGGATAAAAAATTACAAGCCTAGTCCAAAGAACAATGCATTTAAGTGTATTGGTTTTCAGGCTGGATGAAGATCCTCTAACCATCATGAAGGAGGGGATAGCCAAGAACGAGCACTTGGCCACACTGAAGTTAGGGTTCAACCCAATAACTCCTGAGACTGCTGAAGGACTATTGGAAGTATTTCAAAGCCCAAGTTGTGGCTTACAGGAATTAGACCTTGAAGAAGTATGGGTAAAGAAGACTTTCCTTGAGGTACGTACGGAAACATATTGGTAATTAGTTAATTAAGCAAGTGTCAGATATTCTTATGAAGTGACTTTATATACCTACAAGTTTCTGTAAGTATGGACTTCCTGAACACATTTTAAATATAAAATTATGTCTCCGAAATGGACTTCTTTGTGTTAACTTTCCTGGGATATGTTTCTTTAAGTAATATGTCTATAGTAAAATATTTACACAAAGGTCTCCAGGGTATACCCCTCGTGGGTGGTGGCGGTGGAATACCAGGTACGGTAACTCCTGCCTGTCGAAAGAAGTGACTAAAAGCTGGCCCAGGGGGCTCTTTACTTGGAAGTGAGAGTTGGTGGTCACGGGGCACTTAGCTGAGTCCTGGAATTGCTTCCACTTATTTGGGAGACTCCTGAATTTCATCCATCTTATGTGACCTCACTTGGTCAACTATTTTTCTTTTCCAATCCCAACGAAGTTTTCAATTTTACGCCCTTCGTGTCCCTTGTCTTTCTCTGGCCGATACCTTTATTTTTCCTTTGATTAGTGTTAATAGAGGATGGTTGCTAGTTGCACTTCCTCTTAAAACAATAATCACCACCAACACCTAAGCTGTCAAGTTCTCTGGAAATCTAGCCCACACCATCCATCGATTTTCATCCCTAGTATTACTCGTAAAGATATTCACTGGTGTAGCAACACTGTAGGAGGGAATGTGAAACAACACGCACATTACTCATGACTGGCACAACCGAACTTACTGTCGTATGGGGCGAAGGAAAGACTGACAACGCAAAGACGTGACATTGTCATGTACAGATATGGACAAAAGTATTTATACCTCTAGTCATTCAATAAAAAATGCTTTATTGCTGGACCAATACGGAGTAAAGGTCAAAATTACAAACCCAAACGTATACCTTGTACAGCGGTCATTACAAAGCACAAAATAAACTGGAAGTAAATAAAAGCACATAACAAAGCTGCAAATACGTACTGCATGACGCTACTTGTCTGGACACAAGTATGAAATGTCGTATGGCTTTTAGTGCCGGGATATCCCAGGACGGGTTCGGCTCGCCAGGTGCAGGTCTTCCTAACTGACACCTGTAGGCGACCTGCGCGTCGTGATGAGGATGAAATGATGATGAAGACAACACATACACCCAGCCCCCGTGCCATTGGAATTAACCAACTAAGGTTAAAATCCCCGACCCGGCCGGGAATCGAACCCGGGACCCTCTGAACCGAAGGCCAGTACGCAGACCGTTCAGCCAACGAGTCGGACTGGACACAAGTATTCATACCCTACGCGTAAAACTGGGGTTTGAACGAGTAAACAGAAACCTGTGTTGTTCCGTGGCTTTAGATGGGTAGTAGATGCAGACAGAGACGGACGGATCAGCTGGTCATACACGGTTCTAGTCCACTGGGGAGGTAAACTAGGGAAACGTCTGTTGAAGAGAGACGACTTATTCTAGGCCTTCATTACCAAGGAAAAACTTATTCCGAGATCGGAAACATCATTGGAAAAAGTAAAACAACTGTGCAAAGCATCATACAAAGGTTAAAAGTACAGGATATTCTTATAAGCAAGAAAAGAAGTGACGTTCGAAGAAACTGACAGCACGAGAAGAAAGGTTCATAGTAACCACTATTAAAAACCAACCACACACTACATCTTCGGCAATAGCATCGCAGCTGGTAGAATATCTCCATCATGCAGTGTCATACAAAACAGTAAGGAAGGCCCTTCGTCGTGCTGGGTATCGATCTAGGCTCCCAAGAAAGAAACCGCACATAACGAAAGTGCATCGACGGAAGAGACTACAATTTGCAAAAGAATATGTGACGAAAGATAATGCGTTTTGGTCGACAGTGATGTTTACAGATGAGAGTAAATTTAAAATTTTCCGAAGTGATGGACGCATTTTAGTGTGGTGACGCCCTAACACAGAGCTCGATGAGCAGAACCTCGTTACCACTGTGAAGCACGGATGGGGTGGGGTTATGGTGTGGGGCTCAATAGCCGCTTCAGGTGTCGGGGAGTTGGTATTTATGGACAGATTTCAATATTTGAACATCCTGAAAGAAAACGTTCGCAAAAGCGCCGAATTGCTTGGGACTGTTAATGAGTTTTACTTGCAACACGACAATGACCCCAAACATACGGCGGAAATTGTTCATTTGTGGGTTCTCTACAACACGCCGCACATATTAGAAACGCCTCCCCAATCGCCGGATGCCAACCCCATCGAACATCTGTGGAGTGAGTTGGAGTCCAGACTAAGAAAACACCAAATAACAGGTAAACTACACTTGAAACAGTTACTACAACAAGAATGGGGGAACATTTCATCTGAACTAACACGGAACCTGAAGTTCTCAATGCCCGGCCGGTTAAAAGAAGTAATATACAGGAAAGGCAAAAAAACGCTTTACTGTTCGAGTTGGTAATATCTGTTTCTTCATTGCATTGTGAACTCTTCTGGAATACGGTATGAATACTTATGGCCAGATAAGTTGTGTCATGGAGTAAGAATTTGTTGCTTTGTTATGTACTGTTATTTACTTCCGGTTCATTTTGTGCTTGTTAATGTACACTGCTGGACAAGGTATACGTTTGTATTTGTAATTTCTATTAGTCCAGCAATAACGCATTTTGTTTTCGATGGGTTGGGGTGTGAATACTTTTGTCCAAGTCTGTATGTGGCCTACAAGCTCGTTAGTGCTGTATGCCTCAACAGTGCACAGAAATCTTTAGAGGGTAAACATCGTTGCTGAAAAAGTTGAATTTCATCGCGTCTTAAATGGCTGAATGCTTCACAGAGCGGCTGGCTGACTTTACTCAAGGTAGAATGTGTTTTGGTGAGCTCGAGGAAATTTGGAAAGAGTACCTCAGGAGTTTGGTATCGCCAATAACATCGTACCGGCAGTATGTCAAGCTTTGTGAATTGGTGATGAGATATTCGACTAATGTTAATGAATCTATTCATTTGATTCCGTCCACGTTACTGAATTACGATACAGTGATCCAATTCACCGCACATTAGAGTCACAGTTCCTGTTATATCTCTCGCTGCTGCCATCTTGTTTTCATTCTATGAATTGCTTTCCTGTGCGTTATGCTCCTTGCAGATTCAGGTTTCTCCTGCCAACACCTCCTAGATATAAGGCCTCACAACCGTTCTGGGAATATACTCTGACATCAGCATCGGCAGGCAAGCTTGAACCTTTTCAGTAATAACACAGCAATGAGTTTGGCCATGTAACGCTGAAATTAGAAGAGTTTTAATTCGTTTAATGGTGCCATTTGCTAATACCGTTCTACATAATGGTACTGATGTCTTGGGTACTGAACTGTAAGGAGAAATGCGACAGTGATAACGAAGTGCATGCATTAAGTTTCCGAAAGACGAGGTTATGCGGCAGATTTGTTTACGTGCAATTCCAAGACAAGACTACAGATTTACTAATAACTCAGTGGTGAGTAACTATTATTATTACATTCTCACACAGTCATAATGAGCATAGGCCTATGACGTATTAACTACACGCAACAGCTGGTGATATGTAGGTATATTTACTCTTCAATGATATAAGGTTATGTTAGCTCACAATCATGGAATACATTATTTCAACGGTATAATTTTTTATTATTATTATTATTATACGCATTAAAACATACCACCTACAAGAGCTGCTGGTGTAGGCCGATTCACTCCGTAAATGCATGAATTTCGCTCACGGTGATACATTATTTTAAGGTATGCCACAGACATTTCAAATTCGGTGATGTTTTATGGGAAATAACTGGTACTGATCGTCAGGAAAAACTTTTAACTACTCCTCTTCCAAGACCATGACTGCCCATCATATTTATCGTCACATTCTGTCAGATCAGCTTAGATGTTAGGCCTATGCTAACATTATACGTGCTAGTTTTCTTTTAAGACCATGTAATGCTTATTTAAATTGAAATATATTTGTAACATCCTGTTGTGCTGTTAGCAATTCGGCCTAAGTAAGTTAACATTGCAAGATGCTGTGGTGTTTTACAACTGTTTGCTATTTATCTTTAATGGCAGTCACTAAAATACGGTAATAACGACAGTATAATTCAGTATACTTTAAAATTTAAACGCTATTTGTTAGTAAATAAATTATTCCATTGGCAAAAAATATTAAAATCATGTCTGTGTTTAACTATGTTCCGCATTTCTCTGCATTGCCATCGCCTCCGTAGCGTGACGTCACCACGCTGTTGTTAGGCCTTATTATCTAGGAGGTGTTGCTCCTGCATACACTTTCATCAGCGATCTACATTTAGGACATTCGCCCACGTGGCAGATTTCCTATACATTATTTGCCTAATCTATTCTTAAATGATTTCAGAGAACTTAGAAATTTCAGTATATTCACAGTTTTCTGATTCAAAGTATTTTTTAATTATTACGTTAGTTAGCTCACTTACTGTCCACGTAAACTCAATCAATCACTACTACTGATCTGCATTTAGGGCAGTCGCCCACGTGGCAGATTCCCTATCTGTTGTTTTCCTAGCCTTTTCTTAAATGATTGCAAAGAAATTGGAAATTTATTGAACCACACCAGTGATCTCGCCATTCGATAATTCAATATTTTGCAATGATGCGACATACGAACTGAGAGAATACTGAGCAGTTCTTCCCAATATGAAACAGATCATTTTGTGCGGTCATGACATGACTCAGTCATAATTTAGGCTACAGATCTGAGTTGAATTAATTGTCAAATGTCAACTAAGGTTATTAAACCAATAAATAAAATAACCTATTAGCCTACCTCCCTAATAACTGCTTTGGAATTTGTTGAAGAAGCCAGAGAAAAAATACCTGCTTTTATGACTTTACTCATACTAGAAGTAGCAGTTCTGTCGTTACCTCCTGACATTTTTCTCAGTCCATGAAGGTCATTTCTACGCAATCGAAATTAAATCACCTTGTTAAAATGTATCGAAAAACGTTCCTGATGGGATACCTTACGTAGCTTACTGTGGATGCTGTTTCAACCATGACCGCTTTGTATATTTCGGTCCTTATGAAATCCTATCCTTATTCTTCACTTACTATCTTGATATTGTTGAGATATTCGAGAAATTAGGTCCTAACCATTGAAGCCTCTCATCGCTAATGAAGTAAAAAGACATACGGTCTTAATTCCCTGCCCTAACACGATGAGTAACGCTACTTACATCATGAAAACCGAAAGCGTTCGACTTATATCGAGTTTGCGATTAAATTTGGGGCAACGCTCAAAGACAATGTGGGAATAAATTCGTATATAACTTTATCCACATGGAACACAATTCAGAAACACCATTTCCACATGCTGTTATGTATTAAAACGTTCTTCATTGCTCTCCATTTCTTTTCAGGCGCTAGAAAAAGTCAAAGAAGAGAGAGACGTAAAGGTGAACTACAGAGGAGTGATAGGTAATTTCGATATAAAAGGTCCTGACGTCAAGAAGCTGTTGCTCGATCGGGCAAAGTATGAAGCACAAAATCAGAAGAAAAAGAAGAAGAGGAAGGATTTCGGGTATATTGAAATTAGTTTATTTGCATGTGTTATACGTAAGGATGGCATACTTATAACAAACTTATAAACAGTCAAATTTCTTCGAGCTGCAAAGACCTCCTATAGAACATGTATGTAGGTATAAAATGGATAGTAATTAAATAAGGTGCGTGAGATAATAGTGCCGTCCGCTTCTGTGGTGTAGTGGTTAGTGTGATTAGCTGCCACTCCCAGAGGCATGGGTTCGATTCCCGGCTCCGCCACGAAATTTGAAAAGTGGTACGAGGGCTGGAGGCCTCGGGAGGTCAGCTGAGTAGAGGTGGGTTCGATTCCCAACTCAGTCATTCTGGAAGTGGTTTTCAGTCGTTTCCCACTTCTCCTCCAGGCAAATGCCGGGACGGTACCTAACTTAAGGCCACGGCCGCTACCTTCCCTCTTCCTTGCCTATCCCTTCCAATCTTCCCATCCCCCCACAAAGCCTCTGTTCAGCATAGCAGGTGAAGCCACCTGGGCGAGGTACTGGTCCTCCTCCCCAGTTGTATTCCCTACCTAGAGTCTGCAGCTCCAGGACACTGCCCTTGAAGCGGTAGAGGTAGACCCTGGAGGGTAAACCGATAATGATGATGATGATGAAGAAGAGAGTATTGTGTCTAGATTAGAGGTGCTCACGCTAGGATTTTCGTCCCACAGTCTTGCAGCATGTAAGTTGGGAATTATCTCTGTCTCCGTCTGTCATACACCACACTTCCCCAAGCACAACAGTGGTCATCGGTTTGCGCTCTGTCACAGCAAATATGGCGAGTTCTTCAATATAAATTGAGCGCCTGGAAGTAACAACGTGAGTTAATTTTCTCGAAAAGAAAAAACTTTCTCCGCCAACAACTGCACTACCGTTCTTTATACAGCACGATTCAGCCACCCCTTCCATTATAGTTTTATGCAACCCACAATATACATTCCGTCCTGAAAACATCTGCCCTGCCGGTATGCTCAGACAACACAACCGGATATCTTGATATTTACCGCCTCACCATGATAGGACGCCGTAATGTTATACTCGTATTAAACACTGGAAGACATGTGTGTGCCTTCTAGATCATATTAAAATGACATGCCGGAGAAACACTAAATTGATATTGTGACCGCAGTAAACGTAATACTTGCTATAAGCTACCCGGTGTGCCGTACGGAAGCGTAGTGTAATTGGCAAAGGCGTGGCGGAGCTGGCTTGCATGTCGAGACCGGGGCGAATATTATAAATTTTTGAAATAATTTGTTTAATACGTACCGCACACAATGTAAATTCAGTAACCGCTTTCATGCAAATAGTGTGTGAATGAATGTGTTTGTGGACCTAAGAAGGGCCGAATAGTTAGCAGGCCGGACACATACAGACCGGAAATAATAGGAACCCAACTGCCCTGACAATGCTTTATCGCAGCAAATGTTCGATGTAATGACCGTTTCGGTTTATGCACATTCGGGTTCGGTGTGCAATAGATCGTCTTGGGCGCTGATGCATTTCAGGTGCCCCTGATGAGTTATCAGAGCTGGTCGAGGTTTTTCCGGCGCTTGATTGTTAACGACGTTCTTCAAATGTCCCCACAAGAAGAAGTCTAACAGCGTTAAATCCGGTGATCTTGGGGGCCATGAAAGAGAGCCTCCTCGTCCTATCCATTTCCCTTGCAGTTCCTCGTTCATATGGTTACGAATGAGCAAAGTCGAATGTGGTGGAGCACCATCCACCGAGCTCGATAACTGAAGTCGCTTAAGTGCCGTCAGTATCCAGTATTCGGGATATAGTATTTTCGAGCCCCACCGTCGGCAGCCTTGAAGATGGTTTTCCTTGGTTTCCTATTTTCACACCGGGCAAAAAGTGCTGGGGCTGTACATTAATTAAGGCCACGGCTGCTTCCTTCCACTCCTAGCCCTTTCCTGCCCCATCGTCGCCATAAGACATATCTGTGTCAGTGCGACGTAAAGCAACTTGTAAAAAGAGAAACAGAAAGAAAAAAGCTCCATCCTGTTGCAACCACATCGTCAACCGATCGTGCAAGGGCACATCCTCCAGCAGCAGTGGGAGGTCCTGACGCAGAAAGTGCAGGTAGCGTGTGCCCGTCCAATGGCTCTCAAATAAATGAGGTCCAATCAGGCGATTCCCCAAGATTCCACATCAAACTTTCACTCACTATCGTATTTGATGTATCGCCTGTCGCACCCGTGAAGATTGTCCGGACTCCAATAGTCCATGTTGCGGCGATTGACGTTCCCATTATTGTGGAAGCGCGATTCGTTCGACAACAAGAATGCGATAAGAATGTTGCATCATTGTCCAGCCTGCATAATAGCCACCATCAGAACTCCATTCGAACTTCGAAATCCCGCCCATGGAGCTCTTGGTGTAGCTCAAAATGGTATGGGTGAAAATTATGTTGAATGAATGAATGAATACTGATCTGCATTTAGGGCAGTCGCCCAGGTGGCAGATTCCCTATCTGTTGGGAGGACTTTTCCTATTTGTGAAACTCACAACCTGACTTTTAACCTCGTTTGTCAACATACCATTGCCTGCTGTCCATCTCACAACATTTTCGAGGTCACGTTGCAGTTGCTCACAATCTTGTAACTTATTTATCACTCTATAGAGAATAACATCAGCCGCAAAAAGCCTTACCTCATGCGGTATTCACCAGACGGACGGATGCCTGGTGTTCACCTGTCGTGTAATCGCCCTTGTACTGATGTGTGGATTATTATGAGCTACCTCCGGAACGGCCTCTTCTGTTTCACTCGACGTAACGCGCCTAGTTGGAAATTACGCCTGTTGTCCTTAGGCGTCTTTCAAGGCGCAATGTCGCAGCAGCCGGGTGTCGCCTGTCGGTATACCGTTCCTGGTACAGACTTAATGCTTCGCACGCGTTTTTGTCTTGCTTCCCCATAAACGAGGAGCATATCAGCTTACTCCTCTGTGGAAAACATACCGAATGACAGCAGAGATTACAGTACATTCAGGCCCTAACCAGATGAGTATGCACAGGGCACAAGATAAATAACTGCGTCTTTCTACTGTTTGAATGTGGCACACGTGGGCCTGTGTTTACGTATTCACCGGGCGAGTTGGCCGTGCGGTTAGAGGCTCTGAGGTTGCATCCGGGAGATAGTGGGTTCAAATCCCACTGTCGGCAGCCCTGATGATGGTTTTCCGTGGTTTCCCATTTCACACCAGGCAAATGCTGGGGTTGTACCTTGATTAAGGCCACGGCCGCTTCCTTCCAACTCCTAGGCCTTTCCTGTCCCATCGTTGCCATAAGACCTATATGTGTCGGTGCGACATAAAGCAATTAGCAAGTTTACGTAGTCAAACATCATACCGATGCAGGATTCGAACCGCCGCTGGCACCACATTTCGTCGCTTGCTAGGTGAACGCCTAATCTCATCACGTACGTTACACTGCTGGAAACACGGTACGACGAGAGCAGTGTATATATGCCATCCAGTTCGGTGTTTAAAACATTTATTACTGCACTGTTACCTAGTTTTATGCATTGATTCCCCTCTTCGTTACATCCAGTCACGAGGCACGACACATTAACATAGTTTGATGATAAAAGGACGTTGCTACATCATTTCAAGGCGTCATGTTTTGCGAACAGATGATATAACACTTCGCTAGTGTTCAGAATCATGCGCAAAATATGCTCACTGAAGATTAGTACCATACAGTACGCCTGCAAGGGAATAGCACCACTATAACCACGCGGACGTTAGTTGTGCTGTAGCAAACGATATTGAAAGGGGCTGCTGAATCACACTGTATAATACGAAGAGCCTCTCAGATTAGTTTGTACGGTATAATTTACATACATCTGCTCTGTGGTGTAGTGGTTAGTGCGATTAGCTGCAACCCCCGGAGGCCCGGGTTCGATTCCCGTCTCTGCCACGAAATTTGAAAAGTGGTACGAAGGCTGGAACGGGGTCCACTCAGCCTCGGGAGGTCAACAGAGTAGAGGTGGATTCGATTCCCACCTCAGCCATCCTGGAAGTGGTTTTCCGTGGTTTCCCACTTCTCCTCCAGGCAAATGCCGGGATGGTACCTAACTTAATGCCACGGCCGCTTCCTTCCCTCTTCCCTCTCTATCCCGATCAATCCTCCCATCCCTCACCAAGGCCCTTTTCAGCATAGCTAGTGAGGCAGCCTGGGCGAGGTACTGGTCATCCTCCCCAGTTGTATCCCACGACCCAATATCTCACTCTCCAGGACACTGCCCTTGAGGCGGTCGAGGTGCGATCCCTCGCTGAGTCCGAGAGAAAAACCAACCCTGGAGGGTAAGCCGATTAAGAAAAAGAGGATAATTTACATACAACCTGTGTGCTGTCCCAGATATTTTTGTAGAGCTTTCTATGCTGAATAATTCTTACCCTCATAGTATAGATGTATCTTAACGTTTTAGCCAGCGTAAGCTAAAAAGGCACACGAACGTCCGTTTTTTGGCTTGCTTCATTAAATTCGTTACTGCTCTGCTTCCTAGATGAATATTTCTATATACAGTATATGAACCTTTCTCGAGAGATTCTTTGTTAAAAATCACATCAAAATCCATTAAGTGGTTCTGGAGATTAGCCCTCGCAAACAGACAGACATATTGTACATACAGACAGGGTCGAGGACTTTATTTTATTCTTACTATTTGTTTTGCGTTACACTGGCACAGCCAGGTCTTTTGGCGACGATGGGATAGGAAAGGGTTAGGAGTGTCAAGGAAGCGCTCGTGGCCTTAATTGAGATACAGCCCCACCATTTCTCTGGTGTGAAAATAGGAAACCACGGAAAACTATCTATAGGGCTGCCGACAGTGGAGTTCGAAGCTACTATCTCCCGAATGCAAGCTCACAGCTGTGCGACCGTAATCGCAGACCAGCTCGCTCTGTCCAGGACTTCATTTTATAATAAGTAGAGATTGTTCCTCCAATCTTACACTTTCAGAAAACTACCAGGGACGTAGTTTGTGGCGGTAGAGTGTAAACTAGGAAGGACTGATCTGATGTTTTGTTTCATGGTTAGTCTAATTTCTTTGTTTACATTCTTATGCCCGGGTTCACCATTCTCGGTACAGACCAGCCATTCTTCTTCTTCATCTTTATCTCTTTACCCTCCAGGGTCGGTTTTTCCCTCGGAATCAGCCAGGGATCCCACCTCTACCGCCTCAAGGTCAGTGTCCTTGATCTTCAGACTCTGGGTCGAGGGATACAACTGGGAGGATGACAAGTACCTCGCCCAGGTGGCCTCACCTGCTATGCTGAACAGGGACCTTGCGGGGGTGGGGGGTTTGGAGGATTGGAAGGGATAGACAAGGAAGAGGAAAGGAAGCTGCCGTGGCCTTCAGTTAGGTACCATCCCGGCATTTGCCTGGAGGAGAAGTGGGAAACCACGGAAAAACACTTCCAGAATGGCTGAGGGGGAAATCGAAACCACCTCTACTCAGTTGACCTCCCGATGCTGAGTGGACCCCGTTCCAGCCCTCGTACTAGTTTTCAAATTTCGTGACAGAGCCGGGAATCGAACCCGGGCAGGTGGCAGCTAATCACACTAACCACTATACCTCAGAGGCGGACACATACCAGCCGTTACGAAACCATAATTACTAAGCTCTTATCGTGGTATTGTCAGTAATCTGTTGTACTATTGTTAATCCTTCGTTTCGAAACCGCGGTTTCTTGGCGCTCGTATTTCTGGCTATTGTTCCACTCGGAAGTAATTCATAACAGTATTTAGAAGGCTGTGATTAGTTCGACAGTCACTTGTCTTTAATTTACCCAGAAGGCACTGATATTATTTAAATTAGTTTACACTTATATAAAACAGGTTGTACAATCATTTTTCTCCGTGTACCGGGCGGTACACCTCTACACCGTTTATTTAAAAGTTGCGCCAGTTGAAACTCCTCTTCTGGAGGAAGGTTGAACTTTATCTATTCTATTAATTCTCTACTTTCTCAGAAGATGTCACCACGTGGAAAATTTTTGAGTTTGTGAACTGTGTCATTTTTGATGTGTCTTTGTTTCGCTTGAAGTAAGAAGTGTGAACTTTCTCTTCTAGAGGACACTACTGAAGATCAACAATAGTGCGACCTAGTGCGGAGTTAAAGAACTATTTTGTTGGAGAAATTTTTATTTCAAGAGTTTGTTCTTTGTTAAATTTCCTTCTGTCATTGTTTAAGTTGGCTGTATACCCCTCTTTTTCCCCTTAGTTTGGATCTAGCCAATCCCGAATTTCTTTAATTAATGTTCCACCAATAATGTGTTTCTTCTTCCTCTATGTAGGGGTTTCTTTTCCCGAACCAATAAAAACTTTGAGGGAGGGTGTTTTATTTCCCCTAACGCCTAGAATCTTCCGCGAGAGGATATAAACTGCTGATTTTGGGGTCTCCGGGCCACTTCTGTTCCATCTTTCAGTGTATTAAGTACATAGCAGGAGGCGGGAAGCGCCTCTTTCTTCTTCAGCCGTTCAACACCAGGTAATGGCCTATTAATAACTTCTTTTCTTGCTAGGTCGGCAGTTTAACACTCGCGGCGGGTTCGAAGCATTTCCATCATGTAACCTTTTCCTAAAATGTAATTACTCTTTTCATCTTTTTCTTGTAAGGCTACATATTGGGATAGAGAGTGCTAACCCTCTCGAGCTCCCACTCACATTTGTTTTGAGGTGAACTTATTTTCTCAAACTATTCTTCGTTTATGTAATGTAAAGTGTTCTTCTCTAAGTCACCTCTGTAGTATGGGATTAGCCCTTGCGTTAGCGGCCCAGAGCCAGATTAGGTTTTAAAAAAAAAACAAAGTGTATTAGGAGTGCAAGATCGCCTCCTCTCAAATTGTTATTTTAGAGGTCATGTAATCAACCTTCTTTTCATGTAATAGACCTCTGTAGGTTGGGTATTTTACCCCTGTGAATACGTCCTTAGAGGACAGCTTGAAGGTAGAGTTTGGTGTGGCCTTTGAGAGGCTTAAATTTTAAGAGCGGATCGCTCTTTTGAAAATGGAGTGTCATATGCCTCGTGGAGGCTTTTCTGTGTAATTCGGAGCCAGGGGCTCCTAGGGATGAATGGGGTTTTCTGCCCCTCTGTTAAAACTTGTGTTTGTGGTAAAACTGAGCTGATCGCAGAAGTCAGGGCGTGAAGCCCAAAACCTGTAAATATTGTATCTCCCCTTGTTTTGCTACATTGTACCTGCCATGTCTGTTATTGCTTTGTTTTTGAAAAGAAAATATAACCTAGTTAAATTTTAAATTACTTTTACATTAACTTTGATTCCGTAGTTTGAAACCCATTCACGCCCGCACCTTCTTACGCCTCTACCTACCGCTAAAACACGGTAACAAGTGGTAGCAGAGCGTGGTTGAATGGGTCTCAATTTAGCCCCTTTTGAGGCTAAACATTGTTTGTTCCGAACTCTAACTATTTTCCCAGTTGCTGGAATTTTTTGAGTTTTTCAAAATTGTTCTGTCACCATGCCCGGCCCTCGCGATGTTCTCCTTCTTAACTATTTGCGCAAGGAGGAGTTGATCTATGAATTAACTATCAGAAATGTGCAATCTGGAGGCACGGTTGCAATAGACACTAACAAGCTTAGAGAGTCTCTTGATTTGCCCATTTCCATCCCCAATTTGGGAGAGAAAGAAATTGACGACTCTCTTTCCACGATCACGGAGAATATTACTGGGCTAGCTTCTGTAGTTAGTTTTTTTGATGAAAATGATCCGTCTCCTAATCAAATTAAGCGTGTGCAAGGCAGGCTATATCATTTTTCGAATAGGGTTAACGATCTGTTGTCTCTAAAACTGAATGACGTTCAGAGGAAGGAAGCTAGTACGCTCCTGGAAAATATTTCTGAATTATCTAGTAAGGTCACTCAATTGTTAACTGGGGAAGTTCCTCCCAAATCTGATCAACCCACCATAGTGAATGCAGGTAGTGATGAAGAGCCTCCTCAGGGAGAAGTCAACAGGATAACCGTTGCTGCTCAAACTATCTCTGCCCCATCGAACAACGAATCTGAACGCCGTGCGTCATTGGGTAACATCCGCTCGGAATTAACTTCTTTGCCATTGAAACCTTTAACGACTATGTCACCTGGGTTCAGTAGCTTGCCTCATCCATTGGCAATGTTGCTTAGAGGTATCTCTAAGTTTTCCGTCAACACCACCAGTGATGTAATTTCATTTTTAAGATTTCTAGTGGAATTTCAGGATCATGCTCTGGTTTTTTCTCTTTCGCCATGTCAAATTTTGCAAATTATCTATCCGTATGCTATTGGTATTCTCTCCGACAAAATAGTAAGAGCCATAGCTGAACAGTCATCCATCGAAGATTTTCATGCACATCTACTTGCTAATTTTATTCCTGCCCGCGCAAGGTCATCTCTGATTCAGAAATACTATTATCGAGTACAGAGGTTGGATGAAAACTTGGCTGATTTCATACAAGACATTAAGTTTTATACCAGGGTGTTTGCTCTTCACTTCCCTGAGGACCAAATTGTACAAGCTATTGTGGAAGGCATTTCACCATCTTATAGGTCATACTTGTGTTTTGCGGCGTGCCCGCAAACTTTTTCTGAACTTGAAGCATTGGCAGTCTCAGCGGAAGGAGTTAGATACGCCGATTCTTTGCGTGTCGCGAAAGAACCCCCGCCTTCCTTTAGTAACACTCGGCCTCCACCTCGCCGACCAGTCAATCCCCGTAAATTTTATGCTTGCGGGTCGCCTGACCATCTGCGGAATAAGTGTCCTCTGATCAAGTCAAGTGGGACAAGGAATGGAGCAGGGTCATCACAAGGCTGTTTTAAGTGTGGGGCCTTCTCACATATCGCCAAGAATTGCCCAAACTCAAATAGCACCCCCTCCTGCTCAACTTCTGGTGCAAATTCCAGCTATGCCAATAATAAAAAGTGACTAGTGGCGTCGGCTGAGCCGACTAATCCATCTTCCCGAGACTCAGCCCCTAGTAAACAGGTTGTAAATGCAGAGATCGACCAGCCTTCAAATTCATCTTTTGAATGCCCTAAAGAGTGTCTTAGGATTGCGGCGGATACCCCCGCACCTGTTCCTTTTCTTAAGATTGAGTTAAATAACGAGCCTATAACAGCTCTCTTAGATTCAGGCAGTGTTTGTTCCATTATTTCGGCTGATTGGTATTCTAAATTGAAATCTGTTTGTAAACTCCCTGACTATGACTCATCTCCTGTTAAATATGTTTCGGCTAATTCATCTCCATTAGAAATTCTAGGTTCCTTACATGTCAAAATTCGGGTTTTTAAATTTACATGGAAGATCAAATTGTTTGTGGCCAAGCGTTTGTCTTGCCCCATCATATTGGGAGCGGACTTCATTTCTCACACTGGTCTTGTGCTCGATCTCCAGAGTAGGTCGTGCACATTCAAATTTGCGTCCAATTGTAGAATTCCCTTGTTAAAGTGTAATTCTGTGTCATGTTCTTCTATTTCGCCTACCCAGGATGAGATGTTGTTAGACCTTAGACATCTACCTGAGGAGCAGGCTGATAGTATTCGCAAACTGTGTCAGTCGTTTCCCGAGGTGTTCTCTGATACTCTTGGTGTTACTGACCTTATTGAATACAAAATTGAGGTCACGGATTCGATTCCTGTCCGTTTTCCACCGTATAGGCTATCTCCACCTAAAATGAAGGCTCTGAAAGAAATCATCGATCAGATGTTGAAAGATGGTATTATTAGGCCCTCTAAGTCAGCGTATTCTTCGCCTATTTTTCTAGTCCCGAAACCCCAAGGAGGCTTCAGGCCTGTCATTGATTACAGGGCTCTCAATCGGAAGGTGGTGTTGCAATCTGTGCCCCTTCCCGACCTTCATTCTTGCTTTTCATGGTTTCGTAAGGCCAAGTTCTTCACCATCTTGGACTTGAATCAGGCCTATAATCAAATTCCCCTTGCCGAAGAGTCTAAACATCTTACAGCGTTTGCCACGGACTGGAATTTATATGAATACAACCGCGTGCCTTTCGGGCTCCCCACGGGGGCAGCTGTGCTCACTAGGCTACTAGATAGGGTCTTTTCCGACATCAAATTTGAGTACTTATATCACTACTTGGATGATGTCGTCGTATTTTCCGAAACCTTTGAAGAACATCTAGATCATTTGCGAGAAGTTCTCAATCGCCTTCGTAAGGCTGGGTTAACTGTTAAGTTGTCCAAGGTTGCCTTTGCTAAGCCCTCTATGTCATTCCTAGGGCATATTGTGTCACCTGATGGTGTAGCAGTCGATCATTCTAGAACACAGGCCATCCGTGATTTTAAACCTCCCAAGGACATTAAAGGTATCGCCAGGTTCATTGGCATGGTGAATTTCTTCAGGAAGTTCATTCCTAATTTTGCTAATAGAGCGGCGCCCTTAAACCTTCTTCGGAGGAAAGGCATCAAATTTGAGTGGGGACCTTCTCAACAAGCCGCTTTTGAAGATCTGAAATTAGCTCTCTGTAATGCCCCTGTACTTGCTATGCCTGATTTCTCGAAGAAATTCATCGTCCAAACCGACGCATCGTCGTCAGCAGTGGCTGCAGTTCTTCTTCAAGAGACTGAACTAGGGAGGCGACCCATCGCCTATGCGTCTAGGACATTGTCAGCTCAAGAAGCAAAGTACTCCATATATGAGCTTGAAGGTTTGGCAGTCTTATTCGCCTTAGAAAAGTTCCGTCTCTATCTGGAACACGTCAAATTCGATCTGGAGACAGATAATCAAGCCTTAAGCTGGGTCTTAGGTAGGCCGCGTCGTACAGGTCGTATAGCCCGTTGGGCCATCCGTATTTCTGCCTTCCAATTCGATGTACGGCATATCAGAGGTACTGAAAATGTTGTCGCCGATGGACTCAGCCGTATGTTTCATAACGACGTAGAGACCCACGAACCGGTCGACAGTTCATCACCTTCCGAGTCCATACTATCTGGTGTTAATGCCATCTTAACAGATGCTCCCATGCTTTTTAGGGATATTGAGAAATACCAACGTGAAGATCCGACGCTGGCTCCGATAATGGAAATCCTTTCTTCTGGGGAACATGCTGTCCCTTATGTTCTAAGGAATGGTGTTCTATGTTGCCCTTCGAGGCATGATAAGTTGATGAAAGTTGTTGTTCCAGCGGTTCTTGTACCTATGATCTTCAAATACTATCATGAGACCCCAATGGGGGGGCATCTTGGAATCTTTAAAACTCGTGAAAAGATTCGTGAACTGTTCATATGGAAAGGTATGGACGGTGAAATTCGGGAGCTTGTAAAAGCTTGTAAATCTTGTTTGATCAGTAAACCCACCATGTCCACTAAAGTAGGCCTTTTGTCTTCTCATCAAGCGTCGCGCCCCATGGAACGCCTGTATATCGATTATGTGGGACCCTTCCCCCAGTCAAAGGGTAATGCCAACAAGTTCATCTTTGTGTGTGTAGATGGTTTTACAAGATTTTCCTGGTTATTTCCGACTAAGCTGGCTACCGCTCAGTCCACCATTACTTGCCTAAATTCTATTTTTGCTTCTTTTGGTCCGTGCCAATACATTGTATCTGATAATGCTAAAGCTTTTACATCAAATCTGTTTCGTAAATTCTGTTTTGACTTGTCCATCTCTCATGTAACTACATCTGCTTATTACCCTCAACCATCTCTGGCTGAACGGGTTAACCGTAATCTCAGGTCCGCACTTATTGCCTATCATCATGAAGATCATTCTAGGTGGGACACGTCCCTGCATTGGTTAGCTTTTGCTTTGAATTCGGCGGTTCATGAATCTCACAAATTTACTCCAGCTTCTTTGATGTTTAAGTTCGTTCCCAACACGCCGCTCTCTAACCTCTGGTCTCTGAATGACATTCTGCCCGAGACAATAGATCCGGACAACATTAAAGATCTTTGGAAGAAGGCTAAAGCTAATCTTAAAGTATCTCATGAAAAGGTTAGGGAAAGGTATGATCGTGGACGGAGACCCACCACCTTGAAGGTAGGTGACCAGGTTATGGTCAAAAATTTTGTTCCCGCAGGCAAGCTTGCCCCCAGATTTCATGGGCCTTGTATCATTCTCGATTTTCTTACGCCGGTTACCTTATTGCTAAGTAATCCAGCCACCGAGAGGATATTTAGAGTTCACCTGTCCCAGGTGAAACCGGTGTAATTTCTATGTTAACTTGCTCCATATTATTTTGAAAGGATATGAAGGTTATATTTTTTTTTTGAGTTTCACTTTAAGGCATTCTGCCCCTTCTATAGGATTTTGTTTCTTATGTAAGCATGTTTGTGAAACCTGCCCCGACCCATTAAACTGCCATCCTGTCTTTGCCACGGCCATTACCACGCTCCCGTCTCCTGCTCCACTCTACACAGTGGCTTAATGAATACCATGAATATCTGCACGCCGCTGGCCCCTCACTCTCTCTACAAGCCTGTACCCTCAAAGAAAATGATTGTCCAACACAATTCTGCCGCCTAGCTTTAATGTTTCAGCGCCCCCGCAGCCGCGCAGCGCCGTGCAGCGACTGGGGAGGGGGATGGGCCCCCTCCTCTCCAGCGAGGACGACATGTGCAAGGCGAGCCGGAGCTCACCTCCCGGCCAAGGCTGATGTGCGGCGCACGACCTGCTACATGCCCGCAGCCTGTATCTGTTCACCGCGGGCGCGGCGGACTTCAACACCTCTGCTCCCCTCATAGTGCGGGCGAGCGGTATCTTAGGGTACTTGAGGGGTCCGAGCGGCCTCCGTTGGACGCAAGCTGCAACGGCCGGTCCGGCCATTCGACTCAATCTACATCAACTATATGGACAGTCACCATAAGCAATAACTACACTTGGGCATTCAACTACAATATTTGGTGGACATTGCAAAATTTTTCTTCACCTTTAAGTATTAAAAGTTTATCTTCAGAAATTCAAATTCTACAAACATAAAGACTTTCATTCACCTGCAACAACAACATTTTGAAACTGAATTAAGAAATCTTGTAAATGCTTCTGCTATCTATCTTCGTATCAACATCATTACTTGGACTTTGTTTCAAACTGATTTCATGTGTCACCCCTGGAGGAACTTTTGGGGGGGGAGGTCTGTACCGGGCGGTACACCTCTACACCGTTTATTTAAAAGTTGCGCCAGTTGAAACTCCTCTTCTGGAGGAAGGTTGAACTTTATCTATTCTATTAATTCTCTACTTTCTCAGAAGATGTCACCACGTGGAAAATTTTTGAGTTTGTGAACTGTGTCATTTTTGATGTGTCTTTGTTTCGCTTGAAGTAAGAAGTGTGAACTTTCTCTTCTAGAGGACACTACTGAAGATCAACAATAGTGCGACCTAGTGCGGAGTTAAAGAACTATTTTGTTGGAGAAATTTTTATTTCAAGAGTTTGTTCTTTGTTAAATTTCCTTCTGTCATTGTTTAAGTTGGCTGTATACCCCTCTTTTTCCCCTTAGTTTGGATCTAGCCAATCCCGAATTTCTTTAATTAATGTTCCACCAATAATGTGTTTCTTCTTCCTCTATGTAGGGGTTTCTTTTCCCGAACCAATAAAAACTTTGAGGGAGGGTGTTTTATTTCCCCTAACGCCTAGAATCTTCCGCGAGAGGATATAAACTGCTGATTTTGGGGTCTCCGGGCCACTTCTGTTCCATCTTTCAGTGTATTAAGTACATAGCAGGAGGCGGGAAGCGCCTCTTTCTTCTTCAGCCGTTCAACACCAGGTAATGGCCTATTAATAACTTCTTTTCTTGCTAGGTCGGCAGTTTAACACTCGCGGCGGGTTCGAAGCATTTCCATCATGTAACCTTTTCCTAAAATGTAATTACTCTTTTCATCTTTTTCTTGTAAGGCTACATATTGGGATAGAGAGTGCTAACCCTCTCGAGCTCCCACTCACATTTGTTTTGAGGTGAACTTATTTTCTCAAACTATTCTTCGTTTATGTAATGTAAAGTGTTCTTCTCTAAGTCACCTCTGTAGTATGGGATTAGCCCTTGCGTTAGCGGCCCAGAGCCAGATTAGGTTTTAAAAAAAAAACAAAGTGTATTAGGAGTGCAAGATCGCCTCCTCTCAAATTGTTATTTTAGAGGTCATGTAATCAACCTTCTTTTCATGTAATAGACCTCTGTAGGTTGGGTATTTTACCCCTGTGAATACGTCCTTAGAGGACAGCTTGAAGGTAGAGTTTGGTGTGGCCTTTGAGAGGCTTAAATTTTAAGAGCGGATCGCTCTTTTGAAAATGGAGTGTCATATGCCTCGTGGAGGCTTTTCTGTGTAATTCGGAGCCAGGGGCTCCTAGGGATGAATGGGGTTTTCTGCCCCTCTGTTAAAACTTGTGTTTGTGGTAAAACTGAGCTGATCGCAGAAGTCAGGGCGTGAAGCCCAAAACCTGTAAATATTGTATCTCCCCTTGTTTTGCTACATTGTACCTGCCATGTCTGTTATTGCTTTGTTTTTGAAAAGAAAATATAACCTAGTTAAATTTTAAATTACTTTTACATTAACTTTGATTCCGTAGTTTGAAACCCATTCACGCCCGCACCTTCTTACGCCTCTACCTACCGCTAAAACACGGTAACACTCCGTATCAGAATCATTGTCGTAATTTTATCATTTAATCTATTACAGCACGTTATTTTTAAGATTAATTAATTTTGTTCCCTTAGGTTAGGTTATCAGTATCACCCGATATAGAAAACGACGGAAAAATGAGAGCGCCAAATTTTAATGCATTTGAAACTGAAATACTTAGATGACTTCTTGACGAAAGAGATTTATTTCTACGACTAGGGAAATCGAGTCGGTCATCTATTAATTATTGTAACAAGGAAACCACAGTCTTTTTCTCTCTGTTCACCACCACCCTCAAGACATGTGGTGCCAAATCAATTTTAACGATAACATCACGGCATTTTGGATGCATGCATTGTGACGTTATATCTCTCACCTAAGACCGGTAAACTTTTAAATCAGATTACAAAACTTTCTGATGCACGTAATATACAACGCAGTCATGAGGTTATGCAGAGTACGTAGGCCTTAAAGCCTCGATTAGCTGCTTAACCGCTCGTTCAGGACCGGTAAACGTTTTACCGTTGTTAAAAAGCCAAATATTTCAGGATCGGTTTTGATGTAACAGAAAATCCACTTAAGAGTGGTAATTTATCCATTTTAGCACGGTTAAGTCTTAACAGAAATTGACACACTCGGGCGTTAGCCCTAGAATGGCAGAACGTCTTCCTGGACGAAGGTGCGGTATTACATCTCAGAGATAAGTTGTATAAATTCAAAGTACTAGTAGTTATGTAGTCAATCATGAAAATGCTCAGATTTAAAAATTTTCGATAAGCAAATGATGACTTTCAGAAGAGAACGAAGTCAGAGTGGCTGGAGAAGTGAAAGTACATTCTTCACTTCTGAGGACTGTGAAACAGTATGGCCGTTAGCTTTAAGTTTCGCAGATTTTGTGAAGGTACCGACAACGAGAGTGATTATTTTTTGGAAAAGGATACAGGAAACAGATGGATAAAATGAAATGAAATGTCGCATGGATTTTAGTGCCGGGATATCCCAGGACGGGTTCGGCTCGCCAGGTGAGGTCTTTCTATTTGACACCCGTAGGCGACCTGCGTGTCATGATGGGGATGAAATGATGACGAAGACAACACATATACCCAGCCCCCGTGCCAGTGGAATTAACCAATTAAGGTTAAAATCCCCGACCCGGCCGGGAATCGAACCCGGGACCCTCTGAACCGAAGGTCAGTACGCTGACCGTTCAGCCAACGAGTCGGACATGCATGAAATGAGATCGATGGTACTGAATCGAGTACCTAGGAAGCTCCGGGAAGGAGACCGTATCTTAAATTTGTGAACAAATATTTCAGCAGTATCAGGCCCGATATTTCATATTTTTTGTAATATCCAGCTGGGAATACAAAAATTGTAACGTTAATAAGAAAATTGTGCTTTCAAGCTTCCGAAAAATTGTACCTTAAAAAATCTTTTTCGTGACAAAAACTCTTAATGTTTAAAAAAATAATAATTCATGTTTTCAATATTTCACACATACGTACATATATACATCTTCATTAAAGATTGTTATGCCTTTCTTTTTTTTGCTAGGGGTTTTACGTTGCACCGACAAAGATAGGTCTTATGGCGACGATGGGATAGGAGAGGCCTAGGAGTTGGAAGGAAGCGGCCGTGGCCTTAATTAAGGTACAGCCCCAGCATTTGCCTGGTGTGAAAATGGGAAACCACGGAAAACCATTTTCAGGGCTGCCGATAGTGGGATTCGAACCTACTATCTCCCGGATGTTATGCCTTTCAGCGTTCAATCTGCAAGCCTCTGTGAATTTACTATACGTCACCACAATCCTCTGTAACTACTTCCGTACCCTCCTTTATTTCTATACCTCTTAATTTTAAATAATTCTAACCTGAGTCTAACTATCGTCACCTTGGTCTCCCTCTACTCCTCTTACCCTCCATTTCAGAGTCCTTTATTCTCCTAGGTAACCTGTTCTCCTCCATTCGCCTCAAATGACCCTACCACCTTAGTCGGTTTATGAGTCCAGTTTCATCAATCGAGTTCACACCTAACTTATTTTTAGTCTATATCTCAACATTCCGAGTACCCTCCTACCATTGATTCCGCATGTTTATACCAGCGATCATCCCCTCTACTTTTATGCCTGTTACTTCTAACTTATGAATAAGATATCCTGAGTCCACCCAGCTTTCACTCCCGTAATGTAAATTTCGTCTCAAAACAGACCGGTTTAAAGGGAGTTTCGTCCGGGAGCTGACTTCCTTCTTACAAAATAATTTTGATTGCAACCGCGACCTTATCGCATTAGCTTCGATGTACTTTGATTCAATCTCACTTACTATACTTCCACCCTGGGAGAATACACATCCAAAAACTTGAAATTATCAAACCTGTTTAGAATTTTGTATGCCCAATGTGAAATTCATTTCTCTTGAATTTCTTACCTACTGACTTCAGTTTAGTCATAGGCTAATTTCCGTATCATACTCATTTCCCCGATTTTCAAGTCGAAGGTATTAGACTGTAAGCTTCCGGCACATACTGCCTCTAAGACTAAGTCATCAGGATAGGTCTAACTGCTTACTAAATTTTCACCTAACTGAATCACTACCTGTCAGTTTATACCTTTGGGTTGATGATCGATGAAAACTACGAATAAAAAAGGTTAAAGGTTACAGCCTCGTCTAACCCCTGTAAATACCTTGAACCAAGAACTCACTCTACCATCAATTATCACCGCTGCCCAATTACCTACATAAATGCCTTTGACACTCTTAATAATCTACATTATTCTCATAGCCCCCCCCCCCCGCCCACAATTATGGCAAACATCTTTGCCCTCGGTAGTCTGTCATATGCTTTCTCTGATCCTGACAAGCCCTCTGTGGTCTGAAACCACACCGTTTTCATCCAACTTACTTTCAAACAGGGTTGCATACTCCCTTTCAAAATGCTAGTGAACAACTTGCCTGTTACAGTGATCAAAGAAATACTTCGATATTTGTTGCAGTCGTTCCCATTCCCTGCTTAAAATAGGTACAATTACTGGTTTTCCGATCAGAACTTACCTTACTAACATTCCATGCTAATCTTATTAATCTACAAAGACATGTCATCCCTGCCTTCTCACTATGTTTCACCATTTCAGGTCTAACTTCAACTAGTCCTGCTGTTTCATGACAATGGAGTTTATTTACCATTCTTTCCACAACCTCAACCATAATTTCAACAACAAATTTGTCCCCATCCCCATGAGCTCGGTTATTCTCGACGTACTTTTACGTTTATAAAATTCTCAAGTACCTCTTCAACCTGTCCAGTGATCCCAGGGATCTATTATGATTCATCTGATTTACCCAAAGCACTATTCATTTCCGTTTTCCCTGCCCTTATAAGATGCTTTATTACTATCCAGAAAGATTTCCCTGCCACTTGACCTAGCCTTTCCACGTTATTACCGAAATTTTCCCCTGACTTCTACTTGGATTCAACAACTATTTCTTTTGTTCCTTCTTCTGCGTCTGCATCAATCCTCGTTTGCAGCTCGTTACTGATCTCGCGTTATCATTCCACCAAGATGTTCGCTTTTTCCCATCTTTGAACACAACTGTTCCTAGGCACTCTATTGCTGTTTCTATTACAAAATATCTGTATGCCAACCTTTGCCCTTCTATATCCCGATTCTGCTTACTATCTATTGTTGGAAACTTTTCACTTATCTTACCAGGTCTTATTCTGCTTCTCCCTATTTTCCCTCATATTATTCTGCTTCGGACGCCGTCTCCCTACAAAACTTGGCGATCCAACGGATTATGATAACTAGTGAAACAGCGGTTCGAAATATTTCAATGGAAGTTAATCCATACCAGCGACTCAAGTCTTTAAATCAATCATTTCTCCTTCCCCCACGGATCGTTTTCGTTTGAATCATATGATGTACTTCTATCCAATTTCTCGTCCTGGAGATTTTCTTCTCTTATTTGCCTGCAGATAGATGTTACTTGCTCTTTCCTAGGCCCAGATATACTTAATAGACTACGGATCAGGTAGTGGTCTGTATCATTAAAAAATCCCCCTAATAGCCGCATATTCCTAGCAGATTTCTTGATTTCCACGTCAATTATGATATAGTCTACTATGGATATGGTACTCGAACCCTCCCATGTGTAGTGGTGAATAGCCTTATGCTTGAAGAATATACTCGTAACTGCTAATCGCATACTAGCACAGAAATCCAGTAAACGATTCCCATTCCTCTCAGCTTCGCTTTCTTCCCCACATTTAGCCATCACCTTCGCATATCTTTCCAACTCTTGCATTGAAATTGTCCATTAGCATTATTCTATCCTTGCTGTTGACCCTAACTATGATGTCATTCAGTGCTTCATAAAACTTTTCAACTTTCTCTTCGTCTGCATTCTCCTCTGGTGAATACATTGAGACAGTTCTCGTCTTAATTCTTCCACCGGCAAAATCTACCCATCATTTGCCTATATACGTGTTTAACAGGAACTATATTGCGTGCAATAGTATTCCTAATGACCAGTCCTACACCACACTCTGCCCTTCCTTTTTTATTTCTCGTCAAGCACACTTCAAATCAAATCAAAATCTTTTATTTGCAAATGAGGTGTCTACCTCGGTGGCAAATGGTACACTGAAATACATTATTGTCAAGCACTAAATTTTAAATTAACAGGAGACGAAGAAAATTTTCCTAGAATACAATATTATACAATTTACGCTAATATTTTTTTCTATTAAACACACACATCATCCTTAATAAATTTATATTGTTTACAAAATTCTACTTATAATATCTTACAAACATAGTCAACTCATATACAGTACGGTATGTGAAATTACGTCTAATAATACTATACAACTGGTATAAGATTAAAATTAACATTGAATTTATTTACATATTTATATTTTACCCATTTTGGAACCTAAGTAGCATAACGACCTGCTGCGTCTTAACCAGAGCCCCTTTTGCCACCACTTTTCAGAGTTCCTGAAGGGCCTTCACAGCTACCGTAGCGGTCCCTGGGCCCTCGAAGTCCCCACTGTACTTCACCCCTACAGGCAGTCCCCTACTTGGGCTGTCCAAACTCCTTAGACCAGGGGATGGAATTAATTTAATCACACACATTTATTATTTACAATATCCTGCACTGGTCGAATGCCCTCTAACATTTAATTTAATTTACAATCTCCTATCTCTTCATAGTTTCTCCCTTTACCCGAATAACATTAACTCCTCAAATATACAGACGCATCGTCTTTTCTGACTCAGCCAGTTGTATTTTATTTCTTCCATAAGCCCCATTATTATTCATAGTGCCACATTGAATTCCATTTCGTTCGCGAAGTTGTTTCCAAGGAGTCCCTTGCTTGTCAAATGGAAGTGGGACGCCTTTACCGCAGTAGGTCCGAGGCTTGCTTAAATCGTTCGGAGCATGTTCAGTTAAACCTCTGTGAAGCAGGATGCTACCTTACCTACACACAGTCCCAGTGAGGATCTCCCCTCTAACGGGTTAGTGACCATCCGTGGTTTGTATAGTCCTAGCCGCCTGAGCCGGTCTAGAAAGCCAAGAATAACGGTCGAGAGGATTCGTCGTGCTGACCACACGACACCTCGTAATCTGCAGGTCTTCGGGCTGAGCAGCGGTCGCTGGTAGGCCAAGGCCCTTCAAGGGCTGTAGTGCAATGTGTTTTTTTTTTTTTTTTTTTTTTTTTTTTTTGCCGCCTGAGCACAAATAGGGCCACGGCTCAGAATATGCCCGTGATGTCCACTCCCGTTCCATAGCAACTGGTATCTCGACTCTCATTACCATTTACTAGGCCACTCGGCCGTTGCCCATGGTTCACGAACTAGGACGTGTCTACAGTAACCCACACCACGAACCATATCAGAATTTCAGAAGACTAAAATAAATTTTGACATATTTCGTCATACCTTTTATGGCAGAGTAATTCAGTGTTCTAATGGCGCATTATAATATGTGTGTGTTAGGATCAAGATATATGCACGATGTTCTTTAGATACACACAGCTTAGTAATCTAGGTTAGGTTATATGACAGGTACTTGAAGATCAAACTGCCGGCGCGCCTACACTCTCTCAGCCTTACTTGTGCAGCGGGACTGTCTTCTCTTATTGCTGGCGGTTCACCTAAAAAACAAACGAGTGATCGTACGACTATCAATATGAGGAGTTAAAGCATGGCGCAACAGGGGAGGGATATTTGTTGATCGAACGTGTTGGCCGTGCGGTTGGGGGCTTGCAGCAGTGAGCTTGCATTAGAGGGATAGTGAGTTCGATCCCCACTGTAGGCTGTACTGAATGTGGTTTCCCGCTGCTTCCAATTTTCACACCAGGCAAATGCTGGGGATGTATATTAATCAAGACCACGGCCACTTCTCTCCAACTCATATCCCTTTCCTATCCCATGGTTGCCATATTCACGGGGAGATATGGGGGTAGATATTCAATTTTTTTTCAAAATATATATATTATGTTCGAATAAATTAGGATTTTAAAAAATTGTTGATACCTGTCAATGTTATCGAATTACGATTTACAAAACATTCTGCAATCTATATTTAACATGTCAGGGTGTACTTACTGTTGTGGCCAGCCGTGAACTGATCTTTCTTGTGCAGGAGTTCAGATGGATATAAAACTACGGAAGATTTAAAAGTAGGTGCTCAAAATATCCCCACGAAACGAGCTCGTACTGCGACATTTTTCTCCATCTCCTCGTCCTGGTTTTTCTTCTTCTTCTTCTTATATCAGTCATTAGTAGTGTTAGAGAGTGTTCTGGTTCCCTGCATAGTTATCCTTATCGCGATCCCCATTTTCTAATGATTTTCGCCCACAGCAATAACATGAACATTGTAACATTCGTCATTGTGAGATATTTCTGGAATTGGACAAATTATTTGTAAATATTAACTTAGTCGGTTTATCTATCTTATTATTGTTGTTGTAATTCGTTGTATGTTAAATTCTTGGTAGGTATTATATTCTTGTACTTAGGAAACAAAATGGTCATTTATATTGTGTATCATAATAGATATTTTATGCACAGGATACAATAGTAGCATAGTAATTTGATTGTCTATTTTTTCATGTATTCAGTATTTTATTATTCTTATATTATGTTATTTATTTATTTCACTGGTTAAGTGTAGGACATTGACACGTATCCCTAATTTTGCCAGTTAAAATAAACCAAAGCTGTCTATCTATCTAATCTATCTAGTGTGTGTCGGTATGTAAACAAATGTTCGTCACTTATTTCCCGCAAATTATATTTTCTAGAACCGTTTTCCTGGAAACTCAGCAAATATAAATCGATTACATTCTTGAATGTGTTTTTGCACATCTTGCGAACAATATGATGCAAAGTCTCTTCAATGTATTGAATATTTATTGATAAAAAGTAAAACTCGTTCAAAAATTCTGGAAATAATTGTTTTAAACAAAAAATTAAATATAAATTACGCCATGCACTTTAAAGATGTATAAACAAAATTAATAGAGATTACATACATTTTCTCACACAACATATTCTAATAATGCTGAATTATAAGGGAAACTATGTATCCGTACATAGTGGAAAATCCACTCTTTCGAACTTGGTAAAATAGTTTTTAGTCTGCCCCTGTGGTAAAGTGGTTACTGTGATTAGCCGCCATCCACGGAGGCCCGCGTTCGATTCTCGCCTCAGCCACAAAATTTGAAAAGTGGTACGAGGGCCAGAACGGGGTCCACTCAGCCTCGGGAGGTCAACTATGTAGAGCGAGTTTGATTCCCACCTCAGCCATCCTCCAAGTGGTTTCCCACTTCTCCCCCAGGCAAATGTCGGGATGGAACCCAACTTAAGGCCACGGCCGCTTTCTTCCCTCTTCCTTCCTGTCACTTCTCACCCACCCATCCCTCACAAAACTCCTGTTTAACAGAACAGGTGAGGTCACCTGGGCTAGGTACCGGTCCGCCCTTCCGGCTGTTTCCTCCCGACCCTAAGTCTCACGGTCCCTGCCCTTGGGGTGGTAGAGGTGAGATCCGTTGCTGAGTCCGAGCGAAATACCAATCCTGGAGGGTAAACGGATTATGAAAGAAGAAAGAAAGAAATTTTTTTTTTGCTAGTTGCTTTGCGTCGCACCGACACAGATAGGTCTTATGGCGACGATGGGATGGGAAAGGGCTAGGAAAGGGAAGGAAGCGGCCGTGGCTTTAATTAAGGTACAGCCCCAGCATTTGCCTGGTGTGAAAGTGGGAAACCACGGAAAACCATTTTCAGGACTGCCGACAGTGGGGTTAAAATATTCTTTTAATATTACAGAAATATTTTGAATTATAAAAGGAATTCAGTGCAAAGCATACATTTCTTTATTGCGAATATTATATTTTTATTATACGAGAATGTTGTTACTGTATCTCGTACCCACCCTCTAAATTAATGTTTGTGTAGTTAACATACAACATATGTAGCCTACGTACATTAATATTGTAGTTAATTCCAGTCTGCTCTATCAAAAGGTATAAGAAAAAAATATTCTTCACAAATGTCAAATAATTAATATGATTTTCTTTTTAGGCACTTCTTACTCAAAATGCCCGATAAACCAATGAAGAGGCCTACTTTCCGAGAGAAAATTGACGAATTTAAGATTAAGATCAATCCTGATCTTACTGAAGCACTGATAAAAACCTTTGTCGGTGAAAAGAAGAAAGTGGATATTGAAGATATGAGGAATTATTACATGAAACTTTATCCGGACACCAAGTTACCGGAGAAAAAGAAGAAGAAGGGTAAACGGAAAAGTACAAAGAAGGCAGAGCCTCCTGTTGAGGAAGCCCCAGAAGCTCCCACGATAGTTATCCGCAAGCCTGGTGAAGCGGGTATGTCTCGGGTAGATGTGCAACAGTCGAAGGTATCCTTCAAGGAACTTGGCCAAGATAGAAGCAAATCTCACTATGACATAGCTGAGAGATTAAAGTCCACAGTCGAGCTTGCTGAACGCACGCAGTCCATTGTTACTGGGGCAGCATCCGCAGCCAAACTTGCCGAAGGTGAAGATTTGACGGGTCCTCAGCCGGACATGTCTAAGAAATCGGTCGTCTTCCATGGCAGTGATTGAACTATGAATTACCCTACTTACCTTCACGAGATTGTACATTATATATCACTTAGAATATATATTCATCCAGATTTCTTTATTTTATTTATCGTATGGCATGCATACGAGGTGCATTCAATTTATAACACCTGCGATTTTCCTCACTATGTAATCACTCGAAAACTATGAAAATTGTGTCATTTCTCGACGTAATCTCCCTGCCGTCGTACATATAGTATGCGAACCTTTTCTTGAGCCCTAGTTCCCATTCACCACTATGGAGTTCAGGGCTCAAGAAATGGTTCGCGTACTATAATTTCACCATGATTCCATGGTCGCTGCGAACGCTTCCTTAGAGGTCTGTTTCGACCACTGGAAAATCGTTGACGCAATAGCGGTATGGCTAGTGAATGTCTTTCATCGCTAGAAGCAGACAAAAGTCGCTATGAGTTAGGTTAGGTGAGTAGGAGCAAGAGAAACGAATTCGCAGTCACGTTCGCGCCCACCTGGAGGACACTTTTCGCACTTTCAGGTCGCCATGCGGAATTATGTGCTCAGATCACACAAAAATGTCAACTATGCAGGCGATCTGTTCCACACTCATTCAGCGATCCTTAAAAACAGTCGCTCGATGAAATGAAATGTCGTGTGACTTTTAGTGCCGGGATATCCCAGGACGGTCTCGGTTCGCCAGGTGCAGGTCTTTCTATTTGACTCCCGTTGGCGACCTGCGCGTCGCGATGAGGATGAAATGATGATGAAGACAGCAAATACACCCAGCCCCCGTGCCATTCGAATTAACCAATTAAGGTTAAAATCCCCGACCCGGCCGGGAATCGAACGTGGGACCCTCTGAACCGAAGGTCAGTACGCTGACCGCTCAGCCAACGAGTCGGACACTCGCTCGACCATGTCATCAGACTGGCTACTGCGAGGCCGAGATTGTCTTCGTTTGTTGTCACACAAAGTTCTGCTTTCTCTGAACATTTGCACCCATGAATGCACATTAGACAAATTCGTGACACCAACATCACATGTCTCATGTAAATGGCGATGACTTTAAATCGGTGCCACACCACGTAAATGGAGAACACAAATCATTACACGCTGATATTATAAATAAAACGTCGCCATTTTAAGGAGACAGTCTGGATATAAAGAGGTATTTTTACCTAATTCATTCCAAAAGACTTTGTGGGAACGTCACGTAAACAAAAGTAGGGATATCACGAACGTTTACTTCATATAAAAGTAATATTTTTTCGAAAATAATGTTTTTGAAAATATTTTTGAAATTTTAAATTCCATTTTTTCATGAAATTTAATTGAGCAGTTAATGAAGATTTGGAATTAGGTAAATAATACCACTTTTAAAAGCACTATGTATTGATTTTTCTTTTTTTTTTTTGCTAGTTGCTTTACGTCGCACCGACACAGATAGGTCTTATGGCGACGATGGGATGGGAAAGGGCTAGGAAAGGGAAGGAAGCGGCCGTGGCCTTAATTAAGGTACAGCCCCAGCATTTGCCTGGTGTGAAAATGGGAAACCACGGAAAACTATTTTCAGGGCTGCCGAGAGTGGGGTTCGAACCTACTATCTCCCGAATACTGGATACTGGCCGCATTTAAGCGACTGCAGCTATCGAGCTCGGTATTGATTTTTCTAACATAATATGTATAAAGAAATATACTGTACTAAATATGAGTAATTTTTATGTTCTAGAATTTTGGATTTATCAGTCAATCAGTCACTACTGATCTGCGTTTAGGGCAGTCGTCCAGATGGCAGATTCCCTATCTGTTGTCTTCGTAGACTTTTCTTTAATGATTGCAAAGGAATTGGAAATTTATTGAACATCTCCCTTGGTAAATTATTCCAATCCCTAACTCCCCTACCTATAAACGAATATTTGCCCCCATTTGTCCTCTTGAATTCCAACTTTATTTGTGATCTTTCCTACTTTTAAAGACGCCACTCAAACATATTCGTCTACTGATGTCATTCCACGCCATCGCTCCACTGACAGCTCGAAACATACCACTTAGTCAAGCAGATCGTCTCCTTTCTCCCAAATCTTCCCAGCCCAAACTTTGTAACATTTTTTTAAGGCTACTCTTTTGTCGGAAATCACCCAGAACAAATCGAGCCGCTTTTCTTTGGATTTTTTCCAGTTCTTGAATCAAGTAATCCTGGTGAGGGTCCCATACACTGAAACAATACTCTAGTTGGGGTCCTACCAGTGATTTATATGCCCTATCCTGTACATCCTTACTACAACCAAGGAACCAAGGAACTTTCACCCCATCAACGCAGTAATTAGAACTGAGAGGACTTTTCATATTTGGGAAGATTTAGTGATCCCTGCTACTAGAAAAATTCTGCAGTCAAAAATTCCATACACAAATTTCCTGATATAGCTGTATATATATATATAATACAAATTTTCTTACAATTCCTAGAATATAATGGTAGAAAATGGGAATAATATGTCAAATTATAACTGGCTGAAAACTGGAGTTCGGTAGACGCCATGCCCATTTCTGTTGTGTGCATACTGGCAAACGAGGCATTTTAAAAGTCATAACTGTTTTTAAATCAACAGAATAATTTCGTGACAAGAAAGAATAAACTCACTCCTTTCAACTTCAGCCATGACATTTTTTTCACCGAAATGACAAAAATATCGATTTTTATATCCAGACTGTCCCCTTAAGTATCAAATACAGTGCTTACTCTCACCGCTACCACTAGGGTTCTTTGTGCCGTAAAGTGCTGCCATCTCTGTCACGCATTGGAAAAGGGTACCGGCATGCTTTTGTTTCCAGTTCTGAGAAAAAATCGGAGATATTATAGCTTGAATGCACATCGTACATACAATGAAATATTTGCAGTATGAAATTGACTTTAATGATGTGGTCAACTGACTATAGTGTGCCTCGATACAAATCCCGTACATCACAACTGTATAATCTCAGGGGGCGGTCTTAAATTGTATACCTCATAGTCTGGATGTCAGTACCACGTTCAAAACAGGGAGAGGGGTCTCTTATTCTACCTGTACAAGAAGTACCTACATAACCTATGATTCATATAGACCCGATTTAGTTTTCTCCAAGTTTCTCAATGCAGATGAAATCCATGAGGCCTTTCTCTGATGAATGGCATTCCACAACATTCTTTGGAAACGAACTGTCTGGATTAATCTAACCATGACTCATGAATGTTGATGTTGGTAGCTGCTTGATTCTATGCCGTTCAGTTAGGTGGATGTCTCAAACGAAACCTATTCATGTCTAGATGATCAATCATTCCAGAAATAGGCAGAAATTACATTACAATAGATTTGAAAGGTTTTCGGCCTACATTTGAACATTTATATACAATTATCTGACTTATCACATATTGTTAAAATAATCCAAAATAACCTTTCGTGGATTACGCATTTTAAATTAGGAAAAACAGATTTGAAGCCAAGGGTGGGTTATTTAATTGAATGTGAGTTTTGGTATGAAAAGGGTAAAGTTGTTTTAAATTGCAAGGATCTCATAAATTATACCTTCCTGAGATTAATGCTGCAGAAAATTAGACGGGATAAGATCCGGAATGAAAAGGTCCACGAAGACATCCAAGTGAAACCACTCAACAAAATTGTAGCAAAATCTTGAGATGCTTTGGACACTTGACGAGGATGGATCTGTAGAGGATAGCACGATAATGGTTTGAAAAAGACCTGGAGGGAAAGCGACCTAGGGACAGACCAAGGACACGATGGATCTCCCAAATAAAAGATGATGTGCAAGGAAGAGGAGTGGAATTATGTAAAGTTGAAGAAGAATTGTACTTGCATATACAGTACATAAGTGGAGAGCGCTCTTGCATCGCACCCGGGAAACTGGAGACGGTTAAATGATGATGATGGTGATGACGATGATGATGCCCGGATTGGCGGGTAAGGATACCTAGACTTGGTCATCTTAGCGATTTTGTTTATTTGAGATCTGTGTTAATGAGCTCGTTTCCTACTTTTATACTAGATCACCCATCGGGATGTTGTCATACGTCTCAGAATTTTGCTGTGTAAGATTTGTAGCGTCTGTAGTCGTTCTAGTGGTGACTTTTCTAATCTATATATTTAAAAAATTATGAAAACTTAAGTCAATCAGTCCGGCCATTCTGTCCGGTCGATTTCTTTCATTCTTGTTTTAACTGAAAAGTATTCATGCACAGATTTGTCATAAGGTCTATAACGTGCTCCGAATTTTTCTACTGTTTTATGGATTCTACGTTTACTACGCTGCATATGCCGCTACTAACCTGCCTGTGCTCTCTTCGCCCGTCCAGTTTCAACTGCTCGTGCTGCTTACCCTCCCTCCTTCCTTCCCCTACCGCTTCGCTGCGCATTGGGTACTGTATGCTCTCGTCCTTTCTGGACGCTTCTACCTCAATATAAATTGGCCTGCTCTGGGCTTGAGCAGCGAGTTGGGATGAACACGACGATTTGTGTGGAGGGAGGGCTTGGTTTTATTTTGCTACCAGCTGGACTGTGTGCAATGTTTCTTTTAAAATGTGCTTTTGTATACCATTGAAAAGCTACGACTGCTGGACGGGTGAGCGAAAACTTTAATTTATTTCATTTCCATGTTGTTCTTTGAACTTTCTTTTAATGCTGCACTTCCTTAATTTTCAAAATGCCGTTACTGGCCACCAATGACAGTTCATGTTGATAATAAGCTAACTGCAGCTATTGATAGCGGTATCTTACTTTGGAATTACATTACCATCTTACTCCGAAGTTGGACTTTGTGATACGTCAAGTGATTGCTGCGATATGAACCATTGAAATTCAACTGTTTTCCCGAGCAAACGCATGAATAGAATCAATTGAACTATCACCTAGCTTCTGTTTGCTATTTTGGAATTTCATCGATACTGACTGATCCTATTTTTCCAAAAACCCTGTTGGCAGCCATTGGTACTCTTTTCTTTCACGTCCCTCCCCTTTCCCCACCTTCCTATTCCGCATCCCTTCCGCGCTTTTTTTTTTCTTCTACTTGTATTATTGTACAGTGGCCCATGTGTCTTTCAAATTTTAATGTTTTTTTTGTGTTCATACGTAAATTTCTGTTTTCCTTGTGTAGGACACTCTTCATGTAAAAGAGGTTGTATTATTATTGAAGGTTTCGACTCTTGCTGTTCTCTTTGAAAAACAAATCAGGAAATTAATATGGTCGTCCCATTTGTTTTTTTCTCTTTTGGAAGTCAGAACTAACTGACCTTTGGATGATTGTTGTTTTCTTTGGCTTGTAAATGTTTCTTCTGCGTGTTTTTTGTTAATATATTGTTGTTATAAAAAACTATTTCTTCTTTGCCCTTTTTTTTTGTTGTCGTACGCCTTTCCTTGCCCTCAAAATTTCCTACCTACCTCGGTTCCTCTGAATATATGGACTCAGTGAAAATGCTTCCATTATGCGCTCTGCTGAAAACCTTTCACCTTGAAAATTGAAAACTACCTGTGAAACTTGTGCACTGACGGACTTATATTTTTTTTTTTGGAGTGTTGTTACATCCCTTTTGCTACGCCATCACGTGCGTTGATTAGTACTGCGTCAGTTGGATTAGTATCCTGGTTTATGCCTTGTGTTTTTCTTGGTGCATTGTCTTACCATTCCCATTCTGGTGCATGGCGAGATCATATTCTGAGGGTACATACTTTACCTAAAAATACGACACAGACCTACCCATACCCCATACCCGTCACACGTCACACTCACTCAAAAACCCCACAGGTCTTATAAATCACTTAACTTCCACCTTCCTCAAATTATTTGATTTTACAATTTTTTGTCTCTTTGAATCAATCATGTCTTTGGTTCTGATTGAGGTACGGAGTTCATTTTGGCCTAAGAACACTCAGTGGATCAAGCTCTTTCATTTCAGCTCGTAACTATTCTGAGGAAAGTTATGAGTGCAGATTCAATTTGACGTCTCATTTCTTCAACATTTTTTCTCATTGAAGCAATCATATATTTCGTTCTAATGGAGGTACGCAGTTCGTTTTTGGTCTAAAACACTCAGTGGATCAAGCGTTTTCTTTTGAGGCAATAACTACTTAAATTGGTAGATTTCGAGAAAAGTTATGAGTACATTTGTCCCCATGACGAAGATCTTTGAAGGACTTTTTAACAGTTCGGCGCGTAGTGTTGTTCCAAGGAACGTGTGATGTATTTTCAAGTGTTTTGTTGACATAATATTACATTCTATTTCCACAACAGTCATGTGCTTTATTTCATTAACTCGAAACTTTGTAAATACATCCGTGAAGTTAGTAACGAACAACACCATACTCTGTACATTGCGGGCGGAGCCAGCGGGAAACTGCTAGTGATGATGTGATTAATATGGGTATTAGCAACTGGTATACAGTGGCGTTTGGTGCATGGAGGGATTTTCTGCGCCGCCCCGCCGCTTTATCAAAAGCATTTAACGTAATGTCACTCTGTAAGTGATTACATAAAGAGAGGTAAAAATGTAGCCAAGTCGAACATATGGTGGTATAATATTCAGTTATACAATGTTATCATTTCTAATTTCGCAGCAAACATTTCGCTTTTCTATTTTCAAAGATGTAGCAAAGGCTTTCTGACCGTGGCTGATGTTCAGCAAGCAGATGTTTTGCTCTTTAGTCTTGAGGCAATCGGGCTCTGGCAAGAGAGCCCTCAGTAAGTTTCTAGAGTTTAGCAAGTGTGCGGGGTGCGACAGGAGCCTGGAAGGATGATATGGGCTTGTCAGGGGAAGGAAGAGTGCAGGCGGGTGTATTGTCTATCCGGTTGAGCCCGTAGCAACATCGCCAACCACTTTACAACGTACATAGGCTTTTCCCTCTACGTCCTTACATTTTGACTACTTCTACAGAGAAGGTAAAATAAAGATTTAAAATGTAAACATAAGATGACACCACCACTTGTGGGTTGGTCAAATTATTAAATCATTCTTCATGGGCACTTTGAGTTCAGTTCACTATTTCTGAAGGTTTACCCTATAGGTGTATATATGTACTATATTTATACTTATTTCTTGGTTAATTTGTGTTTCATTTTTGTGTTTTATTTTATTTAAATTCATATAATTTAAATATAGACAAAGAAAATGTAGGGAAAACTGCAAACAAATTATCATTACTAATGTCTATTTGCACTTAATATTTAATGTGCTGTTCATACCTATTGCTACAACTCATCTCTCACCAAACACATATATTTCATGCGTTACTTTCTATGATTTTCTTTCTGTATGTCAGTTTCTTTAACTGGTGTCAGTCTAAGATTGGAGTTATTTCTTTTGTAGATCCTAATTCCTAATTTATTTTATGTTTCTGCATTTCTACTTTTTAATTCATTTTTAGATATTAAATATTTTAGGTCATAAGTCCACTTCGAACCTGAAAAAGTCTACTTTTTAAATTAATTTTTAGATATTACAGTAAGTATATTTAAACTGGAAAAAGTATTAATGTGCTGTAAATTCCGTTTGCTACTCTACTTGTTAATAATGTTGTATTTTTTTTATTTTTAGATATTAAGTTCTTTCTAACAATTGTTATTTTTAATAATTAATGCATAATGACTAAGCCAGCTGTAATTGGAGAAACATCTCTGTTGGTGGTATGAAATAAATAAATAAATAAATAAATAAATAAATAAATAAATAAATAAATAAATAAATAAATAAATAAATAAATAAATAAATAAATAAATAAATAAATAAATAAATAAAATCATTTGAGATTCGGGCAAGACGAGTGAAATTCGGGCGCGCACTGTTTATTTATTTTAGCGAATATCGTTATTGTCGTTTGTGATCAGTGAAACAGGGCAGTGCTCTAGCAGTCGTGACTGCAGTACCTGTTGACCTCTTAATGTGTGTATAAGTGCCATTGTAGTGTAGTGCAAGAATTATGTAGATAAAACTACGGCACCATTCTAGTTTAAATAGCCGTGTAAATTCTGCTTCAGTTTTTAAGTCTCGTAATAATATCTTCATTTCTGTCCTTAATGTTTATCTGTGTAGTTGAAAACTGCAGCAAGTGTTACGGTCTTCATTTAAGAAGACAAAGAAAATAAATTATGAACGTAGCATTTTAATTAGTGGCGGAAATTTAAATTTCGAACATAGGGTTATAGAACGAAAATGCATAAACTAGGAAATTCAGTTCGTCACTTTATAAGCACGCTGATTGACTGTGTGGATGTGAATGAAGTAAGGAATGGGTTCTTTTGTTACCCTTGCTTGGTGGTGGTGGTGATTGTTGTTTTAAGAGGAAGTACAACTAGGCAACCATCCTCTATATAACACTAATCAGAGGGAAAAATGGAAGGGATCCGACACTTCAAAAAATTAAGATATCGGCCAAAGGAAGACAATGGCTACGAAGGGCATGAAAATGAAAGACTCCCTAGCCCTCGCAAACCTTTAAGCGTCGGGGTCGAAAAAGAACCAGAGTTGACCAAGAGAGGTCGGATAGGATAGATGAAAGTGAGGAGCCTGGCACAAGTAAGTGGAAGCAATACCCTTGCTTGGCAATGAATGTCGCTGATCCTGCATTCTTAGTAAGTTAATGTATGCTGTTAAGTTCTTTCGATGTTATCTAATTTTCGCCACTTGATAGGTTCGGTCCCGGAAGCAGATTTCTATTCAGCCAATGTCTTCGGATTATTATTATTATTATTATTATTATTATTATTATTATTATTATTATTATCAATTTAGGAAGGCTCGGCTTGTGCCGGTAACATAATGGGCTGACTCGGCCTAAGCAAGGAGTCACCCTCTTGATTATGAAACTACAGGTACATATATGTACAAATATTTACAACAGAAATAATTACAACATATACATTTATACAATAAATACAAACAACTTCAGACTTCTTATGTCCCCGTTTTGGGAATCTGTTCTTCAGTATTACTGGAACTGCGACCTGGAACTTCATGTTGTTTGGCATGAGTCAGAGGAAAAGTCGTTCCTAGGAACTTTCTCACAATGTGGCAGGTGCTCAGGAGGGTGGCTTTCTGTAGTTCTACGTATGTGTGATGATGCAGGTTTAATGCGGCCAGAGAGCTGTGCAAGCATTTTGGAATAACACCGGTACATGATATTACTATTGGAACTGTGGTGACTGATTCTAGTTTCCACAGGCGTTGTATTTCTATTGCCAGTTCTGTGTATTTTGATATCTTTGTGGTTATTGTTGTTTGCAGATTGGAGGTATTTGGACAAGCAATTTCTATAAGGGATGCGGATCTTTTTGATTTATCGATTAGAATAATATCTGGCCTATTGTTGCTGAGCGTGACATCGGTTATGACTTCTCGGTCCCATAGTAGTTTATATGAAGAGTTTTCGAGAATGGGTGGAGGTGTATATTTCCAATATGCAGTTGATGACTGAAGAAATCCACATTTTACAGAAAGTTTCAGGTGAATGATTTTTGCTACCTGATCATGGCGGTGCTTATAATCGGTGTTGGCCAAGTGTGGGCAACCAGAGATGACGTGCTGTATGCTCTCTGTAGTTCTGGAACAGCGGCGGCAGTTGTCTGAGACAACTGTTGGATCCTTCATGATAAATCTACGGTAGTTCCGTGTAGCAATTATTTGATCTTGGATGGCCAGAACAAATCCTTTTGTTTCTGGGAAAAGACCGGAGTAGGTCAACCAAGCGTGCGACGCAGATTTGTCGATATGAGGTTGATCCAGTTCATGGGGGTATTTCCCGTGAAGAGGTTTTTGCTTCCACATGGCCATATTCATCTCTTTTGTAGGTGGGGTAGAAACAGGCATTTCTGGCGACGACAGATTGAGAGGTGTATAGTTTATATCGGCTCTGCAAACAGCATGATGAAGACACGATGTATCAGATCTCGAGTGGAAATATTCTCTTAGACTTGATATCAGATTGCTGTGTAAATTGACAATGGATAAGAAGCCCCTACCACCTTCTGATCTCGGGAGTGTAAGACGTTCGGTTGCAGATTTAGGATGGTGCATATGGTACCGGGTGAGTGAAACTGCTGTTTTCGTTTTTAACTGCTGAAGTTCTGTTTGGGTCCATTTTATGATACCAAAGGAGTATGTGAGCAGTGGTACGGCGTACGTATTGACTGCTTTGGTAAGATGTTTAGCTGTCAGTTTTGATGATAGTACCTTGTTGAGACGCGTTATATATTGCTGCGTGACATTTCTCTTGATGTCGGGGTGTTTCATACGAGTGCTCTGATGAAAACCGAGGTATTTGTACATTTCTTCTTCCTCCAGCTGTTGTATGGATTCGTCGTTTAAACTCAAAGGTGTCCCTTGTGCTGAGTAGGATCCTCTGATGACAGTTTGGGTTCTGCATTTGTCCAATCCAAACCGCATGCCTATATCTGAAGAAAACGTCTTGGTAATTGAGAAGAGATGTTGGAGATGGGGTTTGGTAGAGGCATACAGTTTAATGTCATCCATATAGAGTAGGTGGCTGATTTTGAATAGCTCTTCTCGCTTATTCTTAATGCTAAATCCATACCCACTTGTGTTCAGTAGGTAGGATAGTGGATTTAATGCCATGCAGAACCATAATGGACTCAGTGAGTCCCCTTGGAAGATCCCTCGTCGTATTGGTATGGGTCTTGTTGCAACACTGTAGTTTCTTAGAGAAACGTGAAGTGAGGTGTTCCAGTCTGCCATTACCGTCTTAAGGAAGTGAATGATTGAGGGGTCAACTTTATATAGTTCCAGAACATGTATGAGCCAGGTGTGTGGTACTGAATCAAAGGCCTTTTGGTAGTCAATGAAGCACGTGTATAGGTTCCTGGATTTATGGTGTGCTTGTTCCAGGACCACAGTGTCGATAATCAGTTGCTCCTTGCACCCCTTGGTATTCTTCTTGCAACCCTTTTGCTCCTCGGCAATGATGTGATTTTCCTCGCAGTGTTTCAGAATTCTGTTGGCTATTATAGATGTAAATATCTTATATAGAGTAGATAGACATGTTATAGGCCGATACTTCGCTGGATTTTGCAGATTTTCATCCTTTGGTTTCAGATATGTGATGCCAGTGCACAGGAAAGCTGGGAATGTTGCCGGGTTGTCTAAGAATTTCTGGAAATGTTGAGTCAGAAGGAAATGAGTACATGTAAATTTCTTGTAGTAATAATTGTGTATACGATCAATGCCTGGGGCCTTCCAGTTCTGCAGTTTCTTGATGCTCTGTTGTATTTCTCCGATCTCAACAGCCTTGGTTGCCATATGCTTCACTTCATTACTTCTATCTTTCAGTTCACTGATCCAATGGGCTTCCGCATTGTGCTCTATTGGGTTCGACCATACTCCCGACCAGTAGCTGTGAATTTTTTCTTCGCTGGGCGTATTTCCATCTTGTGCTGCATCTTGTGTTCTCTCGTTCAGATTGTTGTAGAACTGTTTCTCATTTCTTTCGAACATTGCGTTCTGTGATTTTCTCTCTGTGGTGTTTTTGTATCTTTTGAGGCGCTTGGATAATGCGGCCAACTTTTGCTTCATGGTTTCGAGGGTTTCTTGTAGTACTGTGCTTCCAGGTTCCTCCAGACTCTGCCTTGAACTGATTTTCAGAATTCGAATAATTTTGTTATTTAGGCGTTTCCCTCTGACTCCATTCTTATATTGCTGCAGGCGATTTACGTCCTGGCGGATTTGGATGATGCGTTCTTTCAGGCGTTTTGCCCAAGGTGGTTCTCTCAATTTTTTCTTGACAGACTTATTGTTAGGCAAAAATGGCTTTCCATTGTTCAATCGTACTGCGGCAAGTGCTGCACAGTATATTGCAGTATGTACTTCAGGGAACGTCTGATGTTCTTTCAGATATTCTGGCAAGACTTTCGAATTAAGATCTTCAATGATTTTTGCAAACTTTTTGGATGATTGCTGCCTTGGCAGTATGGGTCTTTGTGTGGGATCGGTACCAGAATATTCTAGAAGGGCCTTGTAGAATTCAACATGTGTCTTGTCATGGAGGTCAGAGTTATCTGAAAGTATCACTTCGGGAGTACTTGTATGTACTGTTATATCAGTATCAGGTGGACTGTTAACCGTTGAGTCAGACTCGGTACTTTCAAGATGTGGAAAGAGTTCTTGTGTTACTTCTTGTCTGATTCTACTAAGAACAGGACCCGGGATCAAATTGTTCTTGATGATTGACCTTCGTTGATCTGCAACGCGCTGTTCAGTAACTTTCATTGCTGGGTACTGATTTGTAAAGGCTGCGTGTAGTTGTTGCCTATATCCTGCAATTTCAGTTTCAAGACGAGTTATTCGAAGATATGCCCGCATGATAAATTCGTTCATATTGTACCCTATAGGGCACATTAATACTGCAGGATGATACCTACCTGCTCTTCTTGTTCTTGCATACGGGCTCCAGCTCAGCTACAATTGGCAGAAAGGGTCGTTAATTTTGGGTTCTATGACGAGAGGATCATGGGTGACTCAATACTACATTAAACTACGAAATGAGGAACACAAACGCACCTACTGACATTTTGAGCACAAGTTGTGTATTCTTAACTCAACATTTCTTTTCCTTTATATTACAATTTATTGCACCAATCGTGCTAAAATGGATGCCCAACAGGCTCATATCATGAATAAGATAAACATCAAACAAAGAAAATTATTCGCTATCTGGTTGGTTTGTCGTGTGGAGACTATATACGTGAACTCAAGAAACAAATGTGCTCTTATACGGAACAGCCACGCTGTACCTGCACATGAAGTATATGATGCTAGGGTGAGAACTTGTCATGCAGAAATAACGCCACTAAAAGATCCCCACTTATATTTGGGGAAATGCCCACACAAGATAATAAGTTTGAACCTACGACTACAGACATAATCTTTCTAATCTCGCATGAAATATCACTCCTTTGTGGATATGAACCAAGGTCCATTCAAACAAACATTATATTTACAAAATTTACGGCTTAAACAAGTTTTCTTAGTGCCTCGTTTCCATCTACCGCCCTACCATTATAAACAAAGTTAAATAAAGTATGAGAGGAAGAGGTGATGAATGAATGTACCCTCGTCACATGCTTGTCTCGCCTGCGGGAAGGAATTCCAGCCCTCGTCTTGTATTTTAAAAATGGCTGCGAGCCTCCCCACTGTGCAGGCAAGGTAAACGACCTCTAAGGCCTGGGCCGTGAAGCACCCTCGCAAAACAAACAAAAACATAACCTAGTTTCAAACATGCAGAACTCTACTCTACCTTAACCTTGTCTCAACACATGACGAAAATCGCCACAATAAATGAGTGAGGAAATCAACATACGTGTCTGCACTATCCAACGTCCGTGACAGACCGCCCTGGGTCTCGCTTCTACCACCTGGAGTATTACACATTGTTATACATATCCATCTCGCCGTCCGCCTAATGCGACGTGTTCCAATTAACCCTCAAGTCATGGGTTCAAGCCCTAATTTGACATAGTACAAAGGGTCGCAAATATCTGTGACATCGCCTACGGGTTATACCCATTACCCTCACATTCAATCCAACACCATATAAACATGGAGTAAACAATTAAATCCAGGCCGCATACGTGCTCTACATTGTGCAAACGTATTCCCCTCCCAGCATATGGGTACTCTATCATGATTAACCTATAAATACAAGCAGATATCGACAGATGCCGGGCACTAAGAAACATTGATCTAAGCTCGTGCCTAAGCTTCCCTACGACTACTATCATATGCTACCTTAATCCTTGCTTACCTATAGACAATAAAAAATACAATTGTGTATACCTAACCTAAATTATATAAAGGAAATATCTTAATAAATGGCCTAATGGGCCGTAATCCTACTCCTTACTATTTTTACAAATTAATCACCGTATTTCTGCATAACAACCCCCCAACCCTACACATATATATTAATTATTGTTCACTTATCTATCATCTTGGAGACCTCTTTCTTCCTCCGTCAGGGTTAAGCAATGCCTGCTCAGCCCATCATGGTAGCGATGTGGTCCTGGGTCGATCCTCTGCGTCCAGTCTCCATGGGTTGCTCGTTCATGAAGCCGTCTTCTTGAGGGATGACTCGTTCATGAGGCCTTCTTCTTGAGGTTGTGGTCGGCAGGTCTCGTATCACACGTCTCTCGAAACACAGCACGAGTCTTCACTGGAATGAAATGCCTAATTTATTAACAGCACAGCATTCCCGGTACTTTTCTTTAATTTTCGATGCAAAAATCAGTACTGGCGATCCGCGACGTTAAAGTCATCGTTCCCCTTCATCTACTTAATCGCGCACGAATGTATATAGGCAATATCTACTATCTGAAATTAACACTTAATCAGTCGAACAAATTGTCACTATCTCATGCTTGACTGATTCATACCCATACGTATAGCAGGAATAGCACAAATGACTTTAGTTTATACTTGCACTTCTTCCGCACCTCACACTATATTTACGTGGTTACCCGTACCTCTTCATGATGAAGTCTACACGTACGGCATTGTCTACAGTCGGTTAATTAGGCACTTGCGACCTCACTTGTAAAGCGTCTAAATACAATCATGCGATTGAATAGTTACTGGAAAGTTTATGAATCACCGATTCACTGAATAAACATTAGCACAACCGTATTAAAGTAATCACCATCTTTGTCATAAACAAAGGTTTCTGGCGCGAGCATCAGCAGAACGCGACACACACGGACAGCGATCTTATCATGGACTGCTCACCTCCTTCCACCTTCCTTGCTCTTATAGAATCCAGGAACCCACGCGACTCGCTGGGAAGTCCCGGGTAACAACTTGAGATTGGCATGTGGCCTCGAAACATTTTCTCACGGCAGTCGGCCTCCCACGTAGTTATTTATTCAACTCTATATTGATAGACTTTGAGGTGTCTATGGCTTCAGAAAATTCTGTCACCGATTCCCAACCTATTACTTTCTTGTAAAACCTTCAAATATAGGAGTTATGACTCAATTTCCATAGCGTGGTGAGCCTGTCGGTTCCCGCTGAAATTCTCTGTTAAGGTGGCACGTCTCTCCCCCAGACAACACCCATCTCTCTTTCTTTCTTCCTCCTATATTCTTTCTTTATCGCACACGACCACGCCTTGCCTCGGGAATCCCCTTCTCGATTCCCGCTCTCCATATAGCATCACGCCCTCACAGTTAGCGTCCTGTTGCGCATTCTTTTATCAGCGTTAAATATCCATTCTTATAACCAACAGAATGGTACATTTGCTTCCCCACACACTAAAGAAAAATATGAAAAAATCATATTTTTTTGTATTTTTCTTTGCGTCTGATATTTAACGCTCGCGTGGGTATTTCTTTCATTCAGAGCCATCCTGTGGCATTTTCCGAACTTGTTCCAGTAGCTCCTCACGCTCCTTTCGAATTCTATAGTATGTATCCAACAAAGCCAAGAATTTTCTATTATTTCCCGAGCATTCAGTGCACTCCACTGCAGCCATTTCTAATATTGCGCTGCTCTGCGGCGAAACTTCGTCTACCATTCCTACGTTTAGGGATGCTTCATTCGGATTGTGATCAAGGTTTTCACTTTCATCGTCTTGCATCTCCGGTACTTCGTCTGCACCTCCCACGTCTTCTTCCTCTTCTTCTTCTTCGTCCTCTTCTCCCTCCATCTCTTCATTCTCGATGTTGTCCTCTATTGGCATTTGTCCTCTGGGAATATAAATTTTAATATTGGCTGCATTGAATACCTTCTCAGTCCTACCGTCCAAGCTTCGTACCCTGTATGCATTGTTATCGTAACACTGAATTATACGATAAGGTCCCACATACAGTTCGGCAAACTTGTGATAAAATCTAGCTGACGGTTGACTGGGAGCAGGGCGACGAATGAGCACTAATTCATTCACTCGCAATGGGCGGTGGAAACGCCTCTTTCTGGTTCGCCTCAATCTACGTTCCGCCTGCGCCCTCAGCTGTTCGGCCGCCCTCCTCACACACATCTCTTGTGACATTCTTGTGTCGGTGGGGCACGGTATAACACTTTGCCACGGGCGACAAGGGAAGATGTTGTGATGCAAAACTGAAGGAATTTGTGCCGTGGATTCGTGTCGTGTCGAATTGATGGACTCGGTTATGATAGGTATCACACTTAACCATTTATAATGTTCTCGCGGACAGTAGATACGACAGTACTTAGCAATCTCTCGCATTATTCTTTCACTTGGGTTTGCTTCAGGATGCCGTATGCTGGATAGCACGTGTTTGATTCCCAGGCGTTCCAATTCTCTTTTAAAAATCTCAGAAGTGAACTGCGCACCGTGGTCCGATAACAAACTCTCAGGTTTCCCCATGGAAGGAATTATCTTGTTTTTCAACTGATTTAGCGCCGTCCGGGTATTCGCCTTCCGTACTGGACATAGTGTTACGTACTTACTGAAAACATCCATGCATACTAATATGTATTTCAAGCCTCTACTCGCTGCAGGAATTGGCCCATACCAATCTATTGCGAAAAGTTTTCTTGGCTCCGTAGGGAGTAACGGTTTCTGTTTTTGCTTTAATAGGTAGGGGTTTGGTTTCACCCGCTGGCATATATCGCAGGTCTTAAGTAGCTGCTGAACTGTAGTTCTCAACATAGGCCAAACGAAGGTCTCTTGTAGCGTCGCAGTAACCTTATCAATACCGGCATGTCCTGTGGCATGATGTGTAAGCCAAATTAATCCTGTCTGTAAATTGGAAGGTACCACTATCCGTAGCCGGGTGTGCTCTTCGTCCACAAATTTGTGTAACATGCCATTAAGGAAATGGTAGGATGCAGCCTTCTTCTCTGCCTCAATGTATTCTGGGGTTCCTTGTTGCAGTTCTTTCTTAAAATACTTCACCATGAGACTAGTGGCAGGGTCTTCTAATTGCTCATGCCCTATGTTTCGCAGCTGGTCTAAGACTTCCTGATCTTCCTGTCCCAGTGTTGTCAAGTTTATTGAGACTTCTGCCGGATTCGGATTACGGCTCAACGCATCTGCCAGTACATTCATTTTCCCCGGGCAGTGCTCAAAGGTTAAGTCAAATTGCTGGACTTAAAGCGCCCATCTAGTAACGCGCCCACTCGCTAACTTTGTTTTTAATACAAAAGTAAGAGCCTTATGGTCTGTTCGGATTATGACAGGAAAACCATAAATATATTTCCTCCAATAATTTAGAGCAGTGACTATTGACAACATCTCTAGCTCTGTCGTGGTGTACTTTATTTCATGAGACCGTAATTTTCGGCTCATGAAGGAGAGATATGCTATTGAGTTTTCTTTCTCGGGGGTTTCTTGATATAGTACAGCACCTATTCCCACTTCTGATGCATCTGTCTGTATTACGAATTTGCGAGTGTAATCGGGATATCCTAGTTTCACAGACTTTGCCAGCAGTCGTTTAGTATTCTGAAATGCTTGTTCATGTATCTTATCCCATTTCCAACGATTATTTACTTTCAATAGGTCTTGTAGTGGAGCGACCGTTTCCGTGTAACCTGGACAATGATTCGCGAAAAAGAGACATATACCCAAGAACTGTCTAATATGCTTCACACGAGTAGGTGTGGGAAAATTCTGTATCGCGGCTATCTTCGTGGGGTTAGGCCTTACACCTGTTCCATCCACTACATGGCCCAAAAATAAAACACTTCTCTGACAGAAATGAGACTTCTCGAAGTTTATCTTAAAGTTGCTCTTATTGAGGTCTTCCAATAGCATGTCTATCTTCTTTAAGTGCTCATCCAGGGTCTTTGAACCTATTATTAAATCATCCACATATTTGAGAGTAAACGCCTTTACTTCCGGGCTTAGGTTCGCTTCCAGAGCACGGATAAGAGCGGAATTTGAGGTTTTTAACCCGAATGGGAGACAATTAAAGCGATACGTCTGGTTATCGAACATGAAGCCCGTCAGCATGCTTGTTGCAGGGTCTAAGACAATATGGAAGAACGACGAGGTCAAATCGAACGTACTAAAGTACTCCATATCACCGAATTTTGTCAATAAGTCCTTTATGGCCGGGGCACACTCATATTCGGGCACTAAGCGACCATTTAATATACGCGCATCCAAACACAGGCGTATCGAACCGTTGGCCTTAGGAACCGTACAGATGGGGTTCAGGAACGGCGTGGCCGCCTTTGATATTATGCCGTTTCTCTCCATGTCCTCTATTATAACTTTGACTTGGGAAAAGAATTTTTCCGGTATGGGATATGGTTTCTGCTTATATGGTTCCCAATTTGTTACGTTCAAACGGTATTGAAAGTTAGGAATTCTTCCTGGCTTCGAACCAAAAACTGTCGCATGCCGCTCCAAGATATCTTGTAATCTCTTCTTGTCTTCCTCCCCAATTTTAGCTTCCGCGATTTTCTGTGGCTTTATCGCCTCGAAATTTTCTCTCTCTGTTTCGTCCTCTAAGTGGGCTACCATAATCTCACATTTCTGAAAAATCCCTTTATAATCCTCGCATTCGAACGCTGGCCTGTCCTCATATTCACTCATGTTCCCGTCCTCTGCTGCAGTTAGCCAGATTCTTTCCTCCTGGTGGTAATCCTCATTCTGATTCATCTTAACTTCTTCGGGTATCGGACTTAAGTGTAATCTAATAACATTGTTACCCATGTCAATATTTGCCTGATGTTCACGAAGAAAATCTGCTCCTAATATCAGGTTATACTCCATTTTCATGAGCACTACACACGGGTGAGATATGACTGATCTGCCTATTTCAATGTCCACTAAGACTTGTTCCTTGCATACAGTTGTCTTATCTGGTACGATCCCTCTGACTTTCAGCTTAGCGATAGGAATGGAAGGAACTCGTGTTCTAGTCTTTATTTCTGACAGCAATGCTTGAGAAATAACACTGATTGATGCGCCTGTGTCTACGAGGATACGTGTCTTTAAACCATGTATACGTGCATATATTATTGGTAATTCTTTAACTGTCTTGACGTCAATTTTAATGTGGTCGTCTAATAAGTCCTCAGGTTTTATTACCCAACTGTCTACTGTCACCGTCATCCATCCTTCTTCACTATTCTCTCCTTCATGGTTTAGGCTATCTCCATTTGTGGACCTTGTAGTTTTTTTTTAGCTCCCGCGCTCCCCCTGCTATATTCAGGCGCGTGAGGGTTCAAGTTACACCCTCGGTTTTCGTTAATGTGTTGTTGCATTTCCAGACTCTGGGCACCGCACTGTATCGGACTCGCCTGCTGAATGGCATTCCTCCATTTCTCTGAATTGTCACGTTCTTGCTCTAGCTTGTTCACATACTGCCTATGTTCTCTCTCACGTTCCGACTCACAAGGTCTGTAATCATTTCTGTGCTGTTGGTAGTCCCGCCTTCGATTCTGGTTCCAGTCAGAGTAAGGTTTTCTCGCCACGTTCCTTCCCTCGTACCGTGGACGATATTGTCTCTCTGGCAGTCCAGGGTTATGACCTGCTGGCGAAACGTCTCTCCTTTCTTTGTAGTTTCTATATCTTTGCTGATTATTCCTATACCAGGGTCTTCCATTCGATCCCCTTTGCTGCCGGTTTTGTCCTTCCTCTCTCATCCATCTTGATGTCTGGGTACCCGAGTCCTGAATTTCTTGCCGGCTATTTCTTCCGTGTGTGTGTTCTTCAGGCATCACCTCCAGCGTGTTTATCGCTTCAGTATGCCGAATACGAGGCTGATTCTGTACCGAAGTTTGATCTAATTGCCTTAAAATTGTTTCAGCCTCACTGGCTGTATCGACGTTGGCGGCGATCAAGATTCTTTGCACCTCGACCGGTAGCTGTTTCATGATGGTTGTAATAACTTCTTTCTCTGGAGGTGGGTGGTCTAGTTCCCGCATTTTAATTAGCTGTGAAATAAAAAAATCATTAAAGCGCGTGGGCAGCGTGCTGGCATATCGTCTAGCGTATAGCTCCAGTCTTAAATTCTGTTGGACCGAGAGGCTCCAGTATCTCCTGAGAAAGGCTTCCTTAAAGTCCTCATAAGACTGGAAGGTGTTCTTGAAAGCAGTCATCCACTGAGATACAGTCCCTCCTAAAAACCTCTCTACTGTTCTAAGTCTTTTCTCTTTAGGTATCCGACAATCTTCCATATACTCTTCAATCTCCCTGAGAAATGAACGGGGAGTGCATTCGCCATTAGCTAAGAACTTCTTAGGTTTGTCCTCGTTTGATCTCACTATATTATACACGGGAATGATATTGCCATTCTCCGGCATTGAACTCGGTCTCATTGGCTTCTGTATATTCAAGGATTCGTTAACCGCCGCTGGCTCACTTAGGGGATTGCCCTCTACCTTAATTTCTACCGGCACCTTTATTTCGTTTGATGACATCAGCGCCCCTTCTCGTTTTCCTCCTTGATACTCATAAGAATTTTTCTGTTCTAGTTGCTGCTTCATTTGTCCTACTTGAAGTTCTAACTCTGACATTCGGGCAATCACTTTCGTCTCGGTTTGTTCTACTCGATCTTCAAGACTAATCATTTTTGCCTTCGTCTTTTCTTCAATTCGTTCCATCCTGTCAGCTACCTTCTCATTTACTGCTCCTATCCTAGAATCCATCTTCCTTTCCAACAATACCAGGCCAGAGCTAGTTTCATCTATCTCCCTCTTTATTTCATCTATGTCCACAGTGTATGCTTTTAACTTCTTCTCTACCAGAACTTCATTATTAAGGGTCCTTTCCTCTAGCGTCCCCACTACTTTTTTCAATGTAGCAATTTGTTCCCCTGTTACGTTTTCCATGTTTGACACCTGCCTCCTCAATTCCTCCGTGGTTTCCAGGCAGCACATGCGCACGCTTTCTATTTTCTCATCTAATTCCCCGAGCCGCGTCTGCGTCTGCTGATTGTCCGCCATTAACCGGTCTAATTTAGCATTCGTGTGCTCTTCTAAAGCCGTTAATTGTTCTTTCGTACGGGCTTCTAGTCCTATTAACTGCTCCTCAGTTTTATTTATCTGTTTTTCACTTACGTCACTAACCTGTGATTTTATCGCAGCTATCTGAGTCTCTAACTCAACCTTTTGCTCCTCCCTGACTTCAGCGATCTGCGCTTTGACTTGTCCTAACTCCTCCATCAATAACTCCCGAAAACTTTCAAATGTCAGCGACATTTCTATTACAATGAGAATACGCCAACCCTTCCGGAGAGAAATCTGAGGTCTTTCTCCGCACGACACCATAACACCAAGTTTCATTAAATTTCTATCCATCAACTTATGCTCTGTCACTATACATATGAACCACAAAATTGACAAATTTTGACCAAATGCAAATAATATGTTGTTTACTTTGACCGAAATAAAGGTGTAATCTGATAAAAATGGTTTATCTGAAAGAAAATCATCCTCACAAAGACCAATAAAACCTATCATTTTTTGACAACAATCTCCTGTACCTATATTCGCCATTATTACATATGCGCTAAGATTCGGACAGATTCAATGCCAAACTCTAGCTTCTCTGTCCTGGTTCCTCATTTATCAAAGAAAACTCATAATTAATGATCCACTCTCATTCAGCCACGTTTTGTATCCTAACTTGGATATTCGTAGCGTCTGCATCTTATACACTCATCACACACACCTAAAGCAAATTAGTACATTATCGGCGATATTGTTAACCTCCCTCATGATACTCTCGCCACACGCCTTTGGGGGCCATTTTTATATGTACCCTATAGGGCACATTAATACTGCAGGATGATACCTACCTGCTCTTCTTGTTCTTGCATACGGGCTCCAGCTCAGCTACAATTGGCAGAAAGGGTCGTTAATTTTGGGTTCTATGACGAGAGGATCATGGGTGACTCAATACTACATTAAACTACGAAATGAGGAACACAAACGCACCTACTGACATTTTGAGCACAAGTTGTGTATTCTTAACTCAACATTTCTTTTCCTTTATATTACAATTTATTGCACCAATCGTGCTAAAATGGATGCCCAACAGGCTCATATCATGAATAAGATAAACATCAAACAAAGAAAATTATTCGCTATCTGGTTGGTTTGTCGTGTGGAGACTATATACGTGAACTCAAGAAACAAATGTGCTCTTATACGGAACAGCCACGCTGTACCTGCACATGAAGTATATGATGCTAGGGTGAGAACTTGTCATGCAGAAATAACGCCACTAAAAGATCCCCACTTATATTTGGGGAAATGCCCACACAAGATAATAAGTTTGAACCTACGACTACAGACATAATCTTTCTAATCTCGCATGAAATATCACTCCTTTGTGGATATGAACCAAGGTCCATTCAAACAAACATTATATTTACAAAATTTACGGCTTAAACAAGTTTTCTTAGTGCCTCGTTTCCATCTACCGCCCTACCATTATAAACAAAGTTAAATAAAGTATGAGAGGAAGAGGTGATGAATGAATGTACCCTCGTCACATGCTTGTCTCGCCTGCGGGAAGGAATTCCAGCCCTCGTCTTGTATTTTAAAAATGGCTGCGAGCCTCCCCACTGTGCAGGCAAGGTAAACGACCTCTAAGGCCTGGGCCGTGAAGCACCCTCGCAAAACAAACAAAAACATAACCTAGTTTCAAACATGCAGAACTCTACTCTACCTTAACCTTGTCTCAACACATGACGAAAATCGCCACAATAAATGAGTGAGGAAATCAACATACGTGTCTGCACTATCCAACGTCCGTGACAGACCGCCCTGGGTCTCGCTTCTACCACCTGGAGTATTACACATTGTTATACATATCCATCTCGCCGTCCGCCTAATGCGACGTGTTCCAATTAACCCTCAAGTCATGGGTTCAAGCCCTAATTTGACATAGTACAAAGGGTCGCAAATATCTGTGACATCGCCTACGGGTTATACCCATTACCCTCACATTCAATCCAACACCATATAAACATGGAGTAAACAATTAAATCCAGGCCGCATACGTGCTCTACATTGTGCAAACGTATTCCCCTCCCAGCATATGGGTACTCTATCATGATTAACCTATAAATACAAGCAGATATCGACAGATGCCGGGCACTAAGAAACATTGATCTAAGCTCGTGCCTAAGCTTCCCTACGACTACTATCATATGCTACCTTAATCCTTGCTTACCTATAGACAATAAAAAATACAATTGTGTATACCTAACCTAAATTATATAAAGGAAATATCTTAATAAATGGCCTAATGGGCCGTAATCCTACTCCTTACTATTTTTACAAATTAATCACCGTATTTCTGCATAACAACCCCCCAACCCTACACATATATATTAATTATTGTTCACTTATCTATCATCTTGGAGACCTCTTTCTTCCTCCGTCAGGGTTAAGCAATGCCTGCTCAGCCCATCATGGTAGCGATGTGGTCCTGGGTCGATCCTCTGCGTCCAGTCTCCATGGGTTGCTCGTTCATGAAGCCGTCTTCTTGAGGGATGACTCGTTCATGAGGCCTTCTTCTTGAGGTTGTGGTCGGCAGGTCTCGTATCACACGTCTCTCGAAACACAGCACGAGTCTTCACTGGAATGAAATGCCTAATTTATTAACAGCACAGCATTCCCGGTACTTTTCTTTAATTTTCGATGCAAAAATCAGTACTGGCGATCCGCGACGTTAAAGTCATCGTTCCCCTTCATCTACTTAATCGCGCACGAATGTATATAGGCAATATCTACTATCTGAAATTAACACTTAATCAGTCGAACAAATTGTCACTATCTCATGCTTGACTGATTCATACCCATACGTATAGCAGGAATAGCACAAATGACTTTAGTTTATACTTGCACTTCTTCCGCACCTCACACTATATTTACGTGGTTACCCGTACCTCTTCATGATGAAGTCTACACGTACGGCATTGTCTACAGTCGGTTAATTAGGCACTTGCGACCTCACTTGTAAAGCGTCTAAATACAATCATGCGATTGAATAGTTACTGGAAAGTTTATGAATCACCGATTCACTGAATAAACATTAGCACAACCGTATTAAAGTAATCACCATCTTTGTCATAAACAAAGGTTTCTGGCGCGAGCATCAGCAGAACGCGACACACACGGACAGCGATCTTATCATGGACTGCTCACCTCCTTCCACCTTCCTTGCTCTTATAGAATCCAGGAACCCACGCGACTCGCTGGGAAGTCCCGGGTAACAACTTGAGATTGGCATGTGGCCTCGAAACATTTTCTCACGGCAGTCGGCCTCCCACGTAGTTATTTATTCAACTCTATATTGATAGACTTTGAGGTGTCTATGGCTTCAGAAAATTCTGTCACCGATTCCCAACCTATTACTTTCTTGTAAAACCTTCAAATATAGGAGTTATGACTCAATTTCCATAGCGTGGTGAGCCTGTCGGTTCCCGCTGAAATTCTCTGTTAAGGTGGCACGTCTCTCCCCCAGACAACACCCATCTCTCTTTCTTTCTTCCTCCTATATTCTTTCTTTATCGCACACGACCACGCCTTGCCTCGGGAATCCCCTTCTCGATTCCCGCTCTCCATATAGCATCACGCCCTCACAGTTAGCGTCCTGTTGCGCATTCTTTTATCAGCGTTAAATATCCATTCTTATAACCAACAGAATGGTACAATATCATTGTTCCATTTATTGCGTTTTTTGGGCTTACTGATACGAGAGGTCGTACTTGGCACAAAAGCACTCGCACCAGGTGCGGTATGATAATCAGGTTCTTGTGTTCCGCCATGATCGTCTTGAGCTACTGTAGCTTGTTCGGGTGACCCGATGGGAGGCCAGCAGCTTACGCTCCCACCACCACCGGCTCGCATGCTGTCATCTCTAGCGGTGGCTCCAGAGATGCCCTGGCGTACCCCAGGCAGCGGCATTTTCCGAGGCACAGTTTTAGAACTCTAGAACATAGTTGATTTTTGCTTTTTATAACCTACAGCCAGGTGATGTGATGTTCAGCCGCTCCATTGGAGACAGACGCTGACCACTTTGCCGCTTGCTGCAAGTCAGACGCAAAGTGGATTTGGGTCGGTTCTTCCGCCCTCTCTGCCATTGGGATATGTCCTCTTCTGCCGTTGAAGCCGTTGACCATTTTTTCTGACACCTCAGTTGATCCGCGGGTGCTTATTTGGCGAAGCCTTATTCGCACCTGTCCTGCATATCTACAGAAGCTTCCCCTATCAGCCATTGGGACGCGCCGTGTCAGGGTTGAGGGCCCCCACCCCAGTGTCTTACGAAGGGTTATGCCTAGCTCTTACTAAATTCAGAGCTAAACCCCCACGTAAGCTGACCGGGCACGGTTATTATTATTATTATTATTATTATTATTATTATTATTATTATTATTATTATTATTATTATTATTATTATTATTATTATAGCTAAACATATCATTGTGTTAGTGAAAATTGAACCAGTTGGAGAGGGGAAAGAGAAGGTGGCCGGAGTAAAATGTCACGAACTGCTGGTATATCGCATTTCTCAAGTTGGTATCTTCTGAAACCAACATATTTTCTGTACTTCAACTTTATCACATCGCTAGAATTCTGTGCTTGTTATGTTACTATGAATGGACTGTTTTCTTTTGGCCTTTTTTATTCCTTCCTGCTTCACTTCGACAAAAAAATGCTAACCGTCATGTACGACTGAATACATAAAAAAATTGCAACGTAGCTGTATTGGAATTAAACAACAACAGGTTACGCGTCTAAAGGCGTGCGGAATGATGAAGTTCACAGATTGGAATATACAACCGGTGACAATAAAGTTCGGTGAATGAAGTCAGAACGGTCGATCCGGCAACACTGGCGACACGCAACGCTGCACCTGCGTAGCAGCAGGTTTTGACCACCTGCTCCCAACGTTATTCAGTAGAACATCGTGTACGTGCCATGTAAGACGTGTTTGACACAGTGCGTCGGTTCTGAACTGCGAACAGGAACATGAACCACCACAAGATCAATGTACAGTTTTGTTTTAAGCTTGGCAAGACACCGAAAGAAACGGATGAGATGCTGGTACGTGTTTATGAAGATCTAGCACTGTAATTGAAGTGTGTGTACGTGTGGTTAACCAGTTTTCGATGAGATCAGGTAAGTGTTTCTAAAAACCCCCATAGCGGAAGACCGGCGACCGCCGTCAGTGACGAAAACATTGAGAAGGTGAGGACATTAATCACGAACGATCGGCGATTAAGTGTGGGTGTGATAGCGGATGAACTGCAGATTGACCGTGAATCCGTGCAACAAATCATCACCCAAAATTTAGGGAAGAGGAAAACATGTTCTCGTCTTGTGCCACATCACTTGACTGACGATCAGAAGGAGGAACGTTTAAAGGCTTCAAAGGATTTTGTCGAAACAGCAGATGAGACACCAAATTTCTTGAACTGTATCGTCACTGAGGATGAAACCTCAGGTACGACCCTGAAACGAAACGGCAAAGCATGGAATAGGTTCCCCAGAATTCCCCTCGTCTGAAAAAGGTCAGAGCTGAAAAGTCAGGCATCAAACTCGCTTCGAAAGAAAGAGATTTGACGATATTCCTGACATCCAACGAAACGTTCGAGGCGTTTGAACACCATCCAAAAAGAAGCCTTCTTTCAAAGTTTACAGGACATGTATCACCGATTTCAGCAGTGCATAGTTATGGGAGGGGACTATTTCGAAGGACAGTAAGGTCACTGTCGTGCATTGTTCATTTTTGTTGTTTGTTCACGGCTATTCACCGAGGTTTATTGTCACAGGTTGTAAAACGCAACTATGTTGTATATTCGAAACAGACTTTCAACGTATTAGGTCGTGTTACGTACATGTAGTACGTGTTGAAGAGATGTTAAGTACAGAACAAAAATGGTGTCCGGCTGGCCATTTTTGTTCTGTACTTAACATCTCTTCAACACGTACTACATGTACGTTGAAAGTCTGTTTCGATTACAATGCGGTCGTGAAAATTCAATATTTTTGTTGGATATTCTTTGAGGAATCTCCAAGAAGTTGATTTTGAGGTAATCCAATCCATGTAATAAACAATCTGGTACCAAGCTGAGGTCCGTAGACCCCTGGGGGCCGCGACTATATTCCCAGTGGTTCCGAAATAATAATGTAAGTTGTAAGTATTTAAAGAGCGATTTTTTTTGTAAACATACAATTCATAGATTATTATTCTAAATTTAGGAACATTGCCCCCCTTCTTTTCAATGTTTATATAGAACAGGTAGTAAAGGAAATCAAAGAGGAATTTGGGAAGGGAATCAATCAATCAATCAATCAATCAATCAATCAATCAATCAATCAATCAATCAATCAATCAATCAATCAATCAATCAATACAGATCTGCATTTAGGGCAGTCGCCCAGGTGGCAGATCCCTGTCTGTTGTTTTTCTAGCTTTTTCCTAACTGATTTCAAAGAAATTGGAAGTTTATTGAACATCTCCCTTGGTAAGTATTCCAATCCCTAACTCCCCTTCCTATAAATGAATATTTGCCCAAGTTTGTCCTCTTGAATTCCAATTTTATCTTCATATTGTTATCTTTCCTACTTTTATAAACGCCACTCAAACTTATTTGTCTACTAATATCATTCCACGCCATCTCTCCGCTGACAGCTCGGAATATACCACTTAGTCGAGCAGTTCGTATTCTTTCTGCCAATTCTTCCCAGCCCAAACTTTCAAACATTTTTGTAACGTTACTCGTTTGTCGGAAATCACCCAGAACAAATCGGGCTGCTTTTCTTTGGATTTTTTCCTGTTTCTGAATCAGGTAATCCTGGTGAGGGTCCCATACACTGGAATCATACTCTAATTGGGGTCTTACCAGAGACTTATATGCCCTCTCCTTTACGTCCTTACCACAACCCCTAAACACCCTAATAACCATGTGCAGAGATCTGTACCCTTTATTTACAATCCCATTTATGTGATTACCCCAATGAAGATATTTCCTTATATTAACACCTAGATACTTACAATGATCCCCAAAAGGAACTCTCACCCCTATCAACGCAGTAATTAAAACTAAGAGAACTTTTCCTATTTGTGAAACTCACAACCTGACTTTTAACCCCGTTTATCAACATACCATTGCCTGCTCTCACAACATTTTCGAGGTCACGTTGCAGTTGCTCACAATCTTGTAACTTATTTATTACTCTGTACAGAATAGCATCTTCCGCAAAAAGCCTTACCTCTGATTCCACTTCCTTACTCATATTATATATATATATATATATATATATAAGAAAACCGCCTTGAGGAATTCCCCTCTTAATTATTACAGGGCCAGATAAAGCTTCGCCTACTCCAATTCTCTGAGATCTATTTTCTAGAAATATAGCAACCCATTCAGTCACTCTTTTGTCTAGTCCAATTGCACTCATTTTTGCAGTAGTCTTCCATGATCCACCCTGTCAAATGCTTTAGACAGGTCAATCGCGATACAGTCCATTTGACCTCCTGAATCCAAGATATCATAATCCAAGAAGAAGAAATCAAAACCCTGAGATTTTTTGATATTATTTTATCTGAGACTGCAGAAGATCTGGAGAAATTGCTGAATGGTATGGGCAGAGTCTTGGATAAGGAGTAGAAGATGAAAATAAATAAGTCCCAAAACAAAAGTAATGGAGTGCAGTCGAACAAATTCAGGTGATGCAGGAAATATTAGATTAGGAAAGGAAGTCTTAAAGGAAGTAGATGAAAATTGTTACTTGCGCAGTAAAGTAACTAACTATGGCAGAAGTAAGGAAGACATAAATTGCAGACTACCACAAGCAAAGAAGGCCTTTCTTATGAAAAGAAATTTGCCAACTTCGAACATTGATACAGGAATTAGAAAGACGTTTCTAAAGACTTAAGTCTGATGCATGCCATTGTTTGGAATTGAAACATGGACGATAACTAGTTCAGAAAGAAAGAGAATAGAAGCTTTCGAAATGTGGTGTTACAGAAGAATGCTGAAGGAGAGATGAATAGATCGAATCACGAATGTAGGGATACTGAATCGAAATGGCGGAAGGAGATCGATTTGTTTAAATTTGAGCAGAAGAAAGGATAGAATGATAGGACACACTTTAAGACACCCAGGACTTGTGCAGTTGGTTTATGAATAAAGTGTAGGCGGTAGGAACGGTAGGGGTAGGCTAAATATGACAAGCAGATTAGAGCAGATGAAGGATGAAGCAGTTACGTAGAAATGAAAAGGTTTACACAGGAGAGGGTTGCATGGATGCTGCATCAAACAGTATAATAACAATGATACTACGTCAACAAAATATCAGTATCATGCGACTGCTTCAAATCCAAAATGATGATTAATAGAGAAATGACACATCAAATGCCGTATTAAGCATATTAGAAAGAAGGTACTGCCAATAATAACACGAAGACCATGGAAACCTGTTTGTATAAAAACGGTTGATCCGTATACAGCATCAATAATGGTTAAAGGGGCTTCAGTATACAGTACCAGTCTGTGGACTGATCACTCAAACAACAAAAAGCTTCACTATTGTATAAACAATATTTTATGTAATTCTTGGTCGATAAATAGTACAAGTTGGCGATATCTTGTGAAGAACTTGTACCACAACTCCACGTCTCTGATGGACTTTTAGGTGCATGACATCCCCTCTTCCCTACAATTTCTAGAAAGAAAATACTACGTTCACTGCCTTCCGTGACAACATACCTGTGTGAGTGCACCTTTTCTGCTCTCACAGAATTGAAAACGAAGTGCAGAAACGGAACTAATGTTGAGGCTAATTATCGGTTCAGCTGACTACGTTTGATCTTTGGAAAACTGCATCATCCGTCCCATTAATCAAACAACGGTGCCAAGTGAATTTTCTCAATTACACTTCCAGATCCAGATTATTGAAACCAACTATTAGCCAAGCGTCAAAATATTTTATAATTTCTATGCATATATAAAGTATCTTTATGTAAATGGTTTCATTTAAATGTAAAGGAAAGTGAATATTAGTTCTAAATAATACGAATACAATCAAACATGGTGACATTACAAAATTCTGTTTTTTATTCACTGAATTCAGTATTATGTTCTGTGGCCAGGGGATCCTTGGACATGAATGCTATATGCTAAGCGGGTCTTGGACACAAAAAGTTTGGGAAACCCTGTTAAACGATAGATTCTGCAAGTATAATGAACATCTGAGTTTCGGAAAGAAAATCAAAGGGAAACGGATGGAAATATAAGGTACTGAATGTACCAGCGTGCTCCACTGTATGCGCAAATCGCGATGAGTTTCAGAAAGCGGAACAGTAATTGCAGTGGAGTTCACCGTGTTATAATGATGTATACCCATATCCAGCTAAAGCAGTTCCACCGAGTCTTGAAATTAAAGGGCTGATCAGCTGTGTTTTTTACGTCCTTAATCAAAATATTCACATCCTGTTTCCAGGCATTCGACCGGGCCAGGAATGAAATGAAGCCCCCTTCTAGTGGCGAGGATAGGAATGGTGTCAGCTGCCAAAACTTGTGGCACTCTTCTGGAGCTATGATTAATGACTGAGAGATGAAATTAAATGATGTTGGAGAGTGTCGCTAGAGAGAATGATGACAATGAAAATCGGAGTAGCCGGAGAAAAACCTGTCCCGCCCCCACCTTGTCCAGCACAAACTTCACATAGAGTGACCGGGATTTGAACCACGGAACCCAGCAGTGAGAGTTCGCCGCGCTGCCGCCTGAGCTACAGAGGCTCTGTTCCTCGCATCCTTAATATCTGGAAAAAAAATCACTCAACACTTACTCGGAGTCTGATGTTAAAAGTTAATTTGAACTTTAAGGAAAGGAAACCTATATGAAGGTCTTCGCTTAGACAGTCCGACTCGTTGGCTGAACGGTCAGCGTACTGGCCTTATGGTTCAGAGGGTGCTGGGTTCGATTCCCGGCCGGGTCGGGGATTTTAATCTTAATTAGTTAATTCCTACGGACGGCGACTGGGTGTATGTGTTGTCTTCATCATCATTTCATCTTCATCACGACGCGCAGGTCGCCTACTGCAGTCAAATAGAAAGACCTGCACCTGGCGAGCCGAACCCGTCCTGGGATATCCCGGCACTAAAAGCCATACGATATTTCATTTCATTTCATCGCTTAGACAAAAACATTTTTCGAAATGGGTAAAAAATGCGTATTTCCGAGTTTTGAATGTTGACTTTTTTTTTAGAAAATCTGTAGCTATCAAGTTCTATGATATCGATTTTAGCTTTTTGCTGTGTCTGGAAGTGCATAATTAATTCTTGACTATTCTTATGTTTACATCTACCGCTAAGATTCGATTTCCATTTATTACATATATATTTGTATTAATTTCAAGCTAACACACGAGTTGTCCACCTAGGCACATTTTTCAATCATTTTTATACCATGCACTTAGGTTATTTTATTTAATCCTGACTTTTATTGATCGTAACATCAAAGACCCTGCGTGAATCCAGATTAATGGTGTTCTGCTGTGTACTGTATAATATGTTCCAGCATGAACCGCATTACTGCCAATCAAGGAGTTACTTCAGTGGAGCACCTTCTTATAAATTACGTCAACTGTTTTCCCGTTGGGAATGAGTAGATTAAAGCTACGCGGAGATCTCACGTGTGAGCACACTACATACAAGTGACCACGAGTAAATCAGGTTGAGAAGAAATCAATCCCTTTAGTTGTGATTATCTTGAGCATATGTTTGTTGATCGTCATCCCAAAGTATAGCTTCACCAGGAACTGGGTCGAAAGTGGAATGGGGTAGTATGAAGGTAGCAGTTGAATGCGAGAAATGCAAATGCTTTCACCCCTACCGGTATCTGTTATTCTTGTTGCTTCAATTACCCCAGCCATTAGCTTGCTGACCTGCAGCCCTATTCAGTTACACAGAGAGGGGTTTCCGGTTTCCGAGGCACGTAATGGGAGAACCAACCTTCAGTGCAAGTTTATTTAGAGGCATCCAAGGAAACGTCAGAGTATTGAGAAACTCAAAAGGGTAGTTGACGGCATCACTATCTCCAACCCTGCAATCAATTGGCAGTTAAGTTCTTTGTTCCGTCGATAAAACCTGTAAACATATCGTTTTTTATACTATAGAACGTCTCATTCCTGAGAGTGAGGTTAGCTCTCACGCATAAACATTCCAAAGGTTTGACCTGAAGATTTTCGATATCAATACTCATGGACTTGAATAATAAGAGCGATGACAACAATAGAGTGTAGTATCTATCCCATTTGACAATATAAATGAAGATAACAACAATTATAACACTGACAATACTTAATAGGTTGAAAATTTCTTCGATTACAAGGTGGTTGTGAATATTCATTGGCTTTTCTTAAATATTTCGCATCATTGAGGTTCTAGGCTGCAGCTTCTAGAGGCTTTTACTTCCAGGATTCCCTTCTTCAACGTACGATTGAGGCTTAAGATAACGGCTCTTACGAATAAGCATATCATTGTTAAAAGACATCTGCCGTAAAATACTAAAAACCTAGTCACTGTTGAATGATCGGTCCAGGATGGAGTGTAAAGCTTAGTGAAGAAGATATCTCACACAAACTACTGTTGATGGGGACATAAAAACGATTGACGCCATACATCACCTTACTAATTTGTGGGAATGGAAACAATTTTTATTGAGTTTTTCAGTATTTCAGGAAGTTTAACAATTTAGTTAATTAGCATTTGAAAGTAAAAAAGGTATTTTTTATCAGATAGGACAAGAGGAATATAATAGCAGTTAATCATATAACTAGAATACCGGGCCAAACATTCAGTTTAAGTTGTGCTGTAACGTCAACACTACATGATGTAATTTTCCCCACATTCACCTTTGAACGCAGAAGTTCCCAGACACTCCCAACGGTGACATTTAGCTTGGGATGTTGTGGTACACCATCTTGTAAGTTGTGGCATACGCGCATCTCTCCCGTAAAAGCATGACATAATTCTGGTATACATTTAGGAACTATATATGAATTACCAGTCTATCTCTAAGCTCTACGTGGATGAGCTAACAAATCTAATATATTCCTTTGACAATAGTTGCTTATTCTACAGCACATATATTATAATTTAGAAGTGTTTTAATAGACCTATAGATAAATGAAATGTCGTATGGCTTTTAGCGCCGGGATATCCCAGGACGGGTTCGGCTCGCCAGGTGCAGGTCTTTCTATTTGACTCCCATAGGCGACCTGCGCGTCGTGATGAGGATGAAATGATGATGAAGACAACACATACACCCAGCCACCATGCCACTGGAATTAACCAATTAAGGTTAAAATCCCCGACCCGGCCGGGAATCGAACCCGGGACCCTCTGAACCGAAGGCCAGTACGCTGACCGTTCAGCCAACGAGTCGGACGACCTATAGATAGTTAAGTGATGAAACTTAGGTAGCTATGGGAGGAGACTACTTTAACTTCGTCTGATTTAGCTCGAAAGTACTGAATAGCTGAAACCTGGGGAGTACTGTAGTACGTTGTTAAGTGCCTATTCCTTATTTCCATAAAGATCAGACAAGAGTTGAAACGACTTATCACCGCCAGGAAATAACAGTTACCTGAAAGAATAAAATAACATTTGAAAACTGATCTACATGTACACGTACCTGTACAATAAATAAAATATATTGTGTACTAAGTGATTTTTGTCTCTCTAGATACAATCGAATTCCGAAATGTCAGGTTATTTTCAGAATTCGAGAATAGAGTTACGCTAGAAGACTTTCCATAATTTACACTCGAAAACGTAATTATCAATGATCTGAATTTAGGACTGTCACTCAGGTGGTAGATTCCCTATCAATTGATTTCCTAGCTTTTTCTTAAACATTTTCGAGGAATTGGAAATATATCGAACATTTTCCTTGATAATTTATTCCAGTCACTTACCCCTCGTCCTATATTTACTCCAGTTTTTGCTCTTGATTTCCAACTACATTTTCATACTAGATGGAACGGTAAAGTAATATCATAACCAATAATTAATTTTCAAAAATCCTTGTGCGACGAAATATTCGGCAGGATGACTGCATTCTTTTCTTCGTAACATTTTCCTGCTGACACAGAGTCCAATTTATGGGTTAATGAACACAGCTTCGTGTGATCCAGTGCACAGCTTACTGCTGACCGACGATCTTGAAGTCAGCATTTGTCGGATATTGCCAGCGCTAGTTTGGATTTCTTCTAGAGCGCTGGGCTTTGACGTCGAAATGGAGGACGGAGTTGGCAACTGTGTCGGATTCTGCTAAACTGGCCGATGCCATCCCATCGGTGAAACTTATCACACAGTGTTTCCGCCATAGGCAAACTACGCATTTCTAGCTGAACTGCAATGCTCCTGACATTGTTGTTAAAGGAGATGCCTATTATAAGTAGAGCAGTCTCATTTACGTGACATTCAAGCTTCATACAGCGCCAAAGCCCTGCAGGTGAGAGAGGGGATCAAGGATTCCCAAAATTTGAAGCTTGTGTTGTGTCTTGCATTGCTTCCCTTACCTGTAACAATACCTTCACTTTCATCTTTCTTATCTTAACGCCTTTGCTTTCTTCCCGCCTCGACAGTGCTAGGTTTTCAAGGCTAGGGAGCCTTTCATTCTCACTCCATTCGTGTCGCATTCCTTTTGCCTATACCTCCATTCTTCAAAGCGTCCGAACTCTTCCGTACCCCTCCTGATTAGTGTCACCATAAGACCTATCCGTGTCGGTGCGACATAAAGCGAACTGTGCGATTTGTGTCACGAAGCTATCAGCTTGGATCTGGAATATAGAGGATTCGAACTCCAGTGCCGGCAGCCATGATGATGGTTTTGCTTTTACATTTCCACACAAATCGAATGCTGGGGATGTACGTTAATCAACGTCACGGTCACTCGTTTCCTACTTCTAGTCCTTTCCTATCTTCAAGTCGCCATAAGACCTGGTTGTGTCAGTGCGACGTAAAACAAATTATTTTAAAAATCGCCACGACCATATTAGACCCATTTTGACAGGGTCATGTTGCTGGAAAGGAAGAAATACGCAGTTTGAGCCGTCATATACTCTAGTACACTGACCGTTCAGCCAACACTGCTGTATAGCTAAGAAAAGACCTGTGGCAATTCATACGTACATGTCGTAAGTCACATAATCCACAAGTCTCATCACCGACAGGGAATATTATCATATTCACTGAGGTGAAGTCGCAGACAGCAGCTCCACATCCAGTTATATCCTGTAGTCTGTAGAGCCAGCGTTGCATATGTCGGTCTCAAGAATCATCCATCATAGTCTAAAGTAGATGTTGTACCCATCGTTTCCGGCACAATCATTTACCATAAGCATGATTACTTTTTACAGCTCCTCAAGTTGCTCCTGAGATGCTGACACACGCAGGTGGAAATGAGGCTGTTAGCGGCTTGTCATGACGTAGGCTACTCGCTTCCTGGCCCTTCACTGTTTCATCTTTTTGCATTATAGCTGATTTTCATTTCATCTCTTCCTTCCGGCACAAAAACCAAAAGTCAGGTTATATGAAAAAAATACATTACATACAGAAAAGCAAAGCTTTACGCGTTGCCTGGATGATTTCCACAGCTACTCCCTACACAGTTAGTTATAGTCTCTTAAACTTTCGCACGATCGACACTGACATTTCCCTTTTTGGTTTTTCACTTCATTGGTAAAAGTTGTAAAACAAAAATAAAATACTTTTCCTATTGCGAAAATCAATTGATCATAAATATGGTCATCCATCAACCACCGCTAATTTTAACTGACCACCAGCCATAAGACATAGCCTGCACGGTTGCTAGATAACATTGTCTGTCCATCCATCCATACCTTACATCAAAACCTGTGTCCGGCTCCATGGCTAAATGGTTAGCATGTTGGCCTTTGGTCACATGTGTTCCGAGTTCGATTTCCAACAGGATGAGGAATTTTAATCATAATTGGTTAATTTCTCTGGCACAGGGGCACAGGTCTTCATTATCACCACGCCCAGGTCGCATGCGGGAGTCAAATCAAGAGACCTGCATCTGGCGAGCCGAACTCCCAGCAAAAACAGCCATACGCCTTTTCATTTCATCACAGCCTGCACGGTACCTAAGGTTACAATCCCGTCGCACATTTTGTGACACTAACTTCCGTAACGCAAATTTTCAGATGAACCCCACCCACAAGACATATTTATGTCAGAAATTTTTTAAGTAATATTCTAAGTAAATTTCTTAGAAAGCAATTTTTTTCTGTGAGACCAACCTTGAAAAAAATACACGGAGTTTTATGTTTGTTGTTCCTCTTTGTTTTACGTCTCACCGACACATACATATGTTATATCGACTATGGCACAGGAAAGGGATGGGAAATGGAAAGAAGGCACCATAGCCTTAATTAAGGTGCAAATCCAGAATTTTCTCTGTGTGAAAATGGGAAACAGTGGAAAACCATCTTCAATACTGTCGACAATGAGGTTTGAACCCACCATCTCCCGAAAACCAACTCACAGCTACTTGACACAAACCACACGGCCAACTTGAGTTTTATATTTAAGGCCCCCACGGAGGCCACCTCTTGCTGAATTCTTGAAAGAATTTTAGTTAAACTTTAATAAGTTTCATGAAAATCCAACGATCCATTTTTCCGTTATGCCGTAACCAATAGGCAATCAAACAGACATTAAACTGAATCCTATATATACAATTATTTGTTCCGCACGGTTTAAAAAATAACTATCAAGTTCATATTCAGAAAGTACATACAGAGAGAGAATGTTATACTCTATATATGGTATCGTGGAGGAGGTAACTGATAAACACGCAGCTGGTAGCGTTTTAACACTACGGTTTAAGTTTCATTTAGCTGAACAAAATCACACTAACTAAGCAGTTACACACTACACAAATCTTACATCACAAGTCGCGTTCTCTGTCTGTGTCTAATAACCGCTGGCCCTCGGCTTTGTCCGCTGTGAAACGTAGGTAGTTCACAAGACAACTCCTGAAACAGAAACGTGCTTATGTTATCATTTCTTTGTATTTAGTGTGGAACCTGGCGAGAATTATCTTCAAGAATATCTGCAGTATATGGCTAACTAAACGGATATTTCTGCATTCTTCGAATTAATTGTATTCCTTTTCATTTTATAACTTCCCTAATTCTGGGGTTGCCACTAGGACAAAGTATACTGCATTTGCCAGTACACAAATCATCAATGCTTAACAGGTACTAAATCATATTATCCAGGAATATGAAACAATCTTTCACATATATCACAGCTCCGCTGTTACGTCAGACTTTGCTGTCGAAACTGTCGGCCATTTGCCGGCATTTCCATCTGCTGGACACTTAAGAAAAAAGAAAAAAACATTTGAATGCGCTAATAGCCGCCATGTTTAGTAAAGTATGAAGTGAAGGTATGAAAGGATGTAAGCTGTACAAGGAAGTGTTGAAATCTTTCTATTAAATATAAATATAAATAAAAATGACTAATGGAATTTGGGAGCCATAAATATACAAATAAATAATTCTTAAACTTTGCCGGCTGTTGAAACTCATCTTCAGGGTCGTTGCCTTGTGACAAGGAGATCTGAATCACTTGATACCTAAAAAATTAATATTGGGAAAGGAGTCCATCTGGTAATTTCCCCCACCCATAGAAATTAAACAGAATATATATTAATCTCATACAATATACTTAGTCAATTAAACCTGTATTTACCTAGAAATCCGAGCAGAGCTCGTCGTGATACACCCTTGAACATATATAACAAAATAAAGAGAATATTGATATAAATAATAAATGTCTTAATTTATGAAATAACTCTCTCTCAATAACTGGTACTCAGTTTATTCCGCAACGCAAAATATTCACACGCAGTCATGACTCATTTTTCAAGAATGGACTCCACTTTGCTGATGGCGTTGGTATAGTTTGAAAAGGCCCAACACGTTACCTTACGTAGACTCTCCGTAGAATTATATATGGCTAACATTCATAACCATAGAATGTTCTTACACTCCAGCATCTTTCTCCCTGGTTCCTTCAACAGCAGATCTCGAACTCCCAACATGGCATGGGACATCTTCCTCACAACTCGTACAAAACACCTCTCAGATTACCACCAGTATCACCTCTGCACACTGCAAGCTGCAACTTCCAACTCTCGACGCGTGCTTGCACCACACTAGCCCAAGCCAACACAACAGCATCTTAAAATAGCCCAGTTCCTGGAATTTTCCACCTCAGCTCCGTCAACACGTAAACCCCCGCTCGGAGACTCGTCACGTACACAACCGGGAGATAAACTGAGTGATCGAAACACACTAGTCCCAAATAAAATATAGAGAGTATCCATAATAACGAGAGTTCCAAAAAGAGTTACTAAGCCGCGACGGCTAAATACACACATAAATGAAATATACACATGAATAAATAATAATAATAATAATAATAATAATAATAATAATAATAATAATAATATCTGACCGGGGTTTGTCAGGTTACAGTGTTTTACATTAAATTCAGTGCATACCATCTTCAGTTTTCAATTGTAAGACTTCCTTAAAACATGTTCCTGCGTGTAATGGTATTACACAATATTTAGCGGCGACCGTGACAGGATATTTACGATTTGAAGAAGGAAGAATCACCGTAGCCACGCGAAATATGGAGCGCGAAAGCCTCGTGCAATTACTGAAGCAAAGGAGAGTGACAAGGGCTTTCTTTACGAAAATTGCTAAACAGGTTAGTGATTTGACTGATGAGGAAAGTGTTAATATTAGGGAACTTCAATCATTATCCACCTTGTTAGAAAGTAAGATAGCGATTTTGAACGAAATGGATTCGAAAGTGCATGATTGTTATCAGATGATGACGAGGCTGATATTGACAAAGAAATAGAAGGGGCGGAAGAGTATCAGAAAATATATCTGGACCTTAATTGCGTATTTCAGGAATCCAGGTTGAACAAGCCGAATATGAAGCAGGTAGTGTTGGTAGTAGGTCTAGTTACCAACAAACCAAGAAATTCAAGTTTCCGAAGTTAGAATTCCGCACTTTTGGAGGATATTTAAAGGAGTGGTTACCATTCAGGAGTAAGATCTGAAAAATAGATGATGATCGTGAAATAGCTGTGGAGGATAAATTTCAATATTCAATACATGCAACAGTAAAAGGATTACGTGCTACACGGGTAGTTGAGAGTTCCCCCAACACCAATTAATTACAGAAAAGCAACTGAAAGCGTAAAATCTCGGTTTGGACAAGAAGATCTGCTTGTGGATAGTTTTGCACGTGAGTTGTTGAGGTTAGTTTTACACATGGCCACGTAATTCAAATCTAGAATTGCGTTGTTCAACATTATGATCAGTTGGAAACACAATTGAGATCACTATAATCACTCGGTGACACAACGGACAAGTGTGCCTCCATGTTATTTCACGTTATTGAATCGTGCCGCCCCGAAGACTTATTCAGAATTTGGAAACGAAGTATTCCATTTATCTCTGCTACAAATCCGAAAGACCGTATGGAGGAGTTAATTAAATTATTGAAGTCGGAAGTGGAGGGTGAGAGAGTAAACCTTGCTACATTTGGGTTTGACTTAAAGTGTGAAGGGACAAAATAACAACCGAAGCACAAGAGGAAGGATTCGGACGACACCATTCCTGCAGCTATGGGGTTATTAACATCAAACCAACGTAAGGATGACAAATGTGTGTTTTCTGAGGGTCATCACCCCAGAGCAGATTGCTTCTCTGCTACAAAAATGTCAATAGAAAGGTAAACATAAACTGTTAAGAGCTAAGGGGTGTTGTTATATGTGTCTGAACTCAAGATACGTGGTAAAGAATTGTAAACCGTAAATCATAAAAAGTATAATTTGTGGTGGGAAGCATGTTGTTCTTATGTGCAGAGAGTTGTTAGAAAAATATGCTGTCCCCAAGAAAGTTAGCAACAGTGGAGAAAATGTAATTCAGGAATTCACGTTGGCAAATGTTTCCACTTCGCCTAAGGTGTTGTTACAAATCCTTCGCGTAAATATAAGATCTGACAGAAAGACTGAATGTGTTCGTGATTTAGTGGATACAGATTCCCAGAAGTTATACATTTTGCGAAAGACGGCTTTAAATATGGGTTACACTTCACTGCGAAAGGAAATCATCTCATATTCTCTTTTTGGTGGTGAGACAACACAACGGAATGAACATGAAGTTTACAGGGTGCATGTAGGTGGACCTGGCTGATGAATTTCGGTGTAATTTTGAAGGTTTGGACCAAGAATTGATCTGTGGAGATATTTCACATGCTACGGAAGGGGAATGCGTGAACGAGCTGAAAAAATTAAAGATAGATATCACCGATAATGAGGCAGGTTTGAGTCCTAGAGAAATACTTACTGGGGCAGACGTGGCTGGCAAACTTCTAACAGGAAGAAGATAATATTGCTGTCGTGGTTTAGTTGCAGTAGAGTTATTTTTAGGATGGACTTTCATGGGAAAGATTCCTAAAACCAAGGTAAGTGAAGAAAATGAAGGCTTGCTTGTAACTTCCACATTTATTAGAGAGGCAAATATTACTGATTTGTCGAGGTTGGATGTAATAGGCATTTCGAATCCTGTAGAGAAAGTTACGAAGAGCGAACGAGAAATTGCAGCGAAAGATCATTTCCTCCAAAGTGTTCATCGTACTGAAGGAGGTCTACATCAAGTTAGGCTACCTTGAACTGAGGGGTCTTGCCATCAAATCTGAATCTCGCTGAAAGAAGACTGGGTTCAAAGAGGAAGAAATTATCTGAATTTCTTTTCCGAGATAACAATGAAGTGTTTGAAGATTGGTCGGCTGAGGGAATTATAGAAGAAGTACCTGAATCTGAAAGTGTTCACTGTTGTCACTACTTACCACATAGACCAGTAGTGAAGGAAAACGGTGCAACTTCAAGAATCAGAACTCTTTTTGATGCTTCGGCAAAACTAGGCAGTTCTCCATCTTTAAATCAATGTATTGAAACTGGTCCAAATCTGATTGAAATCATCCCAAATGTTCTGTTAAGATTTTGAAGATTGGTCGACTGAGGGAATTATAGAAGAAGTACCTGAATCTGAACGTGTTCACTGTTGTCACTACTTACCACATAGACCAGTAGTAAAGAAAAACAGTGCAACTACAAGAATCAGACCTCTTTTTGATGCTTCGGCAAAACTAGGCAGTTCTCCATCTTTAAATCAATGTATTGAAACTGGTCCAAATCTGATTGAAATCATCCCAAATGTTCTGTTAAGATTTAGAGAAAAGAAGGTAGGAGTGGTTCCTGATATTAAACGAGCATTTTTTACACAATGGTATTCACCCTGCAGATATCTCCACGGTTACTTGTGCTCCCTCACTTGCAGCGGGGGCATTATTTAGGTCACTCTCCACACTCCCCACCTCGAGAAGTATTTCTACTGCCCAACTCCAAAGGACGCACTAATTGAACTGGTCACCGGGACACCCTTCCCTCTTTCTCCTTCAGTTCACTCGACCTGATCCTTCCATCTCTACCCATAATTAGTTTAGAAATTCTTGCTAGCTTTCTAAGCTTGTCTCAGGAGTTTGTCCTCGCTCGAAAATGCCCGGTCTCCTTGAAGCGTTGTGCAATTTCTTCGTGGCTACTGGGCTTCAGGAAACGAGTTACTCATTCTTCCGCTAATTCAAAAATGACTTCAGTGCTCACTATTCTTCTATCCAAATACGATATATTTCATCTTTTGTTCTGGATATATCCTTAGAGTTTGCTTTCCGGTTAGGTTGCCCTTATATGTTGCCTCCAATCATAAAATGTGCAGATGTTAATGCTTGGTGGTGGTGATTATTGATTTAAGAGGAAGTACAAATTGTCAACTATCTCTTATTAACGGTAATCAGAATCATAATACAAGAGGTCCTACACTTCGAAAAAATAATGTTATCGGCAAAAGAAAGACAAGGGCCGCGAAGGGAAAAAAATGCCAGTATCCCTCAGTCTTGGAATCCTAACACCGTCGGGGTTGGAAAGGAACAACAGTTGGCCAAGGGAGGTCGGATAGGGTAGATGAAAGGAAGGTCCTGGTGCAAGTAATTGAAAGCAATGCCAGGACTAAAAATCTCGTGGTCGCATACCCACGCTCCCAAGATAAGATGCCCCGCGGCCCCTTTTAATCGCCTCTCAGACTGGTAGCGGATACCGTGGATTTATACTACCACCCTCACCGACAGGATGAGGTGTCAGCGCTTGATAATAGGGATCGTTCTCAAGATGTGTTTACTGTCTGCTGTTGGTGATAGCTTCATTTCCATCAAAAACCGTGTAAATTTCCGCAATCTAAGCATTTCTTCAAACATATTTTTACTGTCTGCACCATTCTCTCCCAGAACTCTCCCCATCAAGAGAAGTGTTATAAAACATACGTACCACCGGGCGAGTTGGCCGTGCGCATAGAGGCGCGCGGCTGTGAGCTTGCATCCGGGAGATAGTAGGTTCGAATCCCACTATCGGCAGCCCTGAAGATGGTTTTCCGTGGTTTCCCATTTTCACACCAGGCAAATGCTGGGGCTGTACCTTAATTAAGGCCACGGCCGCTTCCTTCCAACTCCTAGGCCTTTCCTATCCCATCGTCGCCATAAGACCTATCTGTGTCGGTGCGACGTAAAGCCCCTAGCAAAAAAAAAAACATACGTACCGAGCTCGATAGCTGCAGTAGCTTAAGTGCGGCCAGTATCCAGTAATCGGGAGATAGTGGGATCGAACCCCACTGTCGGCAGCCCTGAAGATGGTTTTCCGTGGTTTCCTGTTTTCACACCAGGAAAATGCCGGGGCTGTACCTTAATTAAGGCCACGGCCGCTTCCTTCCACTTCCTAGGCCTTTCCTATCCCATCGTCGCCATAAGACCTATCTGTGTTGGTGCGACGTAAAGCAAATAGCAAAAATAAAAATAAAAACATACGTATTGCCATTAAATTCTTCCCGTTCAAAAACTTTAGAATTTTGTCCGAATCCAGAAATTGCCATAATATTAAAAGTTTTCTGCCCGTTTTCCTGAAGGTTCGAGCATAGTCGAAACAAATTACTGGACATAATCATCTTCGTGCGATAAATCCTTGCAAGGCGTAAGTTAATTTCTCCGTCCTCATCTATCATAAGTTCGAAGTGGAGAGCGCGAGGGACAGAACACGTAAACAATGCGAATCTTCTCTTTCGTGACGTTCGTCCAGTCAGAGCGAGTAGATAAACAAGTGTTGGAACTTTCATAAATCTCCGAGGTCTAGAGAAATTAGTTCCATATTTCAACACCACGCGCCGCACAGATCACTTAGTCTGAACGAGTAGCAGTTGAAAGCAATAGTGTGTGTTGGCGTGTGCATTGAGTGTTGTTATTAAATGCAGTCCGCATCGTGCCAGGCTGTTTTATGTCAAGATGCAAATCGCAAAGCACATCAATCCTAAGGTTTTTCTAAAGATGAATGTCAATTGCGATAGGTCTGGCATTTTGTCGAGCACTTGGTGTGCATGGCTACGAAAACAGAACAACAAACAAAATTGTACTGAGCGATGAGTGTGTGTGAAATTGTTAGAGAAGTGCCTAAAATATTTACACGTGATAAGAGCAACATCTCCGATACTATTTATTTTTCTAATCTCCTTTTGCGTCGGCCTATATGGGTTCTACGCACCACGAAAGGAATTCGCTCACAGTTTACTGTTATTGACCACAAGCTGCCTTCAAGCAAAAGATGAGATCAATGGCATGGAATAACATACGGTGAAGAAGGGAGGTGAAGGGAAATATTCATGAATAGATGTATGTTCAGTCTTCAGCCCTAAGGCTGGTTGGATCCTCAACAGCTCCGCCATCAGCTGTCATAGATGGCCTAGGCATCACTGAAGAGGCGTACTAGGTAAATGGGGAGTGAGGTAGTTTCCCGTTGCTTTCCTCACCGAGCCAGAAGTTGCTATTACATATCAGTCTGCCAAGCCCACTGAAATGCATGCACCAACCGACCCTATGCGCAACATTTTCACACCATTCATACCAGGGACTGGCTGCAGAAGGAATGGCATTACTGGCATCGCTCATACCTCAGTCACTTTCATATTGTCAAAGCCAAGTATACGACAGAGACAGATCTATGAAAGTAACAAAATTACTCTAGCCCATACCAGAAGACATAGTGCACTGTAAACACAAAGTCCTGCCAGCAAAGGCAACATGAATAGATAGGGGACACTATTTCACTGACAGATATTAAACCAAGTTCAGTCCAATAGATCTGTCAGTTATAATGGTAACGTACGTAATGTACAGAAAACAACAACACGGTTCAACCCGGAAAATAAACTAAGTATAATGATAACAGTTCAGCTAGAGCAGGCGTCAAACAAGTGTATTATTTGTGTGGCTGCTCGATTCACAGAACAGCAAACAAAACTGTACCGAGCAATGAGTGTGTGTGAAATCGTTAGAATATGATCCTGGAACTCAGTGTGTCCTTAGTGATGTAAGCGTTCCTTCCAAATTACGGGTCTTTTGCGGTAGTGACTTTAAATGTCTCAAATATTCTTCGTTAGCCTTTTATGACGTACTAAATCGTGTAGACGCTACAATGGAAGAAACGCTAAAAAGGAGAGGACCCGATATATTTTCAGACTATGTGGATATGACGTATGAACTTCAAGTGTTTCGAAATTTGTGATCTTCAGAGGATCATCTGTTATTATATTTACACCAAATTGTATTTCATTACCAGATTTATTTTTCGGGTGAAGGATATAATTATCAAGAGAGGCGAAGTCCAGGTCATCTTCTAAAGCAGCAAGAAAATTATTTTAATATTCTTTCCAATTGTAGGTGGTCATTTTCAATAACTGTGTATATTTTGCACCGCATTTTTGTTACCAATTCTTTCTGCAAACAGTAATGAAGTGCGTTATATAGAATGCCCAATAATAGGCGCATTAATCTGCATTTCAATTCTGTGCACAAGTCTAGCAGTACAGCGCCGACAAGCTCCAGGTCCAAATGTTCCATAACACGCTACGAAGTAGCGTTAAGGACCCATTGACACTAGCACAACCATGCGGCGGTAACGCTGAACTACATGAGTTATAGCACTTTATTCATTCCATTCCTGACCCAATGAAATGACTGTAAACAGGCTGTGAATTTTCATTTTCATACTTCATTCGCCCTGCTTCAGTCTTAGAATATAATGGACCTGCGAACTCTACCCCAGTGATTTAAGTGGTCTGCTGGAAGTTACGCGTTCCATGGGAAGAGCGGCTTCAATCTGGGAACCTGCATTAGCTTTGAACTTTTGGCGCGATAAATATCGTCCAATGACTTTCTTTATAGCCTGCCGTCCTCAATGTACTAAAAAGTCCATTCGCAAAAGAATGTTTACCCCCACATGAAACCGGTTTGAAAAATAATGGTCACCATCTAAATCAACAGAATGTTTTTATTTCCTCTCAGACTGGCAAATCTGTAACCATCCACCAACTAGTAAAATACTCTCTTGTATAAATGGAGAAAATCGCTGGATTTTTGATTGATTGGACAGTTTCGAAATTTTCCATAAGTACTTCTATTTTGTCTGAAAATGATTATGTCTCTTTAATCAGATAAGTTTGGTGCCTTGAATTTCTACTAATTACAGAGGGCCTGATGTTTTCTCTTGGTACCGTGTGTTAGGTATAAATTGCGAAGTCCAAATTGCGATTCTTAAGTCTTCTTGGTGTATAATATCTTGTGATATAAACGATGGCTTCTGTTTTCTTTGCTGTTATGGCCTGAGATTCTGTTATTTTCTACTTGAGCAAGTTCTGTTTTTGATATTTCAATTCAATGGAGCCAATACAGACCATACCATCGTATGTTGTATTCACGAATTTGCCCAGATGTTAAACTTCGTGTCTTGTGACCTGCAGGGTTTCATTTGCTCGGAAACTATCGCCGTTGTGAATGGTCTGATTATTTATGAATTTCATTTATTCTGTTCTAGACGAACACTTTTTATTCCGAAGCCTTCCCTTTTAACCAATGTAACACAAATGTAAAACAATTATCTAATATTGTTCGCGTTCCATACATTTCAGAAGACGAACTGCAATGATGGCGCCCATGAGTTCCAGTCGTGGTAAAGAGATTGTTTGAATCGTAGCAAGTCGAATTTTAACCATTATTAATTCAATCCTCATAGTTCATGATCGTCTTTATGTAAACTGTTACACCATGTATTCTCTTGCATCTCAGAAAACCTGTAATTCATTTGTTGTGGTTTGATCTCAGATTTGAACCACCGCGGAATTTTAATTGTGTGTATGCTTTTTAATTTTATTAAACCACTGATTCCACTCATAGGTAAGTTCTTGTTGCAAATGTTGGTCCCAGACGAGATTTGTTATCCTAGTTTCTTGAAAAGTAATATTTCCTGTAATCCTAACTGGCGATAGAAGGCCTAATGGACCGTAAAATCTTGCTGCAGTTTTCAGAAGGAATCGTATTGTATAAGGCATATATGGTGGTGTAATCACTATATTTTTATTCCTCCGGGAGATAGTAGGTTCGAATCCCACTATCGGCAGCCCTGAAGATGGTTTTCCGTGGTTTCCCATTTTCACACCAGGCAAATGCTGGGGCTGTACCTTAATTAAGGCCACGGCCGCTTCCTTCCAACTCCTAGGCCTTTCCTATCCCATCGTCGCCATAAGACCTATCTGAGTCGGTGCGACGTAAAGCCCCTAGCAAAAAAAAATATATTTTTATTCCAAAAATGTAATTCATCCCTTGTCGTGTCAAGTATTTTGGCGGCATTTTTGCAAACTACTTCCTGTGTTTCTTGTCACCAAAATTAACAATCAAATGCGAGGGAAAGCAATTGTCCAACAAATGCTGTTCTTTCCTACTTCCGCCACTTTTTCCTCACACCTGTGTGTCGCGGGTGCGTACTGTGACACACATAAGTGCATTTGGCCCTGTTTCACGGCCAGGTGCCCTTTCTGATGTCAACCCTATGGTGGGATGTAATCACTATTGCCTATCTCTGTGGTGGTTGGGACAAGCACAAACACCTACTCCCGAGCCAGAATAATTAATGGGACGCGATCAAAATCCCCCACCCCACCGAGAATCGAACCCGGGATCTTCTAACCATAATGGCTCAAAGGCGACCATTGAACCAACGAGCCTGTTGCACATGTGCTGTATGTTTAGAAGTTTAGTGCAAGCATTTAGCTATCACCAAACAGAAATGGAGCAGAATTTGAAGTCACCCGTGCTATATCAATCTCTGTACGTTTATGTTCAGTTGTTCTTAGCTAAGCCAAGGACGGCAATCATTTTATGATATTCATACAAAGTGGATGAAGGACACACACTTTCTTGCTTCATAATTTATTTCTGTTTTTCCAAATTTAGCATGTTTCCTGTGTTTTTTCGTATCTTATATGTTATATTTTGTCTCAAGTGTTTCATCTACCTCTCTACGTGTTTTGTAACCACCAATATCACTAATCCATTGAACACTGTGATACTGCCCTACTGAACTTAAAATTATATTCCTGTCCTATACAATTGAAGAAGCTTAAGTAAAAGCAGTAAAGGCCTGTCAGTTGACCTGGAAGGACATGGGTTCGATTCCTCTCCTAGAAGTCGGTGAATTTAGAAACGAGATTCCCACTTTTGGGGTGGTAGGCCTTATATGGTCCTGGCGTTAATACAGTCTACATCTGAAATTAATGTTTGGTTAATTATTGAACGCAATTGAATTTGAATGCATTGGTTAGAATTTTCCACTGAGGCCAATGCGCCTCTTTATCAGGGGCGTAACGAGTTATACGGGCCTGTCTGCAAAAATTAAAATTAGCGCCCCCCCCCCTCAAATAAAATGTAAAACCTATGAATAAAACCAAATTCCATGGCGCAACAGCCACGCAGGACCATGGCCAAACAAGCGACCGCAAACCTACAAATAACTAATACAAATTCAATCGCATCAGGAAGAAGTAATGCTATATATTGTCACTTTACGTAAACAAAAGGATTATTCATTATTGTAAGATTCCAAAGAAAAATATTTAATGGGTCTTTTAATTGCATATAGCTTAGAGTTGATGCTGTCTGGTCGGAACATACAAATGTCATCAACTCATCAATAACATCACAGGGACAGTTATCAATCTCCATTCCCTGACAGGCTGCCAAAAGGAAAGAATCAATTTATAGTGGAATTAAATTACTAAGATTAAAAAATTAAATAATAACAAAGGCTTATGGAAGATGGGGTGATTTAGCGAAAATACTAGGTATACGGTATGTCGTATTAATCTGGGAAGCAGATGGTTGAATATATTTTCAGAGTCGTGATGTTGGTAGAATTCATAAATCGGTGATTAAAAGTGTTCAAATTCTGCGGTGTCCGCCTCTGTGGTGTAGTGGTTAGTGTGATTAGATGCCCCTCCCCCCTGAGGCCCGGAATCGATTCCTGGCTCTGCCACGAAATTTGAAAAGTGGTGCGAGGGCTGGAACGGGGTCTGGTCACCCTCGGTAGGTCACCTCAGTAGAGGAGGTTTCGATTCCCTCCTCAGCCATCCTCGAAGTGATTTTTCGTCGTTTCCCACTTCTCCTGCACGCAAATGCCACGCCCTCTTCCTTCCTTCTCTCCTTGTTTATCCCTTCCGATCTACTCACCCCCACTACAAAGTCCCTTTTCAGTATAGCAGGTGAGGCCGCCTAGGAGAGATACTGGTCCTCCTTCCCAGTTTTATTCAGTCCCTAAGTCTCACGCTCCACGGCACTGCCCTTGAGGCGGCAGAGGTGGGGTCCCTCGATGAGTCCGAGGGAAAAACCAACGCTAGAGCGTAAACAGATTAAGAAAGGAAGAAAGAAAGAAAGAAAGAAAGAAAGAAAGAAAGAAAGAAAGAAAGGAAATGTTTTGGTGCTGTGCAGAGGGAAGGTCTATTATTGGGGATACATCTGATCTATAGGGCTAATACCTCTTTCCCACGTAGTGCCTACGTTACGGATACTGGAATATTCCTGAAAGGACCTTCTTGACCTTTACGGAAACGGCTTTATTTTGTTTCATTTGCACAACCGAAGAACTTTCATGAGGATGTGTGTTGTATCTGCTCGATGATGTCACAGGACGTCACTATTATCACAACATGCGTAAGTTCAAATATGCAGTGTTGAAAATGTTTTTCACATCCAGGTTTAGGGTACATCTTTATTTTTCTGTGTGTAAGTACGAAGCGCGCTTGTTTAGGAAGTACGGTTTCTGTATATTTCTTGAGCAGCGCTGCAGATATGTGCGCAATGGCTTCTATCAACTGTTGGCACGTCACATGCAACGTTCAAGACCGTTAATTATTGTTTTAAGAGGAAACTGATTCTAGGGGTTTTAATGCCTGTCAGAGGGGGAAAAACAGGATCAGAGGTAAGAAGGAAAGCTACAGATTGTATCTGAATGTTTCGTGGCAATTTTAAATATTTTGTTGTCATAGTTGAGATTAATTTGTTGAGTGTACGATAGTATACCCTAATTAGGCAGATGATTTTTTGCTTGAGTATGACATGAATTACGCATTATATCACTGTCGGTTCATTTATATTAGGCTGTTCTGCAGGAAAAGAAAGGGAGGAGTTAAAGGAGTCTTAAATTTACTCACTACTGATGCTGAAACAAAAATCGGGAAAGGATGAGTAAATTTTCTTGCGAATCTTTACACAGTTGAAACAGCGTTTGTCCATACATACGGACATGCTACAAAATATTGCAATTTGTCAAATAACTAATGAATGCCTGCGCGCCTTTCCACCATACAGTATACCATTGGCAGAACTTACGAAGTTCAAAAACTAGGACATCCCAAAAGAAATAGAAATGTAGTGAAACACACTAACGTTAGCAAAAAGGCACAATAGAGGTAATATAGTTGATTTTTTGAAAGAAGTAGAAAAATTCGTTAGAAGCAGGCCAAGGATATCACATCAAATTTGTATCATTTTGGTGCAAATAATTAAATGTTGTACGGTACTTATGTTTTATTAACCTTTGAAGACTTTGATTTATTTATTTATTATGCCTTCATAGGTGGCGAAGTTAGTGCTATTAGTCCTTTCTTACACTCAACTAGTGTTCATAATAATATAATAACAATCTACCCAATAATACATTACAATTCCCTAATTCACAGTCATTCACACAATCAGTCATATAAAGTGGTCTTAAATTTAGGTAATGAGGTAGTTTCCCTGACACTTACAAGCAGGAAATCCCGAAGTCTAAAACCCTTAGAAAAGTATTGTTATACATGTAGGATCGATGGATATGGATAAAGAGTAGGTAGGTGTTACTGCTGTCAACGGAGGACAACATTTAACCCGCGAGTGGGCGTTATATGAGATTTTCTCTCACATTATTTCTTATTGTGATATTATTTCACAGTGATGAAAGGGAGGTGACTGTTACCTCTTCTAGCTGAGTTTATAACTGTCGTGAGTAGAGCGATTCACATTTGAAGGGTAAGCACCCCCTCCCCTAGCCAGAACAAAGGTTCCTATGTGTCCGTGCGCGCTGCTTGTGAGTTTCTCAACGCCCGACTAATGACGCTGGTGTTATGTTGAAGTGGAGCGGGAAATTTACTCCTGCTGTACGCGTTAATATTTGTATTACGAGCACTTCTTGTTTTTCAGAAACCTTGCTTTTTACGTAAATATTACTAGATATAATGCATGTGTGAGATTTTATTTTTTACAACTTTAGGACGGAAGTTATTTTTATCTACATTGCATATGTTAATTTAAGTAGTAATTTGTGTAATAAACAGCTAATAATTTCAATTTTATGTTCGGCTCCATAGCTAAATGGTTAGCGTGCTGTCCTTTGGTCACAGGTTCCCGGGTTCGATTCCCGCCGGGGTCGGGGAATTTTAACCATAATTAGATAATTTCACTGGCACGGACCTGATTGTATGTGTCGTCTTCACCATCATTTCATCCTCATCACGAAGCGCAGGTCACCTACGGGTGTCAAATCAAAAGACCTTCACCTGGCGAGTCGAACTTGTCTTCGGACACTCCCGGCACTAAAAGCCATACGCCATTTCATTTTTAAAATTTCATTTTTATCTAAAATATAGAAGGTAGAACTTGCGATTCATTTCAGTAGTAAATAACTGTGAAAAATATCGTATTTATTTTAACGTGAGAGAAAGTCTCACGCGTGACCACTCAAGGGTTAAATTGGAATGGCATGTATAGTGGTCTACATTCAGTAAGGAGCCGATATATGTGTATTTGTATGTGGTATGCTCGTCGTTTATAATTTTTCAGCCATATAATAGCGTGATATCATGGGGAAACATTTGTTTCATCACTCAGATCTAAGCGACGATTAAGCACTCGCTAAAGTTTCAAAGTCAGCTTCTTTGTAGACAACAGGGCCTCTCAAACGCTCAAATTCTCACGCGTGCATATCGAGGCGCAGAGACTCCGTGCACTGTGCGTCGTTCCGACTCGGCTCAACTCGGCTTGACACGGATGGTGTAGTGCGCTGAGAGCGACGAAGCGTTCGGTGATACACGGCTTGTTTATCAGTGAAATAGATAAGCGCAAAGACAACAACATAATAATGGAGCAACCTGTTTCAAAGAAAGCAAAGACTTCCGAAAGTCCATTTCAATCGAACTGGGAATTTTCGTATTTCTTTGTCAGTCGTGACGATAAAGCCAAATGCTTTATCCGTGGGTCAATAATTATGTGATAAGTTAATCAAAAAGATTTATTTTCCAATACAAAGGCTTTGTTCAAATTCTATAAGAATTTTTCGAAAGAAGATTTTCCTAAGCTGTATTGAGAAGCAGCTAAGATTATTTCTATGTTTGGTTCCATATGCATATGTGAAAGGTAATTTTTTCCGCTTTGACTTGTACGAAAACAAAATTGCGTGCGAGTAGGCCTATTTCTGATTGTAATTTAAAGAAGGGTCTCAGAATTGCTGTCAGCCGGTCCCTTGTTGCAGGCATAACTGGTATCATTGTAAAGATAAAGGAAAAGAAGAGCTAGAGAACATAAATTGCCTGCTCAAACCAAATTGAAAGAAGAGTGTTTTAACACCGGTAACGTTGTTCCGTACAACAGTGTCACCGCTCACATAAACATTTCGCAGTGATGGGAGGATCAGCGGGGAAGGTGGAGAAGGCGAAGACAGGCCGAATGGGTGAGACAGGTATAGGGGAAGTGGAGTGGGTTGGTTTGCACTCTGGTCAACCTAGCGAAGTCGTCTCCTGCACCTTGCGCCCATACACTGCACGGCGCATGCACCCTGAGAGGCCCTGGTCTACAAGAACAACGTCACAGAAGTCAAGAAATGGAAGCACTAGTGATTGGATGAGTGTGACTCTCATGCCACATGAAAAAATATTTCTGTTTCTTTTGAGAGAATGAAGCATCGTACATATATTCTTTCAAACACTTATAATGTGTTAACTAATATAATAATATAATTAATTAATGTAATAAAATCTGCAGCAATAAATTTCTGTCACCAGTATGGCAAGAGAGTTTCAACAGTTAGAAGTCTGGAGGATTTTATTACGCGTTGGAGGTTTTTAGAGATTGGTTAGAGGATTTACATGCCGTTGAGTTGTCAACCCTGCTTGGAGACATAAACCTTGCAAAATCGTAATATTCAAAACGTTTCTTAGTATTGTTGATTTTCAAGATTCAAACTTCAGCAATTCGTTAAAATAATTACTCCATCCTTCTTCTTCTTCTTCTCCTTAATCTGTTTACCCTCGAGGGTCGGTTTTTTCCTCGGACTCAGCGAGGGATCCCACCTCTACCGCCTCAAGGGCAGTGTCCTGGAGCTTCAGACTCTCGGTCAGGATACAACTGGGGAGAATGACCAATACCTCGCCCAGGCGGCCTCACCTGCTATACTGTACAGGGACCTTGCGGGGGATGGGAAGATTGGAAAGGATAGACAAGGAAGAGGGAAGGAAGCGGCCGTGACTTTAAGTTAGGTACCATCCCGGCATTTGCCTTGAGGAGAATTGGTAAACCACGGAAAACCACTTCCAGAATGGCTGAGGTGAGAATCCAGCCCACCTCTACTCATTTGACCTCCTGAGGCTGAGTGTACCCCGTTCCAGCCCTCGTACCACTTTTCAAATTTGGTGGCAGAGCCGGGAATCGAGCCCGGGCCTCCGGGGGTGGCAGCTAATCACACTAACCACTACACCACGGAGGTGGACATTACTCCATCCTTTCAGTCAAAATAAATAGAGCTGTTTTGGATTAAGGCCATTGATCTGCTCTATTAGTTACACAACATCTGAGGCACTCGGTTTACCTGCGGGTTGACGTCACTATGACGTAAAATGTTTCCCGCCACACGAATATCGAGCTACAACTACTTAAGCACGCCTCTTACCAAGTGGTTGTTACTCCCTGGTGCTGACGAGTGGTGTTAAGTCTTGTGAGGGGAGTTGAGCGTAGGCGGAGGGTTTTCTGTATCAAATCAGAGATGAGTGCCGTTCGTCTCTGTATGAATCCAACCGAGGAACTTCACTGGCATTCCGGTGAGCTAATTTCCTGTTGTACCAGACACTGGCAGGATTTTTGTGTTATTAAGTAGATTCGTTTCCTAATCCCGAGGTTGTGCGGCTGTTTTAATCCTACACCAACCGTCCTACCAATCATAAGTTTCTGGCAGTACTGCGAATGGCAACTGGGCTCCCAAGGACGGCAGCTAATGGCGGAAACCATTACACTACGGGGGTAGACAGTCTTTGTATTGAAAACAAAATTTCTTCATACGATTCAGAAAGAAGAAAAGTCTTGTCGGTTTTAATTACTGTTTTGATGTGATGACAATAATTCATGGAGATCACTGCAAGTACTGAGGTGTTAATATACTGAAAGTAATGATCATCACTGGGGTAATTACAAATATGATATTGTAAATATAAGTTCCGGATATCTTCATATGGTAATTAGGGTATTTAGGGGTTGCAGTAAGGATGTCCTGAGTAATCCAACTGCCAAGGTACTTACACTTTCGCACTTGTTCAACTGGTTCCCCATAAATGGTCACAAGAATGTGCGTGCTACGTGTTCTGGAAATGGTCTTGCCGGTGTTAATTTTTGAGACCACCGGGCGAGTTGGCCGTGCGCGTAGAGGCGCGCGGCTGTGAGCTTGCATCCGGGAGATAGTAGGTTCGAATCCCACTATCGGCAGCCCTGAAGATGGTTTTCCGTGGTTTCCCATTTTCACACCAGGCAAATGCTGGGGCTGTACCTTAATTAAGGCCACGGCCGCTTCCTTCCAACTCCTAGGCCTTTGCTATCCCATCGTCGCCATAAGACCTATCTGTGTCGGTGCGACGTAAAGCCCCTAGCAAAAAAAAAATTTTTTTGAGACCATGTTTCTCTCCTGCTACGATCCTGTCTGCCAGACGCTGTAGACCTTCAATACTGTTAGCCAAGATGACAGTACCATCTGCGAAACTCAGATTTTTTTTATCAGCCTACCATTAACTTTTACTCCATCTTCCACTTCATGAGGAGCAGCTCAACTGACCTGCTCAGAGTACAGATTAAATAGTAGGGGAAATAGTACACATCCTTGCCATAGTCCCTGCTTGATCCTAGTAGCGCGAATCTCGGAGTTTCCAATTCTTACGAATAGAAATGTCTCATACTAGCTATCTGAAAATGTGGAATCTACTGTGTGACTGGGTGACACGTCACCATTTCGTCAGATAGTAAGTAAATTCAATACTTCTGTACGGCGATGAAACATGAACTCTGAAATGTAACACCATTAAGAAAATAAATGCCTTCGAGATGAGGGTGTTCCGAAGGACGTTACGGATCTCGTAGACTGACAACGTATCCAATACTGCCGTACTCAGGCGCATGAGGAGAGAATAAATGTTGACGTTGATGTGTACAATAAAGGAAAGAAAGGAATATTGTGAGGAATGACAAGTATAATCTACATAAATTGATCATGCAGTGTAAAACTGATGGACGTAGGGGTGACGGTCCACGGAACCACTCTTGGTTGAGGAACTTATGGGATTGGACAGGGCTAGACTCGAGTAGACTGATGAGTACAGCCGAACATACTTCGCTGTTATTGTGGCCAACCTTCAGTAATGAAGAAGGCACTACAAAAGGAAGTAAGAATGTAATGGAGAGGGCTAATAAGTGACTGGTAATACTCCACTTAGAGTATAGTTCTGGCGTATGGCACCGTCACAAGGAAACGAGTAGTGTTATATAGAACCTGCAAATTTTGGGCTGAGAAGACTTGGAAGTCATTCCACTAAGCTGAATATTTCGAGCTATCAGTGGTAAGACGGTGGCCACAGCTCTACCGTGGCTCTATAGCTCTTCATTCCGACCATGCAACTGATCTTGGTGAACTTCGTCGTACCGGGGGGCAGGGCTCTACCGTGGCTCTAAAGCTCTGCACTCCGATCGACCAGCTGAGAATAGTGAGCTTCGATTTGCTGGTGGCCACGGCTCTAAAGCTCTGCAGTCCGACCGACCAGCTGAGAAGTGTAAGCTTCTTCTTACCAGTGGCCACAGCTCTGCCGTGGCTCTAAAGCTCTCCACTCCGACCGACCAACTGAGTAGAGCAAGTTTCGCCTTACCAGTGGCCACAGCTCTGCCGTGGCTCTAAAGCTTTGCACCCCGACCGACCAGCTGAGCATAGTGAGCTTCGTCTTACCGGTGGCCACGGCTCTGCCGCCGCTCTAAAGCTCTGAACTCCGACCGACCAGCTGAGCATAGTGAGCTTCGTCTTACCGGTGGTCACGACTCTACCGTGGCTCTAAAACTCTGCATTCCGACCGACCATCTGAGCAGAGTGACCTTCGTCTTACCGGTGGCCATGGCTTTGCCTTAGCTCTAAAGTTATGCATTCCGGGCGGCCAACTGGGCATAGTGAGCTTCGTCTTAGAGGTAGCTACGGCTCTACCGTGGCTCTACAGCTATACATTTCGACCGACCAACTGAGCATAGTGAGCTTCGTCTTACCGGTGGCCACGCCTCTCTACAGAAAAGTTCATGTTTCAACTAGGATTTAGAAAAATATCCCGTCTCCTGTAAACAATAAGGCAATAATTTTAAATCAGCAGATCAAATAGAGTTTAAGTATTACGCATGCAAAGTTTCATGGGTCTGATTTGAGTATTTTCTCAGAAAAAGGTAGACTTCATTTGAGGGAATTTTTAACAATATATTTAGATATTATTACTTTAATTTTCTTTCTGGCACAATATAGAAGCTTCATATTCTACCTAAATATTGACGAATATTTTCTGAATATATTAGAAGAACATTCAAGGAAATAGCCCTTTTAGTTTCTGAGATAAGTGATTAAACATCGGAAGTTATATTTTTCTATCTTTTCACAATTTCCCGCTTCCCTTAAGAAATGACTAGGTAAACAACTGATAGGGAATCATCCACCTTCCACCAGGTCAAATAAATAAGGTGGCAGTGGTGGTGATAACTGTCTTAAGAGGCAATACAACTAGTCAACCATAATCTTTTAACACTAATCAGAGGAAAATGGAAGAGGTCCGACACTTCGAAGAATGTAGGTATCGGCCAATAAAAGGGAAGGGCCTCAAAGGGTGTGAAAATGAAAGGTCCCCTAGGCCTGGGAAACTTAACACAATCGGGGTCTGAAAAGAAGCAAGAATTTGCCAAGAGATATCGGATAGGAGAGATGAAAGCGAGCAATCTAGCACAAGTAAGTGACAGCAATGTCAGACTCGTGTAGAGGAACCGTGGTTACCAACCCACGCTTCACCCATTTTGTTACTTCTTACCACAGGCAAGGGATACCGTGGATGTATTCTTTGGCTCTTACCCTCAGGGAGATCCTTCGGCAATCATGCCATGTAGCGAAACCTAGTTATATTTCTTCTTAAAACAGTAATCACCTCCATCACGAATACATGTCTCCAGCTAGGACTGTGGCGAAGGGTTACTGTTTTAAGGGGAAAACCACCTACGGTTAACTTCAGAAAAAGCACCTTGCGACAAATCTGGGCCAAATCTACATATCCGACATGTCTCGCGCCTGTGACCCTACTAAGGTGTGAGAAAGGCAGCACTACATGAGTTCTCGTCTGCCTTGTCTGTGAACGGTTGGGGTATATTGACATATTCCTTAACTACGCCGCTAATGAACGCTGCCTGATCTCAACTGATTACAGTTCTTGGCCCCGAACCTCCAGTTTTCGTCAACTCTTCTAACAGTTTAACAGAGTATTATGGACTGATTACACTTCCGAAGTTATCAGTAGAGTTTTAACATTAATCGACGAAGTAACAGTTTGGCAACTTAACTTGCCCCAGGACTTAATGGACATCCTGTGTGCGTCATTAGGAGTGAGACAGAGTTCAGTTTGAGGTCAGCTACGATTGCGAAATAAGTTTCGAGGACAAGGATGGAGAGAGGGAATGAGAGAGAATGATATTCGTTACGTCTGTTTCCATCGGCGACGTGCCTTGTTAGAAAATGTCTTTCTGCCTCTCTCCCGTACAAACTCAGGCTTTAGGACAAATCAATAAGGGATATTGCAAATATCGCTTGTAGGCGAGACTGTTACCTAACTTCAATTGCTTTCACTTGCCAGTTACTATATAGTTAGAATTATAGTTAAAAACTTTTAATATGTTGTTGATCATCAGAAAGACCCGGATGTTGATGACGTAAAGAATCTATCATTATATATAACACGCTAATGTGTTTCACAAAACTCAAGCTCTTAAATGCTTACTTGTTGTTTTAAGGGGCCTAACATCGAAGGTCATCGGTCCAAAACTCAAGCTCTTAAAACAGAGGGAGTTTAAAGGTGCGGTTTGTACCAAAATCTTCCTAATTGCCTCTATAGTACAGATAAATCTTGCATTTTTTGAAAAGTCAATGGACATAAATTTATTTTCTAGATCAAATATTTACATGATCACTCCAGTAATTGCATACGAAGTCTTACCCTACCTCGGAATACATTCTGTACGTAGCAGGTTGGTAAGCGACTAAAACTTTCCTTAATGATTACTACCTGTTTAGCCAGTGAGTATAAACTTCCTCTGATGATTGTAGAATACTATTTTCTGCTAGATACTCTTTGAATCTCTGACCTTCCCCAGCTTCTGAATATACTCAACAGATGGCAGAACGTTCCTTATAAATTACATGCTGCTAAGAAAAACAGTCTACGTGCGCACAAACGGAAGGTATCAAGTCGACTAGACTTCTGCATGGCCATGGAAAAATCACAGGGACAAATGCTTGAAAAAGTGGGCAGTACTTACCCGAACCAGTATTCAGTCACGACCAATTGCATGTTGCACTATCTCGGACATGATAGTTTGAAAATGTTAAGATCCAGATACGTTCGAATGGCCGAAGCACAGTGAAAATTGTACGGAGAGAAGAGTTATAAACTAAATTACGAATGAATCCGTTATTACGTACCGGTATCAAATGTTCATAAAACTGTTGAAAATGGCAGGCAAAACAATATGACTGCGCCAGGCGTATCAAGACGAGTTATCTGACCGATTTATAAGGAATGCTGTGGAGAAGTGCGGGTCCACTAGTAATAATGAAACGCGCTTAAAATGTTAAAAATTGACTTTATTACATTACCTAAAATTTAATAAAATGCACTATAAAATGATGTTAAAAAATAATGTTTAAAAACCCTTCAGATAAGAACAAAAAGTCCAAAGTACATAATATAGGCCATTTATTTGGATGTTGATTGAAAACAAAGAACACACAGTTGGTTGGAAAAACAGTTTGAAAAGAACTAGGATTAATAAATGACTATTTGTGAAATTAAACACGTAAAGAAGAGGGCATATAAGTCTCTGGTAGGACCCCAACTAGAGTATCGTTCCAGTGTATGGGACCCTTACCAGGAATACTTCATTCAAGAACTGGAAAAAATCCGAAGGAAAGCAGCTCGATTTGTTCTGAGTGATATTCGACAAAAGAGTAGCGTTAGCAAAGTTGCAATGTTGCAAAGATTGGGCTTGGAAGACTTGGGAGAAAGGAGATGAGCTGCTCGACTAAGTAGTATGTTCCGAGCTGTCAGAGGAGAGATGGCGTGGAATGACATTATTAGACGAAGTACTTTGAGTGGTGTCTTTAAAAACAGATATGGAATCTGCCCTAAATGCAGATCAGTAATGAGTGATTGATGATTAAAAAATTACAAGAAACAAATAGAGAAATGTATTTGTACAAAATTTAAAATATAAAATATGATTCATAAACAAAGATTCTAAAGAAAAAGAATAGGACTACTTAATATTATACTGAAATATTTTATTTAAAAATTTGTATGACTACGAGTTACACACGAAATTTCATAAAATAATATAGTAACACGACAAAATGGACAAAATGACCTAAAGAGGCAAAAATCTTCGAAATGTGACCGAAAAATCCTCCAGAATAAAAGAAAATGCTCTTAAAATATAAAAATTCCTAAAAATGTAAAAATAAAAATATGCAAAATTAGAAGGATGTATATGTAATGGTGGTGCCCCATGAACAGAGTTTGTATATATTGGAGCAATTCACCTGACTATTCAATAAAAAGATGGCATGTCACCAACATCCGGGCCCTATTCATCAGTAAGTTTCGGAAGTTAAGGAAAAGTCCATTTGTTTCCTGAGATCATTTTACTCGAAATCTGAAAAATAACTCTGAACGATGGGTTCCAGACCCCGTTTAAAGCAAATTTCAATTGCATTTAAACGCACATTGCTGTCTCTTTTGGTCATATTTAGTTCATTTTAGTGATATAAGGTCATATTTGTTATATTTTGAACATTTTCTTGTCAGATGGGGCGTTGTTCTTAAGAAGGTACATGTAATCTACACCGAATTTCAAACACAGGATTTCAAAACGCTCTAGTAGATGCATTTTCTTCCTTTCTTTTTCTAAAAGTTGCTTTATGTCGCACCGACGCAGATAGGTCTTATGGCGACGGTGGAACAGGAAAGGCTAGAAGTGGGAAGGAAACGGCCGTGGAATTAATTAAGTTACAGCTTTTGTCTGCTGTGAAAGTGGGTAACCTCGGAAAACCATCTTCAGGGCTGCCGACAATAGGGTTCGAACCCATTATCTCCCGAATACTGGATATTGGCCGCACTTGTGCGACTGCAGCTATCGAGCTCGGTGGATTTGTCTTTCTTTTCCCGAAACAGATAGGTGGGAGGTACGTATGACGTGATTCCGAGGACGTGATGCTGTACGAACGTACGCCGCTAGATACCAAAAAGCATGCTAATACTTCTTTAGGAATACGGAGTAATAACTGCGCCTCAGGGCTGTGATACTGAATGAATACAATTTTAACGTAGGGCCTACCTATTATACCTCTGTCAGTTCGTACGATTAAATCTGTCAGCTGTAGTATCGCTAATCACTTTTGGCATGTTTAATATTAATAATTTCGTGTGGCTATTTGTAGCCGAGTGCAGCCCTTGCAAGGCAGACCCTCCGATGAGGCTGGGCGGCATCTGCCATGTGTAGGTAACTGAGTGTTATTGTGGTGGAGGATAGTTTTATGTGTGGTGTGTGCGTTGCAGGGATGTTGTGGATAGCACAAACACTGTCCTGTCATTAGAATTGGCCAACGAGGGTTAAAATCACCGATCCAACCGGGAATCGAACTCGGGACCTCTGAACCGAAGGCAAGTACGCTGGCCATTCAGCCTACGAGTCGAACATGTTTAATGTTAGTAACACTTTAATACTTGCTAACTATCCCGAAAATGCTTCAGTCACAATTTACTTTTTTTTAGGTCATACTTACGTAGTTTTTAGGGCACATTTTGTTGCATACTTTGTACGTCTTTAGGTTATAAATTTACGAACCCTACTATTCAGGAAGAGCGGGAGTTTGTACAGTTTTCAGAAAAATGTTCTCTTACCGAGCAAGTGGCTATGCGGTTTGGGTGACGTAATTATCAGCTTGCGTTCGTGAGATAGTGGGCTCGAACCCCACTGTCGGCAGCCCTGCGTTTTGCGTGGTTTCCCATTTTCACACCAGGAAAAAGCTGGGGCTGTAACTTATTTAAGGCAACGGTCGCTTCCTTCCCCTAGCTACAGTGACTCTATTATATACAGTGTGACCAACGAGTGCTTCATTCTGTTTGGTTCCGCCATGTTTTAGCCAAATGTCCCGTCAGCTAATTTAAACGCATGTATTCCGCACAGGGTAAGACCACTTTTTGTGCGATTTCAGCGAAGTGCAGGCTACTTGTTTTAATTTTAATACAACCGAAAACACGTTTGTATTAAACACGGAAGATTAGCTTCGATATGTGTGTGAATTTACGTATTTCTGAGGTCTGAGTTTTGAAGAAAATTACGCCAGGCTGTTACGTTTATGAATGCAAAAACAGATCCGGAAAGGGTTTTAAAATTAATTTGGATATTTGGCTTTTTTTCAGCTCCAAAAGTAGCACGTTATAAGATGCTCCCAGCAACGACTAGAGTTGTCTCATGCATTATAATGGTAACAATAGTATCAAAATTGGTTAGTAATTTTATGGAGGCCAAGACAGTAAATGTCATATTTCTCCGTTAACATTCGCCATATCGAAAACCTGTGCATAACGAAAGTTGTTTAGAATATAATTTCCTATATTTTACGTTTTGTGGGATTTTACCGTGTAAGGAAAAATAACAGAGATTTCACGATTATATTATTTTTCAAAAATTTCCAAATATCCCCGAAAATATCTAAAACCGGTATGTAACAAAAGTTACGGGAAAGGTCACTCCCGATCATTTACTGTATCATTCATTTTCACTGTATGAGATATCACGATCGATATATTCTCGGATTCAAACTTTTATGGCTATTCATCTCTTAAAGAACGTGGGATTTTTAAGTGTCACCTAGCATCAAGTTGTGTTTTCCCATACATTATCATGATAACAATAATAGTTCGACTCCGTGGTCGAATGGTCAGCGTACTGTCCTTTGCTTCAGAGTGTCCCGGGTTCAATTCCCGGCCGGGTGGGGTATTTTAATAGTTGGGCTTGGGGCTGGGTGCTTGTGTTTGTCCCAACACTCTCCTCTTCATATTCAGCCAAAATACCACACAACAAATCACCACAGAAAAACTAAATTGTGATTACATACCTCCATATAGTATTTGCGTCAGGAACGGCATCCGGCCGTTAAACAGGACCAAATCCACATGTGTGACGCAGTTCCCATTCGCAACCCCACAGTTGTGGGAAAAGCGGTAGACAAAGGAGAAGGTAATGATAACAGTAATTTATTTATTTAATACATGTGCCACCAACAGAGACACGCTCCAATTATAGGTGGCTTTTACAAATTATTTGAACAAATAACATAGAAATACCAAAAAGAAGAAAATGTGAAAACGCTATGTAAATGAGATGATAATGCTCTGTATGAAATGGATGAGACAATATATCGTATACAGAAGCCTGTTAATAAATCAAACAAAAAATTGTAACAAAATCATGTAAATATTATACATATAAACAAATCACTTCGACGAGAAAAATTCTTTTAATATATTTACATATGTGTCATATTCATAAGCAAAGTCAAGATCTATATGATACTTATTAACTAAGGTATTGTATGTTTCACACATATTGATAAACGGAGAGTTCTTAAAAAATACAGTTTTGGAGACTGGAGTAATAAACAATTGCCGAAATCTTAAATTTCCTTTTCTAACATTAAAACATAACTCGTGAAGCGAACTATTATCGTCAATTAATGCATTAACCATCTTATAGAGATAAATTTGTTGGGCTATTACACGCCTACTGGCTAGCGATACATATTTAAATTCATTCAACAAAAATTCATATGAAATATAATTTCTAAAGGGGAATATCTTATATTTTTTATAATAAATATATCTTAAAAAGCGTTTCTGCACCCTTTCAATTTGATTTTGGTAAGATTTATAACATGGAGACCAAATTATACATGAATACTCAAGTTTTGATCGGACAATACTATTGAATAATAAGGTGAGTGCATACGTGTTAGAAAAATCTCTTGAATTTCTAATTATAAAACCCAATTTCTTATAGGAATCATTAACCATTGTATTAATATGCTCTTTGAAAGATAAATTTCTTGTAACAATTACCCCTAAGTCATTAACAGAGTGGACAACTTTAAGTTCTTCATTATTAATTTTATATTTATAATTCAATGTATTTTTCTTATTTGAAATCTGAAGGAAACAGCATTTATTTATATTAAGTTGCAAACAGTTTTCAATACTCCATGCGTATAAGTAATCCAAATCATATTGCAATTTCAACATATCATCAACATTTTTTATCTCTTTATAAAGTTTGACATCATCAGCATATAATAAACAGTGAGAAAACCTAATTCTAGTGGGCAAATCATTAATATATAAAATAAAGAATAAAGGGCCAAGGTTAGACCCTTGTGGTACACCAGAAGTAACATTGTATGTGAAAGACTCATGTTGATGATAGTAAACATATTGTTTCCGTGCACTAAGATAAGATGCAAGCAGTTTTAACCAAGGAGGGGTCAGACCAAAGCATGACAATTTTTTCATTAAAATGCCGTGATCTAATTTGTCGAAGGCTTCGGAAAAATCTGTGTATATTACGTCGACCTGTCCTTGATTATTCAAAACGGTATACGCATATTGTATAAATTTTAATAAATTAGTCGTAGTTGATCTACCTGGCATAAAACCATGCTGATTGATATGTATACCGACCCTCACATGATTAAATATACGCGTGTACATTATTTGCTCAAATACTTTAGCCGGTGCACACAAAATACAAACAGGGCGATAGTTTTCAATATTTTTACTGTCCCCACATTTAAAAACTGGACACACTTTCGCTATCTTCCATACTTTTGGAAAGGTTTGCGTTTTTACCACAATGTTATATAAGGCTCGTAAGGGAAAATCCAACAAAGTTGAACATGCTTTCAGTACGTACGGCGGTATTCCATCAACACCACATGACCTTTTAGGTTTTAATTTTTTAATAGCTAACTTATATTCCTTTTCGTCCACTAATTCTAAAGATAACGGATAATTAACATATACATCAGATGAATCAGGAATATCATAGGTTGGTGGAGGTTTCGAATATACCGATCCAAAAAAGGTTGCAAAGCCATCAGCTATACTTTTATTATTATTAAGTAAGATATTGTTAAATTTCATGCCCTGTTGCAGACCCTCCTTGGTATTTCTTTTGCATTTTATATAGCTCCAGAACTGATTAACATCACTTTTGATATTCTCTTCAAGTTTAGAAATATAATTCTTATACGCTTTACTGATCATATGTTTCGTTTCTCTCCTTAACTGGTTAAATATTACCCTACTATACTCTGAATGTTTCCTTCGCTTTCTGTGGATTTCCTTCAGTTTCAAGTTATTTATTATGTCTTTAGTAAACCATGGAGGATACTTTTTCTTTGTGTGAAAATTCTTCATAGGTACCGTTTCACAAAATACAGACAATGTATTAAGAAAATCGATGGTAGCGAATAGAATATTTAAAATACAGCGGATATCTACCAGTACTACCCGAACCGGGGCACAGAACTATTATGTCTGTGTGTTTTAATTTTGTATAAACATACTGTAATGACTATTGTGAATATCTGATTTGTATTTTCAAAGTTATGAGTTTCCATCTTTGAGTTACTTAACCTTCTGAAGTCGAGAGGATTAATTCGGTAAATTTCTGCGTTAATTAATCAAAATTTGTTGAGAGAGTTTATCGCCAGGAGAAGATTTAAGAATATTAACTAAATAACTGCTTAAAAATGTTTATTAAATATAGTAACGCAGTTGTACGTTAAGATTACTTAAGCGTTAAGTTAATAATTTCGGTGAGAGTTTCATTAATTTAAGAATTCAACATTAACTGTTAATTTAATTCAGAGGCCACGATTGTATTTATTACTTCAAGATTCTTTTAGGTCAAGCCTTGTGTTTTGAAATTGATTCCTTAATGACATAATGACAGTTTTAAATAAATTAGAGTATTTTTGGAGTACAGGGTATGAAAAGAGTATGATAACTTTAATTGTCAATGACATTTAAAATCGTGGCAAACAGCATCTTAATCAGGAAGTAAATAATTTATATTTTTGAGAGTAATGAAGAGCTAATTAATGTTATTTTTGCTGATGTTAATTCTTCACGGAAATTAAAATGTTAGATTTTAATATACTTTCTTTGTTAGTAAATGAACTGTATTATTCTGCAAATTGCACATCGTAACATTTGTGTTACCTTGACAAAATCTTTATATTACCTGTCGCAGTGTTCAGGCTTCAGGCGCACGAACGGTCCATCGCTGTTAATCCTCATGACCCTTTTGCTAGAGGCTTTACGTCGCACCGACACAGATAGGTCTTATGGCGACGATGGGATAGGAAAGGCCTAGGAGTTGGAAGGAAGCGGCCGTGGCCTTAATTAAGGTACAGCCCCAGCATTTGCCTGGTGTGAAAATGGGAAACCACGGAAAACCATCTTCAGGGCTGCCGATAGTGGGATTCGAACCTACTATCTCCCGGATGCAAGCTCATGACCCTTGATTACCTGATGGGTACAACATCGACCTTAGGATCAGAGGTGTCCCGGTTTGATTCCCGGCTGGGTAAGGGCATTTAATCGCATCTGCTTAATTGCTCTCGCTTGATGACTGGGTGTTTGTGTATTAATCGACACATTTCTCTGCCATTCTAAGTTCCATGATTTTCGTGTGTCCATATTCCTTGCTATTGTCATGATTTTTGTGTATCCAATATATTGTTCCTTGCTATTATAGGATTCATGTTTTTCGTGTGTCCAATTTATTGTTCTTTATAAGTTCCATGGTTTTCGTGTGCCCAGTAGACCTATATTATTCCTTGCTATTATAAGTATAATGCTTTTCGTGTCCAATATATTGCTCCTTGCTATTATAAATTCTACGTGTTTCGTGTGTCCAATATATTGTTCTTTGCTATTATAAGTTCCATGATTTTCGTGTGTACAGTATATTGTTCCTTGCTATTACTGTGTAGGTTTCATCAAATACAGTAGAGACAATACGTGACACTTCCGGATTTAGCCTTGTAAAAATGGGAGACAAGTCGCAAGTGGTGCTCCTAGTGGCGTGACCTGAAAATTCGCGCTAAATTCAAATATCAATGGAAATGTATATACGAAAATGGATAAATAAATTACGTCTAGGAAGAACGTGTTACTATTAACTTCAAAATTGCTAAAGCAATTCTGTATAAATGAATGAAGAATTATTTAACAGGTTGTTATTTAAAGACCGAAATTAGACATATAATCAAAATGTGAAATGGTCTGGTGTGAAAGGGCTTGATCTTTAGTTTATGCATTACTTTTATAGCTTTAGCATTCCTGCCTGAACGTTCACGGCTAGATTTGTCTTTTTCTTCTCATTTAAAAGCATTGTATCAACACTTTAAAACACTTGTCAACAAAAAATTCGGCACATTCCATACACGCATGATTCATTGAATTTACATTTAAGAGCTGGACAATTTTTCTTTTAACTTGAAGCCTCCTAACAGAAAGAAAATCTATAAATTTTGCCTCAAGAACATTCAAACTTTCCCTATAAGCAATACTTGCCATAATGCCATGACATTAGGGTAAAGCAAATTTGCATCGTCATATTGTCTCAAAAATAATATGTACATTTCCTAAATCACCCATATTTTCTTCAGTGCTTGACAACGCATTACGGCCTTCCAAATGGGGTAACTTGGAACACAATCAGCCACACACATATGCATATATATTTTCCTGAATTAAATCAAACCCACAGATAATACCTACAACAACACATCGGTATTAACTGCTGCACTATACAATAAAATAAGATTATATTAATAAATATTTTACTGCAGCCAATGGCCATTAAAATGTGTTTACATGACTAATTACGTCAAACAGAATTTGGTTAGTCCCATCTGTCTTTTAGTACACGTCACAACATGATATAAGTTGCAAGTCTTCTCGCACAGCACATATATACATTCCTTTCTCGGGGTGTGAAAAGTGTTGTTAACACACACACACACACACACACACACACACACACACACACACACACACACACACACACACACACACACACACACACGGTGATGAAAACCGTGTGCTGCTAATCTTGTCACTATGTGCCTGAGTTCATAGTCTGCCTTCATCCAATCCGTACTGGTAATGGCCTCTGTGGTGTAAAATGTTTCCCATATATCTCCCTTCTTGGTTTGCAGCTCTGTTTGTAACTGGTTGAATGTATTTGTAGACGGCAATGTTAGTTTGTGACGTAGTTCTTCTGTATAGAAGAGTTCTCTTGTCAGCTTGTAACATAGTCTTGAAGGAGTGAATTTGGACAACCATAATACCTTTTTCATGTAGATTGCTTTTACACTTTCAGTGTCTCAAATATTTCCTTTAGTGAGATGTTCCAACAATTCTAGTCCATACGTCATTATAGGAGATATTTTTGCATGGAACATTTTCATAGCGACTTCAACCGAAAGTTTGCGTAATATCAAGATGTCATTCATTGCTATTACGGCCGCAGCCACTCTATCCTTGATGTGTCCGGTATAAGTAGTTCCTGACGTCTGTAATGTAATGCCCAAATATTTAAAGTTGTTCACGATTGGCATAGCTTATTATATTTTAAGCCCCTTAAAATGTGGGTCGCAAGGTCAAAAGTTTAGGAAGTACTACAAAAATCTCTTTGTAACTGGAAGAATACATATGCAAACACAATATTTACTTACATTTTCTTGTCACGGGGGAAACGGAAGAAAGACCGCGAATCCTTCTGCACTTCATAGTTATTGCAGCCAAACACAGCACGTATCTTTCCACTCATATTTAGAGGGGATACAATGGAATGACACACGCTAATATTTACTTATTTCAACTTAATGAAACGCATAAATAACGCCAAAAACTTCACAAATAAATACACATGCTCTTATGACAGAATCAGTAACTCTCAGGTCACTCCGCTAGAGAGAGAGAGCTCTAATCGCTGTCCCTCGCTATCTCGCAGAGTGTCGTGTATTGTCTCTACTGTATATGGTTTCATGCTTTACGTGTGCTCAGTCAAGACCGACCCAAATCCTCAGACCTTAATGCTACTCTCGAGCGTTCAAAGATGGCGTATCGAGTAGTCGGATATGTTGGAAATATGGGTTTGTTTTGGTTTGTTGTTATCGTATGTATTCGGTGTAATTTCATGAAAGGTGACGATAAATGCTAGTTTCTTTGTAGAATATAAGTGTGCGAGTGTATTTATATGAGCCAGTAGACACTTAGGATCTGTAATTATATGCAGTAGTGTGAAAATATGTTTGTTTTGATCGTGTTGTGAACCAGGTTTAAGTATAACTATGGCAATGCCTCTTGTAGAACTGTTCTTAAGGTTTCTACGGAATAAAACATTAAGAGAGAACTTGATTACGAATATATATCGTGATTATTTTTGAAGTCGACGACAAAACTGTAGTGTACATACATCATTTTTACAATAAGGCGGATATTAGGGATTACTTTTCTCCAATTCCACACAGTGAACCTATTCGTGTTCCTCGAAAAATATTAAAATATTCTATTTATTTCGTAAGGGGCATCTGAGCCATGGCTCATATAGGAGCAATACATATCTGATATACATGTAGCAGAATTAGGAGATAACACAGAATCTTAAACGTTTTACACAAGAATAAACGGAAAGTGAGTTAAACTCCTTATAGAGGTACTATACATTTAACCAAATACAGTAGAGACAGTACGCGACACTTCCGGATTTAGCTTTGTTAAAATGGGAGATAAGTCGCAAGTGGCGCTCCTAGTGGCTTGACCTGAAAATTCGCGCTAAATTCAACTATCAATGGAAATGAATATACGGAAATGGATAAATAAATTACGTCTAGAAAGAAAGTGTTACTAATATATTAACTTCAAAGTTGCTAAAGTAATTCTGGATAAATGAATAAAGAATTATTTAACAGGTTATTATTAAAAGACTGAAATTAGACATATAATCAAGATGTGAAATGGACTGCTGTGAAAGGGCTTGATCTTTCATTTATGCATTACTTTTTAGACTTAGAATTCCTGCCTGAACGTTCACGGCTAGATTTTCCTTTTTTCTCATTTAAAAGCATTGTATCTTCATATTAAAACACTTGCCAACAGAAAAGGGCACATCCTTACACACATGATTCAATGAATTTACATTTAAGAGCTGAACAATTTTCCTTTTAACTTGAAGCCTACTAACAGAAAGGAAATCTATAAATTTAGCCTCAAAAACATTCAAACTTTCCCTATAAGCAATACTTGCCATAATACCATGACATTAGGGTAAAGCAAATTTGCATCGTCATATTGTCTCAAAAATAATATGTACATTTCCTAAATCACCCCTAATGTTGAGAGGAGATGTCAAGGAATGACACACGCTACTATTTAATTATATCAACTCACTGAAAACGCATAAATACCACCAAAAACAACACACACAAATACACGTGGTCTTATGACAGAATCAGTAGTTCTCAGGCCAATCCGCTAGAGAGAGCTCTAATAGCTGTCCCTCGATATCTCGCTGAGTGTCGCGTATTGTCTCTACAGTAGTTGATTTAAAGTATAGGCCTAGTTTCTGAACTTTTCATTACTAGATAGAATATAATTGATATTGGGTTATTCCCTTAGTGTACTGTATATGCGCTTCAAAGTGTCAAGTTTTTTAGATGCAAGTGTATTTTACAATAATCTGTGCTTGCCTATGGAAATATTTGGCTGGATCTTGTAGTATAACAAAACTTAAGTGTGACAGATGAAGCAATCTGTACACTGTTACAAGGAGAAATAGTCACACCAGGCAAATGCTGGGGCTGTACCTTAATTAAGGCCACGGCCGCTTCCTTCCAACTCCTAGGCCTTTCCTATCCCATCGTCGCCATAAGACCTATCTGTGTCGGCGCGACGTAAAGCCCCTAGCAAAAAAAAAAAAGAGAAATAGTGACTTGGAAGGATTTGCTGGGTTTGTAACACACGGTTTTACACTAACAACGCCTTCCTATTCATGCTGTGGTTATCTATTACCAAGCAGACTACACCGAACTGAAGCTCATCCATATGGTTAAATACCAATATTTAGAGTCGATAGAGTTTTTCATGTTCTCATGAAAACCTATCATGTCTTTAGTTTCTGAACTTTTCATTACTAAGATTACCATCATTGTGTGAAGTGCTGCCATGCCATATGCGAATATTATGTTATAATTATTAGGGCCGTTCATTGGGTTAACAATATAATTTCGGTTGTACTTGTGCTGAGTGGCTCAGACGGTTAAGGCGCTGGCCTTCTGACCCCAAGTTGCAGTCCGTTTGAAGGTGCCAGCCTCTTGTCGGTTGATTTACTGGCACGTAAAAGGACTCCTGCGGGACTACCTTCCGGTACTTCGGCGTCTCCGAGAACCGTAGCAAAAGTAGTTAGTGGGACGTAAAACCAATATTATTTCGGGTGTACTTCCCTTTCATTGGGTGCTGAATATAAGAAAATGTCCATCACATCAAAACTAAAGCAACAAATAATGTTCCATAGTTCGCATGAGAGCGAATAAATTGAGGAATTTCGAAGTGAAATCTAGGAGAAAACGTCATATGACTAATTGAAATTTCTAAGTAATCAGCTTGTTGTTCTCTTTTCTAGTAGAATATATGTGATTCTAGTTGATTATATGTGGTGCGTACTTGCCGACAAAGCGTTTTCATACATGAAAAAGATATTTTCTCTATTATGTTATATTTATGATGCTGAATTACCGCCGTTTGTATAATATGTACGTGACATTTTCGGGTTATCCAATACCAGCAGTCCGGCTACTTCGGCCGCCATGTTATTTTCATATTACGGTCAGAGAATTGGAGTCGGTCTTGGCCCAGTCTATTCCTTAGCTCAGGGATGGCAAACCTTTACCCACTAGCATGTAAATTAAGGTCTTATTTATTACTTTTCACTGTCTTGTGTGCCATCGGTTAATGCCTTTTAAAATCGTCATGAAACCCCTCATTTGACTTCATTTAGATATTAGAGTGCATTACATATAAATCATTTCGACTGAAAGTTTCATCGTTGAAAATTATATTTTTTAGCGGAAACTTTTAACATTAAGATGTATTTTTGCTTTAAACTAATAAAATTTGTAAAAAATGTGGCCATAGAATTAATTGTAAGATATTTCTTTATTAAAGCGTAATGTTAAAATATGCTATGTTGGTAGATTTTTTACCTATTTATTACATGTTAAAAACATGAAGATATGTGGCACGGTATGTTGTGTGATATGCCACAAAAGACGTGTTCGCGTGTTACCTCGCTAAGTCATAGGTTCACGTTTACTGCTTTAGGGGATTTAGTATATGAAAGGCGTCAACACATAAATCCTTTTACCGGTATATCACATATTATGACCAATTTCCTTTTATTAAACCTTTGACGACATAACTATCTCTACGACCCTTGATGCAATTTATTTTACTGATCAGTGGAGACGTGTAGATTCTCATAACGAACAAACTTACTTTTGATTTTATAGACTTTTTTATTATTATTACCTATTTCCTGCTGTCATTTCTTGATGGATGCTTCCATCCTATGGCGCAGGCCAGAGCAAAGTGTAGCTTCCACCAAGTCCCAGTTTCATTCATGGCTGTGACAATATGGCAGCTGCCGAGGTAAGGGTGGTGCTGAGTATTGACATTCAGAGCACAAACAGTGTGTCTGGTTGTTATGAAAGGTGTTGCTCATAGGGTGAGTCGTGCTGCGACAGCACTTTCTGGCCCAGTGAGGAAAGCAATGGCAAACAACCTCAATCCTCGTCTTGCCTAGTACGCCTCATTTTGGTGCTGCCATTGGTTTTTATGGTTTTCCTATAACTGTGTAGCCTTTGATGGTGCTATTTGAGGATCCAACCAGCTTCTGGGCTGATGGCCTAACAGACAGACATGGAACTCCCTGAAATAGTCTGTTCTTCATTGCAACATGAATAACTTACCGTAGGCGGCCTTCTTTCAAATGAAAGCTTTACAATGTGACACAATGTAGAGAGCAGACCGCAAGCAAGTTGGAAAATTCAAATGCAACACCGCGTAGTGAATGAGATCATTTTTCCAGGGAATAGTGTTCTCTGTTGAAGGAAGTTGCAAGAAACACTGGCTTGGAATAATAAAGGAGATCGCCACTATGAATTTCAAGAGCTCTTACCTCGTGTAACGTGGAGCGCCGTTATTCTGCATTCGAACGGATTTTAACCGAACGGAGGAGAGGTTTTACACATGAATATTTAATTGTTCAGTGTCACGTGAGGAGCGCTAATTAAATTACTGGTTCAGTAATGTAATCTAATTTAATAAAGGCACAGCATTGTAAATGAAACAGACTAACTTATACTGTATGTACTTCCATCAGTATACAGTCCCATGAGATATTCCATCAAGCTATGTTTAGATTTAATGTTATAATAACGGATGTTTTAATGTAAGTCTAATAATTATTGGAATATATTAATTGAGAGTTCGATACTTTATTTTGGGGAACGCTATAATTTCTGTGCATCTGCTCATTTTATGATTTCTTTCTAAAATATTCCAAGGAAATGCCTGAAGCTGATGAAAATCGCGTAGCAGCGAAAACTAGAAGCATGGCATACACAACGAGGATAAATACCAAATTCTCAAACTCATCATACAAGGCAAGATATTCTCGCCAGGGACGCCATCTGAACTTCTGTCTGAGATAAGCCCCATCGTTGGTTTGAACCCTTATCTACAGAGCTGCTTTGAAGATCTGTGAACAAAACTGAAATAGGCACCCTGATTGCCAACACTTGGGCCGGATAAGGTACGTGAAGAGAAGAAGAAGAAGAAGAAGAAGAAGAAGAAGAAGAAGAAGAAGAAGAAGAAGAGTGTGCTTTAAATGAGCTGAAGCAGACCGGAAACAGTTGTCATTATATACAGTATACGTACAGAATGTATCATAACTATACAGACAAAAATTCATGAAGCTCCTGGTGTTCTGTTAAAAACGGTGGTGCAACCTGATTGGCGGAGAAAATGTTATTTCGGAGAAAATGTGGTTACTTTGAATTTCCTGGCGCGCGATTCAAATTGACGAACTTCCCGTATTTGTTATGCCAGACAGGTAGCCGCTGCCTGTTGCTGTGCACTAGAGAGGGGAGTGGCAGGGAGGAAAAATGGGAGGCAGAGAAAATGCGCGACACACCACACATCCCGAACAGAGTCCTAAGTCACTACTACACTGTTGTGAACTGCACAACGAAGTAGGAGCGGGACACACTGAACATCTACTGTAATCAAAACATTGGGCGTATTGTTTCCATCGTTCATAATTTCATTCCACTTACAATGTTGTGAGTGATGGAATACTCAATCTGAGTAGCGGCAGCGTTGAATCTTCGAGCATGTTGAATAATAAATAATATTTTATTTTATAAGAATGCTATTTGCTCGGGGTGTCGAACCACGTGGATCTGTTGCCCCTATAAAGAACCTTAGTGCGTCCTACAAACGAGAGGAGAAACGATCTGGTGCATTACTTGACTGACTAGTGTGTCTTAATTACAATGTGTTCTTGTACAGTATGTGCAGTTCATCATCATCATCATCATCATCCGTTTACCCTCCAGGTTCGGTTTTTCCCTCGGACTGAGCGAGGGATCCCACCTCTACCGCCTCAAGGGCAGTGTCCTGGAGCTTCATACACTTGGTCGGGGGATACAACTGGGGAGTATGACCAGTACCTCGCCCAGGTGGCCTCACCTGCTATGCTGAACAGGGGCCTTGTGGAGGGATGGGAAGATTGGAAGGGATAGGCAAGGAAGTGGGAAGGAAGCGGCCGTGGCCTTAAGTTAGGTACCATCCCGGCATTCGCCTGGAGGAGAAGTGGGAAACCACGGAAAACCACTTCCAGGATGGCTGAGGTGGGAATCGAACCCACCTCTACTCAGTTGACCTCCCGAGGCTGAGTGGACCCCGTTCCAGCCCTCGTACCACTTTTCAAATCTCGTGGCAGAGCCGGGAATCGAACCCGGGCCTCCGGGGGTGGCAGCTAATCACGCTAACCACTACACCACAGAGGCGGACGTGTGTGCAGTTAGGGTTGTTTAATAAACGAAGTGGATATTGCTTGTAAGACATAAGGGCAATCATGTGCGAGTAGAACCAAGTAAGTTGTGTATATCTCTGTCTGCATCACACGCCCCAATTCTCCTCACCCCCCCCCCCACCTTTTTTTTCTTCCCTGAAGCACGGTGGCGGCTTGTGCTCTGATATAGCAATACGGTGAGTTCGCCAATTTGAATCGCACCCCCGCAAATAAGAAAGTAACCTTATTTTATCGAAAAGATAACTTTTCTCCGCCAATCCGGTCGCATCATCGTTTGCACGAAGAGCATCCTTGATTTTTTGTCCGTATAGTTGTGATACACCTGTACACATCGAATTTAGTAGTTTATATGTACCATAGTTATATCTGGCACGATATTTCCACAATTTTATAAAATATTCTTTGGCACGTTACATGATTACTGAGAGCATTTCGGAACTGTTTTGTTCCTGTTCATTAATCACAGCCTGTGTTAAGCTTTATCGTGGAGCCACTAGCAGGATACAACCAGAACTATTGGTCAGGTGGATTTAGAAACAGCGTTCCGGATTACTTTCAGTGTAAGAAGTGCACCATGTGGATGTAACATGGCCGCTCCCATGTAGCGGTTCCCGCGGCCACATTTTTATTTATACTCCAGTAGCACACGTGGGGTATACAAAATCGTTGATCGTCCTGTAAGGTTCACATTTATTGTTATTACGGTTATATCTGCTTTAAGGAAAATCAATGATATGAACATATTTGAACATACGGAAAAAAAATTTAACTTACTCTTTAACTGAGTGGTAAGTCATTTTAACACTCAATATACAGAAAGTCACGTATTTATTTATGTATTTATTTATTTATTTATTTATTTATTTATTTATTTATTTATTTATTTATTTATTTATTTATATTCATTCAATTACAATATTTGCTCATATCTTCTAATATTATTTATAAATACGAAAGCAAAAATGCAAGGTGTTACCGTGATTGCGTGGAACAGAGAGAGGTGAAAGAAGGTGCTGGCTTGAATGGGTCTATCTACGAAAGTCAAAGATAAATTTAAATTTTAACAAAACTATTCGCTTGGCTTCAAGCTCCCAATTTACAGAAGTCCCTACATCGCTAATTTTGCGTTTAGTTAGATGGTCAAGGAGACGAGTTTCCCAATTTCTTTTACCGGATATTTAATCACACAATTTTCACGAGCACCTATTGCTCCATAGGTTACAAGTTCAGACCTTCCAAAGGCACCATTCCATATTTACACTCATATATTTTATCTTACAAGAGCCTCTACGCTCTATAATTCTACCAAGGAGACTGCGCTTCCAAACCCTAGCAGCCTTTAACTTTATCACTTGTGATTAGAGCGTCCTTGCTCAATAAAATTTACACTTTCAGGCCTCTCTAGGCACAACCTACAATTTACAACACCGTATTAGTTGTATTTTATGTTTACGTGGAAGAAATAGTACAGGGGTATCGAGTACCCATTCTACCGGGACTTTGTGGAAATTAACAGGTTCAATTACTGGCCCAAAACTCAAAAAACTTATGGATGCGGAACATGCTCTCCTTAAAATCAAAGCTTAAAACCCTACTTGGGCTTGTGGCCTGACGACACAGAGGCTAATCCTAAACTGCTGAGGTGGCTAAATGGACAAGTTAGGTTACAATCTACAATAGTGAAAGCAGCTACAAAATCGTAGTCACCTCAAGATTAAATTGAAGGTGAATTCGAGAGTGTAACGCACTCTCTATCCCCGATTTTTAGTGAAGTGCTATGGACTAGTTGAACTTTTTACGTGAGTAGAAAGAAAAATTTACATTTTCAGAATTTTACAGTTACATTATTAAATATTGGAAACCTTCCCCTCAAATTAGCTAGCAGAGATACCTACAGAGTTAGAAAAATGGTGGCCATTACCTTAGCTGATGTTCTGCTTGCCGATGGTTGAGGCCCCGCCTCCTCTCTTAACACAGACACACAGTAAGCAGACGATCAATAAGGCAAGTTAGCTCGAAAAGGCATCAGCTTTTATACCCGAGAGGAAGGTTCGAGAAGTCTCTGGACTAAGTCCAGACACACCCTCTACTTTTTATTGGACAATCGAAAAGTTACAAGAAGCATGTGATTGGCTGAAAATTAAATACACCAAATTTCTGATTGGCCAGACTCCAAAGCTGGCAGGATGAGTTCAGTGTTGCAAACTTTGAAATATCAGAAACAAAGAATAATCGGTTCAGTTTAGAAAACCTAAACATACCAAATTTATTTACATTTCTAATAGTTCCACTTTACACCAGAGTTATCAGTTTTTTAATAGAGACATCTATGAAGAAAAGTTCGAATTTCTTGAAGTAGTTGTTGAAAATTTTATGTGCTAGATAGCGTTCTTCAAGGCGCTTCATTTAAATGCACGGGGTTGAGGTGTATCTCCCGATACACAAGCTATACAGAAATAACAATAACAAACTGGATACAAAGACATATTTAAGAATGAACTAAAAATTATTAATCGATTACATAACAATAACCGCAATAATAAAATAATGAACACAATAAAAATAATATAAACAAAATCAAAATCAGACCACATGGCATCAATAACTTAATTAATCATAGAGTTAGGCATTGTAAATATTTAAGTCGTGTGTGAATTTGTATGTGATAATGTTGTAATTACAATGCTAAGGTAGTTGTAAATCAGATTTTGAAAAGTGGAGATATAGTTTCTAACTTTTCTACTTTCTTATCTAGAATTTAACCCACGTCCGTCCGGACGGACCGAGTATACGACTCGAAAAAACCTAGACAATGTTGTGAGATGGACAGCAGACAATCGTATGATAGTAAACGAAATGAAAAATAAGGTTGCAAGTTTCACAAAGGGGAAAAGTCCTCTCAGTTTTTACTTACTGTGTTGATGGGCTGATAGAACCCCAAGGGGATCTCAGTAATTAGCTAGGTGTTAATATAAGTTACGATCTTCCTTGGTGTAATCACATTAACGAGGTTTGTAAGGAAAGTTCACAGATCTCTTCACACTGTTATGAGGGTATTTACGGGTTGCAGTAAGGATATAAAAGAGAAGTCATATAAGTCTGGTAAGAGCCCAGTTAGAGCATGGTTTCAGTGACGTACCGGGACTATTATTTATCTATTTATTTCATGCCTTCATTTGAGGCGAAGTTAAGGCTCACGGCCCTCTCTTACACTTAACTTGATACGAGAACTGAAAAACATCAAAAGGAAAGGAGCACGATTTGTTCTTCGTGATTGCCGACAAACGAGTAGTGTTACGAAAATGTTGCAAACTTTGGGCTGGGAGTAAGGAGACGAGCTGCTCGACTAAGTGGTATGTTCCTAGCTCTCAGTGGAGAGATGACATTAGTATAAGAATAAGCTTGAGTGGAACTTTCAAAAGTAGGAAAGTTCACAATGTGAATATGGAGCTCCAATTCAGAAGAAGATATTGGGGCAAATATTCATTTATAGGACGAAGAGTAAGAGATATGAATAACTTTCTGAAAGGAAATGTTCGATAAATTTGCAAGTTCCTTGAAAACGCATCTTTTTTTATTTTTATTTACGTTCATTTTCTCACAATAGAAATTCATTACCGATTTTAATTTCCTTTAATATTGTATATTGCATACTTGCTTGGGAATAAGAATGTGTTTGAATTTTAGTTTGATGACCAAAAGAAGCCAGGTAAACTAAGAGGGAAACACTGAAGTCTCTTAAATTCAGGAATCTTCTTCTCGGGGAACTGATAGAAAGTGTAGAAAATTCAAATTCATAGATATATTTTCAGGCCTTGGGAGGATAAGGGAGGTCTAGTAGGGAAGACTGAGGAGCTTATCACATATAATGGGAACATGGGTAGGGGAATGTAGGGGTTCCGAAGGATTCTACCATGTTTGTTTTCCCTAAGGCGTCACACCTATAAGTCGCCTCTTACGTCAGACAGGGATTGTTATGAACGTATTCTATGCTACTATGCACAGGGCGGTAGGAGAGGTTGTCTTAGATTTGTGCGTAAATATGCTGGATACCATCGGCATGGTGTTGTAGCAGTTAAACACCTTCTAATATCACTGACCTTAATGAGGATTGAAACCACTACCTTGTCATTAGAAGGACAAGGACTAATCGGTTGAGTAACTGAGATCGCCTTTAATTACGTTCCAGGCTGTCTGGTTTTTGCTCAAGGGCGAAGTCTACTCACGAACTATAACTATTCATGGTTACCTTAACAAATATGCATGAAGAGTTTGTTCGAGAAAAATACGAATTCTGTGGTTACTACATAACAACAACGTGAAACGAAATTTAGTGTACGAAATAAGAACAATGACCGTAGTAGTTTGCTATTCATCAAGAATTCTAAAGACCTGCATTATAAGTTTGCTTCTTTCATTGCCCATTTCGTCAATGCGTAGGGCAAAGGTGCATAGGAGATCTTCTTGACAATTCTGTGTCAATTAACCTCTGTGGCACTACTCTGCTGTATATAAGGCTGCACACCCTCTTGAGCAAATCCAGTGCACTTATTCCTTTCTTGTTTCATACAACTTTCTCAATGACGCTTCACAAACATTAAAAATTGTATTTTTTTCTCCATCTGGTACTCCAGTACCTGGTGTATTCTCCAGTTGCCATGCGATGACGTCTTCACTTACCTTCATGGAGAACATTATTCAGTATAGGACAGGCGTGGCGCATTCTATATGTTCAGTTGCTCAGTGAATCCCCTAGAAATAGTTAAGTTTTAGTAAAGAAGTTTATCAATAGCCTATTCCTTTAATTAGCTCGTTATACGAGGGCAAGTCAATAAGTATCTGCAATTTTGCTTTAATTGTCTTTAGGTTGGCTCTATGGCATTTTTTGCTTACCAGCCGCTAGATGGCACTGTTGTCTACGTCAGTGGTAGGTTTCAGCGTTATCAGATCAGTACAGCTTGCGCTGTTGCGACGTAAAGATAGCCGCGCCACTCTATGTTTGCACCAAGGAAGAAGAACCATGGCTAATGTGCGTATGGTCTGCCACGTCATCAAGAGTCACTCGATTGTTATTCAGGATCATATCACGCACTTATTCAATATTGGCATCAGTTACGGCTGCAGATGGACGCCCGGTTCTTTCCTCAATCTTCACGCTCGTGCGACCCCTTTTGAAGTGTTCAATCCACTGGTAAACACTTCGTTGTGGAAAAACATTGTCTCCGTATTGTGCTGAAAGTATTCTGCGAATTTACGCTCCTGGTACACCCTCAGACCACAAAAAACGAATGACTTGCCTACGTATATTCGCTGACATAGTGATAATTTTGACATCAACAAAAGGTTGCTCTCCGGAATCTGTGAAGAGGTTCAATATCTGGACTGAGGACGCGGGGTTGTGGGACGTAAGGAGGGTGCTCAAGGCGAGGGCCTATGAGGTGCAGGGAAACGTATCCAAAATATCGCTGGCGAGTTGACAAGCGGTAGACACGAGTTACATCGAACAGCACCGAAATTAGCCGAAGCACTTCTCAGAAGGCGCAGTCAAAATTTGCCGTATATGGTAGGTTTTGAAGGGATTTAAATTTCACGATTTTGCGGTTCTAATGTAATTAACCGCAATGAATCAGAATATTTTAGTAACTACGATTTGTATAACATCAATAGGCGTACGCAGCCTTATTTTACTTAATTAATGAAACCTGTAATTCGTATTACGTGTTTTATGAAGAGTAAACTACAAAATACGTCAAGAAATATCAGGCGGTGGCTTGTTGGTTTAAGAAAAGTACAACTAGGTAACCATCCTCAAATAAGTAACAATAGTCTATTTAATATGTTCTTGAAGCTGTTATTCCTACGCAAGCAACGTCTTCAAAATCAGAGGAAACTGGATCACCTTAAGGTTATTACACCTCATATTCTCTCTGTTAAAGTCTCCGTGGCTCAGGCGGCAGCGAGCAGTACTTTCACTGCTGGGTTCCGTGGTTCAAATCCCAGTCACTCCATGTGAGATTTGTGCTGGACAAAGCGGAGGTGAAGCAGGCTTTTCTCCGGGTACTCCGGTTTTCCCTGTCATTTGTCATTCCAGCAACACTCTCCAATATCATTTCATTTCATCTGTCAGTCATTAATCACAGCCCCAAAGTAGTGCGACAGGCTTCGGCAGCCGGCACAACTCCTATCCTCGCCGCTAGATGGGGCTTCATTCATTCCATTCCTGACCCGGTCAAATGACTGGAAACAGGCTGTGGATTTTTCATTCTCACACTTTCATTTCTCATTGTGTTGGCACCTTCTTCAAGCTGCATCCGCAAGTGCCTTAAAAGGAAATTCGCGTTGCTAATCAAGAGATGTCAATGTTTTACATATATGTAAACATCAAATAATAATACATTTCAACACGTTATTTTCCATAGCAGTGAACTCCAGACATTTTATCCACGCGCTCCTACTGCTATAGAGTAAATGTTTCCTCCGATGCCCTCAGCTTTCCTTGAACTTCCTTCTCAATATTTGTTCATAATCTATAAGCAGCATTACGTCTGTCATTCATCATGTGTTCTGCAGTACTCTGTACCTAACTGTAATGAAGAATAACGATAAGAGAATATTTCCTTTTCAGCGAACTTTCTCCAGTTTGAATCACATCTTCCTGTCTATACTCAGCTGTCACGTCTCTCATAAACAGTCCTAATAACCCCAATTACTTACTCACTCTCTCCCCCATTCTCAGAACCTCCCAAACTTTGTCCCTGTATAAGCTGGCATGTGCTTTCCCTAAATATTGAAAGGAGTAAATATACTAAATTGTTTAACAGTTGATAAGGTTTCATATGAATTGTACGGCTCATTTATTTAAAAAGACAGTGCAGAAATATAGATATAATATTTTCTCCATAATAATGTTTGGATTTTCATTAGATTTAGTGGGATTATTTCTAAATAACATAGCAGGTAATTCCAAACCTAGCAGAGTTAATGCCAATTCTGGCGTACGGCATTGAGATCATCTGGACAAAATTGTCATCTAACCACCATAGAGGAAGTTAAAGCCCCGTTCGTGAAAGGTACCTTTGACCCACGACTCTCAAGACTGACATACGAGATAGCTGAGGAATCATTCCCGACCGAGGAATCATAAAATTAATGAAATTCAATATTATATTTTACTTTAACAATCAGATAATTTACCAGGTTGACTAATATACTTGCCTCCTAAAATCTCTGATTTCATATACTGTGCAACTCTTAAAATACCTCACAGAGTGCTCTGTAGTCGAATAAGCAGCAAAGAGGATCCACAGAGGTTTCGAAAAAGACAGTGAAGTAACGGTTAAAGTTTATTTCACGGAGTTTTCACGGGATAAACCTGATACATCATTTCAAAAACGACTGCAGTGACGATAACACATCTTATACACGGTATTGTCTCAAAATTAGTATCATTTCAACTAAAACCGGCTGATTTCATGACGTGTTCTTATATGTACACATTTTAAATTTCCTTTTTTTCTTTTCGTTTCTTGCCGCACCGGTACAGACAGGTCTTATGGCGATGATGGGGTAGAAGGATGTGACCGTGGTCGTAATTCCGGTACAGCTTCAGCATTTGTCAGGTGTGAACGTGGGAAAACAAGGAAAATCATCTTAAGGCTGCCGACAGTGGGGTCTGAACATACTATCTCCCTGATAGCTACGTGACTCAAGCCGAATAGCCACTCATTCAGTTTAAAAAATATGTAATATCAGTTTGAAGCATTAGCATAATTTAACATGTCATCAAAAGATATCATACTCACAGCGAGTGAGAAAAGCAGACGGATGTGTTGAGACATACCGAGATGAGGGAGTTCTTTATAAGATTCTGACTTATTTGAATAATTTTGAAGTATAAAAAGTCTTATCTATTGATTGCCATAGTATATAAGTACAGCAAATCCTTGGATTACGAGCATAATTCGTTCTGTACACGTGCTAGTAATCCAAAGCAGTCGTATATAAAAGATAATTTTTCCATACGAAATCATTGAAACACATTCGTTTCCTTCCACAACACAAAAATATGTATTTGTATTAAATGTACATCACCTTCTAAAGCACTTTGCCGTTCCATTGATACTCTCATGACTCGATTTTACCCATCCAGACTCTTCAGTTCTTCTTTAATACTCTGCAATTAGTTGATGGCGACTTTGTGTAAATTACCGCGATATCAGGCACACGCACACTTTGTCCGTAGGCTTACTTTTCGAAGTTTTCATTTTTAACTTTCATCGTAATAATCTTCTTACTGGCTTCCTCTTCAACATTTTTTAATGCACGCACTTTCGTAGTATTCAAAAGAGAAAACTCCCTACTATACACTATAGGTACATAATTAATTGGATAAGTTGCGTGGGCACGGAGTTAACTTACCTATCTTTCCTGTCCTTGCTGCACCGGTCTAGTAGTCGAAGAGCGCGTGATGATCTTAAAGATCTATTCGGACAGGAAGCGTTGTTGTGTGAGTAAATGACGAAGAAAGTGAGATAAACAAGATTTAATAATCGAAAGCACAAAAATGAAAGTAGAAAAATAACTCAAACTTTACATAATGCAATGGCAATAAATTACAAGCAAAATTACCTGCCATGAAGTGGCAATCAAACAAATCATTCATGGAGTCCAACGAACATTGCTTTCGCCTCGAGGAATTACGATATGTCTGAACAGGTGCTTAGTGAAACACGCATTGGCATAACGTTAAATATTTATAATGTGAGGAGCAGTAATATTTCGCAGACCTATAAACTATTATTATTATAAATTCCCCCGCATACGGAATATATTTACACATGCACATTAAAACAGGACAAAATTATTCCCTTCCAAAATCACAAAAGTTAAATGTGAGCCCGAATATCACTAAGCACAGGATGGGCTTGAATCCGCAACCAACTAGGTAACTTACGTGGCACATCACTCTCTAATCAGCGACACAATAATATGACAACACACAGTAAGACGCAGATTCTGCAACCTGAAATTTAAAAACAAGTTGAATGGAAAGGAACACACTTCACACGCAGTTTTCTTAAAGAAACGATCTCCCCTCGCCTAGAGTGTTATGCTGCGTCGTTGAACGCTGGCAGAGTGGAATGGGGGAAGGTCGTCTCGAACGACAAAAAAATTAAACAGACCCTTTTTGCACGGCATAGTTCCATACACACAGCTAACACTGTCTCGGCAAAATGGGACACTTTATAACTTCTGCTCCTCTAAAGCAGGTATTCACTGGCTCACTGGTCCTCTTCATAATACACATGGGATCATTCTTTTCTCATTCACATTGAGGCCCATGTGCCTGACCTCATCACGGGCCCATTTCATTAAAAGTAAAGATATTTCCATGTGTCCATTTCTCACATAATTTACGGAATATCATCCGTTCAATATAACACTTGTCCCCAAGTCCCACGTTCAGATTGAGTGCACAGTTGTGGAAAAACTTCGCCGAAAAATTTGGAACATCCTTACTGATTCAACGTTGCAAACGCATGCACACTGCTTATCCCATCACTCTGAAATACATGCACACACGTAATCATGCCAATCCTCTCTTTAAGTTAACTAACACTTTGTAATAAATTCCCATTCGATATCTTAAGTTGACAGAACTTTCTGTTTGAAGACACTAACTGTACAACTAAGTACGTTAACATGAATAAAGGAATAAAGCGAATTATTTACATAGTAACAAACGTAAGTTATACCTATCTCTCTCGTAACCAATAAAACAAAGCTAAAAACATCACTAACACATGCAGTAAAAATGGCGTATGGCTTTTAGTGCCGGGAGTGTCCGAGGACAAGTTTGGATCGCCAGGTACAGGTCTTTTGATTTGACACCCGTAGGCGACCTGCGAGTCGTGATGAGGATGAAATGATGATGAAGACAACACATACACCCAGCCCCCGTGCCAGCGAAATTAACCAATGATGGTTAAAATTCCCGACCCTACCGGGGATCGAACCCGGGGCCACTCTGACCAAAGGCCAGAACTCTAAGCATTTAGCCATGGAGCCGGACAACACATGCAGTTGTCCTGTAAAAGTTAACTACTTCTCAGAAGGGCTTAATCAATACGTTATTTACATAGAAAGGTCGCCTGAAGGGCTCGACCAGCATCTTACTTTCATTAAAGGGTTGCCTGAAGAGCTTAATCAGCGTCGTATTTACATCAAAGAAACATATCTGCCAAACATTACTACCCTAACAAATGCCAAAACACCTGTTCACTTATTGTTGATGACATCATGGCGCCCCCATTGTGGACACGGCTACTCTGCTTAGCACATCATCAGGCTTCCGTCATCAACGGTTGACAGTCATGGCATCATTTCCTTGGATGGCTTTATGGTGATGTCGTCTGCTTGAGGTAAATGTAGGAAGGTCTCATGCTCCATCAGCACTTGAGGTCGATTCCATGTCCTAACTGCAATCAGACGGCTAATTAGTCTACTGCGTTGCACAAGAGGTGCTCCAACTCATGGGCATTAAAACAGATGTTGGCAATATGCAAAGCCAAGCATAATTATTACTGTCTGCTGCTCAACCGCACGCGGACTTGTGTGTGAAAAATGACTCTTACTGAAGGCAAAAATGATAGCCTAGTTAGTTGAAAAGAAATGTTACTGTCTCGTGCTCAAATGCACACGCATATCAATCTGGCGGTAATTATATTGGTTGCTCGAGACTATACCTCTAGCTATACTCTACATTTTTATACCTACACAGTTTGTCCTTACGGCTTCTACGATGAAGTCTGTGCATACGGCGTTCTTGTCAGTCATACCGTAAGTCACTCCCGACCGCACAGTGAAATGTTCAATCGGAATAATTAAATCAAAACTGTTCTACAATGAGTTCATTGCGCGATCATAGGCCGAACTAGTACATGACTGCACTGAATAAATGTTAAGTCTTTGTTCAACACTAAGTCTATGACGCAATATCTTGATCAAGCCGACATACGACCGCACAGGAGAAAATCTTGGAACAGAATGAGATGCCTCCCTCCAAATCTCTCAGTTCTTACAGGGAAGAGCAAGCCACACCACGCTAGGGGTGTACCAGCAAACACACTTGAGATTGGTATGCGGCTACTCATCTCGTTCCCAAGGTGCATGCGCGGATGCTGTTTTATTGAACTTATTACCAATTAATGTCTCAAGACACATCATAGCGTTCGGAAAATTGTAAGGATTATTACTATGGTTTTATATTCTCTAATAAACCCCTGGGAGAGTAGATATGGCTCGATTTCTTCAACGTGACAAGCCTGTTTATTTTGCCGCTTTAATTTTTATCACGATGGTATGGTGCTTCCCAAAACAAAATTCAAGTATATCTGTCCCTTTCCAACACCTTTTCTCTCACTCACACATGATGCCACGTCCATCTCAGCGAACTACGCCTCAACAACAGCTTCCAACATGGCTTCGCGCCAAATGTAAAGTGAGTCCTCTGGTGCAACACTATAATTGGGTTAAATTTCAATCTATCACCTCATGAACGATATGGTTCACTATATGAATAACAGAATTTTCGTTCGGCTTATGTGAAAATTATCGGTAATAATATTATAAATATCGGCATAATAATGAATCACCACCCCGTTCGATCCTGCGTATCAAGATGACTTCAGGCTGCGCTGGAACTTATTCAAGCGGGCGGCGAATCAACACCACCAACGAGCTGTTGAACGCCACCTAGAGACAGCCCATTATACCAAGGTTTCAGGAGAAATCTATGAAAGCCTCTTCTATTCATTTTATGACAGTTTTATTTAACGTTACGTACACAGCATGGATGATCGAAAACGATTACGGTAAGTGGCGCAATTATAGCAGATTAGAGGAAGAAATTACGAGAGAAAATGAATTATTCTCTCAAACACCAAACTTAGACTTCCACAGAGTGTAAACTATGACTCAAACATCTTCTCATGCAATAACGAAAATAAAAATGATGGTAACAGCACAAAAAACTTTGATGAGTGTTACTTGCGTTTCCATTGGTCTACTTTTGAAACTGTAAGTGAAAATCGTTAATACGATCTAGTACCAAGAGAAGGTATTTTTAAACCAAATGATTTCCCTTGTTTTCGGCTTATTAATATTGTTACTAGAGACTAATATGCTAAAAATTGAGTGAAGCAGAATCAGGATATTTTCTCTAATTCTTTGCGGATGTATCGAGACAATTATGGATTTCGGACAGAAGTGCTGTTTGAAAGATAGCTTCCAAACGGAGACATTATGAAACGTGAATATCTGGTTTATTCCTGTAGCCAATGATCTGTTCTTGTGGTCCTTGTGAACCTTTTTGGAGGGACACCCCAAATTTCAACAACTCAGAAATCACCAGATCAGCATTTGAAAACTCAATAAATTCTCCAGATTTATTAAGATAAGGCATTAAAATTATACTTACCTGATTTCAGTTGTGCTGTTCTGCCTCTGAAGTATAGTAACTCTAATGGTGTCCCCCTGTAAACATATGTCTAGCCTCCATTATAGCCACATGAACAATTGAATACAAGGCACACTAAAACACTAGCACTATTATAATAAAATGTTCACTGCGTTTTATCAATTATCGTAATCCTAACATAAGTCTATATTAAATGCGAACTATATACACAAATCTTTAAGAAAACTGTAGAAGTTGAGGGTACTTTACCTGGATAGTTGTATATGACTAATGTATCTATTTTCTGCAGTACTTATTTCGGTAGATCATATGTACAACAGTATTTTCCTCCCCGATTCAATTCAAATTTTACATACATAACCGAATGGAGAGTTTGAATTGACATTCTATTCATCAGTTTATTTTTTGTTATAACGACTTGGCTGAACACTCGTTCTACATCCGTATTAGAATGAGGAAGTACGCGAGTCGATATAGCTAAATTTGCAAGTTCGCGGAAAGGGTTTTCTCCAGTTGAACACATATACAAATCAACTTTTGGCCAAAATTGCACAGTGTCCTTAACTTCAGTCCACTGGATAAAATGCAGATTTCTCCACTGATTTCCTACTGCCGCAATAACATTATTGTCACCATAAAAAAGTCGTGTTATATCAATAATTTGCAACTTAAACGGTCTTCAACAATTTTCAGGTGAATAGAGAGACATTTCAAGGATCCCTATGTTTTTAGGTAATCTTGGCCTCAATTGTTGGAGAAGTTCAACAATGAATTGCACGCATCTATTGCGTAGTTGTTTCTGTTGGTTTTCAGAAAGGGATGACGATGATACTTTAGTTTTGAAATCATAACCTAGGCAGGGCTGTGGGGTCAGATGACTATTAATTTCTGTTTTCAGGACATCTATCATGACAATGGGTTGTAGAACCTTGGTGCATAATGACTTAATGAGAAGGATTAGGTCACCTAATAATTTTGCAGGGTCTTGGTTTCGACGTTCGAACATTTTATTCACGGTCTGCACTTTACCCAAAATTGGTTTTAGAAAAGACTATTACAAGTAATTCTGAGGGTCGCTATACATTGAATATAAAATATCGGCTGTATAACAGCGATCTTTAAGAAGAGCGATTTCAAGATGAGCTCTTAACTCGTTCCACTGTTGTATTATTCTTGTCACAGTACTTTCGATGGACAGCCACCGAGTTTGCCTTTACTAATTTCAAGGCAAAGAGTACTATAGCAAAGGGGCTCCCAAAATCGCTGAGTCAGCACTTTTTTTGCTGCGTGAACACCTGAGGTCATTGACCCCTAGTAGTGTACCTAGACGGGTTCTGACCCCGAGGTCACTGACCGAGGTCGTTGTCCCCTAGTATAGTAGACGGGCTAGGCCGATTTGTGGATTTTGCATAAGAGAGCGAGCCTAACCTCAGAGTCGCCGTCTTGAGGGGCGTAACCTCACTTTGACGACTAGTTGCCCTTCCCGACGCCTAACAGAGAAAGCCTAACCTCACATCCGCCATCTTGAAGGGCGTATCCTTAGTTTTACGGCAAGATGTCCTTCCCGACGCCAGTTGCACAGGATGGCGGCCATACAGAGCTCCTTATGAGACGGCCTAGGGACGCTTGCGCAAGATGGCTGCTATACATACGCTCTTATAAGACGCCTAGGGATGCTTGCACTAGACGGCGGCTATCTAATTTCACAAGATGGCTGCTATACATAGACACTTATGAGCCAGCTTAAGGGCGCTTGCGCAAGATGGCTGCTATACATAGGCTCTTATGGAGAAAGCTAGCTTAGAGGCTAATGCGCAAGATGGAGACTGCACTTTTGAGACGGCTTAAGGGCGTTTGCGTAAGATGGCGTCTCCTCTTATGGAGAAAGCTGACTGAGGGGGCATACTGCACAAGATGGCGGCTATACCCAGGCTCTTAGGAAGAAAGCTAGCGTAGAGGCTACTGCACCAGATGGCGGCTATATATAGGCTGTTATGACCTCCTCGTCCTCTTCCCCTGTCAAGGTATAGCGTTATGTCTCCATCGAACAAGTTTAAAAATGCATTATTATAACGACGCGATTTTATGCTTAAGGCTAGAGTTAGCACGTGCTATTATTCTGTTTTAACCTGCAGCGATGACGTCATCATAGCTGTGCATGTTTAGACATGTTCGTTTTCTCAAGCCTTTATAGATAGAATGTGTAGGTGCAAGGAGGCAAAGAAATGCATAAGTACAACATTTTGAATGCAATAAAATATTTATTTTCAATGTACTACAACAGTTTTCGTTTTGCTGCTGACAAGGTTGCTATGCTTCTTAACAGAGTTAGTATGCTTCCGAAATTGTAATGGCACCTCGAACATTCAAATTAAACAAAACATTTAGAAATATATTATACTATATATGTTATGCTTTACAAAGGAGATAATGCAGTACTTACCTTGTTGTTATTCATGTGGTTTGTTCCTCTTCATCGTCATCATGTACTAGAAACGTTCATCCATACACTGTGTACAGTGTTCAATTTTTGGATTGGTCCATCCCAATCATCATCACCATTTTGTCTTCGATGCTTGTAATGACGTTGACAGGTTCTACATAAAGCTACATCGATTAACATCTTACTTTGGAGAGGAAGGATGTCTCGAAAATTATTTACGAAAGGAGCAGCGTACGTAGTTAAAAGTCCTTTTACCTTAACAGCTATTACATTGAAATAATAATGTCGGGAAGGGATTATGTTACACAATAATACGCTTACGGCGCAATTCGTCTTCTATTCCTTGAATCTCTCCTACATACACTGTGTATCCATCATCTTGATAAGCTCTTAGGAGTTGTAATCGTTCAACGAATAAGTTAACGTCTTTACAGTATATTAAATGTGGATAGGAAACAGAGTTTTGCTAACACGTGTATGCAGTTGATTTGTAGAAAAGGGAAGAACTTGTTTTGATGCGTTATGTGCTTCTGCAATGTTATCAGCAAATATAAACGTAACACGGTTTGATTGGAAAGAAGCGGTTAAATCTTCTTTTTTTCTTCTACTGCTGCATCTTGCTTCTCTTCTTGAGATGATTGCACAGCTACAGAACATGTTGTTGGCTTAGAGAATAAAGTATAATGAAAAAGCTCTGATGGAAAAGAAACGTTGTCTTCTTCTTTTCTTCCTTGTGCATCTCCTCTTTATTTGATGGTGTGAGGTTATTAACATAACATGTAGTAAGCTGAGACGATGTTATATCGTTTCTATTACGCTCCTTTATATCGCGCTTTTGACATTTAATTAATATTTCTGTGAGTTCTACTGATACATTATTTAAACAAATGTGCTTAGAATGTTCAAGTCGTGTAAGATTTTCACGTCTTTTGAATATAGCAGTACATTGTTTGCATGCATATATTTCAGAGTTATGTTTTACAGCATTATGTCGTTGAAGATTGTCAAGTCTTGAATAACTCACACTGCAAAGATCACACATAAACATAATAGATGTTTTGCAGGTAGATATGACGTATAGATTTACACTGCAACCGGCAAATAACAACTGCCTATTTATCTGTAAAACTGCGTCTAATAAAGAGGAGGAGGAACTATGTCCTGTCAGAAGAGGAGGAGGAGAAGGAGGAAGCTGCTATCTTTACAGCTGTTTAAGGTACACCCTATTACACTCGATTTTCTGAGCAAACGTGGAATGTACCTTAACTATGGCTACGACCCTACTACTTTCATAGTAACAGAATTTTGTTAAAAAGCATGTGGATTTTTAAATTGCCCACAACTACGTGCATAAGATGGCAACAGTGAGGTTTAGCACCATCAAGATGGCAGCAGTGAGATTAGCGATGTTCTGTTCCGCGCCCACGTGGTTAAAGATGATAGCTGTTATCTTGACAGGTGCCAGACAGCACGTGGATTTCAAATTCCGAGCTACGGCGTGCATAAGTTGGCAGCAATGAGGTTTAGCCCGTGAAGATGGCAGCAGTGAGGTTAGTGATGCTCTATTATCCCTAAAAGTAAGTTAGGGTCCGTTAAGATGACAGCTGTCACCTTGACAGCTGACAAAAAAGCACGTGGCTAAGCATGTGACTTTGTTTACAAACAAGAGCACGTGGTCGTGACGTTACGGACGTGGTATGCTACGTCAGCACGCGAAGTTTAAAATCCATGCCCACGTGGTTAGAATTCGTCAAAAGCACGTAGATTTTAAATCTCGAGCCTACGTCGTTAAGTTAGTGCACATAGGTCATGCTAAGATAGCAGCGCACACATGCGATCCTTGTACACTCTAGCGGAAAAAGTTTAGTATGATAGTCGATGCATGCATCATCGATAGGTGATGTGTATACGCTCTAGCGGTAGAAAATAAAAATCTTACGCTTGCTGCTATGTTCGGGAGATTTTTAAACATCCCTATTCTTACTGCTGCTATGTTCACAAGATTTTTAAGCATAGCAAATCTTTGTGCTGGTCTTAACGACGTAGAGCGCGGAATTTAAAATCGACGTGCTTTTCGACGAGTTCTAACCAGGTAGGCATGGATTTTGAACGCCTACGGAATAATCCTTTATCATCCACATTAGTGTGTGCTTCGACATCGTACGCTATGGAACAGAAAGAGTACAACACGCAAAACTGTCAATGTGCATGCTGTTTGCGTGCTCATACGCAATATCTTATTTATGTTACACAAGTAAGTGAGGCTGTTAAGATGCTCTATAAACATGGAAACTTATCTCAGATGCCGCAACATCTGATTCAATGTTTACCACCTGGATTTTTATCTCCGCACGCTGCTTCTTTCGTAAATAATTTTCGAGACATCCTTCCCCTCTTTAGTAAGATGTCAATCCATGTAGCTTTAAGCAGAACCTGTCAACGTCATTACAAGCATCGAGGACAAAATGTTGATGATGATTGGGATGGACCAAATCCGAAGATTGTACACATTGTACGGATGAACTTTTTCTAGTACATGATGACGATGAAAAGGAACAAACCACATGAATAACAACAATGTAAGAACTGCATTATCTTCTTTGTAAAGCATAACATATATAGTATATTTCTGAATGTTTTGTTTAATTTGAATGTTTCAGGAGGCATTACAATTTCGGAAGCAGATATGGAAGCTAATGGGAATAGGAAGCGTTTGCTGGACTTCTGTGCTAGTATGGGTTTAGCTGTTACGAATACATTCTTCAAGCATAAGGCTATTCACCGCTACACATGGGAGGCTAGGGGTACCAGATCCATAATAGACTATATCTTAACAGACTTTGAATTCAGGAAATCTGTTAGGAATGTACGAGTATTTCGCGGATTTTTCGATGATACAGACCACTATCTGATCCGTAGTGAACTAATTCTCTCTATGCCTAGTATAGAGAATGTGAAATCTGTCTGCAAACGAATAAGGGTAGAAAATCTCCAGGACGAGGAAATTAGACAGAAGTACATGGATATGATTAGTGAGAAGTTTCAAACAGTAGACAGTAAGGAGGTTCAGGATAGAGAAAGTGAATGGGTGGCATACAGGGATGCTGTAGTAGAAACAGCAAGGGAATGCCTAGGAACAACTGTGTGTAAAGATGGGAAAAGGCGAACATCTTGGTGGAATGATGAAGTGAGAGCAGCTTGTAAACGTAAAAAGAAGGCTTATCAGAAATGGCTCCAAACAAGGGCCGAGGAGGACAGGGATTTGTGCGTAGACGAAAGAAACAGAGCGAAACAAATAGTTGTTGAATCCAAAAAGAAGTCGTGGGAAGATTTTGGTAATAACCTGGAAAGGCTAGGTCAAGCAGCAGGAAAACCTTTCTGGACAGTAATAAAGAATCTTAGGAAGGGAGGGAAAAAGGAAATGAACAGTGTTTTGAGTAATTCAGGTGAACTCATAATAGATCCCAAGGAATCACTGGAGAGGTGGAGGGAATATTTTGAACATCTTCTCAATGTAAAAGGAAATCATCATGGAGGTGTTGCAAACAGCCAAGCTCATGGGGAGGAGGAAAATAATGATGGTGAAATTATGCTTGAGGAAGTGGAAATGATAGTAAATAAACTCCATTGTCATAACGTAGCAGGAATAGATGAAATTAGACCTGAAATGGTGAAGTATAGTAGGAAGGCAGGGATGAAATGGCTTCATAGAGTAGTAAAATTAGCGTGGAGTGTTAGTAAGGTACCATCAGATTGGACAAAAGCAGTAACTGCACCTATCTATAAGCAAGGGAACAGGAAGGATTGCAACAACTATCGAGGTATCTCATTGATTAGTATACCAGGCACAGTATTCACTGGCATCTTGGAAGGGAGGGTGCGATCAGTCGTTGAGAGGAAGTTGGATGAAAACCAGTGTGGTTTCAGACCACAGAGAGGCTGTCAGGATCAGATTTTCAGTATGCGCCAGGTAATTGAAAACTGCTACGAGAGGAACAGGCAGTTGTGTTTATGTTTCGTAGATCTACAGAAAGCATATGAAAGGGTACCGAGGGAAAAGATGTTCGCCATACTGGGGGACTATGGAATTAAAGGTAGATTATTAAAATCAATCAAAGGCATTGATGTTGACAATTGGGCTTCAGTGAGAATTGATGGTAGAATGAGTTCTTGGTTCAGGGTACATACAGGAGTTAGACAAGGCTGTAATCTTTCACCTTTGTTGTTCGTAGTTTACACGGATCATCCGCTGAAAGGTATAAAATGGCAGGGAGGGATTCAGTTGGTGGAAATGTAGTAAGCAGTCTGGTCTATGCTGACGACTTGGTCTTAATGGCAGACTGTGCCGAAAGCCTGCAGTCTAATATCTTGGAACTTGAAAATAGGTGCAATGAGTATGGTATGAAAATTAGCCTCTCGAAGACTAAATTGATGTCAGTAGGTAAGAAATTCAACAGAATTGAATGTCAGATTGGTGATACAAAGCTAGAACAGGTCGATAATTTCAAGTATTTAGGTTGTGTGTTCTCCCAGGATGGTAATATAGTAAGTGAGATTGAATCAAGGTGTAGTAAAGCTAATGCAGTGAGCTCGCAGTTGCGATCAGCAGTATTCTGTAAGGAGGAAGTGAGCTCCCAGAAGAAACTAATTTTACATCGGTCTGTTTTCAGACCAACTTTGCTTTACGGGAGCGAAAGCTGGGTGGACTCAGGATATCTTATTCATAAGTTAGAAGTAACAGACATGAAAGTAGCGAGAATGATTGCTGGTACAAACAGGTGGGAGCAATGGCAGGATGGTACTCGGAATGAGGAGATAAAGGCTAATTTAGGACTGAACTATATGGATGAAGCTGTACGCATAAACCGGCTTCGGTGGTGGGGTCATGTGAGGCTAATGGAGGAGGATAGGTTACCTAGGAGAATTATGGACTCTGTTATGGAGGGTAAGAGAAGTAGAGGGAGACCAAGACGCCGATGGTTAGACTCGGTTTCTAATGATTTAAAGATAAGAGGTATAGAACTAAATGAGGCCACAACACTAGTTGCAAATCGAGGATTGTGGCGACGTTTAGTAAATTCTCATAGGCTTGCAGACTGAACGCTGAAAGGCATAACAGTCAATAATGATAATGTATGTATGTATGCTACCTCTTCGCAAAACTCTGTTAAGAAGCATAGCATAGCTTAGCATAACCTTGTCAGTAGCAAAACGAAAGCCGTTGTAGTACATTGTAAATAAATATTTTATTACATTCAAAATGTAGTACTTATTGCATTCCTTTGCCTCCTTACACCTACTCATTCTGTCTATAAAGCGTTGAGAGAACGAACAAGTCTAAACATGCACAACTATGATGACGTCATCGCTGCAGGTTAAAACAGAATAATAGCACGTGCTCACTCTAGCCTTAAGCATAAAATCGCGTCGTTATAGTAATGCATGTTTTAAAACTTGCTCGATGGAGACATAACGCTATGCCTTGACAGAGAAAGTGAAGGAGGAGGTCATAACAGCCTATGTATAGACGCTATCTTGTGCTGTAGCCTCTAAGGTAGCATTCTTCATAAGAGCCTGTGTATAACCACCATCTTACGCAGTAGAATGCATGTTTAAACTTGTTTGATAGAGACATAAAGCCATGCCCTGACAGAGGAGGAAGAGGAGGAGAAACAGGAAACAGCCTATGTATAGCCACCATCTTGTACAGTAGCCTCTAAGCTAGCTTTCTTCATAAGAGCCTGAGTATAGCCGCCATCTTTTGCAGTAGGCCCCCTAAGTCAGCTTTCTCCATAAGAGCAACCACCATCTTGCGCAAGCGCCCTTAAGCCGTCTCAAAAGTGCAGTTGCCATCTTGCGCATTAGCCTCTAAGCTAGCTTTCTCCATAAGAGCCTATGTATAGCAGCCATCTTGCGCAAGCTCCCTTAAGCCGTCTCATAAATGTCTAGGTATAGCAGCCATCTTGTGCAATTAGGTAGCCGTCATCTTGGGCAAGGGTCCCTAGGCCTCTCATAAGAGCGTATGTATAGCAGCCATCTTGCGTAAGCGCCCTTAAGAACTCTCATAAGAGCTTGTGTGTAGGAGCCATCTGTGCAGTTAGACAGCCGCCATCTTGCTCAAGCGTCCCTACGGAATCTCATAAGAGCCTAGGTATAGCAGCCATCATGCGCAAGAGCCCCTAGGCCGTCTCATAAGAGCCGGTGTATAGCAGGCATCTTGTGCAATTAGATAGCCGCCATCTTGCGCAAGCGTCCCTAGGGAGTCTCATAAGCGCCTATGTATAGCAGCCATCTTGCGCATCAGCCCCTAGGCCGTCTCATAAGGAGTTGTGTATAGCTGCCATCTTGTGCAATTAGATAACCGTCATCTTGCGCAATCGCCCACAGCCGTCTCATAAAAGCACTGTATAGCCGCCATGTAGCGCAAGCGCCCCTATGCCGTCTCATAAACATCTCATAAGAGCCTCTGTATAACAGCCATTGCGTAAGCGCCCCTAGGGTGTCTCATAAGAGCATATGTATAGCAGCCACCTTGTGCAATTAGATAGCCGCCATCTTGCGCAAGCGTCCCTAGGGAATCTCATAAGGGCCTATGTTTAGCAGTCATCTTGCGCAAGCACCCGTAAGCCGTCACGTAAGGAGCTGTGTATAGCCGTCCTTTTTTGCAATTGACGTCGGGAAGGGCACCTTGGCGTAAAGCTAAGGATACCCCCTTCAGGACGGCGGATGTGAGGTTGGGCTTGCTTTCTTAGGCGTCGGTAAGGGTATCTTGCCGTAAAACTAAGGATATACCCCCTTTAAGTTGGCGGATGTGAGGTTAGGCTTGCTCTCTTAGGCGCCGCGAAGGGCATCTTGCCGTAAAAACTATGGATACCACCCTTCAAGATGGCGTATGTGAGGTTAGGCTTGTTCTCTTAGGCGTCGAGAAAGGCAACTAGCCGTTAAAGTGAGGTTACGCCCCTCAAGATGTCGACTGTGAGGTTAGGCTCGCTCTCTTATGCAAAATCCACAAATCGGCCCAGCCCTACTAATATACTATGGACCAATGACCTCGGGGTCAGAACCCGCCTAGGTACACTACTAGGGGTCAAAGACCTCGGGTGCTGACGCAGCAAATAAAATGCTGACTCAGCGAATTTGGGAGCCCCTTTGCTCCTCTACTGGAGAGATGCCTTCATTTATTGTCTCATATTGTTCTTTGTATACTACCTACCTTAGAGACGATCGTGAATACCAACGGTAATTTTCCCTTATGTGGAAATCTAAGTTCCTGATACCTGTGAAACTACCAATTGTAGAGAGTGACAAACGCATCTGATAATTGTAGATTAGGCACTTCAGCCTTTAACTTTACATAAACGTCATGATTTATGCCTACCATAACAGACCCATTGTCTGTTCCTATTGCTTGTAATTTAGTCAAATCCGAACCTTCATTATAAAGACATTTCTTCAAAGCCTCACCTATAGCATCAGCTGTACTTTCCGACAATTCTACTAACTGTAGATATGTCACGGCAATGTCTCTTTTACTTTTTGTATAGTATCTTATAACTTGGTAACTGAAATATCATTCGTTTCATCCAACAACAAACCATAATCCTTTTCACTTTCACGTAAATCATCTATCAAGTCCTTTTCACAGTGAGGAGCTAACACGTTTTGTATGATAGCAGTCCATTTTGTACGATACAACTTCAAATTATTAATCCGTTTGCTATCGGGGAAATTTACTTAACAGAACTCGATAAGATGGTCAACCACTTGAATCGAGCAATGTTCTGCTATGAAAAGTGCCATTCCTCCTTCCACTAAATGTGTCCCAAGATTAACTGGTTTAAAATATAAAGTTTTCTGCCTATTAGAATTAAAGGGTTCGACCTCCTTGATGTATTTAGCAGTGTTCCTATGTTTTTCAGTATCTCCTAATTTAGAATCTAGTTGAGTTTTACAGTGTTTGCAAAAGCCTTTTGTGGCATTTTCTTCTACTTTTAGTAACCACTCATTATACCTATCATCGTTAGGCTATTCGTCTCTAAATCGATGTTTATACTGAGGCTTCCCCATTGTTTACAACTACGCTAACACTGTAATTAACACATTTAACATAAATTAAGAAATAGACACTACCACACAGTCACAACTAAAACGTCCAACACACTATCCTTAATCAACACAGCAACATTGGCACTGGCAGTTGGGCTACGTCGTGATTACGTAAACATGTTAATATCATATTTTATATGATATATATCATAATATTTTACTAAGTTACACGTCTTATCAATGTAGTTTTTTAAATTGACATTTTATTATAAAATCACCAAATATGTCACCAGATTTTAAGGAAAAACACCATATTTTTGACATGTCGCAAAATTCAAATTTTGTCACCATACGACTTCCTGAAAACACCAGATCTAGTGACAAAATTACCAGATTGCCAACACTGCAGTAGATTCTCCTGGCATAAACCGTAAATAAAAATTTAAACACATTTGAAATAAGCGATAGGAATGATATTACCCATGCAATTGTTCACCTCTATAATAAGATCAACAATGCGCGGAAGTATTCGTATCGCCAGAAATCTCGCGCACTTGCCTACGCGCGACAATGGTGCTGGTCACATTGTCAGCATTGACAATGGCAGCAGATGTAATTTACCGCCAAGTAGCGGTCTTGCATCTTGCTGCAGGGTCCAGAATATAAATAATAATAATAATAATAATAATAATAATAATAATAATAATAATAATAATAATAATAATAACAATAATAATCTCAATTAAACTAATATCATCCACCCTAATAATAATGTTCTGGACCGTCGTCCAAATGTGCGGACAGCGCTGGAAACGAGTCCTGGCCGGGTAATGACTACGAATGCAATTCGGGCGCGGGTTCAGTCCCTCCAAGGCACCCAAGACGACACCACGCCGGATCTCCTCAAGGATTTGATCCATATTAGAAATGCTTATAGGACAATATGGCAAAGATTTAGGGACCAAACTGACCGGGCGGAATACCTGGACCATGCCCAGGAAGTACGAAATAGATTGCTGAAAAGAAAGAATGAAAAATGGGAGGAACTTTGCCGTAAAATTTCAAAAAACGAGTCTTATCGCGAATTTCGGCGGATTATACATAAAACATTAAGCATCCAATTATAAATTTTAGTATAAAACCGTAGCGAAGCACGTGTATCTTGCTAGTTCTATCATAAAATGGCAGGGTAGGATGTCCTTCACGTACACCCAGTTTATCGAGGAGGCTCTTAATATCCTTCAAATACATTGTCCAATGGTCCTTGTTCCCCTTCAAGAAACAACCATTTCAGCAGGGTGAGTTTGCACACTGAAAACCACGAGTGAAAGAGCAGTGTCCCGCCACAAACAGTAAGCGGTCAAGTGATATGTGCCCGCCGAGCTATTGGTCATGTGGAGTAGCTGCAGTTTGGAAATAAAAACATCGAGGACTTGCGACACTTTGGAAATACCGTAAGTACAGTACTACATTTGGATGCCATTTTAATCATGATATACTCCACTTTGAAAATACACTGACTGACAGAGCAAATGCAACACCAAGAAGGAGTGGTCAGAACTTTATGCAAATTGCAGGGTAGACTGACGTCACTGTGGTATGCTCATGATGTGAAATGCGCCGCTGTGCTGCGCACGTAGCGAACGATAAATGGGACACGGCGTTGGCGAATGGCCCACTTCGTACCGTGATTTCTCAGCCGACAGTCATTGTAGAACGTGTTGTCGTGTGCCAGAGGACACGTGTATAGCTAAGAATGCCAGGCCGCCGTCAACGGAGGCATTTCCAGCAGACAGACGACTTTACGAGGGGTATGGTGATCGGGCTGAGAAGGGCAGGTTGGTCGCTTCGTCAAATCGCAGCCGATACCCATAGGGATGTGTCCACGGTGCAGCGCCTGTGGCGAAGATGGTTGGCGCTGGCGCAGGGACATGTGGCACGTGCGAGGGGTCCAGGCGCAGCCCGAGTGACGTCAGCACGCGAGGATCGGCGCATCCGCCGCCAAGCGGTGGCAGCCCCGCACGCCACGTCAACCGCCATTCTTCAGCATGTGCAAGACACCCTGGCTGTTCCAATATCGACCAGAACAATTTCCCGTCGATTGGTTGAAGGAGGCCTGCACTCCCGGCGTCCGCTCAGAAGACTACCATTGACTCCACAGCATAGACGTGCACGCCTGGCATGGTGCCGGGCTAGAGCGACTTGGATGAGGGAATGGCGGGACGTCGTGTTCTCCGATGAGTCACGCTTCTGTTCTGTCAGTGATAGTCACCGCAGACGAGTGTGGCGTCGGCGTGGAGAAAGGTCAAATCCGGCAGTAACTGTGGAGCGCCCTACCGCTAGACAACGCGGCATCATGGTTTGGGGCGCTATTGCGTATGATTCCACGTCACCTCTAGTGCGTATTCAAGGCACGTTAAATGCCCACCGCTACGTGCAGCATGTGCTGCGGCCGGTGGCACTCCCGTACCTTCAGGGGCTGCCCAATGCTCTGTTTCAGCAGGATAATGCCCGCCCACACACTGCTCGCATCTCCCAACAGGCTCTACGAGGTGTACAGATGCTTCCGTGGCCAGCGTACTCTCCGGATCTCTCACCAATCGAACACGTGTGGGATCTCATTGGACGCCGTTTGCAAACTCTGCCCCAGCCTCGTACGGACGACCAACTGTGGCAAATGGTTGACAGAGAATGGAGAACCATCCCTCAGGACACCATACGCACTCTTATTGATTCTGTACCTCGACGTGTATCTGCGTACATCGCCGCTCGCGGTGGTCCTACATCCTACTGAGTCGATGCCGTGCGCATTGTGTAACCTGCATATCGGTTTGAAATAAACATCAATTATTCATCCGTGCCGTGTCTGTTTTTCCCCCAACTTTCATCCCTTTCGAACCACTCTTCCTTGGTGTTGCATTTGCTCTGTCAGTCAGTGTAAATATGTTCCTACATGATAAAGTACTACCGAGCTCGATAGCTGCAGTCGCTTAAGTGCGGCCGGTATCCAGTAATCGGGTGATAGTGGGTTCGAATCCCACTGTCGGCAGCCCTGAAGGTGGTTTTCCGTGGTTTCCCATTTTCACACCACGCAAATGCTGGGGCTGTACCTTAATTCAGGCCACGGCCTCTTCCTGACCATTCCTAGGCCTTTCCTATCCCATCGTCGCCATAAGACCTATCTGGGTCGGTGCGACGTAAAGCAAATAGCGTGATAAAGTACTATTGTAGGAATACATATGTACTGTCAGCTTGAAATCCGAAAAAAGTGGAGTTGCGTCACTTTGGAAATAAGCCCTGTTTGTTGTTCCTTAACCGCAGCCTATACATGTGTTTCGTAAAAGCTACACTGTATTCTATATTTGAGTCCCCAGTTTACAAAAACATAACAACAAAGAAGAGAGTTTGCAAAGCAATTAAGCAAATAAATTATTGCTTATTTTTAATTTTTAAAAGCTGTAGTTGAATGCCAACTTTAATGAAGGTATCAAGTTATTTTCCTCCAGTGGATGGCAAATATTTCCAGTGTGTGTTTTATACAAATGTGACATGTGGCGGGTGTTGGCTTTCAGTTGGAGTAAACGACTGACCATCAGGTGTCGCTAGCGAGCGATCAATGGACTGAGTCGAGCGCACAAAAATTAGCGCTATAAATTACACGAGCAGTACATGTTCCAGACAAGGTGGTGACCGACCCGGTAATGGTCCACCGCCCAAGGCAAGTGCTGATGAGGACACGCGTACCGATGTCACACAAAGTCACAACAAAACAATTTACACTCTGACTACAAACTAGACTTGATGAAAATGCAATTCCACACACCTGCCATCAAAGCCGATTCTGCTAATACACCGTCAGTAAAGCAACTCAGAAATAGGGGCAAGTGATTCCATCCCCGGACATGACGGCGTTGACATGTTAACCTGTGAATGTATTATCGGGGTTTACCAAATTATGTATTGTAACATGATAATCAGTCAAGAATCTGGTAGATTTGTTTAATCCTTGTAGTCGTGAGTCATACCATACAAGATTCTTCTTTTTATATTTTTAGAGGCAACTTTTACCAAAAGCCAATATTTAAGTGGAGTTCTATATATATGAAGGATATTGCATACGTATTCATATAATCAGTTGCAGTATTGTGAAGATTAATGAAGGTTTGATGTCTACAACATTGTCTACCAATGGGCCAAAAATGCACAGAAAAACCTCAATTTCGAGGTAAGTATTTCCCCTGTTTCCTTAAATCTACACTAACATGATTTTATTTACAATTAGATTTACGTCGCACTGACACAGATAGGTCTTATGACGACGATGGGATAGGAAAGGGCTAGGAGTGGGAAGGAAACGGCCGTGGCATTAATTGAGGTACAGTCACAGCATTTGATGCCTTTGCTGGGAGGACCTAGTGTTTACAGTTGCGCTATGTCTTCTGGTATAGGCTAGAGCAATTTTTACTTTCATAGATCTGTCTCTGTCTTATCCTTGGCTTTGACAATATGAAAGTGACTGAGGTATGAGCGATGCTAGTAATGCCAATCCTTATGCAGCCAGTCCCTGCTATGAATGGTGTGAAAATGTTGCTCATAGGGTTGGTTGGTGAATGCATTTCAGTGGGCTTGGCAGACTGATATGTAATAGCAACTCTGACTCGGTGAGGAAAGCAACGGGAAACTACCTCACTCCTCATTTCCCTAGCACGCCTCTTCAGTGATGCCTAGGCCATCTATGACAGCTGATGGCAGAGCTGTTGAGGATCCCACCAGCGGAAAGGCTGACGGACTGAACATACATACATACATACATACATACATACATACATACATACAAACATACAAACATACATTTGCCTGGTGTTAAAATGGGAAACCACGGAAAAGCATCTTCAGGACTGCCGACAGTAGGGTTCGAACCCACTACCTCCCGAATACTGGACACTGACCGCACTTAAGCGACTGCAGCTATCGAGCTCGCTTACTAATATAATAAAGAGAGAATGCGAATTTCGTGACTTTGCTTATATCTGGAGGGTAATCTCAGAAGTTAATGGACCGATTCTAAAAATTGTTTCACTAATAGAAAGATACATTATCCCTGGGGGCTATACTGTAGTTAAAATAATTTGAGGGGGCGACGGGGGGAGATATAAGAATAATAGGCTAATATAGGCGAAATATCGAATTTGTCGTACAAGGATGAGACAAAGCTCATTTTAAGCCCCTTGACGCAAAGAACACAACTCGGTAAGCCCTCGGACCCAGAAACCATGTTTTAAGTCCCTAAAACCAACTGTTATGGATATATTGGCACAACACTACCACTGCTCTAGGAATCGGATAAAGAAATGAACTGCCGTAACCATGGCAACGTCTGCTCCAGTATTTTAGAGTAGCGAGATTATGCATGTACGTTTGGGCATAGCTGCCAACCAAAATTGGTGCACATAATCCCTGAGCATATCTACAATATATCTCAAACAGTTAACATGTTACAGACGCGGAGTGGTATTTATAATATCTGCGAGAGTTAATTCGTTGAAACGAAGTTTCCGCAGGAAAGCGAGGAAAGTAGTAAGATGAGCATATCAAGAACTTAACATTTTACAGATGTGAAAATGGGTATTTTTAAAATTTTACAAATTAATAAACAGGTATTGTTTGTTTTTGGAAAAAAATACTTAACGTGGGAGTCAAAGGGACTGAAAAAGGGAAAAAAATCGGTGACTGGACTTTTCTTTGGCGCGAGGGGAACAATTCCCAAATCTTTCGGCATATGGCGACAAAAATACAAACTAGCGAGAAGTCTACAAGATGAGATAGTCGTCTCACTCATCAAATACTCCGTTTCGATTCTTCGTCACCATTTATATGGAGTTCATGCCATTTAACATGGTTAATTGTAACCTATCATTTTTTAAACATTAATCTCGTTTATCTTCCCTCAAAATTGTTATTGTGTATTATTCTGTCTTATGGCAAATCTAGGGTGTCCTGGATAAGACTAAATAAATTTAAAAAATTAGGATACGGTTATATCAAAAACTGAAGATGATACAGACGTAAAAATTGGTATTTGGGGTCTCCTTTAAAAAGAAAGAAATACATATTCTTCCGTTTACGGAAAATTCACTTAGGGAGGATGAAAGGATTGAAACATTAGTTGAATTATTTGTATGAGGATACTTATATCTAAAAGACTAAAGATGTTGCAGACGTGAAAATGGGTATTTGGAATGTACTTTGAAAATAAAAGAGCACTCATTTTGGGGAGAAAATCAACTTGTAGGGTGGAGGGAGTGAGAAATTGAATTATTTTCATGAGGATACAAATATATGAAAAACTGAAGATGTTAAGTCGTGATAATTGGTATTGGAGGGGTTATATAGAAGTGACGAAGAACTTGAACTTTTTATCTCAAAAACTGAAGATGTTTCAGACGTGAAAACTGGTAGCCTATTTGAAATCTCCTTTTAAAAATAAAGAAACACGTACTTTTTCTATTCGAAAAACCAATAAAGGGGCCGAAAAGAATTGAAAATGCAGGTGAATTTTTAAAATGAGTACCGGAATAGCTACAGTGTATATCAAAATCTTAACATGTTACGGACATACAACTTTTTTGTTTACGGAAAATTCACTTAGGGAGGATGAAAGGATTGAAACATTAGTTGAATTATTTGTATGAGGATACTTATTTCTAAAAGACTAAAGATGCTGCAGACGTGAAAATGGGTATTTGGAATCTGCTTTAAAAAATAAAATAGCACTCATTTTGGGGAGAAAATCAACTTGTAGGGTGGGGGAGTTAGAAGTTGAATTCTTTTCATAAGGATACAAATATCTGAAAAACTGAAGATGTTAAGTCGTGATAATTGGTATTTGGCAGCTCCTTTATAAATAAACACGTATTTTTTCCTGAAAATTCAAATAACGGGGAGGGGGTTTATAGAAGTGACGAAGAACTTGAACTTTTTATCTCAAAAACTGAAGATGTTTCTGACGTGAAAACTGGTATTTGAAATCTCCTTTTAAAATAAAGAAACACGTACATTTTCTATTCGGAAAACCACTAAAGGGGCCGAAAACCTGGAGATGTTACGGATGTGGAAATCAGGTGTTTGTACAGAAAACTAGTAAGCAAAAATAAAAAAGTAACACGTTGCGTAGCAACTCGTCATGGCCTTCGCCAAGCAAAACAGCAGGTGCCCAGCCGAATAGCCAGCAAATGCTGGAGTGATGTATGATCGACATGACGTCATCCTCAGTCACATAGATTGACGTTTTGACCGGGCCTGCCACTTCTCGTTACACGCAGCTCCTCAGTTGGTCCCATGATGCTGATTGAACTCCGTTCTAGAAATCAGTCAAGATTTTAAATCTCTGGACAAGCTTCGGAGGCTAAAGCGGCGTATACACATACGAACAAGGTTCAGCGAACTTGGGTCTTTTTCGAAGTTCACGAACCAAGATCGCTTGTGTGTGGTGTTTCACGAACCATGTTCCTGGCGACCATGGATTTCTGTCGAGTTGGAAATCTTGGTTTGTGGAGATGGGAGCGACGAACCATGTGAAGGGTGCGGACATGGTCTTCCCGTCAAATCTACATATCGATTTTGTTGATAATATGAGACCAGGTACTGACAGAGAGCTGTTGAGAAGTGCAGTAGACGGGATGGAGGACACTGCGACTAGCTCCTTGACAAATTTTATACAATCTTTCAGAGGCTTTCGTTGTCTTTGGGTAGTGAAGTCAAGTGAATATAGGGACAGCTATAAATGGGAGGAGGCACTGTTTGAGCTGCTGAGAATGACGCGAGAGGAGACAGCCGAGGCAGCTTTAGCGTTTTTAGCTGCGAGAGTTAGTTCGTTGGAAAGTGAAGAAAGCTAAAGAGTCGAAAAGTAAAACGGGTTCGTCGCAAGGAAGTGTACAGGTACCAAAATTGTGGTACTTCGGTCATTTTTAATTTCTCACCGATAGGAAATCTGAAACTCGAAATCCAACATGGATGTTCCAGTTACTGAGGAAGGGTAGACGGATGATGACAGCCAGGACGAGGAAAGTCAACTACTGGAATCGCAGATAATAATGATTTGTTGCATTTAAATATTCGTGTTTGTTAAATTGATTCTAACAAGAATTTAAAAATTGAATAAATTATGTTTCATAATGTTAATTTTATATTGAGGATACCATTCGGTCCTGCCGGGCAACTTTTTCCCAGACATTAAAATAACTCTCATAATCCAATCTGCTCTGCTTTTTAACTAAGTTTTATATTCCACATCTGACGTTCGCAAAAAAGTTTGTAAGTACTTTTCACTTGTGTCTTTGAGCATGTGTAAGATATTCATATGCGACCATTTGTCTCTTTTTCGCAATCATTCCTTACAACACCTGCTCCTTTTCTTCCTGTCCTTGCTAAAACAACCCAACTCGTCAAGCGCAATAACAGCAGCCGCAACTTTGGAAGCGCTCATTTCCACGACAAGTGTGAGACCGAACTCTTCCTGCTGGATGAACGTGTGTGTAGTGCAACGCCACCCCGAGATTACAAAGTATGACATTACGCTCAACAAACGCCATAGGGCAACGTTCACGACAAGGGAGGGAAGCATAATTAAAAATATAAGACAGAGACACTGAGATATATAAACTTACCAGGACACAAGTGGCAGCGAGAAACTGCACTGAAAACCCATCCCAAATAAAAAAAGGTCTGAGATATTCAGGAACTACTGAGCCAAGCATCAAGAAATAACACCAGTTTTTTTTAAAAGAAAATACAACCTTTAAATAATTTACATTATATAAATTTTGAAAAAAATTAAATTGTTTTGTAAAATAAGGAAAAATTTAAAATATGAGCAAACATAACAGTAATAATATAAATAAAATAATTGCAAAACTAATAAATAAATCGAATAAATTAAATTAAATATAGGTATTTAAAATTAACATTTTTCATTTTTACAAACAAATATTATACAAGGTGCACCTTGAACTACTCTTTTTTTCTATCTATCTATCACACTTTAACATTAAATCAACTTTAATTTAATTGAATGTGGAATGAATAGTTAGGCTGAAATTAGCAAGAGGGGCTTATGACCATCCCCAGTGGAGGTATTACAAAACTGAGATACGTCCAGAGGCATTGTTCCATAATCGTCACATGCAAATAAAACATAAGTATATCCAGACAAAATATATTCAACACATAAATAGCCCGAAATTAGGAAAAAAATAGACACAAATAAATAAAACTTACGTACCAAATAAAATCCAACGGATTAGTAAATCAATGATTTTAGGTCTCATGGTCAATAAACTAGAAGGCAAAGCAGGTCCGGTAACTCAAGGAGTCAACACATACAGAGAGTCGAAAACGATCTCACCACAAGATCAAAACAATAATCACAACATTAGAGACGCCACGCAAGAAAAACAGAAGAATGCCCAAGATAAGAACAACAATGTCACAGTTACGTAATTGGGCAAGGCAGAGATAAGATAATACAACGATATGAAGATAAGGTAAACAAACGTTAGGAACCCTCCACCAAGGATTGCATAAAAATCCCACGAAATAATATATTTTTAGTGAACTTCTTCATTAGAATATTACTTTTTTTTAAATATAAGCTTGAAATAAAACCTACTAAATATGATGTTTAAATAAATGGATAATACGTGAACACATAATTTAAAATATTTATGTATGCGAACAGTAATATTTTGTAGGGGTCATGACATTCTAAGTAATTCATAATAATAAAACAATATAAACCTTATGTAACTTAGATATAAATTACCAAAGCGAATTTAACTTTTATGAAGACCAACATAATATTAATAATATATAAACCCTCTACTGCATGAATTATTTTTCGTTTTCGTTTGGTGAAGAAAATTTCAAGCTTTAATGCTCAACATACGTCCAGTGTTTTAAATGTACCAGCAATTCTTAACTGGGGCTTATAGCTTAAAAGTCTTATGTGATTTGGATTGCCATAGTGGAATATATGTATGAATTTTGACGATTTTACGCTAAGCTTTTAACCTTCAAAGACCGAACATTACTACCTACTGGCCATGGGTACGTAGAGAGAAATTACCAAAACGAATTTAACTTTTATGAAGACCAACATAATATTAATAATATAGTAAGAAAGAAAAAAGGTGACAAATGTGATTATGCAGCGCATAGGTCAACACACGGTCATAACAGAGTCGAAACAAACGTAATTAATATGAATAAACAAAAACGGAATGACGAAATGAAAACTGGCATGAACACAGGGCAAGGATTACCATAGCAACAAGCTACAATAAAATTTAAATAGCAATAACACACGCACCAACGAATAATACAAGGAAACACACCAAACGATCATAAATAATAATCAGAGAGGGAAAATAACATTTGGAAAAGCGCAAGCAAATTCAAAGTTATCGGTCAAATAATAGCATTTCATTTAAATGGAACCAACATGGCGCACAAACGGCGTACAGAAAGGGAAATACTGACCCAGAAATCTCACCGCAAGGAGCACACAAAATAAATAAAACGACAAATTAAAGTAATATTACATGACCAAAAGAAATATTCAAAATAAGTTACTTACATCAGAGCGAAATATCCAAGGTAACTTATCGGTATCAACCCATGCACTTGTAAACACCCGAAAGGAAACGTTTAACCAAATTTAAAAAATCTTACATACTAAGATTACATTTAAATTTTCAGAAATAAAATCATTTAATCCCTAAATGGGATGTCATACTACATTTCATCCGACGCCAGTCGGGTAATAATTCATTTTAGCAGTGTAAAGTGGAGACATGACTTCCAAAAGTCCACACACGAGCAGTTTCAACTGTAGACAGCCATTTTCAAATGTAGCCCGCCCGAGCGGTAGTGTCTGACGATAGTTGTGCGCTCTCTTGATAAGAGTCCGTACACAAGACTAGTAATACAGTTTCCGGATAGATTCCTCAGCCGTCACACACAGCACATGCAGCTACACTAACGACTCGATGACGATATGCCACAATAGTGTAATATGAAATGAGCAGAAGAAAACGTTGACAATGTTCCAAGCACATTAGCAATTAAGGTTAGCCGTGCCATACAGACACGTGATATCAAATGTAAGGCTTCTCGAATAGTTAGATCCCAAACAATATATTGTTACTGTAAGAGCGCCACATTAGCGAAACGGAAGCGAACTTGGTTCAGGAACCAAGTTCGTCCAGCCATGTTCGTATGTGTGTAGGGCGCTTACGAAACAGACACGCTACCCCTGCGCTACGGGGCCAGCACACAGATGACAAGCAAATCCATAAATCTAAGACATGAAAAAATGCTACTGTTTTGTCGGAAATCGCCTAGAACCAATCGAGCTGTTTTTCTTTGGATTTTTCCAGTTCTCGAATCAAGTACAGTACGCTAATCTTTTCTTGACACCAAGTGTTACGGGTGTGAGGAGTAAGGAGGGAGCTCTCCCTGTTCCGGTTATACTGCCAACTGAATGGAAATAAAACCTAAATTGAATCGATAATATGATCGATCGATATGAATTTCCTAAACCTTTATTATCGTAAGCCAACAACTGTGTCACACACACATTTTATAACTTTATATAACATTTCTCGATGCGAATCTTGTTCCTAGCACGAATTCTAGAGTTTGGCTTTGCTGTGTAAACAACTACAGTATTAGTACATAAAGTGTACTCCAGATGTCTCACGGCGATGCATAAGCGATTCATAGTTTGTGTGTCAAAGATTGCCAATGCGAATCTCGAAGATAACCGAGGTCTACCGATTCAGCACTACAAATCTCAGGTATCACGAAAAGGTTTGCGTACTGTAATCCTGGTTGAGTCCCATACACATACACACATAACTCACGCGGTAGACCAACAGAACTCCGTAGTCTCGGCAAACCGAACAGCAGGCCCATTCTTCTTCTCGGATACGAAGAACATAAACCAGTACAAGGACATGTTCTTGCAAATTGCCGAGCAACTAGACGATAAGGAGGAAGACGGTGCTAATTCCACACATCAACAGAGTCTCTGGCTTTGATCAGCAACTTCTTCGAGGGCAGAATGTCAGTCTCAGAATTTCAATTCTGTTGTCTTAAAACTGTGTTTCTATTATGTTCGATGGTCCCGAAAGCTTCTCCATATTCACACTCAGATCTATGTGTGGCCGCCAAGAGCACCGGACTAAACGACTAAACCCGTGGGGTTATCTCAAGGATAAAGTGTATCGAAATCGACCACGAACTATTGAAGATGTGAAGGCCAACATCATGGCTTAAGTCAATGGAAAAGACGAGAAAATATTGCAGTGAACTCACAAGCATGGAGCGACTGTTCTAAAGAAGTCATCATCCAATGGACAGAATATCAACTATGTGGAAGATTTATATTACAGCGCTGAAGTATCCGATCTGAAAATCTTTGTGACCTTAGTTGATTTTACCTGAACTCCTCCTTCTCCACGCAGCCCTAAGTATGGGCATGGTGCTAGTGAATGAGTAGGGAAGTCCACAAAATAGCGTATGGCTTTTATTGCCGGGAGTGTCCGAGGACATGTTCGGTTCGCCAGGTGCAGGTCTTTTGATTTGACTCCCGTAGGCGACCTGCGCTTCATGATGAGGATGAAATGATGATGAAGACGACACGTACACGCAGCCCCCGTGCCAGCGGAATTAACCAATGATGGTTAAAATTTCCGACCCTGCCGGGAATCAAACCCGGGACCCCTGTGACCAAAGGTAAGCACGCTAACCACTTCGCCACAGAGCCGGGATGTCCACAACTAGAATGCAACTATTGCTGTGTTGCCATGTTTTCTCCAAGACACGAGAAAGAATCGTGAACATACAAATGCTACAAAAAAGCAAGAAAGATAACGTCATGAATAAGCCTCCGTAGCATAGGAGGCAGCGCGTCGGCCTCTCACCGCTGGGTTCCGTGGTTCAAATCCCGGTTACTCCATGTGAGGTTTGTGCTGGACAAAGCGGAGGCGGGACAGGTTTTTCTCCGGGTACTCCGGTTCTCCCTGTCATCTTTCATTCCAGCAACACTCTCCACTATCATTTCATTTCATCTGTCAGTCATTAATCATTGCCCCAGAGGAGTGCGACAGGCTTCGGCAGCCAGCACAATTGCTATCCTCGCCGCAAGACGGGGTTTCATTAATTCCATCCCTGACCCCGTCACTGACTGGAAAACATATTGTAGATTTTCTTTTGAACGTCATGAATACGTGTTCACTTAAATGTTTCATTGATGGTAGGAAACGTGACCCTGTGGCCTAATGGTAGAACGACACCTGCGTATATGTATTTTAGTTATCATGTGAGGAGATCTGTACAGTTCATGCTGTGTTTGACGATATTTTTTGTTCAGTTCTATTGTCTTAAATTTATTTAAAAATGCAGACCATCAAGGCCCTTGGAGGGGTGGAAGGTAAAGGCTTCCACTATCCGTAACCTCAGCACTTGGTGGGGTAGAGCGGTTATGCCTTAGGAATTAACCTGCTACTCATATTTGGTGTATTACCATATGCATATACATGCAGCTCCTGAAGTGGAAATCTCGTTTCTTAAATGTTTCGACTCCCTGACGGGGAATCGAATCCGAATCATTCCGCTTTGAAACGAGCGCGCCTCTACCACCTCGGCCAGGCAGCCCCTCTTAAAATTATGTGTCGATTATGTTCGATGGTCTGGAAAGATTTTTCACATTCATAACCCACAGTAGTATAATTGGACAGTTCGGCCGCCTCCTCCTCCTCCCGCCGCCTCCTCCGCCGCCGCCTACGCCTCCGCCGCCCGCGGGAAATTTGAATTTTGGCGGGAAATTTGAATTTTGGCGCGAGATTTGAATTTGTAAACAAAGCCACGTGCTTTTTGACAGCTGTCATCGACAACAACGCATCGCTAACCTCACTGCTGCCATCTTGACGGGCCTAAACCTCACTAGTGCCAACTTAACCTAACTAGCATGAGGTAAACAAAGCCACGTGTTTTTTGACAGCCACGTGCTTTTTGACAGACAACAACGCATCGCTAACCTCAGTACTGCCATCTTGACGGGCCTAAACCTCAGTAGTGCCAACTTAACCTAACTAGTGCGAGATAAACAAATCCACGTGCTTTTTGACAGCCACGTGCTTTTTGACAGATTTGTAAACAAAGCCACGTGCTTTTTGACAGCTGTCATCGACAACAACGCATCGCTAACCTCAGTACTGCCATCTTGACGGGCCTAAACCTCAGTAGTACCAACTTAACCTAACTAGCGTGTGGTAAACAAAGCCACGTGCTTTTGACAGCCACGTGCTTTTTTGACAGCTGTCATCCGCCATCTTTAAACTACAGAGCACCGTGCTGCCCTCTTTCATCACCTATCATCGGCAGTGCTGCCATCTTGACAGACCTAAACCTTAGTGCTACCAACTTAACCTCACTAGCTCGAGATAAACAAATCCACGTGCTTTTTGACAGCCACGTGCTTTTTTGATAGCTGTCATCCGCCATCTTTGAGCACAGTGCTGCCCTCTTTAGCTACTTACCTTTGAAATGTGGTGGCGGATAATTTGAAAAATGCTTTTCGACAAGCAGCCATCTTTAATCCAGAGAGAACAGTGCTACCCTCTATGTGGTGGCGGCAAATTCCACGTGCTCTTGTTTGGAAACAAACTCACGTGCTTTTTCGACAGCTACCATCTGCCATCTTTAATCTATAGAGCACAGTGCTGCCCTCTTTAGCTACTTACCTTTGAAATGTGGTGGCGGCAATTTGAAAAAATTCTATGTGCTCTTGTTTAGTAAACAAAGCCACGTGCTTTTTATGACAGCTATCATCCACCATCTTTAATCAATAGAGCACGGTGCTGCTATCATACAGGCAATTTCATCACCTGTCATCCGCCATCTTTTAATGAACAGAGCACCGTGCTGCTCTCTGTAGTAGCGGGCAATTTGAAAAGTTCTGTTAGCTGTCATCCGCCATCTTTAATCAAGAGAGCACCGTGCTGCCATCTATGTGGTGGCGGCAAATTCTACGTGCTACGCGCAGCTGTCATCCACCATCTTACATCGCAAACCTCAGTGCTACACTCTATGTGGTGGCGGATAATTTAAAAAGAAAAATTCTACATCAGTCCTCTCTCGACGCTAATTGCACAAGATGGTGACTATACATGACTCCTTAAAGGTGCTTATGCAAGATGATCGCTATACATAGACGCCCTTGGGATGCTTGCGCAAGATGGCGGTTATACAAGGCTCCTTATGAGGGATGCTTGCGCGAGATGGTGGTTGCTCTTATGAGGCGGCTTAAGGATCCATGACTAGATACGCCCTAAGGATGCTTGCGCAAGATGGCGGATGCAAGATGGCGGCTATACATAGCTCCTTATGAGACAGCCAGTACTCGATACAACATGTGATCGGAACATTGATTGATGTGTTCAGAACACTGTACTCGATACAACATGTGATTAAAACATTGTGTGGTGTGTTCAGAACACTACATAAGTAGAATCGAACGCTGTATTAGGGGATACCTTTGTTTAGATTGAAACATAACAAGACTAGAATTGAACACTGCACATTGATTGATTGATGTGTTCAGAACACAAAATAAGTAGAATCGAACACTGTACTCGATGTCGTTAACTTCAACATGTGATTAAAACATTGTCTGGTGTGTTCAGAACACTACATAAGTAGAATCGAGCGCTGTACAACATGTTAGGGGATACCTTTGTTTAGATTGAAACATAACAAGACTAGAATTGAACACTGCACTCGATGTCGTTACATGCGATCAGAACAATGATTGGTGTGTTCAGATCACGAAACAAGTAGAACCGAACACTGTACAACATGTTAGGGGATACCTTTGTTCTAAGAAGATCAGCTTGAAACATAACAAGACTAGAATTGAACACTGCACTCGATACAACATGTAATCAGAACATTGATTGATGCGTTCAGATCACGAAACAAGTAGAATCGAACACTGTACAACATGTTAAGGGATACCTTTGTTTAGATTGAAACTAACAAGACTAACACTTCAAATGATTTGCTTAGTACGAAAATAAAAAATATATATACCGCGTAGCTAACTCGTTCATCACACTGCTAAGACGCTTAGTAATTGTGAATACACTCATACGAAAATCAAGAAAGCACACTGCGTAGCCAACTCGCTCGGCTCACTCGCTTAGTATTTGCAACACACACGGATAAGAATGTTCCGAGATACTTACATGTTTTTTAAGGGAGGGTGAAAGATCATAAATTATATGTACACATGTTGTCTCCTCCAAGTTGTAAGATGAAATAGACGCAGTACTGCGAGTTTCCGCTCTAGCTGGCGAACGGAAGTAGCATGATATCTCAGCAAAAAATAATACGCGTGAGCTTGCAAGTCAGACACAATGATGGATACCGCGATTCAAATCCTGGTAACTTATGCCGTCGGGAAGGGTATCCGGCGAGCATCTAGCTGTAAATCCTCGATTCTCGACAGATTCTTAATCCGAGTTCTTTGACGTCAGGAAGGGCAACTAGTTGAAAACAATTATCGAACACGCATCGCGAAGGCAAGAGTGTGCAGCGATATGCTTGTTTAGACTTGCAGATTACGAAAAGAAACATAACAAGACTTGAGTCTTAAAACAAATTCTTGCGATTTAAAATCTTAGTCAGGAAGGGCATCCAGCAGTAAAACAATAGTTCGTGATTTAAAATCTAGCAGTAAAACCCCCGATTCTCGACAGATTCTTAATCCGAGTTCTTTGACGTCAGGAAGGGCAACTAGTTGAAAACAATTATCGAACACGCATCGCGAAGGCAAGAGTGTGCAGCGATATGCTTGTTTAGACTTGCAGATTACGAAAAGAAACATAACAAGACTTGAGTCTTAAAACAAATTCTTGCGATTTAAAATCTTAGTCAGGAAGGGCATCCAGCAGTAAAACAATAGTTCGTGATTTAAAATCTAGCAGTGAAACCCCCGATTCTCGACAGATTCTTAATCCGAGTTCTTTGACGTCAGGAAGGGCAACCGGTTGAAAACAATTATCGAACACGCATCGCGAAGGCAAGAGTGTGCAGCGATATGCTTGTTTAGACTTGCAGATTACGAAAAGAAACATAACAAGACTTGAGTCTTAAAACAAATTCTTGCGATTTAAAATCTTAGTCAGGAAGGGCATCCAGCAGTAAAACAATAGTTCGTGATTTAAAATCTAGCAGTAAAACCCCCGATTCTCGACAGATTCTTAATCCGAGTTCTTTGACGTCAGGAAGGGCAACTAGTTGAAAACAATTATCGAACACGCATCGCGAAGGCAAGAGTGTGCAGCGATATGCTTGTTTAGACTTGCAGATTACGAAAAGAAACATAACAAGACTTGAGTCTTAAAACAAATTCTTGCGATTTAAAATCTTAGTCAGGAAGGGCATCCAGCAGTAAAACAATAGTTCGTGATTTAAAATCTAGCAGTAAAACCCCCGATTCTCGACAGATTCTTAATCCGAGTTCTTTGACGTCAGGAAGGGCAACCGGTTGAAAACAATTATCGAACACGCATCGCGAAGGCAAGAGTGTGCAGCGATATGCTTGTTTAGACTTGCAGATTACGAAAAGAAACATAACAAGACTTGAGTCTTAAAACAAATTCTTGCGATTTAAAATCTTAGTCAGGAAGGGCATCCAGCAGTAAAACAATAGTTCGTGATTTAAAATCTAGCAGTAAAACCCCCGATTCTCGACAGATTCTTAATCCGAGTTCTTTGACGTCAGGAAGGGCAACCGGTTGAAAACAATTATCGAACACGCATCGCGAAGGCAAGAGTGTGCAGCGATATGCTTGTTTAGACTTGCAGATTACGAAAAGAATCATAACAAGACTTGAGTCTTAAAACAAATTCTTGCGATTTAAAATCTTAGTCAGGAAGGGCATCCAGCAGTAAAACAATAGTTCGTGATTTAAAATCTAGCAGTAAAACCCCCGATTCTCGACAGATTCTTAATCCGAGTTCTTTGACGTCAGGAAGGGCAACCGGTTGAAAACAATTATCGAACACGCATCACGAAGGCAAGAGTGTGCAGCGATATGCTTGTTTAGACTTGCAGATTACGAAAAGAAACATAACAAGACTTGAGTCTTAAAACAAATTCTTGCGATTTAAAATCTTAGTCAGGAAGGGCATCCGGTACAGGACTTGAGTCTTAAAACAAATTCTTGCGATTTAAAATCTTAGTCAGGAAGGGCATCCAGCAGTAAAACAATAGTTCGTGATACTGCGATTTAAAATCTAGCTGTATATCCCCCGATTCTCGACAGATTCTTAATCCGAGTTCTTTGACGTCAGGAAGGGCAACTAGTTGAAAACAATTATCGAACACGCATCGCGAAGGCAAGAGTGTGCAGCGATATGCTTGTTTAGACTTGCAGATTACGAAAAGAAACATAACAAGACTTGAGTCTTAAAACAAATTCTTGCGATTTAAAATCTTAGTCTGGAAGGGCATCCAGCAGTAAAACAATAGTTCGTGATTTAAAATCTAAGAAGTGCATCTAGCTGTAAAACCCCCGATTCTCGACAGATACTTAATCCGAGTTCTTTGACGTCAGGAAGGGCAACTAGCTGAAAACAATTATCGAACACGCATCGCGAAGGCAAGAGTGTGCAAAGGACAACTCAACAAATTCTTGCAATTTAAACACATTTTTATTCCCAAGTGAATCGAACCCGAGACTACCGGGTGAGAGGCATGCATACTGTAGGCTATGGGTTTGTTCTACTGTCCATGAAGTTCTATCAGAGCGAGCAGCGGAATGCGTGTGTTAGCTGAAATTGTACACGTATCTTCCGGCTCGGCCTTGAACGAGGACACTGATAAGCGGCTTGTAACTCGCGAACGTCTTCTTAGCTGAGTACCATTCAAGCTCTTAAAACACAGTACTAATTAAGGTTGTAAAATATTCTGAAATAGTCCTCCTCTGTAGTGTAGTAGTTAGCTGCTACCCTCGGAGGTCCGAGTTCGATTCCCGGCTCTGCCACGGAATGTGTAGCATTTAGCCTATGTAATTTCCTAACGTAAAATATCATGATTGTACGGAGAGGTTAAAACACACACAGTGCCTACTCCTATCGAAAGATCCTGCACGGTACCGGCATGTATGCTTCTCCTGGTGAAGGAGCATGCACATGGTTTAACGCCTCCTATCAACAGCCCTTACTTAATGCTGGCTTTTTTGCCCACCCCGCCTCACACCATAGTTTTACGACCGGCTGCCCTTCCTGACTAGGATTTTAAATCGCAAGAATTTGTTGAGTTGCCCTTCCTGACGCAAAACTGGCAGTATCTAACCTCTTACACGGAATGTGTAGCATTTAGCCTATGTAAGTTCCTAACGTAAAATATCATGATTGTACGGAGAGGTTAAAACACACACAGTGCCTACTCCTATCGAAAGAACCTGCACGGTACCGGCATGTAGGCTTCTCCTGGTGAAGGAGCATGCACATGGTTTAACGCCTCCTATCAACAGCCCTTACTTAATGCTGGCTTTTTTGCACACCCCGCCTCACACCATAGTTTTACGACCGGCTGCCCTTCCTGACTAGGATTTTAAATCGCAAGAATTTGTTGAGTTGCCCTTCCTGACGCAAAACTGGCAGTATCTAACCTCTTACACGGAATGTGTAGCATTTAGCCTATGTAAGTTCCTAACGTAAAATATCATGATTGTACGGAGAGGTTAAAACACACACAGTGCCTACTCCTATCGAAAGAACCTGCACGGTACCGGCATGTAGGCTTCTCCTGGTGAAGGAGCATGCACATGGTTTAACGCCTCCTATCAACAGCCCTTACTTAATGCTGGCTTTTTTGCACACCCCGCCTCACACCATAGTTTTACGACCGGCTGCCCTTCCTGACTAGGATTTTAAATCGCAAGAATTTGTTGAGTTGCCCTTCCTGACGCAAAACTGGCAGTATCTAACCTCTTACATCATACACTATAGTTTTCGACCGGTTGCCCTTCCTGACGTCAAAGAACTCGGATTAAGAATCTGTTTTGTTTTAAGACTAGTTGCCCTTCCTGACGCAAAACTGGTAGTATCTAACCTCTTACATCATACCCTATTGTTTTCGACCGGTTGCCCTTCCTGACGTCAAAGAACTCGGATTAAGAATCTGTCGAGAATCGGGGGTTTTACTGCTAGATTTTAAATCACGAACTATTGTTTTACTGCTGGATGCCCTTCCTGACTAAGATTTTAAATCGCAAGAATTTGTTTTAAGACTCAAGTCTTGTTATGTTTCTTTTCGTAATCTGCAAGTCTAAACAAGCATATCGCTGCACACTCTTGCCTTCGCGATGCGTGTTCGATAATTGTTTTCAACCGGTTGCCCTTCCTGACGTCAAAGAACTCGGATTAAGAATCTGTCGAGAATCGGGGGTTTTACTGCTAGATTTTAAATCACGAACTATTGTTTTACTGCTGGATGCCCTTCCTGACTAAGATTTTAAATCGCAAGAATTTGTTTTAAGACTCAAGTCTTGTTATGTTTCTTTTCGTAATCTGCAAGTCTAAACAAGCATATCGCTGCACACTCTTGCCTTCGCGATGCGTGTTCGATAATTGTTTTCAACCGGTTGCCCTTCCTGACGTCAAAGAACTCGGATTAAGAATCTGTCGAGAATCGGGGATTTTACTGCTAGATTTTAAATCACGAACTATTGTTTTACTGTTGGATGCCCTTCCTGACTAAGATTTTAAATCGCAAGAATTTGTTTTAAGACTCAAGTCTTGTTATGTTTCTTTTCGTAATCTGCAAGTCTAAACAAGCATATCGCTGCACACTCTTGCCTTCGCGATGCGTGTTCGATAATTGATTTCAACTAGTTGCCCTTCCTGACGTCAAAGAACTCGGATTAAGAATCTGTCGAGAATCGGGGGTTTTACAGCTAGATTTTAAATCACGAACTATTGTTTTACTGCTGGATGCCCTTCCTGACTAAGATTTTAAATCGCAAGAATTTGTTTTAAGACTCAAGTCTTGTTATGTTTCTTTTCGTAACCTGCAAGTCTAAACAAGCATATCGCTGCACACTCTTGCCTTCGCGATGCGTGTTCGATAATTGTTTTCAACTAGTTGCCCTTCCTGACGTCAAAGAACTCGGATTAAGAATCTGTCGAGAATCGGGGGTTTTACTGCTAGATTTTAAATCACGAACTATTGTTTTACTGCTGGATGCCCTTCCTGACTAAGATTTTAAATCGCAAGAATTTGTTTTAAGACTCAAGTCTTGTTATGTTTCTTTTCGTAATCTGCAAGTCTAAACAAGCATATCGCTGCACACTCTTGCCTTCGCGATGAGTGTTCGATAATTGTTTTCAACTAGTTGCCCTTCCTGACGTCAAAGAACTCGGATTAAGAATCTGTCGAGAATCGGGGGTTTTACTGCTAGATTTTAAATCACGAACTATTGTTTTACTGCTGGATGCCCTTCCTGACTAAGATTTTAAATCGCAAGAATTTGTTTTAAGACTCAAGTCTTGTTATGTTTCTTTTCGTAATCTGCAAGTCTAAACAAGCATATCGCTGCACACTCTTGCCTTCGCGATGCGTGTTCGATAATTGTTTTCAACTAGTTGCCCTTCCTGACGTCAAAGAACTCGGATTAAGAATCTGTCGAGAATCGGGGGATATACAGCTAGATTTTAAATCGCAGTATCACGAACTATTGTTTTACTGCTGGATGCCCTTCCTGACTAAGATTTTAAATCGCAAGAATTTGTTTTAAGACTCAAGTCTTGTTATGTTTCTTTTCGTAATCTGCAAGTCTAAACAAGCATATCGCTGCACACTCTTGCCTTCGCGATGCGTGTTCGATAATTGTTTTCAACTAGTTGCCCTTCCTGACGTCAAAGAACGCGGATTAAGAATCTGTCGAGAATCGGGGGATATACAGCTAGATTTTAAATCGCAGTATCACGAACTATTGTTTTACTGCTGGATGCCCTTCCTGACTAAGATTTTAAATCGCAAGAATTTGTTTTAAGACTCAAGTCTTGTTATGTTTCTTTTCGTAATCTGCAAGTCTAAACAAGCATATCGCTGCACACTCTTGCCTTCGCGATGCGTGTTCGATAATTGTTTTCAACTAGTTGCCCTTCCTGACGTCAAAGAACTCGGATTAAGAATCTGTCGAGAATCGAGGATTTACAGCTAGATGCTCGCCGGATACCCTTCCCGACGGCATAAGTTACCAGGATTTGAATCGCGGTATCCATCATTGTGTCTGACTTGCAAGCTCACGCGTATTATTTTTTGCTGAGATATCATGCTACTTCCGTTCGCCAGCTAGAGCGGAAACTCGCAGTACTGCGTCTATTTCATCTTACAACTTGGAGGAGACAACATGTGTACATATAATTTATGATCTTTCACCCTCCCTTAAAAAACATGTAAGTATCTCGGAACATTCTTATCCGTGTGTGTTGCAAATACTAAGCGAGTGAGCCGAGCGAGTTGGCTACGCAGTGTGCTTTCTTGATTTTCGTATGAGTGTATTCACAATTACTAAGCGTCTTAGCAGTGTGATGAACGAGTTAGCTACGCGGTATATATTTTTTTTATTTTCGTACTAAGCAAATCATTTGAAGTGTTAGTCTTGTTAGTTTCAATCTAAACAAAGGTATCCCTTAACATGTTGTACAGTGTTCGATTCTACTTGTTTCGTGATCTGAACGCATCAATCAATGTTCTGATTACATGTTGTATCGAGTGCAGTGTTCAATTCTAGTCTTGTTATGTTTCAAGCTGATCTTCTTAGAACAAAGGTATCCCCTAACATGTTGTACAGTGTTCGGTTCTACTTGTTTCGTGATCTGAACACATCAATCATTGTTCTGATCGCATGTAACGACATCGAGTGCAGTGTTCAATTCTAGTCTTGTTATGTTTCAATCTAAACAAAGGTATCCCCTAACATGTTGTACAGCGTTCGATTCTACTTATGTAGTGTTCTGAACACACCAGACAATGTTTTAATCACATGTTGAAGTTAACGACATCGAGTACAGTGTTCGATTCTACTTATTTTGTGTTCTGAACACATCAATCAATCAATGTGCAGTGTTCAATTCTAGTCTTGTTATGTTTCAATCTAAACAAAGGTATCCCCTAATACAGCGTTCGATTCTACTTATGTAGTGTTCTGAACACACCACACAATGTTTTAATCACATGTTGTATCGAGTACAGTGTTCTGAACACATCAATCAATGTTCTGATCACATGTTGTATCGAGTACTGGCTGTCTCATAAGGAGCTATGTATAGCCGCCATCTTGCATCCGCCATCTTGCGCAAGCATCCTTAGGGCGTCTCTAGTCATGGATCCTTAAGCCGCCTCATAAGAGCAACCACCATCTCGCGCAAGCATCCCTCATAAGGAGCCTTGTATAACCGCCATCTTGCGCAAGCATCCCAAGGGCGTCTATGTATAGCGATCATCTTGCATAAGCACCTTTAAGGAGTCATGTATAGTCACCATCTTGTGCAATTAGCGTCGAGAGAGGACTGATGTAGAATTTTTCTTTTTAAATTATCCGCCACCACATAGAGTGTAGCACTGAGGTTTGCGATGTAAGATGGTGGATGACAGCTGCGCGTAGCACGTAGAATTTGCCGCCACCACATAGATGGCAGCACGGTGCTCTCTTGATTAAAGATGGCGGATGACAGCTAACAGAACTTTTCAAATTGCCCGCTACTACAGAGAGCAGCACGGTGCTCTGTTCATTAAAAGATGGCGGATGACAGGTGATGAAATTGCCTGCATGATAGCAGCACCGTGCTCTATTGATTAAAGATGGTGGATGATAGCTGTCATAAAAAGCACGTGGCTTTGTTTACTAAACAAGATCACATAGATTTTTTTCAAATTGCCGCCACCACATTTCAAAGGTATCTAGCTAAAGAGCGCACCACTGAGGTTTGTGATGCAAGATGGTGGATGACAGCTGTCAGAAAAAAGCACGTGAGTTTGTTTCCAAACAAGAGCATGTAGAATTTGCCGCCACCACATAGAGGGCAGCACGGTGCTCTCATGATTAAAGATGGCTGCTGTCACGTGGAATTGCCTGCCACCACAAAAGAGGGTAGCACGTTGCTCAAAGATGGCTGCTATCAAAAAGCATTTTTCAAATTATCCGCCACCACATTTCAAAGGTAAGTAGCTAAAGAGGGCACCACTGTGCTCTATAGATTAAAGATGGTGGATGACAGCTGTCAAAAAGCACGTGGATTTGTTTATCTCGCGCTAGTAAGGTTAAGTTGGTAGCACTAAGGTTTAAGCCCGTTAAGATGGCAGCACTGCGGATGACAGCTGTGACGAATTTACATCTACTACGATAAAGAGGGCAGCACTGTGCTCTATAGATTAAAGATGGCGGATGACAGCTGACAAAAAAGCACGTGAGTTTGTTTACTAAAAAAGAGCACGTAGAATTTGTCGCCACCACATTTCAAAGGTAAGTAGCTAAAGAGGGCAGCACTGTGCTCTATAGATTAAAGATGGCAGATGGTAGCTGTCGAAAAAGCACGTGAGTTTGTTTCCAAACAAGAGCACGTGGAATTTGCCGCCACCACATAGAGGGTAGCACTGTTCTCTCTGGATTAAAGATGGCTGCTTGTCGAAAAGCATTTTTCAAATTATCCGCCACCACATTTCAAAGGTAAGTAGCTAAAGAGGGCAGCACTGTGCTCAAAGATGGCGGATGACAGCTATCAAAAAAGCACGTGGCTGTCAAAAAGCACGTGGATTTGTTTATCTCGAGCTAGTGAGGTTAAGTTGGTAGCACTAAGGTTTAGGTCTGTCAAGATGGCAGCACTGCCGATGATAGGTGATGAAAGAGGGCAGCACGGTGCTCTGTAGTTTAAAGATGGCGGATGACAGCTGTCAAAAAAGCACGTGGCTGTCAAAAGCACGTGGCTTTGTTTACCACACGCTAGTTAGGTTAAGTTGGTACTACTGAGGTTTAGGCCCGTCAAGATGGCAGTACTGAGGTTAGCGATGCGTTGTTGTCGATGACAGCTGTCAAAAAGCACGTGGCTTTGTTTACAAATCTGTCAAAAAGCACGTGGCTGTCAAAAAGCACGTGGATTTGTTTATCTCGCACTAGTTAGGTTAAGTTGGCACTACTGAGGTTTAGGCCCGTCAAGATGGCAGTACTGAGGTTAGCGATGCGTTGTTGTCTGTCAAAAAGCACGTGGCTGTCAAAAAACACGTGGCTTTGTTTACCTCATGCTAGTTAGGTTAAGTTGGCACTAGTGAGGTTTAGGCCCGTCAAGATGGCAGCAGTGAGGTTAGCGATGCGTTGTTGTCGATGACAGCTGTCAAAAAGCACGTGGCTTTGTTTACAAATTCAAATCTCGCGCCAAAATTCAAATTTCCCGCCAAAATTCAAATTTCCCGCGGGCGGCGGAGGCGTAGGCGGCGGCGGAGGAGGCGGCGGGAGGAGGAGGAGGCGGCCGAACTGTCCAATTATACTACTACCCACATCTCTATGTGAGTTAGAAGCGAAGTCCAGGGACGCAATACATTTGAAGAGAAAATGAAGTGCTTAAGAACATTGTACCATTTCAGCATTTAAGTGAACATGAAAGTGGTATACGAGAAATTATTATTACTTATGTGTTTCTAAACGCACTGAAGGTGGAATTTAGGCCCAAGATTCTCCTTTCTAGCAATCCAAGGAACCTAACCACCGAGGTCTAGCTTGTTATTCAATACTTGTCTGCAAGAACCTCGTAATTCACAGAGAATTTCTTGAATGAGTGCGAGAGATCTCCCTACTGTAGACGAGACGTATCTGGGAGTTAGCTGGACTTCCCTCACTTCTCAAAGCACTTGGCTGGATTCATGCAAATTAAATCTTGCAACGAGAAAATGAACGCTACAAGTGTCTTTCTTACAATGACGGCTTAGAAAACCAGAATTGTGCAGAGAAAGAGACTTGTAAGATGTAACGTAATCTAATAGCTCGAAAGCAGATAATTCAAGATCTAATGCAAAGAAGAGAATGGAGTAGAAGGCGATCTAAAATGAAAGAACTCAGCTAGCTAGAGAGATTAAAATCCGTGACGGGGGCAAAGTCCGTGTCAAAGGGGAAGCGTTTTGGCCTCGAGATTCAACTCAGAATAACCCAACGAAAATGCTTCTCTGTTGTCGCATAATCTCGCCGCTCAATGCGCTGCACTCCGTGGCAAATTTCACAGCGTTACACACCATTTGTGCCACGCCAAAATAGTTTTAACTTCATACAAACGACCGGAACTGACTTGCACTACGGCTACGGAGCCAAACTCCGCGGGTACGTGAAAGAATCGTATCCATGACATTTATTTATACTTTTCGTCGTCGTCGTCAATGGAAGATAATAATTGCTTTTTAAGCAAATTAATATTAAAAATAGGCAGTAAATTAATAAATGCCATTATTACCAGAGAAATTATATACATACATACATTACGACTATGAATTCTACTACATCACTACGCTTCAGTATGTCTTTGTCCATGTGTGTGTTCAGTCCTTGCTCACTGAACTTCTTTGAACTCCTTTGTTTTGCTTAATGTTACTTGGTGGGGCGAGTAATGACTTGTGCCCCTAACTGATTAATTAATATAATTAATGGTCCAGGGATCATGCTGTTTTTCTTTCAATAATAATATCTTTGTGTTATTCACGATAAATGTTTCACCTGTATTTCCCCGTTTGAACTGCCTGCGCTAGTCATGATTGGTCGGTGCTAGCTCTCGAGTTCGAGAAGGAAACTGTACCGGGCGGTACACCTCCACGCCGCTGGTTCAAATATTGCGCCAATTCAAACTCCTCTATAGGAGAAGTTTGGAACCTTGAAAACTGAACTAATTCTACTATTTCTTAAAAGATGTCACTACGGTAAATGGTGTAATTTTGAAATTGTCTGAACTATGTCTATTCCGACGTGTTTTGGTTTGCTCTGTAGCAAGAAGTGTGGACATTCTCTTATAGATGGCACTACTTAAGAACTACTTAAGAACTAAGAACTTAAGAACTATAATTGTGCACCCTAGTGCGAAGTGAAGGAACTGTTTTCTTTGGAAGAAATTTTGTATTCATAAGTTTTGTCTTTACTAAATTTTGTTCTGTGGTTTGTGGGTTGGCAACATTCATTTCTACCCGCTTGTTTTGAATTTAGCCAATCCCGAATTTCTCTAATTAATTTTTGACCAATAACGTATGTCTTCTCCGATATGGATATGTTGCTTTAAGCTATCCAATAAATTTGAGGGGGGTGTGGGTACTCATTCTTGAAAGGTCTCGAATGTCCCACGAGGGCATTTAAACTGCTGATTTTCTTGTCTCGGTGCCACTTCATCGACATCTTGCTTAGTGTGTGATTATGTAGCAGGGGGCGGGAAGCGCCTCTTTCTTCGGGCAGCAGTTCATCCACAAGGTGATGGCCGTTTTATAACTTTATTTCTTGCTAGCTCAGCAGTTTAACCCTCGGGACAGGTTCGAAACTTTTCTCATGTAACCTATCTTTAAAATGTAATAGACACTTGGTAAAATTTCGTCTCTTTAACTATAAATTGGGATAGAGAGTGCCTAACCCTCTCGAGCTCCCACTCATATTGTTTTGAGGTGACTACGTTTTCATAACCGTTTTTCTTCTCTTCGTAATGTAATAAAGTTTTCTTATCGTGTCACCTTCTTAGTATGGGATTAGCCCTTGCGTAAGCGGCCTAGTGCCAAGTAGGTTTCAAAAGTGTATTAGGTGTGCAAGCTTCGCCTCCATTCTATTTTGTATTATGGGCCAGTAACTTAACCTGATGTTTTATTTTCCTCATGTAAAGGCCCTGTAAGTTGGGTATCAAATACCCCTGTTTCTTGGTGTGCCTTAAGGGCAGATAGAAATGAAGTTCGTTGTAGCCTTTTGAGAGGCTTGTCAAATTGAGAGAGCGGCTCTGCTCTTTTTTTCTTAACGTTGTAATTAGGAGCAAGTGCTCCTTGTACTTAGGGGTTTTCTGCCCTTTAGCTATTGTGGTGGTGAGCTGAGAGCTCAGAAATTAATCTTGGGGCTCGAAGCCCAAATCTTGTGACTATTGTAATTTCTTAAATTGTTTTCATGCTACTTGGTACCTGTTACTCTATTGTTGTTATCTGTTGATTTTGAAAAGAAAATATAACCTTGGTTAAAGTTTTAAATTAACTTTAATTTCGTAAGTTGAGACCTATTCCACCCAGCACCTTCTTTCACCTCTGCAAATCCACAAAACATCGTAACAGAAACAAAGACGGCACGATGAAGCGGAATACCACAGAAGAATCTCGTGTCTGCAGCGAAATACTCGCCATAGTTACGTATCAATGTTTCTAGTAATAATGGTATTAATTAATTTACCAAAAATTTTCCGGTTGACTTGTGTGAAAGCAAGTATTATCCTCCATTTAGGACAAAAATTCCGCCTCTGTGGTGTATTGGTTAGTGTGATTAGCTGCCACCCCCGGAGGCCCGGGTTCGATTCCCTGTTCTGCCACGAAATTTGAAAAGTGGTACGAGGGCTGGAACAGGGTCCACTCAGCATCGGAAGGTCAACTGAGTAGAGGTGGGTTCGATTCCCACCTCAACCATCCTGGAAGTGGTTTTCCGTGGTTTCCCACTTCTCCTCCAGGCAAATGCCTTAAGGCCACGGCCGCTTCCTTACCATTTCCTTGTCTATCCCTTCCAATCTTCCCATCCAACACAAGACCCCTGTTCAGCATAGCAGGTGAGGCCGCCTGGGCGAGGTACTGGTCATCCTCCCCAGTTGTATCCCTCGATCCAGAGTCTGCAACTCCAGGACACTGCCCTTGAGGCGGTAGAGGTGGGATCCCTCGCTGAGTCCGAGGGAAAAGCCGACCCTGGAGGGTAAACAGATTACGATACGGTTAGGACAAAAATTGCAAAGAAATTTCGTGGATACGCTTCGTTCACATAACCAAACTCCGTATTCGGGAGTCTAGTGGATTCGAAACTCGCCGTTGGCTGTCCTGAGAATGGTTTCCTGTGGTTCCCCATTTTCACTTCCAGACAAATGCCGGGTCAGTTCCTATTCATAGGCCACAGCTGATTCCGTCCACCTCCTTACCCAATATTTCATTCAGGTCAGAAAAAGCATCAATCCTCTCCAAGACAATGGTGGCTAGAACACTTGTGCGACACTACTGCAAGCTTAAAGATCTGGAATCACATATAAAGATATCTGCGGACGATGTTATAGAGCAGTAAATGAGTTGCAGGATTGTGAGAGGCTGCAAGGGGCACTTAAACAATGCAGAGAGATGGACAACAGACAATGGGATGAAAAGTCAAGTTGTAATTTTTACCAAGAGGAAAAGTCGTCTTAGTTTTAATTATTGTGTTGACGGTGTGATATTACCTCATGGAGAACAATGTAAGTATCTGGGTTTTAATATAAGGTATGATCTTGATCGGGGTAGTTAAGGAAGGTTACAGATCTCTTCGCATGGTTATGGGAGTATTTAGGGATTGCAGTAAAGGAGAGGGCATATAAATCTCTGGTACGACCGCAGTTAGAGTATGGCTCCAGTGTATGGGACCCTCACTAGGAATACTTTATTCGAGAACAGGAAAAAATTCAAAGGAAAGCAGCACGATTTGTTCTGGGTGATTTCTGACAAAGTAGTAGTTTTACTAAAATGTTGCAAAATTTAGGCTGGGAAGACTTGAGATTAAGGAGACGAGATGCTCGATTATGTGGCATGTTTCGAGCTGTCAGTGGTGAGTTGGCGTGGAATGTTAAGTAGAAGAATAAGCTCGAGTGGAGCTTTTAAATGTAGGAGAGATCATAATATAAAAATAAAGTTGGAATTCAAGAGGACAGATTGGGAAAAATATTCATTTATAGGACGAGGAATAAGGAATTGGAATAAATTATAAAGGGAAATATACCGGGCGAGTTGGCCGTGCGGTTAGAAGCGCGCTGCTATGAGCTTGCATCGGGGAGATAGTGGGTTCGAACCCCACTGCCGGCAGCCCTGAAGATGGATTTCCTTGGTTTCCCCCACTTTCACACCAAGCAAATGCTGGGACTGTACCTTAATTAAGGCCACGGCCGCTTCCTTCCACTTCCTACGCCTTTCCTATCCCATCGTCGCCATAAGACCTATCTGTGTCGGTGCGACGGAAAGCAAATAGCAGAAAAAAAAGGAATGTTCTATAAATTTCCAAGTTCGTTGAAAATATTTAACAAAAGCTAGGTAGACAATTATTTAAAGAATGTAAAAATGAGGTAAACAACTGATTGGGAATCTGCCACCTGGGTGATCGCCTTAAATGCAGATCATTGGCGATTGATTGATTGATTGATTGATTGATTGATTGATTGATTGATTGATTGATTGATTGATTGATTGATTGATTGATTGATTGATTGATTGATTGATTGATTGATTGATTGATTGATTGATTGATTGATTGATTGATTGATTGATTGATTGATTGATTGATTGATTGATTGATTGATTGATTGATTGATTGATTGATTGATTGATTGATTGATTGATTGATGTTGTCTGCTTATTACGACACCACAATGAAGTGAACCCCAGAAGGAAGCAGCAGAATGATTTTGTTGAAGGCAATTGGAACATTCTGATAACCCGGAAGAAGGGTCTAAGCCACATTTTTCAGCAAGTTGAGTTTTTTTTGCGGAATAAGGGTCTATATCATCTCAGGTTATTGCATGCGAACTATGATAGTCATACCTTTAACAGAAATAGGTCATTTTTCTGTTAAAAAACTTCTTTGCCTAGAAGAACGGTCTATGCCACTCATTCAAGATGGCTGCCAGTGTGTTGAATCTTTCGTCCAACGAGTTAAGAAACTTGAATAAAACCAGAAAAACTAAGATAAATATGGATAACTGGAAGGATAATGAACGTAAAAGGAAACGAAACACGGGTGAGGATCATACAGCAACGAAAGGCGTTATAAAAGAAGCAAAAACGAGGCCACAACAGGTGAGTGGAATAAATGGGTTATGTTGTGCTAAGGAAGGTCATTAGAATAAATTTGGATATTGAATACATAATGCATTATACAAACCATTCATTGAATTATCATTACGGTAAAATGATATAGACCGAGCTCGATAGCTGCAGTCGCTTAAGTGCGGCCATTATCCAGTAATCGGGAGATACGTGGGTTAGAACCCCACTGTCGGCACCCCTGAGGATGGTTTTCCGTGGTTTTACATTATCACACCAGGCAAATGCTGGGGATGTACCTCTATTAAGGCCACAGCCGCTTCCCTCCCATTCCTAGGCCTTTCCTCTCCCATCGTCGCCACAAGACCTACCTGTGTCGGTACGACGTAAAGCAAATAACGAAAAACAATGGTATAGGGTATATAATTATAATAATTTTCTGCTTCGTTGTTTCGGGGCCGTGTTCTGTAACGAGAATGGGTGTATTCAGCTCACTGACTGTGAAAAGGTGGAGTAGTGTACAGAATACTATACCATGGACCTTAATGAGCAGCCTTTGTTTCTTGTCAATAAGTGCCTCAAAATTTCTGAACCGAAAAGGAGGTGTAATCAGAGAACAGATGCCACATCACGTCGAAATCATTCTTTTGAATACCATGTTCCAGCAAAAGGTAGTGACAGTAGTTCACTGCAGGTTTGTAAAATAAGTTTTTCAGACATGTTTAGTCTGTCTGTCCAGAGTTCTGACTTCAAAGACGCGAAATGTTGGTCAAATACCCTAAATTCAAGGTTACTGAAGCAATGTGACTGAAGTTTTCTGAAGATGACCCCACATCTGTGTTTATGGGAAGATGCCACAATTTGATTCCTCCTCGGGAAAGATATGCCTTAGTTAAAGGTGTCAAGAACAGACGTAATCAGCCACTATTCCTGCCGCAATAATTGCCACAACTCTACAGTTCAACGCTGCCAATTAAGAAAGAAAAAAGAATGACCTACTGAAGATGTGTGACTATATGTCTCAAGAATTCAGAGGATTCTATTTTGATTTGAAGTGATTCATCTCCAAATATGTAACACTGTATTAAACTGTGAAAATGTGGTTTAGACCCTTATTCCATGATTTCAAAATAAGAACTGGCTTTTTTACTACATTAATAAGGTTAATTTTTGATCATTCGGTTTTCAAGTGGTCTTTAAGCATTCTGATTTATTTCAAAATATATATTTTTCACTTTCTCACTATTCAGACGTTTTTTTTTTTGTTTCCTGAACATTTTACGTTTGTGGTATAGACCCTTATTCCGGGGGGGACCTTCGATTGTTTGAAATTAAAGAGGGCGAGATTTGTGTTTGTGCACTTGGTTTGGTTGAAGAATCTTATGTTTCATAGAATCTTCTCTGGCATATAAGGTTCCTTAGTTCGTTTAGTGTGAGGTTTATTTTGTCTTTTCAAGTAGTGTCCCTATTTTATTTGGTTCCTGTGTTTGAGTCAGTTGTTGAATATTAGCCTGGTTGAGGGTGGCTGCCTGGTTGAATATTTACATTATTTTCCCTTCTTTCGGCCAGAAGTTGGTACTTAATAAATATGCTGGTTTGGATGTGGATTGTAGCGGTTTCTGGGATGGGCGTATTAGTTCATTTTTTCTATACAATTAATATTAACGGAGAAGTAGGCCAGTTTCTGTTTTAGCTTCTTCAATAATGCTACGTCCCCGTAGATTAACCAAATGATACACTGTCTGATCTATAACCCGGTTGTCCCTGAACAATACCGATTTTCGAGAAATTGCGTTAAGTCATTTTTCTTAATATTGTGACAAGCAACAAACACATAAGCAAATAAACAAACAGACATACAGAGAGCCGGGATGAGTGGTTCAGACGGTTGAAACGCCGGCCTTCTGACCCCAATTTCGCAGGTAGGATCCCGGCTCAGTCCGGTGGTAATTGAAGGTATTCAAATATATCAGCCTCGTGTCTGCATATTTACTGGCACGTAAAAGAGCTTCTGAGGGACTAAATTTCGGCAATTCGGCGTCTGCGGAAAGTATAAAAGTAGTTAGTGGGAGGTAAAAACAAATAAGATTATTTTATTATTAGACATACGAAGAGTGAAAAATTGAACCCAACTTACTTTCAAATTTTGTATCCCTGAACCATGATGTTGTTTGGATCGTCAGTTCACATTCTGGTTTTATGCAGCTTTCCATGCCACCCTATCCTGTGTTAACTTTCCATTTCTTCGTTCACTGTAATATGAACGTTTTATATACCTTGGTCTGCCCCTACCGTCCTCACCGCCTACACTTTGCTAAAAAGAAACTGAACAAGTGCTGGGTGCCCTATTTTTATATCTCTTGTCCTGGTTGAATTTCACCAAATCGTTCTCCTCTCCCCAATTGATTCGTGCTCCGATTTAGCCATCTCATCTTCAACGCTATTCTGTAACACCACATTTCAAAACATTCTATTCTCTTTCTTTCTGAGGTAGTGATTGTCCATGTTTCACTTTCATACAATGCCACATTCCAGGCGAAAGTCTTCAAAAAATTGTATTCTTATATCAATATTGCCAACGGCCGTAGCCGTGTTGAAACACCTGATCCCGTGAGATCTCCGAAGTTAAGCAACATTGGGCGTGGTCAGGAGTTGGATGTGTTGCCACGCGCTGTTGATGGGGGTGTAAGGGAATGGAGGAGCGGAAAGGAACTGGCCACCCTACCGCACGTAAACTCCGGCTCAGGAACACCTCTGCGGAGGTTCGGACCTGCCTTCGGGCAAAATAACCCTTACCTTACCCCGTATCAATATTCGAAGTGAGCAAATTTATTTTCTTAAGAAATGACTTCCCTACACGTATGTTAGTCTGTATTGTATTTCCTTCTTACTTCTTCCTTTGTTAGTTATCCTACTAACGAAGTAATAATTTCATCTACTTAATTTAAGACTGAATTTCTTAATCTAACATTTCCTGCATCACCTAATTTTATTCGACTGAACTCCATTACTTTTGTATGTGTTTTTATTTATTTTCACCTTGTACTCCTTCCCTATGACAGTGTCCATGCCATTCAGCAATTTCTCTCCATCCTCTGCAGACTCAGATAAAATAATAGTATTTTTGAAAATATCGGAGTTTTGATTTCCTACCCTTGGATAGTTATTCTCTTTCAAAATTCTTCTTGTTCTTTGTCAACTGGTCTGTATAAACACTGAAAAGGAAAGTGGAAAAATTTCAGCTTTGCCTCACTTCCTTCTGGATTGCTACCTCTTTTTCATAGCCCTTGATTCTTATCACTGCGGACTGATTGTTGTACAGATTTTAGATAATCCTTTTCTTTCTGTATCTGATCCCGATTGCCTTCAGAATGTAAAACGAAATATGAGACAAAAATGTGACGTGTACATATAAATTTGTAATTTTATTTACATCGTTTTCTCTGGAACTCTAAAACATTGCCATCACGCTTATGTTTAATAATGGAACTTTTTTGTTTGCTTTCATACAATTTCACATTACGTCGCATGGACGCAGATAAGTTTTATGGTGACGATGGTGTAGGAGTGGCAATGGATTGACCGTGGCCTTGATTAAGGTACAGCCCAGGCATTTTCCTGGTGTGAAAATATGAAACCACTGAGGAGATATTTTAAGGATTACCGACAGTGCGGTTCGAACCCACAATCTTCCGAATAAAAGTTGACACCTATGTGACCGAATGAGTGCAGAAACTCGCTCGGTAATGGAGCATTTTTCATACTTTCGTTTGTGTAGATCTAATAGTCATTATATTTCAATAATAATAATAATAATAATAATAATAATAATAATAATAATAATAATAATAATAATAATAATACGACTCCTGGGATGAATGATCAGCATTAGCATTGAGTCCTTCAATTCAGAGGGCCCCGGGTTCTATTTTCTGCTCGGTTGGGGATTTCAATTGCGTCCGGATAATTCCTGCGACTAGGGAACTTTTTCTCTCAATACACACCTCACATAACACAGCGCATTACCAAGATCACAGAAATACGGAATACTGTATACACCCATATAGGGTAGGCGTTAGGGAGGACTTTCAATCGCAAAACAGGGTCAAATCAACATGTGCGCCACAATTCGCATCCGAGACCTGTTTACGGTAATAATAATAATAATAATAATAATAATAATAATAATAATAATAATAATAATAATAATAATAATAAACTTCGTTGCTTAAACGCTCCTTGTTTATTAACTGATATTTCAAGTTTAATCCTTAACGAGAATGTAGTGAACACAGGAGAATCTAGGCAAGTCAACTATGCAAAATTGGATACGTCTCATTACAATACAAAATAATATTTATAACTTCAATAATGTTTATTCATGTTTGCGAAACTAGAGCAGGTGATAATGTTTGGGGGAAAATAAGTATCGATTTGCCATACTTACCTGCTTTTGGTGAAAGTATCCTATTCCCATCTGACCCACACAAATGCGAGGGTTAGTTAAAACGAATTGACGATCTAATGAGATTTTCTTCCGCATCAGCCGGGACTGCAATGATCGTGTGCTTTCCGAAGAGTATGTTTGTTTCTATTGTTTCTGTTGCTATGCTTTGCCAGCAGGTGCTACGCAAACCCAATCCAGTCTGGGCCTTAATATCCCTAACAAACCTTCTGGACTGGGCATTTTTAAGGATTTTTAAAACATTATATCTCTGTACCTGTAGGAGATATTTGAATTATTCGTTTTTCTTTGTGCTTGTGGAAAACGCTGTTTTTATCATGTCAACTATCACTTGAGATTTTAAAATTGTTTATATATTACACCATGTTTTGCGAATGGAGGAAAGGTCTGACGGATAACTAAGCAAGTACAGTTTACTGAAATACTGTTATATTTACCCTATTTTGTTAATATAAAATGTGCATTGCAACTACAAAACAACAAAAATAATGGGTACGATATAAAAATAATAATTTTCAATAGTAATAGCAATAATTACAATAATGAAAATGGGAGCTCTTATGTAATTTTATTTTAATTGGTAAATTTTGTCAAAAGTTACTCAAATGTAAAATTATTTTCCATTTACCACAAAAGACTTCTGAGAAAGAGAAAATACAGTCTTCTAAACAGACAACTTCACTAATATGTAGACAATCTTACGTATTCACGCAAATATGAAATACGCGGAAACATGCGCTAGGCCGTAAAACGAACTCCAATCATAATGCAATGTAAGAAGTTGTTTCGATATAATAAATATAAATATAAATATATAAATATATAAATATATAAATATATAAATATATAAATATATAAATATATAAATATATAAATATCGAAAATATCACTTTCGTCAAGCACATGTTTGCCGCGAGAAGCCATGTCTTAGAGCTCATTGAGTGACAACATCTACTGATGCATGCTGATCGAAAATATCATAACTTCTCTGACTTAGACATATAATACTGCCATCTGCTTAAATACTCTCGTAACTAATACATGAAGAAACACGATGTAACCACCAGAATGCGTTCATAGCTCGTTCTCGATTTTTAGTGAATTGTCAAACCCTACTACGGGCTACGCCCGTAGCGCGGCCTGAACGTAATTTCGGCCGGAAAGAGTTAAAATTAGTCGAAGTAAAATATACACCAAAAGGTAAAGCGTGATGTCCACCCGTGCCTCTTCAAAGGAAACTTCTGTTTTAAAATGTCATATCAGTAATGTTGGGAAATGACCGGCTAGAAGCCCATTAAACGGACCATATGACTGTATTTTCTGAATAAAATTGTTCCAAATAATTGCACACGTAACGGGTTCATAATAGACCCCACAATTAGAACCGAGGCATCGTCTGCTATCCGCGAAACTTTGAGTGACACTTCGTTTTACGGGGGGGGGGGGGGTGAAAAGTAAGGAGGGAGTTACAACGGTTCCGGTAATACTGCCAGCTGAATGGAAATGAAATTTGAATTGAATCGATAGTATGATCGATCGATCGAAATATGTTTTCTAAACCGTCGTTTCGGTGTAAGAGTTCTAGGTTGTTCCTGTGATGTAATTAGATTTTTCTCATTAATGTCAAACTTAACGTATATTTTATCTTTTGTATAAATAACAACAGTATTTAAAGTGTTGTAATTATACCGCCAGATGTCTCACGGCGATTCATTTTTTTGTGTGTGTCAGAGTTGCCAGTACGAATCTCGAAGGTAACCGAGGTCTAACGATTCAGCACTAGTGTGCCGAACAATCACTAAACGTTTCGCGCACAGTAAACAACCACACGATGTGCACAAGGAGAAGTGTGATATATGCATGAACCTAAGTAACTAAATCCATGGCACTACAGCCCTGAAGGGCCTTGTCCTACCAAGCGACCGCTGCTCATCCCGTAGGCCTGCAGATTACGAGGTGTTATGTGGTCAGCACGACGAATCCATATCACCTGAACTTCATAGAGGTATTAGGATTGAGGACAGCAGCAAGAGGCACCATTGCTCACATATTTCACAAATTTTGTAAGAAATTTAATTTCGATAACTTATTTATTAAGTGCATTGAGTTTGCGGTACTGAAAGGCTTGTTAACAATGTGAGAAATCATTTATACTCTTAGCTGTATCTTGGTCCTAATAAGAGTTTTTCATGGACTGCAAAATTATTTATTGATATGTTTTTTACCGAGTAACTGGTATAATATTGTATATGAATCATTTATGGATTTATATTACATACATCTTTGTAGTTGTCAATCTACTTTTTATGCAAGCTTTGTCTTTTGGACCGGGCGAGGTGGCCGTGCGGTTAGGGGCGCGCAGCTGTGAGGTCGCATCCGGGAGATAATGAGTTCGAATCCCACTGTCGGCAGCTCTGAAGATGGTTTTCTGTGGTTTCCCATTTTCACACCAGGCTGTACCTTAATTAAGGCCACGGCCGCTTCCTTCCAATTCCTAAGCCTTTCCTGTCCCTTCGCCATAATACCTATCTGTATCGGTGCGACGTAAAGCAAATAGCGAAAGAAGAAATGTGTTTCTGGCAGGCCCTTAATAGGGGAAGCAGAAAATACATTTCACTCTCTCTAAACATTGTCATCAGAATGATTTGTAGTCATAATTAATTTTGTATACCCTTACTAAGGAATTACCTACCAGCCAATAAAACTATTTATCATTTCTAATTCTTTTGGGAAAACCTGCTCAATAAACACGAAGCCAATATTTCCAGAACACGTACCGCAGAAATATTTCTTTTAGTATGTTTTGTTTTCCAGAACTTGCACACATCCCAAATGTGTGATTTTAAAGACAAAATTCAAAAAAAGTATTTGGAGGTGTAAAAGGGCTATAAATGAGCTTTAGAGACCTACCGACTCTTCCCCGTTTCTTGTCTACTCTGAAAACTGTAATGGAAAATGAGTTATGTCTGACTTGATAGAAATGTATGAACTTTCCACACCATTATTCCATTGGTATGATTGCAATATTACTTATTTAAATCAATTGTATTATTTGTATCCATCCAGGAAGTTTGTAAATAGAAGCCAATGACCGTTTAAGGAGCTATCCAGGCCATTCATTGGGCTTGTATTTACCAGTCGTGTTGGGAGAACACGGTGGGGCTTGCTGGATATCGCAGTGACATGCCTAGTAATTAGGTTCATGTAATTGTCCACATTGGTGAATATGGCGAAACACACAGTTGATTTGTTGAGCGGTCAGGCAATGCAACTATCCGCTTCCGTCTACGTACTTACTTAACCTGATCAACGAAATTAGCTAGAAGGTAATATGTCAAAGCTAGGGGCATGTTGGCTGTTTATTTCAACGAGAAGGCTACGCACGAAACGAATGCATAGTATCTGTTCATCTCTAATAATATCCGGCTCCATGGCTGAATGGTTAGCGTGCTGGCCTTTGGTTCGATTCCCGGCAGGGTCGAGAATTTTAACCATAATTGGTTAATTTCACTCGCACGGAAGCTGGATTTACGTGTCGTCTTCACCATCATTTCATCCTCATCTCTACGCGCAGGTCGCGTACGGGAGTAAATTCAAAAGACCTGCACCTGGCGAGCCGAACATATCCTCGGGCACTCCCGGCACTAAAAGCCATACGCCATTTCATTTAATCTCTAATAATAATAATAATAATAATAATAATAGGGGATGCTCGGCGGAGGTGGTAGAGGCGTGGTCAGTTCACGCGGGATGATGTCGGTTCGATTACCTATAAGGAATTTAAAAAAAAAAAAGAGAAACGAGATTTTCACTTCTGGAGGTGCATATGATTCTGTAGTTAACTCGGCCAACACCACCACCAAAAATTGAGTACCAGGTTAATTCCTGGAGGGAAAAGGAGGCGGGACGTAGAGCTCACCACTGAACGCCAACAAGTGCCGAGGTTACGTATAGTAGAAACCTTAATAATAATACAGTGAACGTCTGGTTAAACGCGACCCGATTCACCGCAGATTCGGATTGAACACGGTACAAAGTAGGTCTCCGTAAAATAACGTCAGTAAATTTCTTATTTTCTAATGCAGTAACAAACTGCATTGCAATCTATAACTGTTACCGATTGCGCACTGAACGGATCTTCAACGGGATGGAGTTTAGAAACTGCGTGCCTGTCTATTCACAGAAAGAACGGGACGTGAAAAATTGGCCAAGCTTTTGTGTTCATAGGGAAAATTTAAGATGACGTTTCCCATTCCCCTCAACAACTTCAAATTGTTTGCCTCTACCCGCGCTTACAAAACATGTGATCGTGTTAGCTTCTAGCTTTTGTCAGACGATCTGGTTAAGTCTTGAGTTCGTTGCAGGTGCTGAATATCACGCAAGGAAATGCGTACTCTGTGAACGACAAATAATCAATCGTGTGAGGAATGGAATGGCGAATGTATGTATGTTAGGTTCAATATCTTTCAAGTAATTGTGTTCTCTTGTTGCTTACTACATTTTTCCCGAACTTCTGACATCGTAGAGGTAATTTTTTATTTACCCCGGTTTCTTTCCGCCTTTCAAAAATCCGACTACACCTGCCGGGTTTGAACACGCTATCTTGGGATGTAGTGGCCGACACTCTACCACTGATCTACAGAGGGTGATAAACTTAAGCTTTAGTGACTTACGGACTGTTTCCTCTCTATTCGGAACACTAGTCGAAAAAGCGTTATGGCTGACTTGATAATTCTTTCATTGACGAGCTTTTAATTGTACATTCAAAACACTTTTGCTACTTTTTGTTATTTTTCTACATCCAGGAAGCAGTTAATAATAATAATAATAATAATAATAATAATAATAATAATAATAATAATAATAATAATAATAATAATAATAATAATAATCCTCAGCGAGTTGACCGTGCGGTCAGGTGCGCGCAGCAGTAAGCTTGAATTCGGGAGAAAGTAGGTTCGAACTGCACTGTCGGCAGTCCTGAAAATGGTTTCCCCATGTTTTTTCCACTTTCACACCAGGCAAATGTTAGGGCTGTACCATAATTAAGGCTACGGGCCCTTCCTTCCTACTCCTAGCCCTTCCCTAGCCCATCGTCGCCATAAGACCTATCTGTGTCAGTGCGCCGTAAGGCCAGTTTAATAATAATAATAATAATAATAATAATAATAATAATAATAATAATAATAATAATAATAATAGAATACTGCCGTGCTAAAATGTTGTAAGTGCCATCTTTTAAGTTTCTCGGGAGAAGCTAAACACTGTTTTAAACTAAACGTAATATGTAGAACACCAAGAAAATCTCTCCTTTACCTTTATTTGTAAGACAGCAAATATATCAGGTTGAATTCCTGCACTGAGTTAATCAAATATCTTCCTTTCATAACGTTGTAAGTCCATTGCCGAATTCAAGTAAAAACATTGTAAGGTCTATCTTTACTTGCCACAACCCCTAACAAAGTGTAATGTTTAAAACAATGATTAATGAAAACGTCGAACACTGTTGTTTACTCGTTTACAGGGGAAATTAAAGTAAAATATTAATCCTGAAGTAAATGAAAACAAATACGGTTGTCTCAGAAATACTAAGAGATATTCATTTTCTTTGCTGTTACAACCTTGTTGGTAGTACTTCTCTCCTATATTCCTTGCCCGACTACCCACAATGACCCGCAACATTAACCATGACTAATTGTCTTCTCAGCATTACAGACAAAACTTAACTACAGTATCCAAAACGTGGACCAAGAACAACGTAATGGCAAAGCATGTTACGGTTGCAGGACGGGACATACAACGTCATGGCTTGCACGGTTACTGAGCTTCACTTTTCGCTTACACGGTACACGCTTATAGAAACATTATCTATATCAGCATTTTGTACGTTGTAAAACGAGGCACTTAGAGCCTATTACCACAAGCAAACATGTTTCGCCCCCTTTTAGTACTTACAACGTTTTCGCATGGCAGTCTTAATAATAAAAATAATAATAATCGCATTGGGCGACGTGATTAGCGTAGTGGCTTATCTTCTGACTTTCCGCCCGGAGGGCCGAGGCACGATTCCCAGTCGACCTCAGGTTAGAATTTTCACTACAAACCTCACGTGGTGTCAGAAAAGGCACCCGGCCTTGAACTGCCGGTCAAAATTGAAAATGAACCAGGGGTCTCCAGCGACCCCTGGAGTGCCTGGGATAAGCCGAGAAAATTTAATTAGGGTAGTTAGTAATTTACCCTCCCTCTTATTCACCCATTCACTCACTGCCTCATAATTCAACACATTTCCACTCATACATCACTGTTTTCTTTCTCCATGGCTCATGTGGAAGCGCTGAGTTCCGTAGTTCAAATCCCGGTCACTCCATGTGAAATTTGTGCTGGACAAAGTGGAAGTGGAGGCGGGACAGGTTTTCCTCCGGGTACTCCGGTTTCCCCTTTCATCTTTCATTCCAACAATACTCTCCAATATCATTTCATTTCATCTGTCAGTCATTATTCATTGCTCCAGAGGAAGCAACGGGCTTCATCGCCCGGCAAAATTCCTATCTTCGCCGCTAGATGGGGCTTCATTCATTCCATTTTGATCCGGTAGAATGACTGGAGACAGGCTGTGGATTTTCATTTTCATCACTGATTTACAGCGTACCTCGTTACTACTTCTACAGTCGTACACTAAATATGAGCGAGGAGTTGTCTAGGATTCGAACCGCCACAGCCTTGGTGAACAGCCACTGACGATTTATTGGCTAACACGCCGCTCTCCTTCCCTTATTAGAATCAACATGGAGAGCTGTTTTAGATCAAGTATCATCACTCGAAATACTTCTCCTCGATTGTTTTTATATCATGCCAACCTAAAACATTTCTACCAGAGCCTGTAGAGTTACCTCTTGCCATAAATGAAAATATTTAGTGCCATCTCTATTTCCATCGGTGAGGGTGTTGTATGCAGAGCTGGTCCTCAACAGGGCATTTCAACACGACACCAAGCTGACAAGTGAGATATGACCTTTACTAGACACCTGCCATCCGTCGGGTGCATGTTACTTATCAAAGCGGAGAGGAATTCGGACATTTTACTCTGTCGTATTTACGGCTCGCTATCTGAACAACGTAATTACAGCTTTGTTGGCAGAAAATTACTCACGTTGTATCTATTAATCCCAGTGGGCATATTAAGTCCCCTTATCCAGGTCGAACGATGTGTAAGAAAACACGAGAAACACTTAAATAAATAATAAAACAAAATACAAGTGATTAGATAGATAGATAGATAAAGCCTTTATTTTCTGTGGCCCTTTCTTACACTTAACCACACACATATTGTTATTATTCCATATAATGACATTGATTAACTTAAAATACCAAGGTTTGCCATGACAACATCTGTCTTGTCTGATGATCATCAGATATTGGAGTGTGGCATGGTCAGCGTAACGGCATCCTCAGATGTGTAGTCTCGCTTTCATGATCGATTTTTCTACCTCTAATGTCAGCCAGCGCCACTATTAGCTTAAATTTTCAGTCGGCAGCCCAGAAATAAATTCTTAGAGGAGTCAGGAAAGGAAACTGCATTCTTCGCATAAACGACAGAAACGCTAACCCTTAATCACGAAGGTGCCTTAAGTAAAGGGTGGAGATTTAAAAAATATATCTTAAAGCTGTATCGTATCGTTTCTACAAGGCATTAAACCAGATTTAAAAATATATCTTAAAACTATATTGTTTCTATATACATTTAACTAGATTTAAACATGTAGCTATGTTGTTTCTACAATACATTTAACCAGATTTAAATGTATACCTGGAAGTTATATTGTTTCTACAATTGCCGAGTTTTCCCCCCTAAATGCAAGGTAATTTACCTATGCATTGCACATTTATATTTTAAACAAATTTAATCACGCATAAATAGAGAAAAGTTAGACATGCAGCACACCATATTAATCAGAAAACTTTATTTAATATGGCATGTAAGTACTAGATAATATACCTATTCATCTCGTAATTATCAGGCGATCAACGTTTTGAAAAACTAAGTAAGTTTTGATTTTCATACTTTCAACTTCACCATTAATAATAAAAACACTCATTTTTAAAAATCACTATATATATTACACGCAAAAATTCTTCTAGTTTTAAAAATATTAAGTTCTCAAAGGTAAACACAAAAACAGAAACAAAATGTAATTAAAAGTTCAGAGGGACACACAGTTCCGCCAGCTGCCGAGCACTCGGAGAGTTTTCATTTCCTGCCATGCCTCATAGGTCATAGTTATTTGCGGCTAGTGAGGAATGTGTGATGAAAGACTTGAAGCTTTGTCTTCAATGCCCTCGTTGTTATAACAACGTAAGTGAAAGATAGATGTTGTCAGATTTAAAGGCATATATTAAAGCTACATTGTTTATACAAGATATTTAAACAGATTTAAGTATATATCTTGAATTTACATTGTTTCTACAAGACATTTAACCAGATTTAAGTGTACATCTTAAAGTTATATTAGTTGTAAATGGCATTTTCAATGTATATCTTAAAGCTGCATTGCTTCTTCAAAACATTTAACAAGATACAAATGTGTATCATAAACCTACATTGTTTCAACGAGACACTTAAGCAGATTTAAGTGTATATCTTAAAGTTATATTGTTTGTACATTACATTTTAAATGTATATCTTAAAGCTACATTGTTTCTACAAAACATTTAACCAGATTTAAATGTATATCTTACTGCTATATTGTTCCTACAACACTGCCATTGTCCGGTCCCATGTCTGGAATGAGAAAGGGGGAGGGTTGGCTGGTCTGGCACCCATCTGTAAAACTGCTAACCCCGAGTGTTGGGCGGCGGTAAATAACCTGACTCCCTAAAGGGGCCAACGGCTTCGGGCGGATGGCCACCCTTAAGTGGGGTGATGGGCCCCTCAGTTCTGGGAATGACACTGGAATGCATCACTTGAAGACCCAACGGCAAACAAGCGTAGGCATATGCCCCCACCCAGACGTACTGGCTGTGAAAGCGCTACTCACTCATAACTGGAGTCTGCGGCAGTCCTTTGCAATCTCGGTGCCTTATCCTGCACGTCTCATCTCACATGTGCTGCAGGATATGGCTTCAAGACCTTAGTGTAAGGATCACTTACTGGCAAGTTGGGATCCTCCTTAAACAAATCCGTGCCAGTAGCACTTTTCCTGCTACTTCCTTTACATCGATCAAGTCCAACGGTGATGGCGCAGTGATCGCGGAGGCAGGTTTAGGGTAAACTGGGAGCCTCTAGTCCGGACTTGCACGTTGGCGGCAGATGTGTGATGGTTGTCTTCATGAGACCCGCTGGTTACTCAAGAATTCGGTCCTGTGTCTGTGTCTGGGCAGGCCTATTTAGGACCACCGCTGCCCACCCCCAAATGGGGAATGACCTAGGAAATGTGGGCTAAAATCGTAAGTCACCCTTTTGCTTGGTTGGGCAGCCGCCCACAGCGGGGAACCCAACACGCGGTCGAAATATGGAAGATGAATGTAAAATTATAGTCGGATCCTGGAATGTCAGAACATTGCTTGATAACGACAACAGTGAAAGACCGGAGAGGAGAACAACTCTCCTCACCCATGAGCTTGCTAGACTAAACATGGACGTTGATGCACTGATCGAAACTAGACTATCAGTTGAAGGTAAGTTCGTTGAGTCAGGATCATGCTAAGGCTCATGTCACTCCGTATACCCCGTTCCGAAGAGAGGTTCATCACACTCATCTCTGCATATGCCCCCACCCAGAAAGTCGATGTAGAAACTAAAAACCATTTCTACCACCAGATGAACTCCATCATCACCAAGATAGCACCATCAGACAAACTGCTACTGCTGGGAGAATTCAATGCCAGAGTGGGAAGGGAAAATCGGTTGTGGGAAAGTGTAATGGGCAAACATGGTATTGGTAATTGCAATCCAATGGTGTGCTACTTCTCGGCCTGTGTGCAGAACAAGAGCTGTTCATCAATAGCACTGAGTTTCGCCTACTTAACCGTTACAATATCACATGGATGCACCTACGATCTAAGCACTGGTACATCCTCGACTATGTCATCACCCGACAGTGTGACAAGAAAGATGTTCTCATCACTAAGGCTACGAGGAGTATTGATCATTTTCGGACAAATCACAAATTCCTGATCTGTCGACTCAGAATATCCTTCCATCGGAAACCAACTGTGCATCACCCAAGTAAGCTCCGACGCAAGTATGCCACTTTCAAGCTCTCGGATAAATCCACATCGTCAGACTTCCAAAATGCGATCATGAACCGATTGGCAAGCAATCCAGTATGCACAAAAGACGTGGACCAAAAATGGTCAACATTCCAAGAGGCTATCATTGAGTCAGCTGTGGAAATCATCGGCTACTGAAAAAGAAAGAGGCAAGACTGGTTCGAGGAAAACAATGAAGAAATTCTGAGCCTCATCAATGCCAGACGGGAAGCCCACCTATCCCTTCTTCAAGATCCATCATTCGGTGTGAAGAAAGCTATGTTCCAAGATCTGAAACAGAAATGTCGGACTCAGGTAAGGGAAATGAAAAACGGGTGGCAAGAGAAGGCTCTAGAACTCCAAAGACTATCTGATGCCAGAGACCTGCGGAACTTATACGCGGGAATAAAAGAGATCTATGGCCCATCTCGCTCTTCAATTGGAACTCTGAAAACAGTTGATGGTGCTAACACTCTTACCGATGGTAGAGACATCCTGGAATCTGGAAGAAACACTTCTCCACTCCTTTAAACCGAAACTCTAATGCTGCCGATGACTTTCTACGGGATGTGCCACAACTACCTCCTCAACCATGGATGGCCATGCCACCAACTTATTAGGAATTATGTGTGGCACTAGATAGACAGAAACCTAGGAAAGTACCTGGACCAGACAACATCCCTCCGCAACTAATTCAAGTTGGAGGCTTACCACTGAAAACAAGTCCCTTTAATATCATCCTCTCAATTTGGGAAACACAAAACTTATCCGGCGATCTCAAAAACGCCAATATCATTACTATTTTAAAGGTGACCGTAGTATATATGAAAACCATCGTGGCATTTCTCTGCTACCCATTGTATGTAAACTTCTGCCAAGAATCCTGCATAGCCGCCTGAAAGTCGTCTCCGAGAGGACTCTACCAGAGTATCAATGTCGTTTCCGAGCGTCTAGTGGTACTGTTGACATGATATTTTATGTAAGGCAAATGCAATAGAAATGCAGAGAACAACAGAAGACTCTATTTTTTTATTACCTGGAAAAGGTCTTCGATTGTGTTCCAAGACTCATTATGTGGGAAGTTATGAGGCGCTTTGGCTGTCCTGAGCATTTTGTAGGCCAAGCATTTCATGATGGTATGACTGGACAGATTCTCCATCAAAGCAACAACTCCGAACCATTCCCAATCACACATGGATTGGAGCAGGGTTGCGTACTTGCTCCAACTCTGTTTGCCTTGTATCTGGCGGCCATGCTTTATGAAACAGCTGACAACCCCAGCGTAGAGATTAAATAGGTTTTTGATGGTGGCCTCTTCAACTTGCCCATACTTCACTCGCGACGACATTCCAGTGGTAGTAGAGTAACGGAAGTGCAGTATGCTGATGATACGGCATCACCGGCTCTTACACCTGAGGAACTGCAACAGTCAGTCAACAGTTTCAAGGAAGCATATGACCTTTTGGGCCACACCATCAAAGCCAGAAAAACGAAGTTACTTGCTCAGCCTGCATCAGGGACTAACATTCCAGAATTTATCATTACCATCTCAAACACCAAAGAAGAACAAGTAGACTACTTCACTTATCTTGGGAGTATCTTGTCAAAGAGCTGTACTTCGGAATAGGATGTGGAAGACAGGCTTCGTGCTGCCCATGTGGCCTTTGGCCGTCTATCACACAGAGTCTTCATGAATAAAAACCTTAAAAATCGATGATCTAGTTTAAGGATATAATGATAATCCATCGTGAGGCACAGGCCATAATTTATAACGACAAGTATACCTTTGAAATACTACCTATGGCTAGAGTCCTGCACGGGTGCGGATATGCGCAAAGTTAGTCTCTTGGTTGATGTAAACTGTATGGTAATGCGGATAATTGTGCTGATGATTTCTAAATAATGAATTTTATTGAATTTTCAAGGGTATACTCTTACATTTGCTTGCGGTTAGATGACCCTTGACATAGATATGGGCGAATAGTGATATAAAATGAACCATCTTCAGGGCATCCGACAGTGGGGTTCGAACCCACTATCTCACAAATATTCGACACTGGCCGCACTTAAGCGACTGCAGCTTTTGAGCACGGTGGCCAGAAATCAAAGTTGGGCCAGTGGATAAAGGGCACTCATGCTACTCCTATACCATGGGACTAGCTTTGACAAGTACACCACAGAGTCAAATTCAATCAACACATAAATTTTCTTAATCCCTTCCGAAGAATGTGAAATGTTGGAAGCTTCCACATATCTAATGAGGAAGCTGTATCAGATGTCTTCTTCTAAAGAAGAAATGCCTTTAACACATTCTAAACCCTGCCATTGAAGTGCTTTTTTTTTTTTTTTTACTTTTGTAGCTTAAAGGTTCACTTTAAATTAGCTGTGAAATGGAACATTCTTTACTCTTCATGCATAGCGTTACTCTTTAAAAAGTTAAAAATAAAACAGTTCCAATGCTGAATCATACATTCAACATGGAGACAGGTCAACTGTAGGTTACCCACTTCTTAATCCTGGAGATTCATCAGGCAGTAAGGCACAATTGTTGGCTTCTCCACATCTTTACAAGTGGATGACCACAAAGTGGGACATTGTTTCCAATATTATTACATGTGTTGGTTGACGACATCGATCAATCTGGTGGTATTCACAAGTAGTCAAATACACCAAACTGATGTCGGTTCCAGCACGTAAAAGAGCTCTTCCTCCTACTTTTGCCCACCCAGCGAGTTGGCCGTGCGGTTAGGGGCGCGCAGCTGTGAACTTATATTCGGGAGATAGTAGGTTCGAACCCCTCTGTCGGCAGCCCTGAAGATGGTTTTCAGCGGTTTCCCATTTTCACGCCAGGCAAATTCTAGGGTTTACCTTAAGTAAAGCCAAAGCTACTTTCTCCTCACACCCATGCCTTCCCTACCCCATCGTCGCCATAAGACCTATCTGTGTCGGTGCAATGTAAACGAAATTGTAAAAATGTATCTACTTCTTCTTGTGCCATCTGCTAGCAGAAGTTTGGCGACTATCATGGAGTAATTTTTCCAGTGTTTCATTTGCCATATCAAATGTTCTGCTTCGTGGATGTCGGATCACTGCTAGAAGTCTCACCCAGGATAATATTTTTCACCCATGTCCGCGTTTCCCTTCTATCATTTTTTTGTGATCAGTTGTATCAGACTGTATTTGACCGAAATGGATTGCTTTTCTGTGTTTTACGAGGGTCAAGTGTCATACTTACACGTGCCCTTGCGAATGTTAGCTCTGCTGTAGCCCGTTTCCTAAAACAGATAAGTGAGTCAGGCCGGAGACCTCTCAGCCTGCCCGAGGGCATGTGCCGGCCTCTCCTTGTATTGTGCTTTCATCTGTTGTGCGCGTGAACTCAAATATTGCCATTCCGGTCGAACCCCGAAGATTCTAGTACTCAATCACCAGCATGTTAAAAGCGGGAGTCAGTGTCACAGTGCTGAGACAATGTCGTCGTGGTGGAGTGTTGGAGAGATTTGAGTGTATTGGAGTAATGTTGAGGTTGGTGATGATTGTTGTTTTAAGGGGAAGAACAATTGGAAAAATAGAGATAAAAAATGAAGGGGACCTACGGTTAGTAAAATGAAGGTATCGTCCGAAGGAAGACAATGGCCACGAAGAGCGTGGAAATGAAAGATTCCCTAGGCCTCACAACCGAATGCCATCGGGGTCGGAAAAGAACAAAAGTTGGCCAAGAGGGGTCGAACAGGATAGATGAAAGTGAGGGACCTGGCACAATTAAGAGGAAGCAATGCCAGGACTCAGCGAAGTACTGCGTGGTTGCCAATCCACGCTCTGAGTTAGGAGCCGCTGGGATCGCTTTTAGTCGCATCTTTTGACGGGCAGGGGATACCGTGGTTTAATTTTACCATCTCCACCCATAGGGTAATAATTTTGAAGTGATGTTATTATTGGTATTGGTTGTACTATGTTATTGTCGAGTGATACGTGTTGATTATTTCACTGTGTGGGCCGATGACCTAGATGTTAGCAGTCGGGTTGATTGTGAAGTAATTATGTCGAGTTGATTGTACGAGTTATCGGACTTGTCTGCCGTCGCGTGTTATAATGTCAGCAGATTTGCGTTCGAACCCAGCCACAGGAAACTGCTGAGTGAAATGAATGTTCGTGTGAAATGAAATCTGATAATCACGATTAAGGAGGGACCTCCAGTTCCAGGTAAAGACTGCCGCATGTGAGCCCTGATCTCTGGACTAGAGATTATTTAAAAGCCACTAATTATTAGTGAACTGTTGTGATTTATTTCCAAGTATAATTAACTACCCATGTAATCGTCAACATTCTGTGCTATATCAACATTTCAGAGGCATCAGTTGATTCACTGGCGAAGATTTTCTTATAAGAAGTTATTATATTAATAAAACCACCTTTCCAATACACAATAGTCCTTTATATTTAGGATAAAACCATTTAATTACAAGTAGGACATGTTTCACTGAGCATCATCAGCTATAGATAACATAATCCATGGTGGGTCAGGGCCCTGATCCTGGTATATATAACGGAAAAACATCTAATATACATTGATAAAATACGAAATTTTAACAATTCAAAAATAATCAATAAGATTATATTATGTCTATTAAAACAAATATTGATCATTAAAATTGCTTAAAATGTAAGTGGAATGAATGATATGAAATGTTACTATAGTATGCAGTGATTAAATGTTCGTATAAATCAATGACCATAATAATCTTCGCTCAATTGCATTAGACTCTTTATGATTAAAAACAGTTATTCACATAAGGTGAGCTCTTGTAATGAACTATGATGTTGTTTTTAAAATAAACATGATGAGGAATGCTAAAATCACATATATTGGTTGAAAAACGAACTGCACTGATGATAAAACGTCGTCTGGATCGGCGTAAATAACCTTATGGGACTTCCTCGTGTTGTGTTTCAAACATTATTATATTTTGTGTAGTAGTGATATATTATTATGTATATTCGACGTTTTTTCGTTATATATACCAGGATCAGGGCCCTGACCCACCATGGATTATGTTATCTATAGCTGATGATGCTCACTAAGATTGAGCGAAACATATCCTACTTGTAATTAAATGGTTTTATCCTAAATATAAAGGACTATTGTGTATTGAAAAGGTGGTTTTATTAATATAATAACTTCTTATTCTGAAATCCAATACGGTTTTACAATGAGATCTATAACTTGTAATGAAGATTTGCTTGTCCATCCTTCGACATTGTAAAGCAACATGGATAATATACGACATTTGACGACACGCCAGATAATTCCGAGTCGGAGGCGTCAGTTGCACACAATTTATCTTCTTTAAATTACAGAAACACACAGCATTGCCGATATGTTTTGGCTATTTTTTTAACGTCGCACCGACACAGGCAGGTATTGTGGTGACGATATGCTAGGACAACGAAAGAAGCGACTATGGCTTTAAAGGTACAGGCCCAACATTTGTCAGGAGTGATAATGGGAAACCATGTAAAGCCGTCTTCAGAGCTGCCGACAGTGTGATTCTAACCCTCCGTACATCTGCAATGGCACTTGGTTATTCCGTCGCAGAATATGCATGGCCTGTTTGGTATTCATCATCCCATTCCAGAAAGGTAGATGTGGCCCTCAACCAGACATGCAGGCTAGTAACTGGCTGCTTAAAGTCTACTCCACTTGACAGACTCTATTGTCTTGCAGCGATTGCTCCACCTTGTATTCGAAGGAAAGTAGCTGCAGACAAGGAGAAGACTAGAGTGGAGGAACAAAGTACCCATCCTGTGCATGGCCTTACATCACCAACCCAGACACTGAGTTCAAGAAAATGTTTCCTATGAACGTCTGAGGAACTAAGTGGATCACCTGACACTGCGAGAGTACAGCTTTGGAAAGCCAAAGTCCCTGTCATCCCAAGACAGATGGCAGTTGCAGAACGTTTGCTACCTGGATGTCAAGAAGACTGGTCTGTCTGGAGGTCCTTGAACAGGCTGAGGATAGGAGGGGGCAGATCCGAAGTCAGCCTAGCAGGATTGGGGTATATCGATGCCAGCAACATCAAATATGACTGTGGCGAAGAACAAACTATGCAGAATGCGCTCTAGTGTTCATACATAGTTTTCATACAACACGGAATGCACTTGATGTTGCTAGGTTCTGGTCGAGATTGGTGTGAAGTGGTTTGATTTTTATTTGTGCTGTAATTTGAATGTTTGTTAAGTTACATTTGTTATGTATAGTTGAACTGTGTAAATGATATTTCTGATATGATAATAATAATAATAATAATAATAATAATAATAATAATATTCCGAATGCAAGCTGACATCTATGTGCGCAAACCATAAAGTCAGCTCACTTGGCTAGATTTGATCTCGATCCCATTCTTATGTTGGTCGACATCCTAGGTACTTTAAATGTTACTTCCCTTCAATAATATTTTTGTCAGGAGTGATGACAACTCTGGTGTATTTCTGCTTGCTACTTGCAATGTATTATCAATGAAATGAAGGGCATTGTAATCAGGAACGACAGAGAAGATATTACAAAGACGTTCTAGAGTGTAAAATGGAGGTTTCACATTTTGAAAACATTGTGTGTGAGGGCGGTGGGATATATCCAAGATGTCCTCTGCCTATCGTAAGAGGTGACTAAAAGGGGCTTAAGGAGCGTGGGTTGACGACCACGGTTAACTTGATTAACTTTTGTTTTTTTCCGACCCCGACAATATGAGAGCATTTGACTCTCGGGAGTCTTTCATTTTCATACCCTTCGTGCCCCTTGTCTTTCTTTGGCCGATGCCTTCAGTTTTGGAATTGTCGGATCCCTTCCTGTTTTTCCTTCTGATTAGTGTTAGTAGACTATGGTTGCCCAGTTGTGCTTCCTCTTGAAACTGTTATCAGAGTAATTAACGTCATTTTGAACAGGATTTCGATAAAAGAGTTCGCAGAGAAGAACGAGAAAACCAGAGAAGGCGTATCCAACCTGTTCTTCACCGACGTTTGCTAGATTTGATGTACCAGCCTTACGTCAGATCTTGTTCTTTTCAGCCATCTGACATTCTCCTCCTGTAGGTAGGGGAGGTATAATAACACCCTCGGTATCACCTGCCTGCCGTAAGAGGCAACTAAAAGGGGCCCCAGGGGCTCACAACTTGGGATTGTGGGTTGGCGACCATAGGCCCTTAGCTGAGTCCTGGGGCCTATTCCGCACAAGTATGGTCTTATATATTACAAGTTACTAGTGTGGGTTCTTGTGAAGAATGGAGTTGTACATTTCTGTCCACAAAAGATTTAAGTCTCTTGATTGTTATCAGCGAATGGTTACAAGTTTTACAAGTGACGTCATATCAATAAACATACTACGTCATAACATGAATCATTTTAAAGTAATATATGTTACTTCGTTGAACAGGTTTCACAATGGGGTTGGTAGATCAAGAATCAATATGATAAAGTGGGGCTTTCCTGGGAAATCCAGGCTATGTGAGTGGAGTGAGGACCAAACCACAGCCCATTTTATGAACTGTAGTAAGTGTCCTTTAAGTTGCGCAATGGAGGACTTGATAGCTGCAACAGCTAATGCCCGTGATAAGGCAAAGTCTTGGGCAGACACTATTTGGTATGTACAAGGCGTGTTTTTTAAGTAAGGTCCGTTTGAATATAAGTACACAACGAAAGGTTATTTCAAAAAAGTAAAGTTATTTTCAGAAAGTACATTCTTCGCTCAATTTTCCGACATAGTTGCCAAGTTTGTTCAAACACTTATCATACCTCGTGACTAATTTTAAAGTACCTTCTTCATAGAAACTTGCCGCCTGCTCCGATAACCAAGAGTTCACTGCCGTTTTCACGTCATCATCATCATTGTAATGGTTGCCACTGAGGTGATGTTTGAGGTGGAGGAACAGATGGTAATCGCTCGGCGCATGATCAGGTCTGTAGGGTGGGTGGTCTAAAACTTCCCAACCAAAACTGTCCAATAAATCGCGGGTCTGACCTGCAGTGTGAGGTCTTGCATTGTCATGGAGAAGGACAATTTCCTTTTTCACCATGCCGCGTCTTTTGTTTTGAATCGCTCTGCGTAGCTTTCTAAGGGGTTTGGCAGTTTGCTTCTGCATTGATAGTGGTTTCTCGTTGCATGAAGTCCACCAACGAAACACCATGCCTATCTCAAAACACCGACGCCATGATTTTGCGCCGGGACAGAGTCTGTTGTCCGCCTCTGTGGTGTAGTGGTTAGCGTGATTAGCTGCCACCCCCGGAGGTCCGGGTTCGATTTCCGGCTCTGCCACGAAATTTGAAAAGTGGTACGAGGGCTGGAACGGGGTCCACTCAGCCTCGGGAAGTCAACTTAGTAGAGGCGGGTTCGATTCTCACCTCAGCCATCCTGGAAGTGGTTTTCCGTGGTTTCCCACTTCTCCTCCAGGCAAATGCCGGAATGGTACCTAATTTAAGGCCACGGCTCCTTCCTTCCCTCTTCCTTGCTTGTACCATCCAATCTTCCCATCCCTCCACAAGGCCCCTGTTCAGCATAGCAGGTGAGGCCGCCTGGCCGAGGTACTGGTCATTCTCCCCAGTTGTATCCCCCGACCCAAAGTCTGAAGCTGCAGGATACTGCCCTTGAGGCAGTAGAGGTGTGATCTCTCGCTGAGTCCGAGGGAAAATCCGACCCTGAAGGGTAAACAGATTAAGAAGAAAAGAAGGAGAAGACAGAGTCTGTTTGGCTTTCACCTTTACAGGCGAGTGTGTGTCTCTATTACATGCTCTGTTGCTCCGATTCGGGCGTGATATGCGAAACCCATGTTTCGTCTCCAGTTACGATCTGACTCAAGAAGCCGTCACCATTATGTTATGTAAAATGTATGCTTCTGACACGAATAAATAAAAAATAAAATGAATCAGCTGTTTATCTTCGTATTCCGTTCAATGAATTAGGTTATGCTTGTCTCATTTATCGTAATATCGTATATTAAGGTAAATTACCTATGCTATTTGCTTTACGTCGCACCGACACAGATAGGTCTTATGGCGACGATGGGATAGGAAAGGCCTAGGAAAAGACAGGAAGCGGCCGTGTGCTTAATTAAGGTACATCCCCAGCATTTTCCTGGTGTAAAAATAGGAAACCACGGAAAAACATCTTCAGGGCTGCCGACAGTGGTGTTCGAGCTCACTATCTCCCGGATGTAAGCTCAGAGCTGCGCCCCCCTAACCGTACGGCCAACTCGCTCGGTGGTAAGTTATGCAGCAGAGATCCAAAGAACTCTAATATTTCTGTGAATTTCGTAATGCTGCAATGTTATTTTACAGTTTATTTCTTTGATGATAGGAAATTACTCCGTTATTAACACCCGTTCTGTTTTTCCGCGATAGTCTATCATACCTAGGTCTGTCATATTAGGTAGCAGATGCCGCTAATAACGATATTCGGCCGCCAAACTTAATTGTTACGAAATTGCAAACTCTGCAGGATTTGTTAAAATGGTGTCAAGAGAAACGAAGTTGTTCCTTTGGAAGGAAATAGAAATAAGGAAAGATATTCTTTTCGGTGCATTCAGGGAGAGTCTAAATAAACAAGACAAAATATGTAAAGAGTAGGGTAAGGGTGTATTCTGCCCGAAGGCAGGTCCGAACCTCCACAGAGGTGTGCCTGAGCCGGACTTTACGTGTGGTAGGGTAGCCAGTTCCTTTCCGCTCCTCCATTCCCTTACCCCCCCACCAACAGCGCGTGGCAACCCAACCAAATCTTGACCACGCCCAATGTTGCTTAACTTCGGAGATATCACGGGATTCGGTGTTTTGGCAAAAAATATGTTGTTGGATGGAAATATTTGACTTGGGAAAAGCTCAAGGAGCTTTTGAGGGGAAAAGTTGGACGTATGTAAGATATTCTGGCCTAATTTCATGAAGGTGACACTAGTAAGTACGGTTTTATTTAACTCATTAATCTACATTTATATTGAAGTTATTCGATTAGGTTGATTTTAATTTAATTTAATCAATCGCAATTTTAATTAGGGTAATTAGATTAACATATACTACATAATATTTCTTTTTTATTTTGTAGGCAAAGATTGATAATCAAAGGCAGACAGGCACAGGTGGTGGAGAGCATGCTAAATGCCCTCACGTCGTGAGTTATTTAATTTATTTATTGTCCGCCTCTGTGGTGTAGTGATTAGTGTGATTAGTTGCCCCCCCCCCACCGGAGGCCCAGTTTCGATTCCCGGCTCTGCCACGAAAATTGAAAAGTGGTACGAGGGCTGGAACGGGATCCACTCAGCCTCGTGAGGTCAACTGAGTAGAAGTCGGCTCGATTCCCACCTCACCCATCCTGGATGTGGTTTTCCATGGTTTCCCACTTCTCCTCCAGGCAAACGCCGGGATGGTACCTAACTTCAGGCCACGGCCGCATCCTTCCCTCATCCTTGTCTATCCGTTCCAATCTTCCCATCACCCCGCAAGGCCCCTGTTCAGCATAGCAGGTGGGGCCGCCTGGGGGAGGTACTGGCCATCCTCCCCAGTTGTATTCCGACCCAGATTCTGAAGCTCCAGGACACTGCCCTTGAGGTAGTAGAGGTGGGATCCCTCGCTGAGTCCGAAGGAAAAACCGACCCTGGAGGGTAAACTGATAAAGAAGCATCCCTTACATCCATGTAGAATACAAGAAGGAATATGTCTTTAAATTGGTGCGTTCTGTGATATGACCACTATCTATAGATTATTCAAAACTGCTTCTTGTTGATACAGAGTATTTTTCTTCTTGCCTTTTCCGCTGGACTCAGTAGCAGCTCCTGAACATCTGGAGGGCTAATCCCCTATCACTAATGAAGCTCGGAATCTCGAGAACAGAGTACTCTAATTACTGATGCCAAGTAAGGAAGAAGATAGCAATGTCGAGGACTTGTCGTTAGGTGACGTCGTTACTGGCTTCCCCACAAGGTGGTCGTGATTCGAATCCTGACCAAAGCTTGCGGAACAATTGAAGTTAAATTCACTATCGTATTATTCGTATTGTTGTTGTTTGCGTCATCGCTCCGTAGACTGGCTTGGTGCACCTGAAAGTTGGCTGTGCGCTACCTACCGTGCAGCTGCAATCTTGTATCGAGGAAATGTTGGCTTTGAACCCCAACCACGATAGCTCTCAATGTGTTTTTGTGATTTCCTATTTTTATAACAAGCAAGTTCTTTAATTAGGCCTACGGTCGCAATTTATTTTAACACAGTACACATCCGTTTCTATCCCATAGTCGCCGATAACCTGAGTAATTTCGATATCAAACCTCTGGTAAAACCAATATTCTTCTTCACCCCCATTACCCCTTACTTGAGAATCCATGACCATTCTCTTCCATCTCGTCCTATCTGCCGTGTCCCCTTTGGTTAGTCATTTAGACAGCATGCTATCTAGTAAACCATTTCGCTATCTTATCATTTGCTTCCTCTACAGCTGTTACCCTATAAATCTTGACTATGCCCTGTCGACAGGTGCATTCATTTCAGATCGCTTTACATGGCCGTACCTTCTCAGTCTATACCAGGTTTGGCAAGCCTTTTCCGACTAGCGTGTCAATTAAGCTTACTTTCTACTCTCTAGTGAGTCACCGGTTATTTTCCTTCAAAATCTTCATGAAACTCTCTCATTCATGATTTTATTTTGCAAAAATTACTGAAAATTAAGTTTCAAAAATAGGTATATCTTAAAAGTATCTTTCCCTGACGACGTTTTTGCACTCTGGTGGGATCGCGAGTTCAGCCTTTGTCACATATGTGAGAATGATTCAGTTTCACAGCGCCATCCCTGACACCGTGTGCACGTGAAATGATGCATGATCGACAGTGTGGTGTTTCGTAGGCTTATGTAAAGAAAGAGGTGCCCATTACGACAAACACGAACATCCCGAGTAAAAGAAATAATTAACAGGACGTGGTAGAATTGCCCGGCTCGGCAGGGAGCTCCAGACACTTTCGAATCTAAGTTCACGACGCTGAGCCAAACATTAATAATAATAATAATAATAATAATAATAATAATAATAATAATAATAATAATAATAATAATAATAATAATAATAATAATAATAATAATTACTGTGCCTTTATGGAACGGAAACACTGACAAGGTTGGCCGACTCGTTCTTAAAAAAATGTCAAAGATGATTCCATAGAAAAATCTTGGGTCCAAACTATCGCAGAGAAACGAACATATTTTCTGGTAGTTATCGACCCAGAACCTTACAAACTCGTCCAGAAGATTACGACGATGCTGAGGAAAAGGAGACTGACGTTTATGGACAAATTAAAAGCATGAATAATTAGGAAAGATTGGTCTGTAAAATACTCCTTACCGAACTCGATAGCTGCAGTCGCTTAAGTGCGGCCAGTATCCAGTAATCGGGAGTTAGTGGGTTCGAACCCCACTGTCGGCAGCTCTGATGATTGTTTTCTGTGGTTTCCCATTTTCACACCAGGCAAATGCTGGGGCTGTACCTTAATTAAGGCTACGACCGCTTCCTTCCCATTCCTAGGCCTATCCTATCCCATCGTCGCCATAAGACATATCTGTGTCGGTGCGACGTAAAGCAAATAGAAGAAAACCTCCTTCTGCAGGAAAAGTGGAAAGCAAACCTGGGTAGCTTACACAAATGCACAAAAACGTAGCAGAAGTAGGTGTCAAGGAGGAAGAGGTATAGGACAGAACAACGTTTAGGAAAAAGTACGTAGGACTAAGGGATGCAGCCGAAAATCCACTGGCCAAGGCCCGAAACATCTCGGCGGAAGGGCGAGGAAGGTGAAACCAAAGACTTCAGGATCTTTGGCGAGAGTGCAAGGAGAATGGAATTAGTCTGCGTGGCAGAAGAGCAGGTGGATTGTGTAGTCGAGGTCCACAGATGGCCGTATCGTTGAATCATTGAATGAATTCAGAATAAGGTCATCATCTTCATTGATCTCCCTCCGGATTTTCTACCAGCAGCGCTCTCTGAGTCAGTATTGACGAAGTTATCATCACTAAACAAAGCTACTTCGCGATGCCGGTTTCTCCTAAGGACGTCCATAAATTTGACGGAACACTCAGCACTGTAACGGTATGCGCTATCAGCTGTCTCCTCGGAGACCAGGGTTCGATTCCCGATACTGCCAGTAATTTAATATTGACTGAAGATCTCGTGTGTGGTTAAAAAAGGTTACATACAGCTCAACTCCACTGGGGTGCGCCTGAAATGAGCTGCACCACCTCGGAATGAGGGCATGAATTTACATTTTACCATCAATTCCAGATGCCGTAAGTACTTAGAATGTGTTTTCCCCCGGGACGGCAGTCCTAATGTGAAATCGAATCGAGGTACAGCAAAGCTAAGGCAGTGAGCTCACAGTTACGATCAATGCCGTTCTGTTAGGAAGAAATGAGTTACCTGGTGAAATTATCTTCAAATTGCTCGTTTCCAAATCTAATCTTCTACGCCGATGTGAAAGTTGAGTGCACCCAAAATATGTTATTTAATCGTAAGTGTGAAGTAATGGAAAAGAAACGCAAGAATAGTGTTGGTACGGACAGGTGGAAACAATGGCAGAAAGGCATTTGCAATGAGCAGATGAAGATGCATGCATAGATTAATAAGAATAAGAATAAGAATAAGAATAAGAATAAGCACGAAGAATAAAGATTAAAAATAATAAAATAAAAGTTGCCATTGGCGCTGTGGTCATGTGAGGTGAATAGGCGATGATGCGTTATCCGGTAGAATAATGGAATCGACTGCGAACTGTACGGGAATCTGAACAAGCCACACTGAAAATTGTAGGACGTGAGCAACTTACAGAGATCACAGTCCTTCTTGCAAGTAGATGGTTATGCAGGGGCTTAGCTCTCCTTCACAGAGGCTTGCAGACTGAACACAAAATACAATTATCCGGCTCCTTGGCTGAATGGTAAGCGTAGTGCTCTTTGGTGGAGAGGGCCTCGGGGTCAATTCGCGGCAGGGTCGGAGACATTAACAATGAACTGTCTCTCTTGACTCCGAGATCGGGTGTTCGTACTTGTCCCTAACGTCCCCGCAACTCACAGAACACACACAACATTATCCTCTGCTCCAATAACACGCATTTTCCTACACATGACCCACCCTCGTCGGAGGGTCTGCCTTACAAAAGCTGCACCCTGCTAGAAATAGTCACACGAAATTATTATTTTTATGAAAAACTATCCAAAACACATCACACATCAGGGGCATTCTTTGCGCGATCACTTTTTTTCTAGTATTGCAACTTTAAGTTCACACTCTTGACATTGCAACATATGCCATGACTGAAAAGTGGCTGTGGTAAATTGAAACATGCATGTTTCAGTGTTTCACCTTGAGCTTTATGGATCGTGATACGAAATTCCGAGCGAATTGGAAATTGGTGCCACTTAAAACAAAATAGAAGTGTTTTATCTGATGGAGTTAAATCATCTCGATGGATTATAGCTCTCTGCCTATTTTGAATGTACAGTGTATTGGGCTTCTGGTTTATTACGAGAACAATCTCGGCCAAATCAGAATTGAAAATTGGCACATCAGTAGTTCGCTCGTAGTAAAGGTACATGATAGGAAATTTTGACACGGAGGATCGACTGACTTTCCTAACTACCAGAGTGGAAGAAGTTCACAGCCTTAGTGTTAAAATGACGACATGGAGAAAAAGAACTTTAAATTTCTCCGACATCACTCCAAACTAGCAAGGTCTCGACTAAGCAACACTTTGCAACACAATATAGACTGGAACATTTGACCGACTGCACGTGCGTACTTGCCCCCTTCTCTCTCCCTTTTCCTATGTCTCAGCACTCAGCACTTCGACAGTCAAGGTGGCCTTGAAGTACTGGCGAGCGCTTTGACCAATCGAAATGCTACATTTTCTTTAATAATTTAAAAATATAACTCAAGATATTTTATGCTTTTAAGGACGCTCTGGAAGTCTACAGGCTAAGAGCTTTCGTCAGAACGCTTTTCGATGTCAATCAGTTCGGCCATTCTCTCAAATTCGCTGTGACAAAAAATAGTCTAGTGTTTTAAATGCATAGATTAATAAGAATAAGAATAAGAATAAGAATAAGAATAAGAATAAGAATAAGAATAAGAATAAGAATAAGAATAAGAATAAGAATAAGAATAAGAATAAGAATAAGAATAAGAATAAGAATAGCCGGGGCTGAGTGGCTCAGACGGTTGAGGCGCTGGCCTTCTGACCCCAACTTGGCAGGTTCGATCCTGGCTCAGTCCGGTGGTAATTGAAGGTGCTGAAATACGTCAGCCTCGTGTCGGTAGATTTACTGGCACGTAAAAGAAATCCTGTGGGACTGAATTCCGGCACCTCGGCGTCTCCGAAAACCGTAAAAGAGTAGTTAGTGGGACGTAAAGCAAATAACATTAGAAAAGAATAAGAATAAGAATAATATATGTAGGCTTGGGGTCTGCGGAGGGGCCTGATGCAGGACATTTTTGACGCTCATGTGACCTGGGCGTCTGGTTACGTGGAGATGATGATAATGAAGTAGGGAAAATGTAAAAGCCGACATCGGCCAATAACCTACTCCTGTCTAACTGCTTAAGGCTTGGCGTCTCCAACCGACAGACGAATACATACATACATGAGAGGGTTTGGGCATAAGTCATGGCAACTATGTCTTTCCAAACATTTGCACTATGTTACCATACAATGGTAATATGTCCTGGAAAACATGACACTCATAGCACATGGACACAGCACGATATGCCGTTGTATTGGACAGGTACCACACACAAGGTGATGTGACTGCAGTAGTGAGTCAGGCTCCACGCAGAATTTATGTCACGAGGCAAGAACAGAGTGCGTACAACAAAGTGGCCGTTCGCCGGGGTCACAATGCCATAGAATGTCACAGAGAGCTTGTGGAAGCGCTGAGGCCCTTCCGTACCTTACGACTGCCAGACGAGAAACAGCATTTCAGCACGGCCGTAAAGCAAGCAACGACGTACAACGTTCAGAAAGACCTGTTAGTGTCTAACAAATGTGTCCCATGCAGTAATTACCCAGTGCATGGATGTGGACAGAAGATGGACTTTACTTGAGTTAAAGGCCGAAAAAGGCATTGAAAAAAGAACCATCCACAGAATTTTCATCTCCTTAAAATTGTATCACGGTGGATTCCACGTGCACCCACTGACGTGCAAAAGTTGACATGGTATACCGTATGCTCTGAACACTTGGTACTCGACCGGCAGAAATGAGAGCAAGTGCTGGAGAGAATAGTGTCCGTGGATAAATTTTGGGCCCCGGCGTATGAACCAGAGTTCAAATACCAGTCTGGAGAATGCAGACATGCAGGATTACTACGAAGACAGAAGTTCAGGCAAAACCCTTCCAACGTAAAGTTGATGGTCATTGTGGCTTACGACGTCAAAAGCGTGATGCCGTGTTGGTTCTTCCATGTGGCACATCGGTGAGAGCAACATACTAAAGAACCTTCCTGCAGGGACAGTAATGTCGTGGCGTTATGGAGAAACGCACGATATTCTCAACAATGCCATTCTTCTCCATGACAACGCCAGTCCGTATGCAGCAGAGGCTGTACCGAGACAACTTTCGAGACATTTGGGGACACGAGAGGACAATGGTCCGCCTCTGTGGTGTAGTGGTTAAAGTGATTAGCTGCCAACCCCGGAGGCCCGGGTTCGATTCCCGGCTCTGCCACGAAATTTGAAAAAGTGGTACGAGGGCTGGAATGGGGTCCACTCAACCTCGGGAGGTCAACTGAGTAGAGGTGGGTTTGATTCCCACCTCAGCCATCCTGGAAGTGGTTTTCCGTAGTTTCCCACGTCTCCTCCAGGCAAATGCCGGGATGGTACCTAACTTAATGCTACGGCCGCTTCCTTCCCTCTCTCATCCCCCGTAAGGCCACTGTTCAGCATAGCAGATGAAGCAGCCTGGGCGAGTCACTGGTCATTCTCCCCGGTTGTATCCCACGACCCAAAGTCTGCAGCTCCAGGACACTGCCCTTGAGGCAGTAGAGGTGGGATCCCTCGCTGAGTCCGAGGGAAAAACCGACCGTGGAGGGTAAATAGATACAGAAGGAGAAGAAGAAGAAGAGAGGACATTGCCAACGCTGTGAAACATGAGAGTGGAAAATTAACGAATGGTGAGGCGACTGGTGTCCGACGTCTCCCATATCATTGTCAACGTATTGTGGACTATCTACGGGACTACTTTGATGGTTTACCGTAAAGGTTACAGTAATCGCCAAGAATGAACATTATGTAGCCCAAGGATTTCATGGATGACAGTTTCCTCACTCCATGCCTGATAAACCTACTCGACAAAATTCGTACATTCTGTAGCACCTTACTCTTCCCACTCCCATATGTATATTTCCATTTGTCTGGTAGATCCCGCATTCGTGCGAAAAGAAATATTTGCAAGACTTCCTATTCAAACAATAATCACCACCACCTCCTCCTCGTTCATTTGTCTCACATTCGCCTCGCTAACAAGGAAACTATCCATACGGTCATATCGAAATCGACAATGAAATTTCGCAGAGAGAATGGGGTGACCATAAAGTAGCGATGTAAAAAACACCTGTCATTTCAAACTGGAAGGTGTCGAAATCTTGATAAAAAATAAGTGCGACAACGCATCTACTGGACAACCCTTGCATGTTGCTGGCTCGCTGGGCGCACAGCGGAGTGGAGTTGCAGTTTTTCTGGAGAGCGAGAGAACGAACTGTCAGGCTATCACGCGCCAAAGTTTACTTTAATGTTAAGGAACGAATGTCAAACATAAATGAGGTGCGTTAATTTCATGATGAAAACAAATATTTTGGCACCATGCACAACGAATATGCAATTTAAGACCAGACTGTTCTCCACAGTTTTCCTGACTTGTTTGAAGGCAATATTTCGCAGGCACATCGAACTCAGGAAGTTTCCCTGTTGTTTAATTATTTAATCACGTCTTTAAACAGTGGGAAAGAAAATTTAAAATGAATACAGGATTGCATTTTCGGTATGCTGTTTCTCTGACAAACATCAAACTGGAAGTCTTTTCAGCCGGCACAATGTCTGTTAAACGGCGATGAAAAGCCTTCCATTGCCGAAGAAAAACTTATCCAGGGGCTGTACTGTGTAGAGATGAGAAGAATGCAAGAATGAGGAATGTGGCCTGCAAGTACGAACTTCCTGTTCTGCCCAGATAGATCGGCTCTTATCTGCTCGTATCTGCTACACGAAAACATTGACTCACACTTTACAGTTTGCTGGATTACAACTGACAAGAGTGATGAGCTGCCAGTAGAAGATAATATAAAGTCGCCTGGATAGTAGCACAGTTGCTATGGTAACCGTTGCGTCACTGGCTCTGCTGGTGAAAACCCCTTCGCCCCGTGCCTCACCGGGCATGTGCATTCTTCTGATCTCCCAACAGTACGTACAATTTGTTCCCTGTAGTGCCGGGAGGAATCTGAAGAATTTCTATATTGTTGTCAGCAGGAATGTCTTCAAGACAGCTTTTATCACTATAAGTAGTCCAATTGCAAACAGTTCTCTTCCGCGAATGGGATGAAATATTCTTTTAGCCAATATTTTCATTCCTTTTCCTCATTTTCCCTGATTTTTGGCTGTTACAATTATATATCTGGCATGAAACACTTCTTTGGAAACTCTCGAACCGAAAGTTTCTGTTGCCTCCAATAAAACAATTAATAATTTCGGGAAGAGAGAACCGGCCATACCAAATGTAGGCATAATTGTGTACGAATGGGTGAGTGCACTAACTGATTGAACAACTGTTTCTGTACGTTTCCCACCAAATAAAGACAGAGTCCCTTTCGCTTTCATTTCGCGCACGAAACCACTCTGAACTTTATTGTATATTGAAGAAGGTTTGTAGTCTAAAAATTGCTATGTAACTGCTTCACAAATTTCTTTGCGACTTTATGTCTTTCGTCTTCTTCTTGCAGATACGCACGGGATACAAATTGCACGATTTTTTTTTTACTTTTTATTCTGTACTTTTTTCTTTAAACGACTCAACCAACTAGTAGTTGCTCTGAAATTAGTTTGTCCTATTGAAGATCCTTTGAAACTTCCAAGGCCCACAGTCTCAGGTCTTCATCGCATACATTCCGCTTCTGCCTTCTTGCTTCTGCAAGGCGAGAACATTTTGTATGCATCAATTCTCTGTGTTCAATGTGACTTACGGATGTAGATTCTAATTAGTTCTTCCACCTGCACAGTGGTCGTAGTGACGTCACCTTTTGTGATCAGTGTTTAATGAAAGCCGCTTCATACCCGCCTTATTAAGCATACAAATAGAGCTTTCTTCTCGTACACAAGATCTACAGTTTGTTTCACTTTCTTCTATGGACTGGGAGGATAGCTTGAAATAGTTAGGTGCCTGCGGTGACTCTTCACTGGAATGATGGGAATCAGACTCGGGGTACAAACTCGGATCCATAATATCTCTCGTACCTGCCATCTCTTCCACATAATGCAGATGAGGTGTTTCCACTATCACTTTCACTGTCACTATGTCCCACCAGACACGACTCCGAGACGATGCTGGCACCCATGTGATGATTTTCAATTAGTTCGATCACATGTCCACCCATCTCCTTTTCTTCTAAAGTCTTTTCACGAGGAGAGGAGAAAACTCTTTCACAGAAATAACGTAACGTATGCTCCAGAACATTAGGCGGATTCATGACAGCTCTCTCAAATGAACATGTGTAAACTGTAGGGCACAGAAAGCTCAAGGTAACGCTCTCGCTTCAGCTGGTCACCAGAGCTGTCCACGGAGAGCAGTATGCTAACGCGCACAACGATATTAGATATTTTCCGTTCGATTTCAGGACCTTACATATAGAAATGAGAGCTATTTCTTTGTGCATTGCCTTCCCATGGACCTCTCACATAGCTACCTTCCTCGGCGATCTGGCTTCGATTCCAGGTAGTGTCAAAAATTTAAGATTGGCAGGAGGGCTGGTATGTGGTTGAAATGGCAGCACACCATTGGAGGTGTGCCTGAAAAGTGTTGTACCACCAGAGGACGAGGACCCGAGTTAGTTTTAAAATATCCATGCAAATGGCGATAATATTTGTAAACTGCAAATAATAACAAAAGAGTTGCCACCTCCGGAGCCCGGGGCTCGATTCCCGGCTCTGCCACGAAATTTGAAAAGTGGTACGAGGACTGGAACGAAGTCCACTCAGCCTCGAGAGATCAAATGAGTAGATAGGGTTCAATTCCCACCTCAGCCATCCTCGAAGTGGATTTCCTTGATGTCCTACTTCGTCTCTAAGCAAATGCCGGGATGGTACCTAACTTAAGGCCACGGCCGCTTCCTTTCCTCTGTCTTGTCCATCCCTTCCAATCTTCCCTTCCCCCACAAGGCCCCTGTTCAGCATTGTAGGTGAGGGCAACTGGGTGAGGTACTGATTCTCCTCCCCAGTTATATCCCCAACAAAAAGTCGCAGGCTCCAGGACACTGCCCATGAGGCGGTGGAGATGGGATCCCTCTCTGTGTTCGGGGAAACCATTCAAATTTCTGTATTTTCTGAACTCATCTCTGATTGACAAATAAACGAAAGCAAACTAAAACTGCTACGCATATTTAACATTAATCGGGATTGAAATTATTATCACCCAGAAGGGTTCATCTAATCTCCGACAATCAAGATTTACCCAGGTTTATTCAAATCCATTTCACTGCAATAACTAAACCCGGTAAACGTTATGCTTTTCTATTAAACTTTGTAAAACTTGTACGCAATTCAAGGAAGAAAACTGCTTAGATTTGCAAAACTGGGCCAACGTTGGTAGGAGAAAATCTAGTAGTAAATAAACTCAATACAGAAATACACTTCGGAAGTGTAGTTCATTCCATGGCCTCGATAGTCAAGGAGAGAAATGTTGAAGATTTAACTATGGAGGGCAGCAATGATCTACTCAGTATTTAACTGCCCCCCTTTGATAAAATTATTTGGTGTGAAGCAATTTCTTCCTCTTGAATCATTCTAAGCGTAAACAATTTTTCCTTGCAAATAATCGATATTTAATCAATAGTCAAAAATGATTAGTTTTTTTTTTTTTGGCGTGTTGGCGTCCGATGAGGTCTTTCGAGCTGACGTCGTATAGGCGACCTGCGCGTCTTTGAGGGTGGGGTCCTACATGTAATGAGTTCTAGTGATGAAGACGGCACACACACCCACTCCGAGTCACCGGAAGTAACCAATTAAGGTTAAAGTCCCCGAGTCGGCCGGGAATCGAACCTGGGTCTCTCTGGAACAAAAGCCAGCACGCTAACCATTTAGCCATGAAGCCGGAAAAAAGATTAGATTATTATTTATGATATGCTCTGCCACAGCAGACTTCTATGGAAGGCAAAGGTAAGGGCGTACGATGTTCCTTAATTCTCGTCGGTTTTTTTTTTTTTTTTTTTTTTTTACGTTGCACCGACACAGATAGGTCTTATGAGGACGATGGGATAGGTGAGAGCTAGAAGTGTGAGGGAAGCGGCCGTGGTCTTCATTAACGTACAGCGTCGGCATTTGCCTGGTATGAAAATGGGAATCTACACAAAACCATATTCTGATCTGCCGACAGTGGGGTTCGAACCAAATACACTAGTGTCCAAAAGTTAAGCATAATCACTAAACGAGACAATACCGCCTGGGAGGAATATCAGACGAATTGCTGAACAAACGGAAGCTGAATCACACACCACATGTCACACAACTTGTCCAACAAAACAGTGTCAGAAAGGTTCCGATAGCTAAGGTACACTTTTGACAACACCTAACAAATCTTATCAATGTCTTCCACAACTAAATATGCTGTTAATAGGGTGTATGGATACTCCTAACAGTCACACAAGCTTCGCAGCGACGTGGCATGCTCTCTATCAGATGGTCCAAGAGCTCTCGTGCAGTCGATCCCATTCTTCCGAAAGGGCTATGCGAAGGTCTTGGAGGGTCCTTGGTAGAGGCTGACGAGATGCATTTTGCCTCCCCAATGCATCTCACGCATGTTCTATAGCATTCTGATCCGCAGACTTCGCTGGCCAGTCCATGCGATGAATGTCTTTCCCAGACATAAATTCATCCACCAGAGCAGCGCGGTGCGGACGAGCATTATCGTCTATTAAGAGGAAGTCTGGATCAACTGCACCTCTGAAGAGTCAAACATGTGGTCTCAGTAACTCATCCCTGTATCTCCGAGCGTTAACAGTGTTCCTCGGACCACCCATGAAGATGTGCAGGTACGTACGGCCATTCAACATGATGCCGCTCCACACCATAACGCGACCACCACCATACTGGTCCCGTTCCACGATGTTCCTGTGGTTGTATCGGCTTCCCGGTTCTCTCCAAATTAATGTGAGACGGGAATCGTTCTGGAAACTGAAGTGGGATTCATCTGTGAAGAACATATGCCTCCATTCATTCATGGTCCAGTTTCGATGTTGACGGCTCCACAGTAAACGGGCCCGTCTCTGTGCTGGAGTGAGCGGAACGCACACCGCTGGACGTCGGGCAAACAGCCCTGCTCTTCTGAGCCTCCGGTAAACAGTTTGTTGGGTAACGGCAATACCTGAGACAGCTGCAAGCTCCGCCCACAATTGTCTTGCAGGTGCACTCCGATTTCGTCGGGCGGTTAAGGCCAGGTATCGGTCCTGCTGTGGGGTGGTTACCCTACAGTAGGTCGACCTGGTACTAGCTTACGACAACATCTCCTGCGTCCCGAAATCGTCTCCGAAGACTGGAAATGACACTTTGTAGCAGATTCAAGGATACGGCGACTTCGGTCTGTGTCTGGCCTGCTTCCAGGCGGCCAAATATTCTACCCTGCAAAACGGGGTCCAAATGGCGTCGTTGTGCCATTAAGTTGTCACGTTCACCACGAGGCTACACACCGCACACTATAACAGGGCAAACACGACTGAGGGAATATGGGACGGAGGCACTGGCTGTGTTTACCTTGCGGTTTCCCTGCTAGTCAAAGCAGGGAACACTCCTTTCCTATTCATAGCGAACATGTCAGGTTGGTAGATGCATATGTCGTGCGATTTGCTGTCTATTTCCTGTTGCCCTGTTTACTCGTAACTTATGCTTAACTTTTGGACACTAGTCTATCTTCTGAATGCAAACTCACATTTGCGCGCCCCTAACCGCACGGCCACTTGTTCCGTAATCCTCGTTGTTATTTGAAAACATGTTGGCATGATTTGTAACCCTCATTGACCAAAGCGGGTATTATACACGTACTACACGTCAAAATCCTCCAGGAATTTACAAATTAGAAATGATTTAAGAAGAGTGATATATATTAATATTCAAACTGCTAACAAGTAATCCAATTCCTACCCTTCCTTCTAAACCACACATGAGCTGAACTTGACTATAATGTCCCCAGTGAACTTGGTTTGAACCCCACAATCGTTATATATGCACCACAAGCAGTGATCCCCATGAGGAAACTGCTGAATCACCCATCAGGAGTGTAAGACCATTATAATGGTTGGCTGAGTAATGCATTTGGTTAGATATTCGTCAAAGTTGTTTAAATTTTCAGAATATAATCTCGGCACATTCCAGTGCTTAAATGGGAGTGGCCAGAGTTAGTGGGCTTTTCTAGTACCTTAATTTTATAGAAACTGGGTGAAAAGTTCTAGCTGTCTGTCATTTCATACTATCGTTATGAAATCGGAATGTTAATCTAATCACTATTACTTATGATATTTATTCACTTCTTTTGGACCTTTTAAGTGGTGAAGTTAGGGTTTTTGGCCCCTCGTACAATTAAACACATTCTTGATTACAAGCGAGACTGTCTTAATCTTACAAATTAAGAAGGTTATGATTACGCTAGCTATTTGCTTTACGTCGCACCGACACAGAGAGGTCTCAAGGCGACGATAGGATATGGAAGGTCTCGGAGTGGTAAGGAAGCGGCCGTGGCCTTAATTGAAGTACAGTTCCAGCATTTGCCTGGTGTGAAAATGGGAAACCGCGGAAAACCATCTTCAGGACTGCCGACAATGGGATTCGAACCCACTAATCTCCCGGATGCAAACTCACAGCTGCTCGACATTACCGCACGGCCAACTCACCCGGTGTTTTGATTACGACGTTATTGATTATGGTAAACAAGTTTCAACATTCAATCTTCAGAAAAGAGGGATTTTTCGCAAATTAATGTTGAACTTAATTATGTGCGGTTTGGGTGACGTAGCAGTCAACACCCTGTGGGCGGGGGACGAAGATGAAGGGTCGACGTTACTTGCGACTAGTTCCATCTTGCAAGGAAATCCATGGCTGTAGTACGTTACCTAGGAGCAGTACCATTATGCGAGGGACCGAGCTCGATAGCTGCAGTCGCTTAAGTGCGGCCAGTATCCAGTAATCGGGAGATAGTGGGTTCGAGCCCCACTGTCGGCAGCCCTGAAGATGGTTTTCCGTGGTTTCCCATTTTCACACCAGGCAAATGCCGGGGCTGTACCTTAATTAAGGCCACGGCCGCTTCCTTCCACTTCCTATGCCTTTCCTATCCCATCGTCGCCATTAAGACCTATCTGTGTCGTTGTGACGTAAAGCAAATAGAAAAAAAAATATGCGAGAAACACTATAGGTCTGGGCGTTGTTTGTGATAATCGTCATCGTGTGTATTACACCGGTCGGTTCCCCTGTGTTCAGAATGGATCTGCGTTACCTGTGAGTAGTACCACTTTATGAGAGACACAATGGGTCTACATTGCCTGTGGTTAGTGCCACTAAGTGAGAAACACCACGGCTTTGGCTGACGCCTGTGATTACTACCAGTATGTGAGTAAAACCATAGGTCTGTGTACCTGAGAGTAGTACCATTAAGTTAGAAACACCATGGGTCTGCGTTGCTTGTGAGTAGTGCCACTGTGTGTGACATACTGTACTATGGGTCTGCGTTGCTTGTGAGTAGTGCCACTGTGTGTGACATACTGTACTATGGGTCTGCGTTGCTTGTGAGTAGTGCCACTGTGTGTGACATACTATGGGTCTGCGTTGCTTGTGAGTAGTGCCACTGTTTGTGACATACTATGGGTCTGCGTTGCTTCTGAGTAGTGCCACTGTGTGTGACATACTATGGGTCTGCGTTGCTGGTGAGTAGTGCCACTGTGTGTGACATACCATGGGTCTGCGTTGCTTGTGAGTTGTGCCACTATGTGTGACATACCATGGGTCTGCGTTGCTTGTGAGTACTGCCACTGTGTGTGACATACCATGGGTCTGCGTTGCTTGTGAGTAGTGCCACTGTGTGTGACATACTATGGGTCTGCGTTGCTTGTGAGTAGTGCCACTGTGTGTGACATACTATGGGTCTGCGTTGCTTGTGAGTAGTGCCACTGTGTGTGACATACTATGGGTCTGCGTTGCTTGTGAGTAGTGCCACTGTGTGTGACATACCATGGGTCTGCGTTGCCTGTGATTAGTGCCACTGTGTGTGACATACTATGGGTCTGCGTTGCTTGTGAGTAGTGCCACTGTGTGTGACATACCATGGGTCTGCGTTGCCTGTGATTAGTACCTTTATAGGAGGAACACTAAGGTTCTGCTCTACGAGTAATTAGTACCATTATGAGGTGCTGGTGACCTAGATTTTAGACCCCTTTAGATAATTAGTATCATCCCAGTAATAAAGGCATTGCGAGTTTGATCCAGTGATTGCTTATTTTCACGATTATTTTCTCATCATCATTCGTTTTTTATTTTGGTCAGTGAATCGATTTTGAAGTTTTAATTTCGTTGCACCTCATGCCATTAGGGGCCTATGACCTAGCTGTTGGCCCCTTTAAACAACAAACATCATCATCAATATCAGCAGTCAACTTGCATTCGTGAGATAGTGGGTTCAAGCCCGACTGTCAGCAACCCTGAAGAGGGTTTTCCGTTGTTTTCCATGTTCATGCCAGGAAAATGCTGGAGCTGTACCTTGATAAAAGCCACGGTCGCTTCCTTCTCACTCCTAGCACTTCTCTCTCCCGTCGACGCCATAAGACCTATCTGTGCCGGTGAGACGCAAAGTAAATTGTAATAGACACACACACACAAAAAGCTTTAACTATAATAAAAACAAGTAAGTTATACGTATGTCCGCCTCTGTGGAGTAGAGGTTAGCGAGATTAGCTGCCACCCCCAGAGGCCCTGGTTCGATTCCCGGCTCTGCCACGAGATTTGAGAAGTGGTATGAGGGCTGGAGCGGGGTCTACTCAGCCTCGGGAGATCAACTGAGTAGAGGTGGGTTCGATTCCCACCTCAGCCATCCTGGAAGTGGTTTTCCGTGGCTTCTCACTTCTCCTCCAGGAAAAATGCCACGGCCGCTTCCTTCCCTCTTCCTTGTCTATCCCTTACAATCTTACCATCCCACCACACGGCCCCTGTTAAGCATAGCAGGTCAGGCCACCTGGGCGAGTTAATGGTCCTCCTCCCAGTTGTAACCCTCGACCCAAAGTCTCACGCCCCAGGACACTACTTACGGCGGTAGAGGTGGGATCCATCGCTGGAAGGAAAAAACAACCCTGGAGTGTAAAATGATTAAGAAGAAAGAAAGAAAGTTCGTATAACATACCATCTCTGTGGTGCAGTGGTTTGTGTGATAAGCTGCTACCCCGCCGCCCCCGGTGGTCCGGTTTCGATTCCCCGCTCTGCCACGAAATTTGAAAACTGGTACGAGGGCTGTAACTGGGTCCACTCAGCCTCTGGAGGGGGTTCGATTCCCGCCTCAGCCATCCTCGAAGTGGCTCTCGTGGTTTCCCACTTCCCGAGGTAAATGCCGTGATGGTACCTAACTTGAGGCCACGGCCCTTTCCGTCCTTCTGCCTTGTCTATCCCTTCCGATCTTCCCATCCCTCGTCCGGATCCATAGCTAAGTGGCTAGCGTGCTGGCCTTTGGTCACAGGAGTCCCGGGTTCGATTCCCGACAGGCTCGAGAACTTTAACCATTGGTTAATTTTTCTGGCACTGGGGCTGGGGCTGGGTGCATGTGTCGTCTTCAACATCATTTCATCCCCATCACGACGCGCAGGTCGCCTACGGGAGTCAAATCAAAAGACCGGCACCTAGCGAGCTGAACCTGTCCTCGGACACTCCCGGTTCTAAAAGCCACACGCCATTTCATTTTCCCAACTCCCTAAAAGGCCCTTATTCAGCATAGCAGGTGAGGCCGCCCGGGCAAGGTACTGGTCCTCCTCTCCAGTTGTATCCCTCCGGCCTAAAGTGTCACGCTCCAGGAAACTGCTCTTGAAGTTGTAGAGGTTGGTCGTGTCCGTGAGTCTGAGGAAAAAAAAACAATCATGGACGATAAACGGATTTAGAAAGGAAAGGAAATAAAGAAAGAAAGAAAGAAAGAAAGAAAGAAAGAAAGAAAGAAAGAAAGAAAAGTTATAACATATATATATTTTTGCTCTTTGTTTTACGTTGAACCGACACAGATATGTCTTATGGCGACGATGGGATAGCGAAGGCCTGGGAAGTGCAAAGAAGCAGCCGTGGCCTTAATTAAGGTACAGCCCCGGCATTTGCCTGGTGTTAAAATGGGAAACCACGGAAAACCATCTTCAGGGCTGCCGACAGTGGGGCTCGGACCCACTATCTCACGATTACTGGATACTGGCCGCACTTAAGCGAGTGCAGCTATCGAGCTTGGTATAACATATACCTTAGTTTTATAATTATGTAGAGTACTAATGATCGATGTCTCTGAGTACATCGTGAAACAAGTAAAAATAAAAGGGAGTGGCCTACATAAGTATCACTTTGTTCATTCTGACACTCACTCAAGCATCCATAAAAGCTGGCGACGCACTTAGGAGGACATCTCAGCAAGATCATTTAAACGAGGCTAATGTAGTGCAGTCCCTAACTCTTAGAGAAGAGAATTCCTCAGCCCAGCACTAGACACGAGGATTGAACGTTTGTACGCTGATGTACGATTGCTGGGTATAGTGAACGAGGATCTGGAGAAATGCTCATTAGTAAAGGAGAGGTAACAAAGATCAGAGGCGTTGCTACATTCAAATGTTGGAAGATTAATATTAATAGTTGACTGGAAGTACTTTTCACCACCCCATGCAGGACAATCCTGTCTTTCAAATGACGAAGCTGTGTAGTTTGAACGGCAGTCCACTGGCCCTCTAAGCTACAGTTGGTGGGTTCGGACCCGGGTCAGTCCGGTTGTATTTGAAGGTGTTCATAACATATCAGTCCCATTCCCGTAGATTCACCAACTATTAAAGGAACTCGTATGGGACAACATTCCAGAACCTCGACGTCTCCATAAACCATTAATATGTAGTTAGAGGGGTGTAAAATCGTGACTATTATTATTATTATTATTATTATTATTATTATTATTATTATTATTATTATTATTATTATTATCTATTTTTCAATAGAGCCAAGGGGTCTGTTCAAGGCTTAACTTACCTAGCCGAAGGACGAACCGCCATCAACAGCGTCGTATGCCCTCACTCCATATGAAAACTGCAGAGACAGAGTGAATTGGCCGTGCGACTGAGGTCGCGTAGCTCTAAGGTTGCATGCGGGAGTTGGTAGATTCAAACCCCACCGTCGGTAGCCCTGGTGATTGTTTTCCGTTGTTTCCCATTTGTCACTAGGCAAATTCTGAATTAAGGACACTGCCGCTACTTTCTCAATCCTAGCACTTTCCCATCCTTCTGTCGCCGAAACTTTTGATGTGTTAGTGCGACGTCGAACCACTTGCAAAAAAAAAAAAAAAAAAAAAAAAAAGAAAAGTTTGAAATTTAATTTTTGCTTTTAGCACATACAGTACTCTAGTGATTAGAAATAGTACACCGCCACCTCTCCTACTCCGTCAAGTCAACATGTTTCGTCCAACGTGACTCGAACCGGCTACCAACGGTGTAAACCGTAATGATCATGTACACCAGGCGTTCTTATGAATATAGTATAAATATTTTACATACTGTAAAATAACCTAACATTAAAAACACTTCCAATTTACAATTTTTTTGCTAGTGGCTTCAAGTCCCACCGACACAGATAGGTCTTATGGCGACGATGGGATAGGAAAGGCCTAGAAGTTGGAAGGAAGCGACCGTGGCCTTAATTAAGGTACAGCCCCAGCATTTGCCTGGTGTGAAAATGGGAAACCATGGAAAACCATCTTCAGGGCTGCCGACAGTGGGATTCGAACCCACTATCTCCCGGATACAAGCTCACAGCCGCATTTTACATCCATCACATTAAAATTGAGTATGATTATTTTTCACATTGCATACAAAATACTTTGCCTTTACTGACGGAATCGAATGTGCACAGTATACTACAGAAATGTCTTACTTTCACTGATCCGTCTCAGTTTCATCCTTGGCTTTGAGGATATGGAAGTGACGCAAAATGGGGATGGCTTTCAACGACATGTTAGGCTCTTTAGGAACAGGTCTTTTGATTTGAAACCCGTAGGCGACCTGCGCGTCGTGATGAGAATGAAATGATGATGAAGACGATAGCCTACATACACCCAGCCCCCGTGCCAGCGGAATTAACCAATGATGGTTAAAATTTCCAACTCTACCGAGAATCGAACTTGGGAGCCCTGTGACCAAAGGTTAGCATGCGAACCATTTAGCCATGGAGCCGAACTAAGCGACGAGGAACGATCGACGCTAGTAATGACATGCAGGCAGTCCATATTATGACTGGTGTGACGTCACTTATAGGATTCATCCCCCTGTGGCTGGGGGCGGTAGAATAACACCCACGGTATCCCCTGCCTGTCGTAAGTGGCAACTAAAAGGGGCCTCAGGGGCTCTAACTTTGGAGCGTGGGTTGGCGACCATGGGGCCCACAGCTGAGTCCTGGCATTGCTTCCACTTACTTGTGCCAGGCTCCTCACTTTCATCTATCCTATCTGATCTCTCTCGGTCAACTCTTGTTCTTTTCCGACCCCGACGGTATTACGTATGGAGGCTTAGGGAGTCTTTCACGCCCTTCGTGGCCCTTTCCTTCCTTTGGCCGATACCTTCATTTTTCGAAGTGTCGGACCCCTTCCTTTTTTTATCTCTGATTAGTGTTAGAGGATGGTCGCCTAGTTGTACTTCCTCTTAAAACATCAATCACCACCGCCACCACTTATAGGATTCATTGGTGCGCGCATTCTGGTGGGTTAGGCTGACTGATATGAACGGAACATGTGGGCCGTGTGGTTATGGCCTAGTAGCTGCGAGCTTGCATTCGGGAGATAGTGGGTTCGAACCTACTGTCGACAGTCCTAAAGATGGTTTTCCGATGAGATAGGAAATGGCTAGGAGTGGGAAAGGAAGGCCGTGGACTTAATTAACCCTCTACTGCATGAATTATTTTTCGGTTTCGTTTGGTGAAGGAAATTTCAAGCTTTAATGTTCAACTTACGTTCAGTGTTTCAGATCTACCAGCAATTCTTAACTGGGGCTAATAGCTTAACTCTCGTATGTGATGTGGATTGCCATAATGGGATATATATATATATATACTATTGTTCACGTTTTTGCGCTATGCTTTTAACATTCAAACACCGAACATTACTGCCTACTGCTTAAATATATAAAAGCAAGGCATCACTGGTATATGTGTTTAATTGATTGTACAGTTGAAGGTGTGCCGTAAAACTATCTCTATCCACAATCTGTGTCCATTTATACAAGTGAAAAGTTAAATATTGTCTGAGGGCAACAGTATGCAGTAAAGGGTTAAGGTACATAATAATAATAATAATAATAATATTTAATGCAGCCAATGGCCATATAAAAATACAGTTATAAAGCCATAGTGGTCAATGTATAGTTTACATAGCATTTAACTATTACAGAATTTTGTCAGCGAGATTTGTCTGCTTTTGCATTTTATCACATGGTATCTATCACATTGGTCGCCACAGAGTTTACACTGGCACAGTTCACTTGGATCATGGTAGGTTTCTCTCTTGCAGATTTTGTAGTGGAAACCATAGACCGCAAAGCGAGTCGTGGTGTGCCTCAGTTCATAGTTAGCCGTTATCCATTCCCTGTTAATCATCGCGTCTGTGGAGAAGAAATCTAGCCATATATCTCCCCTTTTGTCTTGAAGTTCCTTTAATAGGCTCTTGAATGCTACTGACGTGGGCAATGATAATTCAAGCCTTAGATCTTCAATGTAGAAGGGTTCTCTGGCAAGCAGGTAGACCAAGCGTGATGGGGTGAACTTAGAGACTCCCAAAGCTTTTTTCAGAAATCTAGCTTTTACCTTTTCAATTTCTTTGATGTCTTTCTTTTGCAGTTGTTCCCAGATTAGTGTCAGGCCGTAGGTTAATATCGGTGAGATCTTTCGCTTAAACACTTTCAACGCAGTTTCCAATGAAATTTTCTGTATATTCTGAATGCTGTTCATGGCAGATATGGCAATTGCCACTTTTTCCTTGATGTGGTAGCTGAACGTGTTTCCGTTTGTCTGTACTGTTAATCCAAGATACTTAAACTGTGAGACAACTGTTAGTGGTTCTCGTCTGTAGTATATTAGATCACTGGCTGCTGGCTTACCACCTTTCCTGAAAGTCATTGTCACTGTTTTCTTCTCATTTAGTTGCAATCCATTGTGTGTAGCCCATGATGTAAGTTTATTGAATGCTTCTTGAAGGTTTTCTTATTTCACGAGATACCAGTACCATGTCGTCTGCGTATGCATATATTTTTACATTTTCTGAAGCAATGATCCTGGAAATGTCCGCAGTCGCAGTATTGAAGAGCAAGGGGCTGATTGGATCTCCTTGTAATACGCCAATCTTCTGTTGTAGTGGGTCTGACACGTCCACATTGTCATCTATCTGTATCATGTTGTTATTCAGAATATTCCTCAAAATTTTTGTGATGTAGTTTTTACCAGTAATTGCTTCTAGTTTCTCAATGATCATAGTCCTGTTTAATAAATCAAAAGCTTTCTTGTAGTCTACGAAGACAGCATGTAGCTTTCCTTTAGGGATTCTTAATGCGTCTTCTATATCTTCTAATAGGCATTTTATTGTCTGTAAGGTTGACTTTCCCTTTGTGAATCCAAACTGTTCTTCTGGTATTGCTCCCTCTACTAGGGTGTATAAACGGTCTGTTAGTAGGCTAGTTAGTATTTTGAAAGCTGTACATTCTAGGGCTATGCCACGATATGAATTTGGATCTTCCGTGTCTCCCTTTCCTTTGTATAGTACTTTAAGAGTGGCAGTTCTCCAATTTTGAGGAATACTTTCTTGTTTCAAACATTCATTAAACAGTTTTGTCCATACTTCCTTGAGGTTAGTTGCGGTACTTTTGAGATTTTCATAATATATTCCATCCGGTCCACATGCCTTTTTGTTTTTCGTCGTATTTATCGCTCGTTCTACCTCTTCCACAGTGAAAGGTTCATAGCTAATTGTCGAGTAATCTTCCTCCCTCAGATCGGGTCGTGTTAAAATGGGAAACCACGGAAAACCATTTTCAGGTCTATCGACAATGGGGTTCGAACCCATTATCTCCCACATGCAAGCTGATAGCTACGCGACCAAAACCGCACAACCAATTGCTTGGTTGCATGGTAGGGAAATGCTATTCAGTGCCGCCATGGTCTTAATCATATGCAACATCATTTGAGGCACTGCCAAATTCATACTTGTATTTGTGTATTCTACCACCATAGCGCTAAGAGGGATGATAATATGCTACATTTTTCTGCCTACAATAGTATTTAAATAATATATTATTCAGGTCCACCTTTTCAATACAAATTGTACAATGTTTTAATTTACATATATGTTCAGGGACTAGTTTCGAGTTAACAGTAGGTCATCATCAGCCTAAAGCAAATCAAACACAAGTGTATCGAAGAAATTAAACAATGTAAAGTCACAAAGGTCTTAAAATGTACATACCATGTAAGATATTAAGATAAGAATTCGAGAGATGCACTGCACAATTTGTATTGAAAAGGTGGACCTGAATAATATATTATTTAAGTACTACTGTAATCACAGTTCTGTACGGACCTCTCATAATGAAATTTATTTCTTTTTCTGCCTCCTAACTTAGATGTTTAAAAAATGGATTATGCAACATTATTCTTGGGAGGTACCTATTGATTTGATTAAAAATTAATTCATTAAACAGTGTTTCCTTGCTGGTCTGATTTGTAGAATAGAATAGAATAAACCGGACGAGTTAATTCGTATAAGTGCAAGTATTTATTTATGTCATCTGCCTCTGTGGTGTTGTGGTTAGCGTGATTAGCTGCCACCCCCGGAGGCCCGGGTTCGATTCCCGGCTCTGCCACGAAACTTGAAAAGTGGTACGAGGGCTGGAACGGGGTCCACTCAGTCTCGGGTGGTCAACTGAGTTCGATTCCCTCCTCAGCCATCCTCGAAGTGGTTTTTCGTGGTTTTCCACTTCTCCAGGATGGTACCTAACTTAAGGCCATGGCCGCATTTTTCCATCCCTCCTTTCCACTTCCCTGTATATCCCCTCCAATTTTCCCATCCCTTGTTCAGCATCGCAGATGAGGGCAAGGTACTGGCCCTCTTCCCCAGTTATCCCCGGACCCATGGTCTCACGCTCCAGGACACTGCTCTTGAGTTAGTAGAGATGGGATCCCTCGCTGAGTCCGAGGGAAAAACCAACCCTGAATGGTAAACAGTTTAAGATAGGAATAAAGAAATTTAAAAAAAATATAGCAAGTAGGCTACTTATTTTACGTCACGTTTCTGAACTGTGTTATCCTTAGCTTACGACAGACATTATGAATTAACTGAATGAATGCATGAACGAATGAATGAATGAAGGAATGAATGAATTGGCTGATTGGATTGGATTCATTGTTATCCTTACCTTACAACATACATTGTAAATTAACTGAATGAATGAATTAATTGTCTGTCCGTCTCGTTGGCTGAATGGTCAGCGTACTGGCCTTCGGTTCAGAGGGTTCCGTGTTCGATTCCCGGCCGGGTCTGGGATTTTAATCGCTTCTGATTAATTCTTCTGGCTCGGGGACTGGGTGTATATGTCCGTCCCAACACTCTCCTCATCATATTCAGACCACCACCACAGAAACACGCAATAGTGCTTACATCCTCCATAGAGGGTTGGCGTCAGGAAGGGCATCTGGCCGTAAAACAGGGCCAAATCCACATGTGCGACGCAGTTCGCACCCGCGACCCCACAGGTGTGGGAAAAGCGGCAGGAAAAGAAGAAGAATGAATTAATTGCCTGGTGGATTGCATGCATGCATACATGAGCGGATGAACACTCCTCTCTCCCAATTACGGATAGGCCTGTCTTGTATTTGTACGGCATATAATTCGGAACTTTTTCAGCCTATGTTCCATTCACTTCGATCCTAATTTCCCTAAGCCTAGTTACACAGGTTACCTCATTAGATGCGGAACTTAGGTGGAACAAGCAGTCTGCCCGAGCAACTGGTAGTGTGAGATGTTTATTTTGTCTCAAACAACAACAAGGGAAGTTGGGAGTACGGAGCGAGTTAGTAATTCAATCCAAGAACGGCATAAATGTATTATTCGTCGTGGTAATAATTACATGCAAATCGATTGTTTTGAGCAAATGTCATGTTTTCGGTGGGGGGTTGGGGTGTCCAGAGCCGCGGGGGCGGTGTACTTGCTATTGGGCTTGCGCACCAGACGTAAGGCTCTAACGGGAGAACAGAGCGCCGCGAACCAGCGCCGTGCAGACTGTGCGAGAGACGGGCGGAGTGCCGTGTGTGAGTGCCATGCGAGGAACGGGCCCTGTGCCTCTGTGTGTTCGGGGGGCCCCGCGCCTACCTGCCGCGCGCCCTTTTTGAAAATATTCGTATTACAGTGTTATAATCAGTGCTAAACTACTCTAAACCATCTCTTAAATATAGTGTCGGGAAACCAGTAAAGATAAAACCTCATCAACAAATAGTGATTTGTGTTTGTTTTACAGTGAAAATGAATGTGCTGCGCTATTAAGAAGAACCATGGAGGACCTGACTTCATTGTTTGTTGGAGTTCTACTCCTCATCAGCTGCTGTTATGGTGAGTGTTAAATGCCGTAGGCTCACTGAGGTAAAGAAAATCTCGTCTAACTAACAAGGTTTATTGGGATTCTATTTCTTATCTGACAGGCCCTTTTAACTAATCACTGCGTAGTAGCTCTCTACAATAGCAATAATTTAGGATATTACGCAGCCTGCTATATTTAATAATAATTTTATAAATAGAAGGACCATTTATGTAATGTTCAAAATGATGTTCTGTACGTTAAATGCATTGAGAAAGTTGTAACATTCGGTTCCTATCTGATCTGATCGTCGAGAAGTCGTATTTAGTTATTAACTAATTGATAAATTAATATGTAGACTCCTATAGTGGTCTCCAATTATTATATTATATATTACTGCTTCCACAAAAATAATTTCAAATGCAACATGCGAGTATGTGGTTGTGTCCCACATGTAATATAGTGATTGTCCTAAAGGTTACAAGGTGACTTCTTCCTCTATTCAGAGTTTGTGTTATTTTTGTATTAAATAAGTATGAACCTAATTTCAAAACTCCTTAAAGAACGAAATAAAAACTTGCAACTGAGAACTGAAGATAATTTAGTATCGTATAGGCTGTCGAATGGGTGCTATTAGACCATGATCCATCTCTTAAGTTTTCCTGATTTAAGTTAATTAATTACCTGTTTTCAATTTTCTAGCCGATGAATTTCGATTTAAATTGTAATGTTTGCTGTGGTCCAGAGTTCTTCAGGATATGTAGAAGAGTATTTTTCAATACCGAAAGTATGTAACTTAGTGAAGGTGCAAAAGAGCTCTCTTGCATATCGTTTGCTTAATGGAAAATTAAAACAATCCAAATCACAATCATCGAGATACTTTAATAAAAGGAATGTAATTAATTCGGAATTTGAGATTCAGCAAAGTGAATTTGAATTATCGGAAGAAATGTTACCTCATCATCGGAACTTTTCTTCAAGATTCACCATTGGATTGCGGTCCATCATCGCTTGCGGAATGAAATTTTCTTTCATTCTTAGCAGTGGTATTAATAATTATTATTATTGTTATAGGAATAATAGTAATAAAGGTATTATTTTGTGACAAGTGAATTGGAAATGGCTGGACATTTCTCGCTCTGCGCTGCGAGTCAACGTACTGCAGTTCAGAGACTTTGGCTGGGATTATTTTTTATAGAATTTAAAAGGCTGTAAATGTTAAGTTATTAGTAAATAAATGGACTATATTTGAAAGAATTCGTCTATATTTACAGTGTTATTTTGTGAAAAGTAAAGAAAATCATCGCAGACTCTTTCTTAAAATGCGTATTGATATTTTTAAGGCAAATTGCTCTATGCCAATCATCAAAGCTAGAAAATAATGATTTCCTAAATTTCGATGTTGACAATAATATGTATGGAATGATAAAAAAACATTTATTAGGAGAAAACTTAACACTTCAGTACTTTGCCAAAGACTGTCATGTATTTCGAATATACTTACCCTGTTTTACATGTCTTCACTGAGAGACGGATACGTTGACTGGGTGGTATTGCTATATATATCTACTGATACTAAAGGTTTTGTATTGTAGTGGATATCCCATACTAAGGAAAGAAAAATTCTTGAATATTGTAAGGATCGTAAATATTTTACATATTTAATTCTTCAAAGTACTTATTCTACAGTCTGTGTGCTTGTTAAGTCAGCTTTCTACACAATTTAAGGCTACCATGTGTATGTATGGAAGAAGATATGACACATATTTAGTGTTCCGAACACATCACATTTCAAAATTTACATACGTCGTAGATACGATAGCCGTTTTGTGTATGTACAATTTTACTAAACATAGTTGAGTTCTTTCAATTATAATAGTCCTATTAAAATGATGATGTGAGTGTTTTGCTCTCTAACCGTTAACTTGTGAGGTGCCGTGTATTATACACCTAGAATATTTGTAAGTTCAGATATATTCCTTTCTGTCGGTTTGTGCACATCAATTATATCTAACCTTATAAAACGCGAGTCGTACAGCTTAGCATTGCCCTACGTATTGAAAAACGGAACTAGCCTAATTACGTTGAAATGCTTTCGGAAGACAACTCAACCTAAACCTGACTGTTGTGCGTTTCACACAAATTTATTCATGTCCTAAATGGAAAACGAATTAAACTATTAAAGTAAATAACGTGAATTAGTTGATTGTTTACCGTCTTTGGTTATCAGTAGAAATAATCGAGAAATAATCCGTTGGCGGTCTCAGCAACTTTATCTCACAATATGCTGCACAGAAATGCGAACTCACAAGTTGAGCATTAATCATGGAAAGTTGCCTTTCTCCATATTAATTTAATGAAGTTAAAGCATCCGGTGTTAACTCATTCAAGTCCAGTGTCCTATTATGAAGACAATGTTTTAATCCAATTTTAAAGTAATATCAAGTTGTCTGTGCTAGCAAATGTAACTTATTATTGAATCGTATGAGGAAAGATGCCTTGATGCTATATTGGCTACAAAAGTGTTTATCATTAATAAACAATAATGGTTAGTGATTTTATTTAAAAACATCGTGCTACAGCTTTGACACCTACAGACAGAAAAATTAATTTGCCTGCAGATATACTTTATATTGTACCCTGTTAAGTTGCCATATAAACAGTCTTGAAAACAACAGTATTTGTGCTAAGAGAGAGGTTGTGTTATTAATTGAATATGATAAAAATCGAAGTTACTTTTTCCGTCCTTCAAATATCCGACTACATCTGCTGGGTTTGATCCCTGGGAATTTGGTGACCAACTCGCTACGAATTATCCGCAGACAGAGTTAGTCTGGAGCTAAAATGAAAAAAGAAGTAAAGTGTCGCCTTTAGTGCTGCATACTACGGCGTTTAATCCCATCATCTTCCGATTGTATGCTTTAATACTGCGCTATTCGTAGAACGTGCCGGACTCGCTAGGATTTTTAATCATTCACACAAACAATACGGTAGGCAGGCGAATTGTTAAGGTGTTGTTAAAAAAGTCAGAGAAGTCTGTTGAGGTATTGTTCCAAGTTGTAATCAGGTATTATTCTCTACGAGTGATGAAATTCTATTGTTGTTTTTTGTTTGAGTCATCAGTTTGATGCAGCTCTCCATATCACCCTGTATGTGTTCAATGAAATGAACATCTATTTTCTTAAGATCTGATGTTCCATTTGAGGATGATCAGAGATAACGTTATTGCTTTGAAAAATTGTTCTTATTTGTCCAGCAAAATGGTGTTTATAAGAAAAGCACATTAAATCAGTTTAGAGTTATTACAACGCTACTATAAGAAACCCATTCCATGATTTTAAAGATAAATATTCTTACTCTATACTTTTTCTTATTATTCTTACTCTGATTGTGAGAGCAGGTATTGGCAATGGAAACTGGAAGCTTTCAAACCGCGTTTCCAAAAATCGTTCATATTCTGGAGTTAGTGAGGCTTAAAACCAGTAAGTAAAACCAGCATTATTATTATTATTATTATTATTATTATTATTATTATTATTATTATTATTATTATTATTATTGTTTTCAAACATCCTCTTTGTCAGAAGAATAATTTTGACTTAATATGTTTCGCATGTGAAGTCGAGATATATTAGAACTACCTTTACGTTTAATGGGTTAAATATACACGTCGATAATTTGCTCTTTATCTGTGCAGTTATGAAAACCAGACACACTAATTAATATTTCCTTATATATAGATAGATAGATAAATTGGAAGGTTTTTGCGATCCAATAGAACTGTACATACCTTAATTATGACGGAAGCTCAAAGTTAAGGAACGTATTCCGAATACATATTTTCAAAATATGACAGTTTTACGCCCAGTGACTAAATTTGATGATCTACTGTATTTCATTCTCTGGATTTGGTTAAAATGGACTATGAGCTGTTTTACATATTTAAAAAAAACGATAAACAACGCAATGAAACTAAACAAAACATAAAACATCCCTTTCTATCCTTGGTTTCCGCACGAATATTTTATCTACCCATTTAACACGGGATTCATTAAGCTCTGAATTACCGAGCTCGATAGCTGCAGTCACTTAAGTGCGGCGAGTGTCCAGTATTCGGGAGATAGTGGGTTCGAACCCCACTGTCGGCAGCCCTGAAAATGGTTTTCCTTGGTTTCCCATTTTCACACCAGGCAATTGCTGGGGCTGTGCCATAATTAAGGCCACGGCCGCTTCCTTCCCACTCCTAGGCATTTCCTTTCCATTCGTCGCCATAAGACCTATCTGTGTCGGTGCGACGTAAAACAAATAGCAAAAAAAAACAGCTCTGAATTTTTCTTTCTGTTGAAAAATGGAAATAATTACGTTTAAACTGGTAATTCAATTTTATTTTTACCTCTTTGAGTACGGAAGAAGACAATGAACATACAACACATTACATTTTATACTTAAGTACATACGTGGATAGGATTGGCATTCTGTTGCTAGGAATGTAATGCACACAAATTGTGTTTTAAATGTGAATATTAATATTCAAGGTATGTATACTTTAATGATGTATTAGGTTATACTTCATTCTTATAGGGTGCAAGGAAACAATTTTCCTGTTCGGAAATCGTTCTAATGTTACTAAATTCTGAAAGAAAAACGTTCTGATTATATTTAAAAAGTTGAGAAAAGGAAAAGAATTTTATTCAAATCTTGAGTAAATGTCCCATCTCAATCCCTGTAAAATCTGACCAGATGGTTGACGATGAAGTGCAGAAAACTCTAAAATGACTACCTGCATTGTGAAGTAGATTAGACTGTCATTTCTTTAACTCCAGGTTGTGAGATAGAATCTCGGCGCAGTTGGGTGCGTTGTATCTGAGGAACTAGTGAAAGAATATTAAATGGAACGTTAAAAAAAAGCATTCCCATGACAAATTGCCGTTACTTCAGCGTTCCTTAAGATTGACCCAAATTAAAGACGTACTAAGCACACAGAATTATTCTTATCTCTTAATCGTGACTGAAAGATTCAATGTGATGTCAGCGGTGTCTTTAGAGAGTAACTTTTAGCATCCAGTATTATTTTAATTTAATTGCTTTAGAGACTTTGGTTACTGCGTTCAACCGTCTGAGGTACCGAGTACGTGCGATGAATTGTATTTCATTACGGATGATATATTTCGAAGGGACTATATGTAAGGTGCTATTCCGGCATCCGGCTAGAAAATAAAATGGAAAACCACAGGGAACAAGCCTATGTCGTGTTTGGAAATTCAATAGAGTTTTATGGTTATATCAGGATTTAAATCCTAAGTGAACAAACCTTCGTCGAGGTTCTCCAGCATTTAACGTACTTTAAAAGCATCACATAATCATCATCAAAATTGTACGGCTGACTAGCGTAGATTGTTATGGCATTCGCCTTCGGTCTTTAAAGTTGTGTAACCAGTTTGTGTGTTCGAACCCCACTGTCGGCAGCCCTGAAGATGGTTTTCCGTGGTTTTCAATATTCACACCAGGCAAATGCTGGGGCTGCACACTTATTAAGGTCTCGGCCGCTTCTTTGCCACGCCTACCCATTTCCTATCCCATCGTTACCGTAAGAACTGCATGTGTCGGTGCGATGTAAGGCCATTTGTAAAAATAGAAAAAAGGATTTCGATGCAATCTCTTGATATGTAGGAGTACTTGACAGGTGCAACAAATGATCCTCTTCCCAGGATAAAATTCCGCCACTCAGGTGTCTCATCATGTTCATAGCAATGGAAGGAAAGTTAAAGATATATCATCACCATCATCATCATCATCATCATCATCATCATCACCATCACCATCACCATCATCATCATCTTACTGAGTGAGATGGTCGTGCGGTTAGGGTCGCAAAGCTTTGAGTTTGCATTCGAGAGATAGTGGGTTTGAATCCCACTGTCGGCAGCCATGAAAATGGTATTCCGTGTTTTCCCATGTTCACACCAGGCAGAATGTCCTCCAAGAGCTTTCCCTGACGATCCAGCAGAGTTCCTAGTTACGACGGAGGGATCAATAGACTACATTTGTGTCCAGGATATTAGTTTTTACATTTATTATGAGATTTGAAATATTAATTTTTAGTGATGTAGCCACACGCTAATTAAACGAGACAAATGTACCTTAATTAAGGCTAAGGCCAATTCTCTCACAGTCCCAGCCCTTTCCTGTCCCATCGTCACAATAAGAGTCCGGCTCCATGGCTAAATGGTTAGCGTTTGTCAAAGGGGTTCCGGGTTCGATTCCTGGCAAGGTCGGGAATTTTTAACCAACATTGGTTAATTTCCCTGGAACGGGGGCTGGGTGTATGTGTGTCGTCTTCATCATCATGCCATCCTCCTTTCGACGCACAAGTGGCCTACGGGCGTCAAATCAAAAGACCTCCACCTGGCGAGCCGAAGTCCTCGGACACCTCCCGGTCCTAAAAGCCATACACCATTTCATTTGTCGCCATAAGACTTATCTGTGTCCATGCGACATAGAGTTATTATTATTATTATTATTAGTAGTAGTAGTAGTAGTAGTAGTAGTAGTAGTAGTAGTAGTAGTAGTAGTAGTATTTCACTGCATTTCCCACACCTGTGGGGTCGCGGGTGCTTATTTTGTCGCACATGTGGATTAACCCTGACGCAAACTCTATGTGGAGGGATGTAATTACTATCGGGTATTTCTGTGGTGGTTGATTGTGTGCTGTGTTGCTGAATGTGAGAAGGGGAGTGTTGGGACAAACACAAACCACAGTCTTCGAGCCAGAAGAATTAATCAGACGCGATTAAAATCCCTGACGGGGCCGGGAATTGAACCCGGGACCATTCAGCCAAGGAGTTGGATTATTATTATTATTATTATTATTATTATTATTATTATTATTATTATTATTATATCGCATTTTAAGATCGTATGTTCAACTCGTCAGCAGTAGTAGGATTTTTGAATGGCGGAAAATAAATTCCATTCGGCACTCCATGCCGTGCGATATCTGCATGAAACAGATCCCTTATGCCACATTTGGTGTTCATCTGACAAAATTAATTAAAATTCATCCACAGATCGCCAAACATAGACTCTGTTCTTCTGCCATGCGGTAAAATAAAACGGAACGTCGAAAATGACTTCGCAGGCAACCTGAACGTCGTAAAATCAGAATGCCTGCACTCGGTAGCTGATGGTAGTGTTGCGCTTGACGATCTTCTTCTTCTTCTTCTTCTTCTTCTTCTTCTTGGCCTTAATCCCAGTTTATTGGGGTCGGCAACTGACATGGATATGGCCCTGTTTTATGGACGGATGCCCTTCCTGAGGCCAAAACTATATTCACGATTACACGTTTCTATGGTGGTTAGCAGTGTACCTGAAATGTACTTAGACGAACATAAACACCCAGTACCCGAATTTCAGGAATTTACCACATGCATTTAGAATATTTGCCCCGCCGGGAATCGAAGCCGGTACGCTGACCATTCAGAGAAAGAGCTAGATCGGTTACTGAAGCCATATCATTATTATTATTATTATTATTATTAGTAGTAGTAGTAGTAGTAGTAGTAACAGGGCGTTTTTTTACAATTTGTTTTACGTCGCCCCGACACCTTAACAACATTCTGTCGGTGCGACGTAAAAAAGATTGGAAAAATAAAAATAAAAAATCAATATTCCATTTTGCTCCACAGCTACAGTACGTAGATAACTGTTGGACGAGCTATGGCTGAGTTGGATTTATTTTTTCGGAAAACGCCAATGTGTCTCCAGAAATCTTTTCAATGCCGACATCGTACAACATTGAGGATCGAACTGACTTTTTCCCTGAAAATTTGGATACATCTGTTGGGTTTGATCCCCATGGTTCTGCTGCCCGACACTCTACCAATGATCCGTAGGTCAAGTTAGTCTGGACCTAAAATGAAAGAGAATTGAAGTGCAATCTTCAGTTCTGCTTACTACGGCGTTTTATGCCATTGTCTTCCGAATGGATGCTTTAATAATACACTATTCATAGAACGAGGCAGACCCGCTAGGTTTACTATTATTTACATAAACAATACTGTAGAAAGGCGATTTGTTAAGGTATTATTAAAAATAGTGTTATTCGTTTTAAGTACCACTGCTTTTATGTTTTTCATGGACGTTTGTTGAGGTATTGATCCAGGTTGTAATCGGGTATTATTCTCTACGAATGATGAAGTTCGTATGCAATATCGCTAGTCCAATCAACCTTCTGCGTACTGCCGCATAGCTCCTGATGTGCACAGGTGCAGGCTCCATATAACGGTTGACTACTCCAACCTGTGTTGCAAGGGCATCGTGTGTGTCGCTTTAGAATAACACGGGGATTTCTCTTTACTACCAGCACTCCTGTGACCACTACCTCAATTACACCATCCTTAAAGGAATGAGAGCAGAATGTAGCTAACATCAGTAGTAAATATCTGACGAAATATTTTTGTTTTAAGTAGCTGTCCCTTGAAACTAATTTATGAGTACACACATTAGGAAACTAGCTGAAAAAGAAAGCATATCGCTCATGGGCTGCAATAATGCACAACTCAAAACACACGAAATCGAAGTTATTGCAGATTCTCGGATTGTTCGCAAATTTTTTCATTATTATAAGCTGCAAACTCCCAATATTCAAACTATTTAACAAAAAAAATTGCAGCAATAGTGATATATCTTAAAACATGTACATGTCATGGCCTGGGCTAGAGGAATGTAGGAGCATTTTGTTAACTAACATTTTGACATGAATATGTTTCATTGTTGGGGGTAATCCGAAAATGGGTGTAACGTAAGGTGACAAAATGTCTGACGGAAGTGACGTCACATTAGTCGTTACAGTAGGTCTTTGTTGCCAGAGATGCTGCAGCTATAGATTTATATAGATAGTGTGCTGAAATAGAAAGTATACCGTCAGTGACGCCTTGGTTGCCAAAGATGCCGTGGCTACAAGTTAAGTCCCTTGACGTAGAGATGCAGTTCTCTTTTGATATTACATTGAGTTTTATTTACTGAAAGATATATTCATATTCATTAGCTTTTCGCAAAAAGGAAATGTTTATTTTTATTAACTGAACTCCTAACTAGCCATTTAGTACAGCTTGATCTGTATTCCATAGCTTAATCGTATAATTTCTTCATTTCACTAACTAAAGGAAACTACTCATTTATCCCAGAACTTGATTTTTTAAAAGTTGTGCCACTATTGTAGCGATATGATAACAGAAACAACTTAATTAAAAATAAAATGTTTCGTTCAAGAAAGAATATCATGAGATTCTAAGAAATTATACTCGAAAATATTATAAAATATATAAACACTTATATTTAAATCCAAAAATTCTTGACATTTGAAACTAACTTTAATGAAGTCCTCATAAGATAGTATCTGATGATGCTCTTTCAAGAACGAAACGTGGCGTTCTATTTTTAAATTTATTTTTTCAGGCATAATTCTCTTCTGTCTGTCTGTTAGGTCATCAGCCCAGAGGCTGGTTGGATCCTCAAATAGCACCACCAAAGGTTATGCGGTTATAAGGAAAGCGCAAAAACCAATGGCAGCAGCAAAATGAGGCGTACTAGGCAAGACGAGGAGTGAGGTAGTTTGCCATTGCTTTCCCCACTAGGTCAGAAAGTGCTATACCGAGCTCGATGGCTGCAGTCGCTTAATTGCGGCCAGTATCCAGTATTCGGGAGATAGTAGGTTCGAACCCCACTATCGACAGCCCTGAAAATGGTTTTCCGTGGTTTCCCATTTTCGCACCAGGCAAATGCTGGGGCTGTACCTTAATTAAGGCCACGGCCGCTTCCTTCCCACTCCTAGCCATTTCCTGTCCCATCGTCGCCATAAGACCTATCTGTGTCGGTGCGACGTAAAGCAAAAAAAAAAAAAAAAAAAAAAAAAAAAAGTGCTATTGCAGCACGACTGACCCTATGAGCAACACCTTTCATAACACTCAGATGCACTAGTCGTGCTCTGTATGGCATACCCCAGCAGCTTCCATATTGTCAAAGCCATGGATGAGACTGGGACTTCGGTGGAAGCTACACTTTACTCTGGCCTGTGCCAAGAGATGAATACAAAAGTACTGTATCCATCAAGAAATGGCAGCAGGCAAATAATTCTCTTATCATATGTTTTATTTTAGGCCGTTTCAAAATGTTAATTATTCATAAACTAGTTTCTACAAACTGAACAACCTAACCGGTATAAATCAACTGAGTCGAAAGTGGAAAGAAATAGTCTTAAACATCACGAAATAATTTTTGTGTCGAGGTCAGCGCTCTGTTATGACCGCTACAATTTGGTAACAGTCTTACTTTTCACTTCAGTGCGTAATAGAGGGCTGTTTTAAGATCGGTACTCCCATTTAGGCTAGACCTACCCTCTCTACGCCAGTAGTTTTAGGACGTAGGCTTCTTCTACGTATTAGACCACTATGAGTCTGAGCTTGCGAAGAGCAAGGTTTGTATCGGTTATATTATCCACTGGACATAACATAATTTCTCTTTGCTTACCGTTTAGCCGGGCTGTGTAGCTCAGAGGGTTGAGGCGCTGGTCTTTGACTCCAACTAGCAGATACGGTCCTGGCTCAGTCCGATGGTATTTGAAGGTTCAAAAATACGTCAGCCTCGTGTCAATAGACTTACTGATAAGTAGAAGGACTCTTGCAGGACAACATTCCGGCACCTCATCGTCTCCGAAAACAGCCGAAGTAGTTAGTGGGACGTAAAAAGTAACATTAAAGATTATTCAACGTTGTACGTAATTCTCACTGTCTTCCACGATCTCTGATTTCCATACCTGGATAATTATGAAATCAGTATTCACCACGTATATTCTTCTTCTCTTTAATCTGTTTATCCTCCATGGTTGATTTTTCCCTCGGACTCAGCGAAGGATCCCACCTCTACCGCTTCAAGCTTGAAGCTTCAGACTCTGGGTCGGGGGATCCAACTGGGAAGGATGACCAGTACCTCGCTAAGGCGGCCTCACCTGCTATGCTGAACAGGGGCCTTTTGGGGGAATGGGAAGATTGGAAGGGATAGACAAGGAAGTGAGAAGGAAGCGGCCGTGGCCTTAAGTTAGGTACTATCCCCGGCATTTGCCTGGAGGAGAATCGGGAAACCACGAATCGGGAAACCACGGAAAACCACTTCCAGAATGGCTGAGGTGGGAATCGAACCCACCTCTACTCAGTTGACCTCCCGAGGCTGAGTGGACCCCGTTCCAACCCTCGTACCACTTTCCAAATTTCGTGTCAGAGCCGGAAATCGAACCCGGGCCTCCAGGGGTGGCAGCTAATCACACTAACCAGTACACCAAAGTGGTGGACCATATATTAATTAAGTTTTAAATTAATATATACTTCATCCACAGCTTTTGTTCAGCTTGGTGATCTCGAGGGTTAAATTTTCCACATTTGAACGTGGCCCATTTTTACGCTTAGATGCCCTTCTTGACGACATTTCTATATGGAGGGATGTGTTCACTATTAAGTTTTCCTTTGTTAGCTGGTAATGCAAATGATTTGTATTAAGGCAGACTCGAACACCCAGTCGCCAAGCTAGGGGAATTTGCTAGGCATGGCTAAATTTCCCCGTACGACCAGGAAAGGAATACATGTTCCTCTGAACCGAAGACCACTACACTGACGATTTAGACAAAGAGAAAGAAATGTCATATTAATGTATAAATATATAGGTAATTGACCTCGTAATTTCTAAGTTTCTATCACACAACATTTGGATCTATCGTGATATTAGTTTGAAGACATGACATTGCAAATTATAGAGTTGGGTTAGCGATCCAGCGACATCATTAATCTTCATTGCTTCCCATGCTGCAGATGTATAAACTGTGGCAGTCATACACTGTGTAGGTGAACATTCTGGTGCGTACGAACAATGAATTACTGTGATAGTGTCACGGAAAAGCTACGCGATTCGATCAAATTTATAAAACTCTCCATATGATTGATGTACATCAATGAAGACTTAACATTAATTTTCTACTTTGTCTCCATTAATCTCCACACGTTTCTTCAATTGCACTGAAATTTTCTTGACACCTCTTTATTAAAAAAGGTGTTAAATCTTTCCTCACAAGTATAAAATTAATGGTAGTCATACAGCGTGAAATCTAGATTTGCTTCACAGCTGTCTGGTGGAATTCTTACAATTTGACTTTCGTAGATCAGCAGTGCGGGGCATAGCGTCATCGTGAAGACGGAGGACGGTGCGGATCGGACTTCCGCATCTTTTGGAACGATAGAACTCCAAGACATCGAAGCCTCCATGTTTCAGTCGGCAGCGCGTCAGCCTCTCACCGCTGGGTTCCTTGGTTCAAATTCCGGTCACTCCATGTGAGATTTGTGCTGGGAAAAGTGGAGGCGAGACATGTTTTTTCCGGGTACTCCGGTTTTCCCTGTTATCTTTCATTCCAGCAACACTCTCCAATATCATTTCATTTGTCAGTCATTAGTCATTATCCCAGAGGAGTGCGACAGGCTTCGGCAGCCGGCATAATTCATATCCTCGCCGCAAGTAGGGGGCTTCATTCATTCCATCCCTGACCCGGTCACTGACTGGAGAAAAAGGTTGTAGGTTTTAATTGAGAACTCTAAGACATCACCTTCATTGTAGACTGTTATGCCTTGCAGCGTTCAGTCTGCAAGCATCTGCGACTTTACTAAATGCCTCTACAATCCTCTATTTTTGGGCTCGTTTTGTTCCATACCTCTTATCTTTAAATCGCTAGAAAATGGATCCAGCTGTCGTCGTCTTGGTCTTCTCCCTCTACTTCTCCTACCCCTCCCCAAACCAACCGAGTCATTTTACGTATTCTTCTGGATAACGTACTCGCTTCACATTACCCCACCACCGAAACCGGTTTATGCGTACATTTTCATCGATCAAGTTAATTCCCAACTTAGCCTTTACTTCCTCATTCCATTGTTCCCACTTTTTTGTATCAGTGATCCTTCTCGCTTCTTTAATGCCTGATACTTCTAACTTATCAATAATTTATTCTGAGTGCACCCAGCTCCCACTCCCGTTAAGCAACGTTTTTCTGAAAACAAGTTTAAATATAGTTTCGCCCGCGAGCTGACTTCCTTCTCACAGAATACTGTTGATTGCAACTATGAGCTCAATGCATTAGCTTTGCAGTACTTTGATTCAATCTCACTTGACAATAATTCTATTAATTGAAATTGAATTTTGTATTTCGAATCTGATATTCATATCTCTTCCATTTCTGCTTACATTACTTTAGTATACGAAAGGCTAATTTTCTTTGTACCTATTTTCAAGTTCCAAAATATTAGATAGCAGGCTTTCAGCACAGTCTGCCGTTAAAACCAAATCGTTGGCATAGGCCAAACCACTTACTACATTTCCACGTAACTGAATCCATCTCTGGCACTTTATACCTTATGCTCAAGACTTTATAGCAGTAGAAAATCGACCCGAGTATCCATCAAGATGTTCGACGTTGCAGTGTTTTGATTCTGGAACGATGCACGTCATTGAGATTAAAAGTTACTGGTTACTGGTTAAAAGTTACCTTCACGGAAGAAGCTTCGTCTCTTGTATACTGGAGACTTCCGAAAGTGTGTCAGGAACTTACCGATCTATGCACGCAATCCACGCAAGATTCCTGCCAGTTTAACAACTTCACTTGCTCAAAGATGAATAATTGTTGCGCCACAGATACATGCAACTCCTTTTCATTCATCGTGATACCAATAACAAGTGACAGTTGAAGCAGGCTTAGCTATTCCTACCTATTATTCACTGTTGCCGCATTAACCAGAGTTAAAATATACAGCACTAGCTTGGAAAGCCTCACTCATATTTGATCCACCTTCATAGGTTTGATATTAAACTCGGTATTTATTTCGTCCAGTTACTACTCCAAGGGATTGTCCTGAGAAATTACGTACCGTATTTGTATTTAGGAGATTTTAAGTTATTACTAATTTTCTGCCTCGTAGAGGTTTCACGTTCGGTAATAAACTGTGTAATAACTAATAGTTGTATTACCATGTAGCAGGGAGGTTTCGTCAGCTTTCATCTGAAGTTGTGAAACACAAGATCCTAGGTTCCAACTCTCTTTCTCTCTATTGCGTAGTTCAGTTTGTACTCACGTACTGTGCCGTGTAGTACTTAATCACTAGAAACTGAAAGTAACCATCGTCTATTCTTGGTCTCTCTCTGTTTCTCGTACCCATGACCAATTCCATTATTCTTCTATTTAACGTATCCTTCTCCATTCGCCTCACATGAACTCACCACCTAAGCCGGTTTATTTGTACACCTTCATCCACAGAATTAGTTCCTAATTTAGCCTTTATATGCTTATTCTGGGTACCCTTCTGCCATTGTTCCCGCCTGTTTGTACCAGGGATCATTCTCAGTACTTTAATGTCTGTTACTTCTAACTTATGAATACCGGGCGAGTTGGCCATGCGGTTAAGGGCGCGCAGCTGTGAGCTTGCATCCGAGTGATAGTGGGTTCGAACCTCACTGTTGGCAGCCCTGAACATCGTTTTCCGTGGTTTCATATTTTCACACCAGGAAAATGCTGGGGTTGCTCCTTCCGCAACTACACGGCCGCTTCCTTCCCCCTTCTAATCCTTTCCTCTCCCATCTTCGCCATAAGACCTATCTGTGTCGGTGCGACGTAAAGCCAATTGTCTAACTTATAACTCACCCCAACTTGGCAGGTTCGATCCTGGCTCAGCCCGGTGGTATTTAAAGGTGCTCAAATACATCAACCTCGTGTCGATAGATTTACTGGCACATAAAACTAATTCTGCGGTACAAAATTTCGGCACCTTGTCTCCGAAAAAGTAGTTAGCGGGACGAGAAAGCAAATAACATTATTATTTATTATTCTAACTTATGATATCCTGAATCCACCCAGATTTCACTCCCGTAAAGCAAAGTTGGAACTCATGTCCTCTGCTTAAGATTCCATTACTGAATCCGCCGGGCTGAGTGGCTCAGACGGTTAAAGCGCTGGCCTTCTAACCCCAACTTGGCAGGCTCGATCCTGGCTCAGTCCGGTGGTATTTGAAGGTGCTCAAATACGTCAGCCCCGTGTCAGTAGATTTACTGGCACGTAATAGAACTCCTGTGGGACTAAATTCCGGCACCTCGGCGTGTCCGAAGACCTAAAAAGTAGTCAGTGAGACGTAAAGAAATTATTATTATTATTATTATTATTATTATTATTATTATTATTATTATTATTATTATTATTATTATTATTATTACCGAATCCTGATCTAGTCATTTGTCGTTTTACAATTCTTCATCGCAAGAGATATGGCTTTGTGTTTGAATATGAAGCCGTCTATAAAATCAGGCTATACTCTTCCGGACTTAGGTGTAACATAATTACGTGCTCACATTCGGGATTTCATCTTCGGAACTAAAAGGTCCGAACCGAACATTTGAGATAATATTTTATTGGAAATATCAGATAAGGTAGAAAAGATGACAGTCTATGGGCCTCAGTTAAACACGTGGGATGTTGTGAGGTGGGCTTAGGAAAGGTGACGATTACGAAGTATATGATTTCGTTTGAGAGCAAAACGCCTGGAAGCACAAGAAAAACCAAGGTGGTTAACACGTCTAAACGTTGAGTTAAGCATTTGACGCCGTGCATAAATAAGTGTTGTGAATCTCAGAAGAATAGCCCAAAATTTGAAGCTAGAATGTTTTGAAAAATTTGATTGCCTAAATATAATATTTTGCACCGGCAGGAAGATATCTGTAAGTCCGGGATGATGGTACCATAACGATTGCTCTACGTCCGTTAGGGACAAAAGTTATGTTCGAATCAAGACTGTGTGAATTTCATAACATGGCCTAGTGTTTACAGAGAACTATGTCTTCTGGTAAGGGCTAGAAAATATTCGTTACTTTCACTGATCTATCTCAATCTTTTCTTTGGCTTTGACCATGTGAAAGTGACTGAGGTATGAGCGCTGTTAGTAATGCCAGTCCTTATGGAGCCAGTCACTGCCAAGAATGGTGTGAAAATGTTACTCATAGAGTCGGTTGGTGCATGCATTTAAGTGGGCTTGGCAGACTGATATGTAATAGCAACTTTTGGGTCAGTGAGGAAAGCAACGAGAAAGTACTTCATTCCTCATTTCCCTAGAACGCCTCTTCAGTGATCTATGACAGTTAATAGTGGGGCTCTTGAGGATCCAACCAGCTTCGGGCTGAGGACTGATGCACACACATTGATTTCTGAATATAGATTCCGACCCTTAATGTGCACATCACTGAATAGAAAATTGTGCCCTTGACATAATGCTACCATTGCGGTATATCTAGGACAAATCAGAGTAGAAGTTACAGCGTGTATGAAATTTCGAAAATTACCAACCGGTTTTAATAATTAACGTGTTTGGCAAAATTAGAGTGAGGAATTCGAATAGGATCGCACTGTATCATCGTAACTCGTATCAGACTTCAGCTTCACAAATTATAAATGCGAAAAATAAAAATAAAATAAAAACTTACATGAGAGTACGCACGGCATGATACATATTGATACGATTCACGCATACTCGGGCTTTACAGGATGCTGAAAAGCTTTGCTTCGTATATTAAATGAGTGTTATGTGGTACGAATACAAGTATTGTGAATACAGGAACCATAGGTCTGCGGTGATTAGATTCGACTACTGCTACCACTAAAATGTTTTCATTCCTCCCCTGAAGGGGAAGGCGGGCCCCTTAGACGGTGACGCCGTCTCTCAGGCCGAGAGATTTGTTACGGTGAAGGAGATGATCGGAGAAGGTGAGGCGGTTGGCGGCCGTGGCCTATACTAGGAACTGTCCTTGCATTCACCTTAGTGCAGGAAAATGGAAAACCACGGAAAACCATTCTCAGGACAGTCGACCGTTGGGGCCAGCCGTGAGGTTCAGCTCTGTCCCGTCTCCTGAATGCAGAGGCGTAGAGTCACGGTAGAGCCGTGGCCACCCGTCCTCTGCTTGGTTGGTCGGTGAAAGTGCAGAGCTGTTGGACCACGGACCAGCCGTGGCCAATTATGGGCCGAGACCCACTCTGCATCTACCGACCCTTAGATTCGACGCTACGCGCGCTTTAAGATCTCAGTTCGGCTGCCAATCTCCCTGGAGTCCGAGCGTAAATGTGACACACTGCTGTGTTTTGATTTATACTACTACTACTACTACTACTACTACTACTACTACTAAAACGTTTTCAATCCTCCCCTGAAGGGGAAGGCGGGCCTCTTAGACGGTAACGCCGTCTCTCAGGCCAGGAGATGCACGGAGAAGGCGAAGGGGTTGGCGGCCGTGGCCTATATTAGGAACTCTCCCGGCATTCGCCTTAGTGCAGGAGAATGGAAAACCACGGAAAAGCATTGTCAGGACAGCCGACGCTAGGGGCCAGCCATGAGATCCAGCCCTGTCCCGTCTCCTGAATGCAGAGGCGTAGAGCCACGGTAGAGCCGTGGCCACCCCTCCTCTGCTCGGTTGTTCGGTTAGAGTGCAGAGCTGTTGGACCACAGACCAGCCGTGGCCACTTTAGGGCCGAGACCCACTCTGCATCTACCGACCTTGGTTTACATTAGCTGCAAACAATGAAGACGGACAAACGCACAGTACCTCAGAGCAGTTGTTCGAAATGTCTCCCTCCAACTTGGGGGCACAATTCATATCGACGCAACAATGATTCGAGAATTCTTTGGAAAATTTCCGGCCCTTCTCGGACGCAATGTGCAGAAGTGGCGACATACGGAAAGACACAAATAAGACAGGAGGAAGGTTATGCGGACAGCACCTCAGCAGAAAATGTAGCTCGAGCGTCTGAGACGTAGGCAGCTGAAGCTAACACCACAAACTCACGGCTAATTTGTTCATAATGCCTGCATTAATACCCTCTAACACTCCATTAATCCACGAAACGAAGTTTCTCTGCACCTGTATGACCTTCTGCACACGGAACTTCACGCAAGCTGCCCGTCACGGGAGCGAATTGCTACCTGTATGAAGGTAGACTAAAGGCGAGCTATTTTTACAGCGTGCATCCGTCAACGGAGCGATACAACCTGGGAAGAGATCGGGTGATTGGTGTATTTCCGTCTTGTAATTTGTGTACTTTTACAGTGTTGTTCTGGTTTCTAGATCATGTCCAGTACATCGAGTGATGAAGAAGACAATTGCTTCCTACTATTAGTATACTGCTCTACGGTGAAGAGAAAGAAAATTAAAAAATACTGGGTTCACCCCTACTTAGAATTGAATGCACATCGTAGGCTATCCGTAGCAACCAAAGAACTGCCATTAGTGAGCATGACACGTTTTACAGAATGTCCAAGCGATATGCATATTCTTAAGAAAAAAATTCACATGTTTCACTTCTGTACAAAACGTCCCTCTTCTCAACTTCCTCGACGAACCGGACTTCCATGGTGCCCAACGTAATGCTTGACCCGAACCAGCTAGAATAGCATTGTGTGACCAGATGACATGGAGGTTGTATTTTCAACATTTTTTCGTCATTTGAGAGCTGGCACCCTTGCTTATGTGACAACTGAAAACATGGCGGGAGTGCGTTCAATTAGCTTCAGCCAGGCAGCGCTTCCGTCTCTATGTTATTCTAGCTAGCTCGTTGCTTGACCCAGAACACGACAGTCAAGTGGAGCGGATTCGTCGCTTCGAATCTCGCGACTTGCACTGCATGTAGCCTGTGACCTGCATCCTACGCTTCGCTTCCTCGTCCCGTCCTAACCGCGTGTATGTTGACGGATCCCTGTTCCTGAACAGAGGAAGTGTCGACTGAGCTACAAAGCGTCCCCAGCATACCGCTTGCGTGAAGCTCCGTGTGCAGAAGGCTTATTGTTAACCATCCTAGCCACTTGGCGACCAGGGCCCTATTTCATAACACTCGACAATTATGTCAGATCTGACAAATTTTTAAATATGTCATTACATTTGTCAAACGTTACAAGTTTCCCTTACTTGACAGGCAAAGTAGGCCTATACACACTCTTCTCAAACTGAAAAAAACTAAAAAAACAAACCTTGTTCCATAAATGCGACAATTTTATGTCAGACCTGTTAAGTTTACTGTATTACGCTCTAGATGGCTCTGAAGAGCGATATCGTCCATTGAATGCGATGAATAGTCACTGAAATTGAAGGTTAGATTAATCACTTTCCTAGAAACCAGGCGTGGTCTCGTTTCAGTTTCTTCACTACTCTCACTATTGATGTTACTGGCGTTCGTTACTCACAAGAGAATTTAAATCACAAAACATTCACGAAAATAAACTCTCAAGTCAAATACACATTCCAGGTTATATATGAAAGATTACCTGTCACGTGTGCAATGACAATTCTACACAAATTTGTGAATATGTCAAAGGGTAATGACATATATCTGTTTCATAATACTACATGTAGCCTACAATTTGACAAAATGTCAGATTTTTACCTATCCAAAAATAACTGAACGTAATTCGCTCCGCGCGTCGCTCTTGTAGTTCGGGCGTCTATTTCTAGGAGGGTGTTAAGTAATCCCTCCTGAGTCAGTATGCCAAATGGCATGGCTTGAGACAATTGTAGCGAGAACCTGTGACAGTTTTCGTGCAACGTGTTCTTCAACCTCTTCGATTTTGTGAACGGTGAACGAAGTCTTCTTCCTGAGAGTTTCGAGGCGGCTGCGCGAGTGTGTTCTGTTGAAACGGCCCGATTTGTGGCAGAACGGTGATTCTTCCACCATGACAATGCTCCAGCTCACACAGCCATTTCTGTGCGTGCTTTTTTTTTTTTTTTAGAAAACCACAGAACACCGCTTCCTCATCCACCCTGCTTACCAAATCTCGCACCGTGAGATTTCTTTTTGTTTCCCGGGATGAAAAGGGAAACATATTTTCAGATATTCTTAACGAGAAAAGAGAATCGAAGGGAGTGCTGCAAACCATCCGAAAGAACGAGTATGAAAGGTGTTTCTGGCAGTGGGAAAACGTTAGAATGGATATCTAATTATTAATGGAGAGTACATCGAAGGTGAATAACGTTCTTTTAACTCGAGAAAATAAAATCTGCAATTTTTTTATATGGTGCCCGGTTATTTTTGCGTCCCCGTCCGTACTCACTATTACGTTTTTCTATGGTGAGTGGCAATGTGGTGTGTTCACTGTAAACGCAGACATGTGTTACGACGAACAGAAATGCCTAATCCCAGAGGCAGAAGTATTAACCAGACGTGGTTAAAATCTTCATCCCGACCCGGAACTGAAACCGAGGTCCACTGAACAGAAGATCACTGCTCTGATCACTCAGTCAAATAGCCGTACATTCATGATACTGATTTTATATTACATTTTTTGTGTTGATATCTAAACCACAAGCTTAGCTAAAAGCTGTTGAGATGTTACGTCTGGTCAACATTACTTTATGCACTACAAACCTGGACTGGCAAAGCTTTCTTCAAGAATATTTTAGAGCCGTTTTGAAATGTGGTTACATAAGAGAATGCTCAGAATAACCTGGACAGATTTTGTAACCCATAATAAAGTGTTGAGGAAAGCTAGAGCTGAGTGTGAGATGTCAAACGTCATCAAAGCAAGGAAAGCTGCTTATTTAAGCCATGACCTACGAGATAGGAAGTACGGGCTTCTATAGCTCATATCACAAGGAAAGATAGAAGGCAAGCGGGGAGCTGGTAGACATAGCTCCAAAACATCAAAGACTGGACTTGCATTAACAACATCGAACAAACCGAACAACTCTAATCATTATAATGCTACTTGCTTTACATCCCACTAACTACTTTTACGGTTTTCGGACACGCCGAGGTGCCGGAATTTTGCCCCGCAGGAGTTCTTTTACATGCCAGTAAATCTACCGACACGAGGCTGACATATTTGAGCACCTTCAAATATCACCGGACTGAGCCAGGATCAAACCTGCCAAGTTGGGGTCTGAAAGCCAGCGCCTCAACACTCTGAGGCACTCAGCCCTGCGAACAACTCTTGAAGTTAGCTAAAGAAGGGGGTGCTTTCTCCAGGGTGATAGCCAACGTCTGGTGACCGGATATGGCACTTGACGACGGCGACGAAGGAAAAAAATGGAGAAAAAGAACTGTACTTACCGGATTTCGAAGACGTCAAGATGCCGGAATTTTGTCTTGCAGGAGTACTCTTGCGTGCCGATGAATTTACTGACACGAAATTAGCGGATTTGAGCGCCTTCAGTACCACCGGAATGAGCCACGAACGAATCCACCAACTTCGGCTCAGAGCGCCAGGCGTTCTACCGTCTGAACCAGCCCGTCCGCCTTTCTTTAGACATTACTATTCCGTCTTCTATCCTTACTTGTGGTACTGACTTCAGTGCATTTAACATCAAAGAAAACATACCATTATGAAGTTACATTATTGGATTAAAAGTGAAATGGGAAATGAAAATATATTACAGTTCTTCTTTGATCTTCAATGCAGTCACGTGAGCGCTTTCACTAAAGGTTAGAAATGAAACATAGAGAGTGGTGCTCATGTATTCCTTATGCAAGACAGAAATGACCAAATTCCACTCTGCACTCGTGTTCATAATGTATCTGGACTTTCGACTTTGTATTTACCCCAGTGGCTGAAGCCGTAGAGTACATAAAATATCCCTTCCCTGTCAACACAGGCGACTAAATGGGAGGTCTCTATAATAATAATAATAATAATAATAATAATAATAATAATAATCGTATGGCCTCAGCTACCGTGTGCAGACATTTCAATTTGACGCCATCTGGCTGTCTGCTCGTCAATTTCGACGTTCCGTTTTACTCTAGGCCCACTAGATGGCAGACCAAGTGAACCGAAAACCTCTTGGGCGTCTATGGCGGAGATTTAATGAATTTTGTCGGGTGAACACCAAATATGCCACCAGTTATCTTTAACATGCCGACATCGTACGACATGGAGAGTCGAATGGACTTTTTTCCGCCCTTCAAAATCTGACTACCTCTGCCGGGTTTGAACCCGCTATCTTGGGATCCAGAGGCCGACATTCTACCACTGATCCACAGAAGCAGCTGGAGGACTCTATAGGATCCCATAACGTTAGTGAAGACTAATTCTTGTGTATATTGCTTTCGCTATATCATCTTTTATTCTACAAGCCAGCAAGTTTAAAAGTCTCAGTCGTTTCCTTCACTTGAAATTGAAGTTTCCAGAGAAAAGTTACAAGGGAACCCACCAAGTGTAATAAACTGAGTGCCAAGCAACTTCGTTCACCGAAAGAGGGGTCGAAATAAGCGAAAACTTTTTTCGGCTTGTGCGTAGACACTCGACCGTTCCCAAGAAAATGCCGGTCGAAGTTTCCGACGTGCTTTATCAATCAATCAATCAATCAATCAATCAATCAATCAATCAATCAATCAATCAATCAATCAATCAATCAATCAATCAATCAATCAATCAATCAATCAATCAATCAATCAATCAATCAATCAATCAATCAATCAATCAATCAATCAATCAATCAATCCTGATCTGCATTTAGCACAGTCGCCCAGGTGGCAGATTCCTTATGTGATGTTTTCCTAGCCTTTTCTTAAACGATTACGAAGAAATTGGAAATTGATCGAACATCTCCCTTGGTAAGTTATTCCAATCCCTAACTCCCCTTCCTAAAACGAGTATTTGCCGCAATTTCAACTTTATCTTCATGTTGTGTTCTTTTCTACTTCTAAAGACACAACTCAAACTTATTCGGCTACTGATGTTATTCCACATCTTCACTGACAGCTCGAAACATACCACTTGGTCAATCAGCTCGTCTCCTTTCTCCCAAGTCTTTCCAGCCAAAACTTTGCAACATTTTTGTAACGCTACTACTTTGTCGAAAATCACCCAGAGCAAATCGAACAGCTTTTATTTGGATGTCTTTCCAGTACTTGAATCAAGTAATCCCATACACTGGAACCATATTCTATTAGAGGCCTTACCAGAGACTTATATGCGCTCTCCTTTACATCCTTACTACAACTGCTGTGCCTTTTAGCGCGGAGCAAGTTCAGCTGACGTGGTAGAGCAGCGGCTACCGCCACGGCTTCACAAGTTTGCGCTCCGTGTTCAAATCTCAATTAATTGATTTTCTATTGTTTGTTCCATTTATCTACTTATGTCCATTGAAGATTACTTCACGAATGCAAGGGCGTTATGTTGGTTGTAAAATTACAACTGGATTGCATTTATTATATCTTCTTCTTCCTGTCTTTCTTACTTCGTTTACCCTCCAGGGTTGGTTTTTCCTTCGGACTCAGTGAGGGATCCTACCTCTACCTCCTCAAGTGCAGAGTCCTGGAGCAGATGACTTAACGTCAGGGGGGTGTAGCTGGGGAGGGAATAGAGAAGGAAACGGCTGTAGCCTTCAGTTTGGTACCATCCCGGCATTTGCCTGGAGGAGGAATGGGAAACCACAGAAAACCACTTCGAGGATGGCTGAGGTGGGAATCGAATCCGCTCTACTCAGTTGACCTCCCGAGATTGAGTGGACCCCGCTCCAGCCCTCAAATATCGTGGCAGAGCCGGAAATCGCACCAAGGCCTCCGGCGGTGGCAGCTAATCACACTAACCACTACACCATAAATGCCTTTATATACGTGTTCATTTTCAGGGATTACAATGTTCTGTAAGTTCATTGTTATATTGACGCTTCAAGGAGATATGGTGCACTTCCTTGAATGGTACCGATCGTAGAAACATTCCAAATATTAAAAAAAGAAAAAAAAATGTCTCACACCAAGAGCATTGCGTGGAGACAGGATGGCCACAGTTATATATCTGGGCGGGAATATCACTCGAGAAAGAAATGTTAATATTACTGGAGATTTCACGTGTTGGCAATATACACTGACTGACAGAGCAAATGCAACACCAAGAAGGAGTCGTCAGAACTTTATGCCAATTGTAGGGTAGACTGACGTCACTGAGGTATGCTCATGATGTGAAATGCGCCGCTGTGCTGCGCACGTAGCGAACGATAAATGGGACACGGCGTTGGCGAATGGCCCACTTCGTACCGTGATTTCTCAGCCGACAGTCATTGTAGAACGTGTTGTCGTGTGCCACAGGACACGTGTATAGCTAAGAATGCCAGGCCGCCGTCAACGGAGGCATTTCCAGCAGACAGACGACTTTACGTGGGGTATGGTGATGGGGCTGAGAAGGGCAGGTTGGTCGCTTCGTCAAATCGCAGCCGATACCCATAGGGATGTGTCCACGGTGCAGCGCTTGTGGCGAAGATGGTTGGCGCAGGGACATGTGGCACGTGCGAGGGGTCCAGGCGCAGCCCGAGTGACGTCAGCACGCGAGGATCGGCGCATCCGCCGCCAAGCGGTGGCAGCCCCGCACGCCACGTCAACCGCCATTCTTTAGCATGTGCAAGACACCCTGGCTGTTCCAATATCGACCAGAACAATTTCCCGTCGATTGGTTGAAGGAGGCACTCCCGGCGTGCGCTCAGAAGACTACCATTGACTCCACAGCATAGACGTGCACGCCTGGCATGGTGCCGGGCTAGAGCGACTTGGATGAGGGAATGGCGGAACGTCGTGTTCTCCGATGAGTCACGCTTCTGTTCTGTCAGTGATAGTCACCGCAGACGAGTGTGGCGTCGGCGTGGAGAAAGGTCAAATCCGGCAGTAACTGTGGAGCGCCCTACCGCTAGACAACGCGGCATCATGGTTTGGGGCGCTATTGCGTATGATTCCACGTCACCTCTAGTGCGTATTCAAGGCACGTTAAATGCCCAACGCTACGTGCAGCATGTGCTGCGGCCGGTGGCACTCCCGTACCTTCAGGGGCTGCCCAATGCTCTGTTTCAGCAGAATAATGCCCGCCCACACACTGCTCGCATCTCCCAACAGGCTCTACGTGGTGTACAGATGCTTCCGTGGCCAGCGTACTCTCCGGATCTCTCACCAATCGAACACGTGTGGGATCTCATTGGACGCCGTTTGCAAACTCTGCCCCAGCCTCGTACGGACGATCAACTGTGGCAAATGGTTGACAGAGAATGGAGAACCATCCCTCAGGACACCATCCGCACTCTTATTGACTCTGTACCTCGACGTGTTTCTGCGTGCATCGCCGCTCGCGGTGGTCCTACATCCTACTGAGTCGATACCGTGCGCATTGTGTAACCTGCATATCGGTTTGAAATAAACATCAATTATTCGTCCGTGCCGTCTCTGTTTTTTCCCCAACTTTCATCCCTTTCGAACCACTCCTTCTTGGTGTTGCATTTGCTCTGTCAGTCAGTGTATTTGCGGCAAACCACGCATAACGGCTCATTTTTTCAAAAACAAGTTCAAATAAGTTATTTTTTCATTTAGTGTTTTAAAATTAATTTACCAGAGAGAACATATTATACGATATTGTAAAATACATTGAACAAAGCCATTTATGTAGTAATAGGCAATGGACAAAATTAAATAAATGAAACAAAAAATCAGGATTTGAATGCGTGGCTCTGAAGTGTGAAGACACTGCGCCACTGCTTCGGTTTTTAAATTTGTTTTACGTCGCACCGACACAGATATGTCTTATGGCGACGATAGGAGGGAAAGGGCTAGGAGTGCAAGGAATCGGCCGTGACCTTAATTAAGGTACAGCCCCAGCATTTGCCTGGTGTGAAAATAGTAAACCATTGAAAACCAGGGCTGCCGACAGTGGGATTCGAACCCACTATCTACCAGATGCAAGCTCACAACTACGCGCCCCTAACCACACGGCCAACTCACCCGGTCTACCGCATCGATTAAACCTGCTACGCGCTAATAGGAACGTAAAGCACGTCAGAAATTTCGATAGTCATTTTCTCGCGATTGGTCGAGTATGTACGGATAAGCCGGAACATGTGTTCACTTATTTCGACCTCTCTGTCACTGAGCCAAGTCTCCGGGTTGTTACTCTAATTAGTTTCGGTTATGACTGTGACAGCATCAGGTATGGCTAGTTGGCTCCATCCTCAGATTATTAGGACACGTAGAATAGAAGTAACACGGCGCATGAAATTTCGGAAATTACGAAACGTTTAAAAAAACTCTTTAGTAAAATTTGAGAGAAATATTCCAATAGATTTCTGCCCTTCTCATTGCCTTCCCAGTATTGGTTAAATTGAAATCACCCGTTGCTCTCATGTTCCTATCAGCGTCGTTTCCCCACATACAGTACATAATTTTCTTATGGGATAATTCTGCATCAGCTTCACTCCTTCCGGGTGTCTACACCCCCCCCCCAAAAAAAAGAAAACACGTTGACAAGTAGGTATTCCAGTGGAAAATTTGGTCCAAATTCGTTTGTAGGAACAGGTATTAAGGATAGGAATATTTTACAAAGCGATATCTTCGAACTTATTTAAAGTCATTTAAAGGAAAGGTAGCCTTCGTGGCTCAGAAGGCAGCGCGCCGGCTTCTTACCTCTGTGTTCCGTGATTCAAGTTCACACTATGTGAGTTTTGTGCTGAACAAAGCGGAGGCAGGACAGGTTTTCCTCCGGGTATTCCGGTTTTCCTTGTCTTCTTTCATTCCAGCAACACTCTCCAATACCACTTAATTTTATCTGTCAGTCATTAATCGTTGCTCCGGAGGAGTGCGAAAGTCTTCGGCAGCTGGCAGAATTCCTATCCTCGCCGCTAGAGAGGGGCTTCATCCATCCCATTCCTGACCGGGTCAAATGACTGTAAACAGACTGCGGATTTTCATTTATTTTAAGGAAAGGCTAAGTAAACAACTTTTTAAAATAATTTGTTTTACCTTGCACTACACAGATAGGTCTTACAGCGACGAAAGGATAGGAAAGGGTTCGGGAGTGGGAAGAAAGTGGCCATGGCGTTAATTACCAGTAAGGTACAGCCCCAGCACATGCCTGGTGTAAAAATTGGAAACAATGGGAAGCCATCTCCAGGGCTGCCGACAGTACGGTTCGCTTCTGAATGCAAAAGTAAACAACGGATAGGAAATATTCCACCTAGGTGTCAGCCTTAAATGCAGGTCGGTGATGGTTAATTGATAGGTTGAGGTAAGGGTGAAGCTGACTTACGATATGCGAAGTTCAACTTGTGTCCAGTTGGCGATTTTTGCTCTGTACTCAGCATCTCTTCGCTAAGTACTAATGCACCGAACACGACCTGATACTGTACATTGATTGTTTATTTCGAGTACAATGCTGTCGTGAAATTTAAATATTCATTAAATGGCCCACAAAGGGTAATTTGGCATTCTACCCTGTGCTGGCAGAAGTTCCAGAACTGTGGTTTAGATCCTTTCCAACAGAATGAATATGGTCTAGGTCACCATTGTTCAATGGCAAACCGAGCTCGATAGCTGCAGTCGCTTAAGTGCGGCCAGTGTCCAGTTTTCGGGAGATAGTAGGATCGAACCCCACTGTCGGCAGACCTGAAAATGGTTTTCCGTGGTTTCCCATTTTCACACCAGGCAAATGTTGGGGCTGTACCTTAATTAAGGCCACGGCCGCTTCCTTCCCATTCCTAGCCCTCTCCTGTCCCATCGTCGCCATAAGACCTACCTGTGTCGGTGCGACGTAAAGCAACTTGTAAAAAAAAAAAAAAAAGTTCAATGGCAAGAACATCCGACGTGAAATCAGAAGGTTGTGAGTTTGGATCCAGCCAGTGTGTATGGCAATTTTTGAACTGTACATAAAATCTCTTGGATAGCCTCTACAGGGTGGTCGGAACAACGTGAACGTGGTATATGAGCGTTAGAGGGTTGGTCAAAATGATAAATAATTTGAAATAAATAATTCGATATCATGCACCGTTGCCATTTTATCAGCTGCTGAGTTTAGCCGATCAGATCGCTTCGCGGGAGAATTCGAATGGACTTTGCGCAGCACTGCTTCTAAATCTGCACGTGATGGTTTGAGAGCCATGCCGAGGAGTCAGCATCAAACACAAACACACCGTAGGTTTCAGCCAGTGTCAATGGCGCGATGCTGTCAGCTTGGAGGTCTGTACTCAAATCCCTCCCCTGGCGAAGTTCTATTCGCTCGTGCCAGTCTCACGCCACGTGCAGGTTTAGCAACACCGTCTCGCAAAGACCATTTGAATTCGCCCGCGAAGCGATCTGATTGGCTAAACTCAGCAACTGATAAAATTATAACGGTGCGAGATATCGAATTAAGTCTTTCAAATTATTTATCAGCATGACCAAGCCTCTAACGCTGATATACCCGGTTCCCTTTCCTTCCAACCGCCCCGTCTGTACTGAAAACGACCTAATAAGTTAAAAGTGTATTTCGAGTAACTTACAGTGCGTTCATGAAAATAAATATTGTTTATAAAGTATTTGTATAAATTTGTACTCCCTGATGAATTGTACCACCATCATCACCATAACTATAATCACCACAACTACTACTACTAAATGTTTTCATTCCTTCCCTGAAGGGGGAGGCGGGCCACTTAGATGGTGACGCCGTCTCTCAGGCCAGAAGATTTGCTTCGGGGAAGGAAATGTGCGGTCCGGCAATCGCCTTAATGTAGGAGAATGGAAAACCACGGAAAATCATTCTCAGGATAGCCGACGGTGCGGGACAAGTCCCTCTTCCTCTCCTGAATGCAGAGGCGTAGAACCACGGTAGAGCCGTGGCCACCATTCCTCTGCTCGGTTGGCCGGACGGAGTGCAGAGCTATGGGACAACGGATCAGCCGTGGCCCGCCCTAGAATGTTGACGCCATAGAGCATTGAGTTGAGGCTGCTTCTACATATGAACCATTTCTGCAAATGTATTACACCCTTCCGGGCTTCGAATGGATGACCCACGCATAAGAATGCCTCCACGTAACGGGGTAAACACCTACGGATGAGATTGGATTGAAGAGCGGGTCGAATTGCTTAACGAGCTTCGAACCGCTCCCCTTCCTACTTTCTGTGCTTGCCCGGGCAGCCTGAGCACTTGGGGAGTGGTACGTTCGAAAGAAAGAAAAAAACAAATACTTAAGATGGAGCCTTATGTCTATAATATGAAAGTAGGATCTCTGGGTTCAAATGCCTAGTGGATACTGCTTAGTACTGCTACAAATGACAAGAATCATAGAATAGGGGTTACGAATACGAATTTATTCAAATATGACATATTAAGGAAATTGGCACAGCTCTATACAATGAACTCTCCACATATGGGAGGAAAAGAAAATAATGATCACTTTAAAATATGAATCTCCCATGGGCGTCGTCTGCATAACGGTATGATTGAGGTTCTGCGATTTGCTATCGTTCATCTTTCCTCATTAGTTCAGACCGTTCATGAAATTTTTATATTATTCTGTCGATCACACCGTGAGATGATCTGATGTCCCTATTCACATATTACTTGTTGTTCTTAGCACGAACATAACCGGGGCCTACGCTACATAATTATCATATTAAAAGAAACATTTGCATGATACACAAACAAACACACATACCATTTAGCTAAACCCCGGACTCCTCATCTATCACCAAGACCACACAACGTGCACATAGGTTCTGTTTGAACTCAAAAATATATGCACATAATTACGAAACATACACAGATATACGGATATATACACTTCATGCATAAAGTAAAGCCACTCCTAGAAAGAAACAGCATGGTTAACACTGTCTCCGGCCCAAGGCGCAAGCCTGGAGCAGCTCGCTCAAGGGCGCTATCATAATCCAGAGTCGAACTGGCCGACTCCCGACCGATAGGTACTGTGGGTTTCTATAGATCCCTAGAATAGCTACAGTCTCATATCACCGGATATCTGGGGGAGATCCCTACTCATTTATTAAATACCTTTTAAAATCACCATGATATTATCATTATACAAGTATTCTTAGCTAAGCCATTTAAACCAAACAGAAGAGCACGGGGTTGACCCAGGGCTCCAAGTCTTAACACAATGGTGCAAAGGGATCCCTCTGTCACGAGGGCGAGAGCCAGACATTCACAAAAAAAAAGGAGGGCGGCCATTCACTTCGCACGGCCATTTCTCATTCATTGGCCACGCCAGATTCTTCTCTCCCTCACACGTCCACCCTCTCATCTCGGGGACACATACCCATGGCCCACTTCATTTGTTTATTCATATGATCGTGGAATTCCCCTGAAATATTCTTTTATTCTCTCCCTTCTCATTATTATCGCTGAGCGCCGACTGTGGGCACGATCACTTCTAACTCATCTCATCGTAGATTACTCGGGCATTCGGCCCTCTCACTACCTCTCATATCGCGTATCTTCTTCCCTTGGGCATAGGGCTCTCATGACTATATCGTTCCTGCCACAGGAAATATACTTATATTTAAATCTTCTGACCAAAGATTAGGGACTCCTGCCTCTGGGCCTCACCCCGGCTATAGATTAAAAAGAACACTCCAAACCATACTGGCCAATTACTCAAGAATCACGGGAGACTTGCACATGATCCCTCACACCTACCTAAATAACACAACATATACCTCTCCCGGTCGGGATTTCTTCTTTCTTGCTGTACATGCACTGATTATATGTGTAAGCTAGGCATGCATTGACTGACTGACCCATGAGTTTCCCCGGCATATACGACAGCCACGTGGGACAGTAACTACCAACATTTTGACATGGTTTTCCCTGCTCGCCAGCACTATTGTTCCAACCACCCCTAAGGGAAACTCAAATATTCTCCTAACCTTGTTCCCATATTTGCTAGGACATTCTACATAATACTAAAAATATAACCCTCATGATAAGCTAATCATTAAGAAATAAAATGAGTCGTCCGGGAATTTAGCTCCCTTGAATTTTACTCCAACATTATAAAAATCAATAAAATTTCCATATTTGGACATGCATTATCTTACAACATTTTGATATTTACAAAGAAAGCTAATCCTATCCCCCGGTTATGTTATCATGCTTAGAAATTAGATTTGGACATCACTCATCTGTTTGGTGGCCGTTGTTTCTCCTTCCACGGGAGACCCATGGTGAAGTTCTTAGTACTGCATGACCACGCGGTTGGTGGCGGGCGTGCAGTCCTTCATCCCTGGTCCATACAAGTCCGACATCCTGGGAAACTCGTTCACAGCTGAAATCTCACAGTAATCCAAAAATGGGTGACACTTTACACTCGTCACACGGCCTCTATTTCCAGAGTTTACACCACGAATCAGACGGTCTTTCAAATCACGGCGGGCGCGTTCACAGCAGGGATCGGGTGGCTCACGAGACTCGAGCCCCCTGATTCAGAGTAACACTTTGGGTGATACCAAATTATGAATTTCACTGACTCATTAAAGCCGGCACTGTCTCAACCGTATTCTGCTACTTGTTTGTAAATTATGCTCGCGGATTAACTAGTTTGACACGCAGCACAGAGACAATTCACCTAGGCTCGTTTGGCCTCCCGTTACACTTCACAAAAACGATGGACACAATAGCACTTTCAGTAAGCGGTCAAGGGTTTCGGACTGTAAACTGGAGCACCGCGGGACACAGTGTCCTTCTCAACGACCCGCAAAGAACAACTGTCTTCTCCGATGGCCAGCCCGGCCTATATCATCTTGCCCGCCGGAAGCCTGGGGGAGTAAACGTTCACGGTTCATTAAGAACAAGAGCTCCTTTCATACCAAGAATTGAAGAAATTTAAATAGTGCATCTTGTGGCCCTCAATCTGCTCTTTCATTTGAGCAAGGCGTGCTGGACCTACGATCGGCAGTTTTTATGCAATTTGCTTCCCGCCTTTGATTAATTCATAGCGTCCTTTGGGGGGTGGAGTCATCTTTTGAGCGCGACTCTTAGCTTGGGTGACGCCGTTGTATTCACATGTGTTAGCGATATGTTACATCTGGACAGCTGGTGACCTCATTTCTTCCCCTGAATAAGTTATTTTTTTTTTTAGTCTGGGAAACGCAGAAAATTCCGCTCTATTCAGTGGTGTGTCTCACATAATTTTCCTATGTCTGGATCAAAATATCATCCCATTTTTACGTGCATAAAAAACCGGAAGTTCCTTATGTTAGTTTAGAACTCTGGGAAGCTAAGCCACACCTCGGGGCGTATCTGACTACTCCAGCATCGCGTCCTCTTCTATCTCCCTCTGCAAGTTGAGAGGGTATTTCCGTGGGGTCTTGGCTCTTGCTCTGTCTTCCCTTTGTTTTGCAGGCGCTCTTTCGCGGGTTCCATTGTGGCCGGACGCCGCTCGATCCCCATCGCCCATACTGCTACCAATGACGCGACCTTTAGGAGTAATTTTAATGGAGTAGAAAGGCACATATCATTCCCATGAGCTGTACAGGACACTGTACGGTTTCAGTATGTTGTCTCGGGTCACTACACACCAGAAACAAACTGAATGAAAGCCCTTTTCTGAGGAAGAGAGAGGAAATGAGAATGAACGGTTGTAGAGAATGTTATTGTGGGTGTTATGTGTGACCTGTTGAAAAATCCAATGTTGAAACCGTCCTAGGGATATGAGCTACGAATTGTAGGTATATAAAACATAATAATGTATGAGAATGTATTCTTTATTTATTCCTAAAAATTACAATCGTTTTCAATCATCGTTGTCCGGTCGATTAGATTAGTAGTTTGCCTTTTTCTACTACCACGAGCGCTAATGTTAGTCATTGCATTGTTTCACTTAAGCACCATTAAGAACGCTAATGTGAGTCAATGCAGAGTTTCACTTAAGCCCTTACTAGCAGTTTCCCGCTGGCTCCGACCGCAATGTACAAAGTATGGTGGTGTTCGTTACTATCCTCATGGATGTATTTGCAAAGTTTCGAGTTAATGAAATAAAGCACATGATCTGCTGTGGTAACAGATTGTAATACTATGTCAGTAAAACACTTGAAAATACATCACGCAAAGGAATTGAATTAAACGTTCCTTGGAACAACACCACGCGCCGAACTGTTAAAAAGTCCTTCAAAGATCTTCGTCATGGAGACAAATCTACTCATAATTTTTCTCAGAATCTACCAATTTAAGTACTTATTACATAAAAAAAGCGCTTGATCCACTGAGTGTTTTTAGACCAAAAACAAACTGCGTACCTCAATTAGGATGAAATATATGATTGCTTAAATCAGAAAAAATGCTGAAGAAATGAGACGTCAAATTGAATGTGCACTCATAACTTTCCTCAGAATCTACCAATTTGAACAGTAAAGAGATGAAATGAAAGAGCTTGATTCGCTGAGTGTTCGTAGGCCAAAACAAACTCTGTACCTCCATTAGAACCAAAGATATAATTGCTTCAAAGAGACAAAAAATTGAAAAATCAAATAATTTGAGGAAGGCGGAAGTTAAGTGATTTATAGTACCTGATGACAAATCTGTGCATGAATACCTTTCAGTTAAAAAAAGGTGAAGGAAATCGACCGGATAGAATGGCCAGGCTGACTGACTTTATCCCCCTGTGGGTGGGGGCGGTAGAACAACACCCACGGTATTCCCTGCCTGCCGTAAAAGGCGACTAAAAGGGGCCTCAGAGGCTCTGAACTTTGGAACGTGGGTTGGCGACCACGGGGCCCTCAGCTGAGTCATGGCATTACTTCCACTTACTTGTGCCAGGCTCCTCACGTTCATCTATCCTATTCGATCTCTCTTGGTTAACTCTTGTTCTTTTCCGACCCCGACGCTATTAGGTTTGCGAGGGCTAGGGAGTCTCTCATTTTCACGCCCTTCGTGGCCCTTGTCTTAATTTGGCCGATATCTTCATTTATCGAAGTGTCGGATCCCTTCCATTTCCCCTCTGATTAGTGTTATATAGAGGATGGTTGCCCAGTTGTACTTCCTCTTAAAACAATAATCACCACCACCACCACCACCACCACCACCTGACTGACTTTAGTTTTCATAATTTTTTTAATATATAGATAACTACATTAGGTGTGAACATTTTTCAAAAAATCTAAAATGCTCGAGGGTATTGAGCCAAGGAACACATTACAGAAATACTTATGAATACGCTAATTTGCAAAAAAGAAGCAAACGAGTAAGAAAAACAAGCGATTTTAGGCTGCTTTTGCGGAACTGCATTTAGGCCGGAAGTGAATTTCGTTTTTAAAACAAAAGTTAGATATAGCAACCCAATGCCCCAGGGGAGTGCGACAAGCTTCGGCACCCGGCATGTTTCCTATCTTTGCCGCTAGATGGGGGCTTCATTCAATCCATTCCTGACCCGGTCGAATGACTGGTAACAGGCTGTGGATTTTCATATAGCAATCCAAAACTTGCAATTCGAAACCTTTGCGGGCCCTTTATCACTTTAATTTTTGGCATATTTGAGGAAATTGCTCAATTTTACGTTTTACGCAGTTTGAGGATCCCTACATTGCTAAGAAATGCTTTCAACATTAAAATGCTGAACGAATTATTATTGTTATTATTATTTTTTTTTTTTGCTACTTGCTTTACGTCGCACCGACATAGATATGTCTTATGGCGACGATGGGATAGGAAAAAAGGCCTAGGAAGTGGAAGGAAGCGGCTGTGGCCTTAATTAAGGTACAGCCCCGGTATTTGCCTAGTGTGAAAATGGGAAACCACGGAAAACCATCTTCAGGGCTGCCGGCAGTGGGGCTCGAACCCACTATCTCCCGATTAGAACGAATTAGTAGTGAATATTATTATTAACGAGCGGAATGTGGGGAGTTCTGCATGACATGGATCGCAACTGATATTGCGTAAACATGTGATCTCATTGCACAAACACGGAAGAATTGGTTAACACTGTAATTGAATCATCATTGCAGGCAAAAGAAAATTAAATGTAAACACATACAACGAACGTACTGTGTTATCTCGGAGAGAGAAAGCGCGTGAACAGAAGAGCATCAGAAATGAAAAGAGCCGCTAGAAAGGGTAGCAGGTGTTTCTTCCTCTACGGAACAGTTTCTTTAGAAGACACTGTTCGTGAAAGTGTTTGCTTTTTAGAACCTCCTGATGTTCTCGCACGAACTTGACAATATCATTAAAACAGTCGGAATTACTTTTACTTTTACGTGAAATAAGAAATGTAATGTCATTGCTGTTTGGGATATCGTGGTTAACAGCTAGCAGGGAAAACTTGTTTGGAATATCTTTTTTTTTTTTTTTTTTTGCAAGTTGCTTTACGTCGCACCGACACAGACAGGTCCTATGGCGACGATGGGACAGGAAGGAGCTAGGAGTGGGAAGGAAGCGGCCGTGGCCTTAATTAGGTACAGCCCCAGCATTTGCCTGGTGCGAAAATGGGAAACCATGGAAAACCATCTTCAGGGCTGCCGACAATGGGGCTCGAACCCACTATCTCCCGAATACTGGATACTGGCCGCAATTAAGCGACTGCAGCTATCGAGCTCGATGTTTGGAATATCATAAGCCCCTCCTCGAAAGGTACTCTATTCCATTTTACATATGTAGTGGGAAATGGCGCAAAAGCGGTTACTAAATTTAGAACTTTTGCATATATTTTGCTTTTAAATATGGTTTCGCCGGGCTGAATGGCTCAGACGGTTGAGGCGCTGGCCTTCTGACCCCAACTTGGCAGGTTCGATCCTGGCTCAGTCCGGTGGTATTTGAAGGTGTTCAAATACTTCAGCCTCGTGTCGCTGTATTTACTGGCACGTAAAGGAACTCCTGCGGGACTAAATTCCGGCACCTCGGCGTCTCATAAAACCGTAAAAGAGTAGTTAGTGGGACGTAAAGCCATTAACATTATTATTATTATTATTATTATTATTATTATTAAAATTGTTTCTACAGGGTTAAGCTATTAAGTTTCATTATGTAAAAACAGGATAATGGGGTTTTTGAACAAGTAGCCTACTGTAGTTTTCAAATTGTCTTTCTTCTAGGTTGAGCTTTACGTTATGAGGTACCAAAAATAACCGTGTTAAGCCAAGGGAGGGATAAAGCTAGCTATCCATTTAAATTAACAGAAAATGCCTTCTTTCAATAATTTTTATTATATAGCTTACAAATTCAATTAACTGAAGAAGATCCTTAATAAAAGATCAGCCGTGTGATAAAGAGCACGCGGCTGTGAGCTTGCATCCGGGAGAATAGTGGGTTCGAATCCACTGTCGGCAGCCCTGAAGATGGTTTTCCGTGGTTTCCCATTTTCACACCTGTACCTTAATGAAGGCCACGGCCGCTTCTTTCCAACTCCTAGGCCTTTCCTATCTGTGTCGGTGCGACGTAAAGCCACTAAAGCTACATAATAAAAGAGCACATGAGACTTAATTTGCCAAAATCTTAAGTTTTTCAGATATTTTCGTAACTTTTACAAATGTTTAGGAAGTTCAAATGTTTTATTAAATTCTTCTCTCCAAATAAACTGAAGACTAGAGTTTTTATTTTACGTACTGTATTAACGTACATTATAATCTTCACGATTTTTTAATTTGTTCATCTTGGAGATGTTTGGGGCGAATTCCACCATTGAAAGCCCTGAAGATGTAATTCCATAATTTCCACTTTTCACACCAGTAAAATTTTAGAACTGTACCTTAATTAAGGTCATGGGCGCTACCTTCCCGCCCCTAGCCCTTTCCTATCCCATCGTCGATATGAAGTCTGTGTCGGTGCGACGTAAAGCAAATCGTAAAAAACGAACAAAAAACATAACTGCATCTTGCCAACTAACAAATTACCTAGTAAAGTAACTGTACACCCTTTTAATTCCTTCAACCTGTCAGACTACATATTTATTCTCCTTGATATTGTTCCTTGGTTGTCCTACTTACGACACAAAATACGAACTTAGAAGTTCCGTAACAGACTCATGATTCAAAGTTAATTTTTGAAGGGCAGCTATTCCATGTAATCTCCGATGGTACGATCGGCTTTATTTGGTTAAGTTAATTATTCAGCCTCAGACTCCGTCAGCAAGAGTTCTGCTTTCGCTACTGCAGCACGATTGGAACATTGAATTTGCTAGGTGGACTGACTAAAGGGCACCACTTCACTAGGTGTAAATCTTGATAGCTGAGAAAACACGGTTATATTGTTGCTATTAATTATAAAACACATACGTACATATCTGTTTTAGACCGTTATGCCTTTAGTGTTAGTCTGCAAGACTCTGTAACTAACTCTTCCACTTCACAATGTTCTGTTTCAAACTAATTCTGCGGCCTCATTTAATTTGACATTACTCATCATTAAATTCAAGTCTGAGTCTGTCTATCGCCACCTTAGTCTCTCTATGCTTCTATTACTCCCCAGGGCCAAGTACCTTTTTTCCCGTAGCTAAACTATCCCCTTCCTTTCGCTGCACAAGCCGGTTTATGCGTTTAGCTCGAACAGACAAGTTTTTTCCTAACTTATTCTTTATATCCTTATTCCAAGTACCCTTCTGACATTGTTGCCGCCTACTTGTAACAAGAATCATTCTTGCTACGTTCATGTCTGTTACTTTTCTCACTTATGAACAAAATAACTTTAGTCCTCCCGTCCTTCACTCCCGTGTATCAATGCCAGTCTGGAAATGACCGATGTAAAGAGTTCCGGCCGAGATCTAACGTTTCTTGCAGAATAACATACATTGCAACTACGCCCGCCCGGTTTTTCATTTGATCGTGTATTTCATATGATAGCATTACTTTTAATCGCGACATTTCTATTGACGTCATTGTAATAAGTTATGTTGACTTCAGTTGGGAAAATCACAAAGACAGTCTTTCTGGGGATGTAAAAACGCAGGTGGAGAGTGACTGTCTGCCATTATAATTAAAACTGCCCAACTCAATTCTGACTGACAGTACGCAAGTGGGCCTACCGTCATAATGATAACTCCCCACCTTCATTGCGACTAATAGTAGGCAAGAGGACTTGCCATTACACTGAACATTCCCTAACCCAGTTTATACATGAGAAAAGACCTATGGTGAATTCCCCATCGCTTTTCTGGGGTAACGTTGAGAGGTATGCAGTTTAGGACAATGTTTCTCACATCGTGTACGCTACTTAACCTAGAATTGCGAATCATGCCAAACAGATCATAATGGTTGGTTTTCGTTCGTCCATCTCCTATCAATCATCGCGTCAGTAGCGTAGAAGTCTTGAGGTTTTTTTGCACGCTTTTTTGTTTTGTTTTCTTCTCTGTATCACTTTAGTTGCAAGATTAGTAACAGATAGTGGTAGATTCAGCCGCGTAATCTTCTGAACAGAATTGTTCTCTTTCCAGTTAATAAACTTTTTTTTTTTGCTAGGGGCTTTACGTCGCACCGACACAGATAGGTCTTATGGCGACGATGGGATGGGAAAGGCCTAGGAGTTGGAAGGAAGCGGCCGTGGCCTTAATTAAGGTACAGCCCCAGCATTTGCCTGGTGTGAAAATGGGAAACCACGGAAAACCATTTTCAGGGCTGCCGATAGTGGGATTCGAACCTACTATCTCCCGGATGCAAGCTCACAGCCGCGCGCCTCTACGCGCACGGCCAACTCGCCCGGTAGTTAATAAACTGGACGAGAAGATTCTGTTCTTGAGACTCCTAACACTCTTTTCAGGTATACTGCTTTGATTTTCTCCAGTGTTGTCAAATCAGTTCAAGATAGTTTTTATCCAAATCAATTCTATACCGTATGTTAGTACTGGGGAGATTTTGGCGTGGAATGGCGTTAAGGCTGTTTGTAAAGACGTTCTGGTATTGTTATTAATAGCGTATATTCCTCTGATAGCAGCTTTAGATCTCTCCTTTAAGTGGAGACGAAATATTACACGAAGTCTGTAGGGTAATGCCAAGACACTTATATGAATTTACAGTCTCATTCTCTTCTTTTCCTGGGGTCACTTTCTCTGCTGCTGTGGCTTTTCCCCTTTTTCGGAAGATCATGTCAATGTTTTGGTGAAATAGACGGTGAAGTCATTTTATTGTAGTTCATACCTGTTTGATGAGCCCTGAACCATATCATCTGCATAAGTATATAAGGATTGATTTTGTTGCCTCTAAAATATTTGTAATATCTGCAGTTGCGATATTGAACAATAAAGGACTCATTGGGTCTCCTTGTAAAACCCCATTTGTCTGGGTAATTTCTCGTGATCTAATTACTACATCCCTTATTTCCAAATTGTTGAAAGTCAAAATGTTTTTATAGCTGATGTGATTTCATTTCCTCCTTTTGTCATGGCATTCAGTTTTTCTAAAAGTTTCATTCTGTTGATGAGATTGAACGCTTTGGTGGCGGAATATACAACCACGGAATCGCTTGCCTATCGTAATAGGTGACTTGAAAGGGGAACGCTCAAGACTCTCATCTATGGAGCATGGAGTGGCACCTATGTCGCCTCTGGCCCTGGCATTACTCCCACGTACTTGTACCAGAATCCTCACTTGTTCTTTCCAATCCGACTTCTCCTAAAAGACATTTTCATACTTGCCTTTTGATCTATGACATGGATCTTTCGCTTTTAGGTGATCTTAAATTCCAGGTAAGGGGCGTCAGGATTCGATTTCACAATCTGTGGTATATGGGTACAACACATCACCAGCCTCCATGCGATCGCAGCTCGTCGCAGCTGTACGTAATAGCCTGTTTCAGAGACATGGACATGGTAATATCGTAACAGTGAGTGGCAACATAACATGCAAACTAACATAAAACATAAATCTCCTAAATTTCTAACTGGTGCAGCCTATGAAAATACGCGATGCGGTACTGTACCCATCCCGGTTACAGTATATACTTTTATATAAGATAGCTCCTCCTACGTACGAACAAAATTTTTCACAGAATAGCTCGATTTAAGATGATATTAATTATTTTTTAAATGGGAGCTCTTAGATGAATTACTTATTACAGACACGTCACAATACAGCAAATCCATACAATATAACTTAGGACATTTAGTGTTAAAATGATGCTTGTTTAAAGGGGCCTAACATCTAGGTGATCGGTCCGTGTTAAAATGAGACAGAGCCGGGCTGAGTGACTCAGACCGCGATGTAGGGGTAGCGTGCCTGCCTCTTACTCGGAGGCCCCGGGTTCGATTCCCAGCCAGGTCAGGGATTTTTTACCTGCATCTGCGGGCTGGTTCGAGCTCCACTCTGCCTACGTGATTACAATTGAGGAGCTATATGACGGTGAGATGGCCGCCCGGCGTCTAGAAAGCCAAGAATAACGGCCGAGAGGATCCGTTGTACTGACCACACGACATCTCATAATCTTCAGGCCTTCGGGCTGACCAGTGGTCGCTTGGTAAGCCGTGGCCCTTCGGGGCTGTTGCGCCATCGGGCTTGGTTTTGGTTTGAGTGGCTCAGACGACTAAGGCGCTGGCCTTCTGACTCCAACTCGGTAGGGTCGAACCTGGCTCAGTCCGGTTGTATTTGAAGGTGCTCAGAGAAGTCAGTCTGGCAAGTAAAATAACTCCTATGGGACTATATTCCGGAATCTCAGCGTCTCCGCAAACCGTAAATGTAGTTACGGATGTGAAAAGAACTGACCAACTTGGGAGTCCAGAGAGGGATATGCCTGGGTCATAAGAAGAAAGGGCTGACTGTGGATTGCCTGGCCTTTCCTGACGACATGACACTGATTCCCAATTCGCTGGATACAGCAACAATACAGGCCAATTGCCTCAGAAGACAGGCAGCCAAAGTGAGTCTTCAAGTGTCGTTGGAGAAAACAGAGTTCTTCACCAACTACAAAGAAGATAGCAGTGAGTTGACCGTGCGGTTAGGGTCGCGCAGCTGTGAGCTTGCATCCGGGAGATGGTGGGTTCGAATCCCACTGTCGGCAGCCCTGAAGATGGTTTTCCGTGGTTTCCCATTTTCACACCAGGAAAATGTTGGGGCTGTACCTTAATTAAGGCCACGGCCGCTTCCTTCCAACTCCTAGCCCTTTCCTATCCCATCGTCGCCATAAGACCTATCTGTGTCGGTGCGACGTAAAACCATTAGCAAGAAAAAAAAAGATAAAAAAGAAAACGGACTCAACTTATCATAAAGAGCATCATTATCCATGATAGTCAACAAGCTGGAACTGGTTTATCGACTGACAAAGAACACTTATAACAAAAAAAAAATGCCTGTTACGCAACCTGAAACTAAAGCACTACACGTGAGGCATACGACCAGAAGCTCTGTATGTCATGGAGTGTCTTTCATTGACCCGAAGAGGTCTGATGGAGAAACTGGAAGTCCGGGAGAAGAGAATTCTCAGGAAGATCTTAGGTCCGGTAAGGGAAAATGAAGAATTTCTTAGAGGGCACAATTCCGAGCTCTACGAACATACAGAAAGATTATCTGATTGTGCTAGGCAAAGTAGCTTTGTGTGGCCATATAGTAAGACTGCCTCCCAAAACCAATCGCCTGTTCATCTTCTGGCAGAACAAGAAGATCTGTACCACTTAGTTGAGAGAAACTGAGAAGGACGTTAAAGAACTAGGAATATCAGATATTCTGTACGCCATACCCTGAAAAATGTCTATCGATTTCACGAAAAAATCCGGAAGAAAGATACTCCCTGGACAGAAGAAAGAAATGAGTTAGACCGGCAGAAAATGCGTTAATACTGGGCAAAGATCAAAGTCCAACAGTTGAACAGGCGTGTTACAAAGTAGGCCCATTCGAACCAAGAAGAAGAAGAAGAAGAAGAAGAAGAAGAAGAAGTGAAATATAGTATTGTACTTCATTATTTACACCCGTGTCCAGTTTAATATTATTTCAATTGAAATAGATAATTTTTCACTGAATTAGTTCTGTTCCGTTGCAAACATATGTGCTGTTCGTCGAAATATTTCTTGGAAACATTGAAATGTTGGTAGACTTGTCACGGATAGGGAAAAACGATTCATTGAACTTGAAATATCTGAGGAGGTCTGGAAAAATTAGTCTAAATTCCAATGAAATGTTTTGGTTTAAATTTCTGCATTCCCCGTTTACGGTCGTTCGAACGAAGGTAGTTGTGTAGTTAAGTCCTGCTCCGCTAGTGAACGTGATCTGCCCTACCGCTTGGCGCTCGATAGTCTGAGCGAACGCACCGCATTCGGTCCGACTGATTCACATTCGCAGTCACTATGACATTCGTTGCGAACATGGAACGAGAGTCCAAAGACAGTGTGAAAGCAAAACCTGAGAGGAAACAATATGGATTAGTTAGTTAAGAAATGATGAAGAGCGAAGGGTGGAAATACTTCTTACTAGTAACAACTGCGAAGCCGCCCCGTGGTGTAGGGATTAAAAGACCGCACTTCTGATGAAGATCCTCTTGCATGGTAGAGAAATAACAGCACTAATTATCAAAGTTTTGCTCTGCTAGCGAAGAAAATATTGTTTACTCCAGTTTCCAGTGCAGCAACTGAAAAAAATTCAGGTCAGCTGCTAACTTTATTAGTGATGAAGGGAGCTCACTTAACAAAGATACAGCAAATGACGCTCTCTTCATTCATTCTGTACTAAAATGGACCCCACAATAATGCCTCTTACCCGGAAGCCCTGGGTTAGATTCCCGGCCAGGTCAGGGATTTTTACCTGGACCTGAGGGCTGGTTCGAGGTCCACTCAGCCTACGTGATTAGAATTGAGGCCGAGAGGATTCGTCGTGCTGACTACAAAACACTTCGTAATCTGCAGGCCTTCGAACTGAGCAGCGGTTGCTTGGTAGGCCAAGGCCCTTCAACGGCTGTAGTGCCATGGGGCTTGTTTTGGGTTTTTTAGTAACAACTCCGAATGGTCGACATGCAGGATAAGTGCCATGTACTTGTTGTGGTTCCTTATTGAGGCTTGCATATACTAGCTCACATACGAAAGCACACATGTGCAAATTGCGACCGAATACAGTGCGTCCATCAAATACTGCACCGAAGTACGTAAATATGTATGCAAGAGATATCCATCCCTTTACGGTTGTTTCGGGAATAGGTTCCTAGATCTATACCAGCAACGAGTTAATGTTGGCGCAGACTATGGGCTAATGAACATTGCCAATATTCTTACTACGACAATATATTTATTAAAAGATCGCATTTCTGATGACGATCCCCTTGCATGGTAGAGAAATAACAGCACTAATTATCAAAGATTTGCTCTGCTAACGAAGAAAATACAGTATTGTTTACTCCAGTTTCCAGTGCGGCAACTGAAAAAAATTCAGGTCAACTGCTAACTTTATTATTGATGAAGGGAGCTCACTTAACAAACATACAGTAAATGACGCTCTCTTCATTCATTCTGTACTAAAATGGACACCACAATAATGATGAAATGAAAAAATGAAATGTCGTATGGCTTTTAGTGCCGGGATATCCCAGGACGGGTTCGGCTCGCCAGGTGCAGGTCTTTCTATCTGACTCCCGTAGGCGACCTGCGTGTCGTGATGAGGATGAAATGATGATGAAGACAACACATACACCCAGCCCCCGTGCCGTAGGAATTAACGAATTAAGGTTAAAATCCCTGACCGGGTCGGGAATCGAACCCGGGACCCTCTGAACCGAAGGCCAGTACGCTGACCGTTCAGCCAACGAGTCGGACACCACAATAATGACGAATGTATGTGACGGTGTGAAAGCCAGTACACGTTAATGTTCCGTGTCTACTAACGTGACAAGGTGATATCACAGTGTTTATTGAAAGTTTTAAATTATGTTACTTCAGAGCATACTTCGTTAAAATATTTACCTGGTGTCCAACATTTTATAGTCAGTCACTCTCTTTTCCTCCTTCCTGTTAAGTTTGTTCGTCGTAACTTCGTACATACTGTCCGTAAGCTCATCAGCACCTCAGACCACACGCTGCTAGCCAACCTGCTCACGGTCGACCGTATACGGTTCGAATGAGTGTGAACGAACTGGGGTCATTTTCAGACCTCTATATTTGGTGTCACAAGTCAAGTCGTATACAAATTACCTCAGCCAAAAGTTCTGAACAGCAGGAAACGCATGGCATTCAAATGAAGTGTAATGATAGAACCCTTTCTAGCATTGGTTTTGATAATATTTTGAAAATCAACATACATTGCCTAGAAAACGACGTGTAGTAGAGGTACATGTCACACCCGTAGTCACTGAATACAAAATTAAGATATCAGATTATTTACATAATACTGACTTAGCTTCCATTGATATCAAAACTGGTAAGACCTTTGGTACATGTATAAAAATAATTATGCCTTGTGATTAACAAAAATTAGGCATTGAACTTGACAGACACAAAAGTGGTGTCCATTTCACACCGGTAACCATATTTAATTCATATTTTACTGTTATGAAATCAGTGGTAAGAAGCAATGTAATCAATTAGGTTGTTGAGCAAGTTTCCTGGTTAGTGAAAATTTTTTGCTAGGGGCTTTACGTCGCACCGACACAGATAGGTCTTATGGCGACGATGGGATAGGAAAGGCCCAGGAGTTGGAAGGAAGCGGCCGTGGCCTTAATTAAGGTACAGCCCCAGCATTTGCCTGGTGTGAAAATGGGGGTTAGTGAAAATTAAAGTTGTACATTCTTGACAATTATCAAAAATGTTACTGCTGCAACTGTCACAGCCTTAACCACTAATTTGTCCAATACTTTAATTATTTGATAAATCTATGCATTTTCTGGCAAACTCTTAGAGTTACAAAAATAATGTACTGGGGTGGATGGGTGTGGGTGACAACATTTAATACACTCAGAGAAAACCAAATATACATTTTATTAAATTACAGTTGGTCGTGTAGAGTCTCTGTGGCTCAGGCAGCGGCACAACAGCCACTCACCGCTGGGTTCCGAGGTTCAAATCCCGGTCACAAAGTGAAGGCGGGACACGTCTTTCTCCAGGTACTCCGGTTTTTCCTGTCGTCTTTCATTCCAGCAAAACTCTCCAGTATAATTTTATTTAATCTGTCAGTCATTAATCATTGTCCAAGAGGAGTGCGACAGGCTTTGGCAGCTGGTACGATGAATAGCATGACCAAATATAACGTGTAATAATGTAGAAGAAATAATATTCCTATTGGTGAAAAAGAATGAAATAGGTTAAGTAGTTCCCGAAAATATCCTCCATATAATGGCTCGCAATCTTTCTCTGTATAAGGTTACTATAGATTAATTTCCGAATTTCCATGACTAGTAAAATTATGAATCTCTTCCTCATGAGAAGAATGATAATATTATTAATGTATTCTTCGGAAATAACACGAAATATTTAATAAACTTCAATGGTTATACGGAATCAGTACGACCCTCCGTCACAGCCTGGGATTTGGCTAGATATACTGTATAAGGGCTGATATGAGTCCAATAACCATGGGCTGCAACTATTTAAAATCTCACCTATTGATGTCATGATTCCAACCGGAGGCACTCCGATTGGCAGCGGAATGACTAAACAAGATCACTGGTTTATAGAGTCGTTTCATTGTGAATATAAGATTTTATATTCGATTTTCCTGTACCGAGTGAGTTGGATGCGTGGATCGGGCCGTGTAGTAGCCGGGTTGTGTTCGGGAGATGGTGGGTCCAATCCAATTATCGGTAGCACTGAAGATGGTTTTCCATAGTTACTCATTTTCACATAGGCAAATGCTGGGCCGATACCATTAATAAGGCCATTGCCATTTCCTTCCAAGTGATAAGCCTTTCCTTTCCCATCGTCACAAAAGGAAACTGAGTTCATGCTACGTTAAACCACAGGCGAAAATTGCTTTTTACACTGCTTGACATAAAAATTTAAGCACCCAGAACGTGTGGTTCAATATTATCCCATTTCGGTATACATGCATACCATTGATGTGTGAGTAAATAATTAGATTTGCAAGGATCTGTAATGTGTATAACGCCAACTAGAGTGCATTCGTGATGGCTCAGTCCTGTTGTTGATAAGTTGTTACCAGTCAACAGCTGTGAGGCAGACAGTTAAGCCAGAGGTGCAGAGGAAACTACGTACAGTACGAAGCACCCCCGATGCCTTGTAGACATGTTGCACAGCCTATCCACCAAGTGACAGCGTTTGATAGCGGCCGCATTGTGGGACTGCATGAGGCTGGTTGGTCGTAGCGTGCAATTGCCAGGCATGTTGGCCATTCAGATACCACAGTGGCCCGTTGCTGGACTCAGTGGGTACATGAGAGCACTCAATCACGTCGTGCAGGTTCGGGTCGACCAAGACACCCCCCCCCCCCAAAGGAGGACCGTTGTATGGTGCGCCAAGAATTGCGAGATCCCATAACTTCGGTACCCGCCATCCGCGAACATGTACTGGAGACTCTACAACTCCTGTGAGTTCCCGCACAGTGTCTCGACGACTCGCATCCGCCGGATTGGGGCCCTACCGCCCAAAGCGTCGGTTGCCATTGACATCAGAACACCAACGCCTACGTTTGGAGTGGTGCCTTGCCGGGAGGCACGGACAGAGAACGAATGGCGTCACATCACGTTCAGTGGTGAGTCCCGCTTCTCCATAACCACCGATGACCATCGCGTATGAGTTTGGGCAGAGGACAGATCCTGCCCATACTATGGAACGACATACAGGCGTAATCCCTGACATGGTGTGGGAGCAATAGCATATGCGTCCAAGTTACCCCTGATGTAAAATGTGAAACGCTAGAAGATGCGTTATGGTGATATTAATATGATGAGCCACTGAAAGGGTATGTCTGTCCAGTACTGTAGACAGTCACAATTATTACGACAATACTACCAACGTAAGGAATTCAGCTTTAACTTGCAATTGGCCGGGCTGAGTATTTCAGACGATAGAGTACAGGTTTTCTGAGCCTAACTTGGCAGGTTCTATACTGGTTCAGTACGATTGAATTTCAAGGAGCTCGAATACGAGTTTCGTATCGATAGATTTATTGATACGTAAGGGAACTGCTGAGGGACAAAATTGCGTCACCTGAGCGTCTCTGAAAACAGTAGAAATAGTTAGTGGGACAATAAACCAACAATATTATTTCATGGAAACCACTGTCTTATGTTGGAAATGGAGGGTTTTCATTAGAACTTCTTAAAAGACGGAATGAATTTTAATTATAAGTTTGTAGACATCAGAAACATGACTAATGAAGTGAGATTTTAACAAATGATACACCAACATTGCCAAAAAATTATTTTGTTGCATGAAAATTTTAAAATCTACAGGTTTAAATATTTAATTTTAGGGATTCCACTTCCATTAATACCGAATGCTGTTCAGACACTATGCGTATTTACAAAAAAAAAAAAAAAAAAGAAAAAAAAAAGAAATACATCCCAATGAATTCGAATTTCAGTTGTAGAGTATGAAAGCCATTGTACTAGGGAGCAATCTCTTGGTATTTTCTTTGATACTGCTCTAAGCTAAGATCAGGGTGCCATAATAACATGGTATCAGATTACTTTGTTAAAATTTGACCACAGGTGCATTGCTTACATTTCTTTGAAATCAAGTGTGTACGGACAGTAATACACAATTACTTGCATACTACAGCCGCTTGAAAAGTAATCCTCGAGGAGAGTCTCAATATAGAAGTATTCAACGGTAGCTGTGGGTTTTCACCAGGGCATCGCAGAAATGATGCTTGTAACATCTGAGGGAACAGCGAGGAAGAGTGTATGAACATTCCCAATATCTTGTAGCATATTCCAGATCCAGCGATTTCCTACTTTTCTTCCATATCACGTATCGATATCACCACCCGTGTATGACTGTCTTGAAGCACAGTGAATTTAACCAAGTAGCGAGAGAAAATATAGGGAGCAATCTCTGGTATCTTCTTCGATACTATTCTAAACCAAATCAGGGTGCCATAAGCACATGGTAGTCCGATTACTTCGTTGAAATTTGACCACAGCTGTATTGCTTACATTTCAATGTGCGTTTGTACTCCCTCTTTCCCGTTTTCCCCTAGTCGTTTTTAACCTCCTGAGGCCAGGTGAACTTTTAAAAGGACACTGTTTAAGAATGGAATCAGCCGTAAAAAATATTTTTAAAAATAAAGTAAATAAGGTAATAATTCAGCATATATTTGTGCTCCAATATTTTGAAATTCATTAACGTTGGTGTGGTGTGCTTTATATTTCACTGTCTCTCACCAAGACACTGTTAGAGAATTACACACTTTTTATGATATTTGAGCTCCTGTGGGTGGGGGACGCAGACAAGAATACACCCACGGTATTCTCTGCCCGTCGTAAGAGGTGACTTAAAGGGGCGACCAACGAATGATTGAATTAGAAATATGAACCATCACGCGTGGAACACCATCGGTAGCCTTTGCTTGAGAGTAGTACCACTATGTTAGTTACACAATGGGTTTGTGATTAGTAGCAGCAGTGAATGGTTCATTATGGGTTTACAGTACCCGTGATTAGTACCACAATATGCGGAACACCACGGGCTTAAGTTGCCTGTGATTGGAAGCATTATGTGAGAAACACCACGGGTTTGGGCGTTGCCTGTGCTTAGTACCACTATATGAACGACACTGTGGGTCTGCGTTGCCTGTGTTGTGTAGTAGTGTGGCTGTTGTGTAGCAGTATACCTTTAATACCTTGTCGTGTGATCCTTGCGTACTATCCTAGACAATATTACTTTCCTTTCCTTTCATTTTTTGCTCAGAATAAGTTATTTTCTTTTTCTTTTTCTTTTAATTTTTCCGTAAAGGATGGTTAAGGAGTGCAAGTGTAGGAACTGTGGGTGTGGCCAGGCGTTAAGGAGTATGGTGGAAGAGCTGGAGAGTTTAAGGAAGATAATTACGATTTTCTCAGAGGATAGGCAGGAAGGTAGGCCTCCCTCAAACAATGTACAGGATACAGTAGGTGTAAAAGAGGGATTGGAAGGAAAGGGGTGAATTGTAGAAGACAGGTGGTCTAATGTTTTAAGGGGAAGGAAATTGCAGGCTGAGGGCTCTATTCAGGATCTGAATTCAGGACAGGTGTATGTGAGAAATCGGTACTAGTCACTGCAGGTAGAACAACAGAGCGAATATGAGAAACAGAGGACTGTTGCAGAGAAGCGTGGAATATAGGAGGAAGCGAAAAGGTAGGAAAGGGATTTGTGGAGCAGCGGCTAGGAAAATACAGCTGTAAAAGAATCATGGGGGGGGGGAGAAAAGGGAGGAGTGAATTATTGGGACTTGTGCAACACTGCAACAATACCGTGGACAGCTTACTGGAAATTATATGTTGCGCAATGTTCATTACGTACAGTTACTTAATACATCTAATATCAACGGACTCCCTTTTTTGTCTCAATATTGCTACACGACTCCGTACAAATTAAAGTTTAACTTACTGTGTAGGCCTATAACTTACTGCAAAATACATGTTTAGATTTGCAGATTACAAAAGAAGTGAATGAAACATAACAAGACTAGAATCGAACACTGTACTCGACACAACATGTGTTTTGAACATGTCAGGGATACCTTTGTTCTAAGAAGATCAGATTACCGCACATTCCTTGTAGGGCAAAAGGGCTAATGGGCTAAAGGCCTAATGGGCTAGGGTGCCCCTCCTCTCTTTATCCGGGCTATTGAGGCCATGTTCCGGCACAGCCCTTATCAGCTGGAAGGGGTTTACATAAGATTATGTAACCACTAGTGGCATGAATGTAAGGGTGTCCAGCATTGGATACTCAGCTAACGCTGATTGATTATTACTGCTGTTTGCCACGCGCGTTTGAGTTCATTGAACTTTAGTATTTTAATTTTATTTCTTGACTTAATTATTTTGTCGTTCAGACGTCCGATTGCTTTGGCAGTGTGCTTGTTGACACTTAGCTTATTTATGTGAGACTTGAGTTACGAATGGGGTTCCGATTCGTCAGCTGGGAATATATTTTATTTTCAATTTTCATTCTTTCATTTCATAATAGGTTTGACTTTGATCTATCAATAACTTGTAGTTAGTTCATTGGGACAGACATACGTAGACGGATCTGTAATGTTAGTCATAGTTGTAAAATGGAAAGAATTCCTTAGATTGTTTTGGTATTTTGCATTTCATTTTATCATGTGGACTTGTGAGTTTATTAAACTTAACATAACCGTTTATAACCTGAAAGTTGGTTTTATAAGAATATTTTTCAAGTGATTTACCATTCTTTAACTTCAGTGTTTGGCATTTCTTCTAAATGCGTGATGAATAAGTGTTTCCTGCATTTCGCAGTTTTGTTCCATCAGAACGACGTAACGTAAGATCCCCTCGGATCGAGATGTTGTTGGTTCCTTCTGAACAGTTTTTTGGGTGATGCACGTTTCAGCATCGGGATTATTCTATAACTTAAGGGTGTCACGAGATGACAATACAGGGTGGAGTTTTATTTTTAATTATGACTGCTGCTGTTAACTTGTAGTGAACACCATGCTTTCCAGTAGTATTTCGCAGCCTATGCAAAGCAACTGATAGTCAATTTGGTTCGATTAAGGGTCCAATCGATGGGTGTTCACATATCCGACAGGGTATTTGACTGGTGGATAAACTTAATTAAATGTAAATCTGGAAATCTACTTCTTGAAGGTCAGATTTTCCGCGGATCGTGTGCATTAATTCTCAGTTATCGTTTGGATCAAAAGGTGCCAGATTTTCATGTTTTCTTTTATTTTTTTTCTAGTTTCGCTGTCCACTAATTTGTGATATTTTCTACTTTCCTTCGAACAATGTAAATGGATAACATTCACGCAATGTAATGTGATTGCGTTTAAAAGGTTAAATAATTAAACATTTCTTTGACGAGTGATTTTATAACATAATTTTTGCATTTTGATGATTTAATAAAAAATAGTAAGCACGTATTTGCTCCTCATTTCAAGTAGTTAGGCTCTCTTCTGAACCCCATCGTTGGTGAAGATCGTGACCGAAATATCCCCGCTTAGACCACAAGATGTAAGAGTTCGATATTGCTCTACTGCAGCAGCTGTGGCCGACCAACGATGGAATGGTAAGTTCAAGGGTTCAATATCTGAAGTATTTATTTGGTTATTGCTTGGTTAAGGAGCTATACCAAATTAATGGAGAGTTGCTGTAGCAGACCCTGTGTGTAAAGGGAAGGGTGATAGACATAAAGCTGAAAATTACAGGCCAGTAAATTTGACATGCGTTGCATGTAAGCTTTGGGAAGGCATTCTTTCTTATTTCATTAGACATGTTTGCGAAATTAATAACTGGTTCGATAGAAGGCAATTCGGTTTTAGGAAATGTTATTCCACTGAAGCTCAACTTGTAGGATTCCAGCAAGATATTGTAACTGTTCCCTCTCATCAAAACACTTGAGGAGATGAAAGTTATTATCTTGGGACACATGAATATTAAATAAACTATTTGTGGCTTGCCCGCAAAATTGCCACGCAAATAGAAACAATAAACATTTCATGGTTCCCCATTTCTCTATGTAATGTTTGGGCGCCATGGTTACAGTTTTAAATAAAACTGTAAACCAAAATTTATATTTACTAGCATAGAGACTTATACTTAGATCACAGGGGTAGGATTTTAAATAATTAACCATTAAGTATCGCTTAAGAAAGAAAATTAACGCAATATAAAATACAAATGAATTTATTATACATGAAAAAAATGAGATGAATCGGAAAAGTTTCCTTAAAGCGTGGAGGAATTTATAATATAATTTACTGAATTTACTTATTGCTTGCTTTATCTAATTGAAGCTCACCAATTGCAGCTTTCGTTGACGTCATCTGGTTTCCGTGGTTACTCGTTCTCTTCTTCTCGATGTAGACTTTGCTCCATGGACATCCCTCCTTCCTTCTCTGATATGGTACGGTCTATCTGGACTAACACTCCCTGCATGCCTAGTCTTTAAAATAGACATTGGCCCTATACTTGTAAAAACTGATCAGCTTTGATCGTAAGAGGCATTATTATTGGACCTTTATATTTTCTTGTAAATAAAAATATGAGCAAAGGAGTTGAATCAGAGGTAAGGCTTTGTGCGGATGATGTTATTCGCTATAGAGTAATAAATTACAAGATTGTGAGCAACTGCAAAATGACCTCGATAATGTTGTGAGATGGACAGTAGGCAATGGTATGATGATAAACGGGGTAAAAGGTCAGATTGTGTGTTTCACAAATAGGAAAAGTCCTCGCGGTTTTAATTACTGCGTTGATGGGATGAAAGGTCCTTTTGGGGATCATTGTAAGTAACTGGGTGTTAATATTAGGGAATATCTTCATTGGAGTAATCACATAAATGGGGTTGTAAATAAAGGATACAGATTTCTGCACATGGTTATGAGGGTGTTCAGGGGTTGTGGTTAGGATGTAAAGGAGAGGGCTTATAAGTCTCTGGTGGGACCTCAACTAGAGTATAGTTCCAGTGTATGGGACCCTCACCAGGACTACTTAATTCAAGAACTGGAAGAAAACAAAGAAAAGCAGCTCGATTTGTTCTGGGTGATTTCCGACAAAAGAGTAGCGTTACAAAAATGTTGCAAAGTTTGGGCTGGGAAGAATTGAGAGAAAGAAGAAGAGCTGCTCGACTGAGTGGTATGTTCCGAGCTGTCAGCGGAGAGATGTCATGGAATGACATTAGTAGACAAATAACTTTGAGTTGCGTCTTTAAACGTAGGAAAGATCACAATATGAAGATAAAGTTGGAATACAAGAGGACAAAATGGGGCAAATATTCATTTATAGGAAGGGGAGTTAGGGATTGGGAATAACTTACCAAGGGAGATGTTCAATAAATTTCCAATGTCATTGAAATCATTTAAGAAAAAGGCTAGGAAAACAACAGATAGGGAATCTGCCACCTAGACGACTGCCCTAAGTGCAGATCAGTATTGATTGATTGATTGATTGATTGATTGATTGATGTACTGTTGTAGGCCTAATTATGATTGCGAAGCCCTGTAAATTTTATTCATAAGATAAATAAAAGGCATTAATTTCAAGTTATAATTTCTTCACAGAGGAATTTTGGCTGTCCAAGGCAACTTTACACCGGAATAATAATAATAATAATAATAATAATAATAATAATAATAATAATAATAATAATAATAATAATAATAATAATAATAATTTCTTTATGAACGATACTATATGTGTCCTAAGTAGCGACGAGGATGAGCTATACAAGGAGGGATACATCTTATGGCCAAGCGCACAAACCCTCTTTAGCGTTATCAGTGTTTAAAATAATTCTCCTTAAACCTTGTTCAAATGAAGCTGCGGAGCTGATTATTGTCGGTTAAAGATGAACAGTCAATTTCGAGCGGTTACCAAACATAAACGGTAAAAACGTATATTCGTGTCCGTGTCCCGAGACGGTACACATTGGTTAGCTGAATCTTAAACAAGGTCGATGTACTTGACCATTAATATCTGTCTAAAATTTAAAATTGGAAAACCTGATCGGAGAAAAGTAGTCGACCTAAAGCTGCTATATAAAGCAGCTAATGGTTTATTTAGGTCTCCAGATTTAGTTTCCGTATTCCCTCTCCACGTCCCATCCCTTAATACCAGGATGAAGACAATATTATATATTCCTTACTCCCGGCTTTCTCTCACTCAAAGGTCGTTTTCTGTACGTGTTCCAACAACGTACTCTATCTATCAACAAGAACTTAGACATCTTCGTATCGTTCCCTTCCTTCTGTCATGATATTTCTCATTTAAGTTCATTTTCCTTCCTGTTCTTTCCTGTTTCTTCTCCTGTATTTACTGTAAATGTATTTTCCTTCTTTTATGTCCTTGTTTATGTGAATATGTATTATATGGGACTGTACTGTTTTGTTGTGTATATTTATGTCCTTGGTAAATATTCATATAAATTTCATTTTAGATTAATATTTATTGTGCATAGCTCGGATCTGTGTGATTCGGCGTTATGCTGTGGCTCATTCTGAATAAATAAATAAATAAATAAATAAATAAATAAATAAATAAATAAATAAATAAATAAATAAATAAATAAATAAATAAAAAGTAATAATTTCAAAGATGACCGGCGTTGGGTTTCGAACCGAATCCCAGAATGCCTCGCTTTAACGAGCTCAGTAGATACTGATTGTGAGTCTTGATAAACTACAAAAAGCGATCCTCTTTTTTCATATTATCTTGACCTCTTGTGAATAAACATGCGCTCGGTACATCCAGGAATCAAATCAAAATATGCGGTCGTGATGAAGCAGGCAGCAATATATGCGCTACAGTGTCCTTGTTATCTAATGTTGTAGGGTAGGGCACTGGGATGGAGGTACGAGGTATCATTGGTACTCGGACGCACGCACCATGTTTTATTCATAAATGAACCAAGCTCGTAGCAGTGTGTGTTGTATTTGATTCCTGCGGCAGGATCCTCCTCTCTCCACTGCCATTGATTTCCTCATGCCACTGCGCTGCTACTGCTGCTCTTTTCCTTGCGGTGAATTATTTCTAACGGGATCCTTAATAATTGAAGAGAAACGGTGGTGGCTTTTATCTTGAAGGCCTGGGTTCATTCAGTGCAATCATTGTGCCAATTTTACCAATACAGATTTAACATTTCACCTCCGCTTCCCGTAATTCTTCACTCTAACGTAATAGTTCATCATTTTGATCAAAGACAGCATTTCGGTGACCTACTTTCCGTCTGGAGTGCAATTTCATCGCGATGCAATATCATCCTTCTAGCCCTCTCCCCCAATTCCCTTCTTTTTTTGTGAGCAAGTAATAGTCTATATGATTGAAATATTTCTAGCAACATCTATATGTGACCTTGTTCTATACAGTCATAAACGACAGTCAGCTGCTATGTATTCTTATTGTCTCTTCTATAACGTGATTTTCAGCATCCATCATCCATCATAATCATAGTAAAGTAAAATTGTGTCCTCATCCCGAGGTGGTGCAGTTCCTTTCAGGCACACTCCCAATGGAGGTGAGCTGCATATACCATCTTATTTATCACATAAAAACCCTCCTGCCATTCTTAAATCTCTGGCAGTCCCGGGAATCGAATCCGATCCTAGGAGGACGGCAGCTAATGGTGCTTAACCGTTACACTATGGAAGCGGACTTAATAACAACAAAATTAATAGTAGGCCTAATAATAATAATAATAATAATAATAATAATAATAATAATAATAATAGTAATAATAATAATAATAATAATAATAATAATAATAATAATAATAATAATAATAATAATAATAATCTCTCCATTACAGCTGACGTCAATCCCCCTTTGGGTCGGGGTAGTAGAATACATGCACGCAAGGAACGAGTTGGCTACATCGTTAGGGTCCCGAAGCTTTGAGCTTGAGTTCGGGAGACAGTGGACTTGAACCTCATTGTCGGCAGCCCGGAAGATTTTTCGTGATTCCACGTTTTCACTGCAGGCAAATGCTGAGACTGTATCTTAATTAAGGCCGCGATTTCTTCCCACGGTCCTACCCATGTCCTATCCCATAGCTACCATAAGACCTGTCCCTGTTGGCTCGAAGTAAAACATATAGCAAATAAATAAATAAATAAATAAATAAATAAATAAATAAATAAATAAATAAATAAATAAATAAATAAATAAATAAATAAATAAATAAATAAATATACAAACTTTACGCTTTGCCAAAAGCTAATGAACAAGAATATATCTTTCAATAAATGAAACTCAAATATTGAAAACGAATTCTTTTTCTTCTTCTAACGCTTCTACCTGTGTGGTCACGTGTGATAACTGCGTCGCACATGTAGATTTAGCCATGTTTTACGGCCGGCTGCCCCCTTTGACGCAACGCTATTTGGTGGGATGTAATCACTATTGCGTATTTCTGTGGTGGTTGGTAGTGTAGTGTTGGGACAGATGCAAAAACCCAGTCCCTGAGCCAGAAGAATTAATCACAAGCGATTAAAATCCCCGGCCCGGCCGGGAATCGAAGTCGGGACCCTTTGAACCGAAGGGCATTACGCTGGCCATTTAGCCAACGAGTCGGATATTGTTAACATATTATTTATTTGCATAATTTCTCAGAGATGGGTATTTTTTATACAAATCTACAGCCCGTGAACCTCTGAAGGTCATTGTTACTAAGCGATGTACTACATCTGATCTAACTGTATAATTATTTATTATTCGAGACAATCATCTACACTTGACAAAACATGTTATATCAAGGAGAACTGTAACTTTACGTCAAAGGAACATAACTTGTACCGCAGCATCTTTGGCGACCAAGGCCTTTGGTAACGACTATTGTGACCTCACTTCTCTCATATATTTTGTCCCGTTACACAAATTTTCTTATGACCTCCTAGCCATAAGACATATTGTACCCTTGTTACTTAGGATGTGGGTGCATCATTCATGCCAAATAAAGAAAACATGCATGGTAACACAGTCTTGTTTTAAGACACGAGTATAACAATGGATCTCCAGGAGCTCACTACTTGGGAGCGTCAGTTGGAGCTATCACGGGGTCTCTAGCTGAGTCTGGCATTACTTTTACTCACTTGTGCTAGCTTCCTCGCTTTCATCCTCCCTACCCTATCTCCCTTGTTCAGTACTTGTCCTCTTTCGACCCCTGTGGTATTACTTTTTTGAAGGCTAATGGGACTTACTTTTCTTAATAATAATAATAATAATAATAATAATAATAATAATAATATCAATAATATTAGATAGATAAGAAATGGGTGAGCCCTGTTTTTGCAGAGCTCCACACGTAGGTCTATGAAGACCCTTTGTGCCCCTTGAACGGGTTTGCCTAGTCCAGACCTAGTGCTCCTATAAAGGATACTAGTGTCCGGATTTTGGCGTTCCTGATGTCCTCCAGGCTCACAAAATGTGAGCCCAGGTATCGATGTCTAGTGCTTGCAAAAGCATCGCACTGACATAACACATGCGCGGAGGTCTCCTCCTCCTTGCCGCATCTTCTACACATCGGATCCTGGGTGATTTTCATGATGTGTAGGTGTCTCTGTAAGGTATTGTGGCCTGTTAACAGTCCAACTACCATTCTCATTCTGGTCCTATTCAAATTCATTAGGACCTTTTTATAGCTTTGACTAGGCCCTTTGATAAGTTCACGTGCCTGTCTTGCTATGGTTAACCTCTTCCAAATATCTAGGTGAGACTGGTTTATCCATTGGGATATTGCCAGTCTCACACTTCGGAGTGACACTCCCAGGAAGGGCTCTGGTCCTGTGAAGGAACCCATTGAGCCCTGTTTCGCTAGTTTGTCAGCTTCTTCATTTCCACTGATTCCTGTGTGCCCAGGAACCCATAATAAGGTAACTGAGCTAAACTCACACAGCAGATCTAACATCCTTTGGCATTCCCATACCAGTTTTGATGTTGTTTTAACTGCACATAGTGCTTTTAACGCTGCCTGGCTATCACTACATATAGTGATGTGTCTTCTGTGTCCAGGCATTTTCCATATATTTAAAGCACAGGCTAGTATAGCGTATACTTCAGCCTGGAAAACAGTAGCATATTTACCCATAGGAAGGGAGAGCCTTGTCTTAGGCCCCCAGACCCCGGCGCCTGTGCCCGCCTCCGTCCGCGAGCCATCTGTGTACCATGTACAGCCCCCAGACTTAAGACGGGCCCCAGCGTCCGCGGCCCACTCCTCCCTTGTGGGTATCACCACTGTGAATTTATAATTCAAATTAAAGCTAGGCTTCATCAGATCCCCGATCATCATTGTCATAGGGCAAGTCTGGTGAAGCCTTGTAAGAATAGAGGCATGACCTCTATTCGGGTTTTTGAAGCACCATCCTCCGAGTGACCAAAGGCGATAGGCACTCATTCCCGCTATTACCTTAACATATAAATGTAAGGGGGGAAAACCTAGGATGGCCTCCATTGCACATAATGGTGTAGTATCCAGTGCCCCTGTTATTCCTAGACACGCAAGTCTTTGGACACTGTTTAACTTGGTGCTCACAGTTTTACTCTCTGAGCCTGGCCACCAGACTATAGATGCATAGGTGATCGTGGGCCGTACAATGGAGATATAGAGCCACTGGACCACCCTAGGTCTTAGGCCCCAAGTCTTCCCGACGGCCCTGCGACAGGCCCACATAATCTTGCGAGCCTTATCCACCTTATGATCTATATGTTTCTTCCAACTCAGTCTTGCCTCAAGGATTACCCCTAGGTACTTAACCGAGGTTGTCTTAACTAATTTTTTTCCGAATAGGAAAGGCTCTGACAGTCCGTCTAGCCTCCTCCTCCTGGTAAATACCACGAGCTCCGTCTTATCGGGATTAACCGACAAGTCTCTCTCGTGACACCATCTTTCCACCCTACGTAGAGAGTTCTGTACGAGTTCGGAAACCGTACTGGGGAAATTTCCTACCGCCATCAGGCTTATGTCGTCTGCATAGCCTTGGGCGTATATTCCTCCAACATTTAACCTGGTAAGTAGTTCGTCCACTACCAGACACCATAATGTTGGTGATAATACTCCTCCCTGTGGACACCCCCTGTCTATATTAGCTCTCAACATTACAGCGTTGAGAGTAAACAGAACTTGACGGCCCTGCAGTGAGGCCATAATCCATTTTATGAGCATACTGCTCACTCCTCTTCTCTCTAGACTACGTTCTATGGAGCCCAAAGATGTATAATTAAAGGCCCCTTCTATATCTAGGAATACAACCATAGCAAGTTGTTGCTGATCCAAGGCACTCTCCAGCCTAGAAACCAGCTGGTGTAGTGCCGTCTCAACCGACTTCCCTGGTTGATATGCATGTTGATGAGAATGCAGGGGAAAGTCTCTTAATACTTTCTCCCTGATATGTCTATCCACCAGTCTTTCCAAGGTCTTAAGTAGAAAAGACGTTAGACTAATGGGTCTATAATCCTTAGGTCTAGTATATGAAGACCTTCCGGGTTTAGGTATAAATACCACCTTCGCCTGACGCCACAAGGAGTACACGTACCCCATAGTGAGACAGGCTCTAAAGATTCTGACCAGGTATGGTATAAGGACCCCCCCGCCTCCTGAAGAAGCGCCGGGAAGATCCCATCCACACGTGGGCTTTTGTAAGGGGCAAAGGATTCTAATGCCCACTTAACCCTTCTTGGGGTAACAATCTCTGCGGCTTCCCTCCAGCCACTTTTATCGGGTCTGAAGGATCCGCTCGATTCTACCTCACTATTCGTGATTACCGAACCTGGAAAGTGGGCATCAAGCAGTAAGCTCAGGGTCTCCCCCTCTGTGGATGTGTATCCACCAGAAGGAGTCTCCAATGAGCCCAGCCTTGCCCTTCTATCCAAGGTTAAAATTTTATGAAGCCTTGCCGCTTCATGTTGGCTTTCAATGGAGTCACAAAATTGTCTCCAAGATTTCCTAGAAGCCTTCTTGACTTCTGACTTGTACCTTCTTTGTGATTCTTTGTAAGAATCTAGGCTTTCTTGATCCTGAAGTTCCCTGTATTTATTCCAGAGCCTTCGTGTATTTCTCCTCAGGTGTTCAAGATAACTATTCCACTTGAAGCTTCCTGTTACTCTTTTTGCCTTAACAATAGGGCAGTTTAATTCATAAGAGGTAACCAGTGTCCGTGTGAGAAAACTCACACTGAGCTCCAGCTCCTCTTTGTTTTTAATTATATTTGAGGGTCCTCCCTCCAGTCCCCTCCTCACGTCCTCCCTAAAAGATATCCAATCGGTTCGTCTAGGGTTTCTGTAAGACGGGATCTCGATGGAGCCCTCCATATAAAACACAATGTGTCTATGATCTGACAAGGAAGGCTCCAGAGAGACCTTCCAGTCTTTAAATTCCTGCATGATTCCCATGGAACCCAGGGTAAGATCTATGATCCCTTCGCTCCTATTATTAATGAAGGTAGGGGTATCACCAATATTCATGATCTCAAGATCAGTTGTACATAGAAATTCTATGAGGTGCTCTCCCCTTCGGTTTGTATTTTTACTTCCCCAAATGCTATGATGAGCATTGGCATCACATCCTACTACGTGGTTTAATCCTTGTTTCCTACAGTATATCACCAGTCTCTTGAACTCCTCCGGCGGGGGTGGAGATTCAGAGTCTCCTGGGAAATATGCAGAACAGACAACCAAGTCTCTTGGCTGTCCGCCCTCTTCATATCTCATTAGGACTGCTACTAGGTCTCTAGTAATGAAACCCGGTATAGCCCAAGCGTTATGATCCTTAACTAGTATACATGCTCTAGGCTTCTCCTCTGCTATTCCACTGAATAGAGTGAAACCTGCACAATTTAGTCCCATGATATGTCCCTGTCTAAGCCAGGGTTCTTGTATCAGGGTGACCGAAAACCCGCCTTTCTGGATACTTCTATTAAGTACCCTAGAGGCCGCTATACAATGTTGTATATTTGCTTGTATGAAAGTAATCATTCTTTACTTTCATAGAATACTTTACCTTATGCGGTCTCCGGAACTTGCAGCTCCGTCTCCCGCGATGGATCCTGGGGTTTGGCTGGCCCCAGTTCCTGTCCGGGCTCCAGCTCTTCGCCCCTGCTGGTCTCGGTTTTATCTGTGGTGGGGTTGGTCCTCTGCTTGTCACGCTTGCCCTCCACTAATGTGAAGGTAGCCACATGCACCCCGCAGAAGATCTTCTTCCCCACCACTTTCTCCACATCCCTGGAGTCCATGCTGACCACAAGGCGGACGCCTCTCTTCTCCTCCTTGCGGTCGTAGACCCTCCAGCTGGCGGGATTTAAGCCATGGTTCTGGCGTGCCATTCTTCCCAAAAGGACGTTATTGTCCTTTGGTTGTCCTGGTATCCAGACCATGACTCTCTTGTAGGAAAGGAGTTTGTCCATGCCCACAATTGTGAGCCTGGCTCCTTCCCACGGTTGTATACCTGTAACAAGGCTAGAAAGCCATGCTACAGTTATCAATAATATAATATAATATTATATTATATTATATTATATTATATTATATTATATATTATATTATATTATATTATATTATATTATATTATATTATATTATATTATATTATATTATATTATATTATTATTTTGTTTCCCACGAACCACTTTTACGGTTTTCGGAGACGGTGAGGTGCCGGAATTTTGTCCCTCAGGAGTTCCTTATTAACATGCTAGTAAATCTACCGATACGAGGCTGACGCATTTGAGCACCTTCAAATACCACCAACCTGAGGCAGGATCGAACCTGCTAAGTTGGACTCAAAAGGACAGCGTTCTACCGTCCGACCTACTCAGCCCAGCCTTTCTTCTCTTTTCCCAGTACATTCGTTCTTCAAAGAGTCTGACCTGATGTATTATTAGAGAGGATGAATTTTTTTTTTTTTTTTTTTTTGCTAGTTGTTTTACGTCGCACCGACACAGATAGGTCTTATGGCGACGAAAGAGAGAGGATGATGACCAAGTTGTACTTCTTCTTGAAACATTAATTACAACGACGAAAACATAAACAATCTGTATTGTAGCATCGGCTTTTCCACGTTTAAACCGGGTAAACTTCTTTCTTTCTTTCTTCCTTTCTTTCTTTCTTTCTTTCTTAATCTGTTTACCTCCAGGGTTGGTTTCTCCCTCGGACTCAGTGAGGGATGCTACCTCTACCACCTCAAAGACAGTGTTCTGGAGCGTGAGACTTTGGGTCGGGGATACAACTGGGGAGGAGGACTAGTAAATTTCCCAGGCAACATCACGTGCTATACTGAATAGAGGCCTTGTTGGGGGATGGAAAGATGAAGGCATATACAAGGAAGAGGGGAGGAAGCGGCCGTGGCATTAAGTTAGGTACCATCCCGGCTTTTGCCTGGAGGAGAAGTGGTAAACCACGGTAAACCACTTCGAGGATGGCCGAGGTGCGAATCGAACCCCCCTCCCCCTTCTATTCAGTTGACCTCCCGAGGCTGAGTGGACCGCGTTCCAGCCCTCGTACGACTTATCAAATTTCGTGGCAGAACCGGGAATCAAACACGGCCCTCCGGGAGTGGCAGCTAATCACACTAACCGCTACACAACACAGGCGGACAACCGAGTAAACATTAAATTAAATTCAAATGAGTTCTTCCTTACCACATGTTCAGTTTTCAACCCGAAGGCTGGTTGGATTCTTAACCGCTACAGCTCCAAAGGGCTCTCAGCTTCGAAGTGTGAGTTGGCGACCACGAGGCTTCTAGATGAGAATGGCATTAATTCCACCTGTTTCTGCCAGATTTCCTAATGTTTTCTTTCCTATCCAATCCCCCCAAGTCGACTCCTATTCTCATCCGACCTCCAGATTGTCTTATTTTTCAGGCCTTTATATATATTTCGCTTTCCTTTAACGATATCTCATATTTGAAGGATCGGACTCATTACCCTTTTTCTCTCGATTAGAGTAACGAGGGAGTGATTCTTTCATTACATTTCTCGTTAACTTTCCCATCCCTCGCTCAACGGAATTGGATTTGCGAGGCTTACGATATCGAACATATTCACACTTCTGCCGACCCTTTCTTTTTCTTTTTTGTTTGTCTATACCATTATTTTTCAAAGTTTTAGGTCTTCTTTCACGTTTTCCTCTGATAGAGTAAAACGAGAATGGTTGAACAGTCGTTCTTCCTCTAAGACGGTAATCACGTGTCTTCTGAACGGTCTGCGCCCAGGTGTAAAGAAAGAATGACGGAAGATGAAAGTTTACATTATTTTTAGGGAATGGTGAAAAGTCTGATTTTAATGAGGATGGTAAAGATGAGTTTGCAGAAAATGAATCTGTAGAAGTTGGGCTGAGCAACTCAGGTGGCAGAGAGCTGACCTTTTTGTACGTACGATTCAGCCTCAGTTCGATGGTATTTACCGAGCTCGATAGCTGCAGTCGCTTAAGTGCGGCCAGTATCCAGTATTCGGGAGATAGTAGGTTCGAACCCCACTGTCGGCAGCCCTGAAAATAGTTTTCCGTGGTTTCTCATTTTCACACCAGGCAAATGCTGGGGCTGTACCTTAGTTAAGGCCACGGCCGCTTCTTTCCCACTCCTAGCCCTTCCCTGTCCCATCGTCGCTATAAGACCTATCTGTGTCGGTGCGACGTAAAGCAACTAGCCAAAAAAAAAAAAAAAAAGTCCGATGGTATTTGAAGCAGCTGAAATACGACAGATTTGTGTCGATAGATTTACCTGCATGTTAAAGAAATCCTGCGGGACAAAATTCCAGCAACTCAGCATCTCGTAAATCGTAAAAATAGTTCGTGCAACGTAAAACCAATAACATTATGAATCTGTAGAAATTGATCGCGACCCACTGTGGGTGGGGGGACGCAGGCGAAGAATACACCCTGCATGTCATAAGAGGCGACTAAAAGGGACTACCAAGGAATGATGACATTAGAACCATTATGGTGATTAGTACCATTACGTGAGGACGTTTCTTGCGTTCAATGTGAGGAACATCATGGGACTACGTTACCTAGGAACTGTACCATTATGTGCGGCACACCACGGATCTGAGCTTTGCCTGTGATTAGTACCATCGTGTGCATTCCTCCGTGGTGGGGGAACGGGCGTTCTGTTGCATAGACTAGCGTCTAACGAGAATAGGTGTTGAACGCTGCACTCGAATGAGTTGGTTCCATTGTGTTCAGAAAGGGTCTGCGTTACCTGAGAGTAGCACCACTAAACGAGGAACATCATGGGTCTACGTTGCCTGTGGTTAGTACCACTATCTGAGGAACAACGCGGATACAACCTGAGCCCGTGATTGGTCCCAGAATGTGACGAACACCATGGGTCTGCGTTTATTGTGAGTAGTATTCTAATGTGAGGAACACTATTAGTCTGTGTTACCTATGAGTGGTGCCATTGTGTGTGACTTACCATGGATCTACATTACCTGTGATTATTTCCACTATAGGAGGAACACCATGGTTCTGCTTTACCAGTGATTCGTACAATTATGAGGGACCGGAGGCCTGGATTTTTGACCCCTCTAGACAATAAGCATCATCTCAGTAACTTTAGGCGTTGTGAATCCCTGATTGTTGTGGTTTCACGACTATTTTTCCATCATCATTCGTTTTAGATTTTAGTCGGTAGAAACATTTTTAAATTTTCATTTTCATTTCATTGCTGCTCGTACCATTCGCGGTTGATGACCTAGCAGTTAGGCCCCTTTAAAGAACAAACACAATCACCATCATCATCATTATCGTCATCGAACTGATCGCGTAGTTGTTCGGTAAATGGATCCTAGGTCAGAATAGCATTACTTAATGTTTTATTTCCATGATTGTCAAATAGAAGGTTTTATTAGATTATTGTAGCCATACCGAGCAAGTGGCTATGAGGTTTGTGTCATGTAGCTGTGAGCTGCCATTCGGGAGGTGATGGGTTCGAACCTCACTGTTGGTAGCCCTGAAGATAGTTTTCCGTTGTTTCCCATTTTCTTACCAGGAAATGCTGGGGCAGTACCATAACTAAGGCCACAGCCTCTTCATTTCCACTCCTAGAACCTGTGTGTGTTGCTGCAAAGTAAAACAATAGCAATAAATAAGATTTAAAAAATGAGTTTCCAAGTAAAATTGTTGGGGAAGGTTGGGGGAGGTCAGCCTAGGGAAGCAACTCCTTCTCACTGATCAGATTGTGATGATTGATTGAGATGGCTGCGCGCCTCGGACCAAATAGCTCTGAGATTGGATCCCGAAGAGGATAGGTTTGAACCCCACTGTTGGCAGTTGTGAAGATGTTTTACTTTTTAAACCCAGATGAATGATAGGGCTGGGAAGGCCACAGTCACGTCCTTCCCATTCCTAGCCCTGTTCTATCCCATCGTCGCCATAGACCTGCCTGAGTCAGTTGAATGTAAAAACAGTGTTTATGCTTGCTTTTTGGAGTGGTGTCTGTCAAATCAGCTATGGTAGCGCGCTGTGGCCAGTGCCACCTATACAGTAGTTAGTTTCCTGTATCTAATTTAATGTATGCTCGTCTTTAATGCAAATGCTGCTGCGAGATTGGGATTATTACACGCCGTCGTGTCCACTAACACAATTCTTTGAAGAAACGCTGCAATGCTGTTTTTGTAGTTCCTTTATTGGGGTGTTTTTATTTCTGGCATTAAGCAATTATAGCTGAGGAATACGAGAACACTGCTTCCGGATATAACAACAGCCTATCTGTAGGGCTCAGCAATTGTCTTTGTTTGCTGCTTGAGGCTATTATCACAGAGTGAAACTTGCAAATGTTTCTGGCGCCAAGAAAATGTAATGAAGCAAGAGATAGAGGAATAGGACATAAAATCTCCGGTTGCATGCAAAAATTACGACTCTTCTTCACATTTAAGAGAAAAGTACAAGAAACTATTCATAATGCAGACGGGTCATTATAAATTTTATAACTCTGCGAACTCTAACTAAGGAATGTCGTTCAGCACATGGTTAAGTTTCTCGCACCCTTCTTCGCTGAAATTTCCATTGATTCACTTAACAGAGAAAGGAAAGTTTTTCTAAAAGAAAATATCGTACCACGTCAACAGACCCTCTAGCTTCAGCATTTCATAGCTGATGCACCAATACTAAAATATATTTTTAAAAGAAAACGGATTAGAAATTACTTTACCGAGCAAGTGGATGTGAGGCTTGGGTCACGTAGATATCTGCTTGCATTCGGGAGATAGTGGGTTCGAACCCAACTGTCGGCAGCGCTGAAGATGGTTTCCCCTGGTTTCTCATTTTCACACCAGGCAAATTATTGAAGGCCTCGGCTTCCTTCTTCCTACCCCCACCCCTTTCATTTCCCATCGTCACCATAAAACATGTGTGTCCATGAGAAACAGTGTTGCCAACATGGCGGTTTTCCCACTAAATCAAGCTTTTTTACTCTTCGTCAGAGGGAAAATTTTATCATACGGTGAGCAGTGGGAAATCTAGTTTTTTCATGCTTATGTCAGTGAATGTTTTGATGGTTTTCCAAAGAAAGTTTTATATATTATTGTACAGAGAGTATAATAACGCAGCAGTTCAAATTTAAGTTCCTGGCGTTGACAGTGTCATCAAAAGGCGAACCGGGGAAGACCTGAACTGTAGGGAGAGGCCTCCGGAGAGGCCTGGTGCGGGTCTTTTTCCCGTAGACGGTCTATTAGGTGACCTGCATGTCTGTGAAGATGAGGGCCCTACCTACCCTGTAGGATGATTTCTAATGTTGAATATGCCACACACACCCAGCCCCCGAGCCATTGGAATTAACCAATTAAAGTTAAATTCCCCCGACCCGGCCGGGAATCGAACCCGGGACCCTCTGAACCGAAGGCCTGTGCGCTGACCGTTCAGGCAACGAGTCGGACTAGGGAGAGGTGAATTCAGGGAATTCCTTTAAAAATAAAGGAGCAGAGAACGCTTCATTGCGTCTTTCTTTCTTTCTTTCTTTCTTTCTTTCTTTCTTTCTTCTTTCATATTAAACTGTCACTCATACTGTCAGTTCACTAAAGGTTGTGACAGTGTAGATTCCCCTTCCTTAATCATGTAACATGGATACCAGCACAAATATTAATACCGGCCGAGTTAGCCGTGTGGTTAGGGGCACGCGGCTGTGAGCTTGCATCCGAGAGATAGTGGGTTCGAATCCCACTGTCTGCAGCCCTGAAAATGGTTTTCAGTGGTTTCCCATTTTCACACCATTCAATTGCTGGGGCTGTATCTTAATTAAGTCCAACTCCTAGGCCTTTCCTATCCCATCGTCGCCATAAGACTTACCTGTGTCGGTGCGACGTAAAGCCACAAGCATATATTAATATATCATTTGGAAAAATGTGCCCTTTGGTCTCAAAACATGGACACCATTCAGTTCTGGTGTAAGGTGATGAAATATACTGCGATGCAAGTAAAAACAACCCATTTCTGGAACTGGCAACTTCTGCACTGCCACGATTATTATTGCCATGGTCATAAATGAAATGAAATGGCGTATGGCTTTTAGTGCCGGGAGTCTCCGAGGACAACTTCGGCTCGCCAGATGCAGGTCTTTTGATTTGACTCCCGTAGGCGACCTGCGCGTCGTGATGAGGATGAAATGATGATGAAGACGATACATACACCCAGCCTCCGTGCCAGCGAAATTAACCAATAATTATTAAAATTCCCGACTCTGCCGGGAATCGAACCCGGCACTCCTGTGACCAAAGGCCAGCACGCTAACCATTTAGCCATGGAGCCGGACGCCATGGTCATAATGTTTAGTCAGCAGAACATTATTAAAACTAAAGGAACCCGAAGTGATAAATTTGCTTTTATCGATTTGGGCAGGGCTGAGGAGAAACAATCAATGCTGCCATATGAGGTAGCAAACGAATCATTACAACAAGTTTGGACTGTGAATACAGTTCACCTTGAAATATACTTTGAATACTTTTAACCTTTGAATAAAAATGTTATACTTAATTTACGTGTAGGTACAGTATTTTCGTAACTAAACAAAGCTTAAGAGGGGGAAGGAAGGTGGCATCTAGTGGTTTCTGGTGGTTTTCAAGCAGTCGTTCAACAGTTAGTCCTGTTTCACTGTTGACAACGTCCGACTCGTTGGCTGAATGGTCAGCGTACTGGCCTTCGTTTAGAGGGTCCCGGGTTCGATTCCCGGCCGGGTCGGGTTTTTTGACCTTCATTGGTTAATTCCAATTTTCCGCGGGCTGGATGTTCGTGCTGTCCCCAACATCCCTGCAACTCACACACCACACATAACACTATCCTCCACCACAATAACACGCAGTGTCCTACAAATGGCAGATGCCGCCCACCCTCATCGGAGGGTCTGGCTTACAAGGGCTGCACCCGGCTAGAAATAGCCACACGAAATTAAAAAGAAACTGTTGACAACACTGATGCGCCGGAAGCAAATTATATATTAAAAAAACTCCGTGGCCAGTTGGGAGCACACGTTAGTATGGTTTTGATTCCACTGATTTATGCCATTATATTTCCTTTAAAGGGGAATTAAATCTCAAAATTCACATATTTTAGTATTTTTAGATTTTTTATCCTACAAAAGGAAATGCACTGTGTGTTCATTGGCCTAGAGCTCGTGCGCCTTGACGAGATGTATGCAACTTCATCGGAGGAAAGGGAGTTCTCGACTAGTGCGTAAGGTTGATAGAAAATGTATTAGGTGTCCAAATGGTACAACAGGCTACTTGAACGTAGATTTTAATTTGCGTTAAGCTTAGTCCTCTGCTGTCTGCACAGCTCTGGGATTCAATGAGGATGGTATACGTTAAACGACTCCCTATAGATGATGATGTAGGCAGACGATATGCTGCTGTGTGCCGAATCATGCAGTGAAGTAGAAGCGAAAGTGGAAAGATGGAAACCACCACTAGAGTGCAGAAGTATGAACATTGTGAAACAAGAGCGGAATGTCACTGTTGCGGAGAGAACCCAAGGCACCGGGCGAGTTGGCCGTGCGGTTAGGAGCGCGCAGGTGTGAGCTTGCATCCGGAAGATAGTGGGTTCGAATCACATTGTCGGCAGCCTTGAAGATGATTTTCCGTTGTTTCACATTTTAAAATCAGGCAAATGCTGGCTGGGGCTGTACCTTAATTAAGGCCACGGCCGCTTCCTATGCACTCCTAGCCTTTTCCTATCCCATCGTCGCCTTAAGATCTGTCTGTGTAGGTGTGACTTTAAGCCAGTAGCAAAAAGAAAAAAACCAAGACAGGTACATTTTCGAGAATCCACCCACCAACAACTAGCAACTTCGAGTAATTGGGATTACTTGTATAAAATGCTGAAAACATAAGCACAGACGTCGATGCATCTCGTTTCCGATAGTGTTTTCTCTTCGCTAATGTTGTCAGAAAATACCTTTATATTTGCTGGCCACTCCATGGATTTGATGAACCAGTCTGTTTGGAAGTAAATTCGGGCGCACAGCATTAATCCATGAACAAAGGTATGACATAGGTAAGAAGTAAAAGAGGAACAATACCGGAATGGTTGAAACTGATTCAGTTGTGATTTGAACGTTTAAACATCTCGAACTCGTAAAATGCTGCGAACCTAGGGTAAACTTAGCCTTTCAGTTAATACAAGGAAATTTCTAGAACCAGATACGGGGATTGCCCAGGGTGGAACAGAGCATTAAAAAATTCGACTGTTTCAATATGTGCAAAATTCCGTGCACTCGACTGTGCAAAAATTATCACACGTCCCGTTCTTACATATGGACTAGAAACAGTTCTTGTGACCTAAGCACTGGATAGGAAATGAGTACGCTGTCTCATGGAGTGAGGAAATGTATGAGGGATAATTTCCTGCCGATAGTATGGCGTTTTCGTGTCTTACAGTAGAAGGACTTCCATTACAATGTCTTTCATTTCCCGATTCCATTTTTGCTGATACGAGGAAAACGATAGGAAAAAGATACATAACTGATGATATCGTGATTATAGCCACAGGGCCTACAGTTTAATATGGAATACATATCACACGGACATAAAGTTTCATTTCAAAAATCACACCTGTATTGACTGGGGATCGAACTACGAACGCCTTGGTAAAAAGTTAGTGACTATGTCATTATGCAGGCTGTGGAAAATTGTAACACACCCTGTCAGTCACCTTTCATTACCCTTCTGTTGACAATCTTGTATTTTTGACGGATCGCAACTTCAGAAATTACTTATAAAAATAATTTATTATGAAGGTATTAAGTACTGAATAAGTGTAACCTCAGAAGTAGGTTATTTTTAATTTTTTGAATATTTTTAATGTCGGTACGGAATCAACTATGACATTCGTATGTTGTAAAGATCACAACTTCTTAACTTTCCCTACAAACACTAGATTTGGTTAGAATATTTTGCCAGTCGAAATTAAGGCCACCTTCCTTGTAACCAGAAAATACGTGATCCCTAATCCCAAATTTAAATATGACGAACATAATAATAATAATAATAATAATAATAATAATAATAATAATAATAATAATAATGAAAATGAAAACCTACAACCTGTTTTCCAGTCAATGACTGGGTCAGGGATGTAATGAATGAAACAGATATAGGCTATTAGTACGATGGGGTCGCTACTCCCAAAGTGATTTATTAATGACTGATAGATGCTATGAAATGAGAATGGAGAGTGTTGCTGGAATGAAAGATGACGGGGAAAACCGGAGTACCCGGAGAAAAACCTGTCCCACCTCCGCTTTGTCCAGCACAAATCTCGCCGGGCTGGGTGGCTCAGACGGTTAAGGCGCTGGCCTTCTAAGCCCAATTTGGCAGGTTCGATCCTGGCTCAGTCCGGTGGTATATGAAGGTGCTCAAATACGACAGCCTCGTGTCGGTAGATTTACTGGCACGTAAAGAACTCCTGCGGGACTAAATTCCGGCACCTCGACGTCTCCGAAGACCGTAAAAGTAGTTAGTGGGACGTAAAGCAAATAACATTATTATTATTATTATTATTATTATTATTATTATTATCAGCACAAATCTCACATGGAGTGACAGGGATCTGGACCACGGTATCCAGCGGTGAGAGGCCGACGCGCTGCCGCCTGAGCCACGGAGGCTCCCAATAATAATAATAATAATAATAATAATAATAATAATAATAATAATAATAATAATAATAATAATAATAATAATAATAGTATAGTATTTATTAATGAACAAAACAGGCGTTCAGCCCCGAATACACGTTCACAATAATAATAAATAAATAAATAAATAACTAATAATAAACGCAGTCCAACCCAAGCCACCACCCTCCACCACATACAAAATAAAATGAAATGAACACCTCATCAGCCTGTTCTATGTTTACAATCTGCTGCTGGTGTTGCAACTTGCTGCTTGTTATCACTCACACGTACCCACTCATCACGCGACCTTCTTGCTTCAGCAATTCCATCACCTCTATTGTTCCCTGACCTACTCCAAAATAAGCTACACCAGCAACATTACACTATTGCATACCAAACCAGCCATGACACTAACATTGCATTCAATCTTTCAGATTCCACCTCCTATAGTACAAGTCTAAATAATAACAACAATATTCCGTCATAACATTCCAATCCCTCATACCACAGCTTTTACCAATCAGCGTTAACATTGCTTCATATCATTTCAATCCGCCATAACACTCCATAATAAAATTACCTCTCCATCTCCCAAAAATTTCGACCATGCATAACAAATACCAATCACGCCTATACCAACACCTCTCCAACATCATACTCCTTCCTCCTCTCCATACAAACAAACCACAATTTACAAAATTGTAATAAAATCACCTCCCTCCAGCTCCAAAAATTCAATACTCATACCAGACACCAATACAATAATACTCTCTCCCAACTTCCACGAATTCGGCCGTAAATAAACCATCTCAATACCATACCATACATCACCCAATCATACATACTAAGCCTCCAATGCTTCCGACACCATATCTCAGCAATACAACACATACCAACACCTCTCCAACATCATATTTCTTCCTCCTCTCCATACAAACAAACCAAAATTTACAAAATGACAATAAACTCACCTCTATCCAGCTCCAGAAATTAAATACTTATACCAGACATCAATACAATAATACCACCTCCCAACTCCCACGAAGTCAACCATAAATAAACCATCTCAGTACCAAACCATACATCACCTAAATACTAAACCTTCAATACTTCCCACACCACATTTCAGCAATACAGCACCAACTCCACATTATATACCACCTCTACTTACATCACCACTTCTCCCACACTACATTCCAACGATATAACACTTTTCCAACACCACATTTACCACCACTCCTCCAACTCCAAATATCACAATAAATATATCACTTCACCATTACCACATCTCAGCCTTCACCAATTATTTACCATCATAACCTAATGAAATTACAATGAATAACCAATACCAGTCACGCATATACCAACACCTTTCCAACATATTTCTTCCTCCTATACCACTTCTCCATTACCATATTTATACCACCACTCCTCCAACTCCACATATCAACAATAAATATACCACTTCACCATTGCCACCTTTCAGCCTTCACAAATAATTACCATCATAACCTAATAAAATTACAATGAATAACAATTACTAACATATCATAAAACAAACAGACCATGCAATCCTGCCCTCTTACCCAACTCCACCTAACTAAGTACTCAGTCCCTATCTTCCCTAATCCATTAGAATTTTAACATACTATCCCCTTCCCTTATACAGATAACTATTCCACCCCCCTATTCCAATAATAATAATAATAATATAATAATAATAATAATACTGATAATAATAATAGTAATAATAGTAATATGAGATTGCTGACTCTTACGATGACATGACTATAGTATTGAAACTTGTAAGCTTTTTAGTCTATCGAACACGAACATAACACTTAGAATTATCTGTAAAATGATAACTAAACTTTTAATTACTCTTACAATTGTCATTTTAGATGTATTGTATAATATTTTAAGCGTTATATTTCTGTTGGACAGACTCGGCAGCTTAAGTGGACACTGAAAAGGAAATAGTTTCATTATTAACAAATTACTACAGTATTCACAAATTTTTTAACTCTGCTATATCCTTTATGCCAACTTCTTATTCTTCCCCTATCGTTATTCTTACATGTCTTGAGTCGTGGGTGCGAACTGTATTGAACATGTGGCCCTGTTCTGCGACCGGATGCCCTTCATGACGTCAATCCCATATGGAGGGATGTACTTACTATTGTGTGTTTTCTGTGGTGGTTGGCAGTGTGATATATTGTCTGAATATGAAGAGGAATGATTTGGGACAAACACCCAGTCCCCAAGCCAGAAGAATTAATCAGATACTATTTAAATTCCCGACCCGGCCTGGAATCAAACCCGGGACCCTCTGAACCGAAGGCTTCAACGCTGACCATTCAGCCAAGGAGTCGAAAATCCGTTATGGTAACAATTTGCGTATATATACAGTAAGCACCTAGCTATCAGATTGCATTCCAGAGGTAGTGAGTTCGAACTACCCTCTCGGCAGCTCTGAATATGGCTTGCCATGGTTTCCTATTTTCACACCAGGGAAATGCTGGGGCTGCACTTTAATCGAAGCCACGGTCGCTTTCGTCTCAGTCCTAGGTCCTTTCCTACCCATCGACATCATAAGATTTATCTGTATCTGTGGAACTTTCTTTCGTTCTTTCTTTCTTAATCTGTTTGCTTTCCAGGGTTGGTTTTTCCCTCGAACTCAGCGAGGGATCCAACATTTAACACCTCATGGGTTGTGTCCTGGAGAGTGATATTTGGGTCGGGGGATACAACTGGGGAGGATAACCAGTACCTCTTCCAGGCGTCATCACCTTCTATGATGAAAAGGGGCCTTGTGGTGGGGAAGGGAAAATTGGAAAGGATAGGCAGGGAAGAGGGAAGGTAGCGGCAGCGGCCGTGGCCTTAAGTAGGGTACCATAATGGCATTTACCTGGAGAAACAGTGAGAAACCACTGAAAACCACTTCGAGGATGGCTGTGGTGGGAATCCAACTCACCTCTACTCAGTTGACCTCCCGAGGCTGACAGGGCCCCATCCCAGCCCTCGTACCACTTTTCAAATTTCGTGGCAGAGCCGGTCATCGAACTCGGGCCTCCGGGGATGGCAGCTAATCACACTAACCACTACACCACAGAAGCGGACATCTGTGGAACACGAATCATAATAGTAAAATCAATATTAAAAAAGTTAATATATATGACCTATTTTATCTCAACATGAGGTGGCAATCTGAAGTCTATCTCATTGGCTCAATGATCAGGGTACTGACCTTCCATTGAGAGGGACCGGGAATCGATTCCCGATCAGGGTGGTAAGTAAATACAGTATTAACATTTTATTTGTAAGTGTATGGCTTTTAGAGCCTGGAGTGTCCGAGGACATGTTCGGCTGTTATGGGCAATCTGCGTATCAGGGTGAGAGATGGTTATGAGGGTGAAATCCGGCATCGGCGCATAGCCTACTCCTGTCGAATACACCAACGGACGTGCTCACGGCTTTACGTCTCCATCCGACGGATGAATCGCCGTTAACAGCGTCAGATGCCCTCAATCCTTACGAGCCCTGTGGAGGAGATCGTAATTGAATCCAGGCTTTTGGCACCTAATCTAATGATTAGTGATCACCCTGCCGGCTAACATCCTCATTTTGTTTTTTACCACGAAAGAGACTCGAAGCTGATAACTACCTTATCAGACCATATAGACTTGACGACTGGACGACCATGACTACCTGGCGGGCACGGTATAAAAAAATTCTGTTTCCCACATACTTGTGAAGGACGAAAATATATGAAATTTGAGACTGTAGAACATAAAAAATCCTTTGTTCCTATTGCTTGTACTGTAGAATTATTTCGACCTTCAGTAGAAGAGTATTGACTATACATGTAGAAGGAAGGAAAATAATATGTTAGGTATATTCTACCAGCCTGGTATTCCATGTGTTACTGAAAGGTTCTAGTATTGTATGACGCTCTGAAGAACTTCATGAGGAAGGTGATCCTTATTCGTCAAGTTGGTGCTTTGTCGCACTCTGCAATAACGTGACACCCGAAACTGAACAACGTTACCCGCATGTTTCTAATGCTACAGCAGATAGCGTCCGTGTCGCCTCTCGTCCTTTCATACGTCCCAGCGGGTGTCTCATCGTCTGCTAGACAGCTAGCTTTCTGCATTCATGAACTTTTCTACGGAGCTACATTTGAAAGGAACCTCCAGTGTTACGGGAATAACTCACTCCTTATCCAACGAACTGTGTCCTAAACAGAAAATGTCTATTGTTGTTGTTCTTCATATGATGCCCCACTTACGGCTATGAACCCTCTGTTTTGACTTCTTCTTCTTCTTCTTCTTCTTCTTCTTCTTCTTCTTATTATTATTATTATTATTATTATTATTATCCCGTGGTGTGAGGGTTGCATGCTTGACCCTTAGCTAAAGGGCCCGGGTTCGATTCCAGGTAAGGACAGGACATTTTATCTCGACCTGAGGACTGATTCAAGGTCCACTTAGTCTATGCGATTACGATTTAGTAGCTATCTGTCGGTGAGATGGCGACCTCAGACTAGAATGCCGAAAATAATAGCCGGGAGTATTCGTTCCGCTGATCACGCGTCACCTCAATCTTGAGACCTTCCAGCTGAACGGCGGTATCTTGGTAGGCCAAACGCCTCTTGGGGCCGATAGTACCAGGGGATTTCATTCCTTACTTTTATTATTATTATTATTATTATTATTATTATTATTATTATTATTATTATTATTATTATTATTATTATCCATCTCTTGGCACAGGCCAGAGCAAAGTGTAGCTTCCACTGAAGTCCCAGTCTCATCCATGGCTGTGACAATATGGAAGCTGCTGGGGTATGGGTGGTACTGATTAATGACATTCAGAGCACAGCCAATGTGTCTGAGTGTCATGAAAGGTGTTGCTCATAGGGTTAGTTGTGCTACAATAGCTCTGCCTGGCCCAGTGAGGAAAGCAATGGCAAACTACCTCACTCCTCATCTTGCCTAGTACGCCTCATTTTGGTACTGCCATTGGTTTTTGTGGTTTCCCTATAACTGCATAGCCTTTGGTGATGCTATTTGAGGATCCAACCAGCCTCTGGGCTGATGACCTAACAGACATTATTATTATTATTATTATTATTATTATTATTATTATTATTATTATTATTATTATTATTACCATTGTTATTGAGGCCTCCGTGGCTCAGGCGGCAGCGCGTCGGCCTCTCACCGTTGGGTTCCATGGTTCAAATCCCGGTTGCTCCATGTGAGACTTGTGCTGGACAAAGCGGGGGCGGGACAAGTTTTTTCCGCGGACTCCTGTTTTGCTGTCATCTTTCATGCCAACAACACTCTCCACTATCATTTAATTTCATCTGTCATTCATTAATAATTGCCCCCGAGGAGTGCGACAGGCCTCGGCAGCCGGCACAACTCTTATCCTCACCGCAAGATGGGGGCTTCATTCACTCCATCCCTGACCCGGTCGCTGACTGGAAAACAGGTTTCTTTCACCATTATTGAGAAATACGTTATGATGGGATAATTTCCCGATGGTAAATGAAATAGAGTGTCCGAAGACATGTTTGGCTCGCCAGGTGCAGGTCATTTTATTTGACGCCAGTAGGCAACCTGCGCGCCGTGATGAGGGTGAAATGATTATGAAGACGGCATAATATACACACAGACACCGTGCCAGCGAAATTAACCAAGGGTGGTTAAAATTCTCTAGTCTGCCAGGAATCGAACCCGGCACCCCTATGACCAAAGGCCAGCACGCTAACAATTCAGTCATGGAGTCGGACTTCCCGGTAGTAATACGTGCTCACAGAAGTATAGCGACGAAATTAAACTAAAACATAACAAGGAATTACTTCTTTTAGCGCTTTTCTCACACACGTGGGATCGTGGGTGCGAACTGGGTCGTACATGTGGATCTGGCCCTGTTTTACAGCCTGTGCTCTTCCTGACGCTAAATCTATGAGGAGGGATGTAATCACTATTGCGTGTTTCTGTGGTGGTTGGTAGTGTGATGTGTTGTCTGTATACGTTACCGAGCGAGTTGGCCGTGCGGTTAGGGGCGCGCAGCTGTGAGCTTGCATTCGGGAGACAGTTGGTTCGAACATCACTGTCTGCTCTCTGAAGATAGTTTTCCGTGGTTTTCCATTTTTACACCAGGAAAATGCTGGGGTTGTACCTTAATTAAGGCCAACGTCGCTTCCTTCCCACTCCTAGCCATTTCCTGTCCTATAGTCGCTGTAAGACCTACCTGTATCGATGCGACGTAAAGCCAATAGTGAAAAAACAAAAAAATAAAATGAAAAAGTCTGAATACGAAGAGGAGAGTGTTAGCAAAAAAAGAAACAACCAGTTATCGACCCATAAGAATTAATCAGACGCTATTAAATTCCCCAGCCCGGCTGGGAATCGAACGCGGGACCCTGTGAAATGAAGGTCTCTACGCTGATCATTCAGCCACATGAAATTACAACAATACGAAACAAACCAAACCCCTTGGTGCAACAGTTCTGATGGGCTTTGGCCTTCCAGGCGACGCTGCTCAACCCGAAGACCTGCAGATTAGGAGATAGTACGTGGTCAGTGCAACGAAATATCTGGACCATTATTCTGGGCTTCCTAGACTGCATCCTCTAATTCACCCACAGATAGCTCCTCAATTGCATTCCCGTAGGGTGAGTACAACTGGGACCAGCCCTGATACAAGGTAAAAAATCGGTGATCTGACCGGTAATAGAACCCAGGGCCTCCGAGTAAGAGGGAGGCACACTACCGCAAAACCATGGGGCTAACAAGTAACTTACACAAAACATATATTACAACAAATTATAACAAAGCAATAAAACAAGATTTTCATCATTCCTATGATTGTGTTGTATAGTAGAGTCCAAGTCCTTGGCTGAATGGTAAGCGTAGTAGCTCTCGGTTCAAAGAGCTCCGAGTTCGATTTCCGTCCTGGCAGAGGATTTTAACTGGATACATATGGTTAATTCCTCTAAATCGAGGACTGGAAGATTTTCTTCATGTTAATACACTTCTCTTCACATCCACACGACACTGCACAATATCAATCACAACTGAAATACATATAAGGTGCACAGAAGTTTGAAGCCGGGAAGGTCATCCCACCGTAACACTGGGCTTAATCCACATTAGTGTTGGCCTCAGATTATTGGGATAAAGGAGAAAAGTGGAGGTGGATAAATTACTATGCGATTTGGTCATGCGGTTAGAGTCGCGTAGCTGAGAGCTTGCATTTGGGGGATGGTGGGTTCGAATCCCACCATTGGAAGCCCTGAAGATGGTTTTGCGTTGTTTCCAATTTTCACGTCAGACAAATGATGGGGCTGTGCCTTAATTAAGTCTACGGCCTTACCTTCCCAATCCTAGTTCTTTCCCATTCTTCTGTCGCCGAAAACCTGTGATGTGTTAGTACGACGTTAAACCATTAACGAATAAGTACATAAATTCTTCTAGTGTCTTATCCCTTCCGGGATTTGACTATCGTAATGGCAATTTCAGCCTTGTTGGTGGTATTTCGGAATAGTTGTGCTAATCCTCTACCCCTTTCTTCATTATATTCTTTGTAGCCTTCTGCTTACTTCCTCTATCTCGTTTACTTCCTTGTTTTTGTATTTTTCCAAGAACCACCAACACTAAAATTCATGAATCCAATATTTAACCCCTGAAATATTGCATTCAATATTCACGACTCATTCTAGAGTGAGATTTTCTCATCGGTTGGCCGACAGCTTCGACCAGCTTACTTTCATCCCGTTGACTCATCACTGCCCGCTCCGCGGCATAGCAACCAGGACAGCACTTCGGTCACTTTATCCGTGCATTACATAACAATTACAATTAAGAAAATAAGCTCGTGCCATATCACAGGAGATGTTGGAAATATTCTCCTCATACATCCATACATTTCTGGCATCGTCTTAGGAAGCTCCGAATCACACGTATAAGGTCGTCTTCCGTAATTGAGCTTATTTCTCCCTGGACATATTCTTTCAGTTTGTCCAACGTAAGTGGGTTTGTTGTATACACTTTATTTTTTAAACTCCTCCATAAATAAGTCTCAAAGAGTTAAGTGTGGGGACCGTGGCTGTCATAAGTCCGTACGAATAACACGGTCTTAAAAATGTCCTCAATTAAGTTTAATGCATATGCGCGCTTCATTAAAATCCTAATTCTTCCATCTCAGACTTGTTACCGTTTACGAAGTCAGCAGTGTAACACTGGCTGTTGATGCTTGAAGTCGTCCCTTGGTGCAGTTTAGCTCGGATGAACTTTCTTTTATTTGTCAAGCGACTTTGTCAATATTTAATCTCCTGGGGCAAACAGGGAGAAAAGAAAAAATGTGTATTTCAAAGAGAGTCAACCGTGGGGTAGCCTAGTGTTTGTATGAATACGAGGAGTAAATGTATCGTATGCTTATAATTTGATGATATTCCATTCCATAATTTCAGTGATGATGACAGTGCATTTGGGGATGAGGGTTGATGATAATAAATTATAATCATTATAAAATATTAAAGCAAACTTAGTAACAGTGCTGATGGTAGTGCTTATTATTATTATTATTATTAATCACATACAGTCGTATCCCAAACCCCATGGTACTACAGCCCTTGAAGGGCCTTGGCCTACCAAGCGACCGCTGCTCAGCCCGAAGGCCTGCAGATTACGAGGTGTCGTGTGGTCAGATAGCTCCTCAATTCTAATCACGTAGGCTGAGTGGACCTCGAACTAGCCCTCAGGCGCAGGTAAAAATTCCTGACCTGGCCAGGAATCGAACCCGGGGCCACATGAATGTGTCCTCAAAATGAGTTAAATTTTTTTTTTTTGTTTGTTTGTTTAAATGGAACCCTGTTGAGATCAACATAGTAAAGGCTTGCTTTTCCTCGTGTTCAGGCTGTTGCTCGAGTACTAAACATTAAAAAATACTTTTAACTCATTTTGACGACACACTCATGTGGAATTAAATGCTTTAAATTTTAACACGGACGATGGACCTTAGAGTCCGAAAACCGGTTTTGAATTAAAATTAGTGTGCTGATGCGACCGTATGTGATTATAATATTAAGATGATAATAAAGATAATTTTAAGGCTTTTACTATTTCTTAAAATAACCAGTCTTGAAAGCGGAGGGAGAGAGAACCTCAATGTGCCACTCCAATTGTTGTCCTTCTGTTACTTCAATAGCGGGTTCGATGCCAGTGGCAACTGAGGTTGTGTAATTGTAACCACTCCGTTTCATTGATTTCCAGGAAGTTAAGGAACCTCCTACGGTAGACGCGTTTGACAGAGTGTTTATAATTTCATTCTGTGATCAGTGACATCAGAATCTGATATTTACGAGGCGAAAAAATCAGCTGTAAAACCTCTGAGCTACCACTCTCCCTGTGTGTACTACTCGGCACGGAATTCTATACACTAAAAAGGAAATATCGCCGCTCTGTTATAGTCTTTTAATCGCTCATCACTGCTGCCAACTTGACTAGTTACGTATTGAAATCACGAGACATAACCATCAACAAACTAACCTCAATGTAAGCTTCAATAATGGAGGTTCCATTACCCAAATCAGGATATTCATAATTATAGTTAAGTCGTTTTTCGGGCTCAACTAGGAATTAAGGAAACATTTTCTCTCATCCTTACTCAATTTAATGTTATACATTTCTGCCTTTATTTTGAAATGCGCATTGCAATAATCGTATTCTTCGGCGTATATAAGTCAGTCTCCTTCTTGGTATTGGGGTCGCGGGTGTGAACTGCGTCGCACGTGTGGATTTGGGCATGTTTTACGGCCGGATGCCCTTCCTGACGCCAACCCGATATGGAGGGATGTAATCACTATTGCGTGTTTCTGTGGTGGTATGTTGTCTGAATATGAAGAGGGTATGTTGTCTGAATATGAAGAGGAGAGTGTTGGGACGGACACAATTACTCAGTTCCCGAGCCTGAAAAATTAATCAGAAGCGATTAAAATCCCCGACCCGGCCAGGAATCGAACCCGGGACCCTGTGAACCGAAGGCCAGTACGCTGACCATTCAGCCAAGAGTCGGACACAAAATTGACGAAATTAATATAATGCAGCGTTGTCATTTAACCCCATGTCCGTTATTAAATACATTACTCGAACATGCCACAATTCTACTTACCTGGTATTACCCAAACAGATTTGAAATCGTACAGAAAATAAAATATGTTTTAGTTATACCCGCAAATATATCATATTGATTTTCATAACGCGGCAGTGGCAGTACGTATAATCTCGCAAGTGACGAAAACATTGTGCCACAGGCATATAAATGTAGACTTGCAATGAACAGCAGGATTCTGAAGCCGGACGCGTGCGGTCGCCGCCATCTTACATCACTACACTACCCCGATGCATTATTGTAAAGTAGAAGCCGAAACGGGAATATTGGACGGGAGATATTTAACATAACTAAAAGCACATCGAAATAACAATATCAATGATTAATTAAAGCTATCAGATCCTTTATTTTAATGTTAAAAACAAAGACTGGTAGATGAATTTACCAATGCTTAAAAGTAATCAACCTGCTTTAGACCGACCTTTGGTCAAATCTGTCTCCATTGAACTCTCTTACAGCATGATCTACACGTATTTTCAGGTTTGTTTGTCCAATACTTGTCCCGCTTCTTTACGGGGTCGGGTTTTATGACCAGATGCCCTTCCTCATTTCAACCACATCAGAGAAGTTAATGAGATTAAATGAATGTTGTGGTATGTGATACTAGGAAGGCGGAGGGTGAAACACGGTGCTGGAACATAGTATACTCCTGGTGAATAGCACAAAGAGGTCTGCTCAAGGCTTAACGTCTCCATCCGACGGACGAATCACCTTCAAAAGCGTCATAGGCTCTCACTTCATGTGAGTACTGCGGGGAGGTTTGGACTTTAATACAGCGATTATCTATTAATTAGAAATTGTATACCACCACCTCCCCTACCCAGCTGGCGAACATTCCGAAGATGAAAATGTTTTCGAGCAACGAGACTCTAACCGGCTAACCACTGTGTCAGACATTTTAGACTTCCATACCTTAACGATCACGGCCACCAGAAGGGCTCTCCCACGTATTTTCAGGTACAGTGATGAAATTACACTAATAAGGCGATAAACGTGAGTGATCTTTGAGTTTAAATCTAAAGCATGTGAGTTTTAATTTAAAAAAAAGTCACATTCAACTGAGCTGTGATTTCATTAGGTATGTTTCCTTTCTTGACTGAGCTTAAACCATTGCATGTATTCTCTCCAAAATACACGTCAGTAAGTTTGCACACATGAACATATTTCGTAGGAACATTCAGATTATCTCTATTCTGGAAAGAAATGAATGGATAAGGATTTTATAATAATGAATAATGAATGAATGAATGAATGAATGTCATTTATTTTACGTCCCACTAACTACTTTTACGGTTTTCGGAGACGCCGAGTTGCCGAAAGTTTGTCCCGCAAGGGTTTTACGTGTCAGTAAATCTACTGACACGAGGCTGACATATTTGAATATGGTATCTTTAAATACCACCGGACTGAGCCTGGATCGAACCTGCCAAGGTAGGGTTAGAAGGCCAGCAGTTCAATTGTCTGAGCCACTCAGCACGGCTAGGGATTTGTTTTTTGTATAACAGCTTCCTTACAAGTATCACATTGATTGTAGAGAATTGACTAATATATTTACCACAAATCCTGAGATAACTTCAATAATATTCTGTGATAATGAACCTGTCCGCCTCTGTGGTGTAGTGGTTAGCGTGATTAGCTGCCACTCCCGGCTCTGCCACGAAATTTGAAAAGTGGTACGAGGGCTGGAACGGGGTCCACTCAGCCTGGAAGTGGTTTTCCGTGGTTTCCCACTTCTCCTCCAGGCGAATACCAGGATGGTACCTAACTTAAGGCCACGGCCGCTTCCTTCCCTCTTCCTTGCCTACCCCTTCCAATCTTCCCATCCCTCCACAAGGCCCCTGTTCAGCATAGCAGGTGAGGCCGCCTGGGCGAGGTACTGGTCATACTCCCCAGTTGTATCCCCCGACCAAGAGTCTGAAGCTCCAGGACACTGCCCTTGAGGCGGTAGAGGTGGGGTCCCTCGCTAAGTCCAAGGGAAAACCGAACCTGGAGGGTAAACAGATGATGATGATGATGATGATGATGATGATGATGATGATGATGATAATAATAAACCTAACACCTAATTCGATTGATGCAAGCTTACCAACCCTTCCACTCTAATTTTAACAGCAATTTTGACATCCTTGTATTTATGTTTAAAGATTAGAAGAGACCGAAACCGCTGTTATTCAATGACTAACACCATCAAAACAAACCTTAACTTACAACCAAATGTTGTAGAAGTATTATTAGGCCCTATGCCACACTCCATGACAAGGGGGCTAACGCCAGAAAATATACACCGGAAGGAAGTGAATTAGGCATCTTTAATCGTAAATTTAATTGTATTAATAAGAAGGAAACACGTGTACGTGAACACAAGTATGCCACGTACCGGTGTATTGAAACTCCTATTCCGTCCTTATTCTTTCTTCGTGAATATCAAAAAACACACCCGAACACTACACGGGTATTCATCATTCTGATGCACAGTAGTTTTCCGAAAAATAAAATGAAATTTGCATAAAAACAACATAAAACAAAACTGCACGTAACACAGTAACATGCATGTTTAAGTGAATCTGTAGTGTCGTAAGATGGCGGCGGCCGCAAGTTTCCGGCTTCACTAGCGCCAATGGTACGAGATACGGCGCTGCTTATTTACTATATGTGCATTGTTCCAACACGCAGGATTAACAGTAACAGTAAAGCGTCGTATCGACAAGTAGGATTCCTAAACTGTGCAGTTAGCGACACTGAATCAAACCCAACAGGTAGAAACTAACTATAAATTACTACCTTCTGTATTAATAGGGGTGAAGGAGTAAAGTTGTACCCTTAGTGTATGCGCTCTCATGGCAGGGACTAGAGTACGGATGTGCGTAACGGAAACGATTTCATTGCAGGGAAAGTTTGGCTATCTTGATCATTTATGCACTAATTGCCGGTTGAGAGAAGAATAAACGTAAATGATTACGGGTCAACTTTGAAATGTGGCTATAGAGAAAGATGACAAGAACTAGCTGGATTGAGAAGAAAACTAATGAAGCAGTGCTTAGAGAAATAAACACCCAGAGACATTTAATAACAACGATAAAAAGGAGAAAAGCGTCAGTTTTTGGTCACATTCTCCGGCATAATGACTTCATAAAGAACTTGTTCGAAGGCAAGGTGATGGGAAAGAAAGGCAGAGGGAAACCACGGAAGAAGTTCATTGAAGAGGTAGTTGAGATGATGGGATGCCAAGGTTATGGAGAGATGAAAAGGATACCAGAGAGAAGAGATCAATGGTTGCAGCGACAAGGCAAAACCTTTAGATAACGATGATGATTTGAAATATATAGGCTATGTCACCAGTCGAACTTAAAGCTGCATGGACTCTGGATATCTTATTCGTAAGTTGGAAGTAACGGACATTAAAGTAATTATTTTATTGCTAATAATAATAATAATAATAATAATAATAATAATAATAATAATAATAATGATAATAATGGCGTGTGGCCTCCGAAGAGCCCTAGTGCAAGTGTTTCGAGTTGACGCCGTATAGGCGACCTGCGCATCTATGAGAATGGCGCCCTACTTATGATGAATTCTAATGATGAAGAGGGCACACACACTCAGCCCCGAGCCATCAGAATCAACCAATTAAGGTTAAAATACACGTACAGGGCGGGAATCGAACCCAGGACCCCCTAGACCAAAGGCCAGCATGCTAACCATTTGGCCATGGAGCTGGACTAAGGTAAACTCGCGTTTTCATCCCGAGGTGGTACAGTTCTATTCAGGCACACCCCCAATGGAGGTGAGCTGCATGTACCATTTCAACCACATACCAGCTCTCCTGTCACTCTGAAATGTCTGGCAGTACCGGGAATTAAACCCGGACCTCCGAGGACGGCAGCTAATAACACTAGATGTTACACTGTGGAGGCGGACATTTTATTGCTGGTACAAACACATGTGAACAATGGCAGGGGGTACTCAGGATGGAGAGCTGGGGTTTGTTAGGAATAAACTCGACGACTGGAACTGGACGTACAAACCTGCTTTGTTGGTGAGATTATGTAACGCATATGCAGGAAGGTAAGGTTACCTAGAACAATTACGGTCTCCGCCAAGGAGAGGTCAGAAAAGCACAGGGAGGAAAACGCGGCGGTGAACCGACTCGGTTTTTACTAATGTAATAATGAAAGATGTGAACGACGCTCAGAGCTAGTTATTTTTTTCTACTTGTTAACGTCGTACTACTAAAACACCTAAGGTTTTCGGCGACGAAAGGATGGAAAAGGATTAGAATTGGGAGGCCTCGGTCAATTAAGATACACCCCCAGCATTTATCTGATCTGAAAATGGGAAACCACGGTATACCATCCTCATAGCTGTTGACAGTGAGATTCGAACCCACTGTCAACTGGATGCAAGCTCACAGCTGCGCGACCCTAACCGTACGGCCAAATTACTCGGTATATAGATGATTCACAGAGCCTTGCAGACTGAACGGTGAAAGGTATCATAGTCTATCATTAAGATGGAATAATAATAATAATAATAATAATAATAATAATAATAATAATAATAATAATTGTTGTTGTTGTGTGTCCTTCGCGCTCGTAGCTCTGCGCCAGCCAGCACCGCGCACACCGCAGCCTGGATTATGCGAGACTCTACGAGACGACTCCAGTGCGCTTGCTTGTGACGTCAGTCAGCACTATAAAAGGAGCACCTTGCAGCCACTTAGGACTCCCCAGTGTCCAGCACCAGATTACACTGAACGTCGAACACGGAGGTTATCCCTCTTAAACATGTGTCTCGGCCAGGTGGACTGAATTCTGGTTGTATGAGGTTTCACCTCGGGCCACTGCCTCAGTTCCCGTTCCTGCATCCACGTCGAGCCCCGATGCCTGTATTCTACACATCCTCAGTCCTCACTCAGGCTCCGACACCTACATTAGATTCTCTAATTGTGAATATTCATGTCATTTCATGACAAGCCAATAGAAATAACTGCATGATGTTAGTAGGAACTTTCATGGCATTTTACGCTTATAAAACCGATTGTTTTAGACTATCGTGAACTCTACCTTTTTACAAACTATCTCATCAAGATAGCTTCGAGTGTACATAAAGTTAATGTGTATAAAGTGTACATTTCTACAGACTCTCAGTCTACTATCAAGATTAATTACTTGCGAATTTACTCAGCTTCAAGAAAAGTTTTAAATTCATGTATATATTGTATAAGTCATATTGAAGCAATAAATTTATGTTGTGTTCCAGTATACCTTATCTTGTATACAATAATAATAATAATAACTAGAGGACCCGTGACGCTCCGCAGCATTCCTTATAAACAGGTCAGATAACTCGTCTCGATACGCCTGTCGTAGGCATATTGTTGTGCCTGCCCTTTTCAATGGTTTCATGAACATTTAATAAGAAATATGTTATGGTATATCGCAATTCACAGTCAGAATTCGTCCATTCTGACGTCATCGTGCCATCTGTTTGGTAAAAATCTGTCGATATATTTGCTTATTTTTACGTAAAGCTTGGATTGTCTCGCAGAAGGCAGTTTTTCTATATAGAACGGTTGTCTTGTAAGTTCATAGGCTAGTCTCGAAGAATTTTTAAAAGATATATGGCCTTCACTAGGTAGGTTAGCCTTCGATACGTGTTCCCAGATAATGTCTAAGGCGTATTTAATGACGGGGTCTGTTTGTACGTAGACTATTTTCTGTTAGAAGCATGTAAGTTATTAGGAACCTTTTGCCAACTGTTGAGTATTTAGAATTTGGGAAAGGTTAGAGAAATTTTTTATTTTTGCTATGGGCTTTACGTCGCACCAACACAGATAGGTCTTATGGCGACGATGGGATAGGAAAGACCTAGGAGTTAGAAGGAAGCGGCCGTGGCCTTAATCAAGGTACAGCCCCAGCATTTTCCTGGTGTGAAAATGGGAAACCACGGAAAACCATTTTCAGGGCTGCCGATAGTGGGATTCGAACCTACTATCACCCGGATGCAAGCTCACAGCCGCGCGCCTCTACACGCACGGCCAACTCGCCCGGTGTTAGAGAATCAAAGAGTATCTAGCAGGGTATAGTATTCTTCCGTGGTCAGATGAAGTGTATACTCTCTGGCTTGACAGGTAGTAATCAAACATGGCTGCATGTAATGACATTACTAAGGATGAAAATCATATCTCAGAATATTAGCAACATGCTAAGCACAGAATGTATTGCGGGTTAGGGTAAGCCTTCGCCTGGAATTATTGGAGTGATCATTTAATGATTTGATTTTATAATTACTCAAAGTAGCTGAACTTAGAGACCTATCAATGTCTTATAATTCACCGGCAGGTAATTCCGGAGAGAACAAAACAAAAATGAAGCAAATTGGTCCAGTGGAACTGCCGGACGGATTATCTAAAGCTCTTTCTTTATATGGGTAATCATACACGAACTGGAAACGAACATGAAAAAGGTAACTGATTTGATTCGAAGGAAGAAGATTACATTTTATTGTCACATGGTACGAATGAGGGCGAGCATTTTGATAAAGATGATAATAATAATAATAATAATAATAATAATGGCGTATGGCCTCCGGAGAGGCCTGGTGCAGGTCTTTTTCTAGTAGACGGCCTATTAGGCGACCTCCATGTCTGTGAAGATGAGGGCCATACCTAGGATGATTCCTAATGTTGAATACGCCACACACACACACACACACACACACACCCAGCCCCCGAGCCATTGGAATTAACCAATTAAGGTTAAAATCTCCAACCCGGCCGGGAATCGAACCCTGGACGCTCTGAACCGAAAGCCAGTACGCTGACCATTCAGCCAACGAGTCGGACGTGATAAAGATGTTCTTTACATACTTTGTAGAAAAGAAAACAAACAGTGCCGAGCTTACTGGGAGACTTAAAAGAAGTGGGAATTACACACGACGATATTCCAGAGCGCGACCCCTTCCAGATGCAATTCAAAGCACACCTGTGTTCCTTCCCAAGAGAAGCCTGAAACAGGCAAGATGTGGACCGAAGAAAGGAAGCCACAACATCGAGAATGAACGCGCAGTACTTGGTAAATGGTACAGATTGGGAAAGAAACTAGTGGGAATAGCCTGGGCAATAAATGACCGAAACAACAAGAATACTTTTACTATCAGAAAAGAAAAGTTCTTCCCTTCCTTCACTACTTTTCCCACATCCTGGTGATGACTGGTGCAAACTATGTTGATCTGGCCCTGTATTCGCTAATGCATACCTCTCTGGTGTAGGTAGTTCGTTTTGATGTATGATGAATACTCAGTTCTCGAGTCGAGGATTATTTTTTACAAGTTGTTTTACGTCGCAGTGATGCAGATAGGTTTTATGGTGACAAAAAATTTTAGGTAACTAAAATATAATAAAGTATGATAATATATATTGTTCATTTATTACTAAAAATTTCAATCCCTTTCTTAATAATCGTTATCCTTTTTCTACCACTACGAGCGCCGGCATGAGTGAATGCATTGTTTCACTTAAGCAACACTACGAGCGCTAATGTGAGTCATTTCGGAGTTTCACTTAAGCCCTTATAACTACAAGGAACACATTACAGAAATAATTACGTAAATAAGTTAATTTGGCTACGATTTGAATCAAAAAGAAAACGGCCGGGCTAAGTGGCTCAGACGGTTAAGGCGCTGGCCTTCTGACCCCAACTTGGCAGGTTCGATCCTGGCTCAGTCCGGTGGTATTTGAAGGTGCTCAAATACGTCAGCCTCGTGTCGGTAGATTTACTGGCACGTAAAAGAACTCCTGCGGGACTAAATTACGGCACCTCGGCGTCTCCGAAAACCGTAGAAGTAGTTGTCTGTCTGTTAGGTCATCAGCCCGGAGGCTGGTTGGATCCTCAAATAGCACCGCCAAAAGTTATGCGGTTATAAGGAAACCGCAAAAACCAATGGCAGCACCAAAATGAGGCGTACTAGGCAAGACGAGGAGTGATGTAGTTTGCCATTGCTTTCCTCACTGGGTCAGAAAGTGCTATTGCAGCACGACTGACCCTATGAGCAACACCTTTCATAACACTCAGATGCACTAGACGTGCTCCGAATGTCATTACTCAGCACCACCCATACCCCAGCAGCTTCCATATTGTCACAGCCATGGATGAGACTGGGACTTCGGTGGAAGTTACACTTTACTCTGGCCTGTGCTAAGAGATGGATACAAAAGTACTGTATCCATCAAGATATGGCAGCAGGCAATAAAAGTAGTTAGTGGGACGTAAAGCAAATAACAGAATTATTATTTATTAAAAAGAAAACGAGTAAATAAACAAGCGATTTTAGGTTCTTTTCCGGAACTGCATTTAGGCCGGAAGTGATTTTTGAAATTCATTTTCTAGTTTTTTGTAGTATGGGGACCCCTACTTTGTCTGATAAGAAATATTTTCCACATCAAAACAAAAAGAAAAGTACGGTAATTGGAGAAGAAAGGATTTAGATAATCATGAAACACTGTATAGAGTGTGGACTTGTAAACTTTGAAATACAAATTTTAAGAATCGAACTCCATTACCATTACGTTGGTAAGCATTCCATGCGGGTTGAATGTAAGAAATAAGTTATTTACACAAGCTGTTTTGAATGTAATTGACCCCATTATCTGCGATAAACTGCGCTCAGGTTATCTCTCATCATGTCTTGGAATTGATCTCGTGCGGAAAATATAAGCAATGCCAGGGAATTCCAGCCGAAGCTCCGTGATGTCGGGAGTTGGAAATACAACTCCGCAACTTGACTAGTGAATCACATTCTAGTTTATTCTAATGTATTCCGAGTATGTCTACATAATTAGCTGACCCAGTTCCAATGGAAGTTTAAGTAAATTCAGACGGATTAAGTCTGCGCTACATCAGGCCAACACTCTTACTCCAAATTTATGAATGGAGAACTGAATATTCCCGAGCCAAGTTGGCCAGTAGGATCGTCACTGTGACTAGATTTTAATGAATATATCTTGTATGATGGCGGAAACATGTCAGGCGAAAAACTGGTCGTGGTTTCCGCACAATAGAATAGTTTTAATTAAACACATCCGTACTACATAGAGGGGTAGCTCAAAGGATTAACAACAGCTGTCTCACTTCTGACGGCCCAGTTTCTAATCCCGGCGACTATCGGATGGAAATTCAACATCAAAGTCAAATTGAAGTTGGCTTTTGAGGCCCAAGTTAAACTTAAATTTAACAGTGTCATCTACGTTACGAGCGAAATCATGTGGCAAATTGCAATAATAATAATAATAATAATAATAATAATAATAATAATAATAATAATAATAATAATAATAATAAAATTAATGACATGACCGTACGGTTAGGGCCGCGGAGCTGTGAGCTTGCCTTCGGGTGTGGTGAGTTCGAATCCAAGGCAAATGTACCTTAATTAAGGCCACGATTACTATCTTCCCAATCCTCGCCATCATTGCGTCGCCGAAATCCTTGGAAGTGTTAGTGCGACGTTAAATAAATAAATAAATAAATAAATAAATAAATAAATAAATAAATGTCGAGCAAGTGGCTGCACAGTTTTCGTCACCTAACTATCAACTTGCAGTCGGAAGATAGCGGTTTTGAATCCCACTCTCGGCAACCCTGAAGATGGATTTCCGTGGTTTCCCATTTTCCCACCAGAAAAATGCTGCACCAGTACCAAAATGAAATCCACGGCAGCTCTCTTACCACCCCTAGACGTTTAATATACCATCGTAACCTTAAAATCTATACGGTATGTGTCGGTGCGACGTACAGCAAATAAAAAAAAACACCTTATTCCTGTTATTAGATTCATAGTAACTCTCGTTTGTAGATTAAGATAGTGACGATATTTAGCAATGAGTTCTAGAGGTTTAGCTGGATGCAAACTGTTTTTTTTTTTTTGCTGAGAGTAGGAGTCTACATGATTGTGAGGGATTGTTCTAGTTGCAGTTTAACAATCACGTTGCATACAAGAGTAAATTGGCGTTTTACTTCTTGTTTTATGATATTGTCTTGTGTGTCGCTAATTAGGTGCATATAAAATAGTAAATTTGTATATTTTTCAGAAAATTGGCCTACTCGTGCAGTATTGATCCCTTAAATGTGTCCGGCTCCTAGTTAGCGTTCTGGCCTTTGGTCACAGAGATCCCGGGTTCTATTCCTGCAGTTTCTGAAATTTTAACCATAATTGGTTAATTTCGCACATTTTGAAGCTAAACATAGAGCAGTCTGCCAAAATGATGTCTTTACAATCACTGGAAAGGAGTTCACATTGACACGATTCAGGGAAAATTAGGATTATGGTTCACCTGTTCATTATTGGCATTTGCAGAATTTTATATTACAATGGGCTGGAAGTGCTGGGCTGAACGATTTTTAAGCATTTCAAAGAAGATTATGGGATAATTTTCCGCACTGTAACCACATTTAGCACATGAAAATATGTACGTGGAGAAGGTGAAATAAATAAAGCGGCATACCGAGCGAGCTAGCCGTGCAGTTAGGGGCGTGCAGCTGTGAGCTTCCATTCGGAAGATAGTGGGCTTGAATCCCACTATCAGCAGCTCTAAAGATGGTTTTCCGTGGTTTCCCATTTTCACACCTTAATTAAAGCCACAGCCGCTTCCTTCCTATTCCTATCCCTTTCCTATCCGATATTGACTGTGTCGGAGCGACGTAAAGCCAATTGTAAGAAGAAAGATTTAAGAAAGTGACAGAGAATATGTCAGTGGTGTAAATGGGTTGAAATTATCAGCGACAATAGCATTAAGTATAATTTAGAATGAAAATCAAAGTGGCTTTAATGATTGTCTCGTTCCGCGATACACTTTCTTACAAGCGAGATAATAATAATATTTGATTTACGTCACACTAAATACTTTTACGGTTTTCGGAGACGCCGAAGTGCCGAAATTTCGTCCAGCAGGAGTCATGTTACGCGCCAGTAAATCTACCGACACGAGGCTGTCGTATTTGAGCACCTTCAAATACCACCGGACTGAGCCAGGATCGAACCTGCCAAGTTTAGATCATGAGGCCAGGGCCTCAGCCGTCTGAGCCAATCACCCCGGCTACAAGCGAGAAAAGGCAACAGTATGTAATGTTCAGTCATGTATAAGGATGTACTGTAGCTACACAATTGGTAATGCTATATCCATGTGTAGAAAACTAGGGACAAAATTACATATGCTTCCAAGTGCCTGGAGGAGAAATTTGGTCCAAGGGTGCAGAAAGATACCGATGTGCTATGAAGTTGTGCAAATCACTCGGAAACATGGTTGCAAACGAAACTAAAAGCGGTAAAATTGAAAAGTCACACCTGTACTACTATCCGCCTCCGTAGTGAAACGCTTAGCAATATTAGTTGCCATCCTCGGAGGATGGGGTTCGATCTCCTGTACTGCCAGAAATTTGAGAATGGCAGGAGGGCTGGCATGAGCCCCCGTGGCTCAGGCAGCAGCACGCCGGCCTCTCACCTCTGGTTCCGTGGTTCAATTCTCGGTCAATTCATGTGATATTTATGCTGGACAAAGCGGGGGTGGGGCAAGTGTTCTCTGAGTATTCCGCTTTTCCCTGTCATCTTTAATTCCAGCAACACTCTCCATTATCATTTCATTTGTCAGTCATTAATCATTGCCTCAGAGGAGTGCGACAGGCTTCGGCAGCCGGCACAATTCCTACCCTCACCGGCAGACTGGGGATTCATTCATTCCATTCCTGACCCCGTCAAACTACTGGAAACAAGCCGACGATTTTCATTTTTAATTTTAATTTTCGGGAGGGATGGTATGTGATCGAAATGGTACATGCAGCTCACTTGCAATGGGGGTGTGCCTGAAAAGAGCTGCACCACTTTGGGTTGAGGACACGAGTTTAGTTTACTACTATTTATGGGGTAGTCGTAAAATGAAAAGGTTATACATAGTTCAATTCCTGGGAAAAACATCACTCTAATTATTATACCGCAAAAGACAACCCGTTATATTCAGCCTATGGACGTGTATATTTTCTGTCAGTGAAAGTTTATGTTAGAAGATTGATAGACTTCGTGAGATTTCTGCCAGATCAGAAGGAACACAAGCTTCATGACAGAATTCAACTAGCTGCATTCCGTCATTTATAATCAATTATACTCACCAGTATACCAACCTATGATTCAATACGAATGTCAATCAGCAGGCTACAAAGCACGAGAGCAGGTCTCATTCCGAACTGTAATGCAAGTTGCGTTTCAACGTGCTATGTTTGAATACCACTGGAAATACACTGATGACGGAGAATGTGCAAAACCTTGCTTTTGTAACTTGTTCGTACTGCTCAAGTTCACACTGTTTTGATAACTTCATTGAAATTCCACTGCAACACAATAAAGAATAATTGGAAAATAGTCTAATATTCATATTAATTACTTCTCATGTCTATTAAGAAAAATGTTGTAATTGTGTTTCCCTTAAAATAACCAAAATGCAAGCGGCGCAAGTGAAACGTCTAGGTTGACGAGGAAAAGACCATCACTATGGGACTCAGCGCCTTCACTTTGGTGCAATGAGGCGGATTTCATTCATTTTGGAGTGTTCAGATCAGCAGGCATCCCTCATTAGACCAGCGCTCTACTGTCTGATCCACTGAAGATGAAAATAAAATGTAACTCTATAGGGCCACGAAAAACAGAGTATAATTTACATTGTCTGGTAAACACCGATTGTTAGCAGATATCTTGTACGCATCCATGGGTGAATGGTTGACGTGCTGGCGTTTGGTCTAAGGTGTCCCGGAATTGATTCCCAGGCGGGTCGGGAATTTTAACTTTCACTGTTTAATTCAGATGGTTCGAGGAATGTGTGTCTCTCCTGTCTTCAGCATTAGAATTCATCAGATGTAGGGCCCCATTATCACAGTCGCGTAGATTTAACACCACCTAAATAGATATTCCTGTAGCTAGCGGGATGGTTACGTCGTTTGAGTCGCCTAGCTGTGAGCTTGCGTTCAGCGGATGGTGGGTTTGAATCCCACGGTCGGCAGTCCTGAGATGGTTTTCCATTGTTCGTCATTTTCATACCGGGCTGTACATTAGTTCAAGTCTACGGCTGCTTCCTTCCTAATCCTAGCCTTCTCCCGTCCTAGGTGAACGAAAATATCCGATGTATTAGTGTAAACGCGATGCAACGTTAAGCCGCTATCGAGGAAGGAATTCCTGCAGGATTAAATGTAGTCACCTTAGTGGCACTCTCGTCCGACTCGTTGGCTGAATGGACAGTGTACTGGCCTTCGGTTCAGAGACCCCGGGTTCGATTCCCGGCCGGGTCGGGGATTTTAACCTTCATTGGTTAATTCCAATGGCCCGGGGGCTGGGTGTTTGTGCTGTCCCCAACATTCCTGCAACTCACACACCATACATAACACTATCCTCCACCATAATAACACGTAGTTACCTACACATGGCAGATGCCGCCCACCCTCATCGGAGGGTCTGCCTTACAAGGGCCGCACTCGGCTAGAAATAGCCACACGAAATTATTTAAAAAGTGGCACTCTTGGCTTCATTCTCTGACTCATATGTGCACTTTTCCCTTTCTTTTAATTTTTCCTAACTTCTGTTGTCATGAGACACTGATAATGATATATTTAGGCCAGGGGTGATGAACCTATGACACTTGTGCCACTAAGCGACACGCGAACGCGACTTCAGAGGCATACCGTACAACATACTAACAAATTTTAATGTTTTTAACATGTAATAAATAGTCGGCCCGCCTGTGTGGTGTAGTGGTTATTGTGATTAGCTGCCACCCCCGGAGGCCTGGGTTCGATTCCCGGCTCTGCCACGAAATTTGAAAAGTGGTACGAGGGATGGAACGGAGTCCCCTCAACCTCATGAGGTCAACTGAGTAGAGGTGGGTTCGATACCCATGCCAGCCATCCTTGAAGTGATTTTCCGTGGTTTCCCATTTCTCCACCAGGCAAACGCCGGGATGGTACCTAACATAAGGCCACGGCAGCTTCCTTCCCTTTTCCTTGTCTATCCATTCCCATCATACCATGCCCTGCTAGGCCCCTGTTCAGCATAGCAGGTGAGGCCGCCTGGGTGAGGTACTGGTCATCCTCCCCAGTTTTATCCCCGAAGCAGAGTCCGAAGCTCCAGGACACTGCCCTTGAGGCGGTAGAGGTGGGATCCCTCGCTGAGTCCGAGGGGAAAACCGACCCTGGAGGGTAAACAGATAAATAAGAAGAATAACAAATAGTCGAAAATCTATCAAAATTGCATATTTTAACATTACGCTTTATTAAAGAAGTATGTCTCAGTTAATTCTCTGGCCAAATTTTTCCAAATTTGATTAGGTTAAAGCAAAAATACACCTTATTCTTAAAAATTACCCGTTACTTAAAACAGGCATCGTCAACTGAGAGCGAAATGCCTTCGGAGCCAGTTTGCTCCCCGCTCTTGAGGAACGAGAGCAGCCTAGCGAGCAAGTGGGGGAAGAAGTAGGGGAAGTGCATGACGTAGTATGTACTGAAGGCCAGTGGCGCAAGTACAGTACGGCCACTGTATGCAACCCGCCTGACTGCTGATCTCTTGTCACGTGACAAACGCCCATGCCGAACGGAACAAGTAACACCGGCTCCCTAGAGCAACTACGTGATGACGTCTGACTTAATACGTAAATTTCATTGATGTTTGCAGGGTGAAATAATTAAACGTTCAGTCGAATGGATTTGTGTGTATTGCAATCTAATACCTAAATGAATTAAATGAGTGGTTTCGTTATGATTTTAAAAGAAAATAACCTAGACAGTAAAATGTAATAAACAGCGCGTTACTCTCTTTATAATGATAAAATGTAATATCGTGCATGGCTGGCTGAGTGGTTGTTTGAATCCCGGTCCAGTTCGCTGGTATGTGAAAGTGCTCAAATGCACCAGTCTTGTGTCGGCGAATTTACTGGTACGTAAAACAATACCGGTGGGGTGAAATTCTAACAGCACGGCGTCTCCAAAAACCATAAAGGTGGAATTAGAGGTACGTGAAACTGATAATATTAATTAACACACTCAAGTGGCTATTATTATCAGACTTTTCGGCTGAATAGTCAGCATTGAGGCCTTCTGTTCAGAGCGTCCCAGGTTCGATTACTGGACGGGTTGGAGATTTTAATCGCATCTTGTTAATTCTTCTGGCTCGGGGACTGGGTGTTCGTGTTTGTCCCAGCACTCTCTTCTTCCTATTCGAACAGCACACCACACTAAAACAGAAACACGCAATAGTGAATACTTCCCTCCACGTAGGGGCGTCAGGAAGGGTATTCCGTTGTAGAATAGAGCCAAATACACATGTTCGACTCCATAAATGTGGGAAAAGCGGTAATGAAAGAAAAGATATGTGGTTATATGGCCTCGATGTCGCCTTTTCTTTATGCAGAGCACCCAGCGAATAGGCCTTGTGGTTAGAGGTGCGCACCTGTGAGCTTGCATTTGGGAGATAGTGCGTTCGAACCCCACTGTCGGGAGCCCTGAAGATGGTTTTACGTGGTTTCTCACTTTCACACCAACTGGGGCTGTACCTTGATTAAGGCCACAGTTGCTTCCTTCCCACTCTTAGCCCTTTCTATCCAATAGGGAACATGCATGATCCGGGGTTTTAATTAAAAATATGCTAATCTGATTCAAAATTTCATTCAGAATTCAAAAATGTGATCAGAATGTACAAATAATAATTCCAAACATGATAAAAATCTACGAAAATGTCACGTCACGCACGTACGCGATCTCATTGGTCTGACGTCATCGTACAGGTTGACTGAATTAGCAGACGAAATAACACATAGTGTGCTGTGAGAAGCAGGATACACTTCGCGTATTTCTACTTTACATTAGTGCCTAGTATGGTTAAATTCGAGGTCTATACATTGGATAATAATCTGAGTGGTATATTTTAGACTTAAAATGAATCCTGCGCAGACAGTGAGGCAGAAAACTTATAAATGGTGTAGAGTTCCGATGTGCAATAGCACATCGCATACCGTACCAAACAAATTGTTTATAAATGTTCCAAAGACGCTAAAACTAGGGAGAAATGGATTTTGGCGAGCCGGAGAAATGCTGGTGATATATCGGAAAAGTCTACAGTTTATTTGTTTGAAGATTTTAACGTAAGATGAATTTGTTTGAATTTTCAAATCACTTTTCCATGTCAGCTGTTCTAGTGGTAAAACTTTAAATTCTAATGTATGATGCTTTATTTAAATGCTTCAATTACATCTTGGAATATGAAAGTAATAAACAGTGCATTAAATAATGCTGATTATTAAAGTATTCTCTAAACCTAACCTATGTTTTGGGTGATCCATGTCAAGATAATAAATCAAAGGGGTTATGAACCATTTTGACAGCTCTAATTCTATCTTGGCATGGGACAGATATGTATGTCTTTATTGAAGAGCTTAATTGGTAAAGAAATTTAGGCTATATCTAAATACTCTATAATGTAACAAAGAATAGGCGTGTACATCATGAAAGGAAACAACGTGAATTTAACAAATGTATAACTCTCCACAAAACCAATGCTTGTCTATTGGGGTCTTATAAGTTAACAATGCTCAATTATAATAATTATCATAATATTAATGAAATAAATAACATAATTGCACACAGATGAAAATAGTGATGTTGGTGTTTAAAATATTATCCAACTTCGCCTAAGTTTTAGGTTATACAAGCCAAGTCAATAAACCGAAGGGTAAAAATACTGCGCGAGTTGGCCGTGCGGTTAGGAGCGATCAGCTGTGAGCTCGCATCCGGAAGATAGTGGGTTTTGAACCCCACTGCTGGCAGCCCTGAAGATGGTTTTCCGTGGTTTCCCATTTTCACACCAGGCAAATACTGAGGCTGTACCTAAGGCCACGGCCGCTTTGTTCCCATTCCTAGGCCTTTCCTGTCCCATCGTCGCCATAAGACCTATATGTGACGGTGTGACGTAAAGCAAAAAAAAAAAAAGGTTAAAGTCACAGCACCCAAAGACATTCCTGTATTGAGCGACTAAAATGTCACCAGGACACTTTTCTTTCTTGATATGCGCAGCTTGTTAAAAGCCAAATGTAATTAATGTTATTGGCTTCACGCCCCGCTAACTACTTCTACGATTTTCGGAGACGCCGATGTGCAGGAATTTAGTCCTGCAGGAGTTCTTTTACGTGCCAGTAAATCTACCGACACGAGGCTGACGTATTTGAGCACCTTCAACTACCACCGGACTGAAGCAGGATCGAACCTGCCAAGTTGGGGTCAGAAGGTCAGCACCTCAACAGTCTGAACCACTCAGCCCGACTTGTGAAAACTAGATGAAGTCATATTTATCTTTATCATGTTTAACTTTTTCCCTCCACAAAGATATTTAATTCTCTTTCATGGGCCCCGAAAGTGGGTAGGCCAGTTGTCCCAACCATAAATATATATATATTTTTTGGGAATGATAGATTATAGCCCTATAGTACTATGAGCTTTCTTTCTTTCCTTCTTTCTTTCTTTCTTAATCAGTTTATCCTTCAGGGTTGGTTTTCTCTCGGACTCAGCGAGGGATTTCACCTCTACCACTTCAAGGGCAGTGCCCTGGAACGTGAGACTTTGAGTATGGTGATGAAACTGGTGAGGAGGGCCATTACCTCGCCCAGGCGGCCTCACCTGTTATGCTCAACAGGGGTCTTGTTGGAGGATGGGAGGATCGGAAGGGATAGACAAGGAAGAGGGAAGGAAACGGCCGTGGCCTTAGGTGCCTGGAGGAGAAGTAGGAAAATACGAAAAACCACTTCGAGGATGGCTGAGGTGGGATTCGAAACCCTTCTACTCAGTTGACCTTCCGAGGTTGAGTAGACGCCGTTCCAGCCCTCGTACTATTTGTTTTCAACTTTCATGGCAGAGCCGAGAATCGAAACCGCGCCTCCGGGAGTGGCACACATTAACCACTACACCACAGAAGCGGACTAGTACTATAATGCTACCTATATGTTTATGTTAGTGCTGAAATCCGATTTCTTACTTTACTAATGCTGAAAGCCCGAAAATGTAATGTTATTCTTTAATATGGGAATCAGTCTAGAAGGAAATTTTGAAAGTGATGTTATTTCTATCCAGGTTTGTTGTTATCCTAATACTATGGGTTACAGTACATTGCACGTACATAAAAGACGCCACTTACAAACTTGCTTGTTATCCGCGAATTTCTGCGGCCACAAAAGTCACATTTTTCAAGAATGATGTCATCTACACATGGTAGATTGTCTGACTGTGCTGTTTTGAACCTTTCTTCTGTCATTTCGAAGTTATTCGCGATCATGAATAATAAACAATCGGCTTTTAGCAACGGCTGATGCACAACGGCTGGTAGAGCTCCATGCGGTACTGGATCGTGACGTCACAGCGCGCCGCTTACGTCAGAGGCCGTTTCACTCGCCTTGCGGAAAGGCACTATTAAATATTTTTTTAATGGTAGAAAACAAGGCAACATACCACAATGCAATACGTTTACGTACTATTTCATTGGTGTACTTTTCAAAACAAATATTTTTGAAAATGATGCATGTTCCCAATTGTCGCGATTACATCTATCTGTGTCTGTGCGACGTAAAGCCAACTGTAAAAGAAACCATATGCAGAGCCTACATGGGGGAGGATGATGTCTGCTGTGTCAGGTTTAGCGAGGAGGAGCTTTGTGAGTAAGTAATTCGTGCTAATTATATATTGATATTATGTCATCCTGGAAATGTAATTTTAACTTCAATAAAGGATATAAGTGTAGCCTACAAAGAGAGTTTTGAATTTGTTTTGACTGAGCTCAATATAAATGGTCTGTTATTGGACATTATACATTTTCCAGCTAACTCATTCCTGGTTGCCAGCGTTTTGCCCCCGTGTGCTAGGCTCATCAGTTGGTACCTAGCACACCTACCAAGACGCTGGCTAGAGTATAGCGTGGAGGCCACTGCGTAGGCTAATTGTAGCCACCGACTATATCATCTATATCACCGATGGCCAAGCAGGCATCAATTTTTGATAATGAGACAAAGTCTCTCATAGTGCATTGGCATTTATATTGGTTTTATAAGTTTACTCATTCGGAACAAATATTTCAGATTCCCTATGGGATTCCCTATATCATTGATCGAGCTCGATAGCTGCAGCCGCTTAAGTGCGACAAGTATCCAGTTTTCGGGAGATAGTGGGTTCCACCCCCATAGTCGGCAGCCTTGAAGATTTTTTCCGTGGTTTCCTATTTTCACACCAGGCAAATGCTGGGGCTGTACCATAATTAAGGCCACGGCCGCTTCCTTCTCTCTCCTAGCCCGCCGTGTCCCATCGTCGCGATAAGACCTATCTGTGTCGGTGCGACGTAAAGCAACTTGTAGAGAACATTAAAAAAAAACAAGATTTAGTTTGGATATTTGGCTACTTTTTTAACAAGGGTTGTACTGAATAAGGAAAAATATGGCCAAAATACTGCTTTGTGGAACTCCCTCTAAATCATTACAGGATCATATAATGAATCACCTGCTCAGTGTCCTGATTTATATTTTCTAGAAATGTTGCCACCCATTCAAATACTTTGTCTAATACAATAGCCCGCATTTTCGTCAGTAGCCTGCTCTGATCTAGCCTATCGAAAGCCTAGGATACGTCAACAGCAATACAGACTATTTGACCTCCTGAATCAAAAATATCAGCTGTAACCTTCTGGAATCTTACAAGTTGAGCCTCATTGGCCTAATCTTTGTTAAACCTGAACTGCCTTCTCTAAAACCAGATAGTAATTTCTCGAACGTGTCTTAAACAAACAGAAAAAAAATGCTTTGCCAGAATTTACATGCAACATAAGTCAGCTGGCCTTTAGTTTTCGGCTTTATCTTTATCACCATTTCCTATATACAGTGAGGCTACTATAGCAACTTTACATTCATTTGTTACAAGTCGTTTATGCAAACGGTAATTAAATAAGTATTTCAGATATGGTACTACAGTATATTCCAGCCCATTGTCTTTTTCTGCTATATCTGCTACATCTTTCTGGAATCCTACAAGTTGAGCCTCACTGGACTAATCTTTCCTAAACCTAAACTCCCTTCTCTCAAACCAAGATTTCCAATGATTTTATCAATTCTAAATGATTTTCTAGTTTTCAACGTTTGTATCGTGTTTTAAATATCATCATCAACATTGGTAAATTTCAGTACTTCGCTGGTATTAGTCACCTTCTCAAATCTGGGCATTATCATGTATAGGTAAATATCTTAAGACTCTGTTGACTGAAAACTTCTGCATTCTGTAAATGCTCACATCTACTCATCAAGTTCAGCTCATTTTATTTGACTGGAGATTTTAAAAGTAGGAAAGATCATAATTTGAAGAAAAATTTTAAATTCAAGGGTACAAATTGGGGCATATACCTGTTTATAGGGACAAGACTGGAATAATTTACTGATGGAGATGTATGATAATTTCCAACCTCTTTGATACTAGGTAAACAAACGACAGGGAATCTTCCTTGTGAGTGACAGTGCTAAATACGGAACTGTGTTGATTGATTGATTGATTGATTGATTGATTGATTGATTGATTGATTGATTGATTGATTGATTGATTGGCTCCTTTTGTACTATTCAACTCCGGATTGTAGTTCTTGACGACATTCTCCCTCATAACCTGATGTTACTCTTGGAATTAGGAAATAACCAAGACATCAGCTGTTCAAGTAATGATAAATGAAATCAAGAGCAAGGAATGCGAGGTGAAGAAGGCGAATACTAATACATTGGAGATTGGGATAAGTAGACAATTACATAATCACATAAACGGGACTGTAAACAAAGGTTGCAGATATGACTGTGCGAGTATTTAGAGGTCGTAGTAAAGATGTAAAAGAGAGGGTGTACAAGTCACTGATAAAATCCCAATTAGAGTACGATGCTAGTGTATGGGACCCTCAGCAAGATTATTTGATTCAAGAACTGTAAAAATCCAAAGGAAAGCAGAACGATTTGTTCTGGATGATTTCCGACAAACGAGCAATGTTACGGAAATGTTGCGAACGTCGGGCTGGGAAGATTTGGGAACAAGAATACGAAAATTTGACTAAGTAGAATGCTCCGAGCTGTCAGTGGAGAGATGCTTGGAATTGCATCTATTAGCAAATAAGCTTGACTGGAGATTTTAAAAGTAGGAAAAATCATAATTTGAAGAAAAATTTTAAATTCAAGGGTACAAACTGGGGCATATACCTGTTTATAGGGACAAGACTGGAATAATTTACTGAAGGAGATGTATGATAATTTCCAACCTCTTTGATACTAGGTAAACAAACGACAGGGAATCTTCCTTGTGAGTGACAGTGCTAAATACGGAACTGTGTTGATTGATTGATTGATTGATTGATTGATTGATTGATTGATTGATTGATTGATTGATTGATTGATTGATTGATTGATTGATTGATTGATTGAGAACAAAATACGAATGAATCTGAAAACGAAACGGACATAATAAAGGAAAAGTGATAATTAACGCTCTGAATTTTTAATAGCTGACAACCACGTATTGATAAATATAACGCCAGAGTCGCAGTTGAAATTATTGAAATATTTGCGTATCTCACTCATCTTTCCAATTTGATGGCCCTTGATTAACTCCCTTCCTCTTCCAGCCTTGGTTTGCGAAGCCTAGTATGTCTGTCCGTTTTACGCTCTTTGTTGCCCTTTCTTTTATCAACATCCCCTTTCCTGCAAAGACTAGCTCATTTTTTCCTTCTCTCTCTGATTTAAGTTGAGAGTGGATGGTTATCGAGTTATACCTCCCCTTAACATAGGTATCACAATTAGGAAAAAAGTTCGAAGTGTAATTGCTTCGGTGAGAGGGCTGGGAGACAATAATGCCCCGTCTTGTGGCCACAAATGTAAACCGGTAGGTTCCTCGAAACTGCTCCACTTTCTTCACTTGCTATACTTCCAACTCTTGAAAAATTAAGTGTGATCGATTGTGAAAGCCTTCTCTCGTAGATGCTTGCTTTTCTTTTGATGTCGTCCAAATTGGAAGCTCTCCAACACGGAGTCGCTTAATGGGCTCCACTCAGCCCAGGTACACCCAGAGCTTTACGAGCCGTGAAAGGATCTCGTGGACGAATCTCCTCGGAATAATATTGCTGATCAATATACAGGGATATTCAGGTAAGTTATCCACCTCAGATATCTTCTGATCCGTTAAAAATATAAGGATTTTCTTTTCAAATTCTTAAATAGTATTAAGGGGCGCATAAAACACTGTCCAATTCGTCTCCATCACGTATATAATTGCTGAGAAACCGGTAGCAACTTTGCTTTTTTTTAAATGGGACTATACTAATTTCACACAATATAACAACTAAGAATCAAGCGAAAAATTGAGATATCTGCTTAGTTTTCAAATCCGACTAGTAAATTTATCGATATTAAAAGTTATTTTATATGTAGGTATTAGACAGAAAGAGATTGGCCACTCGCTCTGATGCTGCGTGACTCACGCCTTGTTGATAATCACGCATGCATCGCCCTTATCTCAAGCGTGCCTCGAGAAACAACAGTATGATATATCTTACAGCAATTCGGAGTTACAAAAATTTGGTTTCCTTGACGTTGAATCGGAAAGAGAAGAGAAGGATAAATTGTAATACTTAAAGTGCTGTATTGTTCTTCTCATGAGCACACATTGTTTGAAATGAAATCAACTTCAAAATCCAGTGTTTGGCATGGTCATTGGAAGGAATGAATACAAACATTAATGGAGAAAGTTAATTTTGGGCTCTTTCTTCCTCCTGAAAGCCAACATGTAAGATCGATGTACATTACCTTGGGTTTGAAAAATTACACCCAAGTATTTAAAAAATGTGTATGGACTTAAGTTCTTGGTCTCCAACAAAGAAGGCTACATATTATGCCCCTCTTCTAAATGTCATGGAAACAGTAGTTTGTACATTCTTCAGCTCACTTCTATTTGACCAGCCTACTATTAAACATCAACGTCAGAGAAGGAACTTAAGGAATCATTCAATCATATCATCAGCGTACATTAATAGTTTGACATTTTCCTGGTTTACCGAATGTAGTATGTCTGTTGTTGCAATGATGAGTAGTAGTGGAATTGATGAGTCTGCCTGTAATACGCCGATAGTTTGTTCCAAAATATTCGATTTCGTAATGCCACCATCTATATCTAATGAGTTGTTAACCAGTAAGTTCCTAATCAGCGGCACAAGGTAGCTCTTACGTCCAATAACCTACTCCACCGATACCGTGATAAATCGTGAATGGGTTCACGGCGGATATGATCTGTGGCACCCACTGGTTTTCATTGTAAATTATGCAACAGGCAGCATTATCATAAACCAGGTCCGAACTGCGTCGCTCGAGAAGTGGCACTCACTGTAATTTCCTAGGTACCATGTGACAAGCTGCACACAACGATTGGAGTCAGAATCACTCGTAAAATTTTGTAATGACGATTGATGTGATTGTGCACATTAAATAAATTATTTAAGATCGATGCACCGGTACTTACAACAGGGAGTGGTCGAGTTCTGAGTAAATTACCGCTGGTGTGTGCTAGCATACATCGCTGTTTACACAACGTGGCCATTTATCTTTAGGAGCATTGTTTAATTTCCTTCATTTTCAACCACTTCTGCCGCGCAGAGAAATATACAGTCGTTCAAAGAATGGTTGAGGTGTGTGGGTTTATCAATAAGACGTGAGTGACGCAGCAAGTCCTCTCCCAAAATGAGTGACGCATCGCTTTCTTTCTAATAACTCTACATAAGAAACCCTTTAATATCTCCAGAAATACTTGTCAGATTTGCAAAATAAGCACAGCACTGAACTTGTCACTTGATTTTTATTTGTTCTATTGGGTTAAATTAGTATAGTTCCATTTAAAAAAACCGAATTTGCTACCGGCTTCCTGGTAATTACGCATGTGACGGAGACGAATTGGACAGTATTTTATGATCCCCTAAATAGAATTTAAGAATTTGAAAACAGATATCCATATCTCTAACGGATCAGAAGATACTTGAAGTGGACAAGTTAGTTGAATAACCCTTTATATTTCATACCGGAGTGAAAGTTATTATCCGTGGCCTGTTCCACTGCCTACACGCCATAAGGTTAATATCACTTGTCCGCTATTTCCATAGTTCTCTCGTAACAGATGACATTACCTTTGTTCCAAGTAGCTACTCATATTATTGAAACATGAATGGATGCAATACGTTTACTTCTTTAATTCCTTCTTAATTCTGATAGGTTTTGGAAAAGTACACGTTTCATCAGCCATGTGTACAGTGTTGCCAACTCATTTTTCACCATGTCCTTTTAGTGGCCCTGTTATCAAACGATTGGTACTCCTCATAGTTATACAATGCCAGATTAGTAATCCTTATTTGCTTACTTGGCTGGACTGTGAAATTTGTCACTGCTAAGTAGTGTTTTGGAAAAATTTGCCAGTCCAACTGATGACCCCAGATGGTACGACCTGGGCGAAATGCTTCACAAACACACATAACTTAGTAACTTACAGACTTGGTTCTCTTGTTGGTATTTTTCGATCTCCATCCGTGAGAGCCATAATATACATTGAGTTGCTTTATCTCAGTTGACTCTGCTTGATCCGATGTCCGCAACTGCTTTTATTCATACTGTGTGGCTGGCCAGTGTTTCCAGCTTAACACATTTTTGATAAATCTAGGCTGTCGTTTGAATTCGAAGACTGGTTCCTATCGTCATTTTATGTTCCTGTAACTTGTAACACGGCCTGTTATTATATTGATCGACATTTTTTGTTCTTAATGTATATTTTGTGATGTACACTGCTTTCTTGAACTAAGTGGGAACACATGTTTTTATTTTTAATATTTAATATTCAAATTCGTTGACATTAATTATAAAATGAACAATAAATGAACTTACCATATATTGCCTGCGATGTCCTTTTCCATGGTTGAATGGTTAGCGTGCTGGTCTTCAGTCACAGGGGTCCCGGGTTTGATTCCCGGCAGGGTCGGGAATTTTAACCAGAATTGGTTAATTCCCCTGTCATGGGGACTGGGTGTACAGTATGTGTGCTCTTCATCATCACTTCATCCTCATCACGACGTGCAGGTCGCCTACGAGCGTCACATCAAAAGACCTGCACCTGCCGAGCCGAAGTCCTCGGACACATCCCGGCACTAAAAGCCATACGCCATTTTATATTTTTTACGTGCGAATATGTACAGTATGATCAGGAATTGAGTTACTTTCATCACTATGCAAAAATAACATGTTGTATCCCATATAGTATGAAGTTTATATAAAGAAAGTACAAGAATTCAAAATTCCCTTTCAGTAAAATTAAAAACATTTCAGATATGTTACACTTTAAGAAGCAATACTGAATTCAGTTGATTGAAAATTACAGCGGTTAAGAGTGGAATAAGTGAGAATGAAAATCCGCAGCCTGTTCCCAGTCATTCGCCTGGGTCACGAATGGGATAAATGAAGGCTCCATCTTGAGGCGAAGACAGGAATTATGTTTCCTGCTGAATCCTGTCGCACTCCTCTGGGGCAATGATTTATAACTGACAGATGACATGATGTTAGAGAGTATTCTTCTTATTTTTCTACCGCTTTTTTTCCACATTTGTGGGGTCGCGGGTGCGAACTGTGTCACACATAATGTGGATCTGGCCCCGTTTTACGACCGGTTGACCTTCCTGACGCCAACCCTATATGGAGGGATATCACTATTGTGTTTTTCTGTGGTGGTTGGTAGTGTAGTGTGTTGTATGAATATTAAGAGGAAAGTGTAGGAACAAAACACAAACAACCAGTCTCCCAGCCAGAAGAATTAATCACACGCGATTACAATCTCCCCCGGCCGGGAATCGAACCCGGGACGCTCTGAACCGAAGGCATTAACGCTGACCATTCATCCAAGGATTTGTACATATTGGAAAGTATTGCTGGAATGAAATATGACATGGAAAATTGGAGTGCCCGGAAATAACCTTTCCCACCTCAGCTTTGCCAAGCACAAATCTCACATGAAGTAACCGGGTACTGAACCACGGAATACAGCGGTGAGAGGCCAAGATTCTGCCGGCTTAACCACTGAGGCTCTGACAGTAGAATAGGTCATTATCATGACTCGTGTAACTCATTGCTGAGCGTCGTGACCCTATTTGACTTCATGCAATATTTTTGATTAAGTGGCTCCAACTTTGACGACGTTCAGCTTCTCTTAAAGTCTGCTGAAGAGTCAGACCGGTAGTACGCAGAACTTGACCAATCCACCTGCTCGATGTCCTTCCTCGTGGTCTTCTGCCGACAACTGTGCCTTCCATGATACACTTCTCCAGATTTTCACTATCCCGTCTTACAATATGCCCGAATAATTGGACGATACTCCTTATGACGCGAGAGGAGAGATGTTCGGAGATATTCAGTTCTTGAATAATAGATACATTAGTTCTTCTTTCCGTCCGAGGTACACGGAGCGTCCTTTTCCAACACCACATCCAAAAGGCGTCGATACGGTACTTATCTCCTGCCTTGAGTGTGCAGGTTTCGGAACTATAAACGAAGACAGAGAACACAAAAGAATAAACTGTCTCAATCTTTGTACTGTTTGTTATTGCTCCTCTGTACCATATTTTTGTGAGTTTTCTTATGGCAACGTGCCCTAAGGTGATACGTATCTTAATCTCTTTGTCAGAACTTCCGGTATCACAGATCCCTAGGTATAAAAACTCATTTACCACTTCCAGTTCCCTTAATCGACCTGTCAGCTGGATCTGTATCGCCCTGTCGATTACTATTAGTCTGGACTTGTTCAGGTTGATCTCTAGCCCATATTCTAAACTTGCATATTTTACCCTTGTTAGTAATTCTGCAAGTTAATCTTCACTGATGGCAAGGAGAGTGGTGGTGTTATCCGAAAAGCGCAGGTTACTGACGTTTCGTCCACCAATTGATATGCCTCCAGTCCAGTCATTGAGGGCTTTCTTCATCACATATTCAGCATAGATGTTATATAGAATAGGTAATAATGTACAGCTCTGTCGGACACCCTGCGAAATACTGAAAAAATCCGATATGTCACCATCTACCTTTTCACTTGCAATTTTGTTTCCATACAGACTTTTAAATAATAATATTAGATGTTGCGGAATGACAAATTCACCAAGACCCTGCCATACCTTATTCCAGACAACACAATCAAAAGCCTTCTTGTAGACAAGAAAGCATATTAGCATAGGAACATGGAACTCACGAGATTTTCCAATTATTTGCCTCATATTAAAAATCTTTTCCCGTGTTCCTTTACCTGCAACAAATCCTGCTAGCTCAATGGATATGTGAGGCATTATGTTAGACTTGTGGCGCTGGTTTACGATGTACAATAAAATCTTACTTGCATGAAATCAAAGGAATTGTACGATAGTTGAAACACTTCCTGACTAAACCTTTCTTGTGCAAAGGGATTAAGATAGAGCTTGTCCAATATTTTGGGCGTTCATTCGTCGTCCATACCCTATTACACAATGAGGGCATCACGTACAAGCCTTCTTCACCCATTTCTTTAAGCATCTCTCCAGAAACACCATCCAGTCCAAGGGAGTTTTTTTAATGTTTAATGGTGTTCTTGATTTCACTTTGTAAAATGGAAGGTTCCAATGCAGAAGGCCCTCCTGGTAATAATTACTCCTTTACATTTTCTCTTCGAATCACTTTTTATTTTTATGTTACTTATTTAATCTGTCACATCAATTTGCTTTTCTTTCAGTTAGACGTCTGTTATCTAAAAACAATCGATGTTATAGATTTAATCTCCTATTTATAACTAGGGTGTGTATCTTACCTTGTTTAAATTTATCAGGCACCCAACAGTAAAATTACGCTGGTCTCACTTCACGTGGTATGAACTAGAAATAATATAATTTCTAAAACATATATCGGTATCAAGTAACGTCTGTGAAACACAGTGGTCCTCCATTTATATTTCTAGACTGGATGTCGTTGTTTAACGTGCCTTAAATGCTTTTCAAGATGAGAATTTCGTTAAGATACAATTAAGCGTGTCTGTGAAAACTGCTGTAGACTTTTAGTTTCTTCTTAAAGAGACTATTAGGCTACATAAACTTCTTTTCATAGGTGAGTGATATCAGAAAACAGATTGTTCGATTGTCAGAATGGCATGAAGCAAAGAAAGAGCCGAATGTTGACTGTAGTATGTGCACTGAATGATGTCGCTGTCGTCTTAGTAGAAATGCCCATCCACAAATGTCATGGAACATTATTTGTCTCATGATTAACGAGGAGAAGCAGTGGTCTTTTTGTGGGGGATTAAATCCTCTTCTTTTGTTGTCTTGGAACAAATGGCCATTACAAGAAAGTTTCTGTAAGGTCTGCCGGATATCAAGAAGATTTTTAAAGGGATGTCGAAATACGTTCCTTCTTCCTTCTGTCTTCGCCGATTTTTTCATCAGTGGCGGCGTCGTGGGTGCGAACTGTGTCAAACATGTGACATGGCTCTGTTGTACCGCCGGATGCCCTTCTTGTCGCAAAAAATCTGTGGAAGGATGTATTTTCTATTTCGCGTGGCTGTGGTGTTTGCAGTGCGTTGCAGATGTATGAATGGTTATGCATTAAAGCAAACAAATACCCAGTCCCTGAGTCAGAAGAGTTAACCGGGAAAGTCTAAAATGCCAGACTCAGCCAGTAATCGGACCTCAAATCTAAAGCCGTTAATCTTGTATATATAGCCAAAGAGCGGAAATTCTCAAATAGTATGTAGATAATGTAAATTAGGCCGCCTGTGTTATGTAGTGGTTAATTTGAGTAGCTGTCTTCCCCAGAAACCCAAATTCCACTCCCAGCTCTGCAACGAATTTTGAAAACTGCCACGAGGTCTGCTAAGGGATCCACTCAGCTTCGTTACGTTAACTGAGTAGAAAAGTTTCGATTTCCACCTCAGCCATCTTAGAAGGGTTTCCCACTTCATTCTCCAAGCAAATGCAGGGATGGTACCTAACTTAACGCCATGGCTGCTTCCTTTCCTTTTCCCTTCCTATCCTTTCCAATCTTCCCATTCCCCACAAGACCTCTGTTCAGCATAGCAAGTGAACCGGCTGGGCGAGGTACTGGTCCTCCTCCAGATTTGTATCTCCGCCCAAGATGTCTCACGCTACAGGATCCTGCCCTTCAGATGGTAAGGGTAGGATCCCTCGCTGAATCCGGGGGAAAAGCCAACCCCGGAATTTAAACAGATAATTAAAATGTTGAAAATGTAAATTTTCTTCTTACGTTGTACCGTAAGTTCAACACTGACTTTCAAAGGGGAGTTATTTTTGTTAATTTTCTGTATATTACGCCGTAAGACGCAGTCTTCATCATTGATTGTTAAATTATTAGTAATTTTCCCCTTCCCCATCTGACCTGCATGTGGCGTAGTTTTAACACCTCTGGCACGTTAGCGAATCTCTTTTACCGCGTAACCCAGTTCGTGTGCAACCATTGTTTCTGTTGCTGTGGTTAGCCCCTAGCTGCAATGTCCATAATTTGTCGATTAGGAAGTAAAACCAAAACTCGGTGCCTTCATGTGACGTCTACCTGTTACTCTTCAAGGAAAACCGTTGTTTAAAATGTTCCATAAATGCAGTTAATGTTGCAAAATGACCTGCTTGGAAAGCCCACCGTGTGGCCATGATCGTTAAGGGTTAAGTGCATATAATTATACACCGCGATTAGTCGGTTCGAGTCCCGTTGGTTTCTTTTGACCATCATAATGTTGAATTGAATTTGTTGATGATTTACATGCCACTGAGGATGATAAGCCCCCTTTGTGTAGTGTCTTCGAATAGGCCCTAATACAATACAGGTTTATGGACCCACTAACTACCTTTTTATAATATTAAAATAGTAAATTAAATATTAAACTTAAAAATTTTAATACAGATACCAAATCCAGTAAAATTAAAACATACAGTCTGTGACAAAAAGTTCGGTGAATAGTGCTGTACTATCAACATGGATGAACAATGCACGACAGTGAGCTTACTGTCCTTCGAAGTAGTCTCCTCCCATAACTATGCACTGCTGAGTTCGGCAATACGTGTCCTGGGAACTTTGCAAGAAGGCTTCCTTTGAGATGGCTTTCAAAAGCCTCGTCATGTTTCGTTGGATGTCAGGAATATCGTCAAATCTCTTTCCTTTCAAAGCGAGTTTGAGTCGTGGGAATAGGCTCTGACCTTTTTCCGACGAGGGGATCCCGTAGAATGCCATTCCATGCTTTGCCGTTTCGTTTCAGGGTCGTACCTGAGACACCAGGTTTCATCCTCAGTGACGATACAATTCAAGAAATTTGTTGTCGCATCCGCTGTTTCGATAAAATCCTGTGAAGCCTCTAAACGTACCTGCTTCTGATCGTCAGTCAAGTGATGTGACACAAGACGAGAACACGTTTTCCTCTTCCCTAACTTCTGGGTAACGATTTGTCGTACGGATTCACGGCTAATCTGCAGTTCATTCGCTATCATGCGCACAGTTAATCGCCGATCGTTCGTGATTAATGTCTTCACCTTGTCAGTGTTTTCGTCACTAACGGCGGTCGCCGGTTTTTCTCTACGGGAGTTGTCAGAAACATTTACCCGGCCTCCTCGAAAACGGACGAATCATTCATACATACACTTCAAGGACAGTGCTTGATCTTCATAAACACGTACCAGCATCGCATGCGTTTCCTTCAGTGTCTTGCCAAGCTTAAAACAAAACTGTACATTCATCTTTTTTTTGTTCATGTTCCGGTTCGCAGTTCAGAACCAACGCACCAAACACGGACTGTGTCAAATAGGTCTTAAGGCGGCTGCACACGTTACTGTATAACTGTGCGATTTAACTGCACTAACGGAACTGCGTTCTGGGGAAATCGCCTAGGTGAGTTATTTGCAAAGGCACCATTGTTGAATCTGTTGTTGTAAGACCCACAGTTACCAATCCTCCTTCTAAATGTTCATGGTCAAAACATTCTGTTGGGGCATAACAATTAGGCAAAGATGATATTAGGTAATTGTGCAAAGCGCAGCTTGCCATTACTACTGATTCAATGCTTTTTGGTTCTAGATTTATTTGAGTTTTAAAAATTCTGAATCTTGCTGCCAATATGCCAAAAACCATTTTCAATTATTCGACGTGCTCTTGACGTTCGGTAATTATACACTTTCTTCATCATACTTCCCAAGTCATCTTGTCTACATGGTTTCTTAATGTCCTTTCTCAAAGGAAAAGCGTCAACTGCAATGAATACGTAGGGAAGTATTCGCGAACTATTATTTACTTTTTCTTCCAATGGAATATGCAACGTGCTATTTTCCAGCTTTTCATAGAATTTTGTATTCCGGAAGACACCTCCATCGGAAACCCGTCCATTAGTTCCAAAATCGCACAAAATAAATCTGTATCTCGCATCAACGATGGCCATTATGAATGAATGAATACAACTCTTTATTGCCCACCCTAGTGTACGCCATCGGTTTACAGGCAATAAAGACCGTGAAATACACATAAACCAAAAACAAAACGAAACAATGAACTAACAGGCTATTATATATCTTGTAAGACTTCTTACTATCTACACTAAAACTATTTACTATCTACTCTACTCATTTAGTGGTGCCCGCACCGGCGGAATCCAGACCATGTACTGCACCACCTTGCCTAAAACTATTGAGATGCCTCTGACATGCGAGGAACACCTACCGCATGTTAGGGCATCCCCTACCTCAATTCTAATGTACTAACACATATTCTACTATCTACAGCTAACTAAACAAAGAGAGAAAAAGAGACAACTGGCTGGACGTGGTATTCCCTGGTAAGGAGAGAACCATCCCACCCAGCACCGTTATCAGCCACTCCTCCCGGGTCAGATATTACCCCCACCTACAGCTCGTGCTTCTCTCCCCTTTTGCGTGGCGAATCGCAGAGGAGGTTAACCAGTCCATCATACGATCCGTCACGCATTTATCTACTGCTCCGCGTATTAATCCGAGTCGTCTTATTTCACTTTCCTGCCCCCATCTTGATTCTCTTGTTCTTCTGTGAGCGGACATGCTTAATCTTTCACCTTGGGATGGGTCTGTTCCACCCCACCCGTCTACCTCTTATACCCCTCCCCCTCCTTCCATCACCAATCTTCCCATCTCACTTCTACCTTGCCTCTGTTCATCTCTCTTATAATACTTATTCGTTGACTTTTACACACTGTTTGGTTATAATCATCCACTAAGCCCTATAGTTAATATTTAAACACTATTTACAACCGTACTTGTTGACAATTCACCAGTTCCTTATTCCTCACATTTCTTTCATCTTTCTTACGTCTCTTAGACTAAAAACTAGAAGCTACTCCCTAATTACATTTTTTCTTTTTTTCTTTCTTTTTTTCCGTATAGTTGAACTTACATATTTAAACACACCGAATTGCCAACAAATCAAATCTGTCTTTTCCTTATTCTCACATTTCTTACCACTTATTTACGTTTCTATTCTGTAACAACCGATCCTTAATTAGTACTTATTCCCTGTGGTACACACACTTCTTGCTTACTTTCCTCCAGTATTCCCTATAGTTAATCTTTAAACACTTTTAACATCACCCAACTTGTCAACAGTTCCTTCTTCCTCACAGATCTTTCATCTGTTTTAGGACTAAAAAAATCCACACTCATAAAACCACTCGTTACTTATTAGAATCTTAAACAAATGTTTAGAGTTTTCTTCTATTGTGTTCAGCTTACTATCATATAACACATCTATCAACTCATTCCGTCTCTCTCCCGCTATTACCAACTCGATACTTAATACTATTATCGTCCCTTTCATCTTTTGATCACTACATTAGCTGCAACCTACGTTCGATCACATAATGCAATCCTCTCCCAATATATACAATTTTCTTTTCATCATACAATCTTATCTGTTTATATTCCGAACTCCTCTTATTGTAATAAAATTATACATAACCTAACAGTTTCGTCTACCTATTTCCTCCCCTTCCTCTGTAACCCTCTTCTACCTCTTATTCTCTTAATTTCTTTAAAAATCTAACTCTAACCATATTTAAATATTTGGAAATATTTGTTCCCCTTCCCCATTCTCTGGCCAGCCATACTGTCATCCTTTCACTTTTTTCTACTTTATCCTTCTTACTCAACACTTTCTTTTTCAACTCCTCCAACTCACTACATTTTATAAATATATGTAGGTCGGACCATCTTTCTCTACATAGAATACATCTACCCGCATTTTCTCGACCTATCTATCCTCTGTTTCTTGGAATTCCCATAATCCACCAGTATATACCTCTTTTACCCTTCCTGTCTTAAACTTCGGTTTTCGGGTTCATAGTTTCTACCAATTTGTTTAATACTGATAGTGAGGCTCTTTCTCTACATTCCATTATTAAACTCTATCTTTCTATATCGGCCACTCTCCTTATAACCCTTCTCAATACCCATTCTTTCCTCTCTCCCCATCTCTCAACTCCTAGATCTCCTAGCCCTAGTTTTCGTAATTTATTTTTGCACTTATTCACCCAATACCTCTCGTTCTCCATACTTTTCTGGAACCTATACGCCTCTTGTAATAAATTCCCTCCATTCCCTTCTTCCAATCTCATCCAATACATCACCCTCTTAGCTATAGTAATGTCTATCGATTCTTTACATACTAATCCAGCCCCCACATTTGCAGTACAGTCTGGGACCCCCATAATAATCTTACTAAATTTAGCCACCACCTGGTTTAGTTCTTTTCTACTTTCCTCCAATCCCCATACTTCTACCCCATATAACATTTTTCCTTTAACCACTGATTGGAACACCATTCTCTGGATTTTGTACTTTATATCCGGGAATTTATTTTCTAATATCCCCACTACTGCAAGTGCTCCCGTCCCTTTATATTTGGCCCTTCTGCTCTGATTTTCCCACCATCCGTTACTACTAATTATTACTCCTAAATACTCCATTTTTTCTGGTCTGATTTTTGCTGCTCGACTATCCAGAATTTCTTTTCTTTTTTGGCTTTCCTCTTCCTACATATCATTATCTGCGTCTTCCGTACATTTATTTTGAGCGCCCATCTTCTGGTATATTCCAGTACCTCTTTTAGCCCTGCTTGGAATCCATTTGCTGTTAATGCCATGATCAATAAATCGTCTGCAAATAGCAGTCCCGGTATCTCCCGATTCCCAATCCAAGGGCATTGCCATCTCTCACCTCCATGTCTGTCTAATATATTATTTATGAACAATAAAAATAATATCGGTGATAGCTTACAACCCTGTCCCACACCCCTCTTCGATTCTATACACTTACTCAACCCACCCCCTTGTAATTTAATCATCACCAATACTTTCTCATATATTCCTTCTATTGCCAACCTTATTTTCTTCGATAACCCAATATCCCTTAATCTAGTAAATAACGCCTCCCTATTCACTGCATCGAAGGCTTTCTCTAAATCTATTGCTGCTATATATAATCTCATCCCTGCTATTTTCACTTACTTCGTAATTAAAGTATCCAAAATCCATACATTATCCACAGTATTTTTCTCTTTTCTAAACCCATTTTGATACTCCGATATCCTCCCATACTTCTCTGCCCAATTTTTAATCCTATTAGCTAGAATTCCTGTATATACCTTCGACAGCGAGTCCAGGAGTGTTATTCCTCTATAGTTGTTTGGATCACTTCGACTTGCTTTATTCTTGTATATAGGACATAATACTCCTTTTCTCCACTCGTTAGGAAATTTATTCGTTTCCCATACCTTGTTAAAAATATTCACCATCACCTTCAGCATTGCTTCATTTGCCCCTACTTCCTTCCATATCCTGTTAGTAATACCATTTGCCCCACCCGCCCACAACCCAGCAACACCGATCCGGACTTGCTGCAACAACCCAGCAACACCGACCCGGACTTGCCACAACAACCCAGCAATATCCAACCTGAAGGCGAACGAAATAGGACGACACCAACTCATCGAATCAGACCTATAAAAAGGTCGAATACATTAACTGACGAGGTACTAAAATGATCATTTTAAACGCCCTAAAACTGAAGATCGTTTCGATATCTTTGGCAAACATACAGGTATGAAATTGCGAGAATTACCTAAACAGCAAAGAATAATCGCTGAGAAAATCATCAACGAAACTCTATTCTTAGCTGAAATGGACTGTTTGACTATGTCACACTCTGTGAGAAGCTCTGATTTTATGAACACTTCTTTCCCATCTGATCACTCTCAGCCATACACCATAATTCAAACCCAAAACACACCACAGACACAAGTTCTATCTCCATTCCAGCCACTCCCGTCAACATCACAATGCCAATCTCAACCTCAGCCTCAGCCATCTGAAAATTCAGCTGCTTCCTATGTGAGTACATATAGTGACGAGTGAAAACTAACGATAACATGAATGTACAAGTGAATGAAAACGTTGTCTTGATACAAATTGTGTTTAATACTATTTATATTCAAGATTTTCATATAATGTTGCTATGTATGTAACTGCACGTACGTTAGTAGGCCTACTATTCATACCGGTGTCATGTGTATTGTTTGTATTTGTTTCTTTAAGATATTAATATATTTCTAAATTTAAAGAAGTGTTTATAAGTCTTACCTTCAAATATTCGCATCGTAAAGTTTGGTACAGTGCATTACAGGTTTCAGGAATGATATAACTGAGAGCCTGAGGCGATATTATTGTAGAGTATTTCAGATCTTCATATGACCGTCCCGTGGCTAAATATCTTAAGACCGAACTCGATAGCTGCAGTCGCTTAAGTGCGGCCACTATCCAGTAATCGGGAGATAGTGGGTTCGAGCCCCACTGTCGGCAGCCCTGAAGATGGTTTTCCGTGGTTTCCCATTTTCACACCAGGCAAATGCCGGGGCTGTACCTTAATTAAGGCCACGGCCGCTTCCTTCCAATTCCTAGGCCTTTCCTATCCCATCGTCGCCATAAGACATATCTGTGTCGGTGCGACGTAAAACAAATAGCAAAAAAAAAAAAAAAAAAAAAAAAATCTTAAGGTAGCGGACAGTCTCTCATGAGGAGATATAGCTTGTCTCATCACAGTATCCTTTTTTCTTTACAAATGGAATAACAAGTGATAGAAGGTGTAGATAAGTCTCTTCATCCATAGACCACACGCTGCGTGTCTTCTTTTGCTTTTTCATTATACACACACATAGGCCCAACACCGCTAGTACGTCATCATCGTCCGTTGATGACATGTTGCTTTGATAAATGTCTGATGAGTACTGTCGACTGACGCAGTTATCTGTACCGTGTGTAGGCTATAGGGCTTTCAGTTTTACTGCGCAGTTCATCGTTGCAGTTAAATCGCACAGTTATACAGTAGCGTGTGTAGCCGCCTTTACACGGCATACACACACACGATGCTCAACTGAACAAAGTTGGGATCAGGTGGTTCAAATCTGCTGCTACGCAGGTGCAGCGTGGCGTGTCGCCAGTGTTGCCGGATCGACCATTCTGACTTCATTCACCGAACTTGATTGTCACAGGTTGTACATTATACAATAATTAAGAAAGTAAATCATTGAGACTATTTATTATTTCAGACTACAAGAATCTAAAGAACAGAGAAAACAATTTTCTTAGAAATATACATATTTCTGACTGTTAGACACAATAATGCCTGATCTCAGCCCCTTGCGTACTCCTCTAGGAAGATAGATGTTAAGGACTGCTTTACTGGGGTACAGTTAGTGTTATTTGTGAAACGGTGAAGATTAAAGACGTTTTATAGATACGTGATTCAGTGCAAACAAAGGATTTGTTAAATTTAGTGTTACGGTGAAGGGGAATTTGAAGGGTAGTGTTTGTAAACCTATTATCTCTGTTATGTACCGATTCCATAGGTTTGAATGCATTATAAATGTAGGATGGGGTCTTCAGTTTGGGCATTTTGTGCGTAGCAACAGCTACTGAGATTTGGCAGGCAATTTAGGAGATGTGATGCTACATAATTTCTAATCTCGACAATTCGTACCAAAAGCCTGGATTGAATCGCAGGCTTCTCCAGAGTGTTCATACGGAGTGAGGGCGTATGACGCTGTTGTTGATGATGTTAAGGACTGCTTTACTAGGGTACAATTAGTGTTATTTGCGAAACGGTGAAGATTAAAGACGGTATAGATACGTGATGCAGTGCAAACAAACGAACGATGGGATAGAAAAGGGCTAGAAGTGGGGAGGAAGCGGACGTGTCCTTAATTAAAGAACATTTGCTTGGGGTGAAAATGGAAATCACAGTGGGGCTCGAATCTACTATCTCTCGAATGGAAGCTCACAGGATTGCGTCCCCAACCGCACAACCAACTCGCTGGGTTGTACAAATCGGAAGATATCTTTGCTTGCTAGTTGCTTTACGTCGCACCGACTCAGATAGGTCTTATGGCGTCGATGGGACAGGAAATGGCTAGGAGTGGGAAGGAATCGGACGTGGCCTTAATTAAGGTACAGTCCCAGCATTTGCCTGGTGTGAAAATGGGAAACCACGGAAAACCATTTTCAGGGCTGCCGATAGTGGGTTTCGAACCTACTATCTCCCGAATACTGGACACTGGCCGCAATTAAGCGACTGCAGCTATCGAGCTCGGTCGGAAGATATCACTGATAAACTTCTGCACATATTGACACTCGTCTGATGGAGACGCAAAACCTTGAGCAGACCTCTTCGTGTTATTCGATAGGAGTAAGCAATGTGCTCACGCAGTGTTTCACCCTCTCCCTACCTCATTCCATCATGATCCCACATCCCGACTAAGAGAAAGACCTCAACCAGGCATGACGAACAGGTCTTCGGACACTCCCGGCACACAAAACACCGCTGGCCGTCGAAGGATATCGCCATAATATATGCAGAAATTATTCTTTTCATGACCCGGTCGACAATTGTGCGTGTATTTTATGTCCCAATATCTGCGAAAAATACCAGAGGACTTACAACGACGATGGGATAGAAGAGGGCTAGAAGAGGGAAGGAAGCGGCAGACGTGGTCTTAATTAAGGAATATCAGTGGGGCTCGAATCCACTATCTCTCGAATGGAAGCTCACAGCATTGCGTCCCCAACCGCACAACCAACTCGCTGGGTTGTACAAATGGGAAGATATTACTGATAAACTTCTGCACAAATTGACACTCAAATTTTCAAAGTTTCGTTTTTGAACAAATTATGTACATTTTATGGCCACTTCGGCTGGAATAAATTCTTAATAAATAATTAAAATAGCTAGGAACAGATTAAATATGACATATTTTTCATTAAAAAATGCTCAAATTTTACTAAAATTGTTCAGCAGTAAAATTTGTTGCTATTTGGAATGTTACTTTCATTTGAGGCCAAATAATGGGAATACTTGGCCAGTAAGCATCGATCCAGCACGGTTGTGTTAGTACTTTCCTAGAACATGTACGCTAGACATAGACCGGAATTTGAAGCACGTTACCCAGTGGTGAGAAGCCGGCACGCTGCCACATAGTATGTTATTAGAAAAAAAACCCAGCGTATTAATGAAAGGCGACACGGCGTGTAAATGAGTGAATTAAATAAATTGTTAGGACATGAAAGGACAAGACTTCTTGACACATTTCGGGAACAGAAAACCATTGAGGCTTCAATTCACTCTTGAGAGTGAAAACAATGAAACAAAAGTCTTAACAGCTATATTTCGGAGCTGTTCAGTATGAGAGCCATCACCATTGGTGTAAGCCTATAAAGAAAGCAGTAATGTATTAATTTCTGGGTGCTAAAATGTATTTGTGCTGTTGGCAAATATTCCTCATAATTTAAAACTTTGTATTTCACCTGTGCTTGTTTGGTGGATATGTACGATGAATGAGGCTGTGTTATCAAAAGTAACGTCATATGCTATGAATATAAAGCTATATTGTAAACAGTAAATAATTAATGTGAAAGCAGCGAGCACAGTGAGGTGGATGTTACATCACATTTATCTCCTCTGGAGGGAAGGTTCACAGCGTAGTTACGTACAAGTATACCTCTATTTGTATTCAGTCCCGTCCGGCTAGCGTAAACGAGATATTTACTCTACAGCAGTGAATTTGTGAATGTTGTTTACCTTTTTGTAATTCGGAGAATAGGAATTCAAGTGATTATTTTCGTGTATACCTGATTACTGTACCGTTTGTGAAATGAGGTATTCGGTGATAGAAAGGCAAAACTTTTGCATTACAAAAACACTCTGCTCTGTAGATGGTTTTGTATTCATTTTCTCGCAAACAACACGAATAACAAAGAAGCGCTGACAACAGCATACACATCAATATCAATCTAACTCATAACCTCAACTGAAATCTAGTAACTACTGCTCTAGTCAAATCAAGTACAGCAATTACAAGGCGTGATCAAAAAGTTTCCGTTTGAAGGCGTTGCTGCAGCGGATATGCAACGTAGAGCGCCTCTGATGCGGGTATATGAGCAAGGACATGTAGGCAAATAAATTAATGTAGTAGTCGTGTCATGCTAGGGTGCGTGCCTTAAATGCGGCCACGTGAACTATGGCGACGTTATTACCAAATGCGTCCAAACAGGACCAACGTGCTGTTATTCAGTTTTTTTGGCTGCCGAAGGACAAACACCGATGGACATCCATTGGAGAATGAAAACTACCGTTGTGCAATGGTGCACCAAATTCCGTGCGGCTCGCGTTTCGACACAAGACGCCGGGAGGCCAGCCTTATCCATTACGGACAACAACAAGCGGGTGGTGCATGAGGCAATTAGGGCAGACCAGCGCATAACAGTTCGTGCACTAGCAAAGAATCTTGACATTAGCTTCGGTCGCATGCAACATATCGACGCCTGTTGTCGGACGAGGATGTGCAGCAGGCAGTTACGACTTCTTCACGCAGCAGGACACGGGAATCTTCAAACTGATACGTTGGTGGGATGAGTGCCTCATAGCGATTTCGCCTCTTTGGCATCCCGATTCTGGAATGTACGGCCGTCGAACGGAAACGTTTTGATCGCTCTTACAACATGCTAGTCAATCAAGCGTCTACATTATGATAGTGATAAGTGACTTATAAACCACACCGTATGTTGGATATCGCAAAGGGAAGCCTTTGACGAGTGGTAAGAAAATTATAAATGTATTTTCACAGTTCTGTTCGTAAAGAGTAAACTATAACTAAAACTATATCTATCGCGCGAAGACGTTAGTGAGAGCGAATACAAGCTTTGACAGTTCGTACTGCCACGTGCTTATGGAAGTGGCACCAACGTTCCCCCAATCACAGCGAGAAGGCAGAGGACTACGTCTTGCACTTTGTTTACATGAGAAACTATTTTTAAGGTGAAAATACCATAGTTGGTTCGAAACCCTATCGTCGGTAGCCTTGAGGATGGTTTTTCGTGGCTTCCCATTTCCACGCCGGTGAAATGTTAGTACTGTACCTTAATCTGCCTCTATGGATCAGTGGTAGAGTGTCGATCTACGATCCCAAGATAACGGGTTCATACCTGGCAGAGGTAGTCGGATTCTTGAAGGGCGGAAAAAAGTCCATTCGACACTCCATGTCGTACGATGTCAGCATGTAAAAGATCTCTAGTGACACATTTGGTGTTCACCCGACAAAATTAATTAAATCTCAGCCATGGACGCCCAAAACAGTTTCGATTTACTCGGTCTGCCATCTCATAGGCCCAGAGTAAAACGGAAAGTCGAAATTGACGAGCAGACAGCCAGAGGGCGTAAAATTGAAATGTCTGCACACGGTAGCTGAGGTCATGCGATTATTATTACTAGTATTCTTCTTCTTCTTCTTATCTTAATCTGTTTACCCTCCAGGGTTGGCTTTTCCCTCGGGCTCAGCGAGGGATCCCACCTCTACCGCCTCAAGGGCAGTGTCCTGGAGCTTCAGACTTTGGGTCGGGGGATACAACTGGGAAGAATGACCAGTACCTCGCCCAGGCGGCCTCACCTGCTATGCTGAACAGGGGCCTTGTAGAGGGATGGGGAGATTGGATGGGACAGGCAAGGAAGAGGGAAGGAAGCGGCCGTGGCCTTAAGTGAGGTACCATCCCGGCATTTGCCTGGAGGAGAAGTGGGAAACCACGGAAAACCAGGATGGCTGAGGTGGGAATCGAACCCACCTCTACTCAGTTGACCTCCCGAGGCTGAGTGGACCCGTTCCAGCCCTCGTACCACTTTTCAAATTTCGTGGCAGAACCGGGAATCAAACCCGGACCTCCGGGGGTGGCAGCTAATCACGCTAACCACTACACCACAGAGGCGACAGTATTATTATTACTGTACCTTAAATTAAGATTACGGCAGTTTCCCTCCTATTTCCATTCCCTGCATATCTCAGCGTTACCGATAACATAAAGGTGTTAGTGCAACTCCAACGAAATACAAGAAAAGAGATATACAGGCTGAACCAAAATTCGCGCACTCGGGCGTCGCCGTGCGACTCCTCACATGCCAGCAATAAAAAGTCTCTCACAAAAGTTCGTCCTGCGAGTATATCCGGCAGAAAAAGAACGTTGAAGAGTGGCAATCTGGCAACACCGTAACCACATGTAGGGTAACTACCTCTGTCAGCACATTTTACTCATTGCTGTACAGTTAGAGCGGTGGATAGAGTTTTGGGTTAGCATGCAGGAGGTCGAGGAGTCGATCCTGGGTTGAGGCGTATGTTTCTCATTTCGTACATGTAGTCCAGGAGGTATGGAATCTGACATCTTAATCGTAAACAGCGATTGCAGCTGGTCCTCTAGAAACCATTTGCACTTATATACTACGATCCTAGAAATGGACGAACAATCGTTATTATTGGTCAGCTTTGAAAGACGCCCTTTCCACGTCGTGGGCGTGAATATATACGCTGTTGACAATTAAGATGCAAGATACCACACCACCTGGACTACATTTAAGAAATAAAAAACACACGCCTCAACCCAAGATCAACCCCTCGACCTCCTGCATGCGAACCCAAAACTTTATCCACTGTACTAATTGTACAGCACGAATATTACGTGCTGACAGAGGTAGTTAGCGGTTACAGTGTTGCCAGATTGCCGCTCTTCAACGTCCTTTTTCTGCCGGATATACTCGCAGGACGAACTTTCGTGAGATACATACTTTTATTGCTGGCATGTGAGGAGTCGCGCTGCGACGCCCGAGTGCGGAAATTTCGGTTCATCCTGTGTATACATTTTACGCGGAAAGACATAGTATCGAGGATACGATATGGGGCTTAGAAGACTGGAGAGCTATTACAGATTATTTACTCATTCCTCTTTTAGTAGCCTCTTAAGACATGTAGAGGGTAATAATAATGGCGTATGGTCTCCGGAGAGGCCTGGTGCAGATCTTTTTCTAGTAGACGGCCTATTAGGCGACCTGCATGTCTGTGAAGATGAGGGCCCTACCTAGGATGATTTCTAATGTTGAATACGCCACACACACCCAGCCCCCGAGCCATTGGAATTAACCAATTAAGGTTAAAATCCCCGGCCCGGCCGGGAATCGAACCAGGGACACACTGAACCGAAGGCAGTACGCTGACCATTCAGCCAACGAGTCGGATATGTAGAGGGTACAAATAATGAATGCAGTCTTTCACTCCACCTACAGGGGGGATTAAGATTTCTGCAGTGTTGTTCAGAATTTTAATTAATGTTTGCCCGTTAACATTATTAGCAATTGCTTGGTTTACGGCCTCTGTTTATAGGTTTAATACATCCAGCATGAACATTTCCAAAAATGTCTTTCCGTCCACCAAAATGGCGTTCGATCTTCAATCCATATGCCGTAAACTGGCTGCCTGGTTACGGTGTTGGATTTTTGTCAACATAAAACTGTCCACGCTAAATAGCTTATGCTAATTTCAGATCGACCCCGAGTTCATAAACGTATCCATGTTAAAATTAAAAATGATAAATTCAAAATAAAAGATTTCGCACACTTTACTTTAAAACTCCAGTAGGCTTACTTATTTTGGCCCAAAATAAAGCATCGCATAGAACATGGCCACACATCAATGTTAAATACCACGAAGATGTGGAAGGGGAAATACATCAGTATTACAAGAAGAATCCGTATATTAAATGGAAGAATCTTTCCTATTATCACTAACGTGTGTGTGTAGGATGGGAAGAAAATTGACTGGCGAAAGATAGACATCTTCGAATTACAATGTTGGAAGAGGGCCCTATTCATTTCATAGCCAGCCAAAATTACCAGTGTGGTCGTCAGTGACCGCAAAGATATCATTGGGGGGTGGGAGTGAGCGGGGGAATCGCTAAACAATGACTGTTATACTCTGGTTCTAAAAATGCATGTTGGTTCATTTAAAATATCGATACTGCTCAGTAGGGCCAGCAGCAAACGAAGAGGAGAATGGAGAAACCAGGATGGAAATATATGAACGTCGATAACTAGCACGGAGCAGAACAACGTGACACATTTTGATTCTTAAAATGTCGTAGAGTCGGACTTGACTGAACGGATAAACCCCCATCACTATTTAATATGTTTCAGAAAAATATTTTCCGTTTCTTGCTCATTTACTTTTAAAAGTTTTTTTTGCTAGTTGCTTTACGTCACACCGACACAGATAGGTCTTATGGCGACGATGGGACAGGGAAGGGCTAGGAGTGGGAAGGAAGTGGCCTTAATTAAGGTACAGCCCAAGCATTTGCCTGGTGTGAAAATGGGAAACCACGGAAAACCATCTTCAGGGCTGCCGGCAGTGGGGTTCGAACCTACTATCTCCCGAATACTGGATACTGGCCGCACTTAAACGACTGCAGCTATCGAGCTCGGTTTTAAAAAGTATAGATTAGTTCCGGTTTATGTTACTATTTACACGCTTTAAATCATATACATTTACAAGTGTGTACACCTCTGTACCACAACGGTTAGCGCTGTTAGCTGTAGTCCTGGGAGGCTCGGGTTCCATTCTTGGTACTGCCGGGGATTTATGAATGTTAGGAACGTGCATATCACCTCCATTGGGAGTGCGTACGAAAATAGCTGCACCCTCTCGGGATGACGAAACGAGTTTGCTTTCCATCTTTTCCACAAGGGACAAAGGAGAACAATTATCTTATAAAACACAATTATATTTTTGTCTATACTCTTTTTTTTTGCTACTTGCTTTACGTCGCACCGACACAGATAGGTCTTATGGCGACGATGGGATGGGAAAGGCCTAGGAGTTGGAAGGAAGCAGCCGTGGCCTTAATTAAGGTACAGCCCCAGCATTTGCCTGGTGTGAAAATGGGAAACCACGGAAAACCATTTTCAGGGCTGCCGACAGTGGGGCTCGAACCCACGATCTCCCGGTTGCAAGCTCACAGCCGCGCGCCTCTACGCGCACGGTCAACTCGCCCGGTGTTTATACTCTTCACCGAACGGCTGGATTCATAAAGGTGTTAACTTTGAATTCGAGGCATAGTGGGTATCGAATCTCACTATCGGCAGCTTGAAAGATGGCTTCCCGCGGTTTCCTATTTTCTCACGAGCTAAATGCTGGGACTATTCCTTAATTAAGGTCACGACTGCTTCCTTTCCAGTCCTAGCCACTTCCTATCCCATCGTCAGCGAGTGACCTTAATAATTGGGTGCGACGTCAAAGATCTAACACAGGGGTGCTCAACTCATTTTGTGGGCCGGCCGAATGGCAGATTCCTAAACGAACCGCAGGCCCCATTATTTTTCCCGCCCCCTCATCATTCCATAACACACACAAATACCTGACACACAATACAAAACAAATTGAGAAAATTAAACAATACTCTAACTTGGGATAAACTTACACATTAATGAGAGGTCTGTGCCTTCGCTTGAAGTGACAGTGTTGAAATGTCTGGAGATAGATTTGACACAGCTACCCTCAGAATGGAATGTAGGTGTTCGTCACAGATCCCAGAACAAATTTTCATTTTATAAACATTTTTGAAAATGTTTGATCACAAATGTATGTACTCGCAAACGCACACAAGTGTTTTCTATCAATTTTAAGCAAGCCGGAGATTTTTCATTATTACTCGTCCTGTAAAAGTTAATAAGATTTCACTCCGCGAAATGTCCCTTAATTGTGAACAACACTGAAGTTCAGTTAATTAGACCTGTAGTTAGAATTACAAAAAAGTCTTTATTAACTAGGTTTTTCGATATCTACGAAACAAAAAAGTGAAACTTAAGCACATTATAATAACTCGGCCACGGGGCTACATGAAATGCCTTCACGGGCAGAGTCTGGCCCGCGGGCCGTATATTGAATACCACTGCTCTAACAAAAAATGTCGATACACTCCAAATGTCTGCCTCAACGCTTTCAGCTCCGATCATCTGTATAAAATGTGGGAATAAGTTCAGTTTATATGTTTTCGATTTGTTGGTTTATTATCCGGTATATTATTATTATTTTGGTTTTGTTAAGAATTTTTTTTTTTTTGCTAGTTGCTTTACGTAGCACCGAAAAAGATAGGTCTTACGGCGACGATGGGATAGGAAAGGGCTAGGAGTGGGAAGGAAGCGGCCGTGGCCTTAATTAAGGTACAGCCCCAGCACTTGCCTGGTGTGAAAATGGGAAACCACGGAAAAACCATTTTCAGACCTTTGTTAAGAAATAACGGGAAAATGGCTTGACGGAACAAACAAATACGGAAGACAGGCAACAAATTAACTGAACCTACCTTGGACACTTGCTGGATAAAAGCGAATTACGGGGCCAAAATTTAAAATGCTGACACACAATAATAATTTTATTACCGAGCGAGTTGGCCGTGCGGTTAGAGGCGTGCGACTGTGAGATTGCATCCGAGAGTTAGTGGGTTTGAATCCCACTGTCGGCAGCCCTGAAGATGGTTTTCCGTAGTTTCCCATTTTTACACCAGGCAAATGCTGGGGCTGTACTTTAATTAAGGCCACGGCCGCCTCCTTCCACCTCCTAGGTCTTTAATCTCCTACCGTCGCCATTGTACATTGTACATTGCCGTTGCAATTGTACATGAACGTATAAATAACGAAAACATTATTGAGATAATAGCTTATCGAATAAAAGTTGCTGAAATTGTCAACTGTCTTCCTTGATATACATTGAACTATTTTATACTCAGGATTTGATCTCTCCTGTCACAGTACACGTGTAAGCACTTAGGACGAGATGGAGGAGTTATAGCGTCGTTAAAAGAATATCACCCAGTGCGGCCTAAGTTAAGCAATACAAGTGCTGCTTCCTCTTCGGAAATAACTCTTTGGGAGTAGTTAAGCCTTCCATAGTGGCATATACTGCTACCTTGCACAATTATAGTGTGATCGTAATGATACCAAATTCAAATGTCAGAAAGTTGTTTCGATCGTGAATGTCAATGTCAGTCAATGTCGCTGTCTCCAAGTTAATGAGGAAAGGTTATAATTCTAGCTATAATTATGGATTGCGAAGGCGATTAATGTACGCTCAGATGCGTGCAGACTGATCTTTGAAAGATGTAAGGGTCTGTAAGTTTTTCACATATACTGTATTTGCGTACTTGATGGGTCTACAATGCATAAAAATTACAGTTGTATATCAAGTTCAAAACGACAAGGAAGCAGTGTTAGTACCGTAACAAAGCATCATAGGTATGTTATTTCTGACTTCAATATCGAGAGTGAAGCCGGAAAAAGCTCAATGCACGGAACGTTATTTGAAAAATGTATGATTGAATGAGCAGTAACCTATAATATAAAGCCTGTTGCTGTAAATTTGAAAGTATATACGTATCTACCGTGGAGTAATATATTTATTTTACCTATTCCATTACTAAATGTAACTCGTGCACTACACTATTTTATCAAAGGAAACGTCAAATCACTGAACAGCTCTGTAATATGAACACAAGCTTAATACTTCATTCTTATTGATCTTCTGTGATGTGCTGTCTAACCGAGGCGCTAGACGTTCGCCCGGCTTACCTGTAGGATGCGGGATCGATTCATCCACAGGAAAGGATTACGCTCTCGGGATTAAAACCACGAGGTGCTTAGGTTAGGAAGGAAGTCGTAGAGTCATTTTATCCTCTTACGAGGCAAGTCAAAGCACAGTTGTTGTACATGCGAGCACAGAAATGGTGTCCGGGTATAAACAAAGCATGGTATACCCCCACCTCCACGCTTAACTCATTGCTGCAGGTAGACAGCCCGCTACAAGATTGTTGTGATTGAATGGACACAGTGGTGGATGTATAGCAATACACACACTGTGCCTTCAGCACTACCCGTTCACTGCCTCCCCTCTTTTTCGGTACTGGAGTGGCCTTCGACACTACCCCTTCACTCCCTCACCTCCTTTCAGAACTGGAGTGGGGCAGTGTTGATTGTTTACGTCGGGACACCATTTCTGTGCTTGCATGTACAAGAGCTGGAAAAAGTGGGGCCAATCAATATACACAGTCCGTCCAATATGTTTCGAGACTGGATTAATAAAAACTAGAGAAAACTTAAGATGATGGTTTTAATGCTTCAGGTGTTCTGACTTAGGGCATAATGCACAGAATGTTCATACAGCCACGTGAAACTGTCAGAAAAGTCCTTGTTTGGGATGTTGTTCAACTCGCGTTTCACAGTGGCTTGGATGTCGTTTATGTCGTCAGAACAGTGATCCATCATGCGAATTTTAATTTTGGGGAATTAAAAAATCCTCGGCGCCAAATTGGGTGAATACGGAGGATGGCTGAGAACTGGCACCTGTTTTTTCTCTAGAAACTGCACGACAATTCCAACCGTGTGAGCGAGTGCATTTTCGTGCAGCAAGAAGAAATGCCCCTCCTTCCACTGTTGCGGACAAACCCTCTGAATCCCCTTGCACAACTGATTCATGACTTCTAGATAATACCGGAAACTGGCAGTGGCGCTGGTGGGAACAAATTTTCTATGGATAATGCCGTGAGCGAAAAAAAGAATGGAATATGAGCATTTTTGAATTTGTCATTCTCACTTTCTTAGATCAGAGACCCAATCTACAATTTGTCGTTTTGTGATAGGTTGGCAATGATAACACAAAGTCTCGTCATCCGTGGTGATTTTTTCTAGAAAGTAATTGTCGGCGTTTGTCACTGAGCCAGGATCAAACCAGTTAAATTGGGGTCAGAAAGCCAGCGGCTCAACCGTCTGAGGCGCTCAACCCGGCACCGAGATTTTAATTTTATTGATTAATTTGAGAGTTTTGAAAGTATTTGATTTTGTTTTCATTTTTATGAATTTCTTCAGTATGGTTAAAATAACTATGAGATTTATTATAGAAGTTGCATTAATGTAAGGTACACATTTCACCGGGCGAGTTGGCCGTGCGTGTAGAGGCGCGCGGCTGTGAGCTTGCATCCGGGAGATAGTAGGTTCGAATCCCACTATCGGCAGCCCTGAAAATGGTTTTCCGTGGTTTCCCATTTTCACACCAGGCAAATGCTGGGGATGTACCTTAATTAAGGCCACGGCCGCTTCCTTCCAGCTCCTAGGCCTTTCCTATCCCATCGTCGCCATAAGACCTATCTGTGTCGGTGCGACGTAAAGCCCCTAGCAAAAAAAAAGTACACATTTCAATATACCGTAGTTTATTTTTATTGATAATGTAAAATGTTCAGGTGTTTCTTTGTTTTTATTTGTTAAATGGATTAGTATTATCCTTAGCAGACTTGTTGGTAGATTAGATCGTGGCTAACACAGTATAAATGCAAACGGTATGTGGTTATATCTGTTTGCTCACCAATCCGGTTTTAACCACACCCGATGTTGCTTAATTTATAGGTAATGGTCTGTACCAGTGGGTTACCTAAACACAGATTTAATGCGTTATTAATCTTTTATTACATTTAATAAGATAGGTTAGTAACTTGGATTATAAAAATTTGACTTTAGAAAAGTGCAGCTTTAAATTTCGGCATCTTTAGTATGCATCACCTCTGCTTTTCCCCTTAGTTCTAGCGCTTCGAGTGGTATTTAGCAGGAGTAACTGGATTAGGTTCTTAGTAACTTGGCTGAGGATTAGATAACTTTGTTGAGTTGGTGGGAGTAATTGGGTAAGGTTGTGTGTATGTGACGGGGATCGAAGAATACATCGTTTGGGGACTAAGGAGTGGTGTGTGTGTTTCAGAGTGGGTGTATAGGCGTTGATGTTAGTAGGTTGGTGTCTGTGTCTTCTTGTGTAGTGCGGCTAACTCGGAAATTGGCATTGTGACGGACGGTAGGTTCATCTTCTTCCTGCACCGCACAGTAAATGGACCACATTTCCAAACGCATCCGCGCATTATCCTGCTCGACAATGCCAACGGGTACAGCGTGTTACATACATGGAATTACACTGAATATGTACACATGAATATATGATGGTTCTACAATAAATGGTTTCTGCTATATTAATATGTTGCCCGTAATTACTTTTCAGCCCTCGTAACTGATCATCGACATTGTGAACATGGACTCTGGTTCAGAAGTGACCTTTCTGCTGATCCTACACCTACTCTCTTGGGGAATAATGAGGGAACCTGCTGGCCGGCATGACTTAAACAGTCTATAGATAAATACGCTCCATGTGGTAGATCGTTGTACTTCTGAAAGGCTGTATTGGTGAGTTATCTCATGAGGACACAGGATGTTCCTGACGTACCGTTGTGCCATCAGGGTCCCCTAATCGCTGCAAGAGGTGACTTGAAGTGATAGCGCAGGGATGACCAGGTTGGATTCAAGACCTTGAAACTATGACGTGAAACGACCGTCACGTAGCCAGCGGAGTGCTTGTCTGTGTTCCGTTGTGTGTTCTAATGTCAACCTCACACGCATTACTTCAGCGTCGGAACGCGCTAGTCAATTTGCATCATAGCACAGCCGAGCTTAGTCATTGTAGAAGGCTTCCTCGTGAACAGACGAAATTTTTTCCTGAAGTCGCGCTGCAAAATTCTCTGGGAAATGTAGAGTTTCACTTAGTTTTTTGACACGGCATAAGCCCGAAAGCCCATACCGTGTCTTGAGCATGGTTATTTCGTAATAAGATGTGAAAAGGATCTGGGCAATGTTTGACGAAGCATATACTCCAGGTTCTTTAATTAAGGTGAGCTCAACTCTAATCTGGGATGCAGAAGGAACTTCGAGGGTGCCATCAATTCCCATTTTGATTTATAGTGTCAATTCATTAATATCACTTTCTTCGACATTTTAATCCATTGTATCTAACGTAATTAGTACCCAGCCTGAAGGCTGGATGGATCGTCAAGAGCTTCACCATCAGCTGTCCCAGATGGCTTAATTCTCACTGAAGAGGTGTGAAAAGGGAAATGAGGAGTGTGGTAGTTTCCCGTTGCCTTTCTCACCGCGTCAGAAGTTATTTCTTGCCACTCTACGAAGGCCAATCAGAAGCATGTAAGCCTACTAATCGACCTTGTGAGTAACATTTTCTGGATTAGAAACCCACTGACAGCGGCCCCGATAATAGTTTTCTGTGATGTTCCATATTCACACCAATCATAACAGGAAATGGCTGCATAAGAAATGGCATTATTAGCATCGCTCACACCTCAGTCACTTTATATTTCCAAAGCCAAGAATGAGCTTGAGACAGGTCAACGAAAACAACAAACTTGTTCCAGCCCATACTAGGAGACATAGTGCACTGTAAACACTAGATCTCGCCAGCGAAAACAGCTCCATCCATTAAAATCAGTAAATTTTAATCCGATATGATAAAGTTGAAAGTGGACGCTTTTCTCACTCGCCTCCTATCGAATGCAGACATCAGCATGAATTACTAATGGAGGAGAGGATTTAGTGTGTGGGCAGTTAACTATCGAAATCATTCATTTATTTGATTGATATTATACAAATGGAATGAGTAGTTTTATATAAAATATATTACAAATCCTGCATTTATCATGATTGAAATGTGGAGCCAGTAGTGAGGTAGGTACCGACAATAATCGAGTCCAAAAAAATACTAATGAATGATGCGATTACATGGTAACAGAATTTGCCAATCAAACTAAAGTGCTAATATTTGGTGCTGGTACAAAAGATTTATTTTGCAATCATGTCCGTGATTACAGAGAATGACCTGTTGGGAGTGAGTATCACTGCTCTCGTAAAATTACCATTACAGGGCAATAGTCAATTCGTTGCTATGAAACGCAGCGCAAATATTGTGTTCTGTGCGACTGTATCCACACAACAGGTATAATGTCGTGTCTATTCTTCCATAGATTACAGCCGTTAGGACATTAAGTATATATAGATCACAAATTCTAAATAATAATAATAATAATAATAATAATAATAATAATAATAATAATAATAATAATAATAATAATAATAAACATCTGAGGGCACCTAAGCTAATCCTACAATAATTACAATACCAGTGCAATTTTTAGGTTTCCATCGTTTTAGTAACATTTCGACCAAGTTAATTTCTCGGGAGTGATGATCTACAGAGTCCTAAGTCCATAAGTTTTAAAAACAATAACATTTCATTGAATGACTGTTCTTAGTTTAGATGCTCTCGGTTTCTTTTGCAGCTTGTTAGTTCTATTCGCGGTTCGTTTCGGGTAGCTGTGAGCTTGAATTCGGGAGATAGTGGGTGTTATTCCCTCTGTCGGCAGACGTGAAAATGCTTTTCCGTAGTTTCCCGTTTTCACGCCTGAAAATACCTTAATTGTGGCCACGGTTGCCTCCTTCCCAGTTATAGCCCTTTCCTATCCTACTGTCACCGTAAGACCTGGAGTCGGTGGGATGTAAAGCAAATAGCGAACGGGAACGTCTCTTTTGCCGCTAGATGACTGCTACTCTGCAATTGTACAAATCTGATTACTGGTACTACTTCTCTGGCTTGTCGACGTCTACTCCAGAACTCAGGCCTCTTCCATTCCCATAATCATTCACATTCACCTCTGCCGGACAGTGAATAGTCAATTGCTTCCTCGGACTGTTGGATGCAATCCCTGCATCCAACAGTTGATTTATCGACACTCTTTCTTGATTACTCCCATGGTCTCCACTCCATCCGAAACTTGGTCTATTTTGAGGTGCTTCTCGCTGGTGATCTCCCCACCTCTATTTCAGTCTTGCCACTTACCGCATCAATCAATCAATCAATCAATCAATCAATCAATCAATCAATCAATCAATCAATCAATCAATCAATCAATCAATCAATCAATCAATCAATCAATCAATCAATCAATCAATCAATCAATCAATCAATCAATCAATCAATCAATCAATCAATCAATCAATCAATCAATCACCGGGCGAGTTGGCCGTGCGAGTGGGAGCGCGCAGCTTTGAGCTTGCATCCGGGAGATAGTGGGTTTTCCGTGGTTTCCCAATTTCACACCATTTAAATGCTGCGTCTGTACCTTAATTAAGGCCACGTCCGCTTCCTTCGCATTCCTAGACCTTTCCTATCCCATCGTCGCCATAAGACCTATCTGTGTCGGTGCGACGTAAAACAAGTAGCAAAAAATCCATCAATCAGTCAATCTTAATTGATCTGCACGTAAGACTATCACCTAACTGGTAGATTCCTTATCAACTATTCACTTACGCATTATTGAAATTATTTCAAAGAAGGTGGAAATTCATCGAACATGTTCCTTGATAAATTATTCCATTCCCTAATTCATCTTCCATAAATGAATATTTAGCCCAATTTATCCTCTTGTATATCAACTTCACCTTCATAACATTAAAAGTCCCACTCAAGTTTATTCGTTTATCGACCGAGTGGCTGCGTGGTTTAGGCCATGATGCTGTCAGCTTGTCTTCGGGAGATAGTGAGTTCGAACCCCACTGTCGGCTGCTCTCAAGATGGTTTTCCATTTTCACACCAGGAAAAGCACGGTCGCTTCATTCCCAGTTCTAGCCTTGTTCTATCCCATCGTTGCTATAAGAACTATCCCTGTCGGTGCATGTAAAACAAATAGTAAAAATATGTATTCGTATCTTACCGCTTAGCCGAGCAGCTCGTCTCGTTACTCCCAAGAACTCCCAAATCAAAATTTTCAAACTTTTTGTAACATTAGTCTTTTGTTGGAAATCACCACAGAACAAATCGAGCTGCGTTTCTTTTATGTTTTCCAGTTTTCGAATGGGTCCCATACACTGCATTATAGGGGCTATATGTATTTTTGTTGTTCTTGCTATTTGCTTTTAATTGCCGTAGCAAAATAAGGCTTTAAAAGAAAAATCAAAATTACTTTGTGGACCACTAAACAAAAATTTGAGGAAAAGACTTGCTAAGTGTTATATTCGGAGCATAGCTCCGTATGGCGCAGAGACTTGGACATTGAGAAAGGAAGATGAGAGAAGATTGGAGGCACTAAAGATGTGGGTGTGGAGGAGAATAGAAAAAGTGAAATGGGAAGACCGGGTAAGAAATGAGGAGGTATTACGAAGAGTTGGAGAAGAACAAAGTATGTTGCAAGTCATTAGAAGGAGAAAAATGAACTGGATCGGACATTTTTTGAGGAGGGACTGTTTACTGAAAGAAGGAATAGAAGGAATGGTGAAAGGCAAACGAGGAAGAGGAAGGAAAATGTATCAAATGTTGGACAATATCAAACATGAAAAACTTGGCGCAGGACAGGAAACAGTGGAAGAGGTTCGTATCATGACAAGACCTCCCATGAGGCAGAATACCTAGATGATGACTATTTGCTTTAATTCGAACTGATACAGACAGGTTTTATAGCGACCATGGGATAGGAAAGAGCTAGACATGGGAAGGAATCGACCGTGGCCTTAATTAAGGTACAGTCCTGGACTTGCCTGGCGTAAAAATGGGAAAACCACGGAAGACCATTTTTTGGGGCTGCCTGGTGACTCCAGTCCTCTTTCTGTTCTTCGCGCATCGAGCTCGCTCTCTGGGACTGATCCCAAGGACAGTGTGCTCCATCGTTGCCTGACAGACTCAGAGGCTGTAAAACTAATGCAGTACTAACATACAAGCTGGGCCGACATACACAGCGAGAACTTTTCCTCAGATGAACATCACTTGCTACAGTGCAATCATAAAATTAATTAACATTAATTTCAAAATGTGTGTTTCCACATAAGTGTTCATATTTACATTTCTCTCCCTATTCTGCACAGTGACCGCTTTGAACACTGTTAACTGTTCATTTTCAAAGGAATTAACTGTTAACTAATAATTTGAAATTGAATTGAAAATTAGTTATTATAGAAGAGAATAATGATTTGAACGAACTTGCACCACTTAAATTGCTATTATTGAATTGTTTAAGCGAATAGTTGTATTTGGGACATTCATGTTAGATGAATCAAATCATAAATTACAGGTATTGCTTATATATTTCTTTCTTCTTCATTAATCCGTCTACCGTCCAGGGTTGGTTTCTCCTTCGGACTCAACCAGGGATCCCACGTCTATCGCCTCAAGGGCAGTGTCCTGGAGTTTGAAACTTTGGGTCGGCACCATGAAACTGGGGAGGGGTGGAGGACCAGTACCTCACCCAGGCGGCCTCATCTGCTATGCTGAACAGGAGCCTTGTGTGGGGATGGGTAGATTGGAAGGAATAGACAAGAAAGAGGAAGAAAGCGGCCGTGGCCCTAAGTTAGGTAACATCCCGCATTTGCATGGAGAAGTGGGAAACCACTGAAAACTATTCCAAGGATGGCTGAAGTGGGAATCGAACAACGCTCTACTCAGTTGACCTTTCAAGGCTTTCAGGGCTTTCAAGGCTGAGTGGACCCCGTTCCATCCCTCGAAGCCGGGTTCTCGGGGGTCGCAGCTAATCACACTAATCACCGAATTAGTCCATACGACACTAATTGTCGTACGATGTCGACATATAAAGGATCTGTGGTGAAACATTTGTTTACGCGACAAAATTAATTAAAACTCAGCCATGGATCACCTAAGAATGTTCAGTTTTCTGTGCCATCTGGTGGAGTAAAACGAAACGTCGAAATTGACACGCAGGTAGCTTAGAAACCGTCAGATCAAAATGCCTGCATACGGTATGATTATTAATTCATTCATTCATAAATAAATGTTTATTTATTTATTTATTTATTTATTTATTTATTTATTTATTTATTTAATTTATTTATTTATTTTGTCAACGGCCGTAGCCGTGTTGAAACATCGGATCCCGTGAGATCTCCTATGTTAAGCAACATTGGGCGTGGTCAAGATTTGGATGGGTTGCCATGGGTTGTTGGTGGGGGTAAGGGAATGGAGGAGCGGAAAGGAACTGGCCACCCTACCGTACGTAAACTCCGGCTCAGGCACACCTCTGCGAAGATTCGAACCTGCCTTCGGGCAGAATACACCCTTACCTTACCTTATCTCTTTATTTTCCTTATTTATTCACTGTGGCCATCTATGACCACCTTAAGTCTCATTACATTTGGCAGTGAATTTTTCTTTCTTTTGAGCTCAGAATTCGCTCGGAAGTAGGTCTGCTTGCGTTCCTCTGTTCCAGGGACACCATGACTTCTTTTAGGTTGGTCGTTTCGGTTTAGCCCATTCGTCACTACGTTTTCTCAGAAGAGGCCTCTGTGAAAGGAGGCTTCGGGTTTGATTTGTAGAATTTGAAGGCATTCTTTTGTGTTTCTAAACTAAGTCATCGTGGTTTTAGGTTCTGAATAACGTGAAATTTTTTGGGTCAACCTTACAGGTGACCGTAAAAATCGTGCCCGTCTTTTGCGGTTTGTGTGTGTTATTTTCTCTATTTTGTTGTAGAATTCCTTGTTGGATCTTTCTTTGGCGGACGCCATTCTTGTAATTGTATACCACGATTCCTCTAATGATTCTTCGAGGAGTCGTTTTCTGGCATTGAGGGATGCATACAAAACTCCTGGCTTCAGAACCGTTTTATAGTGTCGTATCTTAGTATTTTGGGAAAGGCATTATTTATTGTAGATCGTTCGTGACTTTTGGCAGGGTATTTCAAGTTTGCGTATTTGTTCTCTAGGTACTTCTTGTAGTCCAGTCCATTTTACAAGATGTCCTCGCCCACGTGCTTACATTTTTCTACTCGGTTGATGTCCCCATATTTCGTCTTGGAGTTTTGGTAGTGAGCCTTTGATGTTAGTCATTTTTTTAACTTCTGTTTCTTCAAACGATATGTGCAGGGCAGTTTGTTCGGTGATTTCCTTTAAGAGTACCATTTGAAATCCAGTCGTTTGAAAGAACGGAGTTGTAATCGGTAAAAGCTGAACAGTCTACCGTTTTTTCTTGGATTTGGTTCCCATTCTCAGTGGGCTATAGTCGGTTTCCATCAATCCCTTTCAAAAGGTGTGACGATTTATAGCAACAACGTATTGGTTGATTAAGATTCTTTGACAAGACGTTCAAGGAGAAAAGAGCTGGGACCAATTGGAGGTTAGTGGATGTAATAATAAGAAGAAAAAAAGGTTAATCAAAACAGTATATTGTTTCTACAAAGGAAATCAATTTTAAATTTTACAACTCAAAATTTTGTAACCTGACACACAAAAGAAAACACTCATCGTGAATGACGTACATTAGAATAGAATCCCTAGACCATTTACAAGTTATAATATGTGACTAATCAAATGAACATGGTAACCTATAAGCCTCGGAGAATATGGACACAGATTTCCAAAAAGGTAAACAAAGGGAGAAGAAAGGCACGGGAAGGACCAAGGACGGGGATCAAAATAATGGGAGTCGCCTGAGTATAAATATTGCCAAATGCAGGAACAGTTTTATGTGATAAGTTGTACCGTCTAGGCCACAAGTTCAATCACTCACCAACTCTTGAAATTGCGTATTATTCGATGTTCATTTGTTAAGGAAAAATATCACTCATATCAGGCTTAAAAGAAAACCGGCCACAGCAATGAAGATAACTCCAAAATCCATAGGAGAATAATAATAGTGGTAATTATAAAATAAATACTCTGTTGCTCACCCAATACAGCAAATAAAAGAAGTGGAGCTTCCCAGCAAATACTGGGAAGTCCTCAGATGACCCTCCAACCACACTCGGAATCAGTGCTGGACTGAAGACCGAGTATGTGGGGGAAGCCTTTATACCGCTGCAGAAAGTTCCGGAAAAAAGTACACAAAACGTCGAGAAATATCGGACACTGACGTAGCGGATGACGTAACCCAGAGGAGACTCAGTGTGTAGTCAGCAGTTCACCAGGACGGATGCACGGCGAGACAGCAGAGAAAGTCTATATTTTTTTTTTTTTAATTTATTTAAATGACCTTTGTTGGTACAACATTTGGCCATCCTCTATGTACAAGGAACACTCACTGCACACATATAAAAAATAAATTGTCAGTGTAAAGGACATACAAGAATGAAAATCAGATTGTCACAGTCTTCAAGTAGAGAACACGACACTTAAGCTCTCTTCCGGAAGAAGAGGGGGAGAACAAACAAAACACAAAACAAAACACAACACAAAATACTACCCAACTCTGGCAACAATGCGGAAAGCACAAAGTCAAATTCTTATTTCCGCGGTTCTCAAAAAGTTCATCACAGCATTGAGAACTGAATTGTTTTCACCGTGCAACACCAATGCAGCGCTGGTCGGGAACGGCACTTGTAGAGCAGATAGTTCAGATAAAAAGCGGCTGCGAGAAGCTTCATAAAGGCCACACTTAAACAAAATGTGGTTGAGATCGCCATCCTCCGCATACTGACATCGACAGCGTGGTGAAGCCAAAACTCCTATGCGATAGAGATGTGAAGGGAAGGATCCATGATTGAGCCGCATTCGGATGACGGATACCGTTAGACCTCGTGACCGATGAAACTTATAATACCATGGCTTAGGAGGAATGTTGGGTTGTACGAGAGCATAGGCTCTACCTTTATGCAGTTGAGATGTTTCCCATTCCGTAGACCATTTGTGACGAATTTGTTGTCGAATAGTGGGAATAAAATCCATCCATGGAAGTTGCAGCGCTGTAAATAGCCCTTCCGATGCACCACGTTTGGCTAGTACATCAGCTTTTTCATTGCCGAAAATTCCACTATGTCCTTTGACCCAAAGAAATGCTATGGAGCAACCAGACGAGTAGATGTTAACAGCTCGCTCCACGATGTCATACAAGTAACCATGCGTTTGGAGATTCCACTTGAGATTTTGTAATTTCTTCAGAACACTTTGGGAGTCCGTAATGATGAGAGCAGAATCAAATCGCTTGTTTTGACAAAAACGAAGTGCAGCACATATAGCTAAAATTTCCGCTGTATATATAGAGGTTTCGGGCGGCAGTTTGAAGCTACCACATTCTCCCGTTTGTTGGCAGTAATATGCATATCCTACCGAGTCGGCGAATTTGGAACCATCCGTAAAGATATAAGTACTATTGGGCCACATGGAGCGAAGCAGAGCCGGAATGCAGTTCTGTGTACGAGGTTCTGTGGTGAGATATCTAGGTAGATAGTATATCGGCAGTCGATATGAAGAACACTGAAAGCTGGCTTCAAATCCGGGCATGGTTCGTGTTTTGAGAGTTAGTGCGAAAATCATGTTCAGTTCGTTGTAGCAGCATAACAGAAGCTGTGGCTTGTATCGTGATCGTCGACCATGTCTCTCCGCGATAACGGTCAATCGTTGAAGTGCAATAAGAATGGGATGCTGTGAAATAGCAGAACGTTGTAAAAGAAATTTCTTGCCTAGCATTTCTCGGCGCATTTGCAAAGATAATTCTCCAGCTTCTATTAAGAGAGCATTTGTTGGTGTGGATCTCATAACACCCAAACAGATGCGGATCGCCCGAAATTGTATGGTGTCGAGTTTCTTCGTGACGTATGCAGGAGCATTCCCATACAAAAAACACCCATAATCAATCATGGAGCGTATCATAGAACGATACAAAGTCAAAAGTATTACAGGATCTGCTCCCCACCAGGTACGGGTCACAAAGCGGAGAATATTAATCGCTCGTTCAATTTTTGGAAGAAGGTGAGCAATATGGCAACTCCAATTTAGTCGACTATCAAAGTGCATACCCAAGAGGCGGAATGATGATTTCACTGGAAATGTGAATGGTCCTAAATGGATATCACCAAGCTGAGGTAAAGTCCTCTTCCGGGTAAAAGTCACCACAGTAGATTTCGATGGAGACAATTCAAGTCCATTATTATGCAACCATTTTGCCAGTTCGCAGGCCACGTAATGTAAACGGAGAGATGTAACCTCGAAGCTAGAGGAAGTAGTGTAAATACAGACATCATCCGCATATTGTAAAACGTGAATCGAGGGGCTGAACAGATGCTCAAGATCAGCAGTATAAATTGTATACAAAAGCGGGCTGAGCACAGCACCCTGTGGGAGACCTTTACACACGCGACGAGGGCCATGTAAACGACTGTGTCCATCTCGTACGTAGATATATCGTTCGTGTAGCAATGTCTGAAGACCATATATAAAAGCTGGAGGGATATGGAATGCTTCAAACTTACTGAAGAGAACCGGAATACTGACGTTATCATAAGCTGAGCTGATATCCAGTGAAAGAGCCGTAAGATATCCATTAATCGCAAAAGCATGTTCTATTGCAGAAGTGAAGATACTGAGAGGGTCCAATGTTCCTCTCCCACGGCGGAATCCATACTGCGACTGAGGAAGCAGCTGCTGGTGTTCTAACCACCACTCAAGTCGTGTTTTCACCATCCTTTCCAGAGTCTTTACCACACACGAGGAAAGAGCTATTGCTCTGTAAGAAGAAGGGTCACTAGGGTCCTTTCCAGGCTTCAGAATAGGGATGACAATTTGAGTAATCCAGTCCAAAGGTAATTCTTCCCGTGTCCAAATGTTGTTAAAAATGTCTAGTAATAGAACATGGGCTGTGCGAGGGAGATGGGATAACATCGAATACTGGATGTAGTCCTTACCAGGGGCAGTGTTACTGTTACATTTTAACGCCTGTTGGAGTTCCGTATAAGTAAATGGCCGTAACAGAAAATGAGTGCGATCCCAGTTCGGTGAAAAGCGCCAACCGGGCAACTGCGGTACAGTCGGTGGAGCAATGTGACTATGAAAAGTCTCGACGCAATCAGACGGAAACGAAGAACGTGGGGAGCTACTCCCCACCCCTTTCAAGGATCTTACTTTATTCCAGATTGTAGTAAGTGGGGTTTCTCTGCTAATTTCTTCACAGTATCTTCGCCAACTGGATCGCTTTTTCTGTTTTAAAAATCTTTTGATCTGTGCGTTGATACGTTGATAATTAGAATAATTCTCCCAGGAAGTAAGGCGTCGATATTGTTTAAAAGCAAGTTTCCTTCTTGCAATCATTCGGGAACATTCTGTGTCCCACCACGGCGTAGGGGGATGTTTTGGAAAACAAGTAGGCTGTTTCACTGGGATACTAACCGAAGCTGCCGCATTTATGATGTGTATTAAACTGGCGTACCTTGGAAGTGGATCTTTAGGGAGAGTTGCAGTACGAAGTTCGGAGTCTATGTTCTCGCTGAAGGCAATCCAATTCGCTCGTTTGGTGTTCCATTTTGTGGTTGGGTAGAAGGTTGTAGGTAAGGCGTAGCTATTTTGTAAATGAATTTCGATAGGAAGATGATCAGATCCCAGGGAGTATCGTCGTGCTTCCCAGGTTAGGTTGGCAGCGATGGCTGGAGAACAAAGAGTTACATCTACTGCCGAAGGTCGATGTCCAGGCCGAGATATTAGGGTAGGACTACCGTCGTTGAGTATCACCAGGTTGTAGTCATCCATCATATTTTGCAGGGCTATTCCAGCACGGTCCGTATAAGCACATCCCCAAGCTACACTATGGGCGTTCAGATCTCCACATATAATGTATGGAGGCTCCAGTTGGTTCATTAAACCGTCCCATTCGCCTGGTTGAATTACAATACGTGATGGGCAATAGATAGATATTAATGTAAATGCCACCGTAGGGAGAAAGATACGAGCCGCTACCACTTGGAATGAAAGAGCTCCGGGAAATGTAAGGGGTATTGCTCTGTGACGAATATTGTTGCCTATTAACAGACCACTTCCTCCATATCCATCATCTCTGTCTGAACGCAGAACACTATATCCAGGAAACCGAACTGGTATACCAGCGCGAAACCAAGTCTCGGATAAAGCTGCCAAGTTGATGTGCCGATCATGTAATTCTTTTTGAAGACTGTGTTTATGAGCCTGCGCTGATTGGCTATTCCACTGTAATATTTTAAAAGCTTCCATGAATGTTCTGTGTTATCATTTCGCGAAGTTCCGATGCCGAAGGGATACCACGATTGGATAGGAGAATTCCGTGTAGAAGCTGTGTAACTAGGTTAAGGATACCAGTAATAAGGGATTCTGATGAAGTAAGTGGTGGTTGAGAAGAGCTGCCAGGCAAGGGACTTGCACTGCGGGGTGCTATTAAGTGCGGCTGAGGTGGATAAGGGTTGGGGCCCACTGGACCCCCACTGACTTCATGGGGATGGTAAAATACTGGTGGGTGGGGGATAGATGGTCTGGGTAACGTCGGAGGAGTTCGCCTAGGTTGGAACACGGTAATTTTGTGATTTTGGTGTCTTGGTAATGGCGGAAAAGCTTGCTCATGTGTGAGAGGTAATGGCTGAACGACTTCAGCATATGACTTTTTCATAACAGCTTCCTTAGCTTCCTTGAATGGCATGTTATATTTGGCCGAAACCTCGTTTATCTCTAATCGTTTGTTATACTCCGGGCACTCTTTACTGAGGGCACTGTGTTGACCTTGACAGTGTACGCATTGAGGCTGAGGCAATGAGCAGGGGTTTGGAGTATGCGACACACCACAGTTACTGCATCTGCCCTGTGAACGACAGTGTTTACTTATGTGGCCGAAGCGCAAGCAATTATAGCAAATACGTACTGGAGCCACATATGGAGAAACCTCACAACGTGCCCCATATATTGATACACTGTCTGGCAGCGTCTGAGAGTCAAAAGTAACCACACAAGTCCGTATTGGAACAGCAGTTGAAACATTGTCCTTCATTGTGCGCCTGAACATACGACGAACTCGTCTGATTTTAACAGAAGAATCTATCACTTGTAATAGTTCGTCTTCCTCTATTTCTGTATCTACGTCACGAATGACACCCTGTCGAGTTATGACATGAGACGGAATGTAACCTTCTAATTGATGTTTGGAAAAGAAAGTAGAACTAACGAACCAGTTTGCTGCCTCTGCTGAATGAAATTCCATTTTAAGACGATTTTTCCCGATGGAATAAATATCTTTGATATTTCGACGTTGAGATGGACACTCCCGATAAATGATTTTACCAAACGCCATCGGATGTAGTTTACCTATGTTTCCTTCTTTCCCTTCCACATAGATGTAGTAAGGCCCTGAAGAGTCAATGTGATACCGGTTAGCCTTGTTATATTCATATGAACTGAGCCGAGGCTGTGCCCCGCTATTTTGAGGAGGAAGCACAGCTGGTTCCACATTCATATCAGAAACACTATCACCTTGACTAGAAGCTGAGCTAGACCCTGAATCACTGGGAGAAGATATCTGTTGTGAAACATTACCTGTAGCATTTTCTGGTGTTACTGCTTGCTTCTTATCGATGTTACCTGAAGGTTCTTCTAATGCACGCTTATTTGCCGCTGCCACAGATGGAAAACTTGCCTCCACATTACAGTCGTAGGTAGGTGGTAGATTTAGAACCGCCAAAGCACTCCCGACACTACGAGACACCTGCTGTATACTGCTCGGTATGAGCACATTTGACTGTGATATGGGGGGAGGACCGCCCTCCCCATATGGGCCTCCTTCCATAGCACTAACTGCTAATTAAACTGCTAGTTATTTCATGAGGCTACACACCAGCAGACGAAGTCACTGAAAGGCACGGATAAATGTCCACACAACTAAGTCCGTACGTACGTACGATAAGTGAGCGTGAGTCACACAGAGCGAACACACAAGCAACTGCACGCCACGAAGGCTACAAGCACACTGCGGCAGAGAAAGTCCAAGGCCGGTTAGATGAATGAAGTATCGGCGAGTATATGAACATAGATGGAGTTCCAGATGACGGTAGCCGAAAATAGGTGAGTGATCGTTACAAAGGTCCTGATGATATTCTCAAGAACGCAGTTGAGAAGCATCGGAAAGAGCCCATCGCCTTGTCTGACTCCTGTTTTGACCTCAAAAGAATCGGTGAGACATCCTTGGAACTTTATCTCGGAATGTTTTTATCTGTCACGGTAGCTTTAATTAATGCCAGCAGTTTCAGGTCAACCCCGAATTCGTTAAGGATGTTTAGCAGCACCTTGGGGTCTATCAGGTCATACGCGTTCTTGAAGTACAAAAGACTGACACGACCTGTTTGGACCTTGGTGTAAAATAAAATACCTGATGATCGTTTAGTAGTTATGGATCTTTTCGGCTGTTGGGAGACTTTTCCTTAAGCCTCTCCTATTCACTTATTTAATGCTCGACTTGGGCTTCTGAACACTCCAGGATGGAAAGTGAGAGAACTTAGTTGGTTAGCTCTATCAGGGATATTCCTCTGTAGTTGCTGATGTTTTTCATACTGCCTTTCTTGTGCAATGGATGGATCAGGGCCATTTTACAATCTTCGGCTAGGGTCTCCTCAATCCAGATCCTTTGTGTTTGGTTTTTCAAGATTTCAACTGATTCTTCAGGGGGCATATTTCCACAATTCATGAACTACTGAGACCTCCAGGCACTGTGTTGTTTTTAAACGGGCATTATGACGCTTGATTTCATTTTTGTCTCGTGGTCTGGATTCTGGGCCTCGGAGTATGGGTATGAAAACATAGCGATGGAGGTTTATAGCCAGTGAGATTCCTTTCGAATTTCCTGTATATCGTACTCTCTGGTTTGATGATTCTTAAGGTTTTATTGCCGGGATGAGTGGCTAAAACGGTTGACGCGCAGGCCTTCTGACCCCAACTTGGCAGGTTCGATCCTGGCTCAGTCTGGTGGCATTTGAAGGTGCTCAAATACGTCAACCTCGTATCAGTAGATTTATTGGCACATAAAAGAACCCCTGCGGGCCTAAAGTACGGCACCTCGGCGTCTCCGAAAATCCTAAAAGTAGTCAGTGGGACGTTAAGCCAATAACATTATTGAGGTTTTATTATTATTATTTTTATTGGAGATTTTGAAGTACTCAAGGAACAGCCACAATTGATTGAACAGTAAACTGTTGAATAGACCTGTAACGCTTGCCAGTGTTCATATTATCGGCTGCGAGTGATCGTATTCGTTAAGTACCTCGTAGAAGTTGAGTCAGGATAGGCTCTGTTCGCTTAAATTGCGCGGCTTGGAGCTGTCAAGAATAGATTGCAGACTATCGCTCTCGCCTAACCTGATTGCGTGTGCGGTATCTCTGTTCGACACTTCTTACATCAATTACGGCCTGCTCGAAATAACCAGTGTGGACAGTTTGCTTGCCCCCTGCTGCAAACTGGAATTGCGTACAATTCATCTCCCTGAAGTGGAATAGTTTCATAACAATAATAGCGTTGATTTTAGGTCCCTTTAACTACTTTCGTTGTATTTATTACACGCGTATGCGATAGAGTTTTCTCCCGTAAAACTACTGATACGAGGCTGGCGTATTTGAGCACTATTAAAATACAACCGGGCCGGGTTGGCACCCATCAACATGGACTCAAAAGCACAGCATTCGGCCACTCGACTTGGCGGACTAGTGTTATTATACATTTCTTCCCGTTAATAAAGACATTTACTTCTTTACTTAGTGCTATAAAAATATGACTGTGACAGTGTTATAGATAATATCGCCTTGTAGATTTCCGAGGTAGAATAACATCCTTAGTATCCCATGCCTGTCGTAAGAGGGGACTAAAAGGAGCCCTAAGGGCTCTAAACTTGGGAGCGTATTTCGGCGACGACAGGGACATATGCTGAGTCTTGGCATTCCTTCTGCGTATTAATGCCAGTCTCCTCACTTTCTTCTATCCCTTGCGACCTCCTAATCAACTCTTGTTCTTTCCCAACCCCTACGGTATTAAGTTTCAGGTGTCTAGGGAGTCTTGCACTTTCATGCCCTTCAGGACCCTTTATATTCTTCGACAGATACCTTCAATTTTTGAAGTATCGGACCCCTTCCATATCTCCTTCTATTTAGTGTTAACAGAGGTAAATAAATAAATAAATAAATAAATAAATAAATAAATAAATAAATAAATAAATAAAATTAATGGCGTATGGCTTTTAGTGCCGGGAGTGTCCGAGGACAAGTTCGGCACGTCAGATGCAGGCGACTTGCGTGTCGTGATAAGGATGAAATGATGATGAAGACGACACATACACCCAGTCCCCGTGCCGGCGAAATTAACCATTGATGGTTAAAATTCCAGACCCAGCCGGGAATCGAACCCGGGGCCCTGTGACCAAAGGCCAGCACGCTAACCATTTAGCCATGGAGGCGGACTTAACAGAGGAGATTATCCAGTTGTAGAAACAAAAATATACCAGCACCTCTGAAACAAGGGATTGTTTCCAATTTTGAAACCGACATAGTTTGATGTGTGACCATATAAAAAATATAAAAGTGAAAGAGTGACTGAAGGGGACATAATTCCCAAGATATTCCTCTGACACCAATTTCAGATTCGCTCTTGACTCAGTCCGTTGGTATTTGAAGGTACTGAAATACGTCAGCATTGTGTCGGTAGATTTACTGGCACGTAAAAGGACTCCTGAGGGACTAAATTCCGGCACTTCGCCGTCTCCGAAAACCGTAAAAGTAGTTAGTGGGACGTAAAGCCAATAAAATTATTATTCAAAATATCGGGTTGCGTCCGATGATTCGGAAATCCAATTACGATGGTGGGACTTAGGTCACCCACTCCTCAAAATGTGCTTTAGAGAATAGGTGAAGTATATTACTTCTCTATAAAACCAGCTTAAATATTATCTTCTTTTTCGTCTTTTCTTTAAGTCACATTTATTACACCCTTATAGGTTCGAAAGTGCCAACTACCACAGATACAGGTGATAGAGAACACATCCCTCTACTTTCTAACCCCTATGGGTTCGGATTCCACTAGTGCCCGGTTGGCCACATCTGTTCCGTACGTAACAGCTCTCCGCCATTTGATATACAGAATGTTCCACCAAATCCATCTGTGGGTGGGGGCGATAAAATGACACACATGGTACCCCCTACAATCGTACGAGGCGACTAAAAGGGGCCCCAGGGAATATTAACTTGGGGATCGTGATTTGGCGACCACGAGGCCCATAGCTGAGTCCTGGCATTGTTTCCACTTACTTGTGCAAGGCTACTCAGTTTCATCTATCCTATCCGTCCTTCACTGGTCAAATTTTGTTCTTTTCCGACTCCAACGGTATTAGAGCATTCGAGGCCTAGAGAGTCTTTCATTTTCACGCCCTTCGTGGCCCTTTTCTTTCTTCAGCAGAGACCTTCATTTTTCGAAATTTTGGATCCCTTCCAACTCTCTGATTAGTGTTAAGTTTAGTAGAGGGTGGTCACCTAGTTGTACTTCCTCTCAAAATGTCCGGCCCAGCAGTGTAGGGGGCAACGTGACCGCCTGTCACCCGGCGGCCCCGGGTTCGATTCCCGGCCGGGTTTTTAATTTTTAGTCACTAATATTCCTGGCCTGGGGAGTGGGTGTTTTTGTTGACCTTAACGTTTCTTTCCTCACGTTCAACACTTTACACTTCCACTATTTATATAATACACGCAGGTTCCTCACGTATGATGCAAGTAGGGGCAAAATATATTCATAGGTGGACAAAAAAGCAATTTTTCGCATTTTACTTTTTTTTCCCTCTTAAAATGATTATCACCACAACCACCTGTCTTACCTAACTCTGCGATCTCAAATATTTTCGAAATGAAACAAGAAGTGAAAAATCTAGTTGCGCATTGCATTTCGCCATGTCAGGGGCTCACAGAATGAGAAGGTATACATCGTCCAGAACATAAAACATATATGATTTTCAATACAATGAAATGTCGTATAGCTTTTGGTGCCGAGATATCCCAGGACGGGTTCGGCTCGCCAGGTGCAGGTCTTTCTATTTGACACCCCTAGGCTACCTGCGCGTCGTGATGAGCGTGAAATGATGATGAAGACAACACATACACCCAGCCCCCGTGCCAATGGAATTAACCAATTAAGGTTAAAATCCCCGACCCGGCCGGGAATCGAACCCAGGACCCTCCGAACCGAAGGCCAGTACGCTGACCGTTCAGCCAACGAGTCGGACTTCAATACAATGTTACTTTCTTTTAATGGAACATGTAGGTCCACGTTGTTTCTAGCGGAGTGAAAAACTAGACGTAAAATTAGTGATAAAACCACTTTGTTCCACTTTTTAAAACTTCATACCTTCTGAACAATGTGGATTTTTAAAGGATGGCAACGGTAACTCTGTTTTCGACTTAATGCAAAGTGTGCTGTACTGTGCTCAGAGCAAAAGTTGCTTGCATTGTCACTCAAGCCTGCAGTAAACAAACCAATGTTAGTAAAGCACGTTCTACTGCTCAGTATACCAGGTATCCGGATCCGGTTTGCAGTAGAGTAATAGTTCCTTGGTCTGGCACGTGTTGTTCTTTGACTGCCTTTCTTATTTAATTTAGACTTTGGTCACGTATCGGTGTTGAAACAAGAACTGACCGTCTGAAGCCTAAAAGGACACCTGGTTTAAAAATTCGGAACTCAGAAAAGGTACCAATCATTCAGTATTATTTGTGTATTCAATTGTTCAGAGAGGTATCAAATCAATCTAAATGTGATACAGTTGTCAGATCGTTATCTCGTACCGAAACACAGCTATGGAGGTACAGGCATTATGGAGCCACCAGACTTTACGTCTTCTGATATCATTTTTATTTCTTCACAATTGGCTTTACGTCACACCGACACAGATTGTTCTTACGACAACAATGCCACGGGAAGGAGCTAGGAGTAGGAAGGAAGTGGCCGTGGCCTTAATTCATGTACTGTGGAGCTGGGCGTCAGCACGCGTGTGGCCTACCGCCAAACGGAATAGTGAGGATCTTTGTCAACTCTATAGAGGGCCAAACGTGTTTTTCCAGGGAGGGTGGTTCCTTTTTTTTTTTCCACCAGGGTAGGACAGCACGCCCGGTCAGTAGTTATAGGTGTGGCCACTCGCATGTGGATTGGCTACCGCCTGTGTGAGGGGTCAAAAGATTAAGTTAAGATATTTAGAGTTACAGGGGTGGCGCTTACATGTGGCTCGGTCTCCCACCCATGTGAGTGCCCACATAGTAGATTTACATTTTTATTTTATTTTATTTTATTTTATTTTATTTTATTTTGTTATTTGACTTGTATGGGAACATGTATTTGGGCGGAAGCATGTAATGTTCAGCAAATAAATCACTAATTCATGTACAACCCCAGCATTTGCCTGATATAAAAATGGGAAAACACAGAAAACCACGCAAAACCACCTTCAGGGCTGCCGACAGTGGTGTTCGAACCCACTATCTCCCGAATACAAGCTCACAGTTGCGCGTTCTTAACCGCACGCCCATCTTGCTCGGTTCGCCCGATACTAGTCTCTCAGAGAAGTTTATTTCTGCTAACAAAAGGGATTTTATAATGATAAAAGGATTGAAATACCGACTGAATGTGCTAGTAACAACGAGCGTGCTTTCATAAGTATAATACCAGTTCAGTATACGGCAGTACTTTGTATTAAATTTAACAAACTGCAGATTTTATATAAGCAAAATCTAAAGGATAAAAATTTTTATCTATGAATTTTTGTGAAGAATACTGCTCTATTTGCTCAAACAAATTCAACTTTATGGGATTTTGCCCCTTCAAGGACATGCCGAATCTCAGGAGGTTAAAATTCAACTTCATAACATGTACTTACCGAACATCCAATTTTCCCCACGACAGTTATTCATATATTTTTTTTTCTTTTTTGCTAGTGGCTTTACGTCGCACCGACGCAGATAGGTCGCATGGCGACGATGGGGTAGGAAAAGCCTAGGAGTTGGAAGGAAGCGGCCGTGGCCTTAATTAACGTACAGCCCCAGCATTTGCCTGGTGTGAAAATAGGAAACCACGGAAACCACCTTCAGGGCTGCCGACAGTGGGATTCGAACCCACTATCTCCCGGATGCAAGCTCACAGCCGCGTACCACTAACCGCATGGCCAACTCGCCTGGTCTTTTTTTTTTCCACTAACGTGTGACTGATACCTGGAACAGACTTCTACCCGTGTGCAGTCCTTAGCTAATGTCCTTACCCTCACTCCGCGCTCTTTATTCAGGCTTTGTATCCATTCTTGGTGGTGCTTTCTTCTCTCTCATGCTGCCTCATTGGCTTGTGACTAGCTTCTGCTTTAGATCCGTATTGTAATGTGCCCTTCTGGTAGCTCATGTGAAGAGCTTTGATGTAGACAGTAATGAACTCTCTACGGCGTCCAGTGCTACTTTCATCTCAGTTCTTTACAAAACAATTTGGGCCTGTGATGTGGTGCGTAGGTAGAGGAAGAAAAGGCTTGTTATTGTCTTAAAAGGACTCAGCCGACATTTCTTCTACTATATAACGCGTTTCGCACTCTCCTGTAATACAGTATATTGGCTTAGTTTGGAGACGGATGTAGTCTGTATTAGCTGTGCTGTAAGTAATATTCTTAATAGTTGCAACTTAGAACGGTCATATTTTTGTGAATTTAGTGAAATTACAATGGAGCTTGACAGACTTTCTTTAGAACAATGACTGGGCGAGTTGGCCGTGCGCGTCAAGGCGCGTAGCTGTGAGATTGCATCCCGGAGATAGTAGGTTCGAATCCCACTATCCGCAGCCCTAAAGATGGTTTTCCGTGGTTTCCCATTTTTACACCAGGTAAATGCTGGTGCTGTACCTTAAGAGAGATGCTATTGGCTTTACGTCGTGCCGACACAGATAGATCTTATGGCGACGATGTACCTTAATTAAGGCCACGGCCGTTCCTTCCAACTCCTAGGCCTTTCCTATTCCATCGTCGCCATAAGACCTATCTGCGTCGGTGCGAGGTGAAGCCCCTAGCAACAAAAATAGAACAATTTATTTGCCTGGACGATTGTTTCGGGAAATTGTATAGTACGATGTAAATTTTTATTAAAATACACTTCGTGTGGTGTTCTTCACTTAGGCCTGTCAACAACAAATTAAAGCGAAATCATGCATTACTGTAGGTCTGTACTTTCTTTTGGTCCAATCTGTATAATACCTGGGCGGTTAAGAACTGATATTCTGTCGAGTTGGCCGAGCAGTTAGGGTCGCGTAGCTGTGAGCTTGCATCCGGGAGATAGTTGGTTCGAACCCCACTGTCGGCAACCCTGAAGATGGTTTTCAGTGGTTCCCATTTTCACACCAGGCAAATGCTGGGGCTGTACCTGAATGAAGGCCACGGCCGCTTTCTTCCCATTCTTAGGCTTTTCCTATCGCTTCATCGCCATAAAATCTCTCTGTGTCGGTGCGACGTAACGCAAATAGCAAAACAAAACTGGTATTAAGTTTTCTAATTCAGAAAGAAATGGAAGATTTTACTGCGAGTTAAGTTCTGGGGATTTTCCGCATTGTGTAGTAGGGTAATTCCGGGAGTGTTGCCGCACTTTTTATGTCTTTTGTTATATCTCGGTATATTTACTTTAAAAATTGTTGCAAATTCATCGAGCATAATTTGAAAACATGTACATTTGATCAGGGATGAACAAAATATTGGCAATTGAAAGTAAATGGGAGAAAGGAGTGAACAAAGGAATTGTTGTATCTGCGGCGTCTCTCCCTGGATCCCGGTATAGATGCCGACTTTGCTCGGGAGAGGTGCCGCGAGTAAAGTAATTAATGACAAAATCAAATTTAAGCCAATTTCTTCAACTTTAATATAACCGAACACTAGAACGTACTACAAGACAATTATATCCACATAATATAATCATTCAATGGAAAAAATCTATCTGATAATTTACAACATTAAAATCATATTTTAATTTCGATTTACTATAAATGTACATGTGCAATGGATTCTTCACTGTGTTATATAAAACCCCACGGCACTTAACACCCTTGAAATGGCTCTGGCCTGCACAGCGACCGCTGCTCAGCCCGAAGGCCAACTATCAGGGAGAGACGCCGCACCCTCCTGTTTTCATACCTCAAGGCTATCATGGCCCAAAATTAGCTTACTCTCAACTACAGTTATGTTTCTGACGTCTACTGTACTAAAAACGTCTGATTTAAGCATTTGAAGCCAACTTAATATACAATAAATTAACACACGCAAAAACTTTGTCAGGAGGAAACGTGTACTCGCCTCATGATATCGGCTATAATTGGCGTAATATACGAGCAAATTTCGTCACACTCGCAGACAGTAGTTCTTCCTTAGAAACTGAAAAACAACACATATTGCCATCTAGCTGTAACGATGGGAACCTTTAACTACAGTGTATGCGGCATCTCTAACGGGGCGGCATCTGTCCCGGATTTACCTTAAACTTATGAAATCTTTATTATCCTTTAGGCAGTTAGTAATATTAACTCTTTCAAACCCCGTGTTCATTACACTGCACACAGTATTTTCTACCCTTTTCTAATATCTCATCTTAGCGTACAACTTGAGAAGAGGCTTGCAAGGACTTGCCGACTTCTCTCTTTCTGACTTTCAAAGATTTCCCACCGTATGTAAGAGCTTGGTTCAAGTAAAATAAACAGTGAACAAGTACATGCAAGCCTAGTTAAATTTGCACTTCGTAAGGGAAACCCTACCTCCTCTATTTTAGAAGTAAATAGATAATATTTGATGTTATAAAACAGATACTGTTCGTAGGTATCACTTTTATTCCATCCAAGATAGAGAGTAGTCATACGAAGTGAAAATAGCCCATAGCATCATTAGCAGCGGTTTTGTTTTTCCTGAATATGACCATGAGAGAGACGGCCATAAAAATGAAGACACTATTTTCTCTAAGACTGTGATCGGCTTGTATTCTTTCTGAAGGCCAAATATTACAAAATAATATTTTTACTTGGTAAAATATTATGTCTGAAAGTTATATTGAATATGTGAAGTGCTAGAAGCTACAATCAACGCAGTTCGTTATGAGAAATTCATCTCACAACGAAACACAGAATTCCTATTCAAGTTCTGCACTTTATATTGTCATACGTGTTATGCCAATATTACCGACGAAAAGAATACGAAAAGAATAAGGTGTTCTCTTCATATCCGGGGAAAGGAAAGCCTTCTCTATCAATTGTTTTAATAAATAGAGAAGTTTCAGCAAAATCGCTTCAAAATAGAATAATTTTAATTATAACTTGGTAAACGTCAGAGAATTATTTCTTGAATGAACAACTCTTTACCATGAAGTATTATCTTAATTTCCTCGGACTAAAATTAGAAATTATGGTTTTGTTAATGTAAGTGTGAGTTTGCATTTGGTAGATAGTGGATTTGAAACCCTTCTGTTGATAGCCCTGAAAGTGGATTTCAATGGATTCCCATCTTCATACCGGGCAAATGCAGAGGCTAAGGCTGCGGTGTTTTCTTTTCATGTCCTACCCCTCTTCAGCCCCATTGTTGCTATGACAGCTGCCTGTGCCTGTGCGATGTTAAACCAAGAACAAGAAATACTCTCTTAAATTGTCAAAGTTATTTTCAAAGTATTCTTCTTAAATTTACCTTAAATGCTCGCCTTTGCACGTATGCAAAGGAAAATCGACTATTACTATACATTGACTTACGCACTTGAGTATTACTTTTTCTGCTTTACAAGTTTGCAAAAGTGTTTATTTGCTTCAAATTACGGGTGAACTTGCTATATGACGGCATATTGGCGATAAGGAACAGTCCCTTGTTTCAAGACTTTCCATTCTACTGTAAGTAGCCGGAGTGAAGTGTAAACTTGAAACACCGAATGAAAAATCAGGCCTAAAATGTTTATCTCATTGTCAGAGTGATTATTAGTACCGACATTCTCTAAGGTTGAAGTGTCCCTCCATCAAGGAGCCAAGATATTTTTATTCCCGCCAAGTACAGAACCTACCCAAAATTACACGCCAAGAATCAAGAAATTCTAATCTCGCCAAGTAAATTTACTTGCAATATCAAGCGAAGTACCCATTCACTTCCACAGCAAATTACCAATACGCTACCTTCTTACGCAAATATTATAATCCATCCTCAAACCTTTGAAGCACCAGAAAGATAAGAGGTCGCCGAGGCGAGGTGCACCGCAAAAATGCCGATGATTAATCGTTGCCTTTTCCAGATTCTAACATCCACATACTCATATTACACATATAAAACACGGTTTATTTAAGTCATTGCGCCGGTACCCACGCTATGGTCCAGTTGCAATCTCTAAAGCAGCACTGGGCGTGTTCAGTGCCTGGATGGGCGACCGCTCAGGTCTACCGCATTCCATTCCATACCGCTGAGCCAGACTGGTTTTCGGAGAAATACGATCATTCTCCAAGTCAATTAATCACAAGCTCACACACATTACAAAATACACCATAAAACTATGTTTAACCTCTAAAACTGATCTAAAAACGAAATCTAATAGAAAACTTTGTATATACACACATACATACCCCGAGTGAGGAGCGCAACGGTTTCGGCACCACACTAACCACATACGTTCGACTTGGTAGTGAGTGAAGGTAAACTGAGAAATATTGACGTGCATCTGATCTGGAATATGTAAATTAAACAATTATTTCAAGGAGTAAATTGAGCAAAATACGAGGGTCGAGTCATTAGTCATCGCAACTATATTTTTTCTCGCGAATAGGAGACAACACGGAAAATCCAAGGTATGCATATGGAAATATAGACATGTACTTATGCAAGACAAATTCTGACTTTCGGAGATTCTCGCAGGAAAGTAACAGAACACAGGCCATTGGTAAACAATGTTTTATTATGGTATAGGCAGCAAATACACAAGACTACCCACAAAGGGCAGGTCTCGGGCGGCTTTTCATGTGAAGTAGGTGAAGTGCCACTTCACCATTTATTTTTACCAGAATGAATTTTTAAAAATTTATTTTTCTTATGACATTGGTACGGCGTTTAGAGCACCAAGAGCTCGCATTACTTGATGAGAACCAGGAGAACTCACGGAAGCGCCGGCTGTCGGCCACAGTACGGCGTGTGAGATTGAGTGAAGACGAGAGATTCCTCAGCTGACTCTACCTCCCAAGTGCTACCCTCGTACCGCTTGGCCTTGGCGGTTGCCATGTCAACCGTGACGTCACCCCCGTACTTTCCTCATAGCGGAATGTGCAAGTGAAGTTGCCGCAAGATCGGAATGTTTCATTTTTCCTGCGTCATCCTGTGTGAAGTAAGAGTACTTACGTTTCGTGGTTCATTCGTAGTGTTGCGCTGTTTCATTGTATCCTGTTTATGTCATAGTGTGTATTTTATTAGAAACACCATGTTTTCGTTGGAGAAACGAAGATCAGAATGAAGTTCTACGTTTTGGTCGCCCTGCTGAATCACTGCAAATTTGTTTTACAAAAGAAGTGAAACATTCCGGTAAATCTTACAATCTTAGTTTAAAACGATCGTGGTTTAAGGATTTCCATGGTTATGCTCATCTCCAGCTCTATAGAAGTTGTTTTGTTGGCCCTGCTTGCTTTTAAGCAATAAAAATGATGGCATGAACAGTTTTGAATTCACTTTTCTGGCAGTAGGATTTCATGACATTTTTTGTTTAACTGATATTCTTTATGATATTTTGCAGAAGAAGTCATTGGATGTGAACTACTGTATATTAGAAATAAGAAAACATGTGATCTCCTAAGAAACAAGAGGACCGATCAGCATTTTCTAATTATATTACTCAGAACGAATGTGTTCAGATGTATCGAGTTTTATATTTTGACATATTGTATAACATTTTGATGGAAATTGATGAGAGATATCGCGATTGTGAAAAAATTAAATTTGTTTGCTTAGCCGATAACACAAAATTTGAAGAATACTACACGTGCTTTCCTTCTAGCGCTCTTTAAAACGTGCAACATTTCTTTGGATCTGTATTTCCCAAGATGCATCGCTTAAGAAACGAACTCTCTATTTTGTATTCCGAAGAGATGTTCCAAATGCTTCCCGAAGATAAAGGCATTTTTAGGGACGCTTATAATTTGTTCTCCCTTATTCTGTTCATCTCATCTACTACTGCGTCAGCGGAAAGAAGCTTTCCTTGCGTAAAACGTATAAAAACATACCTTAGAAATGCAATTTCAGACGAGACACTTTCTTATTTGGGGAATATCGCTATTCTGAAAGAACTACTTCTGCAGTTAAAGAACAAACAACCATTCTATGATGACATTACCGACTTGCAGCTTTAAAGGACCGGAGACAGACTTGATGTGCAAAAAATAGGCGAGTTCAATTATTAAGAAAAACAATCAATGTAAATATATATTTTCTTTACTACTATAAAAAATAGGTAAGTTCAATTATTAAGAAAAACAATCAATGTAAATATATACTTTCTTTACTACTATAAATTTTACGGTTTCTAGCGCCAGTAAACAGCTGTGCATCGTAAATGAAAACACGACAAAATGTCCAGCTCTTCCCGAGGGTGCCGTGCTTCCATAATATTGTTAGTCTTCCGGTCAGATCTTATCTCAACTTTGCCTTGTAGAGCAAAGGCAGCCAGATAGTTGCCGCGCTGTGACGTTACACAGCGCTCCGGTCTGTATACACTTTTGGTCACGTGCTGGACCCTCTGCCAGTATGAGTTCAAAACAACCAAAAGCAACACGTAGTTCTTAAATCTGTTGCTCGAAACCGAACGGGTTATAGCTCTTCACCATACTTTACAGCCACCAGCCGCCACTGGTCTCCAGTGATTAGACCTTCGAAATAACAACCCAAGGTTTCCACTGTGGGTTGCCAGCGGTGGGGCAGGCGCTGAATACCATTCGCTGCATGTGTATCCCTAACGTGTGACATCTCTTTCCGAAATGCTGTTACGATGTCCTCTTTGTTAGCAAACTGTTGTCCACGTAATGGCTTCTTGACTTTGGGGATTAGATCATAGTCGCACGGGTTCAGATCAGACGAATAAAGCGGGTGTGGAGGAACCTCACATTTCATTCACTCAATTTACTAACTTATCTGTCGAGCTTCTCTTGAGGAAAACACACATCTAAAATCGGGACCATGTGGAATTTTACTCGATTTATTATTCGCGGTGGTATAAATAACAATGCCGTGTGGCCTCCGAAGAGGGCGGGGCAGGTCTTTCGAATTGACGTCGTATAGGCGACCTGCCATCTACGATGAATTCTAGTGACGAAGACGGCACAGACACCCAGCCTCCGAGCCATCGGAATTAATCTATTAAGGTTTAAATCCCCGGCCCGGCCGGAGATCGAACCCGAGACTCTCTGCTCCAAAGGCCAGCACGTTAACCGTTTAGTCATGGAGCCAGACTATTCATGGTGGTGGTAACCACTGCAGCTAATTGCACCACTCCGCATATATGAAAACTCATCACATTTTGATTTTGAATCGAAAAAATAATTTAATGAAGCCCCCGTCGTCCAGATGGTACCTCACCGGCCTCTCACTGATAGGTTCCATGGTTCAAATCTCGGTCACTTCAAGTTAGATTTGTGCTGGACAAAGCGGATGTGGGACGGATTTTCTCCGGATACTCCGGTTTTCTCTGTCATCTTTCATTCCAGTTACACTCTCCAATATCATTTCATCTGTCAGTCCGTATTCATTGCTCCAGAGGAGTAAGACAGGCTTCGGCTGCCGGAACAATTCGTATCCTCACCACTGGATGAGGGCTTCATTCAATCTATTACTGACCCTGTCAAATGAATGGAAACAGGCATTGAATTTCCATTTCATTCGACAAATATTTAAAAATATTCTTGATGATTGTGTTAATTTTTTGTATGAAAATTTTTTTGAAAGAAATACTAAAATGTGCATTTCATGCCAAGAATCTAATTCTTCGAGCACATAGAATGGGATCAAACAGACTAACTCGCAAATCCTCACACTTAAAAAAGTAAGGCTACTCGGCCGAATTGGTACAAGCTTGCAGAAAAAGATCTGAAAGAAGTAGAATCGCCGAATCCATAGGACCGAAAAGAAAAAGAAATATCAACTATACGCGGAGTTTCGAGGAAGAAGGGAGGAAGACTCACCAATACCTATGCTCATGGTAACGAAAACCTACTACAAAATGTTGATTTCTCATGAACCTGGGCTTTGAAATTTGATTCAGGGTAGATGGAATTTCTTAACTCGTCCGTATCAAAATTATATGTTATGAAACGGATACAATTTTCTTGTGTTCAGATTCGCAAAGAAGAAGAAAATGAGCATTTGAGGGTTGAGATTTCCACTTCCCATGGAGTGGAAGTTATTGTTTAACTGCATTCTTCAGAATTTCATTCTTAGAACTCATTACAATCTTAAGCAATTACACATTTTGTTGAAAGTGGATGTTGCAAGGAACATACTGTAGTGTGTGTGTGTGTGAGGGTGGGTGGGTGGGTGGGTGGTCGTCGTCTAGAAACTAAGTAGCAATTGTTGTGGATTAAGAGAGTGTGCTTGGCGCAGTGCACGACCTACCATTTCCACAGACACGAGTGCTTCTACACAGTCACCCATCTGCTTTAAACAACGCAGCATTCTGCAATTTTAATTAACGGAGACAGGAAGTATCGAAAATGGAGTATCGAATGTGCAATTTTACACCCTCACACTTTACTCTCCATTCTGCTCACTCGTTTTGAGAAAATTCATCACGGTGACAAGCCACATTATAAATAGGTATGCACAAGTATAGTTTTAGAACTTGATTGAGGGTAAATGGAATGTTTTAACTCGTCGATATCAAAGTTATATTTATAAAACCGCAGCTATAAAAGATATGCAGAAACAATGTTCATGTATTCAGATCTGTCGTTAGTTAAGTTCGATTAAGATCAGTATGTTTCATGATAGAGATTAATAGAAATTATAGGCCTATATATTTTTCCGTATAAAAGAGACAATCTCCAGGGAACCTAAGACTTTCCGCCAAGACTTCGCTCCGCGTTGCCTGAAGAAAAATTAATATACAGGGTGTAACCAAATCCAATATTTAAATTTCTAGGGATGATTGAAGGGGCCAAAAATCTGACCTGTACTAAAGTTGCTAGAGTTATTTACGCGAAACGTGTAGGGTGGGCGGCATCTGCCATTTGTAGGTAAAATGCATGAGTCCAAATTACAATGTTCACGACAATTAGAAAAGTTCCTAGCAGGAAAGGTGAAAGGCGTAATAATCCAAATAATGAGGCCACTGCTACACTAGGGAGTGGAAGTGGGACAGTGCGAAACGTTAGTAATTTCACGATTGAAAATGGAACGCTTACTTTAAGTGTGATTAGCTGCCATTCCAGGAAGCCCGGGTTCCATTCCCGGCTCTGCCATGAAATTTGAAAAGTGGTACGAGGGCTGGAACGATGTCCACTCAGCCTCAGCAATTCTCAAAGTGATTTTCCGTGGTTTCCCACTACTCCTCCAGGCAAATGCCAGGATGGTACCCAACTTAAGGCCACGGCCGCTTCCTTACCTCTTCCTTGCCTGTCCCATCCAATCTTCCCATCCCTCCACAAGGCCCCTGTTCTGCGTAGCAGACACTGGCTCTCCTTCCCAGTTGTATCCCGACCAAATGCCTCACGCTTAAAGACTCTACCCTTGAGTTTTTAAAGGTGGGACCCCTCGCTGAGTCCGAGGGAAAAGCCAACTCTGGAAGTAGTTAGTGGGATGTCAAGCCAGTAATAATTTCGTGTGGCTATTTCTAGCCGGGTGCAGCCCTTATGAAGCAGACCCTCCGATGAGGGTGGGCGGCATCTGCCATTTGTACGTAAATGCGTGTTATTGTAGTGGAGGATAGTGTTGTGTGTGGTGTGTGAGTTGCAGGGATGTTGGGGATAGCACAAACACCCAGTCCCGAGCCAAGGGAATAAACCATTTAAGGTTAAAATCTCCGACCCGGCCGGGAATAGAACCCGGGGCCCTCTGAACCAAAGACCAGCACGCTAGCCATTTAGCCATGGAGTTGGGCGTCAACCCAATAACATTAACATTATTAAGTTCACGAGCCAGAGGAATTAACCGTATGCTGTTAAAATCCCCGGTTGTCCAGGAATTGAAACCAGGGTTCTTTGAACCGAAGGCCTCGATGATGATCAATCATGTTCGTATAGAAGACACAGATTTTAACCCTTTAGACGACAAATTATTTCTTCAAAAGCTTTTGTTTTTTGTTTTAATGTCTACAAATGTGTCCTGTTTTCAGTAAAAGAAGCACTGACAAAAACTACCGTGTTAGGTTTCAAACGTAGATATATAAAATATGTGGCCATCATCGTGACCAACATCCGTTTAAGATTACCTTGAACTGGTCACAATCAGTCAGAATCACTTGCCTATTCATCCCTAACTGATTCAAAGAATGCATTTAATTCATCTTGAGTCACTGATTATAATATCTTGCCAAAATTTCTACGTGCCGTCCGGGGAAAATATAGGTTAAGAAATTTGAGTTTATGCTACCTCAAATCTCAAGAAAATCTGCATATAATTCGAAAGCCAATATTAAGTTTAAATTAAAATAGAATTATTGCATATAAGAAACCCCTATGTCTTGAAATATCACATGACATATCACAAAGAAAAACCTTGTTTGTAATGCGAGAAATGGTAATGGATTGCAGTACCAAAGTTTCGAACGAATCCCGTATATTAGGATACACATTTCTATGTATTTAGGGACAACCTCTTGTAACTTATTTACAGACTGCCATTAAAATCGAGGTTAACCGGCCGAGTTGGCCGTGCGGTTAGGGACGAGCAGCTGTGAGCTTGCATCCGGGAGATAGTGGGTTCGAACCCCACTCTCGGCAGCCCTGAAGGTTGTTTTCCGTGGTTTCCCATTTTCACGCGAGGCGAATGCTGGGGCTGTACCTGAAGGCAACAGCCGCTTCCTTCCCATTCCCAGGCCTTTCCTATCCCATCGTCGCCATTAGACCTATCTGTGTCGGTGCGACGTAAAGCAAATAGAAAAAAGAAGTCAAGGTAAAACATATCAAATTTTATCAATTCAGTTCTATTAATTGAAGGAAACTCTAAATTATGAGTAAGATTTGGTAAGCAGTAATTAATGCAGCATTTCAGTGCTGTAGACGTGGTGTCTCAGGATCTAGATGGAGCCTCGGAAGATGAGAGTCACAATTTCGGGGATAAGCTTCATTGGAAGGTGGAAACGCTTCCACGCGGCGATAAAGTGACAAGGTACGGAACCACGAGCTCCGAACATTATCGCTTTTATTTAAACTTCGTGAAGGTGGTATTTAGTTTTGTAGTAAGGGATAGTGGGTTTGTGTGTTTTAATCTTTTCTAAATTTACCTCCTCGGATGACCACTATGGTCCGATCTAAAATGAATCCTTGAGAACTATTGTTTTTAAAGAATATGATGTCAATTCTCTGCGAAAAAAACCGCACAAAAATCAACTCTGTAGTCGATGGTGTTCGTGGAACTACTTCAGCTACCAACTGTAGCAGAGTTGGATATATATATCTTCACAATCCATCCCAGTATATCCGAACACGTCTATAAGGGCCATCTCAAGTTAATTAAAAGCATGCATTTTGGCACTTATGATAGGTGATTGCTCTGTGAACCACTATCCTATAACCCCCTGTGGGTGGGGGCGGTAGAATAACACACACCGTATCCTCTGCCTGTCGTTCAGTGTTAACAGAGGATGATTGCCTAGTTGTACTTCCTCTTAAAACAATAATCACCACCACCACCACCACTATCCTATAAAAGGTTAAAACGAGATTTCTTGATATAACCGTAAATCTACTGCCAAATGCTTTTCATTTAGTCACTGTTAAATATCGACCGACTGCGCCACCATTCGATCCCAAAATCTGGAGCTAGAAAACGCTGCTGTAAACTACCTGTTCTAAGACATACGATTACCTGACTGATATGCGTTACAAAAACTTACCAATATATACTATGTCATTATCCGAATCTTAGATAGCTGTTGATCCACCGAACGTTTGGTGTATTTCTCCCTTTCCCCTTTTATTAATATACTGTTATTACATCAGTGTGCTCTACATGGGTTAACAGGCGTATGCAAAGTGACTCCGCTCTGTTTACAAAAGCCTTTTGAAGTAGACCTTCCGGTTACAATATACAGGTTTACAGCTTCCTTTCTGTCTGGTTACTCCAAGCAAACATGAGAGCAGAACGCAAAGGCAAAAGAAAAATGCCTCCAGCATCTAACAGGAAATTGTGCACTAAAGTGATCTCTCATAATCCTCATCTTACTTCGTTTGAATACCGTGCGCGCGTGATGCTGTGGTTATGACCTGAAATTGCCGAGTCAAACTGCGCTGATGAAGAATATTCTCACCAGAAGGATGATGGCATGCATAGAACAGAAATGGAAAGCACGTAAATACAGAGAGCGAGCTAGCTGCGTGGTATAGACTATATTTGGGAGATAAAGACTTCAAACCCCACCATCAACAACCTCAAAAGAGGTCTTTCGTGGTTTCTAATTTTCACAGTCAAATGCTAGGGCGTACTTAAATTATGGCACCCACCGCCCCTTACAAAGTCCCGAACCTTCCTATCTTATCGTGGTCGAAAGCCTGTCTGAGCTAATGTGACGTCAAACTACTAGTACCGGGCTGAGCAGCTCGGACAGTAGAGCACAGGCCTTCTGAGCCCAACGTGGCAGGTTCGATCCTGGATCACCTTGTGATGTGACTAATCCTTCTCTCGATTTCACTGATGAGGCTTCTCCTTTCTCCTACTTCTCGCAGAAATTCATTATTGTTTTTATTTTCTATCGAGATTGTGCGAGTCATTCTCCTCCTTTCCACCTTTCCACTACTCACAGTCTTTTCTCTTGTTTGTCTAATAATCCGTAAATAGGCCGAGTCCAAACATTTTTACGAAAGCGTGCCCTGTATCTACCCATAAGTACTTGTTGGTCAATAAATCCTTATTTGCGAGAGCTTTCTTAGCCATTACTACGTCGGTAGATGCAGAGTGGGTTTCGGCCCTTAAGAGGCCACGGCTTGTCCGTGGTCCAACAGCTCTGTACTCTGACCAGCCAACCGAGCAGAGGAAAGGTGGCACCGGCTCTACCGTGGCTCTACGCCTCTGCATTCGGGAGACGGGACAGGGGCACAGGGCTGGACTTCACGTCTGGCCCCACCCGTCGGCTGTCCTGAGAATGGCTCTCCGTGGTTTTCCATTCTCCTGCACTAAGACGAATGCCGGGACAGTTCGTAGTATAGGCCATGGCTGCCCACCCCCTTACCTTCTCCGCACATCTCCTTCACCGTAACAAATCTCCCGACCGTCTAAGAAGCCCGCCTCCCCCTTCAGGGCAGGAATGAAAACGTGTAGTAGTAGTAGTAGTAGTAGTAGTAGTAGTAGTAGTAGTAGTAGTAGTAGTAGTAGTAGTAGTAGGTCGTCGTCGTCTTGCATTAACGTCTCATAAGGTTTGTTATCGTGTATGATCAGAATTCCAAGGTAGAGAAGTTTACTTGCTCAGTTTTATATTTGCCTATTTTGATATCTGGTAAGTGTGTCTCATTGGGCGTACGTACTATCCTAGTTTAAGTTACATATAATTAATGTTGAGGCTGTACTTGATGTGTGGACATAACTAAATACTAACTAAATAAATATGATACAGATGTTGATTCCCCTAGGGAACCTGAAATATTTGACCCGAATAGGTAAATTTATAATACCAATATAGTTGGTCCGTTATTGGACATAATAAATTTTCCAACTAACTCATTCCTGGTTGCCAGCGTTCCGCCCCAGTGTGCTAAGTTGGGCTCATCAGTTGGTAAATAGCACACCTACCAAGACGCATGGCTAGTGCATATCGTGAAGGCCACTGCGTAGGCTGCTTGGAGCCACCGGCAGTGCCATTGAGTTATGAGAGACTTTGAGGTCAAATGAGTAGAGGGTGTGGGGGATTAGATTCCCACCTCAGCCATCCTCGAAGTGGTTTTCCGTAGTTTCTTATTTCTCCTCCGGGCAAATGCCGGGATGGTACCTAACTTACGGCCAAGGCCGCTTCATTCCCTCCTCCTTGACTATCCTTTCCAATGTTCCTATCCCCCAATAAAGTCCCTGTTCAGCATAGTAGGTGAGGCCGCCTGGGTGAGGTACTGGTCCTCCTGCCTAGTTGTGTCCCTCCGACCTATAGGGAATTGGCACTGCCGATGACTGTAAGTAGCCTACGCAGTGGCCCCCATGGTCCTGGCCAGAGAGTAGGCGTAACCTACTGTGTGGCCCGCCCTTCCCCTTCAGGGACAGGAATGAAAGTTTGTAATGTATCTGTGTACGCCCCCACGGTATGCACTAGCCATGCGTCTTGGTGGGTGTGCTATTTACCAACTGATGAGCTCAACTTAGCACACTGGGGCGAAACGCTGGCAAGCAGGAATGAGTTGGCTGGAAAATTTATAATGTCCTATAATGGAACGACTAAATTTGTATTATTAATTAATAATGAATAAATCAAATCAAATTATAGTTTACAATTAGCAAAATATTTCTGCAAGTTATTTTCATTTCTAAGCTATTAAGCCAAGAATTGACCGTCCTCCCACAGGAAAGTTCAGTACAAGTCTGCTGAATCATTTATGTTGTTAATGATTAATGACCAAGAGTAGATGTAGATAAAAATAATTTATCAAACAGTTTAGCATATAAATTATACTATAACTTATTTTTATTGAAAATGGCAATCTCCAGTGGTATATTACAGTATATTGAAATACACTGACTGACAGAGCAAATGCAACACCAAGAAGGAGTGGTTCGAAAGGGATGAAAGTTGGGGGAAAAACAGAGACGGCACGGACGAATAATTGATGTTTATTTCAAACCGATATGCAGGTTACACAATGCGCACGGCATCGACTCAGTAGGATGTAGGACCACCGCGAGCGGCGATGCACGCAGAAACACGTCGAGGTACAGAGTCAATAAGAGTGCGGATGGTGTCCTGAGGGATGGTTCTCCATTCTCTGTCAACCATTTGCCACAGTTGGTCGTCCGTACGACGCTGGGGCAGAGTTTGCAAACGGCGTCCAATGAGATCCCACACGTGTTCGATTGGTGAGAGATCCGGAAAGTACGCTGGCCACGGAAGCATCTGTACACCTCGTAGAGCCTGTTGGGAGATGCGAGCAGTGTGTGGGCGGGCATTATCCTGCTGAAACAGAGCATTGGGCAGCCCCTGAAGGTACGGGAGTGCCACCGGCTGCAGCACATGCTGCACGTAGCGGTGGGCATTTAACGTGCCTTGAATACGCACTAGAGGTGACGTGGAATCATACGCAATAGCGCCCCAAACCATGATGCCGCGTTGTCTAGCGGTAGGGCGCTCCACAGTTACTGCCGGATTTGACCTTTCTCCACGCCGACGCCACACTCGTCTGCGGTGACTATCACTGACAGAACAGAAGCGTGACTCATCGGAGAACACGACGTTCCGCCATTCCCTCATCCAAGTCGCTCTAGCCCGGCACCATGCCAGGCGTGCACGTCTATGCTGTGGAATCAATGGTAGTCTTCTGAGCGGACGCCGGGAGTGCAGGCCTCCTTCAACCAATCGACGGGAAATTGTTCTGGTCGATATTGGAACAGCCAGGGTGTCTTGCACATGCTGAAGAATGGCGGTTGACGTGGCGTGCGGGGCTGCCACCGCTTGGCGGCGGATGCGCCGATCCTCGCGTGCTGACGTCACTCGGGCTGCGCCTGGACCCCTCGCACGTGCCTCATGTCCCTGCGCCAACCATCTTCGCCACAGGCGCTGCACCGTGGACACATCCCTATGGGTATCGGCTGCGATTTGACGAAGCGACCAACCTGCCCTTCTCAGCCCGATCACCATACCCCTCGTAAAGTCGTCTGTCTGCTGGAAATGCCTCCGTTGACGGCGGCCTGGCATTCTTAGCTACACACGTGTCCTGTGGCACACGACAACACGTTCTACAATGACTGTCGGCTGAGAAATCACGGTACGAAGTGCGCCATTCGCCAACGCCGTGTCCCATTTATCGTTCGCTACGTGCGCAGCACAGCGGCGCATTTCACATCATGAGCATACCTCAGTGACGTCAGTCTACCCTGCAATTGGCATAAAGTTCTGACCACTCCTTCTTGGTGTTGCATTTGCTCTGTCAGTCAGTGTATATTACCACAGTCACTAGATTCATGGACTGGCGCCAGCAGTTCGAGGACCACATAGTCTTTTTTGGCGTCTTTTGCCCGTCGTGGTGATTCGGGAGATTTCGACTTGATCGCCTCAAACGTTTCACTGGCGGATTTGCGTAATTGTTGGCAGAACTTGAAATTTGCTCGTTGCTCAAATTACGACATTTTCAAGTTCACTACCCTCACAACACAGACAGTAGTTCTGCTTATACCATATGCATGCAACTACCTCTTGCTGGGACTAGCGAAGTACTGTCACGGCAACATACCGTGGTGCAACTCTTCACTATCAAGGCCTATATACAGAGGTCAGAACACGAATGTTACGTATGGAGCCGCCATTTTGGGACTCAATGTGACCGATCCCTACAGCATTTCCATGTTGCATACTTGCGAGTTTCGGATAAAAAATGTATTTTAGACATGAAAGCTGTTAAAATTAGTTTCATTTGCCTCGGACTACATGTAATTAATAGCTTTTCTAGAACATTGTGATAAAATGATAAGATATCTATTTTGTACCGCGCCAGTTGGCCGACCGGTTAGGGGTGCGCAGCCGTGAACTTGCATTCGGGAGATAGTGTGTTCGAACCCGACTGTCGGCAGCCCTGAAGATTGTATTCCGTAGTTTCCCATTTTCACACCAGACAAATGCTGGGGCTGTACCTTAATTAAGGCCACAGACGCTTCATTTCCACTCCTAACGCTGTCCTGTTCCATCGTCGCCATAAGACCTATCTGTGTCAGTGCGGCGTAAAGCCAGTTGTATCTACTTTGCCATCTATAAGAACTCGGGTTTCATAAACTGTGAATAGTTGCAATGGAATTAAAACCAGACTATATGACAAAATTATAACATTTTTGGAGCTAGCAGACCTAATTTAGAGTACCTGTGCATGAACAAAGTAATATAATGATAAAACACGTGTGGACGGTTGAAATTAAATAGGTTCGCGGGAGGAACCGAAATAAAAAGGTATAGAATGTGGATGTAAACTCCTGGTAGGAAATTATTGCAGTTGATAGCCCGTTTGGTGGCATAAACCAACATTATTACAATAAATATTACAGCCAGGAATTTAGGTTACATTTTTAGTAACAGGAAAATACGCAAATATTAGAAAACTGCGATATATTACAATTGTGTATCCACCTCCGTAGCTTAACGGTTAGTGTTATTAGATGCCGTCCTTGGGGCCCGGCTTCGATTCCCGGTTCTTCTTCTTAATCCGTGTACCCTCCAGGATTGGTTTTTCCCTCGGACTCAGCGAGGGATCTCACCTCTACCGCCTGAAGGGCAGTGTCCTTCAGCGCGAGGCTTTGGGTCGGAGGGATAAAGCTAGGCAGGAGGACCTGTACCTCGCCCAGGAAGCCTCATCTGCTATGCCGAAGCGGGGTCTTGTTGGGGGGATGGGAACTTTGGAAAGGATAGACAAGGAAGGGGGAATGAAGTGGCCGTGGCCTTATTTAGGTATCAACCTGGCATTTGCCTGAAGGAGGAACGGAAAATCACGGAAAACCACTTCGAAGATGGCTGAGGTGGGAATCGACCCACCCCCTCTACTCAGTTGGCCTCCCGGGGCTGTATGGACACAGTTCTGCCCTCGTACCATTTTTCCAATTTTGTGGTAGAGCCGGGAATCGAACCCGGGCTTCCAGGAGTGGTAGATAATCACACTAACCACTACACCACAGAGACGGACTCAATTTCCGGTACTGCCTGAAATTTAAGAATGGCAGGAGGGGCTGGTATGTGGTTGAAATGGTATATACAGCTCACCTCTATTGGGGGTCTGCTTAAGAGAGGAGCTGCACCATCTCGGGATAAGGACATGAGTTTATTATTATGATAGAGCGAATGTAATAATAATAATAATAATAATAATAATAATAATAATAACTGAATAAGTTATGCAAATTGTACATTACCATTACAAGATAACCGTGTCTAAATGAGAGGTCATTGATTTAAGTAACTTTACAAAGTTATTAAAAATATTTTGATAATTATTACAATCGCCCGGGCTCTGCCACGAAATTCGAAGAGTTGTACGAGAGTCCACTCAACCTCGGGAGGTCAACTGAGTATAGGGTTTCGATTCTCGTCTCAGTCATCCTCGAAGTAGTTGTTCGTGGTTTCCCGCTTCTCCTCCAGACAAATGCCGGGGTAGTACCTAACTTAAGGCCACGGCCACTTCCTTCCCTCTAACTTGTCTATCCTTTCCAATCTTCCCATCCCCCACAAGGCCCCAAGTTGTATCCCCCAGACCCATAGTCTCACGCTCTAGGATACTGCCCTCGAGACGGTGGAGGTGGGATCCCCCGCTGAGTCCGAAGGAAAAGCTACCCTGGACGGTTGACGGATTAAGAAAGAAAGAAAGAAAGAGAGAAAGAAAGAAAAAGAAAGAAAGAGATTTTTTCAATGAATTACCATCCCAATAAATTGACACACTACTTTACATAACTTACAAGCATTGAAGGCAGCCCTCTTTCGTTCGCGGCCTTCCTGACACACGAAAAAAGATTTCAGGGGGATTAAGAAAGTCGTATTGTGTAGGGACGGCATTCCATTTTAGCAGTTCCTCCCATCAGCTTTCTTTACTTGGAATTGACATTCCTCAAAACGAAACTGCAGGAAATGATTATAAAGATATGGTCAGTAAAAAATACTTTGATAGACAAGCTTTTTACAAAAGCAAATAGAATAAACTTGGTTATTATTACTTCATTTTCTCTAGCAAAATTTATACTGACCTCACCCAGTTATGAATATTCTGTTAGCTGCTGCCATTTATGATGTCGAAAATTCTCCACAATTTTCGCCTCCTGTTCTTATGTTTCGGGAATCTAAATTATCTATACCCTTTAGATGAGTGACTTTTACAATCTTGAGCGACACACTGACCCATTATAACATTAATCTCTTTGCATTGGCTAACACGCAGACGACAGCAAGTAAAAAGCTTTGGTCCCAAAATGGCCGCTGCCGCAAAGACTTCTGGGAGCGTGACCAGACATGTGTATATAACACCTTGTCCGCTACAGTACAGTGACTCTATATGTACATATAGAGCACCACAGCGACGCTAGACGGCCAGTCCACGAATTAGTGACTTTTCAACGTATATATAGCATTAAAGGAGGTGAAACATTTGGAATAATTATAGAAACCTTTTAATCATAAACATGATTAAGTCTTCCTTCGCAGGTCTAGAGAGAGTTTTTCTATTATCTGTCGGTCATTACATAGAGCACAATATTTACAGAACATTTTAACTTTATCGCCTAGTTACCCAACTTATTTTCATGGCAGCTATATTCAGTGATATTTCATAAGCACGCAATGGTCATGAAATCAGATAAAACTATAAAGAGTTGAATGTTAAACACTTTTTTTTCACGCCCTCTAGGTAATGCAGGTGGATATATCACGTTTATTTTTGTTGTAAAACAACACATCCCCCTGCCCTTCGCCTTAATCATGCGGTAGACTTGAAAAGCCCAAGGGAGGCGCTTTCAGGTCTTGTCGGCCAGGATTAGCCACGCTTGGTGTAATCGCTCGCGTGGTGATCCTTTCCCTGATAGTGTACCCGCTATTCCTGTTACCGGAGATACTTCTGTAATGGAAAGCTTGGTAACTATATTTCATTCTCCTCCTGAACATTGTTTGAACATTCATTGTCTTGCTGGAAGGAAATCTCCACAACCGAACTTGTACGTTTTCTGCAACACTTTACATCATCTTTCTCTTCTTCAAGCCATGCCTTGTCGATGCAACGATGTTTCCCGCTTTCTTCTTCTTTCCTTCAAATTCAAAGATCTCGCACCCTTTTACACGTTTTTTTTATTGTGTTGAAAAACCTTTCTTAGCAAAAAGAATGAAATGGCGTATGGCTTTTAGTGCCGGGAGTGTCAGAGGCCATGTTCGGTTCGCCAGGTGCAGGTCTTTTGATTCGACTCCCGTAGGCGACCTGCGCGTCGTGACGAGGATGAAATGATGATGATGACACAGATACCCAGTCCCCGTGCCAGCCAAATTAACCAATGATGGTTAAAATTCCGGACACTGCCGGGAATCGAACCAGGGACCCCTGTGACCAAAGGCCAGCTCGCTAACCATTTAGCTATGGAGCCGAACATTTCTTAGCAGACAAAATAAAGGGCTCCATAACATGAGAAACGTAAAATTAAGCAATTTCCTAAATTGTGCCGAAAGTTGAAGGGCTATATGACTCGGAAGGATTTCAAATTATGATTCTTGAATAGCTCTATCAAACTAAAAGGAGAGATTTTGAAAATCAATTCCGGCCTAAATACATTTCCGGGAAAACTACCTAAAATCGCTTGTTTCTTTCCTCGTTTTCCAAATTAACTTATTTACACAATACTTTCTACAATGTGTTCCTTGGTTCAATACTCTCAGGCATTTTTTATTTTTTGAAAAATATCCACACCGAATGTAGTTATAAGGGCTTGAGTGAAAACCTGCATTGACTCACATTAGTGCTCGTAGTGATGCTTAAGTAAAACAGTGCATTGACTCACATTAGCGCTCGTAGTGATTCTTAAGTAAAACAGTGCATTGACTCACATTAGCGCTCGTAGTGATTCTTAAGTAAAACAGTGCATTGACTCACATTAGCGCTCGTAGTGATGCTTAAGTAAAACAGTGCATTGACTCACATTAGCACTCGTAGCGGTAGAAAAAGGTAAACTGCTAATCTAATCGACCGGATAACGATGATTAAGAAAAGGATTTTAATTTTTTGGAGTAAATAAACAATACATTCTCATACGTTATTATATTTTATTTACTTAAAATTCGTAGCTCATATCCCCAGGATGCTTTCAACACTGAGCTGCTTGCTTAAAGGGCGAGAACTGTGGATTTTCCTCGATCTCCCCTGGCATACTTCCCCCAGAATCTTGCATTCAGTTGAGGAGTGTCTGGTTAAAAGCTGCTATTTCCAGGACAAGAAATTTGTGGGGAAATCTCAAGAAAAGTATAATAAAAAGCACATGGAACATACCTACTATATGGTACGGTGCAACTTTTAAGGAATTAAATCTTTCTTGTCTGGATTGTTCATGGCATTCGTTAGTATTAAATTTCTGTAATTCATTTGGACGAAATACTGTTTTTTTTTTCTGAAGTGGTAGTAGCACACTTTGACAACACACTCCTCAATTGTGATTGTGAGACAGGCCTGCCATAGCAAATGTGATGCTTTTTCTCTCTACGAACTGTATTTCTAAGATGCCTACGCTCGCTGACCATGTTGAAGACATTTTATTCCTTTCTGTCCAAGAAGTTATGGCTATTTTTCTCCATATCTACATCTCCATTGCCTCCAGATTTTGTATTTGTTTTTCTTAACTGTTTTTTTTTTTACAATCTTGCTTTACATCGCACCGGCACAGACAGTTCTTATGGCGACGACGGGATAGGGAAGTCCTAGGAGTGGGAAGGAAGTGGCAATGGCCTTAATTAAGGTACAGTCCCAGCATTTGCTTGGTGTGAAAATGGGGAAACCACGGAAAATCATCTTGAAGGCTGCCGACAGTAGGGTTCGAACCCACTATCTCCCGGACGCAAGCTCACAGTTGCGCGCCTCTAAACGCACGGCCAACTCGCCCGGTCTTTCTTTAACAAAGTCCAGCTCCCGAAGTCGTACAGAAGCACAGAGTAGATGAAAGTCTTAGCAGGTTGCTTTAGTATTTCGATATTGAATACTTAATGAGTAGCTGTCTTATTTCTTGGACTGCACGTTTAACCAGTGTTACTATCACCCTGCGTTGCACCATTATCATCTGTAATATCTGTACCCAGGTAGAAGAATTAAAAATGAACAGTGGCCTAAGCCGAAATTGAGTAATTAGATCCAGGACAATAGCGATATATATTTCCATATCGACTTCATGCAAGAATATGAGACGACCTAGTTTACTATGACCGAAGAAACTTGTGGAAACTTCGATTCACCTTTATAAATTCCATCCCGGACGGCAATTTGTCTTTCATCTCATCCTTGAGAATATTATGTGACACGGGTGGTTTACGATGATGCAACAGTCTCTTAAGGACACATGGAGTTATTATTTGTACTGAGCACAAAACTACATGTTAGCTTGTCGCTCTAATTCCCGTACAAAATTTAACATAAAACAAGAAAAGTTTATACCTAAGCCAAATAGTATGTTCATAATTCAAATCCAAATGTATGGATTTAGCCAGTATCTAGATTCGTAGATGCCGAGCTGATTATCGGGGATTGAGTGCTGGCCTTCTGAGTTCAGCTTGCAAGGTTCGATCCTAGCTCAATTTGGTGGCATTTGAAGGTGCTCAAATACGTCAGCCTCGTGTATATAGATTTACTGGCACGTTAAAGAACCTCTGCAGGAGAAAACTCCTGCACCTCGGCGTCTCCGAAAACTGTAAAAATAGTGGGGCATTAAATCTATAACGTTATTATTATTTTTAAAATCAACGAAATATGTGTTTTAAAGTACATTGAATTCTAGGTAAATTTTTATCAGAAACTATTGAATATACAAATTTTTTAAATATTCGTTTGAAGTTTGTTAATGTATGGGTACGAAACGTAGAAGTGAGACCATTAAGAAACCAAATGGATGAAGGAAATTGAGGAGGGAATTTAGAAAAATATTAAGAGGACAAGCTGGAAAGAAAGAATTGTGAGGTGCTAAAGGAAGTAGATAACAATACCAGCTAATGAATGCAGATTGGAAGAGAAGGTTACGTTAATTGGATATACAAACAGACATTACATTTATCTTCAATATTGTGTTACCTCCGTGGCTCAGATGACAGCGTGCTGGCCTCACGCCGTTGAGTTCCGTGGTTCAAATCTCGGCCACTCCATGTTAGATTTGTGCTGGACAACCGGGTACTCCGGTTTTCCCTGTCATCTTTCATTGCAGAAACGCTCTCAACTATCATTTCATTTCGTCTGTCAGTCATTAATTATTGCCCCCAGAGGAGTGCGACAGGCTTCGGCAACCGACGCAATTCCTATCCTCGCTGCTAGATTCGTTCCAATCCTGGTTGTGGACTTCAATTTTCATTATGGAAGGAAATGCTCTCTCTCATCGGAAGAAAGTAAAAGGACACTTTAGTTATCGTTTATCAAGAGGACATTTCAAGTGTTGCCTTGTAAATCAAAGAGGGATATGACAATAACGGACATTAATAAAGATGCGTGTTCCAGTGGCAAGGCAGAGGATTTAGTGGATGGAGACGTGACACAGTTCGCACACGCAACCCTGCCGTGGTGCGGAAAAGAACAGCAGAAGAAGGAGGTTAATGCTTTAAATCGCACAAATAGATATACATAGTTCTCTTTGATCACCCATCCAAGAAAATCTTGGGAATATATGATGCATTGGCAGCAGGGGCGTAGCCAAGGAGGGGGGTGGAGTAACTGGGGGTTAGAACTTCCTATGAAATTTTTACAAAAGAAAATAAACACAAACTGTCAGTAAACAAGTGAAAGTCGGCTATTTTGAATATTCATAGAGAAACAATTGTAAAGCCAACAGATCTCTTGAAACCATTTTGTAAGAAGCCTAGAAAGTTGGATTTCAGATTGTAATCTGAATATAACAATCGCCGTAAAACTATTCATTTTGATCATATTGTTCTGTATTTTCATGTAAGATTTTTTGATATACCGGTACAACAGTCCGAATATCAACATAGTGTACTTGTATCAGTGTGCTTTTGATACTCGTGCATGTGTGCACCGCACACCCGCAAGCACCTTCATTGCGTTCTATCATCATTTTGTAACTATAACACCCCGTCCCACAGCGGGTCAATTACCGAAAAACGAAGACATAAATAAAAATATAGTTTGAGTGGAAACAAAAAATGGTATAGAAGGCTTTCTGAAAATTCATAATAGAATTCATTATTGAAACGATATATTCTATATACATGTTTTCAAGGTCGCTGATTGTCATTTATGAATGTTACCTGAACGTGTATTGTTCCTTTAAGCCATTCACTATTCTTATAAAATCGTGAGACAGTTCGGTTGCACTCGAACCACTTTGTTTTGAAAGTGTGGAAGAGGTTTTGCAGTGCCACCTTGTCGTCTGCATGGCATTCTACCTGTGTTCTCCGATATACAAACTTGTAATTGCTTTACTTTTTCGCCAAACTCTCACGAGAGCAGTGTTTTAACGGCATCAAAGATTCCTGCCGGTTAAGGATGAAATGACTGTCATTTTCTGTAATGAAATCATAGTAATAGTAGACATATAATTACATTAAATATACAAATTTGGAACTAACATCGAGCCAAAAATAGGATAATTCTATTTCAAATTGAGTTGAATGTAACCATACCGTGTTTTAAAATGAGACAACAAAAAACTATAATTGGTGTGAAAAACGAATGGGCGCATTTGGGCAAGAATTTTGTTTTTTATAATAATTTTCATACTTCATAGCTTGTTACAAAAAAACTCAAACCATCAAACTCGATCAAACTCTTAACTATTTCTTATAAACAAACACATTAACAACGCAATATTTCTCTGTAATAATTACACCCAAAAGTAATATATGCTTACCATTTACCACACATGCATAATGATTACTCACCTTCATTTCCACCTTCCATCACATTCGATTTCACAAACACACGTGCAAACAAACGTTATTAATGAACCACGAGAACATGCGGGTGAGACCGGTACTCAGCTGGCTGTATTTGACCTTCTGTTTTGTGGTAATTCAGACGGTATAGGCTAGTTGACTGTCGGTTTGCACCGAGGTGCAGCGGTGTCCCGTCTACAGTATTACGGGGTACTGCGTTCAATATGACAAACTTCATTTTTATTATTTTTGCCCACATTGTTTGGAAATTGACCCACTGTGCATCCCCGTACCAGTTAGTCACCTGGCTACACTACTGACCGAGCTCGATAGCTGCCCAGTCGCTGAAATCCGGCCAGTATCCAGTATGCAGAAGATACTGGGTTCGAACCACACTGACGGCAGCCTTGAAGATGGTTTTCCGTGATTTAACATTTTCAAGCTAGGCTGTATCTTAATTAAGGGCACGACCACTTCCGTCCCATTCCTTTTTTTAAAAAATAGCAGCAACTACACTACTGGTTGACAGTGCGAAAAGGTCATTTCATATAACACCGAAAAATATGGCTTCTAAAGATTTTAAAACAATGGAATCGAATGTACGTCATCAGTTTAAGGAGCTGGTATGCAAATAATTTAGTTTACCATGATGTTGACAGTTACGAAAGACTACTGCACATAACATTAAATGTGCTGACTCAGAATGTTGTTCTCATTTAAGTATGAGTTTTAAAAATGAAGTTCCTTAATTAATAGTGTAATCTCTACGCCCTTCTTTTTTTGTATGCAGCATGGTCTCGCGAAGAGTTAATGAAGACAATTAACACGGGCTTGCAGTGTACGTACTGTAGCATTAACCACTCTTGTTAAACTAAGTACACCGAGGATGTCTCTTTTTTAGAACTCACTTTCATTTCAAATTTTTCCTCTCTATCAATTAAAATTTACCATACCTTTCCCATTCTCAACGTTATAAAAATATATGCACGAAAATCTCCTGGATGTTCCACGCCTCTGATAGAAAATGCGCCTACTTAATCTACATTCTACCGGGCGAGTTGGCCGTGCGCGTAGAGGCGCACGGCTGTGAGCTTGCATCCGGGAGATAGTAGGTTCGAATCCCACTATCGGCAACCCTGAAAATGGTTTTCCGTGGTTTCCCATTTTCACACCAGGCGAATGCTGGGGCTGTACCTTAATTAAGGCCACGGCCGCTTCCATCCAATTCCTAGGCCTTTCCTATCCCATCGTCGCCATAAGACCTATCTGTGTCGGTGCGACGTAAAGCCCCCAGCAAAAAAAAATCTACATTCTAATGGGTTAGTCATATTTTGCAAACTTCTGACGAAATGGTTTTTATTTTGTTTAACGCGTCAGTTTTATTCTTTGCATTTTAAAGTAGCAAAATTGCACTACGTCCACCTCTGTGATTCAGTGGTTAGTGTGATTAGCTGCCAACCCCAGAGGCCGGGGTTCGATTCCCGGCTCTGCCACGAAATTTGAAAAGTGGTACGAGGTCTCGAACGGGGTGCACTCAGCCTCGGGAGGTCAAATGAGTAGAGGAGGGTTCGATTCCTACCTCAGCCATCCTGGAAGTGGTTTTCCGTGGTTTCCCACTTCTCCTCCAGGCAAATGCCGGGATGGTACCTAACTTAAGGTCACAGCCGCTTCCTTCCCTCTTCCTTGTCTATCCCTTCCAATCTTCCCACCCCTCCGCAAGGCCCCTATTCAGCACTGCAGGTGAGACCGCCTGGGCGAGGTACTGGTCATCCTCCCCAGTTGTATCCCAAACTCAGAGTCTGAAGCTTCAGGACACTGCTCTTGAGGCGGTAGAGGTGGAATCCCTTGCTGAGTCCGATGGAAAATCCGACCTTGGAGGGTAAACTTATAAAGAAGAAGAAAAAATGCACTACCATTTTCTTGGTATACTAGGTATTGTGTAAATTGTGTATGAAAACAAAACCGACAAAAATAATCGGGGGTGCTCTTCGTGTTATATTAAGAACAATGGTGCAATCGAATTGGTGGAAAACATTTTTTTCTTTTCGAGAAAAAACTTAGTTATTTCCGGGTGCGTGATTCAAATTGACGAACTTGCCGTATTTGCTATTCCAGAGAACCAGCCGTTGCCTGTTGCAGTGTGCCAGAAGTGGGAAGGGAAGGGAGGGTAAGTGGGAGACAGAGGTAATGCCCGGTGCGCATGCACTCGTTTCTCGTCCGTTTCGCATAGTCGCTTCCCAGTCCCAGCAGGCAGTGTTCAGTTTGTTCTACACAAATTTACTACTATGCGAACTCCATAGGAAGAGAAGACGAACTTGTACCAAGAATTTTTTGATCATTCACGACATACCACACATCCTGAATAGAGTCAAAGGGGGACTACTTATTATTATTATTATTATTATTATTATTATTATTATTATTATTATTATTATTATTATTATTTTGCAAGTTGCTTTACGTCGCACCGACACTGGTAGATCTTATGGCGACGATGGGAGAGGAGAGGGCTAGGAGTGTGAAGGAAGCGGCCGTGGCCTTAATTAAGATAGAGCCCCAACATTTGCTTGGTGTGAAAATGGGAAACCACGGAAAACCATCTTCAGGGCTTCCGACAGTGGGGTTCGAACCCACTATCTCCCGAATACTGGATACTGACCGCATTTAAGCGGCTGCAGCTATCGAGCTCGGTAAAGGGGACTACTACACCGTTGCGAATTGTACAACGAAGTAGGAGGGGGGCATATTGAACATCTGCTGTAATCAAACCACTGTGCGTATTGTTTCCTTCGTTCAGCATTTCATTCCATTTACAATGTTAAGGACAATCCTGTGCATACCCTTTGTCTCCATCATATACCCCACTTCCCCTCCCTCCCCTTCTCTCCGTTGAAGCACGGCAGCAGCTCGTGCTCTGGCATTGCAAATACGGCGAGTTTGTTCAATTTGAATCGCGCACAGAGTTACATTTTTCACGCAAAGAAGAATGTTCTCCGTCAATCCGATTGCACCAATGCTATTCGACAGGAGCAGTCTATGTGCCGGCACCGGGTTTCAACCTCTCCCTACTATCGTATATCACATCATTCATTTCATCTCATTAACTCCTCTGATGAGGTTGACGTCAGAAAGGGCATCCGGTCATAAAAACCCGCCACGACAGATTCATGTTATCTCATACCCGACCCCGTAGGGAAACGGGACAAGGGCTGGATGAACAAACCTTCCGATTGCACTAACATTCTTAACATAACGCGAAGAGCATCTCTGACTCTATCGTCGGTATGGTTCTGATACATTCTGTATACCGGATTCCTACCCGAGGCAGTAAAGTCGGGGTTTATTCACCTGGAAAGAAATGGGTTCGTTTCCCTGTAAGCAATTAAAACGGACATTTCATTTTCCAGTAAGGTAGAGGACCTACATCTGCCTCCATCAAAAGTGAGTAATAGTAATTCTGTTCCGGAGGATGGGGAGCGAAGGCAGTCGATTACAGAAATATAACGTTCTTAGTCTTCAGGTTTTTGTAGTCGCAGATGTGTCAGAATTTTTTCCTGCAGGAGTTCTTTTCCGTGTACACTCTGAAGCCGTGTGATTTTGTGGAATGAAAATTTGAACCCAAAATTTGCCGGGATACGAATCTCAACCTTTCGAATGGGAAGTTAGCTGCCAAGCCACTGACCTAATCACGTCACCACCCACTCCACGAGTCCGGTGGTATTTGAAGGTGCTCTAGTACATCAGCCTCTTGTCGGTAGATTCACTGGCACGTTAAAGGATTCCAGTTGGACTAGCTTTCGGCAGCTCGGCGTCTCGATAAACGTAAAGGTAGATAGTGGAACGTAAAGCCAGTAATATTAATCAGTTATCAAAACTGTATTTACAAACCGTAGTAACGGAATTATCACAGCATGAACATGTTAGCGTAATATATTTTGTCTTCTGTTGTCGACTATGGTTTCTCAGTTTACTTATGCGACCAGTTGTAGATCCGTAAGTTCCGTCGCCTAGCTGCACATCAAATGTAGCAATGTTTTTATTTTATTTTATTGTACAACTTAGCAGTAGATATTTCTCTGACTCTCTATTCTAGGATATCTATTATCGGGCTTCGCTTTTGTTCAAAATGTTATGGGCACTCATGGACAGTGAGGGATAAAGCATAATTAAATAATAATTATATAATAATGATTGATTCGAAATCCACGAGTAGTTTCGTTCCCTAGCAGTCCTACCACATGTTATCATGGAACTAAATGATGCATTCGGCTCTCATCCCAACAAAAAATAAAATAAAAATCCCCCATTATCCTATATCGTACTCCCAACACAGGAACAATCATAATTTACAATGAAATAATTTTAAAATAACTCATACCCATTCAGATTTTTAGCTACGGTCACAATGGGAGCAATTCATAATTATAGCTATAAAACCAAAAAATACTAATAACTGTATTGGTTTCATTATTATTACTGTACAAGAGCGCTCTAACAAATACTTGGCAGAGAATGAAACAGCAATCATGGTGACACTGAATGTAATCGAAACTTCTAACTGAGGTTTCAACTATTATAGCAACCACTGGCCGAGAACATTGAAATAAGTTCCATTCATGGGACATACCATATTACTGCGCACACTGAATGAGGTCTCTGTGCGGATGAATCTATGTCATACTTTGTATATCTTCACCCGTGTTGTAGTCTTTCATAAGAGATATTTCCTGTTATATTCCTTTAAACCTTCAAATCATTTAACCCTGCAGAGGTCGCGCGCAAACCCCTACATGAGAAAACGAAAATCCGCAGCCTGTTACCAGTCATACGATAGGGTCAGGAATGGAATGAATGAAGCCTTCATCTAGCGGCGAGGGTAGGAACTGTGCCGGCTGCAGAAGACTGCCTCTCTCCTCTGGGGCAATGATTAATGTCGGACAGATGAAATGAAAGGATATCGGAGGGTGTTTCTGGAATGAAAGATGACAGGTAAAATAGGAGTACCCGAAGAAAAACCTGTCTCGCATTGTCCAGCAGAAATCTCACATACAGTGACTGGTATTTGAACCACGGAACCCAGCGGTAAGAGGCTGGGGCACTGCCGCCTGAGGCACGTAGGCTCTCGCAAACCTCTAGATGGTAATTAACTTTTATGATTTTTTGTTATTGGTTTCTGCGTCCCACGAAATACTTTAACAGTTTTCGAACACGCCGAGGTGCCAGAATTTTGCCGCAGGAATTCTTGTACTTGCCAGTAAATCTGCTGACACGAGGCTGACGTAATTTAGAACCTTCAAATTCCTCCGGACTGAGCCAGGATCAAACCTACCAAGTTGGGGTCAGAAGACCAGCGTTCTACCGTACGAGCTACTCAGCCAGGCTCTTCTTGATTTCAGTAATTTGAACATAAATAATAATTGATTCAGTCTGGCAATTACATAATATTGTTAAATTCTTCTTTTTCTACTTCTACTATACCATTTATAATCTTAGCTGGGTTGCGTGTGCAAACTGACGAACATGTGGACTTCGCCCTGTTTTACGCCCAGATGCCCTTCTTGACACCAACCTTTTATTTAAAGATGACAGGGTGACTTGGCCGTGCGGTTAGGGGCGCGAGCTGTGAGCTTGAATCCGGGAGATAGTGGATTTGAACCCCACTGTTGGCAGCCCTGAAGATGGTTTTCGGTGGTTTCCCATTTTTTACACCAATTAAATGCTGGGGCTGAACCTTACTTAAGGATACGGCCTCTTGCTTACCACTCCTATCCCATCGTAGCCATAAGACCTATCAGTGTCGGTGCGACGTAAAACAAATAGCTTTAAAAAACATATTATTCAAGGATTTATCCACTATTGCATGTGTTTACGGTGGTTGGTAGTTTGGTGTGTTGTACGTATGTGAAGAAATGCATATTAAGACAAATACAAAAGCCCAGTCCTCGAGCTAGTGTGATCAAATTGACGCAATTAAAATACTGTACGCGAAAAGGAATCTAACCCAGGAACCTGTAAACCGAAGGCTCCCAATACTGGTCATTCAGCCAAGGAACTGGAATGATTTTAAGAAGGTATCTGCTGGAAATTAACCTGCAGGGGTATTAGAAATTTGAATGACAGGTTCTTTCCACTGTACCTAGAGTGAAACATCAACGAGCATTAATCATTTATATTAATAACTGTAGTGAAACAACGTAATACGTATGATATCATAAAGTACAACAATATTATTAATTACAAAGGCACTAGCCTTTAACAAGAACACAATTTTTTTTTGGTAGCGGCTTTACGTAGCACCGACACGGGTAAGTCTTTTTGCGACGATGGGACAGGAAAGGGCTAGGAGTTGGAAGGAACCGGCCGTGGGCTTAATTAAGGTACAGCCCCAGCATTTGCCTGGTGTGAAAATGGGAAACCACAGAAAACCATCTTCAGGGCTGCCGACAATGGGATTCGAACCCACTATCTTCTGGATGCAAGCTCACAGCTGCGCAGTCCTAACCGCACGGCCAACTCGCCCGGTCATCAATAATTTATAATAATAACTGTAGTGAAACAACGTAATACGTATGATATCATAGAGTACAAAAATATTGTTAATACCGGGCGAGTTGGTCGTGCGGCTGTACCTTAATTAAGGCCACGGCCGCTTCATTTCAGCTCCTAGCCCTTTCCTATCCCATCGTCGCAATAAGACCTATCTGTGTCGGTGCGACGTAAAGCCACTAGCAAAGAAAAAACATATAAATTACAAGGATACTAGCCTTTAACAAGGAGAACAGATTTCTCAACAGTGTTCAGTGCTAGACTATTGTTCATAAAATGTGAGTGTTTTGTAGTTTTCTGTTAACTGGTAGGTTCTCTTCCATCTTCCTAAACTAATTTTGAGTAATAAATTTATAAACTACGTGAAAATAAACACATGGTAATAGTATTATTCTTGAAAAAGAGGATCAACTTTATTCAAAGCTGGGCTGAGTAGCTCAGACGGTTGAGGTGCTGGCCTTCTGATCCCAACTTGGCAGGTTCGATCCCAGCTCAGTCTGGTGATATTTGAAGGTGCTCATCCTTTAGTCGGTAGATCTACTGGCACGTAAAGGAACTACTGCGGGTATCAATTCCGGCGCCCCGGCGTCTCCGAAAACCGTGAAAGTAGTTAGTGGGACGTAAACCAAACCAAACCAAACCAAACCCCACGGCAATACAGCCCTTGAAGGGCCTTGGCCTACCAAGCGACCGCTGCTCAGCCCGAAGGCCTGCAGATTACGAGGTGTCGTGTGGTCAGCACGACGAATACTCTCGGCCGTTTTTCTTGGCTTTCTAGACCGGGGCCGCCATCTCACCGTCAGATAGCTCCTCAATTCTAATCACGTAGGCTGAGTGGACCTCGAACCAGCCTGACGTGGCCGGGAATCGAACCCGGGGCCTCCGGGTAAGAGGCAGGCACGCTACCCCTACACCACGGGGCCGGTTCAATGGGACGTAAAGCAATTATTATTATTATTATTATTATTATTATTATTATTATTATTATTATCGATTTTACTACAATTCTGCATCTTTCGTCTACGTCGATGTCGCCTGTCGGATTCAATACGGTACTCGAATAGCCTACTGCATGTAAAAGGGGATCGTATTCAATACGGTAAGTGTACTCAAATCGATATCAATCCCCATGTAAACGTACTAAGTGAGTTTCATGGTTCTATGAATCTAAGAAGCATAATTTCATTACTGTGGTTATTGGTTACGGTGAGTTAGTAGTTCATTACTGTTATCTTACCTTTAACTTGGCTCCATGATGTTGATACATGGATTATTATTATTATTATTAATAATAATAATAAATTCTATTAAAATAGAATGAACTATTTCGTTATGGAAAGAACATACTGAGGTTCTATCAAATCACACTCAGATATTTAGGAAAGTATGAACATTTACATTTATTTCTGTTAAAATACTTATGAACTTCAGATCTGGAACTTATCTTAACGAAGTCCTCTTTTGTCTCAAATCAAGCATGCTTTAGATGGTATTTTATAATTACTCAAAATTAGTTCCGGCAGAACCTAACAGTAAATATTAACTGAATCGAAACTGAAAAGGTATGGCTTCAGATATTGCAAATAAATAATAATGTAGTTTTGTTTTTGAAATGGAAATGGCGTATGGCTTTTAGTGCAGGGAGATCCCAGGACGGGTTCGGCTCGCCAGGTGCAGGTCTTTGGATTTGACACCCGTAGGCGAACTGCGCGTCGTGATGAAGACAACACATACACCCAGCCCCGTGCCAGGAAAATTAACCAATGATGGTTAGAATTCTCGACCCTGCGGAGAATCGAACTCGGGACCCCTGCGACCAAAGGCCAGCACGCTAACAATTTAGCCATGGACCTGGACTGTTTTTGAAATGATTGCATTATTTAGAAATTTGCCTCTTGGTCCTTGGTCCAGCATCGATTATCAGCAATCCTGCACAGATTATCCATATTCAGTTCGTGAAATACTGGCAGGAATGAGTACGAGGATATAATTCACAAATAATCATCAGTAAGTTCCCCCATCAAGATCTTCAGAACTTAACTCCTTTTTCTGATTTCTGTTTTATTATTGCTTTGAGAAATAATTTCAGCACTTATATCTTTCGAATTTAGCATGTCACCACGCAAGTGCCTGCACAGTCTGGGTCACGTACCTGTCAGCTTGCATTCGGGAGGTGGTGGGTTCAAACCCCACTGTCGGCTAACCTGAAGATGATTTTTCCATATTTTACCAGTCGCACACCAGGAAACTGGTGAGGATGTGCCTTAATTAAGGCCACGGTCGCTTCCTTCCCAATCCTAGCATTTTCCTGTCTCACTGTCGCCATAAGACCTCTCTGTGTCGGTCGACATAAAACAAATTGTGATGCCGAGCTGTTTCAGAATTGGTTCGTTCTTCCAGTGTGCCGTGCAATGTATTCGCAATATTTTCGTGAAGCACCAAATTTCCAAAGGGTCTGTCCTGTTATAGTCTGTCATCTTTAACGTCCGGGTTTCTGCTGTTTAGGTGGCCATGGGAAAAATAAGCATCCGCAAAAGAATAGTTTTCTCCTTGCAGTAATGGATGTGTCTTTCCATACGCGCGTGTTATTGTGGTGGAGGGTAGTGTTGTGTGGTGTGTGAGCTGCAGGGATGTTGGGGACAGCCATTGGAATTAGCCAATGAAGATTAAAATCCCCCACCCGGCCGGGAATCGAATCCGGGACCCTCTGGACCAAAATCCAGCACGCTGACCGTTTAACCATGGAGCCGTACTAGATTCCACTGACGTGAGAGTGTGGAGGTGGTGTTGAATAATGACATTTGGAGCACGACCAGTGTATCTGGATGTTGACAAAGTTGCTAGTCATAACGCCGCTCGATCTGCCATAGCAATTTATAGTCCAGTGAGGAATGAAGTGACACGCTATCTGACTCGTGATCATGCCTTGTACACTTATCATGGCGCATCCACCGGTTTTTGCTTTTTTTCTCGTATAATCACATAACCTACCGAGGGATCCAACCGGCTGTGGACTGAAGACTCAACGTACTGCTCTTGAAACATCGTCTTTCTTTTGACCGCCAATAATACGTAGCAATACCGATGCTGTGGTCCTTCTTAAGTACTAATATAATCATTTAAACCATTCAAGCCATTGTAACTGTGCTTGGGGCTTGATATACTTATTTAAATTAAATAATAATAGTAATAATAATCACAATATTAATCATAATAAAAATGTTTGGCTTTACGTACCACTAACTACTTTTACGGTTTTCGGAGACGCCGGGGTGCCGGAATTGAGTCCCGAAGGAGTTCTTTTCCGTACCAGCAAATCTATGGACATGAGGCTGACATATTTGAGCACGTTAAAATACTACCGAATGAGCCAGGATCGAACCTGCCAAATTGGCGACAGAATGCCAGTTCCTGAACCGTCTGAGCCACTCAGCCCGGCATTAATTTTTTTTTGCTAGGGGCTTTACGTCGCACCGACACAGATAGGTCTTATGGCGACGATAGGATAGGAAAGGCTTAGGAGTTGGAAGGAAGCGGCCGTGGCCTTAATTAAGGTACAGCCCCAGCATTTGCCTGGTGTGAAAATGGGAAACCACGGAAAACCATTTTCAGGGCTGCCGATAGTGGGATTCGAACCTACTATCTCCCGAATGCAAGCTCACAGCCGCGCGCCTCTACGCGCACGGCCAACTCGCCCGGTGGCATTAAAATTAAAACATTTTGTATCAGCACACATTACACAATAATTTAATCCAAAACCGGCTCTCGGAAGCCCCGTTCCGTCGTCAGTGAATAATTAAGAATTAATAAAATTCGCATCATTGCGTCGCCTTTATTTTTACTTTATTTTTATACCACCTTGTCGTACACGAATGGCTTTCTAACTTGTAGTATATGTAAATAATAATGAAATAATCATAAAAAATTATGGCTTTCTAACTTGTAGTATATGTAAATAATAATGAAATAATCATAAAAAATATTAATCAAAATGACAATAAAATAATTCAAATAAATGTCTGTAGTATGGGCTCCAGATTTCACCAGAACGGATCCCTTGAATTTAGATAAAACATGACAATTATTCTTCCTCTCCCAGGGCGTGTACATAAATGCTGCGTACTAGTACATCTGCTTGAGGCCTTACCCAACTTTCTGAGAACGACTAAATAGGCAGGAACGGCACCGAGGTTCATCAATAACTCCACTGATTCTAAAAAAAACGAACTATATTCTCAATAAAATCCGTGCATGAGCGCCTCATCAACACAGCAAAATATACATTTAATACACACACAAATATTGCTGAAAGATTCCATATTTACAACAACGACAATGAAAACAGTGAGAAAACGAAAGCGAAGACCAAGACACCATTTGCAGTTGGTCAGTTGAACAATGTACATACTGTATATGTAGATCCCTTCACTGTCTCTGTGTATCAACACGACTTGTAGATTCTCATAATTGGCACTTATTATATCACACAGATTCTGTAGCTCATAATACTGTGTTCACTGACTCTAACACTTGGTTTAACGATACTTTCACTTGAGCAACGTCCGGCTCCATGGCTAAATGGTTAGCGTGTTGGCTTTTGGTCACAGGAGTCCCGGGTTCGATTCCGGCAGGGTCGGGAATTTTAACCAAACTTGGTTAATCTCACTGGCGCGAGGGCTAGGTGTATGTGTCGTCTTCATCATCATTTCATGGTTATCACGACGCGCAGGTCGCCTACAGGAGTCAAATCGAAAACCTACATCTGGCGAGCCGAACTTGTCCTCGGACACTCCCGGCACTAAAAGCCATACGCCATTTCATTTACTTGAACAACACACGCTTGTCGTTCCAAAACCGATATTAATGAAAATCTGAAAGACGGCACTCCATATTTCTCACCGACATATAGTACCAAGCCGCCAAAAGTGATACAATACCAAGTGCATAAGCACTCCGTAGTTTGTAGGTCAGTCACGTTCCACGAACATAAACACACTACCTTCCACAAACATTTAAAGTCAAGTCCAGTATAGTGCAACAGTGTCACTCCTAGTACTGTATAAAGTTTCACTCCCGTATCGTGTGTCTCACCCCGTATGATCACATGCATATATAGACATCAGCTTCCTTCTCTCCTCACATGATACTTAGAGACTGATACTGGCCAGCCAATCGCGAATAGGTCCTTATGTCAAGACCATGCCCTAAACCTCTTCCTGGCCCCAGCATCCAGGAGATAGTGGCTTCGAACCCCACTGTCAGCAGCTCTGAAGATGGTTTCTGTGGTTTCCAATTTTCACTCCAGGAAAATGCTGGGGCTGCACCTTAGTGAAGGCCATGGCTGCTTCCTTCCCATTCCTAGGCCCTTCCTATCCCATCGTGACCATAATACCTATCTGTGTCGGTGCGACGTAAAGCAAATAGAAAAAAGATAACACCATTCAACGGACCCTGGGGTATTTCACATGAGTCATACAACGTCCCGACGACATCATGAACAAGTCCACCTCATCAGACACTGGGATGCTCGCATGAGTCCTACAAATTTCCCGAGTTAAGACAGCAATGATTTTCCCAGCCGCTGTACAAAACAAATTACTCATACCACATATGGAGACCTTCCAGGTTAAAATATTAATAATAAATTATACACATGAAATAGTAATAATAATAATAATAATAATAATAATAATCGAATACTGACAATAATAATATCTCACTTCTGAATACAACGCGAGGGTGTGATACATGTGCTATCACAAACTGTTACGTGTGGGTTTAAGCCCCGACACCCACTTTGCTTGCCATGTAACACTAATTCAACGCTGATATATACTGTTTTATTATTTATAAATTGCTAATATTACAAGAAGTCGAAGAATATAGAAACTTGATTTAGGAAAATGCTCTTGGAATTGATGTGCACTCAGCCTACACCAAAGAAACAGTACTGGCTAATTTTTGGCGGTGAGGACGTCGTTTACAGAGTTAAGTACTCTGTTACTGTTGAGGCTATGATTAGTCGAAGGCTTTACTTTCCGCTTCTCCAAGAGCCTAGGGGTCCAATGAGGGAATGGTCTCGCTTTGTATGATGATGACATTCGTTCATTCGAATCCGACCATTGACGATTCTATGAACTAGCGCTCTCCAAGTTGTCCTGTTCCACACTGCCTCCTTTAGTTGTTTCAGGGTGAGGGTGGTGTCTGTTTTAATGGTGTCTAACAAACGAGTCCTCTGGCGACTTGGTCTTCTTGTACCGCTGATAATTCCTAGCATGATTGCTTTTTCCAATGCATCTTATCGCATAACCTGGCCAAAGTATGTTAGTCTCAGCTTCATAATCGTACCAATCAATTATATACGGCACTTGATGCGATCTAAAACTACCTTATTGGTGAATTTTGCAGTCCATGACATTCGTAAGAGTCTTCGCCAAAACCAGAGCTCAAAAGCAGTGATCTTCCGCTCGTCTGCCTGTTTCAGCATCCAGCTCCCACATAAATATAAATTTAAAGTATAATTTAATAATACAATATAAATGCAATGACCAATCCCTAGTTGGTAGACAAACTGATATCTCTGCTCTTCCAGATCATCATAGCGATTCGTCCAAGCGAAATCTGCCTTCTAATTTCAGAACCGCAATCTCCACTTTGACTGATTTTTGCTCCCAAGAAGATGAAATCCTCCACACTCAATATCTCCTCCCCATTTAGGCTTAGGCAAACTGTACCACACTCATCCGTATATTCAGATTGAGGCCCATTCTTCACTTTTATCTTTGAAGCGGGAAATGAAAATTTTTAGACCTTCTTCTGCTTCTGCCAGCAGGGTTGTATCATCACCATATCTCAAATTATTTATAGTTCTTCCTACAGTCTTCACACCAACGTTTAAAACCATGTGGTACTACGTACCTGAAAACCTAATCTGTTTTCCCGTTCGAAGAGATATGAACCCGTAAAATTCTTGGGACTGGTCCGCTACTCATAGGCCTGCGCGCGTTCGAGATATTTATTAATCATTAACACTGAAATTTGTTCCCTGAGGAATATGTGTGCTATTCTATTGTTGATCTCATGTGCAGAGCTCTCTGTCTCCCAGGGATGCTCATGAACCCCAGGGTGAAGACAACCTATGGACCTCAGGGCTAATAACACTTGTATTCCCATCTATATTAGTCAATATTACGCGTCTCTACGGTATGCGCAATTATTTAGAGCGTTGAATCAGTTATGCGGTCCAGTCAGATGGGGGAGATAACTATTTTACCTGCAGCTGGAACCCTCAACATATTTATTTTGATATTTTGAGATGATCATCCAACAAAGAGATTTACAGTACCATGATTAATTTCTTCCAACATTTATACATAAACACGTTCCAGAAATACATATTTGGCGTTTACTTAGTTATGGTTAAAATTTCACATGTTTCTGTTGAAACCTACGTGTTTACTAAAGTAAGTAACAGAGAAGGCTTCGGTTTCCACTGACATGTACAAATTCGTTGTTTCTGTCAGTAGAATTGTGAGAGGCTTCATTCCATTAGAATGGATAATAAAACAAAAATAAAGCCTACGGCGCAACAGTCCCGAAGGCTTGCTGATTGAGGTGTCGTTTGGTCAGCACGACGAATCCTCTCAGCCGTTATTTAGAATAGATAATACATTATTATTTTTATGCTCGACGATGCCGAAATATAAATATTATATGCCAGAAAACTGAATGTCCGACTTATTAGCTGAATGATCAGCGTTGAGGCCTTCGATTCAGAGGGTCCCGAGTTCGATTCCTGGCCGGGTCGGGGATTTTAATCACCTCGGATTAATTCATCTGGCCCGGGGACTGGGTTTTTGTGTTTGTCGCAACACTTTCCTCTTCATATTCACACAACACAACACACCACACTACCAACCACCACAGAAACATGCACTAGTGATTACATCCCTCCATATAGGGATGGCGCCAGGAAGGGCATCCGGCCGTAAAACATGTGCGGCACAGTTCGCACACGCGACCCCACTGGTGTGTGAAAAACGGTAGAAAGAGAAGAAGAAGAAGCTGAGGCTCATTATAGTTAAAGTTTCATTACGATACATGTTCTCCACCAGTCAGAGTTCAGATTTTCATTATGATACAACTGTTACCAATTAGGTAAGGATAGCATCGCACCTGCGCTTAACGCACTAGCTTCGCACTTGTTTCCAAAATCATACATGTCGGACACACATATTCACATCAATGCACCTTCTACTTCCAATATTCCACAACCACACGGCACATTGCCGCAGATTCCCTTCCCTGAACTGTACAATGAACAATTTGTATTTGAAATGGAACTAGGTTATCATAACCTTCTATTAAAGCTTTAGAAACATATGACATTGTCAAGGTCTCTGATCCACTCACGGAAAATCAATAACCCAGCGCATGCGTTCTGCGTTCTGTTCAGTAAACTCAATCGTCAAGCGACATCCCGGCAGAAATTTATGAATAATTACAAAATAGAGTTATAATTATCATCGAGCATAAACAGTTGTGTTCAACTCGCCTATAATGGTAATTCAGACACTCGTATGGAAATTATTAAAATCGCTTCGCTCGTTTTATAAAAATACACGTGTCTTACTTATTGCCATAAAGGCTTGTACTTTACAAAGGTGAAAAATGAGAGTGTCCTCCTAATTCAATACAATAAATGTTACGTCATTAGACAGAGTAAACAAATCAAACATGTTTCGGCTCGTTTGAGCCATCTTCAGTGAAAAATGAGGGGAGTTTGAAATAATTTGCATAATATAACCTGAAAAAATGCTTAAAAATGAAGGAGCAAATGAAAAAACAAACAAAAGAGAGCCTAGACGGAAACAAAATTAGCACAAACATACAATATTTACATCAATATGCGGAGCAAAAAACAACTCACTGCGACAAAATTCAGTGAAAAGGTGTTAATTTAAAATAATAATTGAAATTAAAAACTGTGTTAACCTAAGAAAACAAAGGAATGAAAAAACAAATGATGCAGATGGAAATGAACAATAGTAGCACATGGTGAGGTTGTGGACCTCATAGTTTACAAACCCGTCTAATGACGGAACATTTATTGTATTGAATTAGGAGGATACTCTCATTTTTCACCTTTGTAAAGTGAAAACCGTCAATACGAAATGATTCTAATATCTTGTAATATAGGCTTGTTGCATAATATACTATTATTCCAATTTTTGGCATTTGGTATAGTATAGTTATATGTACTTATATCTCTTAAAATTGCGCAGAAATGTTATTCAACTTTTTGTTCAACATTTTTCTGGCATCGTCATGTTTTGTTTTTATGGGGTACTATCTAGAAATAGCGTCATCAACTTAGCGTCCACTTTTTCCCGACATTTTGGTTACAATGGCAACTAATGTTCGTCATGTATGCATACTAGGTCAATAGCGTCATCCAGTGGAATGTTCAGCTAGGTTAAATCATTTGTAACTTTAATAAACAAACAAAATTGTCAGTGACCTGTTCCTGACAGACTAACATCTCCAAGGATGTGTTTAATGTTTATACCCGAATAAATATATATTTTTCTTTGTAAGTTGGTTTACGTCGCACCGACACAGATTTAATGACGACGATGGGATAGGAAAGTGCTAGGAGTGGGAGGGAAGTGGCCGTGAACTTAATTAAGGTATAGCTTCAGCATTTGCCTGGTGTGAAAGAGAGAAACCAGTAAAACATTCAGTGGTTCCACCCACTACATCCCGAACGTAAGTTCACAGCTGCGCGTCCCTAATCGCACGGCCAACTCGCCCGGTATATTTCTAACAATCCGTACCTTGCGACTATATATGGACATAAAATCGAGAGCTAAATCGGTGACAAGTTTTTCAGCGTAGATCTTCTCATAAGTGGGGCTATCTGAAGGCATCGTATGGGGATGTTGTGTGCCGGATCATCTGCCATATTGTTGGACGAATACCATGATGCTACATATCCATGACTTTTATATATTCCGTGTAGCGGAGAGAATTAGTTGTTGTGTTCCAAGGTGTGGTTTAACATCACACTATCAGATCGAAGGTTTTCAGATACGGAAGGATGGGAATGGTCTAAGAATGAGAAGGTAACGGCCGTGGCCTTAATTAAGGTACTTAATTAAGGTAATTAAGGTACAGTCCCAGCTTGTTCTGGGAATTTAACGTGCCTTGAATACGCACTAGAGGTGACGTGGAATCATACGCAATAGCGCCCCAAACCATGATGCCGCGTTGTCTAGCGGTAGGGCGCTCCATAGTTACTGCCGGATTTGACCTTTCTCCACGCCGACGCCACACTCGTCTGCGGTGACTATCACTGACAGAACAGAAGCGTGACTCACCGGAGAACACGACGTTCCGCCATTCCCTCATCCAAGTCGCTCTAGCCCGGCACCATGCCAGGCGTGCACGTCTATGCTGTGGAGTCAATGGTAGTCTTCTGAGCGGACGCCGGGAGTGCAGGCCTCCTTCAACCAATCGACGGGAAATTGTTCTGGTCGATATTGGAACAGCCAGGGTGTCTTGCACATGCTGAAGAATGGCGGTTGACGTGGCGTGCGGGGCTGCCACCGCTTGGCGGCGGATGCGCCGATCCTCGCGTGCTGACGTCACTCGGGCTGCGCCTGGACCCCTCGCACGTGCCACATGTCCCTGCGCCAACCATCTTCGCCACAGGCGCTGCACCGTGGACACATCCCTATGGGTATCGGCTGCGATTTGACGAAGCGACCAACCTGCCCTTCTCAGCCCGATCACCATACCCCTCGTAAAGTCGTCTGTCTGCTGGAAATGCCTCCGTTGACGGCGGCCTGGCATTCTTAGCTATACACGTGTCCTGTGGCACACGACAACACTTTCTACAATGACTGTCGGCTGAGAAATCACGGTACGAATTGGGCCATTCGCCAACGCCGTGTCCCATTTATCGTTCGCTACGTGCGCAGCACAGCGGCGCATTTCACATCATGAGCATACCTCAGTGACGTCAGTCTACCCTGCAATTGGCATAAAGTTGTGACCACTCCTTCTTGGTGTTGCATTTGCTCTGTCAGTCAGTGTATAATACTAATCTAATTCTTCTTAGTTACGCCCAATTAAAAAGCGCGTTTAAGCTTCGTCTCACGGTTTCCCCTTTCTATTATTTTTATACTTCTTCTCCTCCTAGAATCTCTTCATGAATTCGCTGTGTTTGTTTTTCCATTTTTCTGTCCAATGTTTTCCTATGGTCTTTCTAGCTTTATTCACAAACGTATGATTTGTGGCCTTGGCCGACCATCACGCAGACTCTTCAGGAATAAAACCTTACATTTCGCACAAAACTAATGGTGTGCCCGGCTGTAGTCATCTCTACACTTCTCTATGGCTGTGAAACTTGGATCATATATTGCCGTGACCTCAAAAAGCTGGTGCGCTTTCATCGGCAAAAACTACGCTGCATCATGAGCATCAAGTGGGAAAACTACGTCTCTAATGTTGAAGTTCTAGATAAATCATGTGCTAAGAGTGTAGAAGCAATGGTCGTCGGCCATCGCCTCAGATGGGCAGGACATGTCGCCATCTGAATGATACTAGACTATCGCGCCAGATCCTCAATGGTGAACTTGGCTCCGGTTCAAGACCACAGAGTGTCCCCTGAGACGTTTCAAAGACCAACTGAAACAAACCTTAAAGATTTCAGAAATTAACCAAAAACCTGGGAAACACTTGCCAAGGACCGTTTATTTGTACTTTGGCGGCAAAGTGTCTGTGCCTTAGTTCAACGCCGCAGACATGAAGATATTAAGCGACAGGAACGCAAATTTCGCCAAACCCAGCCAAAATCCCTCCCGTCCCTCAGCTGCGCGATGTGTGCACGTATGTTCTACGCAAGAATTGGCCTGTACAGTCACCGGAAGTTTAACCAGAAACTGCAGTGAATTGAAGTGAGCTATTAGCCACGAAATCTGTAAACTCGGAAACGAGGAACTGCCGACGACGACGACGACTTTCAACTAGAGTAGGATGAATTTTTTTATTGTATCGTCTGTAGCGTTTATTTCTTGTAAATCCTGGTTCATTTCTTCCTACAATTTGATCTTGACCTTATTTGGAATGAATATAGTAAAACAATTATTTCCATTCTACAGACGTGACCATAGAACAGGGTCTCTCAAACGCCGAAAATATCACGCGCGCAAACAGCGGCGCAGAGCTTCTGTGCACAGTGCATCGGTCCCGCTCAGCTCGGCTCGGACCAACGCTTCGTCTCTGGGCTACTCGGCTAAGTTTGGGTCAACTCGGCTCAGATTTAGAGCGCTACGGGGCAAGTGAGGAAGAGGGAGACAAGGGGAGCGAGCGAGACAGGCGTGGGGAAAAAGAGAGACAGCGCTATTGTTCCAAATCGAGGAGTGAGGGTCTGCACTCTGCTCAACCAAGCGAAGTCATCTTTTGTACCGTGCACAGTGCATGCACCCGGCGCTTGCACCCTGAGAGGCCCTGCCATAGAAGTTTAAGTGTCTCCCAAATACAGGATCAGTAAATTTATCTGTTGCTGTACACAGGTTTGTTTTTCTCTTAAACCATACGTCATTTATATAGTGGAATTATGTATTTTCCTAAGAATTTGTCGTTCTTGCTTTCCAATGTCATTAATTTTAGTGTTCTCTTAGAGATATAGTTTCCGAGACATGTAAAGCTTCCGGAAATACAACTGTCCTGAAATGAAGAAGTTTCGCATTACGCAATATCACTCTTTGTAGTGCTTTCTGGAATTTGGTGGCTCTTTCTAAATTTGCTTTACTGTCCGGTCCAGATGTTAGTATGATTTCTGCGAGATCTTTGAAGGAAGACACGTTTGAAATAATCCCATACTTTGTCCCTAGTGGGAATCTCCTTATATTTTAAAGTACATTTTCCGTAAAATGGGTTTTCTCGTACGTTATTTGGAAGCCTGTCCTTGATGCTATCTGATGTAAGTGATGTATGGCGTACCTAGTCTCTTAACTAGTCTTGGTAATGATAGCTAGATCATCATCTAAATCCAGGCATTTCAACTTAATTCTCTGTCCGTATTATTATTATTATTATTATTATTATTATTATTATTATTATTATTATTATTATTATTATTATTGGAAATGAACATCCACAGCCTGTTTCCAGGTATTCGACCGGGTCAGGAATGGAATGAATGAAGCCCCATCTAGCGGCAAGGATAGGAATTGTCCCGGCTGCCGAAGCCTGTCGCACTCCTCTGGGGCAATGATTAATGAATGACAGATGAAATGAAATGATATTGGAGAGTGTTGCTGGAATGGAATATGAAAAGGAACTGGACTACCCGCAGAAAAACCTGTCCCGCCTCCGCTTTGTCCATCATAAATCTCACATGGATTGCCTGGCATTTGAACCACAGAACCCAGCGGTGAGAGGCCGAAGCGCTGCCGCCTGAACCACGGAGGCTCTATTATTATTATTATTATTATTATTATTATTATTATTATTATTATTATTATTATTATTATTATTATTATTAGCCAGTTCTATGATGTAGAGAAGTAGCATGCCACTCTGTTATTGCAAGGCCGTGTGTTCGTTTAAGGGTCAGTTCAAGGATTTTATTTCTGGATTGAGGGTTCCCTTGATACGAGATGTTCTAAAGCTTTCAGCGCACAGTGAGAAGTTGAAGCTACTGACCTGATGTACATTGACGAACTCTGATTCTCATGGTTACGAAGACGTCCAGGAATTGAAAACGCTAATTCTAGATAGACTCCCAGTCCAAACATTTATGCCCCTGTGGGTGGGGGTAGTAGAATGACACAGACACGGTATCCCCTGCCTGTCGTAAGAGGCGACTAAACGAGGCCCCAGGGGCTCCCAACTTGAGAACGTGCGTTACTGACAAAGGGGTCCCGAGCTGAGTCTTGGGATTTCCACTTGCGTGTTCCAGGCTATCCGATCTCCCTTGGCCAACTCTTGTTCTTTTCCGACCCAGACGGTATTAGGATGTGAGGCCTAGGGAGTCTTTCATTGCCACTCCCTTTGTGCCTCTTGTCTTTATTTGGCCGATACCTGCATTTTACGAAGTGTCGGACCCCTTCCACTTTTACCCTCTGATTAGTGTTATATAGAGTATGGTTGCCTAGTTTTACTTCCTCTTAAAACAATAACCACCATTACCACCATCACCCAAACATTTGTCCATGTTAAAATAGGTGTGTATTATGCTCGAGTAAAAACAGAAGTCGCCCGAAATTGTGGCTTCGAACACGATGTAAAGCGGTGGAATCGAACGACTTTTAAATCCGACAACACCATGTCGTTTTGCTACGACAACGTTGAGTTCCTTAAAATGTATGGCAATAAAAGGGACATTGAACAGGGAACAACATTATTACGTCACAAAACAATACCCGGCTTGAGTCTCATCCCAAGAATTGTTTTCCCATGGTAGCACTTTGACTATTATTAAATGTGTTTATCAATATCACGAGAGCAGAAGTTAAAAAATATTACGCTGTTATTTTCTTTGCTCAAACATGTTGCTGTGGGGAACATGCGTGATTGAGTGACGCGGGCTATCAGTCACATGATTGATGAGTTTGTGGAACGTGAGTTTGTTGAAATTAATATCGCATTTTACCATGTAATTAATTTACACAGACAAGTGCCGGGAGTGGAGTTGGCCAGTCACCGCTCAACGCTGTTTCTTTAGCCGTCAAAGTGTCGAGAATTCACTTTGAGCACTAAACAGCCCAGAGTGGATTTAAGTGTGATTCGGAGATTAAAAATACTTTTTCGATTTGTACTACGCTCTAGCACCAATATGAAGTGAGTTGGCAAGTATGGAATTTAGTTTCATATTTTAAGTTTTGTCGTAGTTGATAATACATTTGCCTCGAATAATTTCATATCAACTTTACGCCTTCCTTCTCCTCCGTCTTTCTTAAGCGGAAATGGAATCACCTCCCTTCATGATGGTAAATTATGCCTAATACAGGGAAAATTTTCTCATAAACCACTACAGGCACAAATCTAAATTTTCGACTGTCATGCAAACATATATGTTCTCTGTACAGAAAAAATATTTTTTTTATGAATGCTGTTCCTGAGTGTGTGCCTGCTGTCATTTCTTGATGGATACAGTACTTTTGCATCCATCTCTTGGCACAGGCCAGAGTAAAGTGTAGCTTCCACCGAAGTCCCATTCAACATCCATGGCTGTGACAATATGGAAGTTGCTGGGGTATGGGTAGTGCTGAGTAATGACATTCAAAGCATGACTAGTGCATCTGAGTGTTATGAAAGGCGCTGCAATAGTACTTTCTGACCCAGTGAGGAAAGCAATGGCAAACTACCTCACTCCTCATCTTGCCTAGTACGTCTCATTTTGGTGCTGCCATTGGTTTTTGGGGTTTCCTTATAACCGCATAACCTCTGGTGGTGCTATTTGAATATCCAACCAGCCTATGGACTGATGACCTAACAGACAGACAGACAGACAGACAGACAGACAGACAGACATTCCTGAGTGAGATGTTAATTTTTTGTGAGTAAGATTTTTCAGCAGATTTTTAGCATTTCCTCCCTAAAACTCTCATTATGGTAGATTTTGAAATAACACCGTTTTAGTACAACTAAAGTACCTACGGTAATGAACATGTTCTGTAAATTTCAGAAGAATAGATACTGCAGAATCTGAGAAAATGTTCCGTGAATTAAAAAAAGAAATATGGAAAAGTGAGCTGAAAGTTAAAACATCCCTGCTGCATAATCTCCACTCCCTTTGTCATCACCAAAGGCATTCTCCAGGCTTCTCTTAGCACTTATTATAACTTGTCTTGCTTTTCGGGTTAAAATCTTGATTGCACTGTCTGTTTTGCTGAGTATGAGCTTGTCTGAAGCATCAAGTGTCTCAGAAGCATCATGCAACCGTATCGTTTCAAGTAACTGAACTTTGTAATATTCCTTAGGTTGTATGTTGCCACTGCCTTGAAAATTGCTTTCCTTTCTATTCTTCTGCCACTTCACACGCTTTTTAAAAACCTTACCACTAAATCTAGGCATTTCCACACACACACACACACACACAGAGAGAGAGAGAGAGAGAGAGGGAGAGAGAGAGATCACTGAACTACTGATACCCCCACAACATAAATTCAAAACAATAGTATTGTTCACAACCACACCAAGGGCAAAATCCAAACAATACATGTATCTATAAACAGAACATCACATGCACGGTACCAACTATTGAATTTAACTTTTCTTTCACAATATATTAACATTCCATTAAAAAGTAGGAGCTTCGAAGTCACGAATGAAGTTTCATAGCTATGAAGTCAGCCACGGTAGCTAGAAGAGAGGCGGTAGGTGTCACGAGACGGATGCGCCGTGGTCGTGACGTCACTGGACCGTCGCTCCCATTACACTAGGCATTGTTTGGCGCGTTAATATCAGTCTATATTCTCTTTGGTGCCGGTGATTTCATTCTAAGCAGTGAATTTCGCTGCATTGCTGCTCACCTGCGGTCTGCACATTGTTTCTTTAATTATTTAATTACTTTCGAGGCTTGCGAATGTTTTAAAAGTTGTGATTTTGTGCATATCGTTCGTGAATGATATGGATTCCCGTGTATATGTCGTGTTTGTGCTATTAAAATGCCGTGCTGTGCGGTGGCAGGCTGTACAAACCATCCCAGCCCTAATTTACTTTTGGCGACGATGGGATAGGAAAGGGCTAAGAGTTGAAAGGAAGCGGCCGTGGCCTTATTAAAGGTACAGCCCCAGCATTTCTCTGGTGTGAAAATAGGAAAACACGGAAAACAATCTTCAGGGCTACCGACATTGGGATTCGAACCCACTATCTCCCGCATGCAAGCTCACAGCTGTGTGCTCCTAACCGCACGGCCAACTTGCACGGTATTATTATTATTATTATTATTATTATTGTTATTATTATTGTTATTATTATCATCATCATCATCTGTTTACCCTCCAGGTTCGGTTTTTCCCTCGGACTTAGCGAGGGATCCCACCTCTACCGCCTAAAGGGCAGTGTCCTGGAGCTTCAGACTCTTGGTCGGGGGATACAACTGGGGAGTATGACCAGTACCTCGCCCAGGCGGCCTCACCTGCTATGCTGAACAGGGGCCTTGTGGAGGAATGGGAAGATTGGAAGGGATAGGCAAGGAAGAGGGAAGGAAGCGGCCGCGGCCTTAAGTTAGGTACCATCCCGGCATTCGCCTGGAAGAGAAGTGGGAAACCACGGAAAACCACTTCCAGGATGGCTGAGGTGGAAATCCAACACACCTCTACTCAGTTGACCTCCCGAGGCTGAGTGGACCCGGTTCCAGCCCTCGTACCACTTTTCAAATTTCGTGGCAGAGCCGGGAATCGAACCCGGGCCTCCGGGGGTGGCAGCTAATCACGCTAACCACTACACCACAGAGGCGGACATTATTATTATTATTATTATTATTTTTATTATTATTATTATTATTATTATTATTATGTCCGCCGCCGTGGCGTAAAGGATAGTGTTATTAGCTGCCGTCCTCGGGGGCCTGGGTTCGATTCCCGGTACTGCCAGAAATTTAAGAATGGCAGGAGGGCTGGTATGTGGTTGAAATGGTACACGCAGCTCACCTCCAATGGGGGTGTGCCTGAAAAGAGCTGCACCACCTCAGGATGAGGACACGAGTTTAGTCCGACTCGTTGGCTGAACGGTCAGCGTACTGGCCTTCGGTTCAAAGGGTCCCGGGTTCGATTCCCGGCCGGGGTCGTGGATTTTAACCTTAATTGGTTAATTCCAATGACACGGGGGCTGGGTGTATGTATTGTCTTCATCATCATTTCATCACGACGCGCAGGTCGCCTACGGGAGTCAAATAGAAAGACCTGCATCTAAAAGCCATACGACATTTCATTATTATTATTATTATTATTATTATTATTATTATTATTATTATTATTATTATTATTATTATTATTACGTTTAATATTATATTGTGTTATCAATAAAAAAGCAGTAGGCTAAAGTTAGTACAGTAGTACTATTTTCAGGAAAAGGAACAACATGCAGTATTTTATCCTGTGTATTTTATGAAAATCCACAGCCTGTTTCGGTTAATGTTATTTCTTGATAAAGATCTGATTTATTTAGTCTGTACGTGTATAGGTTTGGAAACTCTAAATACTACCATTTCTGGTATATTGGAACATTTAAAAATGATTTTTAAACATATTAGCGAAAGTTCTCACTATTCTGGATTTCAAAGTATATCTGCAATATTTACGAAAGCACACAAACAAAATAATAAAAATAATATTTCTATGCAACACCTTAGTGGTTTTCATACGATTTTTTTTTTATTATAACATAAACGTAATTGTGATAAGGAACATAAGCGGGGTGCTCGGAACGACTGGCAGACGCTCCAGGGTCCCGCTGACGTCACACGCTCCTGGGCGGCTGCGCGTAACACCTACCGTCTCTTTTTAGCTACCGTGGAGTCAGCCATGATGCCCTGCGTCCATCTTAGATAAGTGGAAAAATAGTTACTCTCCCTCTAGAGTCATGTTCAAGGTATCATGTTAAAGAGGAAGGTTTAGAGAAAAATTAGGACATAAAAGGAATTTGAATTTTTATCACCCAAAAAGACGATACCATTTTCCCTTGAGTGGTATCTTCAATCGAAAGTTTGTCAACCATCATGGATAAGTTGAAAATATATTTCGGAAGAGTTCTTCTGTGCTCTTCTGATACCAATCGCTCAGGTTCTTCAGTCATAAAGTTCCTCCTCGAGCTAGTGGCTGCATGGTTTGGGGCATGAAGCTGTCAACTTGTAGTGCCTTAGTACAACTACACATTTGAGTTCGTGCTCAAGAATATAATCATTATCGTCAGTGTATTCAATGATGAAAAGTGTAAGGATTGTTTAAAACGACCACAACTGCGAATAACACTACCTCACGTTTAGAGAGAAAGTGCCTGTTAGGACTAAAATCCACACGCCACGACCTCTATAGGTAAGGTGGCTCAATCACGCATCGTTGTTGTTGTAGACTCAATTCACACGCCGGTGCACTTTTTTCGCTCTATGCCGTTTACAGAAGATGTCATACGGCCATATACCTACTTGTTCCAACGGGTGAATTTTTATTTGGTCCTGAAAGAGATCATTTTTTATCGGATGTTACGTAGCCAGGTTAGACTACAACGTGATGGTCTGTAGGTAGGAAGCAGTGTACCCTGCATACTGAGTGCAGCAGGTCCTCGAAATGTTGATCACCTTGGTTTATACATGCTTCAGTACGACGTGGTTAAGACATATTTACTAACTGTAACATGTGAGGTGTAACAACTTGGCATTGCCAAAGGTGACCAGGTTTTTCAGGTTCTCGTGAATATGCTACTGTATCCGCTGTAATTTACTTCACTGGAAGAAGTCAAGTGGTGTAAGGTCCTGTGATCTGGCGGAACACTGAACGGGTCCTCTCACATCTATCCATTTATTACAGTATGAAGCATGAAGATGGTTCCGGACAACTGCTGATCCTTGAAGTAGGAACCCGCCCTGTAGTAACCCCATTCGTAATCGGTTAAGCAGTGGCACGTTCTTCGGCAAATGTGGGAGTTCATTTTGAAGTGTGCTCCAGTCAGGTGGCCATCGAAAAATGTGGATCGATTACGTAGAAGCCCAAGATCCCACTCCACACATTTACTGCCCTCAGCTCTTGAACTGCGTCCTGTCGTACCCACTGCAGATTCTCCAGGCGGCAGAACTGCATATTGTGCCGATTGACAGTCATTGCTGTCAAATCATTATTATCTGAAAACAGGACTTTTGACAAAAATGTTGTATCATTTGTCACACTGCGCAATACCTTTTGACAAAATGTTATTACAGCATCGAAATCACGTGCATCGACCTGCTAATGTCGCTGCAGATTTTTATAACAAATGACCGGTTGTTACTGATCTGTCGTGCAAGTGTCGTTTTACTAATATAAGGAATATTCCGGAACGCGTCCAAAATAACCCTACATTTGGACCAGACGTTCTAGGACAATCTCTAACAGGAGGTAAACTATCAAGCGTCCCAGTTGACCGCTGTCGTGGTTCATGGTTTCTGAACGTATTAATAGTTGTTAGTCTTATGTCTGAAAACCATTGGTGATACAGACGTTGCGTCTCGAATGCGTTCTGCCTCGCTTCTCTATAAATCATCAACATACCAAAATACTGATCTCTGGAATACGTCGTAAGTGAATGAATGAGTGTTTGAATCTAACATGGTATCGGATGAGTTGCCGTGCGGTTAGGACGCGCGCAGCTGTGAGCTTGCATCCGGGAGATAATGCGTTCGAACCCCACTGTCGGCAGCCCTGAAGATGGTTTCCCGTGGTTTTCCATTTTCACACCATGCAAATGCTGGGGCTGTACCTCAATTAAGACCACGGCCGCTTCCTTCCCACTCCCATGTCTTCCTACCCCATCGTCGCCATAAGACCTGATCACGAAGCTGCTTTTTGGTATTTAAAAATAAATGTGAAAGAAAGGAGTGTATTAAAATTAGGACTACTAGGCAGTACCATATGGCTGATAAAACAGGCATGAGGGCGTTTTCCAAAAGTAACTATGATTGGTAGAAAATGGTTAAAAAAATGTGAACAGACTCTGGGATGGGTTCAAAGCAATTGCCGAGGAATGTGAAAACAGGTTTGTACGTTTAAAGGTGGTAAGGAATGGTAAAGATCCACTATAGTATAACAGAGAATAAAGAGACTAAGAAGGAGGTGCAGGTTGTAAGGAAATGGAGTTAAAAATGGCTGTGGTAGTAAGGGAAAATTACAGGAACTTAGTAGGAAATTGAATCTAGCAAAGAAGTCAGCCAAGGATAACATGATGGCAAGCATAATTTTCGGTTATATAAATTTTAGTGAAGAATGGAAGAGCATGTATAGGCTAGGTACTTCAAGGCAGAAACAGGTTTCAAGAAGGACATTCCGGGACTCATTAATGAACAATCAGCAGTATGTGTAAAGATTGTTAGTTACAAGTACAATGTCCAGATAGAGGAAGTGACTAATACTAAAGAAGTATTAACATTTACCTATGACAACAATGACATTTACAGTAAGATACAAAATTTGAAAACTAGAAAAGCAGCTGGAATTGATAAGGTTTCGGGGGATATACAAAATACAATGGGTTGGGATATACGCGGTACCATATCTGAAGTACATATTTGATTATTGTTTGCGTGAAGGAGCTACACCAAATGAATGGAGAGTTGCTATAGTACCCCTTGTGTATAAAGGAAAGGATGATATACATAAAGCTTAAAATTACAGGCCAGTCAGTTTGACATGCATTGCATTAAGTTTGGGAAACCATTCTTTCTGATTATATTAGACATGTTTGCGAAATTAATAACTGGTTTGATAGAAGGCAGTTTGAGTTTAGGAAAGGTTATTCCACTGAAGCTCAACGTGTAGGAATCCACAAAGATATAGCAGATACCATGGATTCAGGAGGTCAAATGGACTGTATAGCGATTGACCTATCTAAGGTACTTGATAGGGTAGATCATGGGAGACCACTGGCAAAAGTGAGTGAAATTGGACTAGACTAAAGAGTGACTGAATGGGTGGCTACGTTTATAGAAAATAGAACTCAGAGAATTAGAGTAGGCGAATTTTTATCTGTCCCTGTAATAATTAGGAGGGGAATTCTTCAAGGCAGTATTATTTGGCCTTTATATTTCCTTATCTATCTACCTACCTATCTATCTATCTATATATATATACTATGTGTAATAATAATAATAATAATAATAATAATAATAATAATAATAATAATAATAATAATAATAATAATAATAATAATGCTGTAGGCTTTACGTCCCACTAACTACTCTTTTACGATTTTCGGAGACGCCAAAGAGCCGGAAATTTGTCTCGCAGGAGTTCTTTACGTGCTAGTAAAACTACCGACACGAGGCTGACATATTTGAGCACCTTCAAATACTACCGGACTGAGTCAGGATCGAACCTGCCAAGTTGGGGTCATATGGCCAGCGTCTCTACGTTCCGAGCCACTCAGCCCGGCCGATGATATGTGTAAAGAAGTGGAATCAGAGATGAGGCTTTTGCATATAATGTTATTCTCTACAGAGTAATAAACAAGTTACAAGATTGTGAGCAACTGCAAAATGACCTCGATAATGTTGTGAGATGGACAGTAGGCAATGGTATGATGATAAACGGGGTTAAAAGTCAGGTTGCGAGTTTCTCAAATAGGAAAAGTCCTCTCAGTTTTAATTACTGCGTTGATGGGGTGAAAGTTTCGTTTGCGGATCATTGTAAGTACCTAGGTCTTAATATAAGGAAAGATCTTCATTGGGGTAATCACATAAATATTGCTGTAAATAAAGGGTACAGCACTCTGCACATGGTTATGAGGGTATTTAGGAGTTGTAGTAAGGATGTAAGGAAGAGGGCATATAAGTCTCTGGTAAGACCCCAACTAGAGTATGGTTGCAGTGTATGGGGCGCACACCAGTATTACTTGATTCAATAACTGGAAAAAGTCGAAAGAAAAGGAGCTCGATTTTTTCTGGGTGACTTCCGACAAAAGAGTAGCGTTACAAAAATGTTGCAATGTTTGGACTGGGAAGACTTGGAAGAAAGGAGACGAGCTTCTCGACTAAGTGGTATGTTCCGAGCTGTCAGTGAAGAGATGGCGTGGAATGGCATCAGTAGGCGAATAAGTTTGAGTGAGGTCTTTAAAAGTAGGAGAGATCACAATATGAAGATGAAGTTGGAATTCAAGGGGATAATTTGGGCAAATATTCATTTATAGGAAGGGGAGTTAGGGATTGGAGTAACTTACCAATGGAGATGTTCAATATATTTTCAATTTATTGCATCATTTAAGAAAAGTCTAGAAAAACAACAGTTAGGGAATCTGCCACCTGGGCGACTGCCCTAAATGCAGATAAGTAGTTATTGAATGTTTGATTTCCAACTCCGAAGTTGATATCCGTGCCAGAGTTTTAAATCCTGGTTTACGGTGGTCATTTAATTTTCTGGCATTATGGGCGACACAGCATAACCTGTAAGTTGGATCGTGCTACGGGTACATGCGTTTTTTCAGTGAGCAATAAATTGCATAGTTGTACAATGGTGCTTAAGATTAGGAGAGGAAATTGTGCATAGTTGTTTTTCCGTTGCTATCTGCATTGCTTATTTGCATTGCTGACATACAGGCGGGATGTAGACAATACTCAGTGTGCGAAACTTAACGATGGTTTGGTTTCATAAAACTATGTATCAATGAGCAGATGGGGTTACCAAGCATAATATCTTTTGAGAAATAATAATTTGTGGACGTGTGTTATAAGTATCAATAAATACCTTATGCACATGCAATGATCTCTTTTCCCCCAAAATTTCACCTTTTAGACCAAAAAATATAGAAGTTTAGGTGTACTCTTTCACTATAAATTACTATATCTTGATTGATATGACAACGTGTATGGCGTTTAATTAAGGCACAAAATACAAGCGGTTACGAGAAGGCAGTGAGAGGGGAGAGATATGCTTACTAAAAGAGATAAATGTTTTAGCTCCGATTCTCAATAGGAGGGAGCAGTTTGAACAGTGTTAATACTGTCAATAATTATTTAGCTTACAACGTCAAAAGAAACCAATTAATTACTCATTGCATCTATAGACAAGCACGCAGAAGAAATGGAACTGAGGAGTAATTGAAATAAACTTATTTAATTGCGCTAATTATCGACTGCGTAGAAGTGCGGCTATGTTGAAACCAGGCCTCTTACTCGTCTAATTGAGAGCCTCCACGTTCCCCAACCTTCTGTAAATACCCTCCCCCGCTCTTTCTCTTTCCGTTTCTTCTTCCCCTTCTGTGTTTGTGTTCCTGTCCGACCCCATTAAAGAGCTTCTTGAAAGAGAACAAAGCAATTTCTTTTTGTTCTTTATCACTCTTAAGGTACTTTAGGTCAAGATCGGCTGAACCTTGACTTAAACATTGAAATTTACCGAAGTTTCTTTTCTACTTCAATTTAAATCATCCAAAACCGAATATTTTCGGCCTGTGATCAGAATTGCATAGCCAGAGCTGACTTGCGGTAGGATGACAAGTTCCTCTTCGTTCCCCCTGCAGCCTAGAGAACAGTTGATTATCAATCCACGTAGTTACCTCACTCAATGTTGCTTAACTTCGGAGATCTCACGGGATCCTTTGTTTCAGAATATATAATTCCCTTGGCCACTTCAATTTAGTTTTAGAAGTTATTGTACTTAATCCTCACCTAGGTGGCCACAGTTCGTATCCCTTCCAATGCATGCGCGAATTTTTAATGTTAAGAAGTTTTTAATGTTAAAAATATTTCGTAGAAGAAAAACTACTACGAAAATGTAAAATTAAGCAATTTTCTAAAATGTGCCGGAAGTTGAAGGGATAAGGGATTTGGAAATGTTTCAAATAGGGAGTCTTGGATAGTTGTATCACGATAAAAAGAACTTTCTTTTCGAAAATCACTTTCGGCCTAAATATTGTTTCGGAAAATACAGCCTGAAATTGCTTGTTTATTCATTCTTTTCCTTTTTTTATTCAAATTCTAGACAAATTAACTTATTTACATAATTATTTCTGTAATGCGTTTCTTGGTTTAATACCCTCAGGCGTTTTGCGGTTTTCTGAAAATAACTACGTCGAATATAGTTATAAGGACTTAAGTGTAACTCTGCATTGACTCACATTAGCGCTTGTAGTGGTAGAAAAAGGCAAACTGCTAATCTAATCGACAAGATAATGAGTTTTAAGAAAACGATTGTAATTTTTAGGAATACATATATTCTCATATTTTATTATATTTATCTAAAATTCGTAGCTCATTTCCTTAGAATGTTTTCAACACTGCGTTGCTTGCTTGTGGATTTTATAATGAGAACTCAAATTCCCATAGTTTATATTTCACCGAGCTCGATAGCTGCAGTCGCTTAAGTGCGGCCAGTATCCAGTAATCGGGAGATCGTGGGTTCGAGCCCCACTGTCGGCAGCCCTGAAGATGGTTTTCCGTGGTTTCCCATTTTCACACCAGGCAAATGCCGGGGCTGTACCTTAATTAAGGCCACGGCCGCTTCCTTCCACTTTCTAGGCCTTTCCCATCCCATCGTCGCCGTAAGACATCTGTGTCGGTGCGACGTAAAGCAAATAGCAAAAAAAAAAAAAAAAAAAAAAAAGTTTATATTTCGAGTAGAACTAGAGGTCTCTGAGCCCATCTTGGCAACTACGATCCTGGCTCAGTCCGTCGGAGATTTTCAGAATTGAAATATGAGGTGAGGTAAGATGATTTATTCAACCTGGCAATGTTCGGCGCATTTGCATTTTCTTACGCTCATTCGGTCTTAAGATATTATTAAATGCACAGTCCGGATCCATGGCTAATCGGTTAGTGTGCTGGTCTTTGGTCTAAGGGGTCCCTTGTTCTTGGCCGGGTCGGGGATTTTGACGTTAATTGGTTAATTGTGTGTATACCGTCTTCAGCATTGGAATGTATTACAGGTAGGGCACTATCTCAGCAGACAGGCAGGTCGCCTGTAGACGTCAATTCCAAAGACTTGCACCAGGCCTCTATGAAGGCCATACAAAGCTATTCTTAGTTTTTCTTCTCTTCCCAATATCTCTTCATTCTCTCGCTGTGTTCCTTTTCATGTAGTTCAGTCCATCCTGTATTTATTGTGGTGGGCTTTACAGAATATTTGTGTTTGTGACTTAAGGTTCTGAATGTTATTCTACTGTATATTGAATGGTTTGTTCATTAATAACTGCATTTAAATAATATAAATAGTAATGATAAAAATGTTATTAACTTATCATTTCTTGGATGTATAGTGAGCCTTTGGATCAGAAGGTCCCGAGTTTGATTACCGACTGGGCTAAAGATTTGAATTGTGTATAGCTAATTCCGCTGTCTCTGGTATTGGGTCTTTATGTCAGTCTTAATGTAATTCTATTCACATCACTCTGCCAAACACCCCTTAAACACATAGCGTTTAAATTTACCAGATACGTCCCTCCACATATTGTGGACGTGAGGAAGGACATCCAGCCGTAAAAGTTAGCCAAATCCCTATCCATTTCTGACTGCACTAAATTGTCAGACACAGCCAGGAATGTAAAAAGGAGCTATAATACTAAGACGACAAATAAATATGTTGACAATAATAAAAGCAATAAATTAATCTAATGGAGCGATACAAAAAGCGAATCCTATTATATTCTGTATATCACACATAAAATGACTTAAGGGAATCTCTACAGTAAACAAACTTCAAAACTTGGGTATTTTTAAATACTTTTATCTCAGCTTCTACTACATGTGTAGCTACGAAACTTTATAAATGTTTACAATGCGAGCTAATATCTCAGAATTGATTTTGGCATTATCAAAAATTAAATTATTCATAATTGTGGCTCTTTGCATGTCGGTGCTCACATTTTCTTTCATAGCTGGGTCATTTAGCGTTATATTAGCGTTGTTGTTATGTTTTTACGGATGTTGAGTGAAACGCGCACTTGTTACAAAAAATGACAGATAGTGGTTTATTACTTCTCGCAAATATACATCTAGAGTCAACTGTTTCATCACTATCAACATCAACTGTCAACATGCAAAACTAAAATTCCCTAATTGGTACATATCACTATCTTCAACAGTTGTTACAAAACTGACCACTTTGCACAATTAGTATTTTAAATTTTGTGTTACTTGAATATTGTCCGGCTCTGTGGTGTAGTGGTTAGCGTGATTAGCTGCCACCCGCAGAGGCCCCGGTTCGATTCCCGGCTCTGCCACGAAATTTGAAAAGTGGTACGAAGGCTGAAACGGGGACCACTCAGCCACGGGAGGTCAACTGAGTAGAGGAGGGTTCGATTCCACCTCAGCCATCCTCGGAGTGGTTTTCCGTTGTTTCCCACTTCTCCTCCAGGCAAATGCCGGGATGGTGCCTAACTTAAGGCCACGGCCGCTTCCTTCTGTCTTCCTTGTCTGTCCCTTCCCCCCCACAAGGCCCGTGTTCAGCATAGCAGGTGAGGACGTCTGGGCGAGGTACTGGTCCTCATCCCCATTATTATCCCCTGACCGAATGTTTCACACTCCATGACACTGCCCTTGAGGCGGCAGAGGTGGAATCCCTCGCAGAGTCCGAGAGGAAAAGTCAAGACTCGACGGTAAACAAATTAAGAAAGAGAGAGAAAGTGAGATAGTTACTTGAATATTGGATATTATGGACATTTTTACACGTAGATAATTTTTTCACGACAATTATCAACCTTAGGCACATAATTGCGGTGTTTTCTTTAGACTATCACTAAAATGATTAGAGAAATGGAGCAGTAAATCACACCGGATAATTTAGGAATTACGAGGGAAACGGATTTGAAAAGTATAGTTTTTGAAAAAATGAGGCGCGTGTGCCGCAGAGTCCTTTACATACCCTATGCGATTGTCCAGTTTTTCTCATCATAATTCCCAAATTAGTGGAGATATTTAAACAAATCTTTCAACAAAATGAACTAGAAGAGTAGGATTATAAATTAAAAAATACGTTGAAAAATTAAGTGTTTGAATGTGTTATACTATGCCGATCCCCTTAAGATAAAATTTTACATTCTAAAAATTGTGCAGTAGATGTTCTAACTCCTACAGAATGGCTGTGAAAACCTACAACAAGGACGATGCTCATTGGCCGAAGTGACTATGTATGTGTGCCAAAGTGTCGATATTTTAACATTATTTTATCGTCTCTATAGATCTGTGTCTTTAAAAGTGGGCAGAACACCGATGGTCCATAACCTTGCTATGAATATCGACGAGAAAGTGAAGGATTTCTTACCCGTTGATGATCGGAAGTCAATCTTCATGACTTGCAGGCTTGTTTTCCTGGTAGCAGACATGACCCTATCTGATATTCATGATCTACAAGTTACAAGATTGTGAGCTGTAAAATGACCTCGATAATGTTGTAATATGGATAGTAGGCATTAGTATGATGATAAATGGGGTTAAAAGTCATGTAATGATTTTCACAAATAGGAGAAATCCTCTCAGTTTTAATTAATGCATTGATGGGTTGAAAGTTTCCTTTGGGGATCATTGCAAGTACCTAGGTGTTAATATAAGGAGAGATCTTCATTGGGGTAATCACGTAAATATGTTTGGAGATACAGGGGAACGATTCTTGTACATGGTTATGAGGGTATTTTGGGTTGGAGTAAGGATGTAAAGGAGAGGCCATATAAGTCTGTGGGAAGACCCCAAATAGAGTATCGTTCCAGTGTATGGAACCAACAATAAGATTACTTGATTTAAGAACACCTGGGTGATTTCCGACAAAAGAGTAGCTTTACAAAAAATGTTGCAAAGTTTGGACTACCAAGACTTGGGAGAAAGTAGACGAGCTGCTCGACTAAGTGGTATGTTCCGAGCTGTCAGTGGAGAACTGGCGTGGAATGACATCAGTAGACGAAGAAGTTTGAGTAGTGTCATTAAAAGTAGGAAAGATCACACTATGAAGATAAAGCTGGAATTTAAGAGGACAAATTGGGGCAAATACTCGTTTTTAGGAAGAGGAGTTAGGGATTGGTATAACTTCCCAAGGGAGGTGTTCAATAAATTTCTAATTTCTTTGCAATCATTGAAGACAAGTTTGGAAAACAGCAGATAGGGAATCTGCCACCTGTGCGACTGCCCAAAATGCAGATCAGTAGTGATTGATTGATTACTGTACATGAAGTATGGAACTAGTAATGTCAACCTATAGTTCCCTTGATATCTTTATTTCTTTCTTAATCTGCTTACCGTCAAGGGTTGCTTGTTCCTTCGGACTCGACCAGGTATCCCACATTTACCGCCTCAAGGGCAGCACGAGACCCTGAGTTGTGGGGATTTCACTGGAGAGGAAGACCATTACCGCGCCGAGGTGGCTTCACCTGCTTTGCTGAACAGGGTCCTTGTGAGGGGGATGGGAGGATCGGAAAGGATAGGCAAGGAAGGAGGAAGGAAGCGGCCGGGACCTTAAGTTAGGTACCATCCCGGCATTTGACTGGAGGAGACATGAGGACATCGGAAAACAATTTCGAGGATGGCTGAGGTAGGAATCGAACCCCCTCCTGAGGCTGTTTGAACCCCCGTTCCAGCCCTCGTACCACTTATCAAATTTCTTGGCAGAGCAGGGAGTCAAACCGCGGCCTCCGAAAATAGTAGCTAATCACACTAATTACTACACCACAGAGGCGGTCCCCCTTGATATCGATATACTTGATTTCATTTACGTCGTTGGTATTCATGGAAACACTGTGTGCAGCATTTTAATTTCTTATATTTGTTAGTATTACTTTCTGTCTCCATAGCGTAACGGTTAGCGCTATTAGCTGCCGTCCTCGGAAGCCCGGGTTCGATTCCCAGCACTGCTAGAGATCTAGTAATGGAAAGAGGGCTGGTGTGTGGTTATAAATGGGCATGCAACTCAACTTTATCGAGGGTGTGCCTGGAAGGACTTGCACCACCTCATGAGTTTACTCTTTTCTTAGCGGTCCCGCGCTGTAGGGATAGCGTGCGTGTCATTTACCCGGAGGTCCTAGGTTCGATTCCTCGCCATGTCAGATACTTTTTACCTAGATTCGGGGGCTGATTCGAGGTCTATTCAGCCTACGAGACTACAATAGAGAAGCTACCTGTGAGGCAGCGACCTCAGTCTAGAATGCCAAGTATAACGTCCGAGAGGATTCGTCGTGCCGACCACATGACACTTTGTAATCTGTAGATCTTTGGGATGAGCAGCGGTCGCTTGGTATGCCAAGGCTCTTGGGGGGCTGTTATGACATGGGGATTTGATTTGTAATTATTGTTTTAAGAGGAAATGCAACTAGGCAACCGTCACATGTTGACTGTGCTCTTAATGAGTAAAAGGTCTGTCACTTCGAAAAGCGAAGTTGCCGACAAAAGAAAAAGTGTCATTTGATTAACAACGTGTGACCTCCGGAGGGGCTTAGTGCAGGTCTTTCTGTTAGATGGCCAAGTATGACCTGCGTGTCTGGGTGCGTGATGGTGGTAGTGGTGGTGGTGATGATTATGACGTAGCGAGAGGATGAAATCAGTTTTCGACGAAGAGCCTACTCATGTCTAATAACACCAAAGTAGTCTGCTGAAGGCTTAACGTCTCCATCTGACGGACGAATCATTATCAACTGCATAATATGTCCTCACTCCATATGGACTGTACAGAAATGTTTGACGTAGCGAGGAAATGAAAAATTTACTCGGGGTCAGGCGGTAAAAAGAGTTGACCACGAGAGGTCGCATGGAAAAATCGAGAGCCTAGCACAAGTTAATGGAAATAATTTGAGACTCAGGAACTCCCTGGTCACAAATTCATGCTTCAAATTTCAAAGTCCTTTCGGTGACACATTTTAGTCACCTTTGAGAATTTTGTAAATGATACCAGTTATGATGTAAATTAAAGTTGATGTTAGGGTCAACTCTTCGTACCACCACATCCTGTGCCAACCACACCATTATTACTTAGCTTCTGTAATTAGGTCTACTGTAATAATAATAATAATAATAATAATAATAATAATAACTTGGTTGTTGCCAATTTCGTGACTTGACTTACCTTATGTGAAACTTACTTACAGTACGCTACAACTGTGTTTCAAGTTGCAGGTCCCACTATTTTACATCGAAATCTGACGGCAGTAAATGGCTTTCATTTCGAAACTGCCTCAAGTTTAGTTGGGGACTCGCACTTCAGTCACTTTAGTGAGATCGTAATAGAGCTATCATTGAGCTTTTAGATTCCTTTTATTTACCAATTCGGCTCCATTGCAGTGACACGACAGTAGGCTATCAATCGTGAAGTCTACATTATTTTCTTTTAACTTCAACTTTGTGGATATTGGGGTGTTGACCTGGTTTTCCCTTATTCATCTCGAAAGACGACATAATAATAATATAATATTAATAATAACAACAATAATAATAATAAATAATAAAACCACGACAATCACAATACCTTTTTAGAGAGAAAATGGAGTCGTAAAGGGATATGTCGAATTAATGACATGCTGATATGTAGAGTTCCTTAGCACACATTCTGAGGATATGACTTCAAGACAATACTTCCTTCCCCCACCACGTTCTAGGAGGTAAGGTTTCCGGTGTGCTTTCCCGAGGCGTACGATCATAAAGTCAACCGACTGATATTAGTCCCAGGCGCTGTTTACAAGCCGTGCTCCATAAAGTAACACCAGGGGTTTGTTTTTCAAGCCAAGCCAACAGGCTTAAAGAGGAGCAACGACAAGTCTTGTGTATCTGTACCTAATAGGCCCGGGTTTTCTCTTATGGTACTTCTGGGCATTGCAACGAGCAAAATATTACAATGGTGGGAAGGAAAATAAACTAGAGGATTACGAAAAGCGATGAAGAAGGCAACAAAGCGGGCATTACAAAAATATCTTCTAGTTTCCTATTACCGCACGCGGTGAAAATTTGCTCTGTATAGTTTACTAATAATTATCCGTGCGGTAAGAAGCGCGCAGCTGTGAGCTCGCATCCGGGAGATAGTGGGTTCGAATCCCACTATCGGCATCCCTGAAGATAGTTTTCCGTGGTTTCCCATTTTCACATCAAAAAAATGCTGGGGCTGTACCTTCATTATGGCCACTGCCATTTCCTTCCCACTCCTGGTCCTTTCATGTCCCATCGTCACCATAAGACCTATCTGTGTCGGTGCGACGTAAAAGCAACTAGCAAACTAATAATCGTATGGTCCCAGCTATCGTGTCAAGGTATTTTTATTTCACGCCATCCGGGCTGCCTGCTTGTCAATTTCGATTCGTTTTATACTACCAGGTGAGAGTAAACCATATCCCTTGAGGGGTATGGAGGGCTGAGTTTTAAAATATATATGTGAAGGAAACAGAACATGTGAAATATAAACTTAATTCCACCCTTCAGAAATCCTACTGCCTCTAACACTGTTTTACGTCCAACTATCTACTTTAACGGTTTTTGTAGACTGCGAGGTGCCTAAATTTAGACCTGCAGGAATTCTTTTATCTATCGACACTAGGCTAACGTATTACAGCACCTTCAAGTACCACCGGACTGAGTCAGGATCGAACTTGCTAATTTGGAGTCAAAAGGCCAGCGCTCTATCGTTCTAGCTATTCAGCCCGGTCATTGATGTGTTCAAAGTTTTCCTTTCAATAACAAGAGATAGAAGGAGCTCCGAAACAAACTACTTCATGGTTGTTACTTTTACTTCAGTTCACACATCATTCCAAAGTTCCATAAAACTCCGGAGCGGGAAAGTCACGGGGCTACCTTTTGCGATTCTACATGGTAAGTTCGACCCCGCAAATGTTTCTCTCTGACACGTTGATGTTTATGCCTTGTGTTAGTCACATCTCTTGAATCTTTCTAAGCATCTGGTTGTAACTCCTGACACATCGTCCAGCTGGTTTACCTGCTTCTGGTTTACGTACAGTAGTGAACTACTTACTGCAGTCCATCGCTTGCAGCATACAGATTTTCATATTTTAACCCAAAGGAGGCAAATTTTATTATACCTCTTCCACATCTAGGCAATGGCTGTAGCCGTGCTGAAACACCGGATCCCGTGAGATCTCGGAAGTTAAGGAACATTGGGCTTGGTCAAGATGTGGACGGGTTGCCACGCGGTGTTGGTGGGGGTAAGGGAATGGATGAGCGGAAAGGAACCGGCCACCCTACCGTACGTAAACTGAGGCTCAGGCACACCTCTGCGGAGGTTTGGACCTGCCTTCGGGCAGAATACACCCTTACCTTATCTCGTCCACATCTCATGACTCTTTCTGAGATAGGGAACTCTTTGTTATCGCCTGCTTAATCATACTCCTCCCATCCGGTATAGACCGACAATTAATTAGCCAATTAGCCCAGCTCCGTTTCTGAAGGATCATTCCCCACTATACAGGATGTCGCAGGAGGAATGGTTAACATTCACGGATATAACTGGGACGATAAACTGAAGAAAAAAGAAAATAATATGGGCTATGTCGGCATATGCCAAATTTCCGAGGTAAAACACATTTAATGTGCATTTGTTTTTGGGCTAGTGGCTCGCATGTATGGGTCTTAACCACCTAACTTCCTTGACGTTGCATTCTAGCCCAACCCACCTCGTTGCTTTCAACCTCTTTGCTCAGGATGTATTTCTGCCATTAAACTAGCCCGTTGAACGCGCAGTTGTCCATAGTATATTGTGAGTAAAGTAGTTCGAGGGATTGAGAGAGTATCAGAGAGAAGCATAGGTTAACTGTGTCTGTACACGCACTGGCTAAAATGCCACACATCTACACTAATGAAGAATATGCAGATATATTTAGGGCTTCTGCGATGGTAGTGTGCTTGTCGCTGTCGAGGGATACCGTCGGCGCTTTCCCACACGTCGAATTCCTGATCGTGGAGTGTTTACCAGATTTTCTAGCGCATTGCGTGAAACAAGTATTCTTCCAAGTTCCCATTTTTCTTGTGAACGTGTACTTCAACAACCCAATGCAGGGACAGCAACACATTGTTGAAATGGTGCAGCATAGTCCTACTGCCAGCACACAGGCGACATTCTGCATGTACCACACGTGTATGGCGAACATTACGTGCGGAAAACTTGTACCCATTCCAAAACGTCAAAGAGGTTGGGTGGGTAAGACACATACGTGCGAATGTACATTGTGTGTGTTTTACCTCGGAAATTATGCGTCCGTATTAAGTTTTTCCCCAAATGATCATTCCTGTCACATTCCGGAATATTGCCCATTCTTCCTGGAACAGCCTGTATATCCATGTACGGGATAGATCAAATTATTTTCGTGTCCTAGATACAGAAAAAGATCCAACAGCCGCTGTAAGACACTTCAAAAATGAAGGGCTGAGTTTCTCAGACAGTACAGCGCTAGCCATTCTGACTTAGTCTCGTGGAATTTCATGGTGCTCAACGACGTCATCCTGGTGTTGGCTGAGTTAATACTGCTGGGAATTGGGCGTTTACAAAAAACATAAAAGTTCTGAAATTATTATTATTATTATTATTATTATTATTATTATTATTATTATTTCAATTCGGCCACCTATAGAGCAGTCCACTTATCATGGTTGTCTCTCTTTCTGAAGTATTCGATCCAGACCCAAGACTTTCTTCACAATGTTCCTATCCTTGCTTCTCAGTTTTTCTACCAAACATTTCTTATTCTACGTGAGACGTTCTGCTGCTTAAACGAATTCTGGTCGGACGCCTTCAAGTTAGAGCTTGGAGTGGAAAGTCATTTGATCGTTTATTACAGAGACTTTGTTAGTTGGTACATCATCTATATATATAAAAGCAAGTCGGTCTGGAGCGATGTATTATATATAAATATTTAAAAATGAAAAAAGACGTGAATTAATGAGGCACTTCCAGAAATCTCAAAAATTTGAAACTTGGTATGGCAGAAGCTGACGACCCCAGGATCCCTAGAAAAATCCAAAATTATCAAATTCCCTGAAGGGGGCACGCTGGAGGGGGGGGCTCAAATTTTGGACTCAGCATGAGAACGCAGTCATATCATTTATCCAAAGCGACAACCTATAGGTTTCGTGGGCTTAAAAATTTTCAGGAATTTCCTAATTTTTATCCCCCGTCCCCCCAAATCAAGATGGCGGCACAACCTGCCGGACGAGGGAGAAAATTGAAATTTGGTGAAATTATAGCTTTTAGTCTTTAACCGACGGAAAAATTCCAAGATGTTCAAATTTTTCACTTTTTACCCCCAAAGTTATCGAAATATGGAGGCAATTTTAATGACTGTGCAGACATTCCTTTTGAGGTATTTCTTGGCTAAACGGTAAGTTGTATCACAAAACGGATGGAACAATCTCCATTCAATTCGGAGTGATCTACAACTTTGCTCCTATGACTTTTTGTCGTATCTCTCTCCCTTATACGTTAGATTTGGCCGTATTTCTGAATTGTTCGTATATTTGATGATTTTTACAAGTATATTTCATTGTTTGACACTCTTATAAGAATGATAGGATCATCAAGTTGTGTGCGCACATTGGCACAATCAATGGACACATGTGGACAAAATTTCATGATTCTAGCTTATACATAAGTATGCAAAAAGTAATGTAAAACGTTAAAAATGTACCCAAATTTCCCCCTATTCAAATGTTTGAACTCAATTTACCACGTAAATATGTGAGATACGAGGAAATGGTTTAAGGATAAATATGTAGAGTAATACATAAGGCATCTGGTGGCGCAAACCTTTTGTTAATATCATGCACCGTTTAGGAGTTATGAATCTCGAAGTGGAGGTCTGCACTTTTCAAGTCGGTCTGGAGCGATGTATATATAAATATTTAAAAATGAAAAAAGACGTGAATTAATGAGGCACTTCCAGAAATCTCAGCAATTTGAAACTTGGTATGGGAGAAGCTGTTGACCCCAGGATCCCTAGAAGAATCGAACAAATTTTGGACTCAGCATAAGAACGCAGTCATATAATTTATCCAAAGCGACAACCTATAGGTTTCTCGAAGTGGAGGTCTGCACTTCTCAACGTGCTCATGCTTATCACTCATCTATATAAATAAAATCGTAACGACCGTGGTACATTAATTATTTTGGCGAAATTTCCGTACAGTTACCCGTTTCTTGTGTAATAATGACCTTCTGCATCAGTTTTAGCTTTGGTGTCTGTTTGTTTGTCTGTTTGTCTGTCCTTCTATAATTTGAAAACTACTGGAAATATTTCCACCAAACTTCATATTTAGAATCCACCTATCCTTGGGTAGGTTTTAGGGCAAATATTGTTTCTAAATCCCTGAACTAATTGGGGGTTTATACGAAACCGAAACCGTGATTTTGCACTCCCTCAAAATATACACAACCAAAATGGAAATCTACCTGCCTTAATGGAAATTAATTTCTAAACCTTCTTTTCTCATGTGCATCATTTCGATACCAGGATTAATAACGGAGATATAATTAACGGACCGTTTTTCGGTACAAGCCCCACCGGACTTAACGCAAGAGCGGGTGCGCGTAAAGCGTATTTCTTACAACTTGAAAACTACTGAGATATTTGAACCAAACTTTATATTTAGCATCCACCCGTCCAAGGGTAGGTTTTAAGGTTTATACCATTTCAAATTCCCGGAATGGACTGGGGTTTATAGGGGACCGAAATGGTGACTTTTACTCTCCCACAATATTTAAAGTACAAGACCAACCTGACTGGAAATCGATCAAACTGTTTGGAAATCCAATTCTAATTTCTTTTTCTCATGTGCATTTTTCATCGGGAGGATTAATAAGGGAGATAACATGAAAGGTCGGTTTTCAGGCTAAGTCTAGCGGACATAGTTCAAAAGGTGTTATACGTGGAGCAGATTCCTTATCTATCTACATAAATCATATTGTAACGACCGTGTGACTGTGCATTGACTATTTTGGCGAAATTTTCGTACAGTTTTCCGTTTAAGGGGTAATAATGACCACCTGAACATTTTTTAGCAATAATTTCCTGGAAGTCCTAAATTTTACCGCCCCCCCCCCCTCGCCCAAAATCAAGATTGCCTCACAATCTGCCACACGAGCTGGAAAATTGAAATTAGGCAAATTTATACGTTTTAGCCGGTAACCTACGGAAAACATCCGAGATCTTTAAATATTTCACTTTTTATGCCGAATAATATCGAAATATAGGCAATTTAATGACGGTGCAGACCTTCGTTTCGAGGTATTTCGCGGCTAAACGGTAAGTCCTATCACAAAACGGATGGCACGATCTCCGTTCAATTTCGAGTGATCTACAACTTTGGTCATGTGATATTTTGTCGTATCTCTCTCTCTCTCTCTCCCTTATAGGGTAGATCTGGCTGTATATTTCGATGGTTCGTAAATTTTGTGCTTTTTACACGTGTATTACTTAGTTTGACACACTTATAGAAAAGGTAGAGTCATTAAATTTGGCACGCACATTGACACGACCAATGGCTATATGATAACCCGATTTCATGATTCTAGCTTCCACATAAGTATGTGAAAAATAATGTACAATTATGAAAATGTACCCAAATTTCACCCCATTCAAATATCGTAACTCAATCGAACCCATAAATATGTGAGATACCAGAAAATATTTTAACACCAAACATGTAGAGTGACAAAAGGGACGTCTGAGGGTGCAAACCGTTTGTTGGTATGATATACTGTTTAGGAGCAGTAAATCTCGAAATGGAGGTTTGCACTTTCAAACATGCCCATGCTTATCTGTCATCTATATAAATATAATCGCAACGGCCGTCTGTCTATACATTGGCTATTTTGGCGGAATTTCCGTACAGTTATCCGTTTCAGTTGTAATAATGACCATCTGCATATTTTTTAACTTTGGTGTCTGTTTGTCGGTTTGATTGTATGAGTTTTTATAACTTGAAAACTACTGAATATATTTCTAACAAACTTTATATTTAGAAACCACCTGTCCTTGTGTAGGTTTTAGGGCCAATATTATTTCTGAATACCTAAATTTACTGGGGGTTTACCCGAAACCGGAACCGTCATTTTGCACTTTCTCAAAATATGCACATCCGAAATTAATCGAAATCTATAGTCCTTAATGGAAATCTATTTCTAAAACTTTTGTTCTCATGTGAATTTTTCGACAGGAGGATTAATAAGTGAGATATCATGAACGGTTGGTTTTGCAGGTTAAGTCCAGCGGACGTAGCCAAAATGTGTTGTACATGGAGCAGATTCCTTATCTATATAAATAAAATCGTAACGACTGTGTGTGCCTGTACATTGACTCTTTTGGTGAAGTTTTCGTACAGATACCCGTTTTAGGGGTAATAATGATCGTCTGCATATTTTTTGGACTAATTTCCTGAAAGTCATAATTTTTACCCCCTCACCCAAAATCCAGATTGCAGCATAATCTGCCAGACAAGCAAGAAAATTGAAATTTGGCAAAATTATACGTTTCAGCCTGTAACGAACGAAAAACTTCACAGATCTTTAATATTTTCATTTTTTATCCCCGAAGAATAACGAAATATGGAAGCAATTTTAATGATGATGCAGACCTTCTTTTCGAGGTATTTTGTGGGATAAACGGGAAGTCCTATCACATAACGGATGGCACAATCTTCGTTGAAGTAGGAGTGATCTTCAACCTTGGTCTTATGACTTTTTGTCGTATCTGTATCGCTTATACGTTAGATTCGTCTCTATTTCTCGATTGTAAGTAAATTTGGACTCTTTACCAATATGATTCATACTTTCAATCACTTCAGGAAAGATAGTATGATCAAACTCTACACGAATATTGGCCCACCCAGTACCCATATGTGAGCCAAATGCTATGTCACATAATTCTCCGAAAAGTAATGCAATATAAGATAATCTTACACAAATTTCAACCTATTCTACTTTTCTGACTCAATCTGACCCATGAATAGATGAGATGCGAGAAAATATCATAGGACCAGCCATTTAGATCGCTAAATACTGCGCCTTACGGAACAATCCTTTGTCAATATGACGTACCGTTTAGCAGCAGTTAATATATAAATGAAGGTCTGCAATATTGTTAACATGCATATACTTTCGTATGTCTATCTATATACATTCATTGATGTCGATTTGTAGGGATCGAGGAAGGGTGTGTCTGCTAATGTAATCAGTACTCCCTACACCGACTTTGACTGCTGGCAGTAGGAATGGGGTCCTTCTCCAACTCCTGTGTAACTGGTAAGGAGGGCCTACCATTTTAATGAATAATTCACTTCTCGATTTGTCTTGCAGAAGGCAAGGGATCATGCAGGTTTGTTCGAAAGTCCCCTACCCTATTATGTTTGACTCTAGTCCAGGGTGCCCGCCATTATAAACAAATGTTCCAGTCTAAAATTTGACTAGCATTAGGCATAGTGGCCTGTTATTTTCATGGAATCTCACTAATTCTGTGTGACTGGCAGTAAGCTGGCTGGCAGCAGTAAAAAGGGCCTGTCATTATAATGATAACTGCACAACTCAATTTTGACTGGTGGTAGGGAAGTTGCCTGCTATTATAATAAAAACTCCTCAACTGTAATCTGTCTGAAAGTAGGAAATGGGTCTGCAATTGTAAATAAAACTCCCCAAATCGATTGTGACCGCACAGTAGGCAATGGGGCCTGCAATTATAATGTAAACTTGCCAACTTGATTGTGAATGGCAGTAGGCAAGTGAGCCTGCCGTTATCATCAAAACTCCGCAACCCTCACTTTACATTGGAAACAACGTATGGGGACCTCCCCATGCTTTTTCTCGGATAAGGCTAAGTGACATGCAATTTTAAAACAATCTCATTTACTGCACGCACAGTCTTTACGTCGATATCCGTATACAATGTAGAATACCGTAGCGAAGCACGGGTACATTTGCTAGTTTCCATATTGCCCACCCTATTTTTTTTAAGTGTGTTAAGCTGTATTCACTCGCCTAGGTAGGTCCATATGAAATGATTTGCCTGTTTTTCCTCCTGTGTTCCACCGCTAGCTCCCTGGGTCCGGGCTTGATGTTCGTTTTGAAAGCTTCCGAAGTTGATCTGGTGATCGACTTTTGCCGCTTGTGTTCCGAGTTTCATAATATTGTCTTGTAGCTCTGACTATACAACAGTAAAACTCACAAGATCATCTGCAAATGCTGGACAGTCGATTGTTATGTTTTTACTCTTACAGGCCAGGCTACCACGTTTTCAATAGCCTTTGTACTAATTTTTCCTCTAAATTTCACTTTGGATCTGGTATCGCAGTTTTCAGGAGTTTTGTGTAACCTGTACGAATATACTGGGTCTTAGAAACAGGTAATTGGAGGTTAAGTTTTACGCTTCATTCGATCAATCGAGGGATGGACTCAGGTGGACGTAAGATTGTAAGTCATCAGTATACATGTCAAAGGCACTGCCTTTAAAGTCCTTCGTATGAAGTCATTCGTATAAATAGGAAAGCATAGTAGACCAAGGTCTGATCCTTGTGGTACGCCAAATATTACTGATTCCCAGCGAGAGGATCGTCCATCATTAAAAGTGACTATTTGCGATCTATGAGACATATGATTCAAACATACGTCTGAATACTCTGCAAGAAGCTAATAGATTTCAACTTAGCAGGAAACAACTCGTGGTTAATAGACTCAGAAGCCTTAGAGAAATCAAAGCGACATACGATAGTAAGCTGCCTTTTATCGATGGCTGCGCGTATATCATTTGTAACTTTTAACAGAGGAGTAGTTGTACTATGGCCCTTCTTCAAGCCAGATTGATGGGGATTCTGAATGTGGTATTCCTATGTCTGCTTATGAGCATTTTATCTAGCCTTTTTAAGTGCGCAGAGTACAGGGGGATCCAAAATTTGTTAACATTTGATGAGGCAATACTTCACGGAATATTGAAGGTAGAGAGGTAATAGACACACATGACATGAGCTTTTATTGACATCAGAATAAAATATACAAAATGACCAACAGATGACACTGGACAGTAACACGTCAGGTACAAATGGCCACACATGCTTGACATGACATGAGGTTTTATTAACACCAGCAAAGAGTGCACAAATAGGTCATCAGATGGCGCTGGACAGCAACACATCAGTGATGCCGCACAAGACCCGTGTATGGTATAAAATAAGCTGTCGTAAGAGAGAGGTCGTCAAATGCGCCTGCATATTGACGTTACCATAAAAGGCAGTGTTAGTGAAGCTTTATTTACTTTATTTTGGTGTCAATAAAACCCCATGTCCTGCCAATCCTATGTGTCAATTATTACCTCTCTTCCTCCAACACTCAATGAAGTATTGCCTCGTCAAATATTAACGGAATTTTGGGTCACCCTGTATGTTTGTGGGTCTGAAATCACTACAGGCTGCTTGTATTTTCTTTTTGAGTACTTTCAGAGAGTAGGAGTTTGAGACTGATTTCATGTAATATCTGCTTAACTCAGGTGGAGTGACAGGCATTTGGTCTGGAGAATAACTACAGTAACTCCAATACCAATTGATTTTGCAGCACGCCAAGGAGCTGAGGTACTCTTACACATTCGGAAGACGTTACATGTGTAGATGAAGGAGAGAGTTCATTTGGCGAATGTTTAGAGTTTGTAAATTATTAATATTGCAACATGACTAAAAACATTTTGAAGTACCTCATGCATATTTTATTTCCACAAATTCTTCTCACGGGCTCCGCAGAAGGAATATAATATTATTCTGTTCGATACGTTAAAAACAACATATTTTCATATAATGAGACTGAATAACAAAGAGAGTATTTCCAGTCCATTAACTACAGCACTAAAAACAAAATCCTTTATCCTGTAGTAGCCAAATAAAAGATTATTCAGAGTAATTACGGATTTAAAGCATAAATAAAGTACATGGTGTTCAAATATTCTGGCAGATATATCATATCATTGAAGTGATCGGCTGTTCTCAGAAAAACCACAAGTAGTTTTTAATGGAGAGTCTCCGTGGCTCAGGAGGCAGCGCGCCGGCCGTTCATGCTTGGTTTCGTGGTTCACATCTCACACACTCCATGTGAAATTTGTCCTGGACAACAGGTTTTTCTCCGGGTACTCAGGTTTTCCCTGTCATATTTCATTCCAGCAACACTCTACAATAACATTTCATCTGTCATTCATCAAATATTGCCCCAGAGTAGTGCGACAGGCTTCGGTAGCCGGCACAATTCCTATCCTCGCCTCTAGATGGGGGCTTCATTCATTCCATTTCCTGACCCGATCGAATGACTGGACACAGGCTGTGGATTTTCATTTTCAGTTTTTAATGGCCGGAATTACGAGAGTCAATCCGTAGTTATACTGTGCATAATGGCTATATTATTATTATTTTTATTAACAAATACATCGCAATTAGGAAATATCCTGGTGGTAATAATTAGTTAGAGTTCTGTGACAATGAAGTAAAGCTAAAACATAATTAACCAACAACAACAATAAAAAGAAGAACAAGAGTACAACAGGCAATTCCACGGAAATAAATTGTTTACAAGAAACGCTCGTATTTTTTTGCTAGTAGCTTTATGTCGCACCGACGCAAATAGGTCTTATGAAAATGGGAAACCACGGAAAACCATCTTCAGGGCTGCCGACAGTGGGATTCGAACCCCCTATCTCCCATAGGCAAGCTCACAGCCGTGCGCCCCTCACCGCACAGCCAACTCGCCCGGTCGCTAGTAGTTTAACATTCTAAATCCGACATAATGATGGACAAATTCACACAGTACTTAAGTATTTCCAGTGCCAAGATGCCGATGCATTGGCTCTTACATTCTGTTCGAAAAATGCCAGGACCGAGCTCGATAGCTGCAGACGCTTAAATGCGGACAGTATCCAGTATTCGGGAGATAGTAGGTTCGAACCCCACTGTCGGCAGCCCTGAAAATGGTTTTACGTGGTTTCCCGTTTTCACACCAGGCAAATGCTGGGGCTGTACCTCAATTAAGGCCACGGCCGCTTCCTTCCCACTCCCAGCCCTTCCCTGTCCCATCGTCGCTATAAGGCCTATCTGTGTCGGCGCGACGTAAAGCAACTAGCAAAAAAAAAAAAAAAAAAAAAAAATGCCAGTATGCTGATTCGATCGGCACCCTCTTATAAGTGGTGTAGTTATGCAGTAAGGCGCTAGATTGCGCTACAAATCAAGTATGAAGGAAGTAGAATGTTTGTAATTCCTTCTTATGCCATTAGATGGCACTGACATACTTTCACTTCTACTAGTTCACTCGTCAATTGTGAGTGTATGATCTGTGAGCGCTTGACGTCTCTGACCCAATATGGCACCCTCCTTGTTTGTTTATGTCCGCGTGTTGTGATGATTTTTTCAATCATTTTACGTTCTAATTGACGCATTTGAGTTATTTATCGTAATATATTAAGCTTATTATTATTTCGACTGTAGTCATATTTACATAGCAATTTATTTAGGTCGTAAAGTTGTACACGGTACATTTATCACAATAAGGCATGTCGTCACGTAGGCCTATTTCGGGAGAAGAAATTGAGGAACTTTTGGGTTGAGCAGTACAATGACTTACTACCAACTTAACATTACAACACCGCCATATACAAATTCACAGGTACCTTAAGTATTTAAAAATTTCACACTTCACTTACAGATTCAGCGGTCCAATTACAAAATATTATGTAAACACTGTAAGCGACGAAGCGTTCGGTGGTAGCCGGCTTGTTTATCAGTGAAATAGATAAGCGCAAGACAACAACATAATAATCGAGCAACCTGTTTTTGAAGAAAGCAAAGACTTCCGAAAGTCCATTTCAATCGACCTGGGAACTTTCGTATTTTTTTCAGTCGTGACGATAAAGACAAAATGCTTAATCCGTGGTACAATAATTATGTGATTTAATCAAAAAGATCTGTTTTCCAATACAAAGGCCTTGCTCAAATTCTACGAGAATTTGCCGAAGGAAGATTTTCCTAAACCGCATCGAGAAGCAGTTAAGATTATTTCTATGCTTGGATCCACATGCATACGTGAAAGGAATTTCTTTCTGTTTTGACTTGTACGAAAACTAGATTGAGTGCGAGTAGGCCTACTTCTGATTGTAATTTAAATAAGGCTCTCAGAATTGCTGTCAGCTGGTCCCTTGTTTTAGGCATAACTGGTATCATTGCAAAGATGAAAGAAAATAAGACCTAAAGAAGATTGTCTTCTCATACCAAATTGAAAGAAGAGTGTTTTAACACCGGTAATATTGTCCCACACAGCAGTGTCACCGCTCCACGCACATAAACATTTTGCAGTGAGGGGAAGGTGGAGAAGGCGAAGGCAGGCCGAACGGGTGAGACAGGTTTAGGGGAAGTGGAGTGAGGTTTTGCACTTGTGAAGTCGTCTCCTACACCTTGCACCGTGCAGTGCACGGCCGCATGCACCCTGAGAGGCCCTGCGGATTAAAATATGGCACCATCACACAGAAATTTACGTACAATTTACAGATTGCTGTAGTCTTATCTTGAAGCATCTTACAAATTTTGGAAAAGGCTCTAAGACAGCTGCGGGTAGTGCGTTCCAATAATCACTTCCCCGATTTACAAACGAATATTTATCATACTTCCCTGTGATCTACCTGTAACTTTATGCGGGTGATCTGTCCTCCTTATGAAACATGGCTTTTCTAGTCGACTGTTCATCTCTTCCCAAACTGGCTTATTCGTGTAGGCTTTATACGTGGCACATAACAGTGTTCGTTTCCTTCTAGCGTCTAGTGTCTCCCACACAGACTACTTCTAGGATTGAAATCGTTAAGCACGAATTGAAATCGTTAAGCACGAATCATACTATCCTTGCATTGAAATGATCGACTGTTGTCAAAAATAACACAAGTAGTGTTTAATGGCGTGAATTCCGAGAGGCTGTTCGTAATTATACTGTACACCAGGGCCTCTCAAACGCCCAAAATCTCACGCGTGCAAATCGAGGCGCAAGAGCTCCGTGCACTGTGCATCGGTCCCGCTCGGCTCGCCTCGGACCAACGCTTCGTCTCTGGGCTACTCGGCTAAGCTCGGCTCAACTCGACTCAACTCGGCTGGGATGTGGAGCGCTTCGGGGCAAGTGAGGAAGAGGGAGACAGGCGGAGTGAGCGAGACAGGCGTGGGGTAAGAGAGAGACAGCGCTATTGCTCCAAATCGAGGAGTGGGGGTCTGCACTCTGGTCAACCAAGCGAATTCGTCTTTTGCACCGTGAGAGGCCCTGCTGTACACAATGGCTACCTATTACTGTATATTGAATAAGCGAATGGATGACTAGTTTGCGAGTAGGTTTTTGCCTTGTTGAACATCATCTTCGTAATCATTAATGTGGAATTCCAACAGCTTCTTTTCTGTTGATCTCATTTATCCTGAAGCTTTGTTTTGTTTTATCAATTACTATTTGTTTACTATTTTCACTTATTTGTTTTGCGTCGCACCGACCCAAACAGGAAAGGACTAGCAAGGGAACGATCTTGGCCTTAATCAAGGTATAGCATCCGGTATATAATAGGAAAACCGAGTGAGTTGGCCGTGGGGTTAGGGGTGCGTGGTAGTGAGCTTCCATTCGGGAGATAGTGCGTTCGAACCATACTGTCGGCAGCCCTGAAGATGGTTTTCTGTATTTCTCATTTTCACACCAGGCAAATGCTGGAACTGCATCCTTTATACACTTAGCCCTTTCCTATCTGTGCTGGTGCGACGTAAAGCAACTTGTAAAAATAAAAAATAGGAAACCACGGGAAATCTATCTTCAGGGCTGCTGGCAGTGGGGTTCGCGAATGCAAGTTGTCAACTACGCGATACGAACCGCCTAGCCACCCGCTCGGTGTTTACTTTGTAATCACTATTCCATGGTTTTTCTTTTTCACACCAGGCAAATTCTAGGGTTGTACCATAATTAAGGCCATGCTTGCTTCCTTCCCACTCCTAGTCCTTGCTATCCTATCGTAACCATAAATCCTATCTGTGTCGGTGTGACGTAAAGACAATTGTAAAAAATAAAAGTAGTATTCACTACTCTATCACTGGCGAATGCTTATCTATAAACAATAAAGAATATATACGTAATGCATGTGCAGGATAATCGAAAACATGCATGTTTCCTGGGGCGGCAAACTGATCATCTTTCGAGAGGGGACCTGGAGGCGTTTACATTGCCCCTGTTGCCTACCTAGGTTCTAACCAGTGATATTCGTTCTCAGCTGAGATATTTGGGTATGTCCCATTGGGAGCTGGAGTGGCAGAATGTATAGTGCATTACAAAATACCTAAATGGGATCCATGGCAGGTAATAGGCTAAGGCGAGCACAAACACCCAGTCGCCGAGCTACAAAATTAGCCGTACTGAGTGGCTCAGACGGTTGAAGTGCCGGTCTTTTGACCCAAATTGGTAGGTTCGATCCAGGCCCAGTCCCGTGGTAATTGAGGGTGCTCAAATACGTCAGCCTCGTGTCGGTAGATTTACTATCCTGCAGGACTAAATTCCGGCAACTTGGCATCTCCTAAAACCGTAAAAGTACTTACTGGGACGTAATTATTATTATCATTACTGATTCGTTATGCCCAGCTAAGGAGTGCGTTTGAAATTACTAGCACCCTTTTTGGATTGTCTTCTTCTTTTCCCAACATCTCTTCATCCTTTCGCCGTGTTCCTTACTACGTTGTTCAGTCCATAGTGTATATAGTCAGGTGGGCTTTAGAAAATTGTTTGTGAATTAAGGTTCTGAATTTTATCCTATCTTGAATGGTTTCTTAATTAATGGCAATTTCATTTTGGTCTTCACTGATTTCTTTTAGCGAATTGTTTTGAATTTTCACTGATAAGGCTAAGTTCAAATTTTCTTTGTGATCCTTTTATTATCCATTCTTTACAAGAGACTATAAAATTGTAATCACAGTTTCCTGATTATATTTGTGATTTTTTCTGCAACTTGATAGATTTAATATAATTTCTTTTTTATCCAAATTCCATTTTCGCATTTTGGTCCTAAGATTTTGCCTAAGGATATTTCTTTCTCGTTCCAGATCATTTTTATTCGAGATTTGCCACCAGTTATAATAGTTTCAAATGTATAAAATGCTTCTGGTTTAACCACTGTGTTATAATGTTGTAATTTTACCTTTTTTGGTAGGTCTTTTATTGTAAGTTATCTGTTCCAAGTAATTTTGTATGCCCTTTGGAGTTTTGCAATTCTTTCCTTGTTAGCTTGCTGACACAACACTGCTGGTTCAGTAATTTCATCTAGATACTTAAATTAGTCTACTTGAGCGATATTTCCGTATTTGTTGAAGCACACATGACTCAAACTCCTGGTCCAGCTGGGAATCGAACCTGGAGTTGTTTGAAATGAAGGCAACTACGCTGATCGTACCGCCATGGAGTTGGATATTGTCAATAAAAACAATATATTTTGTAATTTTCTTTTCCATTTCCTTGCAAATGGCACTGTTCCTCACTATTTTCAATGTACTCTTAAAATTTTCTTGCTTGGCTGAGTGGCTCAGACGTTTGAGGCGCTGGCCTTGTGACCCCAACTTGGCAGGTTCGATCCTGGCTCAGTGCGGTGGTATTTGAAGGTGCTCAAATACGTCAGCCTCGTGTCGGCAGATTTATTGGCACGTAAAAAACTCCCGCGAGATTAAATTCAGGCACCTCGTCTCCGAAAATCGTAAAAGAGTTTGTGGAACATTATTATTTATTATTTACAATTTTCTTTCGTCTTAGCGAACCATCCAGGGTGTTCCCAAACATATCAAAAAATCCAAAATAACACCAGAATTTCCTATAAACAAATGCCCTATGACCGATCGTTTAAGAGTTACGCCTGTTATAGTTATTAGCTGTAATGGTTACCGAGCTCGATAGCTGTAGTCGCTTAATTGCGACCAGTATCCAGTATTCGGGAGATAGTAGGTTCGAACCCCCCTGTCGGCAGCCCTGAAGATGGTTTTCCGTGGTTTCCCATTTTCACACCAGGCAAATGCCGGGGCTGTACCTTAAATAAGGCCACGGCCGCTTCCTTCCCACTCCTAGCCCTTTCCTGTCCCATCGTCGCCATAAGACCTATCTGTGTCGGTGCGACGTAAAGCAACTAGCAAAAAAGCTATAATGGTTTGGTGTGGTGGTGGTGGTGGGGGTTAACATTTCGGATTATGTTTGCAGTCAGGCGTGACATCACGGACATTGCAGTGATTCGTCAGGGGGTGGGAAAATGTTCTGATCAATGCCTGGATTATTCGAACTTGTTTAACATTAATTGAGGTGGCCTGTTCAGACTTGCATTCAGGAGCATAATGGATATTTTGAGGACGTATTGTATTAGGATACGAGGGTAAAAGTCAGGTTGTAAGTTTCACTAATAGGAAAAGTACGCTCAGATTTAATTCCTGTGGTTATGGAGTGAGAGTTCATTTTGAGAATCACTGTAAGTACTTAGATGTTAATATAAGGAAAGATCTTCATTGGGGTAATCACATAAATATGATTGTAAATAAAGTGTACAGATATCTTCACATGGCGATGAGGGTATTTAGGGGTTGTAGTAAGGATGCAAAGGAGAGAGCATATAAGTATCTGGTAAGACCCCAAATAGAGTATAGTTCCAGTATATGGGACCCTCACCCGGATTACTTGTTTCAAGAACTGGAAAAAATCCAAAGAAAAGCAGCTCGATTTGTTTTGGGCGATTTCCGACAAAAGAGTAGCATTACAAAAATGTTGTAAAATTTGGGCCGGGAAGTTTTAGGAGGAAGGAGACGAGCTGCTTGACAAAGTAGTATGTTCCGAGCTGTCAGTTGAGAGATGGCGTGGAATGACATTAGTAGATGAATACGTTTGAGAGGTATTTTTTAAAATAGCAAAGATCACAACATGAAGATAAAGTTAGAATTCAAGAGGACAAATTGGGGCAAATATTCATTTATAGGAAGGGAGTTAGGGATATGAATAATTTACCACGGGGTATGTTCAATAAATTTCCAAATTTTCTGCAACTACAGATTTCAAACAATTAGGGGAACAAGTTTTTGAACGTATGCCATGCTCCACAAAACAATACCTCACACCCAGGTAAATAAAAAACTAAACCTGTATTATTTACTGTTGAAGTATACAAAAGGACATTGATGGATTCGCGTTCATTTTTAGAACACAAACGGTAAGGTACAAATAGGGGCGAAAACAAAGTGATAACAGTCCTCCAGGGTGTATTTTTATCACGTTTGTAGAGCTTCAGTACGGTGTATGTCCTCCACGAGCATTTATCACAGCTTGGCACCTACGCGGCATGTTCCGTATAAGTCGACGGAGGTCACGTTGCGGTATCAGGTCCCATTCTTCAATGAGATCCTGTTCGAGGTCTTGGGGAGTCTGTGGTGGAACAGGACGCCTACGAACACTTCTGTCAAGCCTATCCCACACATACTCGATGGGATTAAGGTCGGGACTGACTGCTGGCCATTCCATCTCTTGAATGTCCAGTTCTCGCAAGACAGCTCTGGTGATGCGCGCTACATAACCCCTGGCATTGTCGTGCATGAGTACGAATTCAGGGCCAAAACCGTATGCAGCAACCAACACATGATGTAGCGCTATCTGCTCGATGTACCCCGCAGCGGTGAGATTACCACGGACGACGACAAGATCCGTACGGTCATCAATACTGATGCCACTCCACGCCATCACAGAACCTTGTCAGAATCGGTCGCTTTCTTGGACAACATTTGGTATATACTGCTCAACACGGCGTGTCCATACACGTTGACTTCCATCACGCTGTATCAGGGGAAATCTGGACTCGTCTGTGAACAACACAGGTCTCCATTGGCGAAGTTGCCAGTTGATGTGGGTACGGGTAAACAGAAGGCGAGCTGCGCGATGTTGCTGCGTTGAACGGGTTACTCGAACAGGACGTCTGGGTCGTAAGGACACTTCTCTTAACCTGTTCCTTACTCTCTGGTCGGACACCGTGACTCCAGTGACCCTTCTGAGGTCCTGTTGCAATTCTCTGGCAGTTACTGAACGACGCCGCAATGCACAGATGGCCAGATATCAGTCATCCTGTGGAGTTTTCATTCATCCTCGACCTTGTGAGCTGGCCTGCCTCATTGTAGTGATTCCACAAGCGTTGAATAACTAACGGAGAGACATTGAGATCCACATCAACAAGACGAAAAATCCCTCCTTTCTGGATCAAAGTGACGGCCTTTGCGACTTGAACCTGGTTAAGATGTCTCATGGGATGTGCTGGTTGAAGTACAACGTGATCAAATGACCGCAGTACTCTGTGTGCCTCACAACGACACACGGACGTACTGCTATTCACTTTGTTTTGAGGGGTCGCCTGACAGTTTAATGCATGGTTACGCCTACAGGTGGCGTGTAACTTCGATTTGACACACCCTGAGTAGCTAAGGTCTCAGAGTATGCTGTACGACCGTTGGAACCCCATCTACCAAATTAACGTTCACATACCAGACGTTACAAAACATGTTGCCGTATTTTTTTGAACTGTGTATTTAAGGGAAGACTAGGTAAAAACAGATAGGGTATCTGCCACTCGGAAGGCCGCCCTAATGCAGATCTGTGACAATTGATCGATATCCCTTCAGGTACGCCAACATGACGAAAGTCAACCGAGATGCGATGTGCCAGCTAATGCTCTAATACTTCCCGTACGAAGATGGGTAATCTGCAACTCCTAAATGCTCAACCGTAACGCATACCCTGGCGGAAAAAGAAGTCCTTACTTCAAAAGGAGTTGTACTAGATAAGCTAACTCCGGGAGGCGGGTTTGCACTTCTGAAAGATGACGCCTATTCATGTTTTAAGCGCTAGTAGATTGCGATTTCAGTGATGCTAAGTTAGAGCACACTGGGGGCGGAGTGGAAATCAGTTGTAAACTCGGATAAGAGTCGTTTTATCTTCGTGCCAGTGGTGGCCGTTGTTGGTAAGAAGGGGACCAGGTGAACGCTTGGAACCAAACTGTCTGCGGCGTCAGCACTGGACCCTCACGAGAAGTTATGTTCTGAGAAGCGATTTCCTTGACAGCAGGAGCACACTGGTCGTTATCCCAAAAACCTGGAATCCTCAACAGCTGATTTGTACCTTAGATTGGTGATTGAACCGGTTGTGATGCCATTCATTCGAAGTAATCAAGGGAATATTTACCAACAGGTTAATACAGGTCATCATACCGCTGCTGTCACCCAACGTGGCTTACAGAGTATCAACCAGTTGCTTTGGCCTGCGAGGTCACTAGACCCTCCAACCATTGAGCGCGTATGGGACATTATGGGACGACAAATCCAGCATCATCCAGTACCAGCATTAACCGTTACAGATTTCACCGGCCAATTGCAACATACATGGAACTCCATGCCACAAAATGACATACGGCACCTGCACGACACAATACATGCACTTTTGCATGCTTGCATTCGAAATTCTGGCCTCTACAGCGGTAATTAACCCTGGATGACTAAGGCATAGTTGTTACAGCGAACCCCATACATCGAAGATTAAATATAATGAATGGAAACATTTTGAACTTTCCTTTAATATATTGAAGTTTCTAATCTAACATTATACTGTATTATCAGTTTAATGGAAGGAAATCATATTCTTAAAAAATGATATCAAGTATATAACATACGACATACAATGCCATAAAAGAAGGTTCTTAAACGTACTTTTAATAAATAATATGCTTTGCGAATCTCAGGGCACAAACAGGAAATTACAGGAAATAATGCTTTAAATTTTTCTTACCCGATGCCCCACTTGTCCACTCCCCTTCCCTACATGTGTTGAGACACACAATGCACTGTACTGTATTGCTTGACAACTGCACAGCAGGCGTAAACAGTTGATACCGTGTATTCGTTAGTTACGCACTTAGGTTTGTAATCCGTTCGCTAGAAGAGATTCTGATCATTTATGCGTACACCATGCATTTTCATCGGGAATTTCGAATGCCAATATTAATATTGTTCACCGCTAACGTTCTGTTCCGAATTCAGTGTACTACGTCACAGGACATAAGAGATATGAACCAGTTACCCCTGGCGATGAACGAAAGGGTTTACGAAGAAATAGACGGCGGATTCTCTCTTATATTATCGGGTTTGTTATGATTATAAATTTTCCGTAACTTATTTTAAGACAATCCGTATATTTTTTTAAAGGTCAAACGTAAAACTTTGTAACTATGGAATATATCTTTTACAAATTCAGATATTTTCGAGAACCACTTTAGTTGGAATTTCCTAGAGAAATTTTAATCACCAAGTATTCTGAAACTTAAGACGTTGCGGGGTACCTTGTAAAGTTAACATGTTGCTTCCGAGAATTTCTAGCCTTTGAGTTTTTTTGTTTTTTTGCTAGTTGTTGTATGTCGCATCGACACAGATAGGTCTTATGGCGACGATGGGATAGGGAAGGCCTAGGAGTGGGAAGGAAGCGGCCGTGGCCTTTATTTAAGGTACAGCCCCAGCATTTGCCTGGTGTGAAAATGGGAAATCATATAAAACTATCTTCAGGGCTGTCGACGGTGGAATTCGAACCCACTGTCTCCCGGATGCAAGCTCACAGCCGCGCGACTCTAGCTTTTGAGTTTGAGCTCCTCATAATGCTCCTAGATAATTCTTCTCACCAAATTTCTCATGTAGGTTTTCCTAAAAGGGATTCAATGGATAAAATATACAAACACCTAACGATAATCCAAGGGACTAAAAAACTCAATTCCTTTTCCTAATCCCTCGCATATTGGGAGCCACCTGGAAATTATTCCTGCACACATTTGAATTATGAGCCATCTTCGTGCAAATTTCCAGCTTCCTACGCGTACGGATTTTGAGAAATGTGTCTGAATGGATGTTGTTCTTATTATTATTATATCTTGTGGATACTTCTAGCCTGATGTGGTCCTTGTAAGGTAGACCCTCCGACTGGAGCACGTGGTATCTGCCATATATAGAAATCTGCGTGTTCTTGTAGTAGTGAATAGTGTTGTGCTTGGTGTATGAATAGCAGTCATGCTGGGGACAGCATAAATACCCAGTACTCGAGTCAAGGGAATTAAGTATTTAAGGTTGAAATCTCCGAACCTGCCGAGAATCAAACCAGGGACCCTCTGAACCGAAGAGCACTACGCTAACCATTCAGCCAAGGAGCCTTACATCATCATCATCATCATCCATCATCATCATCATCATCATACAGTGGTGCACAGAAGTGAAAGAAGGTGCGGTCATGAATGGGTGGATATAGACAAGATTAGATAATCATTTAAAACTTTAAAATTCTGAATATATTTCTTTCCTAGGTTTTTTCCCTTCTTTTCAGTTTTTTTACAATTTGCTAAGCAATTACAAATAGTCAGGTACAGAAGTTTAGCTCATGAGCTCGAGAAAAGTCTAGAACAGACAACATAACTTAACAAAATGAGCTTGAAGCTCCCCCGTTACAACACACACTACTGCTGGACTGAAGCGATCGCAAGGCAACATGGCTCAAAACGGTCCCAGCTTTTATAGCCGAGAGGAAGGTTCCAGATTTCTCTGGGCAGAAGCCCTGATACACCCACAATTTCCATTGGACAATCAAATATAAAAAAAGCCCGATTGATTACTTAAATAAATGTACCAAATTCCCTATTGTCTACAATTTTAAGCTGGCGGGAAGAGATAGAAGTTCTGATAACCATAGAACACCAAAAACAATCTACAAACGACACACTTTAGGAAATCAATGGTTACAAAAGATCTCTTGAATATTAATTGTCCATCTTCTCATCAGAGGGAGCACATAAATTGATAGTAGAGACATCTGTCGATGAATGCTCAAACTTCTTCAGTAATGAGTTTCATTTTTCATGTTATAGATGGCCTTCTAAATTTAAATGCACGGAGCGGGTGTAACTCCGGTACAACTATTATTATTATTATTATTATTATTATTATTATTGTTACGGAGTTTTCCGTGGTAGGTAGAGGTGAAAGAAGGTGCGGGTGTGAATAGGTCTCCAGCTACGAAAGCAAAATTAATTTAAAATTTAACAAGGTTATATTTTCTTTTCAAAAACAAAGAAATAACAAGCATGGCAGGTACAAAGTAGCAAATCAAAAAGGGGAGTTACAATATTTACAGGAATTGGGCTTCGCGCCCTGATTTTACACTGCTTGGGCAATCAACTCAGTTTTACCCCAAACACGAGTTTTAACAGAGGGGCAGAAAACCCCATTCATACCTAGGAGCCCTTGCTCCAAATTACACAGAAAAGCCTGCACGAGGCATACAACACTCAATTTTCAAAAGAGCCACTCGCTCTCAAAATTTAAGCCTCTCCCAGGCCACACCAAACTCCACCTTCAAGTTGTCCTCACTGGACATAGACACAGGGGTAAAATACCCAACCTACTGAGGTCTATTAAATAAAAATGGGCAATTACATGACCTCTAAAATAACAATTTGAGAGGAGGCGATCTTGCACTCCTAATACACTTGTTTTTAAAAACCTAATCTGGCTCTAGGCCACTAATGCAAGGACTAATCCCATACTACCGAGGTGACTTTAGAAAAGAGCAATTTGTTTTACATTAACGAAGAATAGGTTGAGAAAATAAGTTCACCTCAAGACAATGTGAGTGGGAGCTCGAGAGGGTTAGCACTCTCTATCCCAATATGCAGCTTAAAAGAGAACAGAAGAAAAGATCGTTACATTTTAGGAAAAGGTTACATGGAGGAACGCTTCGCACCCGCCCCGAGAGTTAAACTGCTGAGCTAGCAAAGAAAGAATTTATTAATCGGCCATTACCTTATTGATGACCGCTGCCGAGGAAAGAGGCGCTTCCCGCCTCCTGCTATGTACTTTATACACTGAAAGATGGAACAGAAGTGGCCCGGAGACCCTAAAATCAGCAGTTTAAATACTCTCGCAGAAGGTTCTAGGCGTTAGGGGAATGAAAACACCCTCCCGCGATGATTTTATTGGTAGATCAATAAACCCCCTACACAATACTAAGAAGAAACACATAATTGGTGGAAAATTAATTCAAGAAATTCGGGATAGGCTAGATTTAAAACAAGGGGAAAGAAGGGGTTAATATTGCCAACTTAACCAAAGACTGAAAAAAATTTAGCAAAGAACAAACATTTGAAATAAAAATTTCTCCAACAAAATAGTTCTTTGACTCCGCACTAGGTTGCACTATTGTTGATCTTCAGTAGTGTCCTCTAGAAGAGAAAGTTCACATTTCTTACTTCAAGCGAAACAAAACCACATCAAAAATGACACAGTTCAAAAACTCAAAATTTTCCACGTGGTGACATCTTCTGAGAAAGTAGAGAATTAATAGCGTAGATAAAGTTCAGACTTCCTCCAGCAGAGGAGTTTCAACTGGCGCACATTTTAAATTAGCGGAGTGGAGGTGTACCGCCCGGTACAATTATTATTATTATTATTATTATTATTATTATTATTATTATTATTATTTTGCACACCTTACCCACAATATCCTCATTGGTCTTTTGGAGCACGATTGTGTATAGTACTCCGTTTGCGAACAAAAACTTGTGTTTCAGCAACAACAGAACCAGTGTTTCGTGCTTCTTTTTGCACCGTAGTCCCGATAATCTTATGGTAAAATGACAGATTTCATGTGTTAATTTGTGGAGTTTGCCACGTTAACGTCAGTAACAGCTTTTCAAACTGTTACAAAATTACATTTACATATATGATTAAATAAACCCAATATGCTTATCCAGTTTCAATTAGAATCGAATTGAATAGGGGCGGTAGGCATACAGTATTTCTGTGTAGTGACAATTGATTACATAATTCAGTTTTCGTTGGAAACTACCTACGTGCCAATGAAGTTTAATACAATGCTCAAGTTTAATATGGACGAGAGTATATCGCAACTTATAATAGTGTTCTGTGGAAATGTTAAGCATAATTGGAATTTAATTGAATTGAATTTACTAACTTGGTTTATATTATTTCCGCCATATTGATGAATAAATCAGAGCTTGCCTGTACGTTGTACACTCATTGCCTCATCTGATATTACCCACGGTGGAGGACCACTTATGCTATGGCGGCAAATACCGAGTTATTAAATTAGGCTTGGAACTGGAAGATACACTAGCACTTTACACCACAAATTACGGTTGGTTAGTCTAATACATTCTTATTACCACTTATTTTATTTGGACCTTCTATTTCCTAAAGCACGTTTAAAGAGTAAATCGCTAACAGCATTTGAATTAAAAACCTGAAACTCAGTGTTTGAGCTATTTTTACTGCAAGAGGAATAAATTTGAAATTATATGGTTGCTGTTCGGGAAAAAGATCATATACGAAAATGCTCTTCCTATCCGTTATTTTCCTTACGACTGGTCACGCCTCCCAGCCACATACGAATATGCAGTGTAACCTGACAAACCCCGGTCAGATATTATTATTATTATTGTCATTATTATTATTATTATTATTATTATTATTATTATTATTATTTATTCATGTGTATATTTCATTTATGAGTGTATTTAGCCGTCGCGGCTTAGTAACTCTTTTTGGAACTCTCGTTATTATGGATACTCTCTATATTTTATTTGGGACTAGTGTGTTTCGATCACTCAGTTTATCTCCCGGTTGTGTACGTGACGAGTCTCCGAGCGGGGGTTTACGTGTTGACGGAGCTGAGGTGGAAAATTCCAGGAACTGGGCTATTTTAAGATGCTGTTGTGTTGGCTTGGGCTAGTGTGGTGCAAGCACGCGTCGAGAGTTGGAAGTTGCAGCTTGCAGTGTGCAGATGTGATACTGGTGGTAATCGGAGAGGTGTTTTGTACGAGTTGTGGGAAGATGTCCCATGCCATGTTGGGAGTTCGAGATCTGCTGTTGAAGGAACCAGGGAGAAAGATGCTGGAGTGTAACAATATTCTATGGTTATGAATGTTAGCCATATATAATTCTACGGAGAGTCTACGTAAGGTAACGTGTTGGGCCTTTTCAAACTATACCAACGCCATCAGCAAAGTGGAGTCCATTCTTGAAAAATGAGTCATGACTGCGTGTGAATATTTTGCGTTGCGGAATAAACTGAGTACCAGTTATTGAGAGAGAGTTATTTCATAAATTAAGACATTTATTTATATCAATATTCTCTTTATTTTGTTATATATGTTCAAGGGTGTATCACGACGAGCTCTGCTCGGATTTCTAGGTAAATACAGGTTTAATTGACTAAGTATATTGTATGAGATTAATATATATTCTGTTTAATTTCTATGGGTGGGGGAAATTACCAGATGGACTCCTTTTCCAATATTAATTTTTTAGGTATCAAGTGATTCAGATCTCCTTGTCACAAGGCAACGACCCTGAAGATGAGTTTCAACAGCCGGCAAAGTTTAAGAATTATTTATTTGTATATTTATGGCTCCCAAATTCCATTAGTCATTATTATTTATATTTATATTTAATAGAGAGATTTCAGCAGTCCATCAGTACATTTTTCGCAGTGTTCATTTTCGTACGCTACCGTGTATAGGAAACTGAACCTTCAGTACATTATACTGTAGGAGTGCGTAAGTAAGTCATGCAAACATACGGTGCGTTTGCTTACGGGCGGGGCCGGAAGAAACCTCGCTAGACACGGGCGGGCTTGAGAAACGCCAGTCAAGGTCGAGAAGGCGGTAGTTGTAAGCCAACCAGCTGAGCAGCGCGTGTGTAACCCAGTGGTTAGAAATGCAACAGGCTAAATACCCTCCTGAACAGAGAGTTTTTATGTACAATACGTATATAAAAACAGTCATGTTAGCGAGGTGCGCAAACAATTTGCAGTGTATTATCCGTGTGCTCCAATTCCGCCACGTTCCCATGACCTCACAGTCTGTAATATACATCTTGGGGAACACCAAAAAATAATGTTTATAGAAATAATCGACACAACATAGACGAACTGGAGGGGTAGATAACAACAGAAATTGGGAAAATTACCGAACAAGAACTTGCCCGTGCGAACCGTAATTTTATTAAACGATGTCAGAACTATGTGTCAGCAGAAGGACATCACTTCCAACATCTCCTATAACAAGTAAAGTACTGCGTTGACTAATTAATTAATTAATTCATGTGTCTTGGTAGCACTGTAATATAGGCAGTGGAAGCATACACATAGCTGATTCCCGCCCGACAGCGTAGGTAGTGCCCGGCAAGCGTTGCTTCGTCCCAAGGCCGCGAGTGGCTAGTGCCAGGCAAGCGAGGTTTCTCCCGGTCCCACCCGTAAGCGAACGCACAGTACATTCCTAGAGTGCGGTACGGCAGGACTCATTTACCTTTTATACGTAAGCATAGGAAAGTGAACACAACGAATATTGTTCTGATGGACTAGATATTCATGTGTGGCTGGGAGCCGTGACCAGTCTTAAGGAAAATTTTAGACTGAAAGATAATTTCGAGATACGGCCTTTATCCTGAACAGTGACGATACATTTCTTCATCGAAAATATTTCATCGCTCTTTAAGGTTTGCTGTAGCAGAGGCAGAAAAGGACATGAACACAGTGTTAGAAATGTTTCCAACAACCGTGAACAAATCCAAATTGGAAAACAACTTTGGAAATAAAGGAAGTCTTTCAAGCAATAAGGGAACCGAATCTTTTATGCGGTAATGATTAACTAGGGGACACATGCCTTTTTTTTCTGCTAGTTGTTTTACGTCGCACCGACACAGATAGGTCTTAAGGCGACGATGGGACATAGCAGTGGGAAGGAAGCGGCCGTGGCCTTAATTAAGGTACAGCCCCAGCATTTGCCTGGTGTGAAAATGGGAAACAACGGAAAACCATTTTCAGAGCTGCCGATAGTGGGGTTCGAACCCACTATCTCCCGAATACTGGTTACTGGCCGCACTTAAGCGACTGCACCTATCGAGCTCGGTGAGGGACACGTGCTACTCCGCAGCATTCGTTATATACAGGTCAGGTAACTTGTTATATGAAATATCACCATACGTTACCTGAGTACTTCTTTGGAATGTTTCCTCTTAGGGTCTACTTGTTAATTATGCGTGAAGAGAATTTTTTTTTTGTAGATTTCTTTATTGAGACGTTGATTGATATTTTACGAATTACTTTTAAGTTTAGAGTTAATGTTGGGAGTTTAATTTAAAATTCTAATTTAAGATTATGTTGTTTCATGTGAGACTTTGTCATTGTGGCAGCCCGTATTACTTGGGAAGTACCTGATACTTTCAAATAAATAAATAAATAAATAAATAAATAAATAAATAAATAAATAAATCAATAAATAAATCAATAAATAAATCAATAAATAAATAAATAAATAAATAAGTTTTTTACGGCATGTATTTATAATAATAATGGCATTTGCTTTACGTCCAACTAACTACATTTTTAAGGTTTTTTGCAGACGCCGACGTGCCGGAAATTAGGCCCGAAGGAGTTCTTTTACGTGCCAGTAAATCTACCGACACGAGGCTGACGTATTCGAGCACCTTCAAATACCACCGGACTGAGCCAGGCTAAAACCTGCCAAGCTGGGGTCAGAATGAAAGCACCTCAACCGTCTGAACCACTCAGCCCGGCTGTTTGTATTTTCGCGTCGCGCTACAGATATGATGTTCACTATTCCAACTGCCATTGGGATGCGCACCAATTAGCATAGCGGGCTTGAAAACTGTGGATTCAACACTAATCTCGGTCATTATTGAATTTTTCAGAATTTTGAATGATTTTCGTTGCATTCGACTGTAGCATTTAAGAGTGAAAGGGACACGTATGCTAAAAGTGTTGCACACTCTTGCGAAATTGCGGATCGTGTTTTTTTACGTGTATGTAACATTTGGTGTTCGACCGATCGGAGAACTTAAAATTAGAGTAACTGAGTTGATGCTGGAAGGTACGGCTTCATTTTTAACACATTAAGAAATAAGCCTACCTCTCCCTCTACATGTGAAAACTTCCGCAGCAGAGTCTGCAAGCTCACCGGACAAACAATTAGTCATCCCTGGAGAAATCAGTACAAGCATCATTCAATACCGTGTAACTCTACCTCTGAACTTGATAACCACGTGGATTCGGTCAGGAAATGAGTCCACAGCGTTGTGTAGGTACGTCGCACCCACGTTAAGACACTCGCTGTGGATTTGTTCGCGCATTTCCCTCAATTTGTGGGAATGCTGATGTCGGCGTTTTACCCACTGTTCCAACATGCCCCACAGATTTTCAATGGGGTTATAGTCAGGTGATTTGCAGGCCAATTGATGTGTAATAGGGTGGGGGAATGTTCATTAAACCAGGGAGATATGCGTCCAAACCGATGAACTTTGCTGTTGTTATCTTGAAAGATCGGGGCATCAATAGCATACTCATCTTGCAGGTTTTGACTGAAAGGCAACGCCTGATCATCCAGAATGTATGTTGTTGTATGTTAGTGGTCCCCTCAGTGAGCGGGCCCAATCGATGATACAAAAACACCTCCAAAACGTCACAAACCCACCTCTGGCTTGAACCTGACCTTGCACACATCCAGGATGAAATTATTCATTAAGCCTTCGGTGCATTCGATGACGTTCTTCATTGGAATACAGGCAAAAAATTGATTCGTCAGACCACATTACGTTCCGCCAGACAGCTACAGTGCACGTCCCTCTGAAGACGCGCAGTCTTATATGCCAGTGTGAGCAATGGCCTCTTGCGAGGTGACCAACTCCAAACGTTCATTGAATGCAGTTCCCGTCGCATTGCTCTCTCGTTAATGGGTTAGGATGGACCTTCTTTCACTGACTGCAGCAATTTCTGTCGGATTTAGAAGCGAGTTTGATTCACAAGCAGTGCAACGAGTCTCCGGTCCCTCTTAGTCAGGATCTTTTTCCGACCACAGCTCTGACGTCGTGTTTCCTGGCCACGTGCAGCATAACACTGCTTGTGGACACGTTGAGCAGTCCGCTGAAAATCACCAATAAATCCTGCAACTTCACGTACCGTATGGCCATGGGCAAGGCCAAACACGATTACCCCTTTTCTGCTACGCTGTCACATTCTTACATCTACCCAAGTTGGCATGCATTGTCCCCTTGAAACATCAATGTCGTACTGATTGCTACTGCCGTGCACTCACGTAGAGGCAGAGAGCGTGCGGTTGAGCTCCGAACTCGTTCACTGCGCCATCTGTACAGGCTTGACGACCCATCTGTGCGTGCGCACTACGGTTAATATGTTATTTACTCTGTCACTGTCGCGTATTGTGCACCGTGATAGGTCACTCAAACTGTACTTTACACACTAACAAAAAATGTATATAGGAGATCATAAGTAGCATAGCTAAGTCCATTTAGCAGAATAGGTAGAGTCGTCTGCAACACATGATCCAATGATACAAGTTTCGGTAACAGAGCTCCAAAGTGCAGAAAATGGTGACTACAATTGAAGATAATATGGTTCATATCCCTTTCAGCGTTATTGCAGTAGAGGCAAAGGGGTGAATGAACAACCTGTATTCAGTGCAAATGCTGTGGATTTCGATCACGATTAAATTTAAGACGTGCAATTGATGAATTATTGCATATTTGAAGTGTTTCTTGTTTGGAAGAATACAAGTTTTTCAAGCTATCTATCCCTCTCTCTGTATATTTGGAAAGCTGTAAGTCATGTAATTATTATACCATTCCTCACTCCAAAATAAGTTTTATTTTACGGAAAGTCATTCGGGATCTCTGGAGATGATATCTGAAGAGTAGTCAGCTTATAAATAGCAATGTGTACACCAAACATAATTCTCAATTGGAAAGCCAGCATTTCTAGCTATAGCCCGACAACGTAATTTCCATTGCAGCACACATTTTTGCAGAGCTAGCATGTCTGTTATCCCACTCCTCCTGACAGGGTTTCCGTAAGCAATAGATAAAGCGTGGACGTCTATTTTCTAAGGCCCTTTTTTAGGAGTCGAAATGCACAGAAGCCCATGGGTGACCCATCGGATCCTTGCACTGGAATGTCAGTAAAAGGCATTGCACATATTACAGTTTCCATCTCCATTCGCTCGAAGAACAGACGAGTCGAACGAGAGGTGTGGCTGGATGCTGCATCTTGATGTACCTGTACCAGGGATACACGTTCACCGACTATTTCAACTGCGCGCCTTCTCTACGGCCATCTATGCCAACTGACGTGAACTTGTAAAATCCCAAGAAATTCCATCTTCTTCTGTGAGGTGGCTGTACCATCGATTTATTAGTGCATTCACATGGACTAAAAACTAACCTACAGCTTAGGAAATTTCATTTTTGTTATTAATAAAACTCTTTCTGAGGATTGTTCTTTTATGTTCCGAAGTTGTCAACACTTCAGCTGGTTCTTTGTATATTGTTACCTACCGGAGGGTTGTAAATAGGTTCTCTAGCCTATCAAAACCGGGGGGGGGGGAGGGGTTGTACAGGAATCCAGCCTTTCAGCTAAGTGTTCTGGAAGATTCCCCTTATGGAACTATAAAAGCAGGCACTTTTGGGCCGTCTTGTCTGAATTGCTCCAGTGGTTAGGAGTGCGACTTGACACGAGCCCAGGAGGCAGGAGCGAGGCCTACTTGAGGAAGATCCAGCGACACAAGGTAATGACAGAATTTACCTAGACATGTGATAGCGCCTGCAGGGAGTTTGAGGGGGAAGGTTACAAACGATTTTCTTTTAATGTAATTTTGTAAACTGTTGGTTATAATGTAGGATTATCAGCGAAATCTGAGGACTCTATTTCCAGTCTCTACTGGGAAATATATAATGTAAGGGAACAAGAGTGATAACCCTCTGCTGTTTCCCATTCGAACTTGCACTGGGTGACCAAAGTTTTCCAGCCCGATTTTTTTATATCTCATCGGGTGTTAAATGTTTCTCCTTTAGTCACACCTTGTAGTATATGATTAACCTCTGTATCATTGAGCCATAAGCCCACTTAGGGTTTTATCTATGTCTGTTAGGTGTGCAGGTGTGTCGGCTCCTAGCCTTTTGTTTATGGCCGATACTGTTAAACCCTTTTCTTTTTACTATTAAGGCCATGTAGTATGGGTATTTAGGCCCCTGTTTATTCTGAAACTATTTCTGCGTTTTGGATACCTTTATTAGCAGTGCTTGCAGTCATTCTTATTGTGGAATAATTGATGAACCCAATGGGTTACCTAGTGCGATTGCAGTGCATCGAAAACTGAGTGCCTCTGCGGAGCTTGACCAAGGTATTTTGGAGCCTAGCCTCCTGTGTAATGTAACTGGTAGGAGCAAGTTTTGCTGTTGTAAAATATTGTTCCTTCCCGGAGCAAGTGAACATTAAATACATTATTCTGTAGGAGTGAGTAAATACGTCATGCAAACAACATTTCTACAATATGGTACGATAAGGTTCAGACGTGAAAATTGGTATTTGGAATCTCCTGTAAAAGTAAACGAACACGCATAATTTGTTTTCTGAAAATCCACTTAAGGGGAAGTGTTAAAGTGTGTGAATTTTTAAAATGAGCATATCTACAGTATATATCGAAAACTTGACATATTACAGGCGTGAAAATTGGTATTTCAATCTCTTTTAAAAATAAAGTAACACGTGTCTTTTTGTTTTCGGTAAAACATTTAAATGGAGAGGTAAAAATAACTGAAAAATGGGATAGAACTTTTTTATGAGGATACTGGTATCTCCAAAACTGGTGATATTACAGATGTGAACATTGGTATTTGGAAACTCTTTTAAAAATAAAGAAACACGTAGTTTTAGTTTACGGAGAATTCATTTAACGGGGTTGTAAGTAGGACTAAAAATGCATTGAACCCGTTATATGAGGATACTTATATCTCAAAAACTGAAGAAGTTACAGACATGAAAATTTGTATCTCGAATCCCTTTAAAGATAAAGTAACACCTATTTTTTGTTTTCGGAAAATTCAATTAAGGGAAGGGAGATGAATGAAATGAAAAATTAGGTGAATCCTTCGTCTGAGAATAGTTGTACCTCGAAAACGAAGGATGTTACGGACGAGAAAATTGGTATTTGGAATCACCTTTAAAAATAGACACGCATATTTTGTGGCGGGGGAGGGGGGTGGAATCAACTTAAGGGGTGTAAAAGGAGTTGAGTTATTTTTACGAGCATGAAAATAAGAAGTGGACCTAAAACAATATACTTCTAAGGGGGTTTTGACTGGGGAGTGAGGAATGATGACAAAAATATATGTTTATGTGGAACTGTTTTAATTATGAAGTTAACATATCAAATGTTATACTAGGTCCTAAATATAAGGTTTGAAAGAAATTTAACCTGTCAGAGAGTTAAATGGGGGTTAAGATCCGAAAGCAAATACATTCATTCCTTCCTCCGAAACGTTTTAACGTTCGAAGACAAAATTCCTAATAGCGGTATATATTTTAAATCCTAGGTGTGAAGTAGGAAGTAAAGTGTTAAATGAGATAAGCTCGGTAAACGAAGTTATTCATCCCTCCAAAACTGTTTGACGTCCAAAGTTGTAATTTTACGAGAATGTCTTGTTTTATGTCCTAGGTGTAAAATAGCGTATACTTGAAAATATTTGTCCCCTAAGGGGTTTAGATGGTGGCCAACTCTCAAGAACACAGTATCCATTCTTGTGACACCGTTTCAGGCACGAACTTAATTTTTCTTATGAAGGGTGGTCTTCTATATCCAAGATGTTAATAAACATTTAAAAACATTCACCCCTCAAAAAAGTATTCATTCCTCCATTACTGTTCGACGTACAAAATCGAAATTACGCAGGTTGGTTGCTTTTACATCCTAGATGTAAAATAAGATAGGGTTTTAAACAACCAAATTCTTCCGTATGGGGTACAAATGAGTGTTAGATCAGAAAATAAATAGTCAATCCCCAAAAACCGTCTCAGCTGACAGTGGACTCTCTAAAATGTAAAATTTTGAAACCTTTCAGTATACAACCGTAGCCAAGGACGGGTATCTCACTAGTAATATAATAATCAGTATTGAGTCTGTAATAGATTCCTTTTTCACTAGTGTTCCACACGTATTTAAATTAAGGAGACTAGGTTAAGCCACTTTACCCATTGCCCTACTCTCCTGCGGCAAGTCCCTAGCCTACTCTGTTGATCCCCTTCTGTCAGCCGTATGATTGGTCTTGCTAATTACTGTCATGTTGGCACCCAAGTCCATCATTGACCCATTTAACAAGTGGATCGTCAAGTGATCCCGTGGTACTCTATACAATCCAGTCCTTAACGTAAACAATTAAATATTAGGATATGCAAATTATGCTCAGTGCCAAGTATTACTCCATGTGTAACTTCCCTTCAAGAAAACAATGTGTTTGACGTACCGTACTTTCTGTCTCTTTGGCCCGTACTCGCCTACGTGTTTCTCTTGCTGTTATCTTAGATTTTGAAAACTCGCATTAGGTCAGTATTCGGGATAACGCTCACTTCCGTATTCACCACAAAATTTATCATCTCGGTTTACCAATACTAAGCTTTCGTTTCAATCTGAGTTTGAACTGCACATTTTTCATACTGACGCACGAAAAACAAATGACTACGTGCTGCCGCAACTATCTAAATGTAGACAAGTTTCTGATTCCATTCGGGGTTTACAAATAATTTGCATAAATTATGTCCGCTATTGAGTAGAGACGAAGAAGGAAGCTTAATATGACTTTCCAAGAAAGTGAATTGTTATTGAATTTGGTGGTAGAAAGCAATAACAACACAAAGAATAAGAAAACAAATTACAGCCTATGTTTATCTCACTCAAAATATATGGCAGTATTCTTTAATTCTTCACTAAAAGTCACACAGTCGTGCACCGTGCAAGATATAAGCTATAATCGAGAATTCAACGTAGGCCTACCTTTGTGTTGGGAATTGCAGGTTATGTTCGATCATGGATAACACTTGACAGTGTCGAACGTTTAGACGTAAAATGTGTCTGAAAATCAGCGTCGTCGTAGTCCTCGAAATATGTCGCACGTTCTTTTATCTACCTAGGACGTTTATTAATTGCATAATGTTGGTCATATTACTCGTCGCTGTGATTTTCTCTTTCAGTTAGTTATTCCAGCCGTCTACGAACTGCCATCTTAGATTTGCCATTTTACCGGCAAACCAATCGGGTAAAATTTGAAACCGAGATAATACCCGGTATCCGAGATAAGGTTGTTGGTGAATACAAACTTGACTTTTATCTTGGTTTACGTAGCTTTAAACTAAGATAAAAGCTTTTACTCGCGTTTGTTAATACGGGCATTAGCCTATTTGCAGGGTTACTCTAAGGTGGTATCTCACTTGAAAATTTAACCAGTCTTTGTTTCATATATGTGTGTCGTTTTTGAAGGACATGAGAGGAAATATTTAGACCCATATAACACCAATAAGAACATGAATTAGTTAAAAATATAACTATTATTTATCTTCAAAGTGCTCTTGTTCTCTCTTTTGACTCGCCATTCCCGTAGAGGACAAGTAAATCACTAGAGGAATAGACGCTAAAGACTTCCACTTTTCTTTCTTGCGTATTATTATTATTATTATTATTAATAATTCCTTTCTACCATCTGTGGACCATGTTTGATAATATTTACATTATTTTTAGGATTCTCTGATTCCACTCTCTGCCATTATCTTTTCATTCTTTCCCGTACATCCTTCTTCTGTTCTCCCGAATAGGATTTTTCTTTTCTCACTAGTTTTTCCCCAGTCTTTTGAAAAGCGCGGAACGTTTTGACGAGCTGTATAAGCACGAAATTCTAGGGGTAAAGAGAATAGGCAACCTGATCTCTTTGGAGTGTACAGAACACGAAAGGGTAGCGCAGATGCTGATTCAGAATTATTTCATAAGGTAATCAGCTATCTGGGAAACGATAAGGAAAGGAACGTGATTGTAGCGGGTGGTCTCAATTTACCAAATGTCAGTTGGGAAGGAAATGCGAACGACATTAAGTATGACCAACAAATGGCAAATAAGTTAATATGGGAAGGGCACCTGATTCAGAAAGTGATGGAATCAACTAGAGGAAAGAATATTCAGTATGTGGTGCTGGTAAAGCCAGATGAGCTCTATAGAGAAACCGAAATAATAGATGGTATTAGTGATCACGAAGCTGTTTTTGTGGCAATTAAAATAAATGTGAAAGAAAGATATTAAAATTAGGACTATTAGGCAGTACCATATGGCTGATAAAACAGGCATGAGGGAGATTTTAATAAGTACATATGATCGGTGGAAAACGGTAAATAAAAATGTAAACCGATTCTGGGATTGGTTTAAACCAACTGTTGAGGAATGTGAAAATAGGTTTGTACCTTTAAAGGGGGTAAGGAATGGTAAAGATCCACTATGTTATAACAGAGAAGTAAAGAGACTAAGAAGGAGGTGCAGGTTGGAAAGAAGTAGAGTTAGAAATGGCTATGGAAATAAGGAGAAATTGAAGGAACTTACTAGAAAATTGAATGTAGCAAAGAAGGCAGCTAAGGATAACATGATGGCAAGCATAATTGGCAGTCATACGAATTTTAGTGAAAAATGGAAGGATATGTATAGGTATTTTAAGGCAGAAACAGGTTCCAAGAAGGACATTCCAGGAATAATTAATGAAAAAGGGGAGTGTGTATGTGATGATCTTCAAAAGGCAGAAGTATTCAGTCAGCAGTATGTAAAGATTGTTGGTTACAAGGATGATGTCGAGATAGAGGAGGAGAGAAGTAATAAAATTTACGTATGATAACAATGACATTTACAATAAGATACAAAAGTTGAAAACTAGAAAAGCGGCTGGAATTGATCAGATTTCTGGGGATATACTAAAGACAATGGGTTGGGATATAGTACCCTATCTGAAGTACTTATTTGATTATTGTTAATTTCAGTTTTTTAATGTCGCTGTGAAAAGCATAAGAATTTTGTATAATACGTTGATGATGAATGGAGAGTTGATATAGTAGCCCCTGTGTATAAAGGAAAGGGTGAGAGACATAAAGCTGAAAATTACAGACCAGTAAGTTTGACACGCATTGTATGTAAGCTTTGGGAAGGCATTCTTTCCGATTATATTAGACATGTTTGTGAAATTAATAACTGGTTCGATAGAAGGCAATTCGGTTTTAGGAAGGGTTATTCTACTGAAGCTCAACTTGTAGGATTCCAGCAAGATATAGCAGATATCTTGGATTCTGGAGGTCAAATGGACTGTATCGCGATTGACCTGTCTAAAACATTTGATAGGGAGGATCATGGGAGACTACTGGCAAAAGTGTGTGCAATTGGAATTGACAAAAGAGTGACTGAATGGGTGGCTTTATTTCTAGAAAATAGAACTCGCACAATTAGAGTAGGTCCCTGTAATAATTAAGAGAGGAATTCCTCAAGGCAGTATTATTGGACCCTCATGTTTTCTTATATATATATCAATGATATGTGTAAAGAAGTGGAATCAGAGATAAGGCTGTTTGCAGATGATGTTATTCTGTACAGAGTAATAAATAAGTTACAAGATTGTGAGCGGCTGCAGGGTGATCTCAATAGTGTTGTGAGATGGACACTGGAACCATACTCTAGTTGGGGTCTCACCAGAGACAAATATACTCTCTCCTTTACATCCTTACTACAACCCCTAAATACTCTCATAATGATGTGCAGAGATCTGTACCCTTTATTTACAATCATATTCATGTGATTACTCCAATGAAGATCCTTCCGTATATTAATACCTAGATTATTTACAATTATCCCCAAAGGGAACTTTCACACCATCAATGCAGTAATTAAAACTGAGAGGACTTTTCCTATCTGTGAAACTCACAACCTGACTTTTATCCCCGTTTATCATCATACCATTGCCTGCTGTCCATCTCACAACATTATCAAGGCCATTTTGCAGTTGCTCACACTCTTGTAAGAGAATAACAGAATATCATCTGCAAAAAGCCTTCTCTGTTTCCACTTCTTTACACATATCATTGATATATATATGTGTGTGTGTAAAGATGTGGAAACAGAGATAACCTATCCCTGGTACATATTTCAGGCTTCTAAACGTTGTCGTTTTCTCAGTATCTCTGTGGAAGTCAACAGAACACAGGTGCGGACGTAGTTTAAATTCATGCCGACAAATGGAGCTGTACGCTTCAGCATAACGAAGATGATACTATCACTTCGCCGAAAGGAATGCACACAAATAACGATTATAAGAACGTCATTGTATTTTATGGTAAGATGGAGATAACCTACCGTATATTTCATGTTAATTTCAGTTTTTTAATGTCGCTGTGAAAAGCATAAGAATTTTGTATAATACATCGATGATGACAAAGGAGAGAGAGGGTCGACGGTTCCACAGTGGGCTTCGGTTTGTCCGACAACTCTGCACTCCGACAGACCAATCGAGCAGGGGAGAGAGTAAACGAAGGCAAAACAGTCCAAAAATGATACTGAGCAGTACTCTTGGAAAGAGGAAGGGAAAATATTAACAAATAAAGGAGTTGCACAGAGATTTTTGTCATCTACTGTTTTCGACATTTGTATCGATGAATTTAGAAAGCAGTAGAAAGGTTAGGTTAGATCATGAAAGAGGTAGTTTTAATTTTTATACGCTTCGTTTTCTCGGCTACGTGAACGAATCGTACCCATGAAATTTCACTATAATTTTTGTCCTAAATGTAATATAATAATCGCTTTTACGCAAAAAAGAGTAAAATTGGCGGTAAATTAGTAAATACTAGAGAAATATTGCACCCGTCCACCTCCCGAGTCCCAGACTAGCATTTATCTCAGGGGTGTCGGTTCATTATTTAAGTCATCAAATATATATATAAGGGCATAATAGAACACGGGGATGAACGGAGCAATTAAAATTTAAAATAGGGAAGGCTCGATTGTAAACTTGAATTTAAGGACTCCATGATAGGACTAGGAAGTGACTGTTACTTTAAAAAGGGCATCATCTAACTATAATAAAAAGATTATGAGAGTGGTTTCCTTTGAAATAATTTGCCAGAAGGAGCGGTTTATTACGCCATCTGACGTATGAAACTTTGATACATTTGGCAACGACATTTAAATTTCCACACATGTTACATACACAAATCACTTGCCATACCGCAAGTGGTATCATTATCTTGCTGGGTTGCTTCTGAAATAAAATGACATTTTGGAGGTATAATTTACGGATCGATTCCATTTGAATCGAACCGTTGTTCAAAGATATAGCTTCCTTCTATCGGGAGCCCGAGCATAACCCATGTTACGGTCGGCTTCCCGATTTAACTAAGATGACGTACTCCGGCTATATACATTTTTCCGAGACCGGTGCTCGGACTGAGTAATGTTTCTCGTGAAATGCGAAAACTGGATTCCACGGACAGTTCCTATCTTACGATATCCAGCTGATGCCATACCACTGAATCAGCATTTATATTTTATTTACATGTGATTTGAAATGTTGCAAAGTAGCCTCAACAGACTACTGACACAGATAAGATAACGAGAAGCGGTTGGGAAATACCGTGGCAATGGCCCCCCTCGCATCGCGAGCGAAGTAAACAAACACGCAAGTATGACTGTAACATCGTCCCATACGGAAACCGTACAATAACGAGGTAAACAAAATGATTCTAAATTCTCATTCTCATTATTCAACATAGGAATAGAGGGATGTTGTCACCAAACAATTTAATCCACGATCGTCAGAATATTCATGACATTACTATTATTATTATTATTATTATGATTATTATTATCGACGGTTCCTGGCACTGTCACGTTTGATTAATATCGTCATTATTATGCGGGATGCAAACACAAATGGTTATTACAGTTATTATTATTCTTATATCCCTCTCGTGGTTATTATTATTATTATTAATGATTAGATGACTCAAGATATTATTATTATTATTCACGTCACTCAAGAGGTTATTATTATTCACGTCACTTAAGAGGTTATTATTATTAATGGACCGGTCACTTCCGCCAAAATATATACAGATATCGGTCGCAATTACAAATATTTCACTGATCAACCAACGACATCATTACTGTTATTATTATGACAATTATTATTAATCTGACCGCGATGATTTAACATCGTCCTTACATTATTATTATTATTATCGGTTGCATATTTTCATTTAGATTCCCGTTTAACATCTTTATCAACACTCATTTAATTAAGGCGGTCCAATCCTTTATCTGCAATATTTATTATTATATTTATCGCGACATCATGATTGTCCTCGCTCGTCATTACAATGAATACAATATACGACCATTTATGTGGAATCTGAACTCTCATTATCCTTAGATCCGTTGTATCTCAACGAATAGCTGTGCAGTCTATTTATTTCGTACATGCTGTCACGGGTTCGAATTCTATCCGCTATGTAACTCAGTATTTCTCTGTGACACTGCCCGTACATTTTACACTCATTTCAATATCCTAAGTGTCTCTCGTACGGAATTTATTTTCCTTTCTATCTCAATATTCCTTTATCCATTTATTTCTCACAGAATTATCAACTGACTTATTTATTCACTTCTGACATCGTACGACCTTTTATTATCTGACTGCAGATTCTTTAACATTTTCTATCTCATTTTGATCTACGCCTTAGTTCATTCTCCACAAATAATCGTAACATCTTGAAATTATATTTACCAAAATTTGACAATCATGGTTTCGTAATATTAGTCCTACGTTTTCCGGCTAATGAATTGCAACTTTAAGACACGACATTTATTCGTAAAGAAAAATATTGGACCGCAATTTAAACCACACGTTCATTAACATGTACGGATTATTAGCACCGATCTACATTTCAATATTATTAATTGATCAAATTAAATTACCACACACTTTAATTCCGAATTAAATAAAAAACGACATCCCGTCATTAAATGATTCCCGATAAACTCAACACCTGATCACATAAATTTATTATTACGCACTGCTCACTAAATATTCCATTATCACATGAATTATTATTATATCCAAATTATATTTAAAAAAATATCTTCTTCATAAAAAGTAGTTATATTATTTATTTATTATTATTATTATTATTATTTAAAAAAATACTTTTCGCCTGTTATACGGTCGTCCACTCCTAATATGTTTAACGCATAACCCCTTTCACAAACTCGATTTATTCTGGCACTAAACACTCCAGATATGATTTACTTTGAATATTATATTAATCGCATCTCACAAATTTAACAACTTCACTATGAAATATGACCATATTAATTACAACAATACACAACTGGTATGGCGAAGCTGGATTTTCCTTCCATGTCATTACATAGCTCGTTAAAATGATAAAACAGAAAACACATATCGGGTCTTATTTAACTACCATAACCAAAATCAAACGTAAAGAAAATTATTGACTACAAAGAAATATGAATGCATGCATGACTTAACGTACTACACTATATATACAAATTTACATCTCCAACAAACTGAATACATAAAAGACCCGATTATTTACATTATTATTATTTACTACTGTCCGTGCTACAAATTTAGGATGGGGTCGTTAAGCGACCCATCTTGTTACAGAAGGTAACCAAGTATAATCAAATTATTCCCATTTTTCCCATCACGATAACATTTCCCAAATATTATTTACAATTTAGTACTCATCTTAGTTATCGGTATTCCATTACAGCTTTGCAGATGAGAGGCTCCTCCGGCCCCTCTCTGCGTTTTACTCCTCCATTCTTGATGGCGTAGTTCCACAAAAGATTTCCTGGCACATTACCATTTTACACTCGTATCTTAATTTCCACAAACCTTCACCATTTACAACGTTAACACTGAATACTTTAACTTTGATACAACAAATTACTATCCTAGACCCAAGAATTTAATATTTACACTCTTTAATCTTCGTCCAACTACCGCACAATGGACCTGGACACGTACGACGAGGTGTCAACTTTTACGCCCGTCGCGATACGCCCGATTCATACGGCTTTCTTGACGTGTTCATGATATCGGTTCGATATAGCAAAGTACAGGCTACTATTCCCTGAAAGTACTGTTTGTCACACAGTCTGTTATGTACGTACTTATGGTGATATACTTTATACTACTCTCTTGCAGTGTAATTACTTTACATCACTGATATTTATAAATGACAAACACTGTCCTACGTTAACTATTTCTAGTTCATGTTGCTTGAGCGCGATCACATTTTACGAACACTGGCGGATGCTCGCGCCACTAAATGACTGTACGTCCGTAGAATTCTAAGTTATCGGCGACCAACAGTTCAGCTCCCGATATTCAATTCAAGTATGTCGCGACCGTCAATTCAGCTCCCGAGATTCACTTCAAGTGTACCGCGACCGTCAATTCAGCTCCCGAGATTCACTTCAAGGGTGCTGGCGAGGATCCCTTGCCCCGTATATATGGATGAAGCCTTTTTCCCGCGGATTCGTTGACGTCATACCCCTGAGGGAGGGGGTGGATTTTTAATATCGGTGCTTGCACTCCGAATTGGAAGTTAAAATTTACATCAAATTAATCCACTCCGCTAGCATATCTGCTGGATTAAATATGAACTCCTGGTGATCACAGATTTAGGAGATACGGGTGGATTTAGCTCCTCACATTTCGCGCCTTCGGTAGCGTCCCTTACAACGTGGTCTTCTTTCAGCCAATGACATTCAAGCTGTCTGGTTTCCAAGAAATCCAGCCTCCAATTTATTTAATTTGCCAATAATTATTGATTATTTTTCCATGCGTGACATCTAATAAATTCATTACATCCATCCGTGTACTCACAATAATTTATTACTGATTACTTTTGTAGTTACGAAAATATCTCGTCCATCTTTCCTTAAGATGGTATCCCTGAGCCTTCCATTAAATTTTTACGATTGGCCGGCAAGCGGTCACGTGATTTAACTCTCCACCTGCTCGAACTTAGGCCAGCGAACGTACACGCAGCCGCTGTAATTTTCCACGAGCTCCCGGAATTTCCGTCCTGCCAAAAATATCCCAAGGTATTACTCATGTGGTGAGTTTCCTTTGTATGACTCTCCCCCTTCCTCTTTCTGACCAAGACTTATTTGTGGACTCTGTATTTCCTTGTTCGCCAACTAATGATATTCCCTGCTGTGAAGTAGCTAAAAGTTGTCGTGTCGAGCTAATCCGTCAGGCTCCAGTCTGTCGTCCTTCCTTCGCTCTGATTTCGACATTACATAAACGAAATATTTTCAACTACACTTCTGTATTCCAATAAATGTACCATATATTATTTTACCAATCAAATCATGACTGACTATGGGCCTAAGTCACTCGGGTTCATCTTCCTCTTGCCCAGGTAAAAAAAAATCTAGTGGGCATCATGAGATTTTTTTTATTTTATGATGTGTTCATATCATCACTATCATGATTTGACATCGGATCCTCTGTTCTGCGACGGCTATTGATTTCGTCTCTCAACCTCTGGTTCCTGAACCTTAACTCCTCGTTCTGTCTTTCGATTTGATGGATCGTATTTACAAATTCCTGCACGTCGCTGTCTATCTCTCCACACTCCGGACATGGCCTTGCTTCAATTGGTGTATGGATTACTTGGACTTCTTCTTCCCTTCCTTCTTCTTCTTCATCCTCTTCTTCGACATCATCTCCTTCCGGCTCGTCATCTGCTTCCTCTCGTTCATCCTCTGCTCCTAGTCACATCTCTTTGTTTCCTTGTCCCGAATCGAACGTCGGTGCATTCGGGTTCAAGTCGCTGCCCCATTTCCTTGCTCTTTGGAACTGCAAGCTCTCCGCTCCTGTCGCTTCCTCATCACGGCCTCGATCATGGATCGCCTCCTTCCATTTTCTCTTATTCAGCTCTTCTATGTACCGCCTAGACTGTTGATATCTGTCATCCTTCTCCTGACGAGCTCCTCCCTGGTAATATCTCGGGTTCCCTTGATTCCTAGCTGGATACGGCCTATAATTACTTCTCTGGAATCCACGGTATCCCCTGTCAGCTCGAAAGTTCCCTTGGTTGGTTTGCCGGTTGCCTTCCGCAAAATTCCTTGGTCTCGTCCATTGTCGCGGCTTCCACTCCGTATTATATGCTCGACGAGGTTCCGGATCAGTACTAGTTCCCTGGTTCTTCGTACTAGTGGTCTTCGGTTCGATTGTCCGTTCGATATTATTCACCTGTTGGTCCCTGCTCCTAATTTGTCTTGGGTTCGAATGATGCGTTGTGAGGTCTAATTGACGTAATAAAGCCTCCGCATCGACAGCTGTCTGGACATTTGACGCTATCATCATTCGTTGGACCTCGAATGGCAATTGCTTTCCAATGGCGCTAATCAATTCTGTTTCGCTCATTGGATTATCAAGCTCCCGTAGCTTGTGAAATTGTGCCACAAAGTAATCAGATAATTTCGTGGGTGAAGACGTTGAGTATCGTCTGGAGTATACTTCCAGCCTTAACTCCTGCTGTTCCTGAATACTCCAGAATTTTTGGAGAAAAGCCCGCCGAAATCCTTCAAAATCTTCAAAAGTATACAAGAAAGCCCTGAACCATACAGCTGGTGCTCCGTCTAAGAATTTCTCGACCGTTCGCAGTTGTCGCTCTACTGGTATTTTATTCTCATTTATATAACCGGCGATTTCCCGGATGAAACCTTTCGGGGTGATATGCCCACGGGCATCGAACCTTGGTGGCTTGTCATCAGACATCTTAATGACGTGTACCACCGATGTCGGGATAGCATTCGATGACGTAGACGACCCATCTCTGTTCTCAAACTTGAAACCGTTTGTGTCAGCTTGGGATAGGCCCCCTTTCTTATGAATCCCCTGGTTATCATGGGGGTCGTATTCGCGATATTGGAGGTTAAAGTCTTGGCTAGACGCTGACGGTTCCAACTTAGCCTTCAACATCTCCAAGTCTTTTCGGATGTCATTCATTCCGTCGGGATTACAACTTGCCATTTCTTTTGTGCCGGAATTTTGCCCATTATACGCCTTGCATTGTTCTAATAAGCGAACTTCCGTGTCGGCGAATGATTGGCCCTGTTCGATTAGATCTTCCGTCCGCTGGAATAACGCTAAGTTTGCGTCTTCGCACTTAGTTATTCTCTGGCTACGGTCTTCTAAATTTATAGTTAGTTCTTCGACTTTGTTTTTCAGTCCTGCTACGATGACAAGTGTACGTGCGGCTTCCCCACGTAACTCGTTCATGCCCTTGTCATGCTTGTCCAAGGTGCCAGTTATCTGCGCGCATTTTTCTTCGACTTGTCCCCGGACGATGTCATTCTCCTTCCTACATTCATCCCGAATTTCCTCTATGTGTGATTCTATGTCTTGTCTGTCAGTTAATCGTAGAGCGGCGAGTTCCTTGACACTAGCGTTCAATTTTTCCTTAATTTCTGCGCGTTCCATTTGAGCCTCATCTCTAACGCGGTCAACCTTTTCATTAACGATGGTAATGTACGCATCCATGTGCACTTTTAATTCATCTTTCGCGAAGTGACATGCTTCCTGGACTTGAGTTAATTTGTCCCTAAGTTCCTGTCCCATCGCTACGCTCGCGGCCTGAACTGCATCTATCTGTGCCTTGAGTTCTGTTTTATTAACTTCACACGCAGCCTGTACTTGGTCGATCTTATTCTCTAAAGAAACACTATTAACCTTCATTTGTTGAATAATTTCCTGTTTATCTGAAATCCTATCAGCCTGCACTTGATCAACTTTATTTTCTAATGAAACACTATTAGCCTTCATTTGTTCTGCAAGTTCCTGTTTCATTGGACCAATACTTGCAGCCAACGCTTGCATTAAGTCCTCTAACGTGAGAGCTTTCATCTCTCCCTGTCCGTCTACCACTATGTCCTGGGATCGCTCCCCACCGTCGTCAGACATTATAATTTTTCTTGAGAAAGCAAAAGGGCCGATCGGCCTCTCACCTTGCTGCACACGAAGGAATACGCTATTGGGTCTAGGCCCTATCCTATGACATTATACCCCTACACTAACTTTCATTTAACAAGAAAAATTTTGACTTTAAAACTTGTTTACATTTGCCGGTCATTCAACTTGAATGCTGGCTTGCGCCTAAGATTTCACAATAAACCGCTCCAAGATAACAACAACAACAACATTAAAAACAACGATGAAGTTGGAAATCTCCTGCCCTGAAATACGTTAATTTTAATTTATACCATCTCAACCTCTTTTTAAATAATAACTTGAACTGGTGCTCAGTAATATTATTACCATTTCAAGCCTTCCTAAACAACTGTTTATAATATTCATCTCATGTCCAATGACATTTAAATGGAGTCCTGAATTACCAAAATAATATTAAATTTCATATGGGAAAGAGAAAAACATCAAATCTTCGAGCTTACTGAATTTTGAATCATTGCCAAACTTGAAGAGATTAGCAATGGATTATAATAATACACTAGTCAAATCTAGCTCCGTTCGAAACTAACCTTACTCTAGCATGATATTACGTTACAAGTGAACACACACTTGACCGTGATGCGGTCATCAATTAATAAAAATCAAAAATTTAAAAGTATAAACTTTGAAAAAAAAAGTATAAAAATATAAAAATTTTACAATTGATTAGCAATAATATTGGCCTCTCTGCCGTTCTTAAAGCAATACGTTGGGCAAGCTATTTTTCTTCTGGCCCAACTGTAACATGTCCTACAATTGGTCATCATTTTACTGATGTCAACCAACATGACTCGTAGTTCTTCCCTTGTTTTGTTAGGCCCTCTCTGCCGTTCTTAAAGCCCCACGTTGGGCACCATTTTGAACCCGTCCACCTCCCGAGTCCCAGACTAGCATTTATCTCAGGGGTGTCGGTTCATTATTTAAGCCATCAAATATATATATAACGGCATAATAGAACACGGGGATGAACGGAGCAATTAAAATTTAAAATAGGGAAGGCTCGATTGTAAACTTGAATTTAAGGACTCCATGATAGGACTAGGAAGTGACTGTTACTCTAAAAAGGGCATCATCTAACTACAATAAAAAGATTATGAGAGTGGTTTCCTTTGAAATAATTTGCCAGAAGAAGCGGTTTATTACGCCATCTGACGTATGAAACTTTGATACATTTGGCAACGACATTTAAATTTCCACACATGTTACATACACAAATCACTTGCCATACCGCAAGTGGTATCAATATCTTGCTGGGTTGCTTCTGAAATAAAATGACATTTTGGAGGTATAATTTACGGATCGATTCCATTTGAATCGAACCGTTGTTCAAAGATATAGCTTCCTTCTATCGGGAGCCCGAGCATAACCCATGTTACGGTCGGCTTCCCGATTTAACTAAGATGACGTACTCCGGCTATATACATTTTTCCGAGACCGGTGCTCGGACTGGGTAATGTTTCTCGTGAAATGCGAAAACTGGATTCCACGGACAGTTCCTATCTTACGATATCCAGCTGATGCCATACCACTGAATCAGCATTTATATTTTATTTACATGTGATTTGAAATGTTGCAAAGTAGCCTCAACAGACTACTGACACAGATGAGATAACGAGAAGCGGTTGGGAAATACCGTGGCAATGGCCCCCCTCGCATCGCGAGCGAAGTAAACAAACACGCAAGTATGAATGTAACATCGTCCCATACGGAAACCGTACAATAACGAGGTAAACAAAATGATTCTAAATTCTCATTCTCATTATTCAACATACGAATAGAGGGATGTTGTCACCAAACAATTTAATCCACGATCGTCAGAATATTCATGACATTATTATTATTATTATTATTATTATTATTATTATTATTATTATTATTATGATTATTATTATCGACGGTTCCTGGCACTGTCACGTTTGATTAATATCGTCATTATTATGCGGGATGCAAACACAAATGGTTATTACAGTTATTATTATTCTTATATCCCTCTCGTGGTTATTATTATTATTAATGAATAGATGACTCAAGATATTATTATTATTATTCACGTCACTTAAGAGGTTATTATTATTCACGTCACTTAAGAGGTTATTATTATTAATGGACCGGTCACTTCCGCCAAAATATATACAGATATCGGTCGCAATTACAAATATTTCACTGATCAACCAACGACATCATTACTGTTATTATTATGACAATTATTATTAATCTGACCGCGATGATTTAACATCGTCCTTACATTATTATTATTATTATCGGTTGCATATTTTCATTTAGATTCCCGTTTAACATCTTTATCAACACTCATTTAATTAAGGCGGTCCAATCCTTTATCTGCAATATTTATTATATATTTATCGCGACATCATGATTGTCCTCGCTCGTCATTACAATGAATACAATATACGACCATTTATGTGGAATCTGAACTCTCATTATCCTTAGATCCGTTGTATCTCAACGAATAGCTGTGCAGTCTATTTATTTCGTACATGCTGTCACGGGTTCGAATTCTATCCGCTATGTAACTCAGTATTTCTCTGTGACACTGCCCGTACATTTTACACTCATTTCAATATCCTAAGTGTCTCTCGTACGGAATTTATTTTCCTTTCTATCTCAATATTCCTTTATTCATTTATTTCTCACAGAATTATCAACTGACTTATTTATTCACTTCTGACATCGTACGACCTTTTATTATCTGACTGCAGATTCTTTAACATTTTCTATCTCATTTTGATCTACGCCTTAGTTCATTCTCCACAAATAATCGTAACATCTTGAAATTATATTTACCAAAATTTGACAATCATGGTTTCGTAATATTAGTCCTACGTTTTCCGGCTAATGAATTGCAACTTTAAGACACGACATTTATTCGTAAAGAAAAATATTGGACCGCAATTTAAACCACACGTTCATTAACATGTACGGATTATTAGCACCGATCTACATTTCAATATTATTAATTGATCAAATTAAATTACCACACACTTTAATTCCGAATTAAAAAAACGACATCCCGTCATTAAATGATTCCCGATAAACTCAACACCTGATCACATAAATTTATTATTACGCACTGCTCACTAAATATTCCAATATCACATGAATTATTATTATATCCAAATTATATTTTAAAAAATATCTTCTTCAAAAAAAGTAGTTATATTATTTATTTATTATTATTATTATTATTATTTAAAAAAATACTTTTCGCCTGTTATACGGTCGTCCACTCCTAATATGTTTAACGCATAACCCCTTTCACAAACTCGATTTATTCTGGCACTAAACACTCCAGATATGATTTACTTTGAATATTATATTAATCGCATCTCACAAATTTAACAACTTCACTATGAAATATGACCATATTAATTACAACAAAACACAACTGGTATGGCGAAGCTGGATTTTCCTTCCATGTCATTACATAGCTCGTTAAAATGATAAAACAGAAAACACATATCGGGTCTTATTTAACTACCATAACCAAAATCAAACGTAAAGAAAATTATTGACTACAAAGAAATATGAATGCATGCATGACTTAACGTACTACACTATATATACAAATTTACATCTCCAACAAACTGAATACATAAAAGACCCGATTATTTACATTATTATTATTTACTACTGTCCGTGCTACAAATTTAGGATGGGGTCGTTAAGCGACCCATCTTGTTACAGAAGGTAACCAAGTATAATCAAATTATTCCCATTTTTCCCATCACGATAACATTTCCCAAATATTATTTACAATTTAGTACTCATCTTAGTTATCGGTATTCCATTACAGCTTTGCAGATGAGAGGTTCCTCCGGCCCCTCTCTGCGTTTTACTCCTCCATTCTTGATGGCGTAGTTCCACAAAAGATTTCCTGGCACATTACCATTTTACACTCGTATCTTAATTTCCACAAACCTTCACCATTTACAACGTTAACACTGAATACTTTAACTTTGATACAACAAATTACTATCCTAGACCCAAGAATTTAATATTTACACTCTTTAATCTTCGTCCAACTACCGCACAATGGACCTGGACACGTACGACGAGGTGTCAACTTTTACGCCCGTCGCGATACGCCCGATTCATACGGCTTTCTTGACGTGTTCATGATATCGGTTCGATATAGCAAAGTACAGGCTACTATTCCCTGAAAGTACTGTTTGTCACACAGTCTGTTATGTACGTACTTATGGTGATATACTTTATACTACTCTCTTGCAGTGTAATTACTTTACATCACTGATATTTATAAATGACAAACACTGTCCTACGTTAACTATTTCTAGTTCATGTTGCTTGAGCGCGATCACATTTTACGAACACTGGCGGATGCTCGCGCCACTAAATGACTGTACGTCCGTAGAATTCTAAGTTATCGGCGACCAACAGTTCAGCTCCCGATATTCAATTCAAGTATGTCGCGACCGTCAATTCAGCTCCCGAGATTCACTTCAAGTGTACCGCGACCGTCAATTCAGGCTCCCGAGATTCACTTCAAGTGTGCTGGCGAGGATCCCTTGCCCCGTATATATGGATGAAGCCTTTTTCCCGCGGATTCGTTGACGTCATACCCCTGAGGGAGGGGGTGGTTTTTAATATCGGTGCTTGCACTCCGAATTGGAAGTTAAAATTTACATCAAATTAATCCACTCCGCTAGCATATCTGCTGGATTAAATATGAACTCCTGGTGATCACAGATTTAAGAGATACGGGTGGATTTAGCTCCTCACATTTCGCGCCTTCGGTAGCGTCCCTTACAACGTGGTCTTCTTTCAGCCAATGACATTCAAGCTGTCTGGTTTCCAAGAAATCCAGCCTCCAATTTATTTAATTTGCCAATAATTATTGATTATTTTTCCATGCGTGATATCTAATAAATTCATTACATCCATCCGTGTACTCACAATAATTTATTACTGATTACTTTTGTAGTTACGAAAATATCTCGTCCATCATTCCTTAAGATGGTATCCCTGAGCCTTCCATTAAATTTTTACGATTGGCCGGCAAGCGGTCACGTGATTTAACTCTCCACCTGCTCGAACTTAGGCCAGCGAACGTACACGTAGCCGCTGTAATTTTCCACGAGCTCCCGGAATTTCCGTCCTGCCAAAAATATCCCAAGGTATTACTCATGTGGTGAGTTTCCTTTGTATGACTCTCCCCCTTCCTCTTTCTGACCAAGACTTATTTGTGGACTCTGTATTTCCTTGTTCGCCAACTAATGATATTCCCTGCTGTGAAGTAGCTAAAAGTTGTCGTGTCGAGCTAATCCGTCAGGCTCCAGTCTGTCGTCCTTCCTTCGCTCTGATTTCGACATTACATAAACGAAATATTTTCAACTACACTTCTGTATTCCAATAAATGTACCATATATTATTTTACCAATCAAATCATGACTGACTATGGGCCTAAGTCACTCGGGTTCAATATATACTTACCTACTTTCCTACATTACGACCATGGATTTATTCTACTACGTCACAGTGCTTCAATATGTCTTTCGTTCATATAACATCTCTCTCTCTCTCTCTCTCTCTCTCTCTCTCTCTCTCTGTGTGTGTGTGTGTGTGTGTGTGTGTGTGTGTGTGAAGTCTTTGCTCACTTAACGTTTTTGAACTTCTTTGATTTGCTTGATATTACAACGATTATAAGAAAGTGAATTGTTATTGAGTTGTCGCTAAAACTATTTAATTAATATAATTATTCTTCCAGGGATCATCTTATTTAACTTTCAACAAAATCACTTTTGTGTTACTGACAATATACTTTTCACCTCCATTTTCCCGTTTGAACTGTCCGCGCTAGTCACAATGGACAATTATGTTGACAATTTACAGACATAGCACTCCCATTCGTCGCACAGTGGGGCAGAAGGACTCCTAAGTTGACATTTAATACTTTGAGGGAACTGAAGAACAGTAATGGACTGAATTGATAGCAAAGGACAATAGATAACATAAATAACTCTAAATATAACAATATTTGTCTTTTGATCTTCAAATTGTAATGCGTTATAGCAACGTTGATGCAAAATTTGCATGTGCAACCTTTGTCAACAAGGTAAATTAATACCGAATGGTTTCCTTTATCTGTTTTTTGTTATCATTTTAAGACTCATTGCTTATTAATATGATGAATCTGAAGACTACTCGGTATCATCATCTTCTTCTGTTGCACACTTACCTTGCCCAGGCAACATCATATGTAAAACTTCGATCGGAAGTTCTTTAATTTTCTTTTCAGGAAGTGGTCTGTGGCTTGTGGCATATCCTGTTTCTTCAGATGAATACGTATGCCGCAGTTCTTCGGTCCGTTACGTTTAGTGCTGTCAGAAGCTTCCGAAAAAGGCACTGATGGGCGGTCTCTTTTCTTTTTTCCACTGCCTTTATATACAGGGTTATTCACCTAACATGTTACACGAAAATAACTTCTAAACCATTGAAGATATCCACATTCTGTTTTCATATTCGTAAATGGCATCCAGAGTCATGTAAAATAATGTGCTACTTAGTCTCATGAGGTGATTAATAACAGAGATATTGATACTAAATCCATATTTTTAAATGGAATGGCACAAATTCATACAGCTGAACTAAAAATTCAACTACGTATAAGTTCAAATATGTAAGTATTTTCAAAATAGGACAGTTACTTTTCGAGTTATCAATAAAAACGCATTTGGGCTTTTGCGTGCCGCATCAGACGGCGTGCAGTCTGACAAGGACGTATTGGTACGCAAGCTGCTTCCTGGCATTGATTCCAGCCACAGAACGGATACCAGGCATGTACTGTAAACATAATGTGATGTACCGTAACGTACTCTGGGTGTGCAACGTTATTGTACGACTGGCAAACACACAACGGCCGTGGCCTATCCCAAAGGTACTACAGTCGTGCTTGAGCTCCGCGGAGATTAATGCGTGTAAAATAAATAAATAAATAATAGTCTTGGTGCCATCACACCACGATCAGCTCTGAACATCCCACATAATAAGTCGAGCTGTTTATCTCCTAATGTCTAACCTATCCCAACCCAAATAATCCAGCATTGGTAACACTGCTCCTTCGCCTGAAATAACCTAGCACAAAACGAGGTGCGCTTTGTAGGTAGTACACAACACACCCAAGCAAACGGGGCTACTGGACCACGCTGTCAAATTCCCGGAAATGAAATAACAACAAACGGCCACTCTTCTCCTCAGCCTGTCTAGTTTCTTAATTCACGTGTAGCGGCTAGCATTCGTAGCTGTCGCCGCGGTGGTCCGGGTTCAATTCCCGGCTCTGATTAGCAATATTTAATTCTGGTTGGAGGGCTGGAACGGGGTACACTCAGCCTCGTGAGGCAAAACGAAGAGAGGGGGTCGGTACCCACCTCAGCTATCCTGGAAGTATTTCCGTGGTTTCCCAGCGCTACTCCAGGCATATGTCGGGATGGTTCCTTACTTACGACATCGGCCGCCTCCATCCCAATTCTCCACCTGAATTACAAATACAGTACACTACTACAGACACCACAATAACACAGATTATCACAAACATTCTAACAGACGTACATACAGTACACACACACACACCCAAGCACATGGGGCTACACGACCACGATGTCCAAGCCCCGGAAATGAAATAACAACCACTATTCTCTGTACCCATTCGAGTACCCCTTCTGCTTTCCTAGAAGGAGCTCTTCCGGTGTTTTGTGTTATGTTTATTTTCATCTCATACAGTAGTATTTACTGTACACTAAAAACAGTGACAATTATTATTCTATCTTTCGTTATGTTCCTTTAAAGCCAAAGTATTTATTTTATTCCTTTTGAACACATCAACTCTCCCTGTCCTGCCATGAGTTCGCCTGTCATACACACTTTTCAAACCCATCACATGTGTACGAGGTGCTTACATGCCTGGTATCCAGTCTGTGGCTGAACTCACTCCCAAGAAACTGCTTTCGCGTCAATATGTCCTTGCCCGACTTCACGCCGTCTGATCTGGCATGCAAAACCGCGCATGCTGTTCTTATTTACATCTCAAAAAGTAATTGTCCGATTTTGAAAATAATTACATATTTGAAATTGTACGCAGTTGAACTTCTATGCCAGTTGCATGAATTTGTGCCGTTCCATTTAAAAATATGGAGTTAGTATCAATATCTCGGTTATTAATCATCTCATGAGACTAAGTAGCACGTTTTACAAGACCCTGGCTAACATTTACGAATATGAAAACAGAATGCTGATATCTTTAATGGTTTAGAAGTTATTTCCGTGTAAAATGTGAGGTGAATAACCCTGTATACAGGAAAGCACAGTGATGAAGCCATCTCTTATTTACATTAATATATATATATCGTACATTTGATGTGATTCGGACCATTTCTGTGATACATATTGAGAAATAAGATGATTGAGTTCATTCTCAGAGGATTCGGGACAATTAGTTAATACTCTGTGTTCTTTCAAGAAAAATACACTGACTGACAGTGACAATGCAACACCAAGGAGGAGTGGTTCGAAAGGGATGAAAGTTGGGGAAAAACAGAGTCGGCACGGAAGAATAATTGATGTTTATTTCAAACCGATATGCAGGTTACACAATGCGCACGGCATCGACTCAGTAGGATGTAGGACCACCGCGAGCGGCGATGCACGCAGAAACACGTCGAGGTACAGAGTCAATAAGAGTGCGGATGGTGTCCTGAGGGATGGTTCTCCATTCTCTGTCAACCATTTGCCACAGTTGGTCGTCCGTACGAGGCTGGGGCAGAGTTTGCAAACGGCGTCCAATGAGATCCCACGCGTGTTCGATTGGTGAGAGATCCGGAGAGTACGCTGGCCACGGAAGCATCTGTACACCTCGTAGAGCCTGTTGGGAGATGCGAGCAGTGTGTGGGCGGGCATTATCCTGCTGAAACAGAGAATTGGGCAGCCCCTGAAGGTACGGGAGTGCCACCGGCCGCAGCACATGCTGCACGTAGCGGTGGGCATTTAACGTGCCTTGAATACGCACTAGAGGTGACGTGGAATCATACGCAATAGCGCCCCAAACCATGATGCCGCGTTGTCTAGCGGTAGGGCGCTCCACAGTTACTGCCGGATTTGACCTTTCTCCACGCCGACGCCACACTCGTCTGCGGTGACTATCACTGACAGAACAGAAGCGTGACTCATCGGAGAACACGACGTTCCGCCATTCCCTCATCCAAGTCGCTCTAGCCCGGCACCATGCCAGGCGTGCACGTCTATGCTGTGGAGTCAATGGTAGTCTTCTGAGCGGACGCCGGGAGTGCAGGCCTCCTTCAACCAATCGACGGGAAATTGTTCTGGTCGATATTGGAACAGCCAGGGTGTCTTGCACATGCTGAAGAATGGCGGTTGACGTGGCGTGCGGGGCTGCCACCGCTTGGCGGCGGATGCGCCGATCCTCGCGTGCTGACGTCACTCGGGCTGCGCCTGGACCCCTCGCACGTGCCACATGTCCCTGCGCCAACCATCTTCGCCACAGGCGCTGCACCGTGGACACATCCCTATGGGTATCGGCTGCGATTTGACGAAGCGACGAACCTGCCCTTCTCAGCCCGATCACCATACCCCTCGTAAAGTCGTCTGTCTGCTGGAAATGCCTCCGTTGACGGCGGCCTGGCATTCTTAGCTATACACGTGTCCTGTGGCACACGACAACACGTTCTACAATGACTGTCGGCTCAGAAATCACGGTACGAAGTGGGCCATTCGCCAACGCCGTGTCCCATTTATCGTTCGCTACGTGCGCAGCACAGCGGCGCATTTCACATCATGAGCATACCTCAGTGACGTCAGTCTACCCTGCAATTGGCATAAAGTTCTGACCACTCCTTCTTGGTGTTGCATTTGCTCTGTCAGTCAGTGTACTTTTTTTAAATATTCTAGTCCCCTGTTCCCCTCATAAGACTAAGTTTATTTTAGTTATGTATAACGTCTCTTCCTGAAAATCTGAAAAAAGCTAGAAGAACGCACGAACTTAAAAAATGCTTTTTGTCGAAAGGGGCAAAAACGGGCTATGTTTCTTATTATATACTTAAAGAAGGATGTATTCTCGATGCAGTGCAACAAAATAAGTTTGCTTGGACGTATTTGGAAGGTATCTAAATCTTCATCAATTCATGTATTTATGGCAATTGTGTCAACATTTGACACACAAATCCTTGTACTACTACAGACAACATTTTCGCAATATAATGACGATATACTTTTACCCACCTTTCTATGTACCAGCCATGTTAATTTCATTCCACAATTCCTTCGTGTGTACACAATTCAAGCTGGAACACACCAGCATATACCCAGCGCGCACTGCATAAGCTCACTAACTGACCAGATTTGACGCTGCAACACTTCATTTCGAACACGCCAAGGGCCAAGTCGGTGCATGTTCCAGGATAGAGCACTCTTCCTTGTACGCAACCACGATTAGAAAACATGAATCACCCAAGATTTAATTTTTAAATATTAATCACCTTTCACTGTCTCCTGCCCCACTGTGCGTCGGTGCTAGCGCTGGGCCTCGAGAAGGAAACCAAAATACGGCACGAGGAAGCGCACCACATGATGTTTAGTGACATTAAGGACCTGGCAGTCGCCGAGACGTGAGATTTAGGCCCCTTTCACACGATCCGCTGCTTTTCACGCCACTCCACTCCATCGGGTCAGCGATGGAATGAATGAAGCCCCCTCCCAGCGGCGAGGATAGGAATTGTGCCGGCTGTCGAAGCCTGTCAAACTCTTTGGGGCGATGATTAGTGAGTGACAGATGAAATGAGATGATACTGAAGAGTGTCGCTGGAATGAAAGATGACAGGGAAAACCGGAGCAACCGGAGGAAACCCTGCCCTGCCTTAGCTTTATTCAGCACAAATTGAGTGACCGCGATTTGAAGCACGAAATCCAGCTGTGAGTGCACGGTGCGCTGCTGCCTGAGCCACGGAGGCGTACACTTTGTTAATAACAATACAATTAAAATAATAAATCCTGAAATATAATTTCGTAGTTGTTAAAGAACGCGATCCGCATTTCCCCGCGCGTGCAACGATGTTCGGCTTAGAGGCGAGTACTGAGAAGTGTAAAGACGGCAATTAATTTCTTTCTGATTTCCTTTTTTGCTATTTGCTTTACGTCGCACCGGCACAGATATGTCTTATGGCGACGATGGCATGGGAAAGGCCTAGGAATGGGAAGGAAGCGGCCGTGGCCTTAATTAAGGTACAGCCCCAGCATTTGCCTGGTGTGAAAATGGGAAACCACGGAAAACCATCCTCAAATCTGCCGACAGTGGGGTTCGAACCCACTATCTCTCGATTACTGGATACTAGCCGCACTTAAGCGACTGCAGTTATCGAGCTAGGTCTTTCTGATTGTTACGTGAAGCGCATTGCTATATTTTGCCCCCAAAAGGGACACTTTTATCAGGGTTATGTACCTCCGCTCACCCGAAAAATACAGGTCTCAGGAGATGATTATGAACTTTATTAACATTTTCTGAGATACAAAGAACTGGAATAAAGTTTTAGGACGAATATCTGAGGTGTGGTAGTTACAGTACATCGCATTCTACGGAATATTCAGCGCACTTCTGTACTTATATTACATGTTATATTTGATTGCATTGTAACGCTCGACTACTGTGTGAAATTAGAAACAAAGGGAGGGCAGATTTCGAATTATCGGACGATTTAAGAAGTATCCGTATATTTTATTGGTGTGAGAGGCAAGAACACAATGGTCAAAGCTGCCTTTTGAGGAGATTTACGATCGAAGTTGCCCTGCTTGCAATTAAGCGACCGAAGTAGGCGAGTTGGGTAACTCGTTGTAAATAATGTAGTCCACGGGGGTAATGACGGTTTATTGATCCACTGAGGGGATGAGGTGGTTGCGGTGGTGAGAAAGTGTCTCGAGACTTGACCACATTTCAGTTGAGGGCGACACCGGCTGCGCAGTTAATAAAGATTTGCGGCTCACCGCATCAAGACTATAAGATACTTGCCCGGCAGCCCCTTCATAACTCTTCAGCCAAAACGTGCTCACTTCCAATAAAAAATTCCTATTTTAGCTCAGGAACATCCTTAATCTCCTCTCTTACATTTTAAGGACCCGGAGCTGAGAGACTGTTATCGCTGCTTACTTTTAGGTCCGCGATGTATGTGTGTGGCTAGGTCGAGGTCACGGAGAGGTAATAGACTGCTGCAGAGAAGAACGGATGATATTAAATCATCCTCCTTTAAATATCTCATTAGAATGATGTTTTCAGGTACGATACTACATATAATATCCTTATTATCAAGGGGGAATATTACTAATAAAGTATATTGGCTCAGAAATGGCCTCCGAACCAAATACTGGATGTTGGAGTTATCTTATTTAGTTGTTTAGTATCTATATAATTTGTACATTTTATTAGTACATAGGGAATGAGGTAAAAGCAAAGCAAAGTCACCTCCGTACAGGCCATTAAGGCCCTTGGAGGAGTGGAAGGTAAAGGCTTCCACCGTTGTTAACCTCGGCACGTGATGGGGTAGAGTGGTTAGCTCTACGCACGGCCGCCTTTGCCCCAAGGAATTAACCTTATACTCATTTTTGGTGCAGGTTGAGTGAACCTCAGGGCCATATGCACCTCCGGAAGTGGAATTCTCGTTTCTCAAATTTTACGACTTCCTGACGGGGATTCGAACCCATGTCCTTCCGGGCGAACCGAACACGTCTTTACCGCCTCGGCCAGGCAGCCCCTAGAGAATGTGGTACCTACCCTTATTCCTACGAACGCAGATTTACACGTGTTTAGATCAGTGTTGAAGAGAGGATGGGGGAAGTAATAATTAGGGTATATTTCATTAGATTTGTTTTATAGATAATTATGTTAACTTAATTCATTTTATATTCAAAGATTTTAATTAGAGCATAACACTGAAGGTGTTAGGAAAGTTGTATAACTTTAAAATATTGATTAATATTTGTGAAATATTTATGCAATGAAAATGCATCGTCCTTTAAACAATATAAATAAGAGAAAGAAATGTTAATGGAATTAAACCATTAAAATCGATAGTTAACAGCTATAATTTGATGAAAACCAGAGGGAACTTGGCGTCATCTTATTTATTCATGTGCAGGAATTTAAAAATTTAGACGAGGACGGTTCGATCACACCCGTGATTTGTGAAAGTTTTCAGAGTTGTAATACTCTCTCGTGAATTTATCCGCTCGGAGGCTGGTTGTGTCCTCCAGTGGCACAAACACACGTTATGTGGTTATAGGAGAAACTAAAAAAAACGACGAAAACGCTATAATGGGTCATACAAGAGATAAGCAGCACTGAAGTAGTTCACTATTGCTTTTCTGACTGATCAAGAAAATGCCATTGGAGCACGTCACAATAATGAATATTTCACCATACAAGCTAGAATTGCGGGAATTGAGTTCGGTCGTAAAAGTGGGTCAAATCCACATGTGGAACCGACCTGAAGTATTATACCTGTTCAAATGTTCGGCTTTGATATTTTCTTACTATTGTCGCATCATCTCACGGTGTGGCTCCTTTCATTCCTCTGACCAACAAGTATTCTCCTTTCTTGTTTTGTCCTGAAAAACCAAGTACTTTCTTCAGGATGTGTCTAACTTCCTGCTTTGTAAATTTGTCACATCCAGTTCTTTATTGTTTTCGGTCTCTGTCATCCAGTAGGTGCGGACTTGCTTTCGCCAGAATTTCAAAATGTGATTGGTCAGTCTTTTGGGACTGTCTTGCCACATAATCATAACACGCATTTGCTGAATAGTAGGATCGTGGAATCAATGACCAGAAAAATGCAGCAATTACTGACGTAATTTACACTGATTTAGCAAAGTTTTCCGCCAGAATTGTGAATGATCTACTCTTGCAAAAGTTATTAAATGTCGGTCAAGCGCTAGATATGTTAGACTTTATCTCTTTATATATGTTATCAAGGCAACAATACAGTATTGTAGGTATAGTCAAAGTTTAACATTCAGACTTAATATACACTCTGGAATGCCCCAGGGATCAGGTCTTGGCCCTATATTCTTCATGTTGTTTATTAATGATTAATCAGAAGTTGAAAATTATTGGGAGTGTCTGATGTTTTCTGATGACCTCAATATGTAACATAAACAAGTTTAATCTTACAATGACCGTACAAATCTCAAGGGTTTTCTAGCAAATGACTGTTGTTTGGTGTAGATACAATTTTATTACTTCTATGGCAGGAATCCTTTTTAACCGAAGGGATCTCTAATTTTATTACAAGGTTTGTAATCCACATATCTAGCAATATCCATCTGAGTGCCAATAGATCAATCTGCTCGTGTGAATGTTTGAACTGGTGGAATAATCTGCCTCCCGTGTAGGAGACTGTTATCTTTTCAACCTACATGTATGTGTGAACTGACGAACTAACACCGCGCACATTTCCCCAGCAGTTTGGCTTATCGGTGACGTCAGTGTGTTCCCTCAATAGCTCAACGTAAAGTCACTTCCAAATGTTATGGAACGTCGGGTTGTCACCAAGAGGAGAACAGAATATATCATGATGAAAATGATCATAGTCGTAACTTGTCAGAAAAGGAGCCGTACTTGTTAGTGTCGACTAAGTTAATATAATTGTAAAGCTTTCCATTCTGCCGAAAACATACATACAACACTATCCATTGAAGAATCCAAGAAGATATTGGCCAAAGCATATAGAAAACACATTTTCAGCCGGAATGTAATATTAAAAGGAATCCTAAATTTTTCTGAAGTTATAAAATTAAAAATCAAAGAAATGTACTTCCGCAATATATAACCTTGAATATAAACGTATACCGTACGCGTAAGGAAAGAGCAAACGGATTTTCTTATTACTTCGGCAGTGTCTACGCGAATTAGCTTTCGACATATGCTATCCTTGAACCAGAATTTACAATTACACTAGGCTGTCTACGGGCAGATACCACAACAGGTGAAGAATACAATCATATAGTTGCTAATTTAAAGCAAAGTAAGTCCGCTGGTTCGTACGTATTGGAAGGATGTGTGGATGTATTGAGGCTTCCATTAAAAAAATGGCGTATGGCTTTTAGTGCCTGGAGTGTCCGAGGACAAGTTCTGCTCGCCAGATGCAGGTCATTTTGTTTTGACACCCGTAGACAACCTGCGCGTCGTGATGAGGATGAAATGATGATGACGGAATATATACCCAGCCCCTGTGCCAGCGAAATTAACCAATTAAGGTTAAAATTCCCGACCTTACCGAGAATTGAACCCGGGACCCTTGTGACCAAATGCCATCACGCTAACCATTTAGCCATGGAGCCGGATGGAGCCTGATATATGCACCTGTAAATATGTTCGAATATATACCATATGTTAGGATATTTACTCATGTAAAATGCTTCATTCCCGTTTCACAGCACGGGTTTACCCTGAATGATCTACTACTACTACTACTACTACTACTACTACTACTACTGTTACTACTACTACTACTACTACTATTACTAATATGTTTTAGTTTTATACATATTGTTTTCCAATTCGGTAAATGAAAGGAATCCTACCGGTGCAACATATACTGATTTTGCAAAGGTTATCGAAAAATGTTAAAATAATTGTCAAATTTTGGTCTAGCTCTAGATCTGTTACACATGATCTCTTCTTATCTGTCATCAAGGCAAAGGTATTTTAGTTGTGTTCAAAGTTCAGCTTTCAAATTTAATATTAAGCATGGAGTGCTCCAGACATCAAATCTTGGTCCTATATTCGAAGTGTCTGATATTTGATCGTGACTCTCTCCTCTTTTGATTATTCACTTAATGGTCAAATGTTATAACAAGATGATTCAGTGAATGACCTTCATTTTACTATTGATTAAAGAATTTTCAATGTTCATGTAGAAAGAATTTCCAATGAGTTGTACAAATGGTTAGGTTTTATAGTAAGGAATTCTAGATAACTTAACGTTGTGTATTCCATAACGATTTTATAAAAATCTCCCATTATAAGAAAGCTGGAATATGCATGTGTATTCTAGAATTCTCACTCCTTGAATTCAATTAATAAAATGAAAAAATAAAAACTGATTTCTACGGATTTTGCATTATAAAATATTCGAGCGTTCATAATACATCGAAAGAATTTCTCATAAACATCTGTTAACTGATTTTGAGTACATATTATTAAAAAATCGCAGAGCTATAGCCCAAAAGGTATTCTTATATCATTCTGTCAAAGGGGTGATCGATAATCCATAGTTTCGTCAATACGTTTACTTTCTTTTCAGAAACGCTAACTTACGTTTGCATTAACCTTTCTACAGCATTGCTTCCTCGTAATTATTACAAAAAAATTATCTTGTTATAGGAATCTGAGAGCAGTTTAATAGAATGCTGATGAACTGCGGTACCTTTTTATAAATATCATTTGTACTGAAATGAATTTCTTGTAAATTAATGGGCATTATCAGGAGAGATTTAGCACCACTACGCAAAAGTAACAGAACGTTAGATATGTCTGGTGACACTAACATTCCGGTGACTTAAATACGCATGATAATTATTGTTTTAGTTTCTTTAATTTGTCTTAGTTTCATTGTAATATTTTTCGTAAGTTTTCGTGTTCCACTGATAATTATCAGATAATTATTCAATATTATTTATTATGTCTAATATTCGTACAGTTTTCCAATTTCTGTAAGTAATAATTGTGAATGACGTGTACTTAATTGGTGTAGTTCTGTATATGCCCATAGTATGAAGATATTTACACTCTATAACACAAAAAACGCCGCAAGGGGAAGGTGTTGTCCGATTGTAAGGAAATTTCGTATGCAAAGACATTCGGACCGAACATGCAAATGATTATAGTTTCGTGTCCAATGAATGAATAGTGGGAGCTCCCGCGCATCCGAACTGCGCATGCATCAGGTGTACAGTATATAAGGCGCGATTCTGAAGCGTATGCTCAAAGTAGCTGTTGGATTCGACTGCGCTATCTTAACGTCGGCTGTAAGAATGCCACGCCGAAGGATTCGTGCTCATTACGAGCTCATGTCAGAGTTTAAAAGAGGTCGTGCGATCGGATTGAAAGAAGCTGGTTGGTCGAATCGAGCTGTCGCTGGACATTTGGGTCGAAGTGATGCGGCGATCAGACGATGCTGGCAAGCGTGGGTCAACAACGGCAGAAATCAGCGTCAGGACGGCAGTGGTCGACCGAGGGCCACAATAGCACGGGCATACAGAGCGATTGTCAGAACAGCTGTCACAGCAACTGAGTCGTCGTTATCAACGATCCAGCGTGTGACCCGTACACATGTGTCCACCATGACCATATAAAGACCCCAGAGCGAGAGGAATTTGCGCTCGCACCGCCCGTTACGCCGTTTACCACTCACGCCTGTTCACTGTCAAGCCAGAATACAGTGGTGCCACCCTCGAGCAACGTGGAACTGCGCTGAGTGGGGACGTATAGTCTTTAATGACGAGTCCCGTTTCCATCGGTGCCCTGACGGCAACCGCAAATGTGTTTGGAGACGTACAGCCCAGCGTGGGGATCCTGCCTTGACTATCGCACGCAACACAGTCCCACAACAGGGGGTGATGGTCTGGGGTGCCATCTCCTTTGATAGCCGGACCCCTCTGGTAGTCATTCCTGGCACACTGACAGCACAGCGGTATGTTGATGACATTCTACGTCCGGTTGTGTTACCGTTCCTTCAGCGACATCTAGGCCTTACTTTCCTACATGATAATGACCGGACGCACACGGCACGTGTTGCTATGAACTGTCCTAAAGCTTGCCCTATCCTTCCTTGGTCAGCTCGGTCGCTTGACCTGTCTTCCATAGAGCACATTTGGGACGTCATGGGAAGGCGATTGCGAACATCCCGGAATGACACCGATTTAGCCCAACAGTTTGAGACCATTTGGCACGAAATTCCTCAGGACACCATCCGGGAACTTTATCAGTATATGCAACGTCGAGTGACAGCTCGCATCCAGACCAGCGGTGGACCAACACCTTATTGACGTAACGCTCTAACTCTGCAATAAATCATTCGATTGTTCTGCACTTTTGATCGTTTGTTTTTCTATGTATGTTCCTCACATTCCCCGATTTTTATCGCCAACGGACAATTCGTTCTTGGTGCGTCGTTTTTTGTTATATAGTGTATTATCATTGTTTGTACTAGAATCATTGCTATCGTTAAAATTATTATTATTTCTCTAAATATTAAGTGTTACAAATTAGTCTGTCTATTGTAAATGGTAAATTTTCCCGATTTTGGACGCAAATAAATAAATAAATAAATAAATAAATAAATAAATAAATAAATAAATAAATAAATAAATAAATAAATAAAGACATACTTGCAAAAGCACACACTAATAAACAAAGAATGATATGTTTCTTTCCACAATAATATCCCTATATTCTATCAAATCACCGTAAATCATACGAATATAGGTGCGGTATGTTTACGTTGGTTAAACTTGTCGCTGTTTGGAATCCGTGTTACTATTTACGACTGAGAGGTATTGCGATTGTAGTAATCCTCCACTCTTAGTAAATATCAGAACGTTTTCTGTACTTAACCTCAGCTTCTAACCTTCCTTACCTGAAACAACTACGTTTAGACTGAAGCCAGTTCCTTTGCTCCGACCGAGGTTGCTATGTATCGGGGTGGGGTAGTGGAATGCTGTAGGCAGTAATTCCGTTCAGTGAAGAGTGGAGGGGAAGTGTTGTATGGTCATATTGAAAATGTCTTCTTTCATATGATTTTAATAAAATAACTGAATTAAGGTGTATCTTGTAAAGTAACTTGTTATTGAGTCCCGCCTTTATATTACATAACCTGGAAGTCATGTTGGGCGGCCTCATACAGAGTATGGGGAGCCGATGTGCATCGTGTATTGGCATGCGATATTGTCCCACCCCGCAGAGACTGCCAGAGATTTATGAAAGGCAGGAAGACTCTTAGACGAGTGCGTACTGAGCATATACGAGGTTCATTTAATACGGTCCCTACCAGTGAGAAATTGAAGGAACGGGAGTTGCGCTGGTATGGGCACGTAAAACGTCGAGATGATCATCCCGTCAAGAGAGTTCTTGCAATCGAGGAACCAAGGAGAGGACAATATGGTGGCGTACAGCCGAAAAGGCCTTGCACAGAAACGGCGTTCCAGCGACGGAGACATCCAACCGCAGGGACACCCTACGCGGTAAATAAAACTGTAAGTACAAAAAATATTGACAGTAATACTGATCGTGTGTGGACTGGAATAATGGAATGAATGCCAATACTGAAGCAGATCCGGATTTTCTGATCTGCGAGCGTCAGTACTGCAGAGTGGTTGGGATACTGACAGTTACACTGACCGTGTGAGTGCGCTCGTCATTATTTCTGTCAGTATTAATGGAGCAGCGATGGAAGACAAATGCGCTTCTCACCAAGGCCAAGTAGAGGTGCTTGTGAAATCGCTAGATAGGCCTATTGCAAAAGTTTGTCGAATTATACGAAACGCTGACATAATAAGCGTAACACAGTACTTCACACGTTTCCACAACTGCTGTACTGATGGAAAGTGGTGACATTATAGCGGAAAACGTTAAATCTCCTAAAGTTCTACCAATTGCAAGGTACCTCAATGTCGCCGCTAATCTCTCTGCCACCGATAAACAGGTCCGCATGTTTGTATTTTGCTTTATTAGAAAAGGCTCAACCATTCCTAGTAATTTCGCAAAAGTACCCTCACTCATTCGGAGATGGTTCTGATAATCTTCCGCTTCGGTATATTGTATTTCCCTCAACAACTTCATGTGAGAGTGCTCTTCTTTTTTCCTAAGCCAATCTTTATACCCACCATTTACGTTTAACACTGCGTTTTATGCAGAGTGCTAATATGATAGCTACACATGCCCGTCATTTACGATCCATTATAATAGAATACCACAATTGCACGTTATAAATCTCATTCCGTATTGATGGTTATTGACTTTTTATTTTTAAAGTGAGAATACCGCAATGGTAAACAAGTGCACTAGTGCTGACCAAAATATTGACGGTAACAATGATCATGTAATGTCGCAACAATATTGATGCGTACTGTCAGTATTATAGACTCAGTATTACTGATAGTAAAGCCCGGATTTTTATGCATTAATAGGTTGGAATGCAAACTTACTGAAGCGAGTAGCAGGTATAGATACCTGCACAACGACCATGCTATGGGGTTTGCCTAAACATAAATGGTACAGCCCATCAGAACCTCTACAATTTATGTTACTCCTGCTACATTAAGAAAGAGTGGGTGGCCGATACTTCCTACTATACAAATTAGTTTGCAGTCTAACCTGTTACTGCATAAAAATCTGGGCTTTACTGATCAGTATTATTGACCGCGTAGGGTCTGCTTTAGGATCAGGAGAATCTACCCTGAGTGATACTTGATACTTGGGAGTGTCCACTGTGGGCACGCATACGGCCAGGAAGAAGCAGGGGGTAGGACTGGTATGTGGCTAAATAGGTACATGCAACAAACCAATGGTGTGGATGGAAAGAGCTGCACCACATAGAGACGAGGATACAAGTTTACTTACCACCAGCACCAACATTTAGATAGTTCCACAATTGAATAATACACCTCAAATATATATATCTTGCACGTTATAAATATAATATATATATTACTTTTCTTCAGTAGTGAGGAAGTTAGGACTCGAGGTCCTCTCTTACACTCAACCACATCATTATAAAGAAATTATGAAAAAATATTAAATATTTTAAAAGAAACTCATTTATATATACATTCAAAATAAATTCAACATAGTACCAATACCAATATGTACATATCATTTGTCGAACTAATAAATGAAATATAATGATAATTACGTTCAAATTAATTTCTTTAAAATTAACAAAGTTACACACACACCATCATTCACTCATCAAGATTCACACCTTTGGTTTAGGCATCTAAGAGATACTGAACAGTTACTGCTGCGGATGTTATTTGAAACAGAGTTCCATAGTCTAGTTTCCATCGCAATAAATGAGCGTTTACGTAAGAATTACAGTCTGATGTCTTCAGGTACGGGATAAAGAACCTGTTTATGGGTATTTATAATTGCACACAGGAATTAGTATTCTAGATGGCTAATTTCCTAAGAGGAAGTGGTTAGATGGTGACACAGTAACGGTGACCATGTCCTACGTCCTACTTGTTTCCATGACACCAACAATACGGATGAAAAAGGAAGAACTGTCCGAACTGACAAGTTCATTCTTGTTATACGAGGACAAAAAAGCAAGGTATTACATAACATTGACAGGAAAGTTTTGTCTTCAGGTTAGTTGACTTCTCCATCTATCATCTCCTGTCTCTGACGTATCTCCTCACCGAACTCCCCAAAGTTCCGCTATCGATCGACGGGATGCCATAGTGTTATCCTTTTCACGATGTTACAGTTCGGGCGAGAATGCAAACTTCGAACACTATCTCACGTAACATAAGTAAGATACATACAGTATTTAAATAACCTGCAAGTAAAGCCTGATCGGCAATTAGCCGTACCAGTAATTTAGTAACATCATAGATTTAATCCGTGGTTGTGCCCCATACTCAGGGAAGCACAGGTCGCGCATGGGAGTCAACTCGAAAGACTTGCACATGGCCTCTGAGGAGGCCATATGCCATTATTATAATAATTATTAATATTATTACTATTTATTTATGTATTTATTTATTTACTTGTTGTGGCCATCGTCCGACTCATCGGCCTTTGGTTCAGAGGTTCCCGGGTTTGATTCCCGGCCGGGTCATGGATTTTAATCGCGTTTGATTTATTCTTCTGGTTCGGGGACTGGGTGTTCGGGTTTATTCCAACACTTTCCTCTTCATATCCAGCCAACACACTGCCAACCACTACAAGAACACGCAATAGTGATTATATTCCTCCACAAAAGCTTAGCGTCAGGAAGACCATCCGGCCTTAAAACAGGGCCAAATCAACTTGTGCGACACAGTTCGCACCTGCGACCGCACAGATGTGGGAAAAGCGGTAGAAGATTTGCTGGGGCCATCAAGGACCAAATTAAGTCTTGTTACATTTGGCAGTAAATTTTGCCTTCTTCGAGCCCAGATTTCTCTCATTCTTTCTGAGTGGGCCTCACTGCGTTCCTATGTCCATGGGACACAGTGTCCTCTTTCAGGTTGTTCGTCTCGATTTAGACCGTTCGTCACTATCTTTTTTCTGAAAAGACCTGTGTCAAAGGCGTCTTCCGATCTGATCTGTAGCATTTGAAGGACTTCATTAATAATTGGCCAAGGTCCGGCTCCATGACTGAATTGTTAGCGTGCTGGCCTTTGGTCACAGGGATCCTGGGTTCGATTCCCTGCAGGGTCGGTAATTTTAACCATCATTTGTTAATTTCGCCGGCGCAGGTGCTGGTTGTATGTGTCGTCTTCATCATCATTTCATCCTCATCACGACTCGCAGGTCGCCACGGGAGTCAAACAGAAGGCCTTCACCTGGCAAGCCGAACATATCCTCGGACACTCCCGGCACTAAAAGCTATACGCCATTTCACTTCCTATTGATTCTGCGCTCCTTTTTCCCCACTTCTTGGAGGAGTCATTTTTTTCTCATTCAAGGATATGGTTTCGGCTTCATACATAACGTTCAGAACCGTTTCATAGTGACGTATCTTAGTGTTTTAGGAAATGCATTTCTTGTTTTAGATCGCCATTATTATTATTATTATTATTATTATTATTATTATTATTATTATTATTCACGACACGATTTGGTGACATCAGTAGCAACGAATAAGCGCACAAAAGTGTTTACCTGCAACAGTTTTAAAGCAAGGCTGTATTTTAATGAGGAGCACACGGCAACATTTTGTTAAGAGTCTCGCGGAACTGTGGCAATCCCCCCCTATGCGGTCCATAATGATGTCCGTTATGAACTCGTGGTTTCTGTGGACAGCATTAGTCTCTCTATTGACTGATATCGGTTTACAATCCCAGTCCAACTCTCAAGGGATTACAGGGACCATATAATTAATATTACGTTCATTATATAACGAGCCAGCGCGAGTTTGTTTTCAGAATGGAAATCCTACCGTGGCGTTTTGAATTTACGATCAAATGTTTCACGCTGAAAGGTAAACACACTAGCTATGACTTCCATGAATTAATTGGCTCTTTGTTATTGCAGATGAAGGACTTTATTAAGCACAATAACAAATGGGCTAAGGTTTACGTACCTGCCCGTTACAGTCCCTGCGATTTGTAAATAGAAATGTACTTCTATTAACATGCAACATGATTAGAAAATCAGGTGCCAAAAACGTCTAATCGCGTACCTGAATGCTAACAGTTACAAGAAATTTCCGTTTGGAAAAATATCAAAATGAAAATCCACAGCCTGTTTCCAGTCATTCGACCGGGTGACGAATTAAATCATCAATCACTACTGAGCCCCATTTAGAGCAGTCGCCCAGGTGGCAGATTCCCTATCTGTTCTTTTCCTAGCCTTTTCTTAAATGATTTCAAAGAAATAGGAAATCATCTTCTTTGGAAAGTTACTACAATCCCTAACCTCCCTTCCTATAAAAGATTATTTGCCCCAATTTGTCCTCTAGAATTTCAACTCTATCTTCATATAGTGATCTTTCTAATAATCACTCAGTTATTCGTCTACTAACATCATTCCACGCCATCTATCCACTGACAGTTCGGAACATACCACTTAGTCGGGTCGAGCAGCTCCTCTCCTTTCCCCTTAGTCTTCCCAGCTCAAACGTTGTAACATATTTATAACTTTTTGTCGGAAATCACCCAGAATAAATCCAGCTGATTTTATTTGGATTTTTTCCAGTTCTTGAATCAAGTAATCCTGGTTAGGGTCCCATATACTGGAACCATACTCTAGTTGGAGTCTTTCTAGATAATTTCATACCCTCTCCTTTACATCCTTAGTAGAACGCCTAAATACACTCATAATCATGCGCAGAGATCTGTACCATTTATTTACAATCCCATTTATCCCATTTATGTGAATATCTTTCGTTATATTGAGACCTAGCGTGGCTGAGTGGCTCAGACGGTTGAGGCGCTGGCCTTCTGACCCCATCTTGGCAGGTTCAATCCTGGCTCAGTCTGGTGGTATTCGAAGGTGCTCAAATACGTCAGCTTCGTATCCGTAGATTTACTGGCACATAAAATAACTCCTGCGGAAATAAATTTCTCCACATCAATGCAGTAATTAAAACTGAGAGGACTTTTCCTATTTGTGAAACTCACAACCTGATTTTTAACCCCATTTATCATCATCTGTTCATCTCACAATATTATCGAGGTCATTTTGCAGTTGCTCACAATATTGTAACTTAGTTTTTACTCTATGCAGAATGACATGATGTGCAAATATCCTTATCTCTGATTCCAGTTCTTTGCTCATACTATATATATAAGAAAACATCAAAGTTCCGATAATAGAATGGACTGATTGAAGCCCTCATCTAGCGGCGGGGATAGGAAATTTTTCTGGTTGCTTAAACCTGTCGCTCTCCTCTGAGCCAATGATTAATGACTGACAGATGAAATGTTAGTGACGAGTGTTGCTGGAATAAAAAACTGACAGGGGAAACCGGAGTAACCGGAGAAAAACCAGTCCCGTCTTCACTTTGACCAGCGGAACTCAGCGGTGAGAAGCCGGCGCGCTGCCACCTGCGCCACGGCGCCATGTTTTCAGTTAAACTTTCAAATTTGTCATCAGATATCTTAATCGCTTGAGGAGTAGTGTTGGAAGATATGTGGGGGTGTGTAGAAAAACAGACAGAGCTCTGTGATTGTGGGGAAATACAAACTACCCCACTCATGTGTAACTGTCAACTACGCTCCGTCCACCGTACACTTAAATACCTCGTTCAAGTGACCAAAGAGGAAATTGCTCTCGCTGATTATTGGATGTGCCGGCCCCGTGGTGTAGGGGTAGCGTGCCTGCCTCTTCTCCGGACGCCCCTGGGTTCGATTGCCGGCCATGTTAGGGATTTTTACCTGGACCTGAGGGCAGGTTCGAGATCCACTCAGCCTACGTGATTAGATATGAGGAGCTATCTGACGGTGAGATAGCGGCCCCGGTCTAGAAAGCTGAGAATAACGGCCGAGAGGATTCGTCGTGCTGACCACACTACACCTCGTAATCTGGAGGTTTTCGGGCTGAGCAGCGGTCGCTTGGTAGGCCAAGGCACTTCAGGGGCTGTAGTGCCCTGGGGTTTGGTTTTGGATTATTGGATGTACTCAGTGTGACCGCATGAAATATATATCTGTAAAGTGCCATGTATTTTGTATAATTGTGAAGTGTATGTTTCAGTATCCAGTAATAGGGAGATAGTGGGTTCGAGCCCCACTGTCGGCCGCCCTGAAAATGGTTTTCCGTGGTTTCCCATTTTCACACCAGGCAAATGCCGGGGCTGTACCTTAATTAAAGCCACGGCCGCTTTCTTCCAATTCCTAGGCCTTTCCTGTCCCATCGTCCCCATAAGACCTATCTGTGTCGGTGCGACGTAAAGCAACTAGCAAAAAAAAAAAAAAAAGTGTATGTTTGCCACTTGTGGCTGGGGAGCGCAAACGAAGAATACACCCACAGTATCCCCTGCCTGGCGTATGAGGGCACTAAAAGGGCCGACTAAGAGATGATTGAATTAGAACCATGAAACTACTTGTGATTAGTACTATTACGTGCGGAACACCATGGGTCGACCTTACTTGCGACTAGTACCACCGTGCTAGGAAAGCCATGGGTCTACATTACATAGGAGCAGTACTACGGGGCTGGGCGTTGCTTGTGATAAGCGTCATCGTGTGTATTCCACAGGTCGGTTCCACTGTGTTCAGAATAGGCCTTCGTTAACAGTAAGTAGTACCATTTAATGAAAAAAACATAGGTCTATGTTGCCCGTGATTAGTACCACTATGTGAGTAAAACCATGCGCCTGCGTTGTCTGTGAGTTGTACCATGACGTGAGGAAAACTATAGGTTTGTGTTTCCCGTGGGTGTTACCATAATGTGTGATAAACCGTGGGTTTATATTGCCTATGATTGGTTACCACTATGTGAGCAACTTCGTAGCTTGTGACTAGTTCCACAAGTGACGAACACCACTGGAATACCGGCGCCCGTGATTAGCCCCACTGTGTGAGAAGCACCGTGGGTCTGCGCTGCTTGTGTATTGTGCCCTTATGTGCTAAACACCTGTGAGTGGTGCCATTGTGTGTGACATACCGCGGATGTACATCACCTGTAATTAATACCACTATAGGAGTAACACGATTGTTCTGCTTTACAAGTTATTAGTTCCATTATAAGGGGCCGGTGTCCTGAATTTTGGGCCCCTTTAGTTAAAAAGTATCATCCCAGTAATTTAGGAATTGTGAATTGGATTTACCGAATGTTTTTGTTTCACGGTCATTTTTTCTTAATTTGTTTTAGATTTTAGTCTGTGTATACATTTTGTTGCGTCTCGCACCATTACGGGCCAATGGCCTAGCTGTTGGGCCCCTTTAAACAACAAACATCTTCATCATCATCATCATCATCATCATCATCATCATCATCACGCGTATGTTTATGTATATTCTTCTTGAGGCGCCTTCTCCTAGCGGAGGTTGGCGTACATGATGTTGCAGCATGGAAAGCATCATCTGAAGTGCAGTGGTGTCATCTTCGGATGTCCTTCAGCCATAAATTCCTCCTCCTGCTTACAGACCTTTTCTCCTATATCTTACCTTCAATGATGAGTTATAATAGCTGGTACATCTCACCTCTCATAATGTGCTGTAGGTATTGAGATTTCCTTTTTTTACAGTAATGAATAGTTCTTTTGTTTCTTCATGCGATGAAGGAGTTACTCATTCGAAATTTTCAGCACCCAAGGTATTCGAAGTAGGCGGCGATATAGATACGCTTCAACAGCATCAATTCTTTTTTCTAGATTTTGGTCAAGGGTCTAGCTTTCACATCCAAAGAAAAAAATTGAGAACACATAGCACAGAATCATTCGCATTCTCAATTGCAGACTTAGATACGATCTTGTAAATAGCTGTTTCATGGTAAAAAATTGTCTCCTGGCCTGTTCTCTTCTAGATTTTATCTCTCTTGGAATCGCATTTCTCATCTAGCAGAGTGCCCAAGTATTTGAAGGAGGATACATTTTCAATCTTATTGCCTTTAAATTTCAGGGTTGCTTGGATTTTTATTTTACAGAACACTACAACTTTGGTATTTTCAGAGAAATCCAACTGCTTCAGCAAGGAAAAGCAACAGGAAGTGATCAAATTACAGGGGAGGTGTAAAGGGCAATGGGGTGGTACATAGTGCCTTATTTAAAATTTCTCTTTCACTATGTCATAAATAATAGTGTAATACGAAAGGAATGGAAGGAATCTATAATAATACCAATTTATGAAGGAAAGTGTGATAAAAGGAAACCAGAGAACTACAGACCAATCAGCCTGACCAGTATAGTTCGTAAAATACTGGAGAGTTTAATATCAAAGTACATCAGAGGGATATGTGATGATAAAAATTGGTTCATGAGGAACCAGTATGGATTTGGAAAGAAATTTTCTTGTGAGGCACAACTGGTGGGATTTTAGCAGGATATATCAGATCAATTGGATACGGGAGGCCAGTTAGATTGCATAGCCATAGATCTTTCCAAAGTCTTTGGTAGAGTGGAACATGGAATATTATTAAGGAAATTGGAGGGAATAGGATTGGACGTAAGAGTTACACGTTGGATAAAAACATTTCTAAATTCAAGGGTTCAGAAAGACAAAGTAGGAAATAATGTATCACAGGAAGAGAAAGTTTGGAAGGGAATTGCACAGGGTAGTATAATCGGTCCGTTACTTTTCTTAATATACGGAAATGATTTAGGGAATAATATAACATTAAAAATCTGATTGTATGCAGATGACATAATTGTTTATAGGGAAATAAATAACATTTAGGATTGTTCAGAATTACAAAGGGACCTTGAGAGTATCCAGCAATGGGTTGAAGAGAATAATATGAAGGTTAAGGGAGGTAAATCAACTGTTACAACATTTACAAACAGGAGTTTTAAAACTGAATTTGAATATACTTTGGATGAGATAGTTATCCCAAAAGGTGGCAAGTGCAAATACTTAAGTGTGAGATTTGAAAGTAATTTGCACTGGAAGGGTCATGTGGATGACATTGTTCGGAAAGCATACAGATCTTTACATGTCGTAATGAGGCTACTTAAAGGATGCAACAAAGAATTACTTAAGTATGGTTCGTCCATTATTGGAATATGCAAACAGTGTTTGGGATCCTCACCAAGAATACATAATAAAAGAAACAGATAGTGTGCAGAGGAAAGCAGCAAGCTTTGTAACAGGGGATTTCAGGAGAAAAAGTAGTGTATCAGAAATGTTAAAGGAACTTGGGTGGAAAAATTTAAGTAAGAGAAGGGAGAAAACTAGACTTATAGGATTATATAGAGCCTATATAGGAGAAGAAGCATGGGGAGATATCCGTGAGAGGCTTCAGTTGGAAAATAATTGTATCGGCAGGACTGACCACAAATATAAAAGTAGGAGTTTTAGCAGAAGCGATTGGGGTAAATTTTTTTTCATTGGGAAGGGTGTGAGGGGGTGGAACAGTTTACCAGGGGTAATGTTTGATCCTTTTCTAAAAGCTGTACAGATATTCAAGAAGAGAATAAACAGCAACAGAGAAAATAATTGAAATGTTAGAGGGCATTCGACCAGTGCAGGTTAATGTAAATAATAAATGTATGTGAATAAATTAATTCCATCCCCGGGTCAAAGGAGTTTGGACCTCCAAAGTAGGGGACTGCTTGTAGGGGTGAAGTACAGTGGGGACTTCGAGGGCCCTGGGTCCGCTACGGTAGCTGTGAAGGCCCTTCAGGAACTCTGAAAAGTGGTGGCAAAAGGGGCTCTAGTTAAGACGCAGCAGGTCGTTATGCTACTTAGGTTCCAAAATGGGTAAATAAATAAATAAATAAATAAATGCAATGTAAATTTAATCTTATACCAGTTGTATAGTATCATTTGAAGTAATTCCACATAATGTATATCAGTTGACTACATTTGTAAGTAGTACAGGAGATATTATAAGTAGAATTTTGTAAACAATATAAATTTTTTAAGGATGAGCTGTGTGTTTAATAGTAAAAATTGTTAGCGTAAATTGTATAATATTGTATTTTGGGAAAATTTTCTTCTCTTGTTAATTTAATATTTAGGGCTTGACAATAATGTATTTTAGTGTACCATTTGCCACCGAGGTAGACACCCCATTTGCAAATAAAGAGATTTTGATATTTTTTTTTATTTTGGTCTTGGAAGCGTTGACAAACAGGCCAAACTCTTCACTGGGTTGTACTAATTTGTCTATCACGCGACGGAGCGCAGGTAATTCATTTGCTATGGCAACAGTATCATCTGCGTACCGGATATTGTTAATTGCCTGTCCATTTATAACTATCCCGCTGTTTTCTATATATCCCGCTGTGTTTATATATACTGTATTTGTATTGTGTCAACGCTCTGACACGAAATAATATTATCTTTTACACCGACATTGTACAATATGGAATATCGAATGGGTTTCAAACATTCCACATCTTTTACCAGGTTTGATATGGATAACGTCGAATTCAGAGGCCGGTTATTCCGTTACTGAAATCGTTATAACTCAACAAACTGCACTGTTTATTTTCCTACTAGAAAATAATTGATGAAATGTCTAAGAATATTTTATTGGACATCCCTGTTAGTGGAGCCTGGTACGTAGCCACGCTGTCGTGAAGGTGCCTCCAGCAATATTGACATCAATAAAATATCCGCTGTCCGTATGAGGCAATCTCTCATTGGTACTAGACCAAGCTAATAAGGAAGGGCTGGAGCAATAAATCCATTTATTGGGTCCATAAAACTGGATTCAACGTATTAGAATAAACGTGACATGTAATTGCTTCTTATATTGAGTAAAATCTGCGGACTGGAGCATTATATTGGATATTTTCGAAGATTTACTGTAGGTTGTTAAGTTACCTCCACGATATTGTTCATCATTTTCTTCTCTTCATTCAACATAGCTGACGTCTTCCTTTCTTCCAAACTTAATAACGCGCCCAAGTTGTTAAAAGGCAGGAACGTAAAACGCCCAGAATACTAATTACCGTAATTTATATCACTGATTAGATGGCTTTCAAAGTTTATAATATAGTAAAATGGGTTATAAATGATAGAGCTAACATACTTTGTTGAAGTCAGGGTTGGGAAATGTACACCGCTAGCCATTAAAATTGCTACACCAGGAAGGTAAGCAGATAGCGGAATCGTATTTTTTACAACTTGCTTTACGTCGCATCGACACAGATAGGTCTTATGGCGACAATTGGACAGAAAAGGGCTAGGAGTGGGAGGGAAGCGTCCGTGGCCTTAATTCAGGTACAGCCGCAACATTGGCCTTGTGTGAAAATGGGAAACCACGAAAAACCATCTTTAGGGCTGCTGACAGTGGGGTTCTAACCCACTATCCCCTTAATACTGGCCGCACTTAAGTGATTGCACTTATCGAGCTCGGTAAATTGTACATTCACACTATGAATGGCACAACGCACGATTCACTTAACAGGTAATTTTGAGGTACAGAGCATGCAAACTACCAACTCTGGCAGCAATAACAGTGGTAATCTGACTTGGCATCAAATCGAACTGGGCTTTGATGATAGATACGGGTACATCATTCCAACTCTATGCTATAATACATCAATCAATGGCTGGAGAGTGGTAGAGTGCCAGTATCTCGACAACCCATGACCAGATGTTCTCACTGGGTGACGGACTAGAGATCGTGCTGGCCGTATCAACAGTCCAGCATTATCTGTATCGAAGAATGTCAGAATAGGACGGATAACATGCGGTTGTGCACTGTCCTGTTCAAGGATAACGCTACGGAGGCCTCGAATATAGGGCAAAACCGCAGACATATGAAGTGAAATAGCCGCTGTCCAAATTACCGGCTATGCAAACAGTAGGTGACCGAGCTCGATAGCTGCAGTCGCTCAAGTGCGACCAGTATCCAGTATTCTGGAGATAGTATGTTCGAACCCAACTGTCGGCAGCTCTGAAAATGGTTTTCCGAGGTTTCCCATTTTCACACCAGGAAAATGCTGGGGCTGTACCTTAATTAAGGCCACGGCCGCTTCCTTCCCACTCCTAGCCCTTTCCTATCCCATCGTCGCCGTAAGACCTATCTTTGTGTCGCTGCGACGTAAAGTAAATAGCAAAAAAAAAACAAAAAAAAGAAACAGTAGGTGACCTTGATGCGAGTGGCATCCCATACCTGCACTAGAGTTGCTGGGCCCGTATGATGATTAATACAAGCTGGTAACATTCGTCCTCCTCGGTACTTCCACACATTGATGTGTAATCATGATGCTGAGCACAGAACAGGGATTCATCTGAAAACACAATATGACGCCTACTTTCCGTCCATGGTCGTCGTTGAACGCACCACTGCACACGCATTGATCTCTGCTATGGCGTCGAGGGAAGCCGCATCAATGGTCGCCGTAGTGACAGTCCGAGGTGGTGAAGACTTTGTCTCACAGTCCATGCGGCTACTTTTCGTCATTCAAATGAGCCATGTTCTAGATACAGGGTACGTGACATGGCAGTATGACCCGACAGGGCTGCGTGGACAACACGTCTGTCCTCTCGGGCGTTAGTGGCTAGAGACCGCTGATATCTTGGACGGCGTACTGTATGATTTACCAGGACCATTCCATACCATTTTTGGATGACATCAATGGGATCACGACCAACGCGAATAGCAACACCGTGGAAGAGTGAACGGCAGACGCAGTAGGCCACAGTCCTGCAGTGGTAGAATTCTGAAATATGCTGCTAGGCGTCCCTTCTGTTTACACGAGTCATACCACGATATTTACATAAACAAACTGCGTTCGAATGCGACTTCCGACTGATAAACCGCTACTACTACTACTAGGCCCTACTACCTGTTTTCATTCCTACACTGAAGGGGGAGGAGGGCTCCTAGACGGTGACGCCGCCTCTCACGGCAGGAGATTTGTTTCGGAGATGATGTGCGGAGAAGGTGAGAGGTTTGCCAGCCGTGGCGAATGCCAGGAACTGTCCCGACATTCATCTTGGTTCAGGAGAATGGAAAACCACTAAATGCGATTCTTACGACAGCCGACAGTGGGGGCCAGCCCTTCTCCATCTCCCGAATACAGAGGTGTAGTGTCACGACAGAGCCGTGGCCACCCGTCCTCTGCTCGGTTGGCCAGTCGGAGTGGAGAGCTGTCGGACCATGTACCAGCCGTGGCCACTTGTGGGCTGAGAACCACTTTGCATCCACCGACGAAATCCGCTGTGCAATCTTCCCCTTTATACAGTCTATATATGGCGTTACTCCTACCTGCTTTGTGCACATGCGCTGAAACGCCAATCACTTCTCTATACCCCAGAATATTGTACCTTTCATGCACATTCAATGTTTATTCTATGCCGCCTTCATGGTGTGGCAGTTTCAATGTCTAGCAGTTTACTTCATAATACCTTCTTGTTTATGGATGCCTGGAAGTTTATGGAAAAATAGATTAAAATGCAAACAAACTCAAGCCAGTAACAAGTATACTATACCCTGAACAATGGTTGTGCTATGAGGTTTGCCTGAACTTTTGAGGATGCGGCCCATCAGCACCCGTAGAGTTTATGGAAGAACGGGCAAGACAACACATCCTAATAACCAAATTAATTTGCCCTCTAACCTATTACTGCATAAAAATGCGAGGGCTAATGATAAGTAAAACTGGTTAATCCCTCTCGCTCTTACTTCATGACGAAGTATTGTTCGTGTTTCATGAAACTCGTATTTGTTCTCTGTTTCATTTTAACAATTTTAACATTACTGTCCTTCGTAGACAGTTTCAATATTAGTATCCATGTTGTTTATTGTTGTTCTTATATCGTAGGGTACCGGCAAAGAAGCCGTACAGCTTTCAAGAAATCAGTCAGTGTTTTCCGGGTTAAGAACTGAATGGTTCATGACCTGATGGAATGAGAAGACACCGTTAGCATAATACAACCATTGCAGGTTATCCATAAAGTTGACATCTGGAAGGACATCCAGTTATTAAACTGGGCTAATGAATATTGAATTTTTAAGACCATATTGTTATCGAAACTGACTTTCAACCTATTAGGTCGGTAACGTACATGTACTACTTGTTGGAAAGATATTAAGTACATAACAAAAGTGGCCAACCAGACACCAGTGGGATCCGAACCCACAACCTCCCGATTTCGCGTCGGTTGCTCTATCAATTGAGCTATGATGGCCTGGCGTGTGATATAACTTTAAGTTAGCATCGTTACACACACTCTCTGAACTTCCATCCAAGCTGTGATGGCCTAGGTCAGCTTAGTTCTGTTGGAAAGGATCTAAGCTACAACTCCGACACTAGTATCATGATATTGCAGGTTATGGGTTCGGATCCCACTGGTGTCTGGTTGGCCACTTTTGTTCTGTACTTAACATCCCTTCAACACGTATTAAATATACGTAACACGACCTAATAGTTTGAAAGTCGATTTCGAAAACTGGGCTAAGTCTGCATGTTCTAGAGAGTTCGGAGAAATTCGACCTAGTGGAATGATTTTTCACCCTCGCTGCAAGCAATTGAACGCTACAAATCGTAATTTCCAATTAATTCAATTTCTCTCAAGGAATGTTACGCAAAATATACAACGATTACTTTGTATGTCTACCACTAATCTCAGTTTCTTTATAAGGGGTGAGGAATAAAGTGAGACCATATTATACGCCATGTTTTTACGGACGGAATCCTTTCCTGACGCAAATCTCAGTTGAGGAGCTAATGAAGATGAAATGAATTATGTTGAATTAAATTGAGTAAATAGATGGCATGAATCGACTGTGTCCGATGAACAGGAAATGTCCAAGCATTTGCCTGGAAGAGAAAATCGTAAACCACAGAAAACCATTCTCAGAACAGCTGATGATGGGACTCAAATCTACGCGTCTCCCCTCTCGTTTCTTTCAGTGAATAGATGTATGTAATGTAATTGAATGTATGTATAATATGTGCGAAATAGGCGACGAATACTGTGAATGTATGTCTAGCTCAGGGCCTCTCAGGGTGCATGCACCAGTGCATTGCGCGTCGCAAGGTGCAAAATACGACTTCGCCAGGTTGACCATAGTGCAGACTCGCCACTCCTCTTTTGAGCAGTAGCACTGTCTCTCTCTCTTTCCATACACCTGTCCCGCCCGCTCCGCCCGTGTCGCCCTTAGTCACTTGCTCTGCAGCGCTCCGTCATCCGAGCAGAGTTGAGCCGAGCTTAGCCGAGATGTGCCGAGACAAAACGCTGGTCCGAACAGAGCCGAGTCGGACCGATGCACAGTGCACAGAACCTCTGCGCCTCGGTTTGCACGCGTGAGATTTTAAGCATTTGAGGGGCCCTGGTCTAGCTCTTAGTCCCATTTACCGAATGCAGGACTTAGTTCCATAGTCATGCGGGTTAACACGTGCGGCCACTCCGTTCAGTAAACAGACAGCGACCACAAGAGAAAGTAATTTCTAGCCTTCATCCACTGCTGAACTCAGTTGCGCTGGGCAAGTACTATGTCAGCCACGGGTGCGTTGATTAATAAATAATACTTTGATCAATAGTAACATACACTAAATATTTCTATTTCATATTGAGTACTAACCTGTGATACAGGAGCTCCTGATACTTGTGTCGATCTACACTCACACATTTGTGGAACTTTGATATAATTTGCCTTCACTCATGATATCTTCGCTTCCGTAAATCTCCAAAATGTCTTCGCTGAGTTCTTAAAAAATGTGTGTTTAGATTGTTTGAAGATTGTCCAAAGGAAATTGAGACTTTGCTGGTTCTCGAAATGTTTTACTGTTTGGAACACTTTAAAACAGAGGCAGTAAAGTGTGATGTATGAATGACATAACTGTCTACTCCTAGTCGCCTTATCTCAGTGGTTGAATCATCCTTCAATGGCGTTTCGGATTGCTTGCAAAGCCCGCGTCAAATGAATGAGCTTTTCTGTGACCCCCAAAACATAGAAGTCACAGGATATGAGAGTCGGGCTGTGGAGGGAACAGTCGAGGATTCCCTAAGAGAAGTGGCACAATATATCTTAGCTCTCTGTTTCCATTTGAGAACGAACGCGACGGACACTCATTTGTATGGACACCCTTCATACGACGGAAAATTTTGTGACCAGTATCATCGTCTATGGTCAAAAAGTAAATAATTACAAACGGGACACCTTTGGACTAATCTATGGCAGTGCTAATGATAGACTACATGCTTCCACACGGTAAACGAAACATAAAACTTTTCTGATGATACCAAACATCAGACAAAAGTGTTTCTTTCATTTGGTCGCCTGTCATATTCTTTAGGATGTACCCGTACCAAAGATAAAATCCGCATACATTAAGTTTGGGGCAACGTGTGATCCATCTCACACTTGATCATATTCGTTAAAGTACGGCTCCATGGCTACGTGGACAGCGTCATGGCCTTCTGGGTTTTCATCTTCAAAGATAAATTGCCTTTGCCGGGGAGCTGGGCTTATGTGCTCTCCCCAACAACCCTGCAACTTACACACCACATACAAGACTACTCTACACCACACAAACACGCGACTTCCTATGCACGACAGATGCCCATCCACCATCAGATGAAGGTCTCCCGTACAAGGTCTGAACCTGGTCACACGATATTCTTTTTATTATTATTTTACACTCGTTGAAACTTAATTTCTTCACGCGCGCCGGAGAAGTATCTTAGTAATAAATGAAAACCTTTCTATTTCATTATTTTGTTTCTTTTCGTGGCGAAAGCTGATCTACCCAGCTCGGCAAGCTGTATTTAATAAGGGACTACCTTAGTGCACAAATGTTTGTCTTGTAAACCCGAAAGTTATACATCAAAGGTGCTGCATTTTAAGTGATATTCCGAATCCATATTCTTAAAATTGCAATTCGTATTCCATTTATAACGTCGCACGGACATTTCAACAAGCAATGACGTAATTCCGTCGAGATCTCGTAAACTGGTAAAGAAAAAATTCAGCACTTTAATAAAATTATAGATTATTTAGCGTGTACTTTTTATGATAACTTTGTGGTTATAACCGAAAGTCATTGCTTCTTGAAGTGATGTACCTTATAGAGGGAATATTTAAATGGTAATTATTACCTTGGTGTAAAGGAAGATCAATGAAATTCCCGATAATTCTGTGAAGTTCCAACAAATTAAAGTCGAAGTCATATAGCATAGTTTACAGTTTAATATTCACAGCCAGTATTTCCACTATTCATACTGATGACCTATTGCTGTCCACCTAACAGAATGCACATTGGTGATTAATAATCCAACTATTCACATTGCCTGTCACATTATCCACGTCTTCGAAGAGAACAGATATGAGCCTGGTACTTCATAAATCAGTGAATGCATGTATGTCCAGAGATCTGGTCTATCAGCGGTTTGCTGTTAGGCTGTATGAGTAATCTGTGAAACGTTTTCAAGTCTCGTTATGTATATAATTTTGTTATGAATACCAAACTGTAAATTAGTTCATTCAAGTTCTTTAAATAATTTACACTTCGGTATTCACAACACAATTATATACATATCGAGACTCGAAAAAGTGAGCTAATTTATTACCTTCTTCTCAAATGTGGGTGAATTTATTAACTTCTTCTCAAAATATGTTATACACTGGGGAATATAAATTAGACGCACCCTAACGGTTTGCATTCTACGCAGACCAGTTTCCAAGTTCTACTTCTCCTTAAAAAAGTTTTCACTCCCACCACAACCACTTATAAAACAAATAGTTATTTTTTTGCAATTTGCTTTACGTCGCACCAACATAGATAGGTCTTATGGCGACGATGGGACGGGAAAGGGCTAGGAGTGGGAAGGAAGCGTCCGTGCCCTTAATTAAGGTACAGCCCCAGCATTTGCTTGGTGTGAAAATGGGAAACCACGGAAAACCATCTTCAGGGCTGCCGACAGTGGGGTTCGAACCCACTATCTCCCGAATACTGGATACTGGCCGCACTTGAGCTACTGCAGCGATATCCACATTTATACCAAGCAGGGTGCATTACAATAAAGAAAAATATTGTATCAAGAAGGCGACACAGTTTCATTTCTTCATATGAGTAGCTTGTGTTTTTACGTTCAATATACACTGACTGACAGAGCAAATGCAACACCAAGAAGGAGTGGTCAGAACTTTATGCCAATTGCAGGGTAGACTGACGTCACTGAGGTATGCTCATGATGTGAAATGCGCCGCTGTGCTTCGAACGTAGCGAACGATAAATGGGACACGGCGTTGGCGAATGGCCCACTTCGTACCGTGATTTCTCAGCCGACAGTCATTGTAGAACGTGTTGTCGTGTGCCACAGGACACGTGTATAGCTAAGAATGCCAGGCCGCCGTCAACGGAGGCATTTCCAGCAGACAGACGACTTTACGAGGGGTATGGTGATCGGGCTGAGAAGGGCAGGTTGGTCGCTTCGTCAAATCGCAGCCGATACCCATAGGGATGTGTCCACGGTGCAGCGCCTGTGGCGAAGATGGTTGGCGCAGGGACATGTGGCACGTGCGAGGGGTCCAGGCGCAGCCCGAGTGACGTCAGCACGCGAGGATCGGCGCATCCGCCGCCAAGCGGTGGCAGCCCCGCACGCCACGTCAACCGCCATTCTTCAGCATGTGCAAGACACCCTGGCTGTTCCAATATCGACCAGAACAATTTCCCGTCGATTGGTTGAAGGAGGCCTGCACTCCCGGCGTTCGCTCAGAAGACTACCATTGACTCCACAGCATAGACGTGCACGCCTGGCATGGTGCCGGGCTACAGCGACTTGGATGAGGGAATGGCGGAACGTCGTGTTCTCCGATGAGTCACGCTTCTGTTCTGTCAGTGATAGTCACCGCAGACGAGTGTGGCGTCCGCGTGGATAAAGGTCAAATCCGGCAGTAACTGTGGAGCGCCCTACCGCTAGACAGCGCGGCATCATGGTTTGGGGCGCTATTGCGTATGATTCCACGTCACCTCTAGTGCGTATTCAAGGCACGTTAAATGCCCACCGCTACGTGCAGCATGTGCTGCGGCCGGTGGCACTCCCGTACCTTCAGGGGCTGCCCAATGCTCTGTTTCAGCAGGATAATGCCCGCCCACACACTGCTCGCATCTCCCAACAGGCTCTACGAGGTGTACAGATGCTTCCGTGGCCAGCGTACTCTCCGGATCTCTCACCAATCGAACACGTGTGGGATCTCATTGGACGCCGTTTGCAAACTCTGCCCCAGCCTCGTACGGACGACCAACTGTGGCAAATGGTTGACAGAGAATGGAGAACCATCCCTCAGGACACCATCCGCACTCTTATTGACACTGTACCTCGACGTGTTTCTGCGTGCATCGCCGCTCGCGGTGGTCCTACATCCTACTGAGTCGATGCCGTGCGCATTGTGTAACCTGCATATCGGTTTGAAATAAACATCAATTATTCATCCGTGCCGTCTCTGTTTTTTCCCCAACTTTCATCCCTTTCGAACCACTCCTTCTTGGTGTTGCATTTGCTCTGTCAGTCAGTGTATAATGCAAGACATACTTTTATCGGCCAATTTCGGTTTAAAGAATTGGAAATTTGTTTGGGACATCCTTGAATATTCCCGCTTCGTCTCGTAGTGTTTCATTAATTTCCGATGGGTGACTTCAAAATGGCGTCTAAAATGGAGGTGCGTACTAAATACACAGATCAGTTATCGAGATTCTTTTGACGGAAACCAGGGCATCTCAGATATTGATCGGCGCGAGCATAATGTCTACGGAGACATGGCAGTGGACAAAAGCACGTTGAGTCGTTGGGCGAGGCGTGTTTGATCATCACATCAAGGTCGAGAAAACCTGTCTGATCTGGATCTCGCGCCTTCTGGCTTCATTCTGCCTGGCTCAATGAAGGATGCACTCCACGGGAAGCACTACGCGGGTGATGGGGAAGTTATTGATGCAGCACGACATCGACCAGTCGAGTAATACCATGTAGGCACACAGGTTCTCATATTACGGTGGCGTAAGGCCGTAGCATTGAACGGAGATTATGTTGAAAAATCGGGTATTACAGGAAAATAATTGGGGAATAATATGGTGTATTTGAATCATGTTGAAAACCAGCATGATTTAAAAAAGTATGTTACTTTATACATTGCAGTCCCTTCGTAGGTTTGAATCTGGCCCAGTCACATTTAAAACATTAAAATGTTACAGCATTGTGGTACAGGGCGTGCTTGGATTCTGTAGTAAATGAAAACTACCTAAAAATCTGTGCCATCGTAAAGTCCGAACAGCTCTGGTACCTATCCTGCGACAAAATGAAATGGGGAGAATTTTAGGAAGTACAGCGACACTTCACCAATGGATCTATGGGAAGATGAGAAATTGTTGTTGTTCACCAACCAGGACGCACATTGGTGATTTATAATTATGTTATACACGTTGAACGTGGCATTACCCACGCCTTGGAAGAGAGCAGTTATGCGCTTTGTATCTCATAGATCAGTGAAAGCATGTATGTCCAGGTAACTGGTCAATGAGGGGTTTGTTATTAGGCAGTTGATATAGTGTGCCACAATATTCATGGAACATCCGAGAAATATTTAGGATCATGCAAACTATATTCATCCGCATTATTAAGTTTTCGGTCCAAAGACTGAACTTTTGTCAGGAGGTTACTCCAGATATCTCTTCACTTCTGCGTAACTGCTTGCTTGATGTTTTGTAAGACCTCTGAGAGGAATGCTATCCTTGATATTATGCGAGCTATTTGCTGACAATAGAATCCTCGGGATATATGCCGTTATGCCACACCACCGCAAGAATAATGACACAACTAAAAAATGAACGTTTCCGAGAAAAAAGTTTCAGTTCAGAACACCATGTCAAATCAAGGATAATATTTCATCAGACTAATTCTACATTATAACATTTAGCATATATTATATCACATTTACAACGAAATGAATAAAAATTAAGGAGTGTCAATATTCTTGACTGACGATGTTCATTGTGCTGAACTGGTATAACGGTATTTGTGATTTTTCTCGAGAGAGATTTTACATTTACGACAGTTTTCTAGACTGAAAAATTAGTTATTAAATTAAATTAGTTATTAATTAAATTTTTTTATTTGCGCTACTGTCCTTGCGGGGGTGCGATGTGTGTCTGTACCTGTTATCGTATGACGTCTTATGCATAGTAATTTCACCTGAGATCTACCTTTTACCTGAATAGAACCTCAGTTTTCTTTTCATCCTATATAACCAGGTAATTTCAAACACTCGTCAGGAATGCCACGATTCAAATGCCTCGACGCGTATAACGTCAGTCCAGCTCATCGTCCGGGCTGAAGCATACAGAAAATCTGTCCAGACAAATGCACACAGAATGCTCAACGAATGAAGAGACTAAGACATTTGTTCGCTCAGAAATTTAGCATTTTGATATGTAAACACAAGGGCACTAACACAGTCCGGAAAATAATTATTTAATTTTGATATATTTTCGAAACGCGAGGATATTCCTAAACTGTAGATAGCCAGCGGCCGAAGAGATTATACTTGGAATCCTACAACTTGCACAATATGTTAATCCTGTTTCAAACAATAGGATTTTGGAAGAAAGTCCGCATTTCTAATGGCCAACTTCTTGTGCGGTTGAGTGTGTATTCAGCATTTTAAACGTCTATAGTCCGACTCGTTGGCCGAATGGTCAGCGTACTGGCCTTCGCTTCAGAGGGTCCCGGGTTCGATTCCCGGCCGGGTCGGGGATTTTAACCTTAATTGGTTAATTCCAATGGTCCGGGGGCTGGGTGTTTGTGCTGTCCCCAACATCCCTGCAACTCACACACCACACATAACACTATCCTCCACTACATATAACACGCAGTTACCTACAAATGGCAGATGCCGCCCACCCTCATCGGAGGGTCTGCCTTACAAGGGCTGCACTCGGCTAGAAATAGCCACATGAAATTACTATTATAACGTCTATACATATTTAATTTACTAATTATAGCGTCTTGAAGAAAACTTTAAAATTCAAATTAATTACGAATTAGACCTTGGAATTTTATACAGTAATAGCTTAGAATGCAAACTAATTTGCTTATCAGGAGGTTTCGTCTGCCGGCCCCGTGCTGTAGGGGTAGCGTGCCTGCCTCTTACCCGGAGGCCAATGGTTCGATTCCCGGCCAGGTCGGGGATTTTTACCTGGATATAAGGGCTGGTTCGAGGTCCACTCAGCCTACGTGATTAGAATTGAGGAGCTATCTGACGTGAGATAGCGGCCCCGGTCTAGAAAGCCAAGAATAACGGCCGAGAGGATTCGTCGTGCTGACCACACGACACCTCGTATCTGCAGGCCTTCGGGCTGAACAGTTTTCGCTCGATAGGCCAAGACCCTTCAAGGGCTGTAGTGCCATGGAGTTTGGTTTGGTTTGGAGGTGTCGCCTAGACTGCTCTTCAGGAATGTAGTGAGAGTAACATGAATTCTAGGGGTTCTGATCGGCCGAACCCCTAATGTTTATGCAAACCTCATTGCTTAACAGTTCTGCAGATTAGCCTTTACTCGTTACTCGCTTCTGTAAGTTTGCGCTCTATCCTATTACTGCATAATAATCCGGACTCTAGTTATGATAAATCGAATTTTGATAATATCAATCTGAAAAAAATTGGATATACGTAGTGCTAACAACACAAGTGTACACTTATTTCAAACTGACATAGACTACAGCTTAATATATTTAACTCACGGCCAACTTGCTCTGTCCTAGAAGTTTAAACAGAAATGGAAAATTTAACGAATAGTTTCCTAAAATACATTTTTACCGGGCGAGTTGGCCGTGCGGTTAGTGGCGCACAACTGTGAGCTTGCATCCGAGAGATAGTGGGTTCGAACCCCACTGTCGGCAGGCTTGAAGATGCTTTTCCGTGGTTTCCAATTTTTACGCCAGGCAAATCCTGGGGATGTTCCTTAATTGAGGCCACGGCTGCTTCCTTCCCACTCCCACTCCTAGTCCTATCCTATCATCGCCGTAAGACCTATCTTTGTCGGTGCGAAGTAAAGTCAATAAAAAATATTAAAAATATGTTTATGCCAAACCAGTAAATAAATATAACACAAAACGTGTGGAACGTACAGCCCAGTAAGGGCCTTGGCCTGCCAAGGTGACTGTTGTCCAACCAGATGGCATACAAATTTTCGAACGCCATGTGGTCAGCCTGACCATATTCTCTGGCGTATTGCTTTGGATTTCGCGACCGAAATTACTATCTTTCTTATCAGATATCATCACAGTGGTTTTATGAAGTGAGTAAACGCCATTTCAACGCTCAGTACGGAATTTCAAATCTTGGACTGGCTGGGAATCAAACCTGGTATTTTGCAGTAATAGACAGGCACGCTACTCATACGCCACCAGGCTCGTACTGAATAAGTGGCCTCAGATTGTGATAATTCCGTGCATCCGATAATGGCAAATATTACTCAAATCTGAATATAATAATAATAATAATAATAATAATAATAATAATAATAATAATAATAATAATAATAATAATAATACCCTTCAGAGTGTATTTAAAGGATAGCTTCAAGAACTCGAGTAGAACGAAAGGAAGATTTTGAGGAAAATTCTGGGCCCACAGAAGTCTGCTGATAGGACTAGAAGAAAAGGAAGAATGAGGAGCTCTACAGGTTCACTGAAACGATCACGGACACAATTTGGAAACGAAGGCTGAAATTCTACCGACACCTAGTAAGAACGGATGACAAACGACTCACAAAAACGATACATCATGGGATTAAAGGACACCTTCAAGTGGGTATAAGAGGTCAAGTGGGATGCAAAAGTTGGAATTATACTAGAGATCATCCACAGTAGAAGAGTTCAGAAAAAGAATCGAAATTTGAAATCATTTGAAGAGAAACCCCTGAAAGCGAGACCCAAACGGATCATTTTTGGAGAGGGGAGACAGATGAAAAGCGAAAGAATGAAGAGGTTCTGTGAAGAGAATAAGAGAAAGGCCAAGAATATTTCAGTTCTGTGCGTTCTATAGTTAGCCAGATTCGGAAAGACACAAACAATCAAAAATCATACAACGGCACAATTTTTGCATTTTCGCCACAAGATACTTGCGGGTTATAATTGTTGATTGATCACCTTTATGGCCATCTCGAAAATATCTGTGGTCTTTCAAGTTTACAAGCTACACCATTTAGTATGTTCTGCACAATACCGATCGGAGTTGCGCTGCCTCCTTTATCTACAGTTTGAGTTAACTTAGCCGGATTATATGTTGCACATAACCTAACAAGTTAGGGATTTGTCGAAAAGCATGGCAAATAGAGTTTCATCCAACCGCCAAAGTGCCCGATAATTTACCCTTCAGCTAAGTGAGATTCATGATTTCCAGGAAGTTGTCATACGGAAATTACCTTTATCAAGGTTGGTAAGTTACCTGCTCGATTACCAGAAACTAGCAGGACCTGTTGTAATATTCTACGCTGGGGGCAACAAGTGTGAATGTACATTCATTACATTGACAGAATAGAACACTCTATTTAGTTGTCAAACAAGAATTTCCAACGCCATAATTTATAACGTGGGGCATCTGTTCAAACAGCAACAAATGCAGAATAATATCAAGTGAAATTCTGCATTGTCACTCTGTTAATATGCTACAAAAATAGTTCGTAGAATGTTATCACTGGCAACTGAAGGCACATATAAACTGCAGACTCGTAAGTGTCGTAAATAAGATGTTATCATATTATCCTATAAAGTTTGTAAACTTCTAATTCACCGTAAGCTGAAAAAACCAAACGAACAAAAACCCAAAACGACGGTGCTACAACACTGGTGGGTCACTGAATGTAGCGGTGGTGGTTGTAATTATGATTTTGAAGAGATGTACGAAGACCCTGCAGATAACTAGGTTATTCTTCGCTTTCTAGAAAGAAAAGTTATTTTACCATGAGCTAGTTTCTTGACTATTTTCAAATTTGCCCTGACATGGTCAACAATCAAACCTGGGACCTCTTGGTAAGAAATGGACTTGCTACCAGGAATTTTGTAACACATAAGCTACACACACATTTTCCCTGGGATATTCGACAAACTCTTCTTTATAACATTAGGATTCAATTATACACCAATGTTCCATTGATTTCTCAGTCCGACTCAATGGCTGATTGATCAGCGTTGAGTCCTTCAGTTCAGAGGGTTCCGGGTTCGATTCTCGGCCGTATTGGGGATTATGATCGCTTCTGATTAATTCTTCTGGTTCAGGGACTGGATATTTTCATATTCAGAAAACACACCACGCACCACACTTCACTATAAACCACCACAGAAACACGCAATAGTGATTACATCCCTCCATATAGAATCGGCGTCAGGAAGGGCATCCCGACGTAAAAAAGGTCCATACCAGCTTGTTCCACACAGATCGCACCCGCGAACCCACACGTATGGGAAAAGAGGAGGAAGAAGGAAAAGATTATACCGAATTAATAATTCTGGTAACCCTTTCTCTTTAAAAGACAATTAACAACCAGATTCCTCGAGGAGGTGAAGACTCAGAAGGTAGCATTAGGGCATGAGAAAAGGAATATATGCTAAGGGGAAGCGAAGTGGATTGAAGGTTAGGGAGTTTATCGAAATTCATCAGCCATTTATTCTAACTCATCATCAAAACGTTACAAGGCAGCAAAATTTTTACAAAATAAACGAAACTGCTTGAGCTCATTACTGCAAATACACCAGTTTACTTTAATTCTGTTGGCTCCGTATGATAATTATGTTTCATTAATATGATTTATGATATTCCGTAATATCCACCCAACGGAACTTATTTCAGCAACAGAAAGTACAAAATGAATTCAGTTAAAAATACAGTAATATTAAAGAGACAGGCCTACATCTGGCGCTAGGGAAACAAAACAGGAAACCATACAGGCAGGGAGCACAGTGGGTTAGGAGCCCGGCCATATGCACAGCACACACAGAAAGCACAACACTACCCAATCACACGCCCATTCGCTGCTAGAATCAGTAACCAATTCACTCAACATACGGCATACTCTGCGATGCTCGCAGCCGATCAACCTCGGGCTCGAAAGGATCCTTTAATTCAATGCTTGAACAAGATAAAAAATTATAATGAGAATCAACCGCTGGACACAGCAACCAATGCTACGTTTGAGAAGGGAAGAGGATGGAACAGGAGGGAGAACAACCAATGCCGAATCAGAAAATAGCTAATTTTTAGCTATTGGCTTTACGTCACACAGACACAGATATGTCTTATGGCGACGATGGGACAGGAAAGGGCTACGACTGGGCAGGAAGCGGTCGTGGCCTTAACTATGGAACAGCCCCAGCATTTGCCTGGTGTGAAACTGGGAAACCACGGAAAACCATCTTCAGGGCTGCCGACAGTGGGGTTCGAACCTACTATCTCCCGAATACTGGATACTGGCCGCACTTAAGCGACTGCAACTATCGAGTTCGGTCAGAAAATAGCAGAATAATAATATAACATTGTACATTCTCAAATCATAGCCCAGGTGCAATGAAATGTCTGTTAAGCGTCTTTGAGTTTCAGGAAATCATACGGAAATATTTCCTGTTATAACATATTTTTTGAAAATAAAATTAATGAAAAACACGTTTGTGGCAAGACTAATTGAGTCCCAACATATAAAATTTAACGCCAGTCGAAACCGTCATAACTCAAGAACCGGTGGATAAATTTATATTCAGTTTTCACTGTCTAGGAGATATTCCTAGGAACGTTCCGAAGTAAAATATTCAGAAGCATTTAAAGATGTCCATAAACTACGTGTGTAAGAATTATAGATAGTAAAAATGTCTACGAAGAAGTTCGTGAAACCACATTTGTATATACATAAACCCTCAACTAAATAGCTACATGTTTCCACGTGTTCACCCATATGAGCCAAATTACTTCGCAAAAACACATTGATTTTAAAAATAGTAGTGCAGATCAGTGGCGATTGATTGAAATACTGGTTCCCTTCTCAAATTACAAAAGTTGAGTGAAGGTTGCTCCCATTTTGCATTTATTTTCCATATGAGAGATGATGGAAATTAGGAACGAGGTATTGTAATCATCGTAATAAGTAGGTCAGTAGGTCAGTGGCAATGTGCAGACTTTCAACTTGCACTATGAACAGCAAATGAAGAAAAAATATCTGCATTTATTACAAACATTTAAGATAAATAAATAAATAAATAAATAAATAAATAAATAAATAAATAAATAAATAAATAAATAAATAAAAAATAAATAACACCTGTCATTGTACGATTTTTGAAAATGTCGGAGTGCCGAAAATTTGTCGCCCGGAAGTTAATTTACGTTCCGGCAGGAAGCTAGTGTATTTTAGCATCGGGACGGAGACCAGATGGAATCCATCAACAAGACAAAAGTAATGGTTAGCGACAAGAGGGGAGAGGGCAGAAGGTCTCTTGTAAATATAGGGCGACTCGAGGAAGTAGCATAAATTTTGCTATCACAGTAAAAATAGATGTCTGAACGGAAACAAGAGAAGAATTTAGCATTAGCCAAGAACGCTTTCAAGAATAAAAAAGAACCTCCTGCTGAAGAAGCACATTAACGTCCACGCTAAGAAGAGATTTCTAAAAAAAAACTTTGAATGGAGTGTCTTGATATATGAGTGTGAAACGTGGATGTTAGCAGAACAAGCTTCCCTCGAGGTGGTGGAAACTAGGTTTTAGAGAAGAATTACCAGAACTAGCTGGACTGACAGGAAGGACAATAACGCGATTCTGCTAGAAATAGGATAGGAAATACAACTAGATGAAGTAACAGGAAAACTCAAACCGAAGCTTATTGGACAATTACGTAGGAATGTTACTCATTTCCAAAACATTTTCGAAGGCAAGATCTTAAAGGAAGAAAACAACGGGACGACCAAGAACATCTTAAGACACAGTAGATTTACATGGCCACTAAATGACATTATAATATGCCATTTTGGGGATGTTAAGTCGTGTAATATTAACAATATGCGGACGCGTTTCTAACTTGCAACCAAAAATAATTCATTAGCAATAGTAGATCACGACTACCCTCTATTGTTAACTCACAAACATCTTTCTCCTTGACTCTGGAGGCACTGTAAAGAACTATATTTCTAACAGGGTCTCTATACATTGAGCCAGGTTACGATGGAGTGACAATTGTCAATGCAATGTGTTATAGCTCTGAAGACGATCCTGGTTATAGATTTGAAAGGCGTCAACATATTCTACGTATTACACGACATAACATCTCAAATATTCTGTTCGTCTTTTTTGAATTCGAGTCACTGGATGGAGTTTGGAAATATTTTATCTTTTCAATATTTTGAGTTAGATCCGCTGATTGTTTTAAATTCATATTCATTATTTTATTCTTCATCATCATGTTTTCGAAGGTTGGTATTTTAAGTATGAGGCCCTACCAATGGTAATTTGTTACTTCGTCTCATTTCGTACCATTAGGGGCCGATGACGTAGATGTTAGGCCCCTTTAAAAATTAGCATCATCATCATCATCATCATCATAAAAATTATGTATTATAAAATTATCTTATTTTAGAAATTGGACAGTGATATGGCGTTTTCTCCCTACCTGGAGATAAAAAGGACTGCTGAAGAAAGGAAACTATGCTTGCAAAGACAAGGATTCACATTTTGAAAGAAGAAGACTGTTATTTCTCATATCTCGCACTCAATGCACATAGATTTTGTCTTAAACATGCCTAAATTTTGTTTAAAATTAAGAACATAAATGTTAACAACAACATTTCAAATACATACAGACATGGTATTTTATTTGGACATAGCTATCACGTGGTATGAATTCAGCCAAAATTTTTTGGCAGAAATCCTGACACAGCACAGTTCGATTTTTTCCATTATATGTCAATGTTTCATATGTAAAATGGATATTTTGTAGCGCTTTAAATGATATGAACAACAATGTGATTACTGGTCTCAGCTCTTTGAAGGATTCATGTCAGTAGTAATATTTATAGTTACGATATTTGAGGTGATGGCAGTGGGTGTTTAATCTTATCTCCTCTACTGAAAATACAACTACAGAAAAATGTATGGTCAGCAGTAGACACATCAAAGAGATGGTGAAGATTCGAATGCAAAAATACATGTGCATGAAAGGGATTTGTGAAATATATGGTATAAATAGAAACCATGATGAACGCTGTTTACAGAAGCGATTAAGAGAAGTCAACTTCACCGTGTGTGTTTATGGCTGTCACATATCTCGTGTATCCCTAAATCAGAGGTGTGTGTATTGCCTGAATTGGTGGATGTCTCTTGTTGAGTTCTCAATATCGACTACTGTTATGTGTACCGTTACCATTCCATTATCTCTGTGTATAAAATGAAATGATGTCTTTCCGTCTGCTCTCCGAAACTACATCACGTCGTAATTTCATGCCATAACTATATTGCCAATTAAACTGAACTTTGGTATGCATACAGTATATCTAAGCTAGTCAGTTCAAATACAATGAGCCGCTTATTATAAAAGGAAAGTATCTGAGTGTCATTTATAAAGTTCCGGAAAATGGATAAAACTGATTTCAATGAAAATCGTTTAAATGATACCGCCGCTGCTGTGTTATAACAGCGAATGTGACAATGCTCATGTTATAAATTATTTCACTAAGAATGGTCACGCCTCCCAGCAACATATTGATATGCAGCCCATCAGAACAATTTTCCTTAAGTTCATTCTCCTCTGCGTTTGTATGAATCAGCCCATTCCTCCATGAGCTGTCCTGGTTAAGATTATGATAGACGTAAGTACCATGCTGTTTATCTTCTGTACACAGGTAAACCAGTTTATCTCCGAAGAGATTTCAACTACCTCTCCAGCTGAGATAGAGCACACTCAAGGCCATCAATACAATCCTTACTGTCCCTAACTCATCATTTCTAGGGCCCGGATACATATGCACAAAAAATCCAAAAGTATGCATGCACATATGCAATAAAAATATTGAAAATTGCACGAAAATATGCACTAAAAGTAAAACAAAATACACTTACCAGACGTATGTATGTATGTTCAGTCTTCAGCCCTAAGGCTGGTTGGATCCTCAACAGCTCTGCCATCAGCTCTCATAGATGGCCTAGGCATCACTGAAGAGGCGTACTAGGGAAATGAGGAGTGAGGTAGTTTCCCGTTGCTTTCCTCACCGAGCCAGAAGTTGCTATTACATATCAGTCTGCCAAGCCCACTGAAATGCATGCATCAACCGACCCTATGAACAACGTATTCGCACCATTCATTGCAGGGACTGGCGGCACAAAGAATGGCATTACTAGCATCGCTCACACCTCAGTCACTTTGATATTGTCAAAGCCAAGGATAAGACAGAGACAGATCAATGAAAGTAACAAAATTGCTCTAGCCTATACCAGAAGACATAGTGCACTGTAAACACTAGGTCCTGCCAGCAAAGGCATACCAGACGTATTATTTAATTTTAACTCAGTGTTAAACTGTCAAACATGTTTAATTTCTTGCAAAAGTATGCATATCAGTAGGTTATCAAGAGTTTTTCAATATTTTCGGCGGTAAATGGCATTCTGTTGTCGGACAGAATTTATTTGTACCCTGAAAATGACCGTTCCACACCGCCGGACGTAAGTGGGCAATACTTGTACACTGGCACTTACTGCTCGGAACATTCTTATGGCAAAGACTGCCTGATTCCATTTATGTAGTTGTTCATGGATTGAATATTCTTCAGTCCCGGGTTTGAGTCCAATACCGCACTGAGTTTCCTTTTAACTTTTCTATAGTTTCACCAGGGACACTATTTAAAGAACTAATGGTGTTTTGAATTAACTGAAGGAATGTCTGTAGGTGTGCACCACTACTTTCTATGCACTTAATCGTCTTTCAAAAATGACAAATAATGCAGGTGGATAAAACTGATATATTTATACACAGTTTCAGATTCAAATGCGTACTTTGCTTCATGAATACATGGAGTGTGACTATCATCAATACCTTTAATTATATCTTGAACTTGATTAAAGTTCTCCTGATGGAACGATACTGCGGCTATCCAAGTTACCCATCTTGTGAGAACAGGTCCTGGCGGAAGAGAAACCTGAACAAATGAGTTTCGTATAACTGTACACGAGCTGTTGCTTTTAGTAACAGTTTATTCCCACTTGAAGTTACTTTGTCGACAAACGGAAAGACGGTACGTATCTCTTCTGCAATACGATGCAATCCATGGGCCAAACATGTGACTTGGATGAGACCTGGAAAAAAGTGTTCGAAGAGATTGACCAGCTTTCAACATACAGGGTGAAGCGTAATTCGCGCACTCGGGCGTCGCAGCGCGACTCCTCACATGCCAGCAATAAAAAAAATGTCTCTTACAAAATTTCGTCTTGCGAGTATATCCGGTAGAAAACGGACGTTGAAGAGTAGCAATCTGGCAACACTGTAACCATATGTAGGGTAACTACCGCTGTCAGCACGTTCTCGTTGTGCTGTACAGTTGGTGCAGTGGGTAGAGTTTTTGGTTGGCATGCAGGAGGTCGATGGTTCGATCCTGGGTTGAGGCGCATTTTTTATTTGCTAATTTGCATATGACATTACCTACTGTAATACAGTAAGACACCGTTTCTGAGGTGACATGTATCGTACATTTACAACATTTTGTAACGCTTAAACAACAAATACCTGGTTAGACTAATAAGAAATAGACAGCTGAAACAAACAGGTTTCACATCTAGTAGATGAAGTGGTGCGAATAAATTCACCCTCACGACGTGGAAAGGGCGCCTTTCAAAGCTGACCAATGAAAACGATTGTTCGTCCATTTCTAGGATCGTAGTATGTAAGTGCGAATGGTTTCTAGAGGACCCACTGCAATCGCTGTTAACGATTAAGGTGCCAGATACCATACCACCTGTACTACATTTACGAAAGAAAAAACATACGCCTGAAACCAGGATCGACCACTCGACCTCCTGCATGGTAACCCAAAACTCTATCCACTGCACCAACTGTACAGTACGACTAACTCCTGTTGACAGAGGTAGTTACCATACATGTGGTTACAGTGTTGCCAGATTGCTACTCTTCAACGTCGTTTTTCTGCCGGATATACTCGCAAGGCGAAATTTTGTAAGAGACATTTTTTTATTGCTGGCATGTGAGGAGTCGCGCTGCGACGCCCGAGTGCGCGAATTACGCTTCACCCTGTATATGGAGCTGTAACTGTGAGCAAAAGGCGCACTTTGTAACAATCACTCTCCGAATCACTAGGCCACACAAATCGGTTGTTTCATCTACCGATATCCAGACACAGTTCCCTCATATGTCGGATAGTATCGGAAGACGACAGAAACGTGAAAGTAAATAGTTATCCTTAAGGGTGTGTTCATCTTGTATCCTTTGATTAGCACAATAATTTTCAAGAAACGAGCGTAGATGTGGATTATTCAAATTATGCAATGGAATGTTGCTGCATACAAAAGCTTTACAAATATCAGCGGAAAATATACTAACATCACACCGTGTTTTCACGTCGGTTAACAGTAACTGTCGCGTATTCTTACTATGTTCTTTTGATCTCAGATCTGAAGTTCTTTTCGAATACTGTGAAATTCGAAATATTTTATCACATTTTACACTCTATTTGCACACTTGACAGCATAAAACATCAACGTCAGTTGTATAGTCACTATTGCCTGATTTCCACTGTTTAATAAAAAACGACCTGGAGCCCTCATCTTTAGGCATTTTTACAGTTTTTTTCTGGTAAAACACTGCAATAGACGACCAGAAAGTTAACGGATGAACGCATTTGTTTAAACAAACCTTGGGAGGCTACTGTAAGGAAAGAAGAAAATAGCTGTTGTGAAATGGGTTATTATCCGTCTACCTCCTTTTTTTGCGACACTGAAAGCCCTTTGCTTGATCAGGGGAAGGCGTCTCGTGTTGTCAAGGGTTGTACAATATACAGAGTTCATTAGATTTTCATTTCCTACAGAAATCTTAGAAAATCGATCACACATAAGAGAAAAATATACATGTATATGCACCAACTTTGAAAATATGCACTAACGTTCAAAATATGCTTTTGTATATGCGCATTATCATTTTTAAAATATCCGGGCCCTAATCATTTCTAACCGGGTCCGTACGTTCCTCGAATTCTATTCCGGCTGAAATTAGAGACGTAAGTAACATAAAGCTATTCAGAAGGAAGACCTGGAAGTTGTACCTACATTGAGATGAATGATACTAAGAAGCAACCTCAAAAGTTAGATTATTAAGTAAATACTAGTGGACCCGCGTTGCTCCATAGCATTCGTTATAAACAGGTCAGATAACTCGTCCTGATATGTCTCTCATAGTCATATTGTTTTGCCTGCCTTTTAAGTAGTTTTGTGAACATTTAATACCGGTACGTAATTACTGATTAATTTGTTATGCAGTTTACAGCATTTATTTCCATACACTATTCACTGTGCTTCGACCATTCTGGCGTATCTCGATGTTAACATTTTCAAACGAGATAGTGGAACATACAATATTGGCCGCGACTGAAGACTGGTTCGGGTAAGCAGATACCCACTTTTTCAAGAGTTTGTCCCTGAGCTGTGTTACTGGTAATGGTCATACAAGAGGGTAGTCAACTTGATACCTTCCCGTCTGTGTGTACGTGGATGTTTTCTATTAGCAGTATGTAAGTTATTAGGAAAGTTCTGCCATCTGTTGAGTACACTTAGAAGCTGGGGAAGGTCAGAGAATCAAAGAGTATATAGCAAGAGCCCTGCGCGGATATACAAAATAACATCCGGCTCCGCATACGCACTTCCTTTATCCGCACCCATATCCGCATCCGAAAATGGTTATCCGCAGATATTATAAATATTTACCTACAGTATTATTACACCCAGAATATTGAAACGGATATAATTCTTAACATAAACAATAGGCCTGACACCTGGCACCACAACCCCTACAGTCACAGGTTTGTGAGGGATTTTCTCTTGCTACTGCTACCGACGTATTGACATTTGTGCCTTTCTTCCAGTAACTGCGGGCAGAAACCAGTTAGCCTTAGGTCAGATTTACGACTTTATGGTCTCAATGCAGGGGCTACCTGGCCGACGCGGTAAAGGCTTGCTCGGTTCGCCCGGAAGGACGTGCGTTCGATTCCCCGCCAGGAAATCGACAAATTTAAGAAATGAGGTATCCACTTCCGGAGGTGCACTTGGCCCAGATGTTCACTCAGCCTACACCAAAAATGAGTACCAGGTAAATTCCTGGGGGCAAAGGCGGCCGCGCGTGGAGCTAACCACTCTACCCCGAGGTTACGGATAGTGGAAGCCTTTACCTTCGACCCCTCCAAGGGTCTTCATCGCTTATACGGAGGTGACTTTGGTCTCAATGCCCTACATATCACAATTATCCCATACCAATTATCAAGGGTCGCCTAACTACAAGCAAAAGTGAGAGTATAAAAAAAACCATGGCACTACAGCTCTTGAAGAGCTTTGGCCTACCAAGCGACCGCTGCTCAGCCCGAAGGCCTACAGATTACGAGGTGTCGTGTGGTCACGACGACGAATCCTCTCGGCCGTTATTCTTGGCTTTCTAGACCGGGGCCGCTATCTCACCGTCAGATAGCTACTCGATTCTAATCACGTAGGCTCAGTGGACCTCGAACCAGCCCTCAGGTCCCGGTAAAAATCTCTCACCTGGCCGGGAATCGAAACCGGGACCTCCGGATAAGAGGCAGGCACGCTACCCTTACACCACGGGGCGGCTAAAAGTGAGAGTATACCTGAGTTAAAATCAATAAACATCATTATTTAGAAACTATCAGCAAAATTACCCGCACTGGCATACAGTTTGTGTCCGCCAAGTCATTAACTTCGCGAATATCCACGGCTAAATCCGCGGATATCCACATCTGTACAGAATATAGCACAGAATATAGTCGCACAACCTCCTATGTGAAATATTTTAGCTTAGAACTTTGGCCGGTAAGGTTCTGTCATCTAAGGTGCAATATTGTGTGAATATTTTCAAGACTTCTCGCTCTTCACAATGTATGTGCTGCGGGTCAGTATATCTACAAAAATAGGAGGTTTTGTCCTGGCAACGGCGATATTATTCTTCGATGATCCGAGGAAGTGTATACTCCCTGGCTTGACAGGTTCGTGCCTCACTGTCGGCAGACCTGAAGATGGTTTTCCGTGGTTTCCCATTTTCACACCAGGCAAATGCCAGGGCTGTACCTTAATTAAGGCCACGGCCGCTTCCTTCCACTTCCTAGGCCTTTCCTATCCCATCGTCGCCATAAGACATATCTGTGTCGGTGCGACGTAAAGGAAATAGCAAAAAAAAAAAAAAAGAAAGTAATCAAACATGGCTGCATGCAATCACATTAATAAGGTTGGAATTCATATAATTAAATCAGAATATTGATGAAAGTGTTAGTCGCTAAGCAAACGCTAAGTACAGAATGTATTGCGGGTTAGGGCAGGCCTTCGTCTGAAATTATTGGAGTGATAATATAATGATTTGATTTTATGGTTACTAAACTCAGAAACCTACCGATGTCTCATGATTTACCGGCAGGTAATTGCGGAGAGAATAAAACAAAAATGAAGCAAATTGGCCCAGTAGAACAGACGGACGGGTGTTCCAAAGCTGTTTCTGGTAAACTGTTTTAATATACAGACGAGAGAACCCGTGTTTGTCCGCAGCGTTCATGATAAACAGGTCAGATAACTCGTATTGATATGCCTGCCGTAGCTTTATTGTTTTGCCTGCCCTATTCAGTGATTTTATGAACAATTAATAAGAAGCGCGTTATGATATGCCGCAGTTCGTAGTCAGAATTCATCCATTTCAACGTCATCATTCCGCACGTTTCGTAAAAATCTATCCGTATGTACGATTTTTTTATCCTGCAGTTCTTTATGTAAAGCTTGGCTCTGTGTCGTAGAAGACAATGCTATATTTAATCGCAGTTTCCTATATAGAACGATTGGTTTTTGAGCTCATAGGTCAGTCTCTAAGCAGCGTCTTTTGCCAGGCAGATAACTTTTTTAAGATACATGGCATTCACTCTGTCTAGTGTAGCTATGTTATCCTTCGATGGGCGTTCCCAGATAATGTCTAAAGCGTGTGCCATGATGGGGTGTGTTTTTACGTATATATCTTCAGGAACGCTCTGCCATCTGTTGAATGTATTTGGAAGCTGGCAAAGGTCAGAGAATCAAAGAGTATCTAGCATGGAATAGTATGCTTCCGTGATCAGAGGAAGTGAATACTCTCTGGCTTGACAGGTAGTAATCAAACATGGCTGCATGCAATCACATTACTAAGGATGAAAATCACATAGGCTATATTATATCAGAATATTAAAGAAAGTGTTAGTCGCTTAGCAACAGCTAAGGAGAGAATGTATTGTGGGTTATTATTAATACGACTTTATTGTGATAAATGTAGGGCTCCCGGCTCTTTCTTACACTTAACCACTTAATGTAATAAATTAGTTTTAATTTTCAATATCATTTTTGCAATTTTACAATGTAAGAATTTCAACAGTTTTGATTTTATATAATTATGGCAACTCTATGAAAACTGGAATGACCTAATTTAAACATATAAAAACCTTTATAACCTAAATTATACACTAGACTAACTAAAGTAAGAAAAGTATAAACTGGAACACGTTACAATAAACAACCCTATTTACTTTCATTCATGCATACCGTTAACTCTCGAGAAAGACTGGAAGTTCTTATAAGATGACGTTGGCAGAGGATTTTAAAATTTGTCTTAGATATAGTTTCCTTTATGTCATTGGAGAGTTCATTACACCACCTCGTGGCAGTAAAAATGAAATGGCGTATGGCTTTTAGTGCCGGGAGTGTCCGCGGACATGTTCGGCTCGCCAGGTGCAGGTCTTTCGATTTGACACCCGTAGGTGACCTGCGCGTCGTGATGAGGATGAAATGATGATGAAGACGACACATACACCCAGCCCCAGTGCCAGTGAAATTAACCAATGCTGGTTAAAATTCCCGACTCTGCCGGGAATCGAACCCGGGGCCCCTGTGACCAAAGGCCAGCACGCTAACCATTTAGCTATGGAGCCGGACCTCGTGGCAGTGATCGTGAACGATCCGTTTTAGGCTGCGGTTTGATGTACAGGGATTCCTAGCATACAGACTGTGTAAAAAAAGCAAAGTCACCTCCGTACAGGCCATGAAGGCCCGTGGAGGAGTGGAAGGTAAAGGCTTCCACCATTGTTAACCTCGGCACGTGAAGGGAGTACAGTGGTTAGCTCTACGCCCGGCCGCCTTTGCCCCCAGGAATTAACCTGGTACTCATTTTTGGTGTAGGCTGAGTGAACCTCAGGGCCATACGCACCTCCGGAAGTGGAAATTTTGTTTCTTAAATTTTACGACTTCCTGACAGGGATTCGAACCCACGTCCTTCCGGGCGAACCGAGCACGCCTTTACCGCCTAGGCCAGGCAGCCCCTAGAACAGGTGTAGAGTATTCAAAGTTATGGTATTTGGAGATGATGAAGTCCTCTCTTGTCTCACGATCATATTTCCTTGTTTCCAGTGGCATTAATGTTCCTTTGTAGTATCATGGTTACCAAACGTTAAAAATCTAAAATTGCTCATTAGGTAGAGTAACGGTATTAGGTGACTTGCTCAATGAGTTTTAGATCAGATCTCTTTGAAGTGTATGTGTACGGTCACATATTCTAATGGCTCGTTGTGAAAATATAAGTTTTTGTGTTTAGAGCCTGGAACATGGAATGGCACAGTACTATTTCTTTCATGAAGCAGGAGCCGGAAAGGGACCTAATGATTTTGCCTCAATTGTATTGTTAATGGTTATGAATTTCATGTTTTTGGTCCGTATTGAACTGAGAATAATATATAAGTAATAATAATAACAACGTAAACGTTTCCACCTTTTCAATACTAAAATATATTCACAAAATTATAAATTACACGGTACTAGTTTCGACCAATCTAGGGGTCATCATCAGCCGTATTGGAGCAAAGATCACTTTTGGCGAAATCCTAAGAAAATGTTATTTTAAAGAATAACAAGTGAAATGAGATGTTATTATGGTAATAGTTAATAATACAAGGAATATACATACTAAGAGGTTTTTAATAAAGAATAAAGTATAAATGGGGTGTTGTAAAAATTATAATCATGGAAATCAGTAAGTTCTTGTATTGAAATGACATATATAAAATTATATATGGCTTAGGAAGAGGGCTTAAGGTGGGGATGAAGGGTGCGGGAGAAAGTGTAAATGTCTTGGAAAAGTACCTTTGATTAAATTTAGGATTGAGTTTAGGTTGGCTGCATTATTGTTTCTGAGGAAAAGTGATAAATAGATCGAAGAGTATGTTGGGTTTCTCTGAGATTTCATTGAGATTGTGACTGGCATTAAAGTATTGGTCTAGGTGTATGTAGTAATTTTCCATTATGTTGAGTAAAGGGCCCTTGTTTGCTAATACGAGGATGTCCATGTCTTGTTCAATTTATACTTTATTCTTTGTTAAAAACCTCTTAGTATGTATATTCCTTGTATTATTAACTATTACCATAATAACATCTCATTTCACTTGTTATTCTTTAAAATAACATTTTCTTAGGATTTCGCCAAAAGTGATCTTTGCTCCAATACGGCTGATGATGACCCCTTGTTCAATTGAACAATTAACAATTAACCGGGGAGGGGGGCCGTCCAGATCTTATTGTCGGGAGGCACACAGGGCCAACACCAAGCATTATGGTCTGGGGAGCTATTGGCTTTAATGTGAAATCACAATTAGTGCTTGTTGAGGGCACTATAACTGCTCGACAGTACGTTGATAGGGTACTCAATCCTGTGGTTGTCCCTATGATGGCGAACATTGCTAATGGGATGTTTCAGCAGGACAATGCCCGGTTTCACACTGCACGCATCTCCAGAGAAGCTCTCCACGACATCACAACCTTAGAATGGACCGCCAGATCCCCAGACCTCAGTCCTATTGAGCATGTGTGGGACATGATGGGTCGACTACTGGCCAACCGTCCTCAGCCACCCACAACTCTGGAACAACTGACCCGTGCAGTGCAGCAAGCATGGGCCACAATTCCTGAGGAAGCGATCCAGGGCCTTATTGACTCCATGCCTCGACGAATTCATCAATGTATTGCAGCGCGTGGTGGGCACATCCTGTATTGATTGTTGTCCAAACTTGCGGTCAGAGGGACCTGAAAATGTAGTCATCGAATCACAACCAAACACTCGTCCTGCATGTTCAATTGCAGCAACATAGGACCACTCCTTCTGGGTGTTACAATTTCCATTTTCTTCAGTGTATCTGGCAAGAGACTGAATTTAAAGAGAGATAAAAGTGTGATGAATGCCAACCTGCTGGCCGTGATCGTCAGGCATCAAGTCTATATGGTCTGACACCGTGATAAACCGGTTCGAGTCCCTCTGATCGACAGAATTTTGACTATCAGAATGTGGCCGTCAGTGTACGTAGGGAGCCAAAATTCTGAATTCCGTTCCAAACCACTCCGCAGTGTAGATGACGCTATTGATGATGATGCGTCCGTCAGATTGAGACGTTAAGCCCTGATGAGATCCGGTACAAGTAGGCTATGTACCTACATTGGGTTTCAACATCTCTCTACCTCATTTTCATCGCTCAGAAGAGAACGTCGTCCTCGGACACACCCAGCATAAAAACCATTACGATATGTAGATACATACATAGTAGACCGTACTTAAATTTCTCCCGAAATATTTAATTTTTATTTTCAAATACGTCTTAATGAATTTTGTTATATTTACAAGATTCCTATATCAGTACAAGCAAATATTACCAACTGTAGATTCCAACTGTAACATGAATTTTATAATAAAACGCAGGATCATTTTAGTCATTCACGTTTTGTGAATGTAATTTTATTATTATTGTTTCTAAATTCTTCAATGGAGACCAGGTTTATAGCACGAACGAAGCAGTGATTTTACCACCGAAAAATATACATGAGCAACATTAATGGTTTTATTTATTCAACCAGATATAAGAGTTATCTTGTACATTACTGCAGTTACAAGCAATTTGGAAATCTACCAGCCTTAATGGTAATCAGTTTCTAAAAACCTTTTTACTCATGTGCACCTTTTCGATAGGAGGATAACAACGGTGATGTCATTAACAGACGGTATTACAGGCTGTGATGTCATTTTGAGGCGAGTTAAAGGATTTAGGCTTAATTATAGAGCATTTTACTCATTTCGATAGAACATATAATAAGAGAGGTTATCGCTTGTGTTTTTGTAATTTAGACGATGATGAAATATGAAATATACTGTACGAAGTTAAGAAAACATTAACGTATATTATTTCAGAGTCAAAATTTAAATAGGCCTATACTTTTCCGAAAAGAAAATATTTTATTGAATTTTTTACGAAATGTGTTATTGGCCGATAACACGTATACAAGCGCTTAAACATCCTGGTATTTAACACGGATACCCTTCAATGTACCTGTTTTCAATTTAATTTAATTTAAGAGGAATTGTATTGTTTATTATGTAATTTTAATCTTGATATTCTTTTCTTTCTAGGTGAGTTTCCGAAGTTCCTGACTGGTGTGCAAATGTGGATATTTTATCGTCAGTGAGTTATCAATAATTACCTACTATTATGAGGTTGACTTGTTTGAGATATAACTGCATGCTACTTATTAGTCCAATCAAGTCTTGAATAACGGCCGATTAACTTATGAAATATTTGGAAGAGCCTGCTAAACCTTTACTTGTTCTTTATCACATTTGCCTTTGTATGTGAATTTACCTGCTTCCGATTACAGTCCTCTGAAACACACAAATCCATATATATCATGATTTTTAACCACCGGAAACGATTCCGAAACTTATTTACTGTAAGCTAAATCCCACATTTCTGTCACGTAGGTTGAATATGCTTTTAGAAATTTACAACGTGTAAAGGAAACCGGACCAAGCTGAATATCGCATGAAACAATTTGAAGTAGTAAAATGAAGTTCATCGCACATTATGGTTTCTCAAATATATTTTATCTCCTTTCGAATCCATATAAATAAATTCGTAACTACCGTGTGGCTGTACATTGACGATTTTGGCGAAATTTCCGTACAGTTATCCGTTTCAGGTGTAATAATGGCCATCTGCATAACTTTTTGCTTTGGTGTCTGTCTGCCTGTTTGTTTGTCTATAACTTGAAAACTACTAGATATATTTCTACCAAACTTCATATTTGGAATCCACCTGTCCATGGGTAGGTTTTAGAGCTAATATGTTTTCTAAATCACTGAATTCACTGGGGGTTTATACGAAACCTAAACCGTGATTTTGCACTCCCAAAAATATGCACAACCTGCCTTAATTGAAATCAATTTCTAAACATATTTACACATATGCATCCTTTCAATACGAGGATTAAAAGGGAGATAACACTAACGGACCGTTTTTCGGTGCAAATCCTACCGGACTTAACTCAAGAGCGGGTGCTTGTAAAGCTTATTTCTTATAACTTGAAAACTACAGGAGATATGTAAACCAAACTTCATACTTAGCATCCACCTGTCCAAACGTAGGTTTTGAGGTCAAAACCATTTCAAATTTCCGGAATGGCCTGGGGGTGTACTGGGAACCGAAATAGTGATTTTACTCTACCACAATATATACAAGACAAGCCTGACTGGAAATCGACTAACCTTGATGGGTATTCATTTCGAAAACTATTTTCTCATGTGTATTTTTTCGATAGGAGGATTAATAATGGAGATATCATGAACATTTGGTTTTGCAGACTATGTACAGCGGACATAGCTCAAAAGGTGGTGTACGTAGAGCAGATTTTTGTATATATAAATAAAATCGTAACGACCGTGTGTCTGTACATTGACTATTTCGGCGAAAGTTTCGTACAATTACCTGGTTCAAGTGTAATAATGACCATCTGCATATTTGTTAGCTTTAGTTTCCTGATTGTCCTCATTTTAATTCCCTCCCTCAAAGCAGGATTGAGGTACAGTCTGATAGACGAGCCAGAAAGTTGAAATTTGGCAAAATTAAATGTCTTAGCCTGTAATCAACGGAAAGCTTCAAAGATCTTTAAATATTTCATTTTTTACCTCCGAAAAATTTTGGAATATTGAGGCAATTATAGTGTCCGTGCAGACCTCTGTTTCGAGGTATTTCGCGGATAAATGGTACGTCGTATCACAAACGGATGGCAAAATCTAGTTCAGTTCGGAGTGATGTAGAACTTTGGTTCTATGACTATTTGTCGTATCTCTGTCACTTATACGTTAGATTTGGCTGTATTTCTGGAGTGTTCTTAAATTTGGTGTTTTTTACACGTGTCTTTCATTGTTTGACAAACTTATGGGAAGGATAGACTTAGCAAGCTCAGTAAGCTCATTGACACAATTGAAGGCCATATGTGGACCAAATTTCGTGATTATAGCTTATAAATAATTATGCAAAAATAATATAAAGCGTTAAAAGTGTACGCAGATTTCACCCTATTCAAATTTTGGAACTCACTTTAATCCATAAATATGGGAGATACGAGAAAATGATTGAGAATCAAACATTTAGAAGCATCTAGGGCGCGTCTGATGGTGTAAACCGTTTGTTGATAGCATGTATCATTTAGGAGTAATGAATCTCGAAGTGGAGGTCTGCACTCTTAAACGTGCTCATGCTTATGTCATCTATATACATAAAAATCGCTCTGGAGCGATCTATATAAAGGTATAAATATGAAAATAGATGTGAATGAAATGGGAACTCCAAGAAATCTCATAAATTTGAATCTTGATGCCAGAGAAGGTGATGACCACCGGATCTCTAAAGAAATGGAAAATTATCAAAAATACCTAAAGGGGGCACGCTGGGGGCCTCACATTTTGGGGTTAGCTTAAGGCCGCAGTCGTATAATTTATACAACCTATGCGTTTCGTTGGCTTAAACGTTTTCAGGAATTTCCTAATTTTTATCCTCCTTGCCCCCAAATCAATATGGTGGCAAAATCTGCCAGACGACCTAGAAAACTGAAATTAGGCGGAATTATACCTTTTAGCCCGTAACTGACGGAAATATTTGAAGATGTTCAAGTTTTTCAACTTTTACCCCCGAAAGATATCGAAATATGGACGCAATTTTAATGACTGTGCAGACGTTCTCTTGAGGTATGGCGTATGACACAATCTCCGTTCAATTTGGAGTGATCTACAACTTTGTTCCTATGACGTTTCGTCGTATCTCTGTGACGTACCCACTTTGCCCACAGATGTATGAGAAATTTATAACGTGGCGGGTCACTTTAATATTAAAATAAATAAATGATATGTCTTTGTTTCTCCAGAAACCGTATCCCAAGGGCGCCAGTCTTCAAGCTTATGGCTTGAAAACAAAAGTAGATAATTAATAATAATAATAATAAAAAATAAAAATATGTAATGAGACTCAAAAAACTCCCAGGGGTGGGGTGAACGGAACACACATCATTAAGTACACTAACTTGGAATTTAAGGATCATTAATAATCATTTCATAAAATACAAATTAAAATAGCTATTTATTGAGATGAAAAACGTGACGTAACGGCATATTAACGAAATCTGAACTTACGGAAGCAAAAGAAAAAGTGAATGAAATTAACTTTAAGAAAATGAACTGTTGCGCGAAGACTTGCAGTAACTTATGCCATAAGCTCACCAAATGTAGACTCTGTTGTCTTGAAGCTGAAGATGGGTGGATCTCTCGTACAGGCTGCCTCATCTGTTGTTGGATTCCAGTCCTACATCCACATTTCCTGTCTTTAACACTTCCTATTGTACTCCTTACATAAAGTCGTAATGAGTCCTAATTTTAAATGCAAAACCACCATGGGTTATGTTCATGGAGAGAATACCTTCGTATTCTTTTGTATTACGGAACAGTAGCGTAGCTAAACTCATAATAAAAGCTCTCCTGCCCTATACTAGTCAAAGTTAAAATCTTCTCCGATGTGTAGACGTAGAATCGTAGTATCTTCCAAGCGTGAGAATCAGAATCAGAATGTCCGAATCTCCGAATACGAATCTGAATGTGAGTCTGAATGAGAATGTTAGTTAGTGTCCTCTCCAGCCCTTGTCGGTGGTATATATTGGTTCAAAAGTCTCCTTCCATCAGCCATATCACATGGTCCAGTAAGATTCGAGGTCTCATCCCTTCTCACTTGTATATCTGTGCATCCATCACGTTGCTTCATTACGTTCATTCACATAGGCTGAACTTTCCCGCTGAAATAAAGCGTCTCGAAGCTGAGTTTGAAAAGTGGGTGTTAATAATGTATCAACTGTCTTTTCATGAGGTGGAGAGGGTAATATCTCTCGTAACCTCGATGACGTACTTTTCCTGGAACTGGGCTGAAATTAGCCTGCTGACTCTGGTCACCTCACAACGGCTATTGGAAAGTTTACTGCAAGTTATAAATATGCGTGATGTTGAAATACTTTACCCAATAATTTGTTCGTTCAGAATACGTTATAGCCGCGATACAAAGAAATGAAATGATGATTGAAATGGATGATAAAAGCCCTATATATATATACATATTAATTTAAAATGACCTATCAGTGATTAAATATATACATATTATCAATTAAATATATAGTTCAATAATTAAAAACATTCAGTGATGTCCCAAACATCACATCTCTATTCCTTATATGTTAGACTTGTCTCTTTTTCTGGATTATGCCTACATTCTGCTCTTTGTATATGTATAATTCGTAGTTCAAGATTCAATAATACGAAATATAGGATCATCTAAATCTGCACGAATATCGGCCCACCCAGTGTCCAAGTGAGCCAAATTCTATGTTTGTAGCTGTCATATTAGTACCCGAGAAAACATTACCCAAATTTCACCCTCAATTTCCAACTCAATTTTACTCATAAATAGATTAAACAGGAGAGAATATCTTTTTTTTTTTGCTAGTTGTTTTACGTCGCACCGACACAGATAGGTCTTACGGCGACGATGGGACAGGAAAGGACTAGGAGTGGGAAGGAAGCGGCCGTGGCCTTAATTAAGGTACAGCCCCAGCATTTGCCTGGTGTGAAAATGGGAAACCACGGAAAACCATTTTCAGGGCTGCCGACAGTGGGGTTCGAACCTACTATCTCCCGAATACCGGATACTGGCCGCACTTAAACGACTGCAGCTATCGAGCTCGGTAGAGAATATCTTAAGACCAGGCATTCAGACCGATAAATGAGGCGTCTTATGGTGCAATCGGTATGCCGATATGATGTATCGTTTAGCAGCAATTAATCTGCATATTCATTTACTCTGTAAAGGCCCTACATCCTTCATAATGTACTTACATAACCATAGCGAAATAAGGAGTGCACTAAATCAGGATCTGAATGACGTTTTTGAGCAATGAATTGACGGTAGTCATCTACAACAGAGTTGCACAAAACGTAGCTCTGGAAGCAATAGTGTGTGTTACGGCTCTTCTCAGCACCCGCCACTCGCTTGGCTCATAACTATCCACTGTCCCATCACTCACTCTCTTGACACACTGCTGCTTGATTATTTTCCGCAAACCTCTCGCGTGGTAGTGTATTTCTTCTAATGAATTTCGGAGTCTCGACCTACAACATGCTTTTCTTCTGGTCTTGTAATGTTCTTAGAATACCTCAACTCAGATGTTGAAGCATTAACGAAAGGAAAAACAAAGGCCTCATTAATTTTTCTTTAAACGTTTCCTTTTCCTTGTTCGCTTGATTCCAAATTAACATTTGAATGACCGTACCGGTCTTCACAAACATTTTATTTTAACTCGTATATGTTTAACGGCAATTAACCAAGTACAGAATAACTGTTCCCCAAGAAAATCAAATTTCTTGGATATGGAGACAGTTATTAAAATTAATACTTTAAAGATCCGCCGCCGGACATAATGATCAGTGAATATTTTGAGAGTTAAATGTCTGAAAACTTCGCCGTATGCTACCCAAGAAAACTAGACAAGTATAACAGTCATACCATCTGCCCTAATCTGAAACTTCAAGTGTTTTATTCCACCAGTATTTTCTTTTCTTATTGCAGCCGTCTCCCTTCGTCTGTACTTCGTTGCGCGTGGAAATGTATATCAAATTTGAGCTAAGTATAAAGACCATAATCCGTTATTCCGTGAAGTTCAGCATTTAACATTACAATGGCATATACAATAAACGTTTTCGATCACATGGCGCTTTATTACATCATTTATTTTATATGCCAGATAATACGTAGTCTGAAAGTGAAGAAGATATTGACTGCTTACATGATTGACGTAGATGATATTGATAAAGCCCCTTCTCCATCCCATACAAACGGATGACCTTAGTCAGACGATGGTGAAACTGATAAGAGATAATTCAACCCGGACAGCAGCAGTTGCATCCTTCTAAGGCAAGCTCAAGTCACATTCTTCATGAAGTTCTTGCTACCAGGCTTGCAGCCGTCCACCTAAGCTTGTTACTGAAATGAGAAATTAAAGATTGCTACTGTTGAACAGTTCATAACTTTATACAAGCCCACTACTGACCTCTTTATATGTTTTATTATACGTAGAAGAATTGCATCGGTATTTCATTTACCGGTGGTATATTCACTCAATTTTCGAGGGTTGAAAGTCCATTCAACGACTGCAATTATCTAATGAGTTTAATGTAGAAAACTGAGTGAAAATACTACCCGTCAAGAAAGAACGATGCAATCCTTATAGGTATACATGTAATGTCGGTCCTTTTAGTGTTAGTAACAGTATTGAAGAATTTATTAGTAGTTCTGTCTTTATTTTTGATTTCACTTCTTTAGCGGTAACTTTCGCACATGAATCCAGGTTGAACCTTAAATATATTATACTGTAGGAGAGCGTAAATACGTCATACAAACATACATTCCTATAGTGCTGTACAGCAAGGTTCATGTTACTTTAATCATCCGCATAGGAAAATGAACACAACGAAAAAAGTTCTGATGGGCTGCATATCCATACGTGACAAGGAGGTGTGACAAGTCTTAAGGAAAGACAAAGTACAGTAGGAGCATTGTAGGCTACGAGGTATTGTTACCGAACTGACGAACATTCAGCGTAGTGATCGTGGGAACATATTCACAAGTTAATACCGCTTTACCCTTCCTTGGAGATTCTAATAATTACATTGATGTGAACCACCACGAGAGAAAAAATGGTAGTCTAGAACGGGTGATGAGAAAGAAGGATCTGCGTGACGTAAAAAGTGTATCCAATAAAGTAAATACATATATAAAAATACTGACAGGATTTTATATGAAGCGTATGGATGGTGCTTATATAAGTCCATGTTAAGAATTAATATTAAAAATATTAAACGTAACTTACAGAAGTATGTTATAGAAGGAAGATTGCATGGAACTACAAAAGATGAGTACTGTAGAAGATTTAATAACATTTTATGGAATGTACACCCAAATGTACAATATATATTACATGTTTGGCTTTGGCATACTTTAGGGAAATAAAAATCATTGCCATGACTTCTGAATCAAGCCTCATATTAATTCCCATTAGTTTGAAGAATGTAAGCTAAAATAGAGTTAGAAAGCCGTGATAAATGTTGAAAAGGACTGTACAGATGTATCATGCGGAGAGAAATTAAGACAAGTTTGACAACTGCAACAGTATTAGTAACTACTACTGATATGTTTTACGGGTGTTAATTGAAAGCGTGTTTATTACAAAACTAGCAGATCGTGATTTTTTATTACGTCTCGTGAACATACAATATAATAATCTACTGTCAACTGTTTCGTCATTATCTATATCAACTGTCAACATACAAAAGTAAAATTCTCTAATTTGTACATGGTCATAATCTTCAACATCCTCCTCACCCTGGTCGGTCGATTTCTGAGGGAACGACCGGCTGCACTGGTCTTGTGACCATTGAGCGATCCGGGAGCTGAAGAATGACTGTTCGGATTCTGTCATCTCGTCCTCGGTGCAGTTCACAAATTCGGCCTAGTTTCCACGCCAGTCTGGGCTTCAGATCCTCTTGTAAAAGTACTACATCACCTATCCGTAGTTCGGTTTCTTTTTTGATCTGCTTCACTTCGTGGTAACTCCTTAATTGAAGGAGGTATTCCCTTTTCCATCATTGCTCAAAGTGTAGGATTAGCTTTTGTCTCTGTCTGTACACCTTAGTCAAATCTTGATAGATGGAAGTATCTGGTGTACTTGGAAGAGATATCAGCCTTTCTCCTATGAGGAAGTGTGAAGGTGTCAGGATATCAGAGTTACTGTCATCTACGGTAATAGGGCGCGAGTTTAGAGTGGCCTCGATCCCCACCAAAATAGTGTTTAGCCCTTCCTCGTCTACTTGAGCTCGCCCGAGTATCTTCTTGAGGCACATCTTAGTGGACCCTACCGTCCTTTGCCAGAAGCCTCCCCACCATGCGGCTCTTGGTACTATAAATTTCCATGTAACATGGTGGTGTGACAAGTGAGTTTGTACTCTTGAATTTTCTAATAATTCCTGGAGTTCGGATATTTCTTTATTGGCGGCGTGAAACGTTCGAGCATTGTCTGAATACATGGTGTTCGGAAGTCCACGGCTTCCTACGAAGCGCTGAAAGGCAAGTAGGAATTTATCAGTTGACAAGTCAGTTGTAAGCTCGAGATGAATGGCTCTTGTCGTTGCGCAGGTAAACAACACGATGTAGCATCTCTTCTCTGCAGCTCCAGCCTTCACGAACAACGGGCCTGCAAAATCTACACCACAAACGGTGAATGGCCGTTGAAACTTAACACGGTCCATTGGCAAAGGAGCTTCTAACAGTTCACATCTCTTGGCGTGTGTTATTTTGCAGGGAAGGCATGAGTAAATGACTTTATTGATTACTTGCCTAGCCTTCAAAATCCAGAATTCACGACGCAATTCTGATAACACAACACGAACTCCCATGTGATGAAGTCTTACGTGCGTTTCTTTTATCAATAATTTAGTGAAATGATGAGAGCCATCAAGAAGTAGGGGGTTTCGCTCATTCTCGGAAAGATCTGCAAACTGGAGCCTACCACCAAGTCGAATCAGGTTGTCTTCTAGAAGTGGATGGAATCGTGCAATCTTGGATGTAGCCGGTACCGGTTCCTTTCGTGTCAGGGCAGTAAACTCTGTACAGAAGCATTCCTCCTGAACACGGCGTATCCAGTAGAGCCTTTCAGCTTCTAATTCTGTGGTTGTCAAATGGCGTGGATACTCCACTCTTCTCCGTGTCACCTCCACGAAACGTAAAATCCAACAGGTGATATGTATTACCTTCCAATACGAACTATATCGTAAAATATCTATCAGTGATTCATTGGCACTGATTACAGGGACTTGAGGGTTTGCCTCCTTGGATTCGGGTAGTGATACCTTCTGACGTGAGATTTCCTGTGGCCAAGAAGTGGGAGCCTCAGCAAGCCATTGTGGTTCATTCCACCATAATGAAGAGGAATTTAGATCTGTCGCTAACATTCCACGCGTCAGAAGGTCTGCGGGGTTGTCTTCACTGGGACAATATTGGCACTGAACCGGCGACAGATAGTCTTGAATTTCTGTCACGCGGTTGCATACGAATGTCTTCCAGCGATTTGGGTCACTCCGTATCCAACCGAGGGCCACCATAGAGTCCGACCATAGTGTAGCTCGCGTGCTGTCAAATCCTGTTGACTGGCAAAAATATTTCAAGAGGCGGGAACCTATCAAAGTAGCCAGACGTTCTAGTCGTGGGAGCGTAATCCTTTTAACTGGAGACAATCTGCTTTTACTGCAGGCCAAGTGTATTGATATATTATCTTCTTTTACCGTTCTAGTGTACAATGCGGCTCCATATGCTCTCTCAGAAGCGTCACAAAACACATGGACATGCGTAGCGTTTGGCATCTGTTTACACATTCCAATCCACCTCGGGACGTTTATAAGTGACAGCTGTTTGATGCTCGAGATCCAAAGTTGCCATTTTAAGGCTATATCCTGTGGAATAATCTCATCCCACTCTATGCCTCGACACCAAGTATCTTGGAAGATTAACTTTCCAACAATTGAGACGGGTGAGAATAACCCCAGTGGATCGTAAAATCTTGCTGTTCCTTGTAAGAGCTGACGTTTCGTGATGAGAATGTGAGCTAGCTTTTCAGTAATTTCTCGATGATCGAAAAGGATACAGTCCAATTCTGTGTTCCACCTGATACCTAATACTCCAGCTTCTTGTTTGATATATCCTCTCTCAGACTGCCATACGCTCTTAAGTGTTTGAGTTCGTTGCCCATTTATCCATTGGTAGTCGTATGTGCCTGAGCATGGAGCTTACTTCGTAATATAGGCTTATGACCCCATTGTCGTTGTCAGCACCAGCAACGAAGTCGTTCATAAATGTGCTCTGATCTAAGAGTTCTGCTGCTGTGGGGTATGTGTTACTGCACTTTGAAGCCAGTTCACGTAGAGTCGCAGATAGAAGGAAAGGACTGCACGTAAGACCAAACGGTAGCCGCGTGAACCTGTACGTGACTATTTCATCTGCTGTTTGCCAGTTACCATCTTCCCCCGTCTGGACGTGATACCAGAAAAATCTGGTTAAGTCTCTGTCTTTTTCATCTAGGTACAGTTGCAAAAAGGCTTGAGTTCCATCCCCGACTATTGCTTTTCGATATGTACGAAAGCGGATTAGCGTTGACAGAATTTCAGGAAGGAGGTTTGGTCCTGTTTCCAGAGCGTCGTTAAGAGATGGCGAGTCTCTCTCGTGTGACGAAGCGTCGAAAACAATCCTCCATTTGATAGCTCCATTCCTCTCTTTCTTGACAGCGTGGTGTGGTAGGTAGAAAACATCGCTTAGATTATATTCTGCAGCAGTCATTTCAACATGACCTTTCTCAATATAGTCAGTCATTTGTGAACAGTACATTTCTCGAAACTCAGCATTGTCGTGAAGTTTCCTTTCAAGTGATCTGAAGCGATTCTTGGCGTTGACGCGGTTTGATGGCAAGATAACTTCCTGTTTTCTGGGTAGAGACACTACTCTCCGCGCCTCCTTCATACAAAATGAATCGTGAAACTGTTGAAGAATGGTAGCGTCCTTCCTAGAAAGTGTTCTACCTTGCTGCTCTCTTATTCCCATGGTCTCTAAATCCCAGAATTGTCGCATGCTGTCGTCTTTAGGTTCAAATTCTTGACTTGTGTGAACATGATTTATAGCGACATGATGGACTGTGATTCCTGACTTGTTTCCGCTAAGAACCCAACCCAAGTTAGACGGGAGAAGTACTATGGACTCAGAAAGGCGTATTGGTTGGCCATCTCGGATCACCTTCCAGTAGTGATCATCACCACCTATGAGAAGTTCAATAGGGAGGTCGCTTTTATTGTCCTTGGGGTCTGCTAATTGCAACGTTCGGGCGCATGATAAAGAATAGACATCGTGTGGAACAGCAGGATGCGGGGAATACTTGTTTTCGCTCTCGAAAGCTGTTATCATTATATTAGTTTTCGACCACACGCCACTGATGTTAAACTGGACAACCCTACGTGTTGTAACCGTGTGTCGATCACACTCAAATGCCGTAACAGACAGTTTCCTTTTTTCGACAACAGTAAGCTTGAGCTGATCCACGAGGCTTGTATCGATAAAACTGGATTGACTTCCAGCATCTAAAATACACCGTGTAAGTTTGGTCAGTCCAGTCGGGCCAGTTATCCAAACGCGAGCAGTTTGAAGATACGTGAAGTTGGAGGGCGTGTTTACATCTATCTTTCCCACCGCTACAGCTTCTCTCTCATCTCCTTCACAAATTGACACGTGGTGTGTCTTCTTGCATATGGAGCATGATACCTTATTCTTCTTCGCACAGTCTTTAGAGTGATGGCCTCATCTAAGACAAAGGAAGCATCTGTTCGCTTTCTTCAGTTTTTCAGTTCTCTCCTGGTTGTTCGTTATTGTTTGACAATCTTGACCCCAGTGACCTCGATTCTCACAAAAGACGCAATACGGTTCTGTGACTTGTTTGATATTCTTTCTCTTCGGCTTGTTCGGTCTGGTGTTAACATGGAGAGCCGCTGCCGTCGGAGTATAAGTAGTCGAAAATGGCCGGTCGCAACGTATCTTCTGCGTAGTCAAGGCACACTCCACCTCTTCGTTCAAAAACTGCATTAGACGCGAGATACTGCTTTCTGGTATTTCCAACCTCTTGGCGTTAAGTAGCCATCGGCGACAAAGATCGTCAGGAAATGCGCGAAGAATTTTAGGGGCTAACAGTTTTCCATAGACGTCTACACCTTCACCTAGTGCTGTCAGCGCTTGAATCCGTCGGTGGCACTCAATATACGTGGCATTGATGCAGGTTGCAGATGCTCCAAACAATCCAGGTGGGATTGAATAATTCTGTTTTTATCCCCATAACGGGACTCCAGAATCTTCTTCACCTGTTCGTAAGTATCGGCCGTTACTGATATTCCATCCACCAGATGTTTGGGTTCACCGTCGAGATATCCTCGAAGGAATACATGTTTGTTTATCACCGATACCGCTGAGTTCTTGTCCACCGAAGACTGAAATTGCTCCCAGAACCGTGGCCATGATTCTATGTCTCCTGAAAAGGTCTCTATTCTAATAGTAGGAAGCTTAACTTCGGAAGTAGCTATGGGTGACGTAGTAGTAGCTGAGCAAGCATGTGCGTCTTGTGAATTCTTTGCCTTTATAAGTTTATTAGCCTTCCGCATTGCACGTTTAGCACTGTCTATGTAATTTTCACAGACTAGTATATCCTCGTCATACTCGTCGTTCTCAATCAGATCGTGTATAGCACCATCTAGAACGATTAAGCTCTCAAAAGTGTCTTTAAGGCGTTACAAGCAGTGTTCTACATCGTCCAGCGCCGCAGTATCGCTGAAATCATTTATCTGTTTAGTAAAACGTGTAACGTTGGAACGCTGAGTAGTGCGTTTCCTTTTTAGCTTGTCAAGCGAGAACTGAGACATTCTTTCTTGTTAGTCGGTTAGTGAAATAATGTTCCGTGAATTTTCTCGTGACGTGTCTGACAATGTGTTTTCTTTTGTAGTTACAGAAATGCTCAGGAGATAGCGCTAGTTGTCACCCTGTCGTTGTTAGTCTCCTAGAGATTATGACCTCTTTGCAGGTTATATGACAACAACATGGCGGCTAAAATATATTGCAATCAACTATAGTATTTTGAGATGATTGAAAATCAAGGAGCACTCAAACGTGTGTAAAAGCAAGTTTTTAGTGCTCTAACAACATTCAAAATAGTATTAATGCCGTGTAAGTACTTATCTGTTCCCTTGTCGTGGTGAAACGTAGGTTGACGAAGGGGCCGATAGGTACAGTTTCACAAGTTTTTCAATCAACACCTTATTACGTATTACACAAGATTAAAGATTGTTGTATGTTATTTTCTCCTGTATTCCGTGTTCCAGGGCTTTCGGCACCATGATATATTTTACGGGTGTTAATGAAAGCGTGTTTATTACAAAACTAGTAGATCGTGATTTTTTATTACGTCTCGTGAACATACAATATAATAATCTACTGTCAACTGTTTCGTCATTATCCATATCAACTGTCAACATACAAAAGTAAAATTCTCTAATTTGTACTGTAACCGTACAACAGGGTTACAGATTCCATTCAGTATTTATTATTATTATTATTATTATTATTATTATTATTATTATTATTATTATTAACCCGATTCATTAGATTTTATATATTCTGTTTCTCATCATTTAGACTGTAATAATTAGGTATCACGTATATTATTGTATTTAATCATAGGTTAAGTGAAATTTATTTGTAATTATTCTGTATTGTAGTAAGTGAGATTTGTTGGTTTCATATTGTCATGCTGTGGCTTGTAACTCTGGCTGGATGAGCTGGCATAGTATTTTGCAATCGAGGCTATGTTTAACTGTGCAAGTAGATGTTCCGGTGACGCATTCAGCTTAGTCATTCTCAAGCCGCTTGGGTACGCTTAGACAACACTTGACTGATGACATCAGTGCGTGGGCACGTGATTGCGACCAAGTGTCAGTATTCGCCAGCTACTGTATGTTGAAGTGGAAGGGATGGACAGTGAGTAGGGGAGGAGTCGTCATCGCGAGGTTATATAAGTCAATGCGACGGTGGTGAGAGGTATTCATTTCATATTCAGTTCATATTATTCAGATCATATGTAACAGTCAGATGTATCAAATGGAAGAAGTGGTCTTAGTGTGATGGTCAGAGCTAAGAGTTGTGTTTTCAAGAGGTCTTGTAATCATCGAGGAGGTCTACAAGTGGTGGTTGTATCCGAGCAGAGACGGGTACTATGCTGATAAAGAAACATCATCTTCTTGTGAGGATGAACTTCACAAGATGTTTTCAAGAATATTTTCCAATTTCTTATAATATATTGAGTGGACGTAATTACATTGGAGCTCCCTACACGCGTACATGGAATGTAGGCCAACTCCTTGTTATATAAGAAGATAACAGCAGACGGCTCCCGACTTCAGCTCATCGGTTTTCCCTGGAATTTCCAGTTCAACAGCGGTGTATGCAGACAGCAGGTAATTAAAGCATCAGACATGTTATGCATTCATAACATGAAGAAGAATGTAATCAGCGGCGATATCACATCTCACTTCAAGTTCATGCCAATAGCTTTTTTTTTGTTTAGATTAAATTTTCCTTTTCTTAGTACCGCAAATCTCACGATATATTTCTTTTGTTAAATTAAAAGACGTCAATGATTGTTCATTGTGACGTAAATTATAGTCATAAACTCAGTTTTATTTTAATTATAATAAGTGATTCCAGTTCCATGTACAATCCTCAATTGTGGAAATGCAACAGTAATTTAATATTGTCCTGATCCATATCCCTGTATATTGCCAGATATGTGAGTTTATCACCTCACGCCTTGAGATAATTGATATAAGAGGTATGCTCTACCGAATTTTGTTGTTTTTCTTAAAAAAGCAACTGGCGCTCAAACAAATGTTATGTATATTGTGTGAAGGAGATGAAGGTATAAGAGTAGTGGTTGGAGTAGCCACAGTACATGGTCATAATCTTCAACTACTACTACTACTACTACTACTACTACTACTACTACTACTACTACTACTACTACTACTACTACTACTACTACGTGACTTTTTGATCATGGTCAACATTGTCACACCAAGGGAGACAGGATGGTCATTTTGCTTAACTGACAGTCACGTATGGATGCATGTCTCAAAAGCTACGGGCCAGGGGACACTATAAAATATCCATCCATAAAAGAGTACGTTTCTCCGCGATAAGTTCGTAGAAGTGTAATATTGTAATTGCTGTTTGTTTACCTTTAATCCCGTTTGTTCACACGGGATTGGGGATGAGGCAAGGTGAATTTATATGCAGTGGTTTTACGTTAGGATTCCCTTCCTAACGCCAGCCCCATTTGAGGAGCTAATGAATCGAAATGAATGATAGTGAATCGAATTGGGTAAGAAGTTCGAATGAATCGGCTATGGAATTTGAATTGTATTTATCCGGTATTTACCTTGGATTGAAATTAAGAAAAACAGATAACGATTTTCAGGACTTCCGACGGTGGAGTTCGAACACACGTATCTCCAGAATGCAGGCCTTTACTAATACTGTAATATGAATTTGTATTTTATTATGTCCTGTGCTTTTTTGTACTACTACTACTACTGCTAAATGTTTTCATTCCTTCCCTGAAACGAGAGGCGGGCCTCTTAGACGGGGACGACAATTTTCTGGCCAGGATATTTGTGTCGGAGAAGGAGATGTTCGGTGAATGTGAGAGGGTTGGCGGCCGTGGCCTATACTAGGAACTGACCCGGAATTCGCCTGAGTGCACGAGAATGGAAAACCACGGGAAACCATTCTCAGGACATCCGACGGTAGGGACCAGCCTCTCTCCGACTCCGGAACACAGAGGCGTAGAGCCATGGTAAAGCCGTAGCCACCCCTCCTCTGCTCGGTTCGCCGGTCAGAGTGCAGAACTCTCGGACTACGAATAAGCCGTGGCCACTTGTGAGCCGAGACCCACTCCGAATCTGGCGACCTTTCAAACTATTGCAACTGTTGATTTTCCTACCTCTCATATTTCCTTTTCCTAAATTCAAGAGAGTGTAGTTTATAGACTATTTTTCAATACATTCTGTCCAGCACACACTCCGTTTCTTAAAATGTGACCTGTTGCGCAGGCAATTCTAACGGAAAGAGATTATATACACTACATGACGCAAAATTTATTAGACTGAAAGTTTCAAGTCATTCAGTACAACATCTACTGATAGGAAGGAGCTCATTTACTAGAGAACTTTCTTGGCTTCTTAGTTCAAGGATATGTAAAGGGGCGATCAAAAAGTCTCGGATCGACGGCCGTACAGACATGAATCGAGATGCCAATCAGACAAAGTCACCGTGAGGTTGAGGCACTCATCCCACTGACGCACCAGTTTGAAGATCCCCGTGCGATAAAACACCGTATCATGGTGCGTGAAGATGTCCGTAACTGCCTGCTGCACATCCTCGTCCGACGGGAAGCCTTGGCCCTTCAAGGTCTTTTGAGGGGACCGAAGGTGTGATTTTATGAGGAATGATCAGTACTATAGAGCGGGTGCTCGAGTGACTCCTACTTGAGTTGCTAGTGTTCGTAACGGATGAGGCTGGCCACCCAGATCGACCGACATCGTGTGTCGAAGCGCGACCCACACGGATATTGGTGCACCATTCCACAACGGTGGTTTTAGACAGACGCAGTCTTCATTATCCGATGGATGTCCACCGATGTTTGTATTTCGGCAGACAATAACCGAATAACAACACGTTGGTCCTGTTTGGACGCATTTGGTAATATCGTCAACATAGTTCACGTGGCCGCATTTAACGCACGCATCTCGACACAACACGACTGCCACACTAATCCCTTTGCCCTTGTCTCCGTGCGTATATACCCGCATCGGAGTCGTTCTACGTTGCATGTTCGCTGTAGCGACGCCCTCAAACCGAAACTTTTTGTTCACGCCTTATATCTACATTTTTTAAGTGAAGCAGTTATCTACTATGCTGTTAGATGTAGTTCAAACGGTAACATTCTTAAGAAATTGTCATACATTCCACTTGCCACTTTTCTGACACATTAGTTCTACGCACGTTCATTGGAAAAGTGTGCTTTGGACGATTGTACATTATAAAGAAATATAAGATATTTGTGGTAATATGAAAAACCATTAAAATTTGTCACCAATTTCCCACACAACTGTTCTCTCAGTTTCCCTATCAAGAAGCATGCATTTAAAAGTATTTTTAAGTTGTGCTTTATAGTAAAAAACATATTTCAATAATGGGACAAGATGTAAAGTTAACGGTCTGAAAGAAAAATTCGTTTAAAAATTGGATAGAGAATGCTTCAGCCATAGGAATTCTAAAACCAGCTATATATAGCAAGCTTTCAAATATGCAAACTTTTTCTTCAATATTTTAAGGTTGGTGGTTATAAGTTCTCGCGGCATCAAATGGGACGTTTTGTTGAATTAATAAGATCCTTTGAGAAAGAAATTCATCTACAGCCAACGTCAAATAAATTAAAATGTATATACTCCCAGCTTTTATGAGATACCTTATGGGTCTCGTCGCTTTCATACACGCTCAATAAAAGATTAATTAAGGCAAGACCAGCTCTGTCCACACTCACACACACTTCTACTTGCTGGCTAAAACTTAATGAAATTAAAACCTTGTCCCCTGACAGGAGAACTCCGGGCACAATTTTCTCCGAACCCTTAGAAATGTAGCGTCTCTCGAAACGTATCACTGTGGAGATATATGAAACTTGTTCAGACAAATTGGAGACATCACTAAAATATGGAAAGGATATAAATTGCTCAACTCTCTAATTAAACATAAATTGCATTCTTAATTCATGACGAAGAGTTCTCTGCAACATTGTGGTTACGGTAAAGTGATCCGTGAAGTATAAAATAAATACCTAATTAATGAATTGTTGTTGACACGCTTCATTAGCTTGAGATATCCTGGTCAACATATACATATTATTAGGGTATACACAAATTGATAGTAATAATTGGTAACTTTTTTTTGTTTTTTTTTGCTAGTTGCTTTACGTCGCACCGACACAGATAGGTCTTATGGCGACGATGGAACAAGGAAGGGCTAGGAGTGGGAAGGAAGCGGCCGTGGCCTTAATTAAGGTACAGCCCCAGCATTTGCCTGGTGTGAAAATGGGAAACCACGGAAAACCATTTCCAGGGCTGCCGACAGTGGGGTTCGAACCTACTATCTCCCGAATACTGGATACTGGCCGCACTTAAGCGACTGCAGCTATCGAGCTCGGTAACTTCAGGTTTAATGAAACTTGTATTAAAATAATATAAAATGATACTAAAATTAGCCTAAATTACACTTACATACAATATATCACATAATATAGATTCGAGGAAAATGATCAGCAGCCTTGATTAGTGTGTGAGGAAGTAAACGTCATATATGAACCATGCCTTGAGGATCTCGGAAAGAAGCATGAAATTACAAAATGGAAAGTCTTTAGCCTTATGTTTAGCGCTGGAGGGACAAATTCTAAGGAGACGGTGAGCTTCTAAAGAATAAACAAAATCCCGAACAACATAACCCAGACCATAGCGGAGTCCGCGTTGAAAAATTCGTTGGTGATTGTTAGACATCCTTTGTATTCCTTAACTTAAAGTACCACGGATTGGAAAATCATTTTCACATAAAATTTGAAAAGCACCATTTGCCTGTTGGTGGCAATTTTATTCTTGGGTTACGACTGAAGCCCTACTTAATACAAACGTCACATAAAAATATCAATAATATTCATATGAACTGATTAGGAGGTCGATCGTTCTATTCCCTAATAGGGACGGATATCAGGTGGATTATCTCTCTAGCATGTAACAAAATAAATGAAAACTAACAAGAGACCATTTATACTCATTTGCAAATGTTTGGAAAATAAAATTCACAATATTTTAATATTCGTTCACAACATGTGTCCATACGCTTTGAACCATAGGATACTCTTTATTATTTCGTTCAAACGTTGTGATACGTTCACAATGATTTATCATATCCATTCTGTCAGATGAACTGCCTATTCTTCCTATAACCTCCTCTTAAGATGTACTTAAAAATCAGAAAATGCACCCATTACCTCTAGTGTTAAGTTCGCCCTATAAGTTCTTAATTGGGTTGAGGTCTGATGATTCGGGTGGAGTTTCTATAACTTTAAGTCAGTTGTAAGAAGTTCATTCTACCACTAATGAACGAAGCTGTATGCTTCGTTTTATAATAAAAAGTTCGAAGTTATTTATTGAACGAGATGTAAGAATTAAGTTGTACGTTACCATAGTTAGAAGCAATTAGCAATGCTCCACAATAATTTGGGACAGATTTTATAATGACCAAGGCTATACCCTCACACCATAATACTACCACTGTGTTTTACGATCAGTCGTAGTATTATTTTCTGCAGAACATCGATTGTTTTGCGCTATACGAGTACTCTTCCATCTGACTAGAGTGCGTTGAATTTGCAATCATAAAACCTTAATTATTTCTTTATTTCCCTCAGACCTTACAGTAATTAAACCAATCGATCCCTCCAAGGAACACTTAAAAACTCCAGCCTAAGCTGTATGTTGATTACTCTAACAAGAAATTAAATTAAATTAGCAATCAAACAAAATAGGGTAAATTAGAATTAATAATCGTCACCACAGTAAAATGGCCCCTGACCAGCCCCTATTGGAGATCTGATTGCCATGGCAATACGTCACAATAAAACAAACTTTTTAAATAAATTGTAAACATAATGTTACATACCAACATAAAATAAGGCACAATTAAGCAACGGTAGAAAACAGTAATTGAGCCCCTAATAGCAGAACAGTAGCTGGCAATACGGCATAAAGAAAAGAATCATGAGTAAATAAGGAAACAATATAGAATAACATGTATTAAGATAATACGATCGGCAAAACGGCAATACGACACAGTAAGGATGATGACCTTCCTCCTCGCCTGAATGGACTCGCAAGCCTTTGCACATTCCATACTTCATACGATGCACTCTCCCGACCTACTAAAGCTTGCTTATCCAATCATAACATTGCATCACCAGCTGAGTTGTGTACCACAGACTACTCCCTTTCCAACTTTATACTCGGTCTACTTTCATGTCACCGCTCGTCGTTATCTAACTTCTGCACCTTACCATTCACTGTTGTCAAGCTATATTAACTTACAATTCCACCATCAGATAATTATCATCCATAGCGCACTATTCTTTCAACTTAAACATTATCGCTTTATGTTGAATACCACCTTCTTAACATACCTCCAAATAAATCTCTTAGTCGCTCTCAGCACCCACCCCTACAATATTTAAATTCCAAACTTTTACCATGTCTTCCCGTTCAAACTTTCCCAGCCAAACTCCACATTAAATTATACCACCACGTCTTACCGTTCCAATATATTAACGGCCACCTTTGTACTACACTATATATTCTCTCTTAGCAACAACCACTCCAATCTCATTAAACTTAAAACTCTCATACAACCACGCCTTTCCATCTCCAAATCACTTACAATTCAAATATCCTTAACTATTTACCAACCATCCACCGTTAACTTACTCACTCTTAGCCTTAAGTGCAAACTCCACCTAAATTGTACCACCACGTCTTTCCATTCCAAAATGTTCTTTGCAACGATCACTCAAATCTCATTTAAACTTAATCACTATTTAACTAGCCATACAACTTACCTTATCATACTCTTATTTTCCTAGCCCTATTTCCCACACCTGTGGGGTCGCGGGTGCGAACTGAGTGAAAATGTGAATTTGGCCTTGTTTTACGCCCGGATTCCCTTCCTGATGCCAACCCCTTATGAAGGGATGTAATCACTATTGCGTGATTCTGTGGTGGTTGGTAGTATGTTGTCTGAATATGAAGAGGAGAGTTTTGGTACGGACACAAATACACTGTCCCCGAGCCAGAAGAATCAATCAGAAGCGACTAAAATCCCCGACCCGACCGGGAATCGAACCCAGGACCCTCTGAACCGAAGGCAGTACGCTGACCATGCAGCTAACGAGTCGGACATACAACTTACCTTATCACCTTACATTATTTGTAAACACTCTATACTACTTCACCAACCAACTATCTTTACTCCATTCTCATTGAAACTTACTTCAACACCATTATCTAACTTTCTTGCCAATATTACTTACAGGCAGCTAGCATCACTCGCAAGCAATCATTTACACACCGAAACACATTTCATTATTTACAATCTTTGTACCAAACCACCAATCCAATCGCAACAATTTCTACCACGTAATCACTCTTCACCAACCTTACCACCTGACAATTTTTACAACCCAATCTTATACTAACTTGCAATCACAATCGCTGGCACTTCTACACTATATCTTCAAGTCTAATTATATTTTCACACTCTTCGCTTACTTCCTAACATTACTTATATTTTTACTTCTCGTTACTGTGCTCTTATCACTTTTATCTTTTTTTTCCCACAAATCATTTAGACTCCTGCTTCTACCTTTATTCAAAGCTATTCTTGTTTTAACTTCCTCCCTCAGACCTTCGAATTCACTCTCCATGTTTCTTATACAGTCCTCCAAACCAAACTCTCTTCTTACTTCCCTGCCTGCTTCCCTGGCTACTTCCACCCACCCTTCTATTCTCTCGGTGTTATCCACTGTCCTTTCCTTTTCTCTATGCACGTACCCTCCGGCATGGTGTTCTCTTCCCTGCCTTTCCACCGATCTCGACGCTATACTAAGCTCACTCAACTCACTGCTTCCATTTGTTCTTTCCTTATCACCATGCCCGCCTTCCCCGGAACTGCTTTCTTTTATATGCCTTTCTTCCACTCTCGTCCCCATCATAACTTCCTGCTTCAGGCTCTCTTCTAATATCCGTAATTTCGTCCAAGTCCAGAATCTTACCCATCTATCATTGGTTACTACTAATTGCTGTCCACTAATGTGCGCTCTTAATCCTTGGAGTCTGGCCCTCACTAAATGTTTCTTTGGGATTCTTAGATTCTTATTTCCTTCTCTTTCCATGTCTCTCTTAATCCAATTTTTTCACTCTGTAGATTATCCGCGTGTCTTATCACTATTTCAGCCATCAATGTGGAAAACAACTTCACTTTTATAAGCCTGTTACCGTGCGCTTTACCTATCCTTTCCGCATCATCTATATCAACTTCGCTGAAGCTAATTTTCATTTTGTTCTAAATGACGTCCACAACTTTGTAAACTGTCCCCACTTTGTCCTCTCTTTTTTTCTGACACTTCACATATAAATATTTCTTCCTGTGTTCCTGACTACAGTCTTCTATTTCTATCTTCAACTCCAACACCCCCTCTTCCATATTTATTTTCTCTCTGAGTAAAACAATTTACCTCTCGTTTTTCCCCACTTTGGTCATTATTTCGTCCGTTTTTTCATGGATCCATTGCCTCATATTCTCGAACTCCTCCACTTGTTTCTGTATCATAATTTTAATCCGTTCAAAAGGGAAAAATTCTTCCACAACCTCCTTTACCACCCTCCTTATGAATTCTACGCCTTCCCAGCTCATGTTGCCACAGGAAACTGGGAAGGTGTTTACTTCCACGTCCCCTATAACTAGCCGTACCATAATCACCGCTGCCACTAAGAGCATTTTACCCTTCATTCCTATTCCCAGTTTATCTCGCTCTCTTTTGGCTGTTTCCTTCTTCTTTCTCCCCTGCCATATCATGATAACTACCCGATATTGTTCCACACCAATCATCTTCCACGTAACCCTTCGCCTCCCTTTTACACTCACCGCTCACACTCCACTTCTGCTCTACCGGCACACTCGACACAGCACGTCCACCCTCGATGCTTGCTTAGGCTAGACTGATCATAAAATTTAGCTACCATTATTTATCATTCTTACTGTGTTTATTAACAAATTTTAACCTCTTCTTGATACCCGCCACTCTGTTACAGGACTTTTTCCTAGTAACTCTCCCATAACTTACCTTTAAATTGTAATAAAACTAAACTAGGAAGAATACAACTACAAAAGTTGAGTTTGTGTCAACTCTTCCGGAGTTGTGAATTATATTAAATTAACACTTATCGACCTAATAACGAAATGAACTAATGAAGCAAACGATATGCCTGATTTTGTGATACAAAACTCAACATTACTTATTCAACCAGTTGTATGAGTTAGGTTGTACATTGCTTTAGCTAGAAGCAAATTGGAATAGGCTACTTCGCAAGAATTTGGAATCCATTCTATAATCCATATGACTCAAATTGTACAAAATAAGTTTCATGGTGATCGTATCATAGGACATTTATTACATTCTGTCCTTATGGCACTTCGGGGAGGGGAGGAGGAGGAGGAGGAGGAGGAGGAGGAGGAGGAGGAGGAGGAGGAGATTATAGTGTTCGGGTTATGTAGCGCAACAGTTCGTGTGGTAGGAAAACTGGCCAAAATGGCGTTGTACTCTGGTTCTGCCTGCTTTTGCTATTTGGAAAGAACTTTCCAGATGTCTTCTTTCTGTCTGTAGGGAACTGAAACAATAAAAAAATAGTGAAAGGTAAAATCTTGCCCGATATTAGAGTATGAATGTACTTTTCTTAATATAGTATGAACTAACTGTTGTCTCTCTGTTTGGAGGTTGCCTTGCCTCCTAGGTATTTGTTTATCAACCGGTCCAAGGTAAACTACAATGTGGCTTCTTCATGATTAACCCCTATCTAGAAAGTGGTCCAACTTGTTTGCTTTCCAATTCACGTATAAGGAGCTGGACACTTAACGACTGTTATGTTTTGGAACTCTTAAAGCATGTTGTTTTGGAGGCGCTAACATTGGTTTAAAGACTGCGGATGGTAAAAACCCCCTTTTCTCATAGCCTGGTATCCTCTTTTTCTTTTTATAGAGTGGTTCGTTAATGTTCAACTCATTGGCTGAATGGTCAGTGTTGAGGCCTTCGGCTCAGAGGGTCCCGGGTTCGATTCTCGCCCGGGTCGGAGATTTTAATCGCCTCTGATTGATTCTTCTGGCCCGGGGCAGGGTGTTTGTGTTTGTTCCAACATTTTCCTCTTCATATTTAAACAACACACAACACTACCAACCACCGTAGAAACACGCAATAGTGCTTACATCCCTCCATATAGGGTTGCGTCAGGAAGGGCATCCGGCCGTAAAAAGGGCCAAATTCACATGTGTGACACAGTTCGCACCCGGGACCCTACAGATGTGGGAAAATTTGGCAGAAAAATTAAGACGAAGAAGAAGAGTGGTTCGTTAATATAATGTATAGTTTTATTGAAATGTTTATTTAATAAAATTAAAAATAAAATCACTCTTTTTCAATTGTGTCATGGAGAAAATTGTAAGAATTTGGAATGAAAAACTGAATGAATCTAAAATATTGCCACTTATGCTGGGGAAGAAGAACAAAGGTGTTGCAATAAATTGCCTAGCATTTGCAGATGACTTCGCCATACTTTCAGAAAGCCTTACAGATGCAGCAATGCAAGTCAATCTCCTTGAAAAGACAGCCAACATGACAGGCTTGAGAATCTCTGCCAAGAAAACAAAATTTTTGACGAATATAAAAAGTGCCCCAAAGTTTTTAGTAACGGATAATGGTCAAAGAGAAAAGGTAAAGAAATTCAAATATTTGGGTGAGACTATTCAAGAAAATGGTTTAGAAAAATCTGCTATAGAGGAGAGGATACAAAAGATGGAATGAGCGTACGGTATAACTAAGAATACTTACAACAAAACGTGCTTATCAAGAAAACTTAAAATAAAGCACTACAACACAGTAGGGAAACCAGAATGCCTTTATGCCAGCGAATGTCTAGCACTGAACTACAAGCTTGATAAATTAGAAATATTAGAAAGAAGAATTATAAGGAAAATATTAGGTCCTCTAAGAATTGCAGAGTTTTGGAAATTAAGAAGTAACAATGAAATTTACAAGAACGTAGAAAACATATCAGAAACAATAAGAAAAAGGAGATTGCTATTTCTTGGACACATTTACAGAATGGATGACAATAGACTAACTAAACGAATCTTCAAGTACCTTTGGGAAAATAAATCAACTACCATCTGGATTCAAGAAGTCAAGAAAGATCTGGAAAGGAACAAAATACGAGAAGAAGAATTATTGGAAAGAAAGATTTTTAGGAAGAAAGTTTTACAAATGGAAGGATTACAAGGGAGGAAGGAAAAGAAAACAGGCACAAAGTGGACTGAAGACAGGAAAAAGAAACACAGTGAAACAATGAAAGAATACTGGAAGAAAAGGAAAGAACAACTAAGGGGGAACAATTGAAATTGTAACGTGGTCCTTAGAAGGCCGGAACGCAAGAAGAAGAAGAAAATAAAGGAAGGGAATTGTTAAATTATACGCTGGCCATGTGAACTAGGTTTTGAGCTGTAATTTTAAATTGAACTTTATCTAGTCACATTTTTAAAATTATTTGCGACTTTTCCTCTTTTTGATACACATATATATAATATCCTTTATCGCTCATATGCAGGTTATTATTAATAATTACCTCTTTGTTATATGTTGGAATCTAATTTCCCATTGTTAACAGATCTTGAACGTGAAAAAGTCTAGAGATGTCCTTGCATGTATTTGCTACCCAGTGTTCTACACTTCATTTAATAATTCCTTCAGACTTATGAAAAAGAATAGCTTGAGTGTTGTCCCGTCAGACCGACTTGGTCTCTCTATTATATGACTATTACTTTATTGGGTTATTTATATTCTGTTTTGGTTCAGGTGTTACACTGCACGTAATCATATTCTGTTTTCTCGGTAAATGTCTGGGAAGTACACGGGAATTTTCTTAATATTATCTGCCCAAGATATGAAAACAGGACCATTTACCATTATAGTACGCATCCAATATTTTTGATATGGGTAAAAGGTTGCCTGAAATATTAAAAACTCGAGTATATCCACTTCCACATTTCACACTGACCACTGATGATTTGCTGCATCTTTCTGTACCACATTTGTCCTAAGAGAAATGCACGTCCTTCAATTTTTTCGTCTACAAGTGTGGCTTTGGTGGCTAACTTTGCAGCAATGTTCAAGTGAATAACAGATTCAGAGGGGGCGATTCTAAGAGTTTTCAAAATAGTTAATAGTCTCGTATAGATTCCAAGTATGGAAAAGGGCAAATAAGGAACCCTTGGGCGATGTTCAACACGCTGCGTCATGGAAGAATCACACTGCAAGTGCAACGCCACGCTGACATGTGGAGGAGGATAGCTTTGTGGTAATTCGCACATGCCTCCACAGATATTTTTGTGGCATTTCACATATGTTTAGAAATACAGGGTCATCGTAAAATAATATGCATATTTAAAATATGCTGCTTCAATTAAGATAAACGCATTGAGGTAATTATCGTCTTAATTTAAAGAGAAAAGATGGGAGGGATTTTTACATACCTGAAGACATTTCTTTATGTGCCCCACTAGTGGCATTATGCACCTCGAATCGAAACATGCATGGAGTGAAAGTTGCGATAACAGCAGTGATCCTTTCTCTGAGATGCACAAAGTCACGTAAATTATCACCGTAAACAATGTTCAGAGTGTAGCCCCAGAAGAAGAAGTCGTTTGGAGAAATATCAGTATTTCTAGGCGGCAAATGAATAGGGCTACGTCTACCAACCCAGCCATTGGGAAACTAAGCATTCAGTGCGTTGCGTACATTGTCCGGCGCATCTGAACGCTGATACGATGTACACAAGTTGTGTTGAGAAGCTCATTTAATTTGAATTCCGTGAACCAAAGCACGCACTTTGCTTTCTCCTCGACAGTCCACATTGCACTTGCCTGGCTACACAGCACACGTGCAGACGCGCTATTCATAGCGAGGTTTATATCATCCGGTTACGGCCAGGCAACTATTCAACTACTAGCAGCAATTTCCAAACAAAACTCCCTTTGAGACCATAATCTCCCGAATATGTTTATCCTGATCGAAACGATATTGGTAATCTTTCTCGATTACCTTATATCTAAACCATTGTGAATTTTGTGGCAGTTGAATAGGCCTCACCTTTTTCATCCTCTATTAGATATACTGTGCTAAACGGTACAATTTCCCTGCTCAGTGGTACTATTATATCTTAATCTTCTTTTAGAATTCACTAGAATTGTGCTGTGGCATACAGTAAATTGATAGTGAGTCGGACGCTGTGTAATTAAAATGTGTCAGTATGTCACAATTTGTGGCCGTCCCTGCGCGGAAGTAATGTTCAGTCTAATGACCTAACAACCATCACAGATTGCTTCCACCAAGTTCGCTAAGTTCCCGTAAGAAGACGAGGAGTGTGGGATAGAGAACGAATTAAGCGTGTGTGAGTCATTAAGGAAGAGGAGCTCGCGATAACTTGGACCGTTTATTACAAGAAGCCGCTCAATTGTTATGTTTCAGACAGAATTATAACGTTCTGCTCCATATTAACTCCTGGGCACAAAATATTGCTCAGGAGAATTCAACTTCCCAAGAAGGGATTAATATTGAAATTGCAAGGAGGATACTTAAGAGGTCCCCAGTCGTCGAGTAACTATTATGCAGGGTGCAATTGAATTACATTTCAAAACTTATAAGTATTGTACCGGGTGGTATGGTATGAAGGATAAAATTTGAGTGCAACTTTTGAAACTGACTCCGTATAACTTAACGCTCGTTAATGCGGCGTGAGACATGATTTATATTGCTTGTGCACTATAACTTTTCCAGTTGTATTTATCAAAGTATAAAATTGTACCAGGCGGCTCGCGAGCGCCGTACTGGCTACTTACAATTGTACCGCATGCAGTAGTGATGCATAGAATGCCTGATCACTTGTTTTCGAAGGATTGCTACATATTGATAACCAGTTAGTCGACCTGATGTATATCGCCGATAACGATCCTTGCCAATATCATTTGTAGGCTGCTCTTAAGGCAATAAATTGCAGCAGTAGTATGTCCATACTCCCCGATATTAAACCCAAAAGAGATAATGTGATTCGAAGTGAGAATGTTTGTCTAAGGGCGCCAAAGATATCATGGCTCCTAGCATTGGGGAGCAAAGGCTGATTCACTTAGAGTAGGCTGTTCCAAGCTTACTATACAGGGCACGCCTACTCACAAGTACATGGTGGTGCTAGCTTATCGTCTTCTAGCCTTTCGCGTAAAGACGTGACTTGCGGCTTCCTGCTTATACCTTGGTTTCTGTCCTTCGGAGTAGCAGCGACCAATATGACGAGTAGAGAAAACTCACACTGCAAAAGGAAGTGCAATTCAGCCCATTCCGCAACCGGAATGGTAGCTGGAAAGGGTAGAGAAGTCATAACCCAGCGTATATGAACCGTCAATCCACTTTTCGTCTACAGTAGTATTCATGAGATACTTCATTTTATAAATACTGACCCGCAAGGCACGTGTACGGGTCGTTTAAAACCGTGTTTTGCGGGCAGGTATTTCTATGAATCATGTTACGGATGGGATATAGCCTCTCTCCAAACTCCCGAGACCGACGACACGAACCTCAAGATTACCACATGTTTTTCGAAAAGAAGATGCTAACGTGCTACGCTCTAGATAGCTATCGGAGAACCATTAACTTGGTGTGTTACACGCGTTGGAGTCTGAATATTCAAAAGTTATATGTAGTACTTCGAATTATACTAACTCACAAATTTATTGCATTCAGCGTAGTACATAATATAACAAATCTTTGTTTTTGATATTTATATTTTAATTCCTTTATTCATAACTGTTCCAGGCTATTAATATACGAACTTGTAGTATTCTGGTTCCTACAGTCACCCGTAATTTCCGGAAGTTTAAAGAAAGCGTTGCCTGTATTTGATTTTAATGTTAATGTACAGTTATAACTACACACATCAGTGGACAATGATAAATAATTAAGTATAACTGAAATAATACTAATAATTTCGTTTGGTTATTGCTAACCAGGCACAGCTGTTTAAGGCGTTAATACGATGGAGGATAGCAGTTTTGTTTCTGGTATATGAGTTGCAGGGATGTTGGGGACATATTGTATACTTACTATCCGAGCCACAAGAATGAAACCTTTAGAATTAAAATTCCTCGATCTGGTCAGGAACAAACGCGAGTTTCCCAAAGACCGAAGGCCAACACACTCACCATTTAGCCATGGCACCGAAAATTAGTGACCGGTAACATGCACTGTTGTTTAAAATTCACAGTTTGCATTCAAATATACTTTTCATCAACTTCCTGCTTTTAAGATCTGCCGCCGTGAAAACCATTTTTGAAATTGTATCTCCACGGGGAGTACATATTTTTTAAACGGAGAATTCACTTTTCCTTTAGCAGGTCAGCAATCCCTATTTGCTAAAACGGTTTGCCACTGTTAAGCAGTCTTGGAGGAGCGTGCCAATCCAACTGATGAGCCAAAATGGCACGTCTAGGTGAAACTCTTTAAATGCACGCGGCCAAACCAATCAAAATCTGGTTCTATTCCCGAGATTTCAAAATCTCAGACAACACTAACGATGAGCATATTTACCAACTTTAATTGGACTTTTTAACACTGACAAGGTACGCTGTGCATTTAGTTTCAGTGGGGTTTGACCTCGTTTTGGTGTGTGTACATTACCACCATTACTTATTTTTATCATTGCGTGTTATATAACTTATCACCATAGGATTACCTTCAGCATAAGGTGTAATCAAATGTGTCACCATTTGTTTGGTTCAGCGTATATTTCAAGCGACTTGAGGCAGAGCATATTTGAGTTTGTTTAGGTGTGTGTATTAATTTATCAGCATTGGTTTGGGAATTTATATTGTGGCACATTTGATAATGACTAGCGCCCGGATTTTTAAAAGATGCATATGCGCGTATGAAAATGCATATTTTGAAAGTTAGTGCATATTTTGAGCGTTAGTGCATATACAGACATATTTTTGTCTTATGTGTGATCGATTATCTAAGATTTCTGAACGAAATGAGAAATCTAATGAACTCTTTACGTTGTACATCTCTTGACAACATAAGACGCCTTTCCTAGTCAAGGGAAAAGCTTTAATTGTCGCAATACAAGCAGGTAGACGGATAATGACGCTTTTCAAAATAGCTATTTCCTTCTTTTTGACATTCCTCTTTCCTTCTCCTTACAATAGCTTCCCGAGGTTTTCCTAAACAAGTGTGGTCATCTGTTAGTTTGCTCTTCGTCTGCTTCAGTGTTTCACCAGATTAAACTGAAACAATTCCTAAATATTTTACCAGAATAATGTTCAGAGCAGTCAGTGCCAGTGTTCAAGTATTACCCACTTACATCCGTGGACGTAGAACGATCATTTCAGCGTATAAATTAATTCTGGCCGACAACAGAAAGTTACAGACTCCTCAAAACTTTGAAAACCGTTGAATCCTACTGATATGCGTCGTTTTGCAAGGAATTAAATATATTTATCGATTTAATACTGAGTTAAAATTAAATCGTGCGTCCGGTAAGTGTATTTTGTTTTAGTTTTAGTGTATATTTTCGGAGTTTTCAGTGCATATGAATCTGGGCCCTAGTAATGACACCTACCTTGTACTCGTATATTGAATTACGAGAGTGATACCACATGAATAATTTCGGCCAATTGCTGCGGTCCTTCATCTGGATGATTTGAAACACGTCCTCCGTTGCGTGATGTTCAACTATAAATGCAAATATACCACCTAGAGCAAGTTGTTTGCTCTCGTCAGTGAAATTTTCCATCTCTGTCACTCCTACATGTACTTCTACTTCTAGATAAGATTTATAAGATTGCACTTCTTAAATTGTATAACCCCCCCCCCCCCGGGCTGCTATTAGAGTTATTCCATTATGTCGTAATATTTCATCAATTACTTCAGGGCGTCTCAGGGTGTATGAACCCGTGCATTGCGCGGTGCAAGGTGGAAAAGACGATTTCACTAGGCTGATCAGAGTGCAGACCCACACCCCTGGATTTTAAGTAATATGCTCTCTCTCTCCTTCTCTACGACTGTCTCGCTCAATCCGCCTGCCTCCTCCTTCCTCACTTGCAATTTAGCGTTCCACCATCCCATCAGAGTTGAGCCGAGCTTAGCCGAGTACACCGAGACAAAACGCCGCTCCGAACGGAGCCGAGTCGGACAGATGCACGGTGGAAAGGACCTCGGCGCCTCGCTTTGCACGCATGAAACTTTCGGCGCTTGAGAGGCTTCCATTTAGACACTGCCTAAAAGAGGAAGATATATTCTGTACCTGAAGGAAGGGCCAAATTAAAATGCGTACGGTAAGGGATACATTAATACATAATCAATTTGACTTTATAGAAAATCACCGAAAATGGTTGTCACACCCCCGTACCATACCGTAATGGTTAGCATGGTTAGCTCCCATCCTCTCAGGTCCGGTGCCGATTTCAGTACAGCCAAATATTTATTATTGGCAGGAGGACTAGTGTGTAGTTAGAAAAGGTACAGGCAGGTCATCTCCTTTAGGGGTGTGCCTGAAAAGAGCTGCACCACCTTGAGACGGAGAATTGGATTTACATTTTTACCGAAAATTGTTTCTTAAAACGGCTATTGGCGTTTTAAGGCAGTAACAGGAATGACACTCATCAGTGGTATTGACATGTGGAACGTCTTTTAATTCAACGAATGTTCTAAGTACTGTAGTTTTTTAGAACATTCCCAACGTAGAAACTCTAACATCCAAACGCGTCTTGTCCAGTCGGTACGCTCCAGACCGAACGAGTAGCTGTGCGGTTTAAGTCACGTACCTATCAGCTTGCATTCGGGTGGTAGTGAGTTCGAACCCCACTCTCGGCAGCCCTGAAGATGTTCTTCCGTGGTTTCCCATTTTCGCACTAGGCAAATGCTAGGGCTCCACCTTAATTAAAGCCATAGTCGCTTCCTTCCCACTCCCACCCCATCGTCTTCATAAGAACTGTCTGTGTCCGTGCGACGTAAAGCAAACAAAGAAAGCAATATGAACCAGAGAGAAAATGTCCGATCTATAAGAAAGTCCATAAACAAAAAATCCAGTGCATTAATTGTCCAGTGAATGGTGAAGAGCACTGAAACAGAATGTCGAATGAACAGTGTTAAAGTGTCCCATTTTTACAAATATGCTCATAGGATTTGTCACAGAATTGTCTGTTATGGTATGAAAATCAGAACCGATGGCTTCAGTTATATTTGCACAGAAAAATAAACATTCTTTTGTTTGCAAGTTGCTTTACGTCGCACCGACACAGACAGGTCTTATGGCGACTATGGGACAGGAAAGGGCTAGGAATGGGAAGGAAGCGGCCGTGGCCTTAATTAAGGTACAGCCCCAGCATTTGCCTGGTGTGAAAATGGGAAACCACGGCAAACCACCTTCAGGGCTGCCGGCAGTGGAGTTCGAACCCACAATCTCCCGAATAATGGCTACTGGCCGCACTTAAGCGACTGGAGCTATTCAGCTCGGTGAAAAATAAAATAGCGCTGTTATACAGAGCACATTATTTCATTGTAATTCAAAGAATGGTCCTTCAAAATCCATAAATTAGCCTAGTCTCCATCGAAAATTTTGCAGTACAAATTATTTGTAATAATGTTAGTTAATAAACATTTCTATTTTCTTTAACTACTGTTCAAAATTATTTAAATTTGAGAACATATTGGACACTAGACTTTATGCAATACAAATATGGAACTTTTTCTCTTCGGACCATAGTATTATCCGCAAAACTTTTGGTGATACTTCGGCTTCCTACTACTGAATCGGTAGACCTCGGTTATCTTCGAGATTCTTACTGGCAACCACTGACACAAAAAAATACAAATGAATTATGCACTGCTGTCAGGCATCTGACGGTATAATTACAACACTTAAAATAATGTTGTTGTTTACACGGCAAAGTCAAAATATAGGTTGAGCTTGAACATGAGTGAGGAAAATCAAAGTACATCACAGGAACAACCTAGAACTCCTACGTGGAAACGGCGGTTTAGAAAATTCATATCGATCGATCATAGTATTTATTAAATTCAGATCTCATTTCCATTCAGTTGGCAGTATTACCGGAACCGTTGTAGATCCCTCCTTACTCCTCACCAACGTAAAACGAAGTGTCACTAAAATTTTCGCGGGTAGTATTGAACCCTTGGAGGTCACAAAGGTCTTGGGTTCGGTATGTCAAAGACATTTCTTGTTCATATATAATGTATGTGGATATTCTGAATGAGAGGATATTTTCGAGATTTTTCTTTTCTTTTTGTACAACTTGTTTTATGTCGCACCGACACAGATAGGCCTTATGGCGACGATGAGAGAGGAAAGGGCTAGGACTGGGAAGGAAAAACGTGTGTGGCCTTATTTAAAGAACAGCCCCAACATTACCTGGTGTGAAAAAGGGAAATTACGGAAAATCATTTTCAGGGCGGCAGACAGTGGGGTTCAAACCCACCATTTTACGAATGCAAGCTCACTACTGCGCGCCCCCGACCACATGGCCAACTAGCTTGGTTATTTTCGAGTTGGCCGTGCGCGTAGAGGCGCGCGGCTGTGAGCTTTCATCCGGGAGATAGTAGGTTCGAATCCCACTATCGGCAGCCCTGAAAATGGTTTTCCGTGGTTTCCCATTTTCACACCAGGCAAATGCTGGGGCTGTACCTTAATTAAGGCCACGGCCGCTTCCTTCCAACTCCTAGCCTTTCCTATCCTATCGTCGCCATAAGACCTATCTGTGTCGGTGCGACGTAAAGCCCCTAGCAAAAAAAAAAGAAATATTTTCGAGTAGTGGACCTTCATGTATTATAGATATTTAAGCAGACTAGGCCTTTTCGTGCTGGACATTTTCTCTGCTAACCTTCTAGTATAGCAGTATACTGTAAGAAATCTATTATAGACTAAGAATGTCAAAGAAATATCGCTTATTACTGTATGTTCCACATTCAGCTGATATTCTTCAGTACTCAAATATTGTCCATGCGATTACTCTTGACATAGACTGTCAGGGTGAGAATAGATTGTAAAAACACAAAGGTGAGCACCCAGCCACTGAAGTTAGGTAGGTAAACTGCGGCAGGCAATATACTGCTTTTATCCCTTTGTGTTGCTGGCTTATAAATATAGCGCGCAACCTCATCCCCTTGCCGACCGTCCGGGTAATGCATAGGGATTGTTCAGTACAGCCTGAACCAGTAAACAAGACAAGGGAGAAAATAAACCCCAATTATTCCACTGGATTACAAATCATTGCATGTAATGATGGGACGAACATGAACGACTACCTTACGCAATAAAGGGTGTGAACGCTATTTTGCCATAGTTGCTAAATGATTTCCTCCTGGGCAGTAGCTGTTAGGAATTTCAAACATTTAGAGACCCATCTGGAGGTTGAATATCTACAAATTTCATTGTAACTAGTGCTCTGTAACATACATGTTTACCGAGCTCGATAGCTGCCGTCGCTTAAGTGCGGCCACTATCCAGTATTCGGGAGAGCCCTGAAGAGATGGTTTTCCATGGTTTCCCATTTTCACAACAGAAAGATTCTGGGATTGAAATTTAATTAAGGCCACGACCACTTCCTTCCCACTTCTTGCACTTTCCTATCCCATCGTCGCTATAAGACCTATCTGTGTCGGTGCGACGCAAAACAAGTAGAAAAAGAAAGGAAACAACCGGGTAATGATCCTTACAGCGTTGATCATACCGATGAGTGATTACAAAAAAAAAAAGCGAAAAGAATATATAACCTCTACGGGGGAGGGGGGTACTTGAACAAGTGTTAGTATTTGATGCTAATTTCTCGACATGACTCTCAAGCCCGACTAAGCCACGTACAGATTCAGCAGCACCGCCTCGTAAAGCCCATTTGAATTCGCCCGCGAAGCGATCTGATTGGCTAACTTCAGCAGCTGATAAAATGAAAAGTTCGCGAAATATCGAATATTTTTTTTTCAAATTAACTATCAGTATGACCAACGCTCTAACGCTGATATACGCGCTGGTGTCTCTTGTGGTCTGGGGTGAATTCTCCTGGTATGGAATGAGCCCCCTACTTGTTCTGGAAGAGACTTTGAATGGTACGCGGTATGGCCGCCACATCCCTCCCACGTCGCCCGGGAATGGTTCCAGGAACATGCAGCGGAGGTCCAACGACTGCCATGGCCACCCAGGAGCCCCGAAATGAACCCTATCGAGCATATCTGGGATGTCCTGGAACGCAGGTTCCGTGCCATGGATCATGCACCCACGAACAGACCAGCATTGGCGGCCGCTCTGCAAACGATTTGGTGTCAGCTGCGTCCAGAGGACTACCAGGGACTTGTCGGCTCACTTCCACGGCGTCTCACTCCAATTTTCAGGGTCAGAGGAGGCCCCACACACTATTAGGTGACTATCCCATGACATTTGCTAAGTCAGTGTACATTACTTATGTTTTGGACTTACATATTTTCTTCCCGTAATCCTTACCGAAGGCTCCGTCTATACCATTTAGCAAATTCTCCAGAACGTTTGCAGTCTCAGAAAAAATAACAATATCATACGTAAATCTCAGGGTTTTGATATCCTCCCCTTGGATTGTAGTTCCGCTTCCAAATTCCTCTTTGATTTCCTTTACTGCCTGTTCTATATAAGCATTGAAGAGGAATCGGTGGGAGGGGGGGGGGGGCGGTGTGGCGACAAATTGCAGCCTTGCCTCACTCCTTTCAGGATTGATGCTTCTTTTTCAAAAACCTCAATTCTTATCACTGCGGACCAATTTTTATACAGATTTTAGATAATTCTTCGTTCTGTTTATCTGCTCCCGATGACCTTCAGAATTTCAAATAACTTGGTCCAATTAACATTTAACGAATGCCAAGCATTATTTCAGATGTATGAGTCAAGACAAGTAGAATTTGTAAGTACCGGTGTAGGTTGTATGGGTATTGTCAAGGATGTTACTGAGAGAAGTGAATGAAAGTAATATTTGTTTCTTACCAGAAGAAAGTCCGACTCGTTGGCTGAATGATCAGCGTCTCCTGGCCTTCGGTTTAGAGGGTCCCGGTTTCGATTCCCGGCCAGGTCGGGGAATTTAACCTTAATTGGTTAGTTCCAATGGCTCGGGGGCTGGGTGTGTGTGGCGTATTCAACATTAGAAATCATCGTAGGTAGAGCCCCCATCTTCACAGACATCCAGGTCGCCTAATAGGCCGTCTACTAGAGAAAGACCTGCACGAGACCTCTCCGGAGGCCATACGCCATTATTATTATTATTATTATTATTATTATTATTATTATTATTATTATTATTATTACCAGAAGAAACAGACACTGAAAGCAGTACATCTCACCAGGAATGGATCGAGGCTTCAATAATAATAATAATAATAATAATAATAATAATAATAATAATAATAATAATAATAATAATAATAATAATAATAATAATATACAACCAATTTAAGTGATAGAGACGGTGAAGCGCGGCTGTATTGTGCCTTCCATTAAGACACAATATCGCTCATTTTCTCGTTCTTTCCATTCTAACATCAATTTTGATACTCTGCAATAGTAATGGGATATTCAAATATTTTTAACAATCGAATAACCTCCGTCCGATTATTTAAATAATCGAATAAATAATCGAATGAAAAAACGAATGTGTTTAAAATATCAGTCGGTTATATAGATATTCGAATGCGTCATGAATCAATTATTCGGTTTAAGTGTTTTGGATGGATAATCAATTGGAAAAAGGGAATATATGAACTCTTATGAAAAATATAAGTACGCCTTTTCCAAACGTATCTCCAAATGTTGAAACTAAATGATTGAATTAAATATGAATTAACGTAAGTAACTTAATAACATCACTTTTCATGCGATCATTTCGAAAGCATTCACTATTCAATTGCCTCTTTCATTCGAATGAATAATCGAAAAATAAAAAAATGGGAAATATAATCGAATAAACGATTATTTTGTGTTCGGTTATTGCATCACTACTCTGCAACCTGATTGGCACTAGGAGTCCATCAGTCAGCAATGATCTGCGGTTAGGGTGGTCGCCCAGGTAGCAGATTCCGTATCAATTGTTTACATATTAATTTTCTTAAATATTTTCAACGAACTTGGAAATGTTTGGAACATATCCCTTGATAATTTGTTTCCAATTCCTTAGTCCCCGTCTTATTCCTCAATCTCTCCTCCTGAATTCCAACTTTTTCTTCATATTATGATATTTCCTAGTTTTAAAACCCCCATTCAAGCTTATTCTTCCATTTACATCATTCATATCCAACTCAAGACCTACAACTCGAAACGTAACGCATAGTCGAGCATCTCTTCTCCTTACTCCCAAGTCTTTCCAGCCCAAAGTTTGCAACATTTTAGTAACACTGTTCCTTTGTCGGAAATCACCCGAAACAAACAGTGCTGCTTTCCTTTGATTTTTCTAGTTCTCGTATCAAGTAATCCTGAAACCATACTCCAACTGTGGTCTTACCAGAGACTTATACGCCGTCTCTTTTACATCCTTATTACTACCCCGGCTCCATAGCTAAATAGTTAGCGCGTTGGTGTTTGGTCACAGGTGTCCCGGGTTCGATTCCCGGCAGGGTCGAGAATTTTAACCACCATTGGTTAATTTCTCTGGCACGGGGGGCTGGGTGTATGTGTCGTCTTCATCATCATTTCATCATCATGACACGCAGATCGCCTACGGTTGTCAAATCGAAAGACCTGCACCTGGCGAGCCGAACATGTCCCCGGGCACTGAAAGCCATACGCCATTTCATTACCACACCTGAATACTCTCGTAAACATGTGAAGAGATCTGTAACCTTTCTTAACTACTTCGTTAATATGATCATCCCTATGAAGATTTCTTATATTAACAGCTTGGTACTTATATCGTTCCCCATGAGGTACCATCACCCCATCAACACAATAAAACTCAGCGGACTTTCTCTTTCGGTGAAACTTAAAACTTGACTTTTCATCCCATTTACATAGATACCATTTGCTGCTGTCCATCTCTCAACATTATTTAGACTCTCCCTGCAGTCGCTCACAATCGTGCAACTCATACACTACTCTATAACATCATCTCCAATATGTGCCACGCTTCGGCGTTACGAACAACATGCATTGAAAAAGTATAACTTAACTGCAATGGTCCTTTGGCCAGACCAGTTACGAAAATATTCGCAAATCATTTGTTCTTTCACTCAATGGCTAATGAGGGAGGGAATTGTAGGAAGATCTGTATGGTTACTCTGCCTGCACACAAAAGAGATGGTTTATCCCACACTAATGAGGAGAGGGTGAAGGCTGCATACCAGCAAACAAAAGCATTCTCTTCCCTGCAGCTGTCTCTGGATAACTGTAAACCCATAGAAATTAAGTACTACACAGTATTCTTTTTACTATCAGTCCAGCTATAGAAAATTTCACAATAACTTATGTGTTTCGTATATTTTACCGACATTCGAATCCAGGAAAATCTTATGTATTACTGAAATTCTGTATTTGAATTATCCCATAAAGAGGTAGAAAATTAGAATATTATGCGCATATTTTAGCAATATATTTTTGAATTAATAATAACTCAATAACTCAGTTCGAGTTATGAGGAGTCTACTATGCACAATAAATGCTTTATGCTGACGTGGTAAAACAATCTGTGACAATAAAGTCGGTGAATGAAGTCAGAATGGTCGATCCGGCAACACTGGCGACACACAACGATGTACCTGCGTAGCAGCAGGTTTTGACCACCTGATCCCAACTTTGTTCCGTTGAGCATCGTCTGTGTGCCATATACGACCTGTTTGACACAATGCGTGTTTAGTGCGTTGGTTCTGAACTGCGAACAGGAAAATGAACGACCAAAAGATCAATGTACAGTAAGCTTGGCAAGACACCGAAAGAAACGCATGCGATGCTGGTACTGTACCCGCTCAAAGCCTGAGTCCCAACCAGCATTTATCTCAGGGAGTGTTACAGTCCGAATCTATCGCAACTAATAAACAATAAAATTTAATATAGGGACATAAGATCTCAAACTAAATGTATGGGCGCCATCCAATTAGTACTACAGGGTTGAACGGGACACTCTAATCATTAATTTTAAAGCTCATTATAAAAACATATAAAAATATATCAAATCAGATCAAAGGGAAAAATATGATGGCCCCGTCGTAGGAAAGGGGACGGATATTTAAACGGTCACCAAGGGTTTACTATTCTATAAGAACAAGAACCTGGAACTTGTTCCTTGCAAATGCTAAAGGAGCATTTTATTTAAGTAAACAAAATATTTTTTACACACAACCAAAATATGTTGATCCTTAATTTGCAGGGATTGGCAAATTATTCCTGTAATTTTTACACAATATTTGACACTTTTAACCACCCATCCATTTGGGTGGTGGAACCGTTGATATCTGAAGGTATCAGATTTACCCTCGTTAACACAATGACCATCAATGGTCATGGACCAATTACCTGTTGGTCAAGTGGGCGCGATCACATGATCCCTGTCATCGCCTCCACTTTTATTGAGATGAGACCAACCCGGGACACTACAAACTCTCCCCAGGTTCCTAACCAAGATATGCTAATCGTTAACTGAAGGAACCGACAAAGCGACTCTAACCTAATGGTCCAGATGTAGGAATTTGAATTCATAATATAAATATTAACTTATTATTTACAACAACTTGACATTATTACGTTATTTCGCCAGCTGACTTCCCTAGTATCATTCATCATCATCACCCGAAATAATAAAAAAATTAAAAAAATAAAAAATATTATTATTCACATTATTATTTCTAATATTGGAGATCATGATTATCGTAACACGTAATCATCCTCGCTCTAATATTTCAACTTCTCACTCTTATTATTATCATCTGAAATAAAAAAGTAGGTTCTTTTCTGATTCTTAAAATATTATTGTTATTAAAGTAGTTTGAAAATTTCAATATTTTCATTTCAACTCCCACCATCATTGTTATGTTCATAAATAAAAAATAAATTATTCTTCTTCTGATTCTTCAAGTATTATTATGTTTATGGAAAATTAATTTCACGTGTTACACCACCGTTAGCTATATTTATGCTTAATCCATAAGCTTTTACCATTTCGGTCTACTTTGGCACTAAGCAATTGATTTGTGATTTCCTTGGAATATAATTTTAATTCTAAAATTTATATGTTAATTTCCCATCTTTAGAACTTAGCACATATGTTAACTCCCAAATATGAACCACCCAGATCCGATTTCATATCGCTCGGGACATAATAACGGTATTTGAACCCGCAACCTTATTTTCGTACTGTCGTTAATTCATGGAGACCATGTCCTCCTAAGACAAATCTCAAATCCCATAACACCTCGCAGTTGGGCAACTACATCCAATCTCTGCAAGTGCTAAATTATTCTTTCCATTTTCGTTTTGAAGTCCATTTTGGTACTGGATCTCTTCAAACATTTAATTAATTAACCCTCGGTGCGTGGACTCTATTCTGCCACTCATAACACCGGTCTCGGCATACGAGCTCAATATCGGCCTTAAGATTCATCTATTTCTTCATCAACATCAGTACAATTCACTTTCATCTCGTGCCGGATTTCCGTCCCGCACGACTTCCGATCTCAAAAATGGGCTCAAACCACTCTGGGCTTTCAGCATATCATGACTATCCCATACACGTGCCTCTATCACTTCTAAACAAATATTTATGATTATTATGGAGTCCAAAAACGTTAAATCAACAATTAAGGTTAAAATCAACTTCACTGCCCGAATCAAAATATTCACGCCACATGTTATCTCCACATTGAAATTACTTTAATTTGCAATCATTCCATTAACTTAGGCCCTTGCTATTATTCACAAAACATTGCAATAAACACGCATTTACACATAACCCATGTTCATTTATCACTTCGATACTTCTACTGATTATTATGTTTCTGTCCACTGGCGAACTTCGCTGCACGAATAATCATCGATATTTACAGACAATTCAATGGACTTCATTCCGTCCCACAAGAACAAAAATCACTCGGCAACCCTCTACCTCTGGATACTCTTACAACATGCCTTAATATCTATAAAGTTTCCGATAACGGAAAACATATTTGAGCATTTATGAAATGAATATTAATCTTATATTTACGTGAAACGTGCTCCATATAATGTCAAACAATTCAAGCACTTGAATAAACAAATCAACTCTACTCCACTCTATTAAATAATCAAAATTATGATGAGTGCTTGATCTAATTATGTACATATTAATTTGTCCCTTTGTCTATCTATCTTTGAATTTATAAAAGCCGGAAACGGCTCGTTTCACAATCAAGTTAACATACGGTAATGAAGGAATATGATTTACTCCCGCTAACGATAGCAGTCTAAAAATATGTTAAAGGGTACTCATCTCAGCCTTGTAGTTTGCCAAACTGGACGAGAAGCACAGGCCCCGCCCAGTCTAGCTCTGCATTCTACTGGTTTTCATGCCAGCTTGAAGAAGTAATCCAATGCACCTTTCAGATTTACACATATTCAATTTCAAGTTTTAAAATGTTGACATTTTAATAATTTTACACACACTAATATTGAACTGAAACTTTACATTCCTGGCCTTTTGTCTAGCCCACTTAATGTAAATAACATTCTTCGTTCCTCTGCCGGACACTAGGAACATGGGATACCTCGGGATCCCCTTTTACAACGGCCCGGGCGCGCACTCGAATTCCCGTCTCGTTTTCACGCAGCTGACCAGGTATCAGTTGATGGTTGACTGTTTACTGGGTGAAATACGTCGAACACCCGTGATCGTTCTCACGCCACGTACTTTCTAATTTCTTTTTGTAGAATTTCACTCTCCTATCCGTATGTTTTAACATAATTTGTTCGGTAAATATTGGAACTCTTCTTGATAGTAGACTGTTCATGACTGTAATATGAACTACTACACGTCACGAGTTTTTTTGCTAGGTCTTATGGCGAGGATGGGATAGGAAAGGCCTAGGAGTTGGAAGGAAGTGGCCGTGGCCTTAATTAAGGTACAGCCCCAGCATTTGCCTGGTGTGAAAATGGGAAACCACGGAAAACCATATTCAGGGCTGCCGATAGTGGGATTCAAACCTACTATCTCCCGGATGCAAGCTCACAGCCGCGCGCCTCTACGCGCACGGCCAACTCGCCAGGTACGTCACGAATTACTGTGCTACGTAACATTCTGACACTTAGAACACTACTCCACGAGTAAATATACATATGCTCCCTGGCGTAGTAACAGCGCGGAATATTCACAAGTAAGTTACGCACCCTTGGCGTGGTAACAGCTCGAACACATTATCAGAAGTAAGTAAGTCCGTCTCCACGACCCTATCTTTATATTCAACTCCCCTCCCCTCCGAGTTCACGAAAGGTCATCTTAGGGCATGCAGTTCCAATCTCCTCATACCACTATTTGCGCCTTTGCGAGTGTCTTAAAAATGGGATCACGAACCTGCTACGCTGGCGTAGCTGGGGGAGGGGTGATACTCCCACGTGGCGCGTCCCAGGTAGCGGATATGGGGGGGGGGGTCCTAACCGGCTTGCCGGCGGACTTGAGGGAAATAAAATACCTCTCGCGGACCAAACACACTACCCCCTGCGGGTGGGGGACGCACATGTAGAATACGCCCGCGGTATTCCCTGAATGTCGTAAGAGGCGACTACAAAGGGCGACCAAGGGATGATTGAATTAGAACCATGAAACTACTCCTGATTCGTACCATCATGCGGGGAACACCATGGGTTGCATGTACTTGCGAGTAGTATCACTAAATTGGTACGAAATAGGTTTGTGATTAGTTGCAGTAAAAAGCCTGGCCTGGTGGATTCCAGTACCCGTGCGTTGTAACCATGTGGGCAACACCGCGGGTATGGGCGTAGTCTGTGAGTTGTACCGCTATATGAGCGGCACCGTGGGTCAGCGTTGCCTGTGATTGGTACCCACTATGTGAGGAACACCATGGGAATACCGGCGCCCGTGACTAGTACACCTAGGTGAGGAACCTTACCGGTTTGCGTTGGCTATGAGTGGCGCCATTGTGTGAGAAACACCACAGGTCTGCGTTCCCTGTACGACTTGCAATACTTGTGAGTAGTACCATCTCGTGTGGACCCCGTGAGTCTTCGCTACTCTTGATCAGTACCCCAAAGTGACAAATACCATGGTTCTACTTTACTCGCGATATGTACCATTCTGTGGGGCCTTAGACGTGAATTTAGCACCCCTTGAGACATCAAGCATCATTGTGCTTTATAAATGGCCCCTTGGTCAGTAATACTCTAATTAACTACATTCGTTTTGAGTCTTATCCACAGTTTTTGTTTGTTTGTTTGTTTTTTTGTAGGGTTCATGTCCATCCATTCATTCTCCATGACTTTTTATTTTATTTTGGTCAGTGGATGAATTTGAATTTTTTGTTATTTCATTTCGTACCATTATGGGCCGATGACCTCGATATTAGGCCCCTTTAAACAACAAGCATCATCATCATCAACAAATATGGGATCCAATGACGTAATTATGTTCTCAAAGGCTCTACGCCAATTCTCGACTAATATCGTTCGCTGGTAATTGATATAATTGCGAATTTAGCTCTTGTATCCCGGCCTGGGATTTCGCGCTCTTTTGCAGCGTCTCTTGCCTGCAGCCAATCAACGGATAGCATTCACGAATTCTCAGAATTACGCTAATAAATCTCCCTCAGTTAATAACTTTTAGTAACTTTTATTATATGGTTAGGCTTCTAAATTCCACCTTATTCCGAATTTATAACTCACTTCCTTCTATAATTTTAATCCGGGGAGTTGAGGTTGCTAGCGCTTCTTACAATACGAAGTTGTCGTACCTGCCACTTTTCTATGAATTTTACGATTGGTCCAAACTAGCGCGGGACAGAGAAGTCTCATATATTTTTCTTCAAGTGCCAACCGTGCGCTCAGCTCCTGCTAGTAACTTTGAGCTCCTTTGACATCTTTTCTAGGAATTTGTGCACACGGCTCTTGCGGGGTGCCACAGCAAATATCGCTCGCGGCGATGAATGTTTCCACTAACTTGTCAACAACTCTCGCCTCTCTCGTTCCCCTTCGTCACCATTTCTGAGAATTCTAATTCTGCTGTCCATTGTATTCCTTAATCTTAGTGGAGACAACAGTCTGTGACAGGTTGCTCAATACCATCTCGGCCTGTTCTGGACTTCTTATGTAAAGTAAGATATTCTTGCTTCTGAAACTGAAATATATAAACCTCAATGATCAATTACAATTGAATGACGCCTATCACACCCCCACCAGGGCGCAGTACGTGTTCATAAAGATCAAACACTGTCCTTGAATGTGTGTACGAGTGGTTCGCCCATTTTCGCAGAGGCCGGTAAAATGTTTCTGACAACCCCCGTAGCGGAAGACCGGCGACCGGCGACCGCCGTCAGTGACGAAAACATTGAGAAGGTGAGGACATTAATTACGAACGATCGGCGATTAACTGTGCACAAGGTAGCGGATGAACTGCAGATTGAATGTGAATCCGTGCGACAAATCGTTACTCAGAAGTTAGGGAAGAGGAATACGTGTTCTCGTCTGGTGCCATATCACTTGACTGACGTTTAGAGGCTTCACAGGATTTTGTCGAAACGGCGGATGGTACACCAAATTTCTTGAACTGTGTCGTCCCTGAGGATGAAACCTGGTGTTTCAGATACGACCCTGAAACGAAACGGCAAAGCATGGAATGGCGTTCTCCGGGATCCCCTCGTCAGAAAAAGGTCAGAGCCGAAAAGTAAGGCATCAAACTCGTTTTGAAAGGAAAGAGATTTGACGATATTCCTGACATGCAACGAAACGTGACGGGGCTTTTGAACGCCATCCCAAAGGAAGCCAGGACGTGTATCGCCGATCTCAGCAGTGCATAGTTATGGGAGAGGACTATTTCGAAGGACAGTAAGGTCACTGTCATGGAGTGCTCATCAGTGTTGATAGTATAGGACTATTCACCGAACTTTGTTATCACAGGTTGTATATCAAGTAAAATCGAATCATGTAGGAACGATTTAGAAAATAGAATCAAGAGTATTTTGTTAAGAGGTAGTGAGTTCCTTGAAGAAATTAGCCGGCGTTACTGTGTGGAAGTGAAAATTAGATGAACTCATGATATTCTGTTCATAAAGTGAAGGTAACATATACTGTATATACAGGGTTTATGAGAACTATACCGACAAAAAGTCAGGGATGCCCTTCGTGTTACGAAGGTGCAATCCGATTGGCGGAGAAAATTTGAGGTTACGTTGTTACTTCCGGATGCGCAATTCAAATTGACGAACTCGCTGTATCTTATTTTCTTTGCCACAGCACGAGCCACTGCCGTGCTTCAGGGATGAGAAGGGGAGGGAGGAGAAGTGGGGTGTGTGGAGGAGACAGAGATAATGCTCCTCGCATATGCACACGTTTCCTGGTTCGACACACACAGGATAGTTCTTTTCACTTACAGGCAATATCCAGAGTTCGTTTATTAAACAACTGTAACTGCACACACCGTACAAGAACATGATGTAATTACGACACACTTGTCAGTCAAGGAATGCACAGATCGTTTCTCCTCTCGTCTGTTGGTCGCAGTAACTTTCTTTATTACTTAACACGCTCGAAGATGCAACGCTGCCGCCCCACGATTGTGTATTCCTTCACTCATAACTAAAGCCGGGTTTTCATGCAGCAATGGGTTAGATTGCAAACTAATTTGGTTAGTAGAAAATGTCGGCCACCCGCTCTTCCATCGTGTAGAAAGAGTAACATAAATTATAGGGGTTCTGTTGGGCCTTACCCGTAATGGTTATGCAAACCCTATAGCATAGTCGTTGTGGAGGTAGACTATACTTGCTTCTCGCTTCAGTAAGTTTGCATTCTAACCTATTCATGCATAAAATTCCGGGCTCTACTCATAACATTGCAAATCGAATGAAATACCGAATGAATGAAGCAATACGCCCAAGGGTTTGATTTCAGTAGATGTTCAATACACCCCACTCCTACTCCGATGCACAGTTCACAACGGCGTAGTGGTGACTTTTGGACTCTGTTCAGGATGTGCTGGTGCGTCGCGAACGACCTAAAAGTTCATCTTCTCTTTCTACGGGGTTCGCATAGTAGCAGAACAATCTTTACACTGCCAACTTGGACTGGGAAGCGCCTGTGCGGAACGAACGAAACAATTGTCCATTCGCACCGAGCATTACCACTGACTCCCTCTTCCCCTCCCTTCCTTTCTCATCTCTGACACACAGAAACACGCAGCGGCTGGCTCTCTAGCAAAGTAAACACGGCAAGTTCGTCAATTTGAATCGCGTGCCCGGAAGTAACAATGCAATCTCATTTTCTCAAAAATAATTTCTTTTCCGGATTATACCATAGTTGTTAACGTAACACGAAGATCATCCCTGATTTTTTTTTGTCGTTATAGCTGTGATACACTCTGTACATGGATTTAACGAGAATAGTTGCCGGTGCAAACAGGTAAGACCAATGACAGAAGGGCACTTGCAGTAAGAACATACAGGCTTTCCCTCATCTTGTCTGTGATTGGTGCAATTTCATATCGACTACCGATGTCATCAGTGGTGACATGATCGTTGAGTGTCAGGCCCCATTTCCAGCGAAGCATTCTTATTGTTTCCATAACAGCAAGTCGATATTCTACTTCGTTTGTTGCACGTCAACGGTGGTGGTGGTGATCATTGTTTAAATAACAAGTAGGCAACCATCCTATATATAAAATACTAATCAGAGAGAAAAAAATCGGAAGGGATCTGACTTTTCGAAAAATGATATCGGCCAAAGAAAGGCAAGGGCATCGAAGGGCATGAAAATAATAGAGTCCCTAGCTCTCGAATGCTCTAATAGCGTCTGGGCCAGAAAAGAACAAGAGTTGACCGAGCGAGGTCAGATAGGGTAGATGAAAGTGTGCAGCCTGGCACAATTAAGTGGAAGCAATGCGAGGAGTCATCTATCTGCCCCGTGGTCACCAACCTATGTTCCCAAGTTGTGAGCCGCTGGGGTCCCTTTTAGTCACCTGTTAGCACAGGCAGGTAATACCGTGGGTATTATTCTACCGCCCCCACCCACAGGGGATCTGCAGGCACAATATAATGCAACTGGACGGATTACAGTCCGATATGTTTAACTTTAACCACTCAGGAATTTTCTTGTCACACAGCTGTGAGCTTGCATCTGAGCAGACCTGAAGATGGTTTTCCGTGCTTTCCCACTTTTACACCAGGCAAATGCTGGGGCTGTATCTTAATTAAGACCATGGTCGCTTCCTTCCCACTCCAAGCCCTTTATTATCCCATCGTCGCAGGAAGACCTATCTGCGTCGGTGCTACATATAGCAATTTTTTTTTAAAAGTTAGTGGGGAAGAAAGCCAAATCATATACGTTATACTATGCACTTCCGTATAGCGGAGAAAATGTTCGAGTGCGATTTTTTCCATATTTGCCAGCTTAGTTTCCTCCGGAGCTACTTGGAACAGATTTCTGCCGTTCTCACAAACACGACTGTGTGACACTGCAAGTCACAGATTGCTGCGACTATTCATAGGCACTGAAGCGGTAGCTAAGCATTCGTCACTCAGACAGTCATGTCCACTTGTAGTGTCCTCGCTGGACACAGCGCTCTCTTCGCGAATTTGATAATCCCACTCTAATAAACGAACGACGATGTTTTTAAATAGCTCGGTGCGTTCTTTTCCGTGACTATAAACCAAGTACTGCTACTCTCAACCGTTAATGGGTCATAGTCGCGTGTCTACGAATATTTTAATGTCTGTTTAAACATTGCATTTTGCATACGATTGTGATAAAATTGCCAAAGTAAACATTTTACGATAAAACTTCCGTACCCCGCGGCGAATGTTATGTTAGAGATCCAGCATGGCGCGGCCCGGATGACGCCACATAACACTCAGCAGGCTCGCCAACGTCTGCATTGTTAGTGACAAGAACACTGGGCTGGATTGGTTAGGTCCGGGGAGTGACAAGGCAATTCGGTTGCATTGGGCAGGTTCCAGGAGTGACAGAACAATTGCTCTAAATTGATTAGGTCAAGCTAGTGACAAATCCATTGGTCTGGATAGGTTAGGTCCGGCTAGTGACAAAACCATTGGGCAAATTTCAAATTGGCGGTTTGCTTATGGCAGCCCTGTACTTGCACACAATGCAAGCTCTATCGGAGCCAATACGTAATTTGGCCGGCGAAAAGAAATACAGCACTAATCCTGGCCGGCCAATGGGAACACAGGAAATGGTCCTATTCAGTTGATTTACACCGTCTGGGTTTTAATTCTTCTGTATAAGTAAGAATGTTTCTAGGGGTGAGATGGTAGGTCCCTGGCAAGCATAAAGGAATTTATATTGTTATCATAGACATGAGATATCACGTTCTATATGGAATTCACTTAAAAATCTCACATACCATATATTGGCCTTATACAAGATTTCACGGAAGTCCCACTTCATAACTCAAATAACAATTTGATTAAAATCAACTAGTGTATGTTTTGTCCTTCTATCCTGGACATCATCCCTATAGTTTAAATACCATTTAAAACTAAAGGATAAAGGTATGACATCACAAGAAATGGGTAAAATTTTATAAAGGCTGAAATATCAAGTCCTTGTTGTTTGGAAGTCTTTCGGTGATTGTATAATAAGGCACAAACTTGGTCTCGTTAATATAGATCATATTAATTTAGAAGTTATAATGCCACTTTTTGAGTGTGTAGAAAATCTTGACTTGTGCTGTGTAGAACTTTGTGTGAAATCATGCTCGAGCGAGATTGTTGAAAGTTAAGGTATTGAAAGAACATATCTGTAACAAACAGGAAATGTGGATGTAAAGCGACACAAAAGCAACTGATATCCTCTCTGGCTTAAGTTGGAACAACCTGGCTTGAGCATGATTTCACACAACGTTCTACACAGAAAAAGTCAAGATTTTATACACACTCAAAAAGTGGCATTATATCTTCCAAATCAATATGATCTATTTTAATAAGAGCCCAAGTTTGTGCCTTATTATACAACCACCGAAAGACTTCTAAACAACAAGGACTTGATATTTTAGCCTTTATATAATTTTACCCTTTTCTTGTTATGTGATATCTTTGACTTTTAGTTTTAGTGATATTTTACCCATACCTGATGATGTCCACGATACAAGGACGAAACGTGTATGGGCCTACTAGATGATTTTAATTAAATTAATTTTTCTGTTGTAAGGTGGGACTCTGTAAACTCTTTTATAAGCTTTACAGTGACAATACGGGAACATTATGAAGGTTATAGTATCTAATTATACTGGCCTGTTTACACACCGTGGTGGCTTTTGTATAAACCCAGTAAAGATACCATCTAGCAATCGCGTCCCCGTGCGCATTTTTCAACTTGGGTGATTTGAAATTGAACAGTCCTAAGTGAAAAACAAATTACATTCATGAAACACTAAACACACTCGACTAACTCTGCCTTTTAATAAGCATCAGCTTAATTTAATTTTCAGTCTGGAATGCATTGACGGACAGTTGCCAGTTTTGTATACACACAGCGCTTTCCGTTATTTGGAACCAGAAACAGCGAGAATCTCTGCATTAATCAAGTGTTTTACCATTGTGTGCCTGAAGATATTTTCTGCCCTTAACGCCACAGTGACACGAGTTCAGCACAACAGGATTACTGTATGATGGGATAACTCTGCGGTTGACATGGCTTCCACGGTAATATGATTATATATAAGCCGATCAAATTGACAGTAGATGTTGCGATCGACTATGTTATGATGCTGGAACCGATATAAAACTGGAATAAGTGGTGACAATGTGTCAAGTAAAGTCGTAAAATGTGATTCAATTCGATCACGATAATGGTGAATGTGGGAGAATCTTTTTTCAACCAACCTCATGCATGTGGATTTGAACTGGTATGTGTATAGTAATAAATTTCCACTATGTTGATTTTACTTAAAGAATAATTGCAACGAATTTTTAGGTATTCATCACGACAATGGGGCGCAAGATTGTTTGCATAACATTTTACATTTGTGCCACCTTTAAAATCTGTAATGTACCTGATGAAGATCATGCAATCGTTGCAACAAACATTGCGTGCAGTTTCATGGCTAAAGGGTTAGCGTGCTGGCCTTTGGTCACAGGGGTCCCGGGTTCGATTTCCAGCAGGGTCGGGAATTTTAACCATAATTGGTTAATTTCGCTGGCACGGGGGCTTGTTGTATGTGTGGTCTTCGTCATTATTTCATCCTTATTTCGACGCGCAGGTCGCCTACGGAAGTCAAATAAAAAGACCTGTATCTGGCGAGCCGAACTTGTCTTCGGACACCCCCGGCACTAAAATCAATACGACCGAGCTCGATAGCTGCAGTCGCTTAAGTGCGGCCAGTATCCAGTATTCGGGAGATAGTAGGTTTGAACCCCACTGTCGGCAGCCCTGAAAATGGTTTTCCGTGGTTTCCCATTTTCACACCAGGCAAATGCTGGGACTGTACCTTAATTAAAGCCACGGCCGCTTCCTTCCCACTCCTAGCCCTTCCCTGTTCCATAGTCGCTATAAGACCTATATGTGTCGGTGCGACGTAAAGCAACTAGCAAAAGAAAAAAATCAATGCGCCATTTCAACAAACATTGTGAGATATATCCAGGTCACGTAAAATAAATTATAAGTTAAATATTTATGTATAAGAGACAGTAAAGTAAATCAAAGATGAATAAAAAATAAAAATTCAAGGAGAGTAGATCAAAACACTGAGATTTGTCTATGATATAATTTTATCGGTGCCTGCAAGAGATCTGGAGAAATTGCTGATTGGGATCAACACGATCAACAGGCCTAGAGGGGGAGTAAAATGCGAATGTAAATAAATCCGAAAGCAAAGAGTCGAACAAAGCCAGGTGATGCAGGAAATGATAGAAAAGGACATGAAGTCTTAAAGATAGTAGTTGAATATTGTTACTTATGTTTTAGAGGCCAACGGCCGTAGCCGTGTTGAAACACCGGATCCCGTGAGATCTCCGAAGTTAAGCAACATTGGGCGTGGTCAGGAGTTGGATGGGTTGCCACGCGCTGTTGGTGGGGGGGGGGGGGGGTAAGGGAATGGAGGAGCGGAAAGGAACTGGCCACCCCACCGCACGTAAACTCCGGCTCAGGAACACCTTTGCGGAGGTTCGAACCTGCCTTCGGGCAGAATAACCCTTACCTTACCTATGTTTTAGAGTAATTAAAGATGGCGGTAGTAACAAGAATTATTTAGACTAGCACAAGCTCACTTCGAACATTAGTATGGTAAATAGAAAGATTCTGTTTTTCACTGTCGTCTGGTGCGAGACATTTCATGGAAGTGAAACAATGTGAGTAACTAGCTCAGAAAGAAAGCGAATCGAATCTTTTGAAATGTGGTGTTACAGAAGAATTCTGAAGGTAATTTGGGTAGATTTAATCGCGAATGAAGAAATACTGAATCGAATTGGTAGTAGTAGAACGATTTGGCGAAATTTGACCAGAGGAAGAAATGAATCGTTTGTTGCAGAAACAGCACTTCTCCACTTTTTGACACTATATGACTTATTAATACTGCCATGATTAATGCACGAAGGGCTACCATTTTGTGCAGGAAAAATACTTCTACCATATTTCTCTGACTGTCAGTCGCGAATGAAAGTTTCCGTTTTGTGCAGAAAGAACACTTATCCTAGAGAGGTGTTGTTTTTACTTCACTTGAGTCGCTAGGAAGAGGTGTGAAAAGAGATGCAAAAGTCGCGTTTCATATAAATCAATTTATAGAGTTTCAGTATGAGGCAAATCATGTCTTAGGAAAATACTGTATTGATGGACTGTGCGTTCATACTTTCAAGTTGCTTATTTCTGAAACTCGTCTCCCTGTGTTACCAACTAGACTTGCTTATCCACAAGGCTTTGTTCCATTGAATGAAAATAAATTAGCAGACATAAAGAAGTTGGAATCTTACATACCAGAAGAACACCATGATTTTATAATGAACTATTTGCATGGACAACATCAGCGCAATAGAAGTGAGAAGCATTGTTCAAAGACAAGAGACTTACATGTTATTTGTATTATATTGTGTTGATTTGTTTTAAGAACTTTGGAAAGGGACATAAAAAGAGTATTTTTACAATGTGGTCTAATCATAATATGTGCAAATAAGTAAGTCTTACAAGTAACTATTAAATAATGGGTTTAAACACTGTATTTCCTCAGTACAAATAAAGTTCCTTTTGAAACTGAAATGACGTGAAAATCAATGTTACACTTCCTTATATTCTCAATAATGGTGTTTGTTGCAGAAACAGCACGTCTCCACCATTTTCAACAAAGTCTGTAAAGGAACGTATTGGACTAATTCATACAAACAACCTATCTGTCATAGTCATTTCAACAGTAAAATAAGCGTAATAAATATCGGAAGGATAGATATGACATTACACACTACAGACAGTTTTTCCTGTTTTCTGAACAATTTGGTACGTTGGAGAAGTGTCGTTTCTGAAACAAACGATTCAAATGGAATGAAAGGAGACAAATTAAGACTCCAGAACTTGTTCATTTAAATTTCTGAGAGTTGTGTGGGTGGTAAGAACGGCAGGGGTAGACAAAAGAATGAATGTGAGAGATTAGAGTAAATGTAAGATATAATAGTAGTTACGGACAAATGAATAAAATTGGCACCGATTAGGGTTGCGAGGAGGGCTGCATTCAACCTGTTTGCAGCAGCAACAACAACAACAACAAATTAAATAGAATCATTGCAAACTAACTGCAAATTAAAAGACTGCCGCGGATTGCTTTATGACATTCTCTGTTCCTCATTTGCCTTCAGCATTAGTAAGTAGCAACGTTTTGCATTTGTGATGAGATCATCTCTATTGATCACAACATTTGAACGTGTAGACATTGAACATGTGATCGCTCGCATGCTGTATAGCGACATGGACGCGCTCGGTTTTCTGGTGCTTCCTGCACTTTTAGGTCTGTCCTGTACCACTCAGCGCGCCTTTTCCACGTAAGCCCGTTTTGTCATTTTTTCGTTGGGTGAATCAACCATTAAGGTAACTTAGGGAGATCCCGACATGAGGGAGAACTCGACACTTTTAAGCTTAGCGCCCCTGGTAACCACAGTACTCTACAGGTCGAACTAGTAACTACATGTATTGGAGCCGTAGGGTGTTGTGCTCATGGTGATCCTGGTAGCAGACGATTATCACTATAAATACAAGACATCTGAATAGTTGAAGGTGAGTATGTAAGTGATATATGATGTAAAAGTAACGTACTATAAGATAATGAGTAGGTTGTAGAACGAAATACGTAGATATGCGATATTTTTAAGGCAATGTTTGAGGTTAGGCGCACAAAGCACGTTTTGGAGAAGCGGCCATGTCATTTCCAAATCGCCAATCATTCAGCGTGGTAAGTGCTGCCACCTCTTGCCTGCCAATGTAACTCGGGGAGATGTCGACATGACAAGCGTGGGAGATCTCGACACTGTCATTTATCCGTACAATCCCGATATCCTCCAAGAAGACATTTTTGAATACGACCTTGTGCAAGACGAAAATGGTTCAAATCACGTACATGTTGGAGAAGATATTGCTGTCGAAAGTAAGGCCAATAGTCCTACATTATCACAGGAACATGAAGCCTCACCTGCATTTACACCTCCGAGTTGCTCAGTCCAGGAGTTATCTCCTGTTCCGATATTAAGACTCCTATCTGGAAAAGGAAGAGGAAGAAGAGTGCAAGAATCCGCCATGGTGACTTCCCAGGATTACCGACAAAAGTTAAGGAAGAGGAAACGCGGAAATGAACAGAATCCCTCAAATCTAAACAAAACAACGAGAACTCGGCGTGTTGGTAGTGGGGAAGCTAGTTCCTCAAACAGTCTTAATTGCTCTGAGAATTACTGCGCAGTATGTGATGGCTATTTCTATGACGACAACCGAAATGAGGCATGGGTCCAGTGTAGTGGGGAATGCAGGAAATGGTTCCACGAGATGTGTGTAGAAAATGGAAACGACGAACAGTTTATATGTGCCCACTGTGTACAATAGCTGTGTAACTCTTCCGAGGTCCTACCTAGTGTCAGGTTCTCCCTAAGTGCGGGAGAAGTGGACATTTTTGCATCGTTTATTTATTTTCTAATTTACAATGATATGACGTTTTATTTTTGGCCATAAATAATAGAAAACATACACTAACTGTCTACAAATTCACCAGGTAAAAATTGAACTATTTTGCAAATAAAGCATTATCAAAATTACAGGTTTTTGCTTAGCGTGTCGAGATATCCCTAAATTACTATATATTATGCCAATTACGCTCATTTTCCAGTAAGTTTTCTTTACACCTGTACTGCCAGCAGTGGTGTCAATCTGTCGGTTTCTCATTATGGTACAAACACTTTCTTATTATGGTATTATACGGCATGATGAAAATTAAATAGTCATGTACCGTCTGCGACAATTTGTTTCCATTATGTGAAACCCCCTGTGTGGGGGAGGGGGGCGACGCAGACGAAGAATACATCCACGGCATCCCCTGTCTATCGTAAGAGGCGACTGAAAGGGGTGACCAAGGGATGATGATATTAGAGCCATGATACTACTTGTGATTAGTACCATTACGTGTGGAACACCGTGGGTCGACGTCACTTACCACCTTGCGAGGAAAAGCATGGGTCTGCGTTACATAGGAACAGTACGATTATGTGAGGAACACTACGGATCTGGGTGTTACTTGTGATATGTGTTATCGTGTGCATTCCACCGGTCTGTTTAGCTGGGTTCAGAGTGGGTCTGCCTTAACTTATGAGTAGTACAATTTTATGAGAAACACCATAGGTCTACATGGCCTGTGATTAGTATCACTATGTGAGACACGCCATGGATTTAGCTGGCGCCCATGATTAGTACCTTTCACAGGTATGTGAGGAACACCATGAGTCTACGTTACTACTGATTAGTACCATTATGAGGGGACAGTGACCTGAATTTTGGACTCTTTTAGATATTAAGTATCATCACTGTAATTAAGGCATTGTGAGTTTCATCCACTGGTTGTTTTTGTTTCACGATACATTTTTTCATCACCATTCGTTTTGCATTCTAGTTAGTGGATACATTTTGAAGTTTCACTTTTCATTTCATTCACCTCGTTCCATTAGGGGCCGATGACCTAGCTGTTAAGCCCCTGTAAGTAACATTTTTTTTTTTGCTATTTGCTTTACGTCGCACCGACACAGATAGGTCTTACAGCGACTATGGAATACGAAAGGCCTAGGAATGGGAAGAAAGCGGCCGTGGCCTTAATTAAGGTACAGCCCCAGCATTTGCCTGGTGTGAAAATGGGAAACCACGGAAAACTATTTTCAGGGCTGCCGACAGTGGGGTTCGAACCTACTATCTCCCGAATACTGGACACTGGCCGCACTTAAGCGACTGCAGCTATCGAGCTCGGTCTGTAAGTAACAAACATCATCATCATCATCATCATCATCATCATCATCCGAAAACAACCACTTTAGACGTCCTATTTATCATGGCCCAACCGGGGCTTCAGGTCAAGTTCGGAGCGAGTTGGACGTACGGTTGGCGGCGCGCAGCATTGAGATTGCATTCAGGAGATAGTGGGTCCGAACCCCACTGTCGTCAGCCCTGGATATCGTTTTCCATGGTTTCCCATTTTCACACCAGGAAAATGCTGGGAATGTACCCTAATTAAGGCCACGGCCGCTTTCTTTCCACTCCTAGCCCTTTCCTAGACTATTGTCCTCATAAGACCTATATGCGTCGGTGCGACGTAAAGCAACTTGTAAACAAATCTACAATGTTTTCAATGATTTTTGGCGTTCAAATTTCGCATCGTGACCACGTTGAATCAATTCCTTTTTTTCTTTTTATTTCGAGCTCTTCACTTATTTCCACTGCAGCAATTAAATTAAACTGTTTGAGTTGAACAACTGGCACGTTTATGCACAATACAATTGAGTTATTAAGACTGGTATATTTAAAATTGTTATAATGAAAAGTATGATAATTGGAAGCAGGTATTTTTTTAAAAATAAACTGAATAGCTCTGTCATTGTTAAGCGGTGAGGCCGTGGCCTTTTTCAGGCAACTTTACTGGAACAGAAATAGCACGGCAGTAACATTAATGAAAGTAATGAAGTACCCCCACAAAAAGTGACTGAAATTGAAGTGGAAAAGGGAAATATATCATGTTAAAATTTGAACCTGTTTTTCCTCTCAGTGTCCGTGATACAGAACAATGTGCTAACCATGCAGATAGACTAAAAAAGTGTTCTTTTAACGGAGATCTACGTTCCTTGACAATGGGTACACGGAAATAAATATTTTAAGACGCTTTTAGTGTTTGAGTAGAACGCATATATAGCTGAGAGTATTTAGATTGCGTTTATGTTTAATGTCTCAATTGACATATTGCAAAAAATAAAAAAATAAAAATGAAAATCTGAAATGTAGTTTTTATGAAATAGCACTTCAAATTAAGGCAAAATTTGAGCTAAATATGTAGCGTCACAAGATGGCGCTGTGTTTACTCGCGCGCTAACTTGGAGGTTAGATGTCCTTGTGAGTACGTCGTCGTCAGTCGTACAGAATAATAAATTTAATAATGGAAATCACAATCCAAGGAGAAGAAATCAAATCCTTGAGAATTGCCGATGATACTGTTATTTTATCTGAGACTGCAGAAGATCTCGATAAGTTGCTGAATGGTACTGACGGAGTAATGGATAATAATAATAATAATAATAATAATAATAATAATAATAATAATAATAATAATAATAATAATAATAATACTTGTATGGCCTCAGCTACCGTGTGCAGACATTTCGATTTGACGCCATCTGGCTGTCTGCTCCTCAATGTCGACGTTCCGTTTTACTCTAGGTCCGCTAGATGGCAGACAAAGTAAACCGGATCTCTCTTGGGCGTCTATGGCTGAGATTTAATTAATTTTTTCGGGTAAATACCTAATGTATCACCAGAGATCTTTTACATGCCGACATCGTACGACATGGAGTGTCGAATGGACATTTTCCGCCCTTCAAAAATCCGACTACCTCTGCCGGGTTTGAACCCGCTATCTTGGGATTCGGAGGCCGACACTCTACCACGGCTCCACAGAGGCAGCTAGTATTGGAGAAGTAGTACAAGATGAAAGTAAATAAGTCCAAAACGAAAGTAATGGAGTGCAGTCGAACAAAGTCAGGTGATGCAGGAAATATAAGGAAATGAAGTCTTAAAGGAAGTAGATTCATATTGTTACTTGGGTAGTAAATTAACTAACGATGGCAGACGTAAGGATGATATACAATTCAGACTAGCACAAGGAAGGAACAGTTTTCTTAAGAAAATAAATTTGCTCACTTCAAACATTGATGTAGGAATTAGATGTTTCTGAAGATTTTCATCTGGAGCGTGGCGTTGTATGGAAGTGAAACATGGACGATATCCAGCTCAAAAAGAAAGAGAATAGAATCTTTTGAAATGTGGTCTTACAGAAGAATGGTGAAGGTGAGATGGATAGATCGATTTGGCTAAATTTGACGAGAGGAACAGATCGAATGAAAGGAACACATCTTAAGACACCCAGGACTTGTTCAGTTGGTTTTTGTAGGAAGTGTAGGCGGTAAGAACGGTAGGGGTAGACCAAGGTATGAATATGACAAGCAGATTAGAGTAGATGTAGGATGCAATAGTTACGTAGAAATGAAAAGGTTATAACAGGACAGGGTGGCATCCGCATCAAACCAGTCTATGGACTGATGAGGCAAACAACAACAACAACAACAACAATAATGGAAAAGAAAGATTTTATTAGAATTCGGCAAAAACATGTGTAAGAAAGTGTTGAAACGAGAAAAGTGAATGATGAAGCAATACAATGAAACGAAAAGAGGTTAATAGGCGTTACTATGAGAAATTGAAACTGCAAAAACAGTTTACAATAATTAACTACATACTTCGAATTGAATGAAGATGCGCCTACATCAAGTACGATTTTGTTAGAACAAGAAAAGTGAACCAGTGGATTTGAAAATCTCACAATTGGATGTGACTGAAGAAACTGCTAGTGAACAACGTTGTAGCCGCATTGATGTTTCTTGTAGCAAGTATTTCAAGCAACATGTGATGTTTGCAACATATTCTGGTTTATGAAAGTTGTGACATTGGCAAAGGAGAGTGACAGCTTCGTTGGTATATTGCGAGAACTATTTCCAGATTCAAATATAGTGAGGTTTGTGTTGCTCCTACAAGAGGTCATTGTATAACAAGAATACACCTCCTCTACCTATAACAAATGGTTTTATTTATCCGGATCCTCGGATTTGCCGCCGCTAGATCCAATAAGCGAACATTTGATTTTCCCCGTAATGAATATCATCAGTCTGTTTCCAGTCATTCGACCGGGTCAGGAATGGAGTGAATGAAGCCGCCATCTAGCGGTGAGGAAAGGAATTGTTCCGGCTGCCGAAGCGTCTCGCACTCCTCTGGGGCAATGATCAGTGACTGACAGATGAAATGAAATGTTAACGGAGGGTGTTGCTGGAATAAAAGATGACAGGGAAAACCGGAGTACACGGAGAAAAGCCTGTCCTGCCTCCGCTATGTCCAGCAAAAAAATCTCACATGTAGTGACCGGGATTTGAACCACGGAACCCTGCGGTGCGAGGCCAGCACTCTGCTGCCTGAGCCATGGAAGCTCTTTTTCTGTAATATTACTCCCTAACTCTTAAATCATGTATCTTACTTATCACATCAAAGACCCGTACTGCACAGTGTTAATACCTACATTCTAAGTGTACCGCGTTCCACTGAATAAAATGTATTATCCACATAATATTTGTATTTTATTTCTAATAAGTAAGCCTCGGAAACTCTCAAAGCCTTGCGGCTGTTACAATAATGGGAGCCTACCGCCAAATTTTTGCTAGTGGTTGAACGTCTCACTAATACGTCGAAAGGGAAAGGTAGCGAGAATCATATGGAATGCTAATTGTTAAATCACATTAAAATGAACAGAATTTTCCTTTCTTACTCTGTTTACCCTCCAAGGTAGGTTTCTTCCTGGGACTCAACGAGGGATCCCACCTCTACCGCCTCAAGGGCAGTGTCCTGGAGCGTGAGACACTGGGTCTGGGTGTACAACTGGGGAGAATGACCAGTACCTCGCCCAGGCGGGCTCACATGCTATGCTGAAACGGAGCCTTGTGGGGGGAAAGGGAATTTTGAAGGGATATACAAGGAAGAGGGAAGGAAGCTTTAAGTTCGGTACAATCCCGGCATTTGCCTGGAGGAGACGTGGGAAACCACGGAAAATCACTTCGAGGATGGCTGAGGTGGGAATCGTACCCATCTGTACTCATTTGATCTCCCGAGACTGAGTGGACCCCGTTCCAGCCCTCGTACCATTTTCCAAATTTCGTGGCAGAGCTGGGAACCGAACCCGGGCCTCCGGGGGTGGCAGCTAATCACAGTAACCACTACACCACAGAGGCGGACATAATAAATTTCACTTTATAAATTTTACTTTACATCGGACTGACACAGAGAGGTCTCATGGCGACGATGGGATAGGAAAGGGCTAGGAGTTGGAAGGAAGCGAGCGTAGCATTTGCCTGGTGTGAAAATGGTACACCACGGTAAACCATCTTCAGGGCTGCCGACAGTGGGGTTCAAACCCACTATCTCCCGGGTGCAAGCTCACAGCTGCGCGTTCCTTTATAGCACGGCCAACTCACTTTTAGTGGACACATTATGTGTAGGCCTATATCAAAGATATATGATGGTATTTTTATACATTACTTATGTCCACCTCCGTGGTGTAACGGTTGGTGTTACTGGCTGCCGTCCTCGGGGGGCCGGGTTCGATTCCCGGTACTGCCACAAATTTAAAAATGGCAGGAGGGCTGGTATGTGGTTAAGATGGTACGTGTAGCTCACCTCCATCGGGGGTCCTGAAAAGAGCTGCACGACATCGGGATGAGGACACGAGTTTATTTACTCTACTTACAGTGTTTCTGCGCACCATAAAAGAAGTGTTATGATAGAGTCCGGATTATTAGGTTCTGATAGGTTAGAATGCAAACATACTTTAGCCAGTAACAAGTATACCTTACACTGTACAACGGTTATGCTATGAGATTTGCATAGATATTAGGAGTACAGCCTATAGAACTCCTTGAATTGATGCTACTCTTCCTACATTATGGTACAACGGGTTGCATGACACTTCCTACAAACCAAATTACTTTGCATTCTAACCTATTACCACCTAAAAATCCGAAGTCTAGATAATACATCGTACAATAAGCGAAGTTATGGTACTGTAGGTATCACTGTCTGACAGGCCGAATTAAAGAATATTTTCACTTCAGAAACCTGGATTGTAATGTGATATTTAATAGTATTCCTTCCTTCTTCATCTAGCTCGTCGCATGTAGAAACTAAGATTTAATTCCTGTAAGTGAATCAGGGTTTGTACGTTCTTTAATGAGGAGCTTGAAAGAAGTTGGCGTTTCATTGCTGATTGAGAAGTTATAATCGGTTTCACTTTTGGTACTTATTTACTTCTGAGAGAAATTCCCTCGTATTTTTGCGGAAAGTTGAAAAGAGTTTCTAAATGCACTTCATGCTACTCATCTATTTTGGATGAGATATAAAGGACGATCTCTCTCTCAGGGAGAAGTTTCTACTTCCACATTGCTTCTACTAGAGGCCTCACTGAAATAAGGACTTGTTAATTAGCATGAGGCAATAATTAGTGCTTTGTAGATCATTAGCTTGTCTGGCCTCTTGGCTAACTTGCCATCGTTCTGGTTTAGAGGGACCCTGGTTCGATTCCAGAATTGGCCAAGGATTTTCACAGCATATGCTTAATACGTCTGGCTCTGGTACAGGGTGCTTGTCTTAGTCCTAACACGTATCTCTTAATCTACACACACTGCACCTTGCACAATCAAAAACCTCGGAAACTCTTCACATAGATTTGGCGTCAAGAGGAGCATCCGGACAGAAAAAGAGACTAATCCTCTTAAGATACTGACCTCCGTAAAATGGAAAAATGAGGATAATAATAATAATAATAATAATAATAATAATAATAATAATAATAATAATAATAATAATAATAATAATAATGAAAATGGAAATCCTCAGCCCGTTTTCAGCCATTCAACCGGATCAGGAATGGAATGAATCAAGCCCTCATCTAGCGGCGAGGATAAGAAATGTGCCGGCTGCCGAAGCCTGTCGCACTCCTCCGGGTCAATGATAATTGACTGAAAGATGAAATGATATTAGAGAGTGATTCTGGAATGAAAGATGACAGGGAAAGCTGGAGTATCTGGAAAAAGTTGTGTCCCGCCTCCGCTTTGTCCAGCACAAATATCACATGGAGTGACCGGGAGTTAAACCACGGAATCCAGCCGTGAGAGGTCGGCGTGCTGCCGACTTAGGCACGGGGACAATAATAATAATGCTACTAATCTTTTTCTACCGCATTTCCCACACCTGTGGAGTCGCGGGTGTGAACTATGTCGCACATGTGGATTTGGCCCTATTTTACGGCTGGATGCCCTTCCTGATGCCAACTCTATATGGAGGGATGTAATCCCTATTGCTATTGCTGTTTCTGTGGTGGTTGGTAGTGTAGTGTGTTGTCTGATTATGAAGAGGACCGAGCTCGTTGGCTGCAGTCCCTTAAGTGCGGCCAGTATCCAGTATTCGGGAGATAGTAGGTTCGAACCCCACTGTCGGCAGCCCTGAAAATGGTTTTCCGTGGTTTCCCATTTTCACACCAGGCAAATGCTGGGGCTGTACCTTAAGGCCACGGCCGCTTCCTTCCCACTCCTAGCCCTTCCCTGTCCCATCGTCGCCATAAGACCTATCTGTGTCGGTGCGACGTAAAGCAACAAGCAAAAAAAAAAAAAAAAAAAAAAAAAGAATATGAAGAGGGAACTTTTGGGACAAACACAATCACCCAGTCCCTGGGAGAGATGAATTAATCAAAGGCGATTAAAATCCTCGACCCCACCGGGAATTAAACCCTGGGTCCTCTGAACCGAAGGCCTCAATGATGACCATTCAGCCAAGAAGTCAGACAATAAGAATTTTTTTCTAGTTGCTTTACGTCGCACCAACACAGATAGGTCTTACGGCGACAATGGGACAGGAAAGGCCTAGGAGTTGGAAGAAAGCGGCCGTGGCCTGAATTAAGGTACAGCCCCAGCATTCGACTGGTGTGAAACTGGGACCTTGGGTTTCGAACCTACTATCTCCTGGATGCAAGCTCACAGCCGCGTGACCCTGAGAGCACGACTAACTCGCCAGGTATAATAAGAATAAATAATAATAATAATAATAATAATAATCATAATCATAATACGAACATGGCATGCACTTGCGCACTCTAGTCAGTCATATGTACAGACACGAACAAAAGTATTCATACCCCTACCATTCCAATACAAAATGCTTTATTGCTGGACCAATAAGGAGTACAGGTCAAAATTACAAACCCAAACGTATACCGTGTACAACAGTGGTAATTACAAAGCACAAAATAAACTGGAAATAAATAATAGTACATAACAAAGTTACAAATGCGTACTCCATGACACTACTTGTCTGTACATAAGTATTCATTCCTTACGTGTAAAAATGGGGGTTTAACGAGTAAGCAGAAACCGGTGTTGTTAACGGACTGATCAGCTGGTCTGAGACGGTACTAGTCTAATGTCGAGGAAAACTAAGGAAACGTCTGTTGAAGAGAGACTACTTATTTTACGCCTTCACCATCAAGGAGAATCGTATTCTGAGATCGGAAACATCATTGGAAGAAGTAAAACAACTGTGCAGAGAATCTTGCAAAAGTTAAAAGACAGGATGTTCTTATAACGAAGAAAAGAAGTGGACATCCGAAGAAACTGACCGCACGAGAAGAAAGGTTCATAGTAACCACAATTAGAAAACAACCACACACTACATCTTCGGCAATAGCATCGCAGCTGGCAGAATATTTCCATCATGCAGTGTCACACAAAACAGTAAGTAGCGTCCTTCACTCCTTGGATATCGATCTGGGGTCCCTAGAGAAAAACCGCACATAACGAAAGTGAATGGACGGAAGAGACTACAATTTGCAAAAGAATATGAGGTGAAAGATAATGCGTTTTGGTCGACAGTGATGTTTACAGATGAGAGTAAATTTAATATTTTCCGAAGTGATGGACGCATTTTTGTGTGGAGACGCCCTAACACAGAGCTCGATGAGCAGAACCTTGTTACCATTGTGAAGCACCGCGGGGGTAGGGTTATGTTGTGGGGCTCAATGGCTGCTTCAGGTGTCGGGGAGTTGGTATTTATCGAGGAGGCCATGGACAAATTTCAATATTTGAATATCCTGAAAGAAAACTTTCGCAAAAGCGCCGAAAAGCTTGGGATTTCCAGTGAGTTTTACTTCCAAAACGACAATGACACCAGACATACGGCGGAAATTGTTCGTTTGTGGGTTCTCTACAACACGCCGCAAACATTAAAAACTCCTCCCCAATCGCCGGATACCAAACCCCTCGAACATTATGGAGAGAATGGGAGTCCAGACTAAGAAAACACAACATAACAAGTAAAGCACACTTGAAACAGTTACTACAACAAGAATAGGGGAACATTTCATCTGAACTAACACGGAACCTGGTGTTCTCAATGCCCAGCAGGTGAAAAGAAATAATATACAGGAAAGGCAAACAAACGCGCTACTGATCGAGTTGGTAATATCTGTTTCTTCATTGAGTTGTGAACTCTTCTGGCATACGGTATGAATACTTATGTCCAGACAAGTAGTGTCATGGAGTACGGATTTGTTGCTTTGTTATGTACTGTTATTTACTTAGAGTTTATTTTGTGCTTTTTAATGTACACTGCTGTACAAGGTATACGTTTGGGTTTGTAATTCTTCCGTAAATTATCTCTGGTTAACCATAAGGATCTGGACTATGTAAGGATGGAACCTACCCAGAGGACAAACAGTGATACCGGCAGGAAAACAGTATTACAAAATTTATTAAGCAAGGAAAACAAACATCGAAGAAAATAGGAAAAATGTTAAATGTTTCAAAAACTAACATCCCTGAGGTTTACATTGACACGTGTCTCGTACAATTCACAGGGACCAGCCCTGTTCACCATTTAACATACAGTGGACTCGAAAACAATAAATAACTATGTTTACATATATCATCAATAATACGCCACTTCAAGTGACTCAAGAAGGGGGAGCACAAGGTACCCCTAGCGACCATTCAATGGTTTCAAATGTTTCTTAAAAGAGCAGATGCTCTGCCCCACATCATTTCTGACACCTACCAAGGAGGTACAAACCTTCGAAAACATGCTCTAAACTGCAGGAATCAGAACGCATGGTTCACCGAGAACTTGCTAATATACACTTGCTAGGTTTTAAACAACTTGGCCTTTAAAAAGCCTTAAACCAATCTTCAGCGCCCATCAAGGGGCTTAGAAGAAAAGAAATGTCCTCCCATCATCCACAAGTTCAATGAAGAGCCAGACGATTACCTCCCATACCCCAAGCGGTCCTGGGTTCGACGGAGCCGTGCGGTGCTCGAGATAGAAATAGAGCCAAGCACCAAGTGAACAGCTGCTCACAGCGAGTCCGCCCGACCTCGCCAAGCGAGGCAATCGCGCAAGGCGACTCGCGCAGGGGGCGTGAAGAGAGCACGGCGCATCCGCAGGGGTAAGGGAGGGAAGCAAGGGGAGAAAGCATAGTGCAGATCGCTCCTAGGGCGGAAAGCTCCTTTATCCTAGGGGCATAGTTTAGGAACATAATTTCATTTTGCCCGAGGGCATTACACAAGGGGACAAAATACCATAGTTATGCATAAAATAATCAGTAAACATTAAAATAGACATAATAAATAGAATAAATTGAGAGGGGGAAATCAAATTCATGGCTCAGTAATGTAGACTTGTACTCCGTATTGGTCCAATAAGAAAGCATTTTGTATTTGATGGGTAGGGGTATGAATACTTTTGTCCATATCTGTGTGTGCGAGTGTCAAATCCGTATCCCGTTTCTCTACGGGATTGGGTATGAAATGAGATGATACTTCATAGCGAGATTTTACGATTAAATGCCCTCCCTGACGTGAGTCTCATAGGAGGAGTTTATGAGATGGAGTGAATGGAGACGATGGAACCCGGTGCCGGAACATAACCTACTCCTCTCGAGTAGCAACAACGGTTCTGCTGAAGGCTTAACGTCCCCATCCGATGGACGTATCACCGCCTTACTCCATTTGAACACTATGGAGGGTTTGGAATTGAATCCAGGCCTTTGGCACCCAGCTCTCTAATCCAGACGTCATCAAGTACTTGGTCTAGGGAGCCGGTGTTGCTCCGCTCGGGACGGCTGTCAGTCAAGTGACAGGAGAGCAGGCGGGTTCCATACCGTGGCGGTACTGTACTTGCTGCTCGGAAATGTTACCATATGATCAACAGCAATTAAATATATGCCGGTACATAAATAAACCATCCCTGAGGAATTGTCAAACATTATAATATAAATAGAGCTGAGTAGGATAATATGAAATGTCCGTACATCCTCAAATGTGTTTCTTTAAGTTTTTCTAGTAACGCTATGCTTTCCCGGCCTTCATATTTATCATACTTGTTGGAATGACGTAAGGAACAACGGCGCTGCAGATTAATTTTTTTAATGTGATTCGTTATTTTATTACATTTTAAACATTTTGTGTGTTTATTGAAGTATCAAATGGTACTCTTCTTCCCAAGAAGGTTTGAAACTTGTTGGTGTCAATGGCCTACGATGTGCTGAACTTTCTTCCATAGTGAATGCAACGTTTGCGGACTAGGGTTGAACGTCGTGTGGTGTGAGGATAAAGGGGAGAACACATTACTGTCACCTCACGTGAGTTCACGCGTATCTTGTCGCAATCTAACCTGTCCAGAAAGATGTGCTATACCTTTGCGCCACTGACTTTCAGTGCCTACTACTTCATGCACATCCCCTACTTGCTCGCTAAGCTGCTCTCGTTCCTCAAGAGCGGGGAGCAAACTGGCTCCGAAGGCATTTTGCTCTCGATTGACGATGCCTGCTCTAATCAATCAATATAGTACTAAATGTTGTTCTTCTTCGTCTTTTTCTTCACGAAGGCAATTCTCCCTGTTATTTGGGCTCGGCACTCCTATATGTGAACTTATCTCGGTTTTATGGCAAGATGTCCTTACTGACATGAACCACATGTATAGGAATGTATTCAATATTTCTTGTTGTGCAGTGGTTGGTCGTACGCTGTGAGTGTATGCGTAGTAAAATGAACACAAGCACAGTACAGCTTCCCTGATCGCGCTGCCTTTAGATTACACTGTGCTGCCTCCACGCTACTTTCATACAGTAAACTCACTCAGCCTCTACTGTAAGTACTAACTATTCCTCTTGGACTGTCACCGTTAATAAATATCCTTGAACGGAATACTCCTTGTCTGAACGGTCAGCGTACTGGCCTTCGGTTCAAAGAGTCCCGGGTTCGATTCCCGGTCGGGTCGGGGATTTGAACCTTAATTGGTTAATTCCAATGGCACGGGTGCTGGGTGTATGTGTTGTCTTCATCATCATTTCATCCCCATCACGACGCGCAGGTCGCCTACGGGAGTCAGATAGGAAGACCTGCACCTGGCGAGCCGAACCCGTCCTGGGATATCCCGGCACTAAAAGCCATACGACATTACATTTCATTTCATTTGAACGGAATATCTCAACCGACCAATATGAGACCGCTCTATCAATTGGGTACACACAATTGCACTTTAAACAACATTTCATTTGCAATGAAAACCTAAACGACGGGCTGAGTGGCTCAGATGGTAGAGCGCTGGTCTTCTGACCCCAACTTGGCAGGCTCGATCCTGGCTCAGCCCTGTGGTATTTGAAGGCGCCGAAATACGTCAGCGTCATGTTGGTAGATTTACTGTCACGTAAGAGAACTCCTGCGGGACTAATGCCGGCACCTCAGCGTCTCCGAAAACCGTAAAATAGTTTGCGGAACATAAAGCCAATAACTGTATTATTATTATTATTAGAAACTAAACGATGTATTTCATTGACACTGGATGTCGCATGACAGGTGAGCCATCTGGCATATTTTACATTTCACATTTTATAAACGAAAATGTACAATGTGACATTCAATCAAGTACTGATTCACAGTTCTATATACAGAGTGAAGCGAAATTCGTGCACTCGGGCGTCGCAGTGCGACTCGTCACATGCCAACAATAAAAAAATGTCTATAACAAAAGGTCGTCCTGCGAGTATATCCGACAGAAAAAGAACGTTGTAGAGTGGCAATCTGGCAACTCTGTAACCACATGTATGGTAACTACCTCTGTCAGCACGTATTAGCCGTGTTGTAGAGTTTTGGGTTAGCATGCAGGAGGTCGAGGCTTCGATCCTGGGTTGGGGCGCCTTTTTTATTTGCTAATTTAGAGCGGACATTACATACTGTAATACAGTAAGACAACGTTTCTTAGGTCACATATATCCTAGGTTTACAAAATTTAGCAACGCTGAACACGTTGTAATGTATCTAGTAGATGAAGTGGTGCGAATAAATTCACGCCCACGACGTGGAAAGGGCGTCTTTCAAAGCTGACCAATGAAAAAGAATGTTCGTCCGTTTCCAGGATCGTAGTATGTAAGTGCAAATGGTTTCTAAGAGACCCACTGCAGTCGCTATTGACAATTAAGATGCCAGATACCATACCACCTGGAGTACATCTACGAAATAAAAAACTTACGCCTCAAACCAGGATCGAACCCTCGACCTCCTGCATGCTAACCCAAAACTCTATCCACTGCACTAACTGTACAGCACGACTAATACGCGCTGACAGAGGTAGTTACCCTACATGTGGTTACAGTGTTGCCAGATTGAAACTCTTCAACGTCCTTTTTCTGCCGTATATACTCGCAGGACGAACTTTTGTGAGATACATTTTTTATTGCTGGCATGTGAAGAGTCGCGCTGCGACGCCCGAGTGCGCGAATTTCGCTTCACCCTGTATATTGCAGAAATACCACTCAATTTATCTGGATTCTATTTACAGAAGTCTCTGTTTACAAGTATCTTTGGCCAGTGAAAAAGTAAACAACAGGGATTGTTTTCTGTACATTGCGACAAGTTGGCTATTCGAAACTGCCAATACACAGCCTACTGTTCGAAGGAGATAAGACCCGAGCAATGTAGAGAGAGAAACCAGACCGAGGGTTTCTTTAGCCTTTTTGTCGAGAGATCCAATCCGTCTTGATGCTTTTAATGAGTGGGAACCTGTTGAATGGAAGAACAAAACAAAGGTGTTCCTTTTAAATGGTGCGGTTTCTGAAATAAGATCCACACAATTCAGTCTACAAAGCAGATGTGTCAGAAACACAATTCTTCTTAAAGTGATATTCATAAAAATGATGCCATCATCACATAAAACTGAACTAGTACCAGATTTCCTGTAGTTAATAGGATGATGGAGTTTGCTATTGTTATCAATTTTATTTTTCGCTATTTGCTTCATGTCCCACCGACACAGATGGGTCTTGTGGCGACGATGGGACAGGAAAGGCCTAAGAATGGGAAGGAAGCGGCCGTGGCCTTAATTAAGGTAAAGTCCCAGTATGTGCCTGGTGTCAAAATGGGAAACCACGGGGAACCATCCTCAGGGCTGCCGACGGTGGGGTTCGAATCCACTATCTCCCGGGAGCAAGCTCACAACTAACCACACGGTCAACTCGCCCGGTATCAATTTTCTTAAGCACAGGCTTGGGATATGTGAAGTTACTGTCGAATAGGTTATTTCCTTCTTAGCCACGTTTCGCTCTACATTTCCTTATCGCCAGTGATACAATGAAATGACATATTACATGTGAATTAGCCAGGAAATCCTTTTATATAGAGGATATAAGGCTACAGATGCTCTTTCTATTCACAGCCGCCTACCAAGACCTGCTAGCGGAGCTACAAGCAAAGAAGAAAGAAATATGGTCTGAGTACTATGCAACTGAAGCCATGATAACTTCAGACTGGAAAGCGCCCGACTATGATCTCTGACATATTGTAACTCGTTTCTCAGTACACGAGTTCTACTTTTGAGTGAGTGAAACCAAAGCCTTCCACGAGCCAGTCTTAGAGTGCATCTGTGCACTATGTGGACAGAAATGTGAACGATATCACGCTGAGTGGTGTAGTAGGAGTCAGTGATCTCATGAGGACTTATGAAGTTAATAACCTTTCATTATCACTAAAATTGATTTTGATTAAGGGCCATCAGCCGCAATAAACCTATTATTATGACTGTTTTATGAAAGTGCCTTCTTATTATTTCCTTTAATTCCAGGTGGAACATAGGGCCTCGACGAAATTTCTCCAGCTTGTTCTATCTGCCGCCAATGCTTTAACCTCCCTGCATGTCTTGTTAAGTCCAGCAATATTCTTGTCTATGGTTCTCTTCCAGGTAATCCTCGGTCTGCCTTGCCTGCCACTAACTTGTGGATCCCAGCTCAATGCCTTCCTTGTGATACTTTCTTGCGGTCTTCTCAGGGTGTGTCCAATTTATCTCCATTTTGTTCTCATTATCTGTTCCTGTACGAAACTTTGACTTGCGGCGTCCCAAAGGTCCCTGTTTGAGATGTTCTTTGGCCCCCATATTCTCACAACGTAGCTCAAACACCGATTTATAAAAGTCTGTAACTTTGTGGTAATGTCTTTGGTCACTTTCCAGGTCTCAGTTCCATACAGCAACGCAAATTTAACATTTGAGTTGAATATCCTAAGCTTCATTTTTATACGAAATTGAGGGTATCTCCATATTGGTCGTAACTGTGCAAAAGTTCCTTTGGCTTTATTCATACGACTCACCAAATCTCTCAAAGCATCTCCATCCTGGCTTACCATGCTTCCTAAATATCAAAATTCCTCTACCCTTTCTATAGCCATTCCATCTAGAGTCAAGCTAGAATTGTTACGATGGTTTATGCGCATTTCCTTAGCCTTTTTGTTATTAATCTTTAAGCCTAGTTCTTTAGCTTCTATTTTTAAGTCATTCAGGTTGATTTCCATGTCCCGAAAACATTCTGCAAGAGGACAGAGATCATCCGCATAATCCAATTCTTCCAATCGGTTATTTAATCCCCACTGAATGCCACGCTTTCTATTCGTTTCCTCTTCCTGGATACACTCCAGTGTTTTGATAAATAATATTGGTGACGGTAGACATCCTTGTCTTACTCTAGATTTTACAGCAAAAGTTTCAGACAACTTCCCTTTATGTTCTACTTGACAAGTGTATCCATCATACCCTGTGTAAGACGGGCTATCTTTTGTGGAATTCCGAACTTTTCCATAACCTTCCAAATTTTCCTCCGTTTGACGGAATCAAACGCCTTTTAAAAATTAATGAAAAGTATATACCGAACAGAGATGTCTGATACTCAGAAAATTGTTCAATGATTCGCCTTAGTGGGTTAGTTAATCTGATCCACAGTAGACCGAACTTCTCTGAAACCTGCCTGTTCTTGACGTAGTCTCCTGTCAACGGCTAGTCTTATTCTGTACAGTATGGCTCTTGACATCACTTTTCCTCCATACGAGAGCAATCTGAGAGGTCACCCTTCTTCGTTATATTGATGAGGACACCCTTCTTCCATGCCTCAGGAAGATGTTCTTCGTTCCATATTAGTGTTAGAAGTGGCTACATGATTTCCGCTATTAAATCTGGATCAACCTTTAGGGCTTCTGGGATAATGTTATCTACACCTGGTGTTTTGCCACTCTTCATTTGTTTCACACTGCTTGTGCAAACTCTTTTCGTGTTGGTGGTTCTACCGAGATGGCTGGACCCTCCCAAATGGTTTCAACTTCTTCAGTTCTTGATTCCTCACAAAGATTATTGAGTACTTCCATGAAGTGATGTCTCCATCTTTCCAAGTGTTGTGTCACAGGTATAACTTTGGTTCTTATTCGTACAGTAATTATCCTGTGTGATACAGATGCACATTCCATTATGCTACTTTTGCTTTCTTTGTAAGCAAGACACCCACTCCACTTGAATGCTGATCATTTCCTTCTCTTCCAGAGTAAATGAAGACACCATCCTCTTCTTCCTCACCTGTTCATAGCCCGTCCATCTTGTTTCACTCAACCCAAGTACCTCTAGTTTATACCATTTCATTTCATTTCTGCCATTACTTCTCTCTGTCTGCCAGTTTCATACACAGTTTTCACATTCCAGAATACGATTCGTGTACTGCATTTCATAGCAAAAGTCGTCTCCATCCAATCCGGCCGGAATAAATTTCGTCTGTTTTCTGTAGCGAATTTAATTCAGGTGTGCGAGTTATTAGGCCACAGCACCCGAAGTTCAATGGAGGGAATGCCTCCTGTCTGCGATAGACCGCAAGATTTTTCTGTAGGGGTTATCCCCTTTAGCATTTAAAGATCCCTCTTTACCACAAGACAGTGGTTTCTTCTTTGTTTATCCCCAAGAAGAAGGGCTGCCTCCTCCGCTAGCTTCGCCGTGCCAAATGAATCCTTCTCCGCCGTTGCTGCCGTTGAGGTCTTCACCACAGCCCGTTAGTCGTCGCTTTTCAGGGTACCTGTACGGTCTTCACAGCTACCGTAGCGGTCATGGGGCACACATAGTCCCCACTGTACATCACCCCTACCACGACGTGGACGAGGGGTTGGCCGTGTGGCAGGCTTCTGAAAGTGTACATCCAGTTAATTCATACTAGACCTATGCCGCTTTCCACTAGAGTTTAATCCTAATGTAAACATGGTATGTTCGGACGTACAGGGCTGCGCATGGCATACGACAACAGTGGAAAGATCTGAACTTAGTTTATTAACCACATTCACAATGCACTGTCTATGGTCCCTTCTGAGCGGTTTTCCTCTTTCATTACACGCAGTGGTCCAATGAATACTGACTCTCCTTTTAAAATGTTGTTTATTCTAGGCGTCGACCTAAGAAGATATTTTGCCCCTACTTTGCACCATATGTTGTGAACCTGCGTGTGTTTTGAAATGGTGGAAGTGTAAAGTGTTGAGTGTGAAGAAAGGAACATTAAGGACGACATAATCACCCTTGACCCGGCCGAGAATCGAACCCGGGGACGCCGGGTAATAGGCGGACGCGTTGCCCCCTACACCGCGGGTACGGACTGAATACTGACTCACTGCAGTGATGGGCAAACGATACCAGTGTTCGAGCGGGATCGAGCAGACCCGACACGCGCCGAGTTTCGAGCCTGTTAGAAGCAAGCTCGAGCAGTCACGTGACCGAAGGCGAAGTCTGACTCGGGCTACAGCGGGAACGTGCAGATAAGCAAATAGCGTATGAAGTGAAGCACCGTTCACGCAGGTGTGTGTTTGATATTGATGACGGAGGTGCGTGCTGTCATATACTACTACATTCAGTCATTGACGTATATCTTATGGGGAATAAATATTGCCCATAAAATTAGAAGACTTAGATTATGATAATATGCTATGAAAAGGACAAAGCATGTATCCGTAACATTCCCCGCGTAACGGATATATTCCCTCCCAGTGTATCTTGTGACAACCGTACGTTTGACGCAAAATTATGAGTACGGTAATATTATTCTTACAATGTCATGCTTTGGGCGGCCAGTACAGCTGTGTAACGCGGCAGGCGAGGTTCTCCTTCTTTCCTCAATGGTGAGGGGTTTGAATCCACTCCTTGGGAGATAATTACCCTTTTTGCTCCTATAGAAGAATTTGAGTGATGAAGGACTGACATCTCAACAATCATGTACACAAATACAATTATGAATATTATTATGCAGTAATGTTACTGTCTGATTCCGTGAAATGTATATGAAAATCAAAAGTGACTCGAGATTTCAAGCTGTATCCTTTACCAAATTTCAGGTCAATCGGTCCAATAGTCCTCTATCCCATCCAGAACAAACAAAATAAGACATCATCTCATGGTGTTAAAAATCCCGACCCTGCCGGGAATCGAACCCTGGACTCCTGCCACCAAAGGCAAGCACACTAACTATGGAGACGAGGGAGAAATGTGTCTACAACCGAAGACAAAATACCATACATATTTAGTCTCATAACCATTCAAGTATGTAACTATTTCGACAGGTGTAATGGTTTCCTTTTTCTGTATTTATACGGCCCAAGCAACATATTTTAGTAGATAATTGGTTTATTCTGATGGAGAGATTTTTAACGAATCATCGCACAAACAAAAATGTCGACTGTCTCTAGTATACGGATATGGGTAAAAATACAAAAGACACGGAAGTAACAGTAAACAGAGGATCCGCTACTGTCCAGCAAAATACTCTTAACATTTTCCTCAATTTTTCTGGGTGTTAGTAAGAGCAAGGCGCTAGGTTGCGGCGCGCACAAAAACTCGAGCAAAGCTCGAACTTGTTCGAATTCTGACGTCATCTGTTCGAGCAGCTCAAGCCGGGCTCAGGCACATCACTAATTCACTGACTATTGCTGCAAGATGCAACACCTTATCTCCACCCTGTACAGCTTGGGCCTTCCCCCCCTGCGAGAAGACTTCCTGTATTACACCACGCCTTGTGCCTTTATTTCTCGTTATTTAATCACTACTTTATAAGAAAGCATTTTGTAAGAGTAAATGATCTTTACGTCAGCTAGCAAGGCATGAGACGTGACACAGGATGTGTCCGGTCTCTGTCTGAATCGTTACAGAGGAGAGGGTAGCAAGAAATAAGTATAATGGAATGTTCTAAGTTTGTTGAAGAGTTTATTCATAAAGTAAAAGTCAAAATTCAACATCACCTCAGTACAGAAGTTACAGTGAGTCCCCCTCCTGGTATTGGGCTGGTACTGGTACGCTGTGGGTTCGAAATGTTCATTCACGTCTGCACCATCTTCCGAGAAGGTCTGGAAGATCCCGAATATCTGGAATATCTTGAATTTCTGGAAGATCTTGATGATCTAGGAACACTTGTAGAAATGGATACGACACTGCACTAGTGTTCGAAGTGTATTTAAGGCATTAGATTTCTGCACAAAAAAAAAATATTAATAATGATTTCAAACAGATGACAAGTAATGAAAGACTGTCCCTAAAGTCTGATCGCACTTGATAATTAAATTATGATATTATGTCACTGAAGTTGAAGTTCACACAGTCAATAAGACTTAATCGAGTTAAACATGAATTTGAAATGAACTCGTAATGTTAATTAAGACTGAATCTGTGAGATATCAGCCACTTCAGAAAGGAAACAATCATATCGCTCTATCACAGTCAAATAAAGCCGTAGAAAATAAAGTATTTCATTTGTGATTATTTTCAAGTTCACACACTTCTATTTCGAACTAATCATTTGTAATAAACTGTAATTAAAGAATCTTCTCCTGTGAATTTAGTCCTGTTCACAATTAATAATGTTGAAATGAAAAACACAGTTTTTTTCTAGAACTGTCCTGAGTTCGAAACAAGCCCTAAACCACGAAGTAAGAAGTTCTTTCGCACGTTAACTACACCAGTTTATTTAATAACAGATTTGAGACTAAGTCCTACCAAGAATTTGAACATTAGGTCTTATGGCGACGATGGGACAGGGAAGGCCTAAGAATGGAAAGGAAGCAGCCGTGGCCTTAATTAAGGTACAGCCCCTGCATTTGCCTGGTGTGAAAATGGGAAACCACTGAAAAGCATTCTCAGGGCTGCCGACAGTGGGGTTCGAACCCACTATCTCCCGGATGCGATCTCACACCTGCACGCTCCTAAACCCACGGCCAACTCGACCGGTTTTCTGATTCTTTAATTTGAAATACTTGTTTATTTCCAGTTGTTTGTGGGAATGTTCTTTAGAACATATAAATAATACCAGTTATTTCATCAAGTCGACGCCAGAAAACTAAGAGTATAAACATAAAAAAGGAACGAAATTTGATGAAAGCATAACTTAAAAAAACTGCATACCTTGGACGTAAGATCTGAAAATATAACAATCGTTCAGTTTTTTTTTTTTTTTTTTTTTTTTTTTTTTTTTTTTTTTTGCAAGTTGCTTTACGTCGCACCGACGCACATAGGTCTTATGGCGGCGATGGGCGGCGATGGGACAGGGAAGGGCTAGGAGTGGGAAGGAAGCAGCCGTGCCCTTAAGGTACAGCCCCAGCGTTTGCCTGGTGTGAAAATGGGAAACTACGGAAAACCATTTTCAGGGCTGCCGACAGTGGGGTTCGAACCCTCGATCTCCCGAATACTGGATACTCGCCGCACTTAAGCGACTGCAGCTATCGAGCTCAGTCGTTCAGAGCTTGAACCCGCCTTACGCGGATGATGCACGCTTTAAACACGTACGTGTTGGCTACCTAACTAATTGCCAGGCCCTGCACTGTCCACGAATGGGGACACAGTGATTCCTCTCGGTATGCCACTGTTTTCTCTCCTCAGGGAATTATTATGCATCATCAAAATACCTTCGAAACAAAACAGGTCAATTACATCGCCCATAAACGTGATTATTTCATCCCTAAAATTACTTCCTAAGGGTGTCATCTTGAATGTACAGTCTCCTTATATCTAGAGTTAAAATCGCAGTATGTTACTATTCCCCCATTAATAATAATAATAATAGCAATAACAATAATAATAACAATAATAATAATAATCAACTTCTGACCACAGTTGTGTGTTCGGTTAGCCGTTGTCCTTCCGTTCGCATGATAACACTTTCGATCTTGATTCATGTCTGACCGGGCGAGTTGGCCGTGCGTGTAGAGGCGCGCGGCTGTGAGCTTGCATCCGGGAGATAGTAGGTTCGAATCCCACTATCGGCAGCCCTGAAAATGGTTTTCCGTGGTTTACCATTTTCACACCAGGCAAATTCTGGGGCTGTACCTTAATTAAGGCCATGGCCGCTTCCTTCCAACTCCTAGGCCTTTCCTATCCCATCGTCGCCATAAGACCTATCTGTGTCGGTGCGACGTAAAGCCCCTAGCAAAAATAAAAACAAATATTCATGTCTGTGGTATGTAAGGGCATTTAAATACAGCTCCATCTTCTTAGTACTCCTCGGGAGCAAATTCAAAACACTTTGATGTTTCCTAAAATGTATTGTGTTAAAAACTTTATTCATGATAACATTTTCTTTGCAATAAATTCTAAAACAGTGATGGGAAATATTGTAAAGTAAGAATAATGGCGCAGTGACAGAACTATGCACTCGGCGAAGCAGGTAATGACGGCTTGGAAGTTCGCTTTGATCTCTGGAAGTAGGGGAAAACAAAAACCGAGAGGCAAGAATGTTTGAAGAGTGAGAGATTCATTAACGATCCCGGCGAGATGGAGAAAGGAAATGTCAACCCCAGGCTGAGCAGAAAGCGTCGAAATGAATTGAAGACTAGACTGGCGAGAGTGATAAAGTTTGCTTTGACAAACTACATTTTCTTACCTTGGATTTAATTTTAATAGCCCAGGGACCGGACCATAACATCCGTGTCGCTACAGGATTCATATGCAGTAGAATTCTCGTATTTCATTTCGTGGACGTGCAGTAGGAAACGTGTTTCCAAAGGTATACATAAAAAATTCCGCCCATGGCGCCGAAATTAATTCTTTGCTGTTCGGGCAAAATATCATATCTCCCAATGTTCTTCCTATCCATTATTTTCCTGACTGGTCACGTCTCCCGGCTACATCTGGAGATTTAGTCCATCAGAACAATTTTCTTTGTGTTCATTTTCCTATAGGGGCTGCCTGGCCGAGGCGGTAAAGCCGAGTTCGGTTCGCCCGGAAGGACGTGGGATCGAATCCCCGTCAGGAAGTCGTAAAATTTAAGAAACGAGATTTCCACTTCCGGAGGTGCTTATTAGGTTCACTCAGCCTACACCAAAAATGAGTACCAGGTTAATTCCTGGGGGCAAAGACGGCCGGGCGTAAAGCTAACCACTCTACCCCATAACTCTACCCCACGAATACTGGAATCCTTCCACCCCTCCAAGGGCCTTCATGTAGAGAGATAACTTTGCTTTGCTTATATTTTCCTATGCTAACATGTATGGGAAAATAAACCTTACCGTACCGCACTCTAGGAATGTACGTCTGCAAGACTTATTTACGCACTCATAACGCACTCATACAGTATAATGTACTTAAGGTTCATTTTCCTTTACACATTAGAATACGAAAGTGAACACAGCGAAAATTGTTCTGATGGACTTCATATCCAAATGTGGCAGGGAGGCGTGACAAGTATCAAGATAAATAACTGCTAGGAAGAGCATTGTGAGATATGATATTTTGTCCGAACAGCGACGAGTTCGTCATATTCTTCTACAAACAATTTTTCCCACACTTTGGTAGGGTCGTTCGTGCAAGATGTGTTCGGATAATTGGATGTGGCCCTGTTTTATGGCCGGATGCCCTTCCTCACGCCGACCTTATGCGGAGGTATGTATTCACCATTACCGGTACGTGTTTCTGTGGTGGTTGCTAACGTGATGGAATGTGTACATGAAGGGAAGAGGATTGGGATAAATATTGACCCTCAATCCTCAAGTCAGAGGAATTAACACGCGATTAAAATCCCCGATCCACGATGAGTCGATTTTGAAACACATTCCGCAAGACTGACAGTATACAGTTATAATTCAACGTTTATCCAAAAATTCTATTTACAGCGAAGCACATGGAAATATCAGAACTGCGAATTTTGAATCTCTGGCAGTACCGCGAATCGAACCCAGCTTCTGCGGACGGCAGCTAATAATGATAATCGTTTTGCTACGGAGGTTGACATTACACAAGTAGCTGGAAGGTTAATACTTAATACTCTACCAACTAAAAGCAAGCTCTAAATTATAGTGACAGTTGAAAGCCGCCAATACCGACATGCTACGCAAATGCCTGAAGTTCTAGGGGCACATTTCACGATCAAATAATAATAATAATAATAATAATAATAATAATAATAATAATAATAATAATAATAATAATAATAATAATAATAATAACAAAATTATTCGAATTCTGAAAATCAGTTCAAGGCAGAGTTTGGAGGAACCTGGAAGCACAGTACTACAAGAAACCCTCGAAACCATGAAGCAAAAATTGGCCGCATTATCCAAGCGCCTCAAAATATACCAAAACACCACAGAGAGAAAATCACAGAACGCAATGTTCGAAAGAAATGAGAAACAGTTCTACAACAATCTGAACGAGAGAACACAAGATGCAGCAGAAGATGGAAATACGCCCAGCGAAGAAAAAATTCACAGCTATTGGTCGGGAGTATGGTCGAACCCAATAGAGCACAATGCGGAAGCCCATTGGATCAGTGAACTGAAAAATAGAACTAATGAAGTGAAGCATATGGCAACCAAGGCTGTTGAGATCAGAGAAATACAACAGAGCATCAAGAAACTGCAGAACTGGAAGGCCCCAGGCATTGATCGTATACACAATGATTACTACAAGAAATTTACATGTACTCATTTCCTTCTGACTCAACATTTCCAGAAATTTTTAGACAACCCGGCAACATTCCCAGCTTTCCTGTACACTGGCATCACATATCTGAAACCAAAGGATGGAAATCTGCAAAATCTAGCGAAGTATTGGCCTATAACATGTCTATCTACTCTATATAAGATATTTACATCTATAATAGCCAACGGAATTCTGAAACACTGCGAGGAAAACCACATCATTGCCGAGGAGCAAAAGGGTTGCAAGAAGAATACTAAGGGGTGCAAGGAACAACTGATTATCGACACTATGGTCCTGGAACAAGCACACCATAAATCCAGGAACCTATACACGTGCTTCATTGACTATCAAAAGGCCTTTGATTCAGTACCACACACTTGGCTCATACATGTTTTGGAACTTTATAAAGTTGACCCCTCAACCATTCACTTCCTGAAGACGGTAATGGCAGACTGGAACACCTCACTTCACGTTTCTCTAAGAAACTGCAGTGTTGCAACAAGACCCATACCAATACGACGAGGGATCTTCCAAGGGACTCACTGAGTCCATTATGGTTCTGCATGGCATTAAATCCACTATCCTACCTACTGAACACAATTGGGTATGGATTTAGCATTAAGAATAAGCGAGAAGAGCTATTCAAAATCAGCCACCTACTCTATATGGATGACATTAAGCTGTATGCCTCTACCAAACCCCATCTCCAATATATCTTCTCAATTACCAAGACGTTTTCTTCAGATATAAGCATGCGGTTTGGATTGGACAAATGCAGAACCCAAACTGTCATCAGAGGATCCTACTCAGCACAAGGGACACCTTAAATGTTTAAGCGACGAATCCATACAACAGCTGGAGGAAGAAGAGATGTACAAATACCTCGGTTTTCATCAGAGTACTCGCATGAAACATGCCGACATCAAGAGAAATGTCACGCAGCAATATATAACACGTTTCAACAAGGTACTATCATCAAAACTGACAGCTAAACATCTTACCTAAGCAGTCAATACGTACGCCGTACCACTACTCACATACTCCTTTGGTATCATAAAATGGACCCAAACAGAACTTCAGCAGTTACAAACGAAAACAGCAGTTTCGCTCACCCGGTACCATATGCACCATCCTAAATCTGCAACCGAACGTCTTACACTCCCGAGATCAGAAGGTGGTAGGGGCTTCTTGTCCATTGTCAATTTACATAGCAATCTGATATCAAGTCTAAGAGAATATTTCCACTCGAGGGCTGATACATCGTGTCCTCATCATGCTGTTTGCAGAGCTGATATAAACTATACACCTCTCAATCTGTCGTCGCCAGAAATGCCTGTTTCTACCCCACCTACAAAAGAAACGAATATGGCCATGTGGATGCAAAAACCTCTTCAAGGGAAATACCCCCATGAACTGGATCAGCCTCATATCGACAAACCTGCGTCGCACGCTTGGCTGACCTATTCCGGTCTTTTCCCAGAAACAAAAGGATTTGTTCTGGCCATCCAAGATCAAGTAATTGCTACACGGAACTACCGTAGATTTATCATGAAGGATCCAACAGTTGTCTCAGACAACTGCCGCCGCTGTTCCAGAACTACAGAGAGCATACAGCACGTCATCTCTGGTTGCCCACACTTGGCCAACACCGATTATAAGCACCGACATGATCAGTTAGCAAAAATCATTCACCTGAAACTTTCTATAATATGTGGATTTTTTCGGTCATCAACTGCATATTGGAAATATACACCTCCACCCATTCTCGAAAACTCTTCATATAAACTACTATGGGACCGAGAAGTCATAACCGATGTCACGCTCAGCTACAATAGGCCAGATATTATTCTAATCGATAAATCAAAAAGATCTGCATCCCGTATAGAAATTGCTTGTCCAAACACCTCCAATCTGCAAACAACAATAGCCACAAAGATATCAAAATACAAAGAACTGGCAATAGAAATACAACGCCTGTGGAAACTAGAATCAGTCACCACAGTTCCAATAGTAATATCATGTACCGGTGTTATTCCAAAATGCTTGCACAGCTCTCTGGCCGCATTAAACCTGCATCATCACACATACGTAGAACTACAGAAAGCCACCCTCCTGAGCACCTGCCACATTGTGAGAAAGTTCCTAGGAACGACTTTTCCTCTGACCCACGCCAAACAGCATGAAGTTCCAGGCCGCAGTTCCAGTAACACTGAAGAACATACTCCCAAAACGGGGACATAAAAAGTCCGAAGTTGTTTGTATTTATTGTATAAATGTATACGTTGTAATTATTTCTGTTGTAAATATTTGTACATATATGTACCTGTAGTTTCATAATCAAGAGGGTGACTCCTTGCTTAGGCCGAGTCAGCCCATTCTGTTACCGGCACAAGCCGAGCCTTCCTAAATTGATACAAATAATAATGATAATAATAATAATAATAATAATAATAATAATAATAATAATAATAATATGTTATTAGCTTTACGTCCTAAGTACTTTTACGGTTTGCGGAGACTCCGAGGTGCCAGAATTTAGTTCCGCAGGAGCTCTTTTACGTGCCAGTAAATCTACCGACACGAGACTGACGCATTTGAGCACTTTCAAATACCACTAGACTGAGCCAGGTTCGAACATGCCAAGTTGGGTTCTTAAGGCCACCTCCTCAATCATATGAGCCACTCAACCTGGATGAACAACAATAATAGGCTTACAAAGAAAATCTTCTGCAAGGAGTCCAAAAAGGCCTGGATTCTACTGGGAATTCTGAACGTGATGACCCTAGACTGCTCCAAATTCTGTGATGTAGTCTATTCTTGGTCCTCGCCATTCGAAATTCCTAGGAATTTCTATTTACGAAAAAGTGAAAGAGTGACATACATGAGTACCATGTCACCGTTAGTTATTGCCCAGCAAAACAATTAATGAGATCCTCTTGTATTTGAGTTACTTAATACAGCGCACATCAGTACCTTTGGACTGCCAAGTTACACATCCTCTCCCATTGATCATGCCTGAATTCGCCTTGGCATACTTTCCACCCTGTTGGACCAAATTGCTCTACTCCCCAGTGATGATTCGACGTGGATCTCTGAGAGTTTTAGGGTCGTGACCTCAATAAGTAGCCTACTCTAATTTCTCCCATGCTTTTTCAATACGGTTCATGACCGCGTTCACGGCATCTCAAGACATTTCACAGGCTTTTTGCACGCTGCGTTAAATTTCAATTCGCCTTCCAAAAGATCACACACTATTCACGGTGCAAAATGTTAAACTTACCGGATGAAGTTCACAGAATTGCCTGCTGAATGCGTTTGGCTGATGCTCTCCCGCTTACGGTTTGAAATGAAATCTGCTCATAGTATTCGAGTACCTTCAATCAAACATGATGAATCAATCAATCAATCAATACTGATCTACATTTAGGGCAGTCGCCCAGGTGGCAGATTCCCTATCTGTTGCTTTCCTAGCCTTTTCCTAAATGATTTCAAAGAAATTTGAAATTTATTGAACATCTCCCTTGGTAAGTTATTCCAATCCCTAACTCCCCTTCCTATAAATGAATATTTGCCCTAGTTTGTCCTCTTGAATTCCAACTTTATCTTCATATTGTGATCTTTCCTACTTTTATAAACGCCATTCAAACCTATTCGTCTACTAATGTCATTCCACGCCATCTCTCCGCTGACAGCTAGGAACATACCACCTAGTCGAGCAGCTCTTCTTCTTTCTCTCAATTCTTCCCAGCCCAAACTTTGCAACATTTTTGTAACACTACTCTTTTGTCGGAAATCACCCAGAACGAATCGAGCTGCTTTTCTCTGGATTTTTTCCAGTTCTTGAATCAGGTAATCCTGGTGAGGGTCCCATACACTGGAACCATACTCTAGTTGGGGTCTTACCAGAGACTTATATGCACTCTCCTTTACATCCTTACTACAACCCCTAAACACTCTCATAACCATGTGCAGAGATCTTTACCCGTTATTTACAATCCCACTTATGTTTTTATCTCTTTTATCTTTCCTTATATTAACACCTAGATACTTGCAATGATCCCCATAAGGAACTTTCACCCCATCAATACAGTAATTAAAACTGAGAGGACTTTTCCTATTTGTGAAACTCACAACCTGACTTTTAACCCCGCTTATCAACAAACCATTGCCTGCTGTCTATCTCACAACATTTTCGAGGTCACGTTGCAGTTGCTCACAATCTTGTAACTTATTTATCACTCTATAGAGAATAACATCATCCGCAAAATGCCTTACCTCCGGTTCCACTCCTTTACTCATACCATTTATATATATAAGAAAACATAAAGGTCCGATAATACTGCCTTGAGGAATTCCCCTCTTAATTATTACAGGGTCAGATAAAGCTTCACCTACTCTAATTCTCTGAGATCTATTTTCTAGAAATATAGCAACCCATTCAGTCACTCTTTTGTCTAGTCCAATTGCACTCATTTTTGCCAGTAGTCTCCCATGATCCACCCTATCAAATGCTTTAGACAGGTCAATCGCGATACAGTCCATTTGACCTCCAGAATCCAAGATATTTGCTATATCTTGCTGGAATCCTACAAGTTGAGCTTCAGTGGAATAACCTTTCCTAAAACCGAATTGCCTTCTATCGAACCAGTTATTAATTTCGCAAACATGTCTAATATAATCAGAAAGAATGCCTTCCCAAAGCTTACATACAACGCATGTCAAACTTACTGGCCTGTAATTTTCAGCTTTATGTCTCTAACCCTTTCCTTTATACACAGGGGATACTATAGCAACTCTCCATCCATCTGGTATAGCTCCTCCGACCAAACAATAATCAAATAAGTACTTCAGATATGGTACTATATTCCAACCCATTGTCTCTAGTATATCCCCAGTTGTCATTAAAGAAATAATCCCTATGTTGTTTGGTCAAAATTCTTTACCCTGTTTCATATGAAATTCTACTTTTCATGCAAAAAAAAAAAAAAAAAAAAAAAAAGAGAAAAACACAAACGAACCACAAGAGCTACCCTTCTTTACCCTTTAGTTGTGTCCAGTAGTGACTAATAAAACACTTCTGCAACATAGTAACTCTTATTCCCCAGGACGACAGCGAATGAACAAGGATAGGCGTTTCAAGAAAACTTTATCACTGATTACAAGCCTGGAAGGCTTTATTTTAAAGAAGTCGGAAAAAGACCTAGATTTTACTGGAATTTCTGATCATGATGTCTTAGACCACTCCAAATTCTGTGATACGGTTAATTCTTCGTCTCGACCACACAAAATTGTTGAGTTCCTGAAACCACTCTCAAAGAAAAGAAAGGGAAAATATTTGTTGGGCTCAAGACATATTGAGAATGAAAGAGAACATCCAAAAAGAACTAGTCATAAATGCTCCTTAGTTTCCTTTAAATGCTGTTTGTTCGGGGCGTCGACCTATAGAGATTTTTGCCCCTATTTGCACCATGTGATATGAACCTGCGTGTAATTGGAATGGAGGAACTTTAGAGTGTTGAATGCGAGGAAAGGAACGTTATGGACAACACAAACACTCAGTCCTCAGGCCAGGGATATGAATCATTTACAATTAAAAACCCCTGACCCAGCCAGGAATCGAATCCGGGGCCGCCGAGTGACAGGCGGACGCATTGTCCCCTACACCGTGGGGCCGTACTGCTCCTTAGTTGGCCGAAATTAATAATAATAATAATAATAATAATAATAATAATAATAATAATAATGGAAAATGTAAGTAGTTGTATGAGATAATCACGAAAAATGGTCTGGACAACGAAGAACTTACGGTATGAACGCGACAACTTGAAATAGTCTACCAAACGTCACGCACGACTTAAAACACTAACATTGTCTACGTCACTATGAAACATTCTGGAGCCAGTAGGTATGTATGCAGCCAAAATCCTATCCCTAAATGTCAATAAAGGTCTCCTCCATGAACTGGAGATAATAAAAATGCTATTTTCTCTACGTCCCAATAAATACTTTTACGGTTTTCGGAGAAGATGTAGAGAAAGAAAGAGCGTAGAATCATTAGAGGAATCATGGGATCAAATTACATTCATCAAAATAGATCCAACAAGGAAATATATATCAACATAGAGAAAATTGTAGACGCAGACGGGCACAATTTTAGGTTCACCCGAAACGAATGGACTGCAACAGGTTGAACTACTATTTCTCCATTTGATTCAAAAGCCATAGTTTAGAAACACCAAATGCTACAAATCAAACTCGAAGACCCGTTTGACAGGGACCTATTCCGAAAAGAATGTTGTGACTAACAGGCTAAACCGAGACGAACAACCGAAAAGAAGATACGATGTCCGTCGGACCGGGGATCACAAGCAGGCCAACTCACAGAAAAATGAGGGAATTCTAGGCTTAAACGGAAGCAAAGTTCACTTCCAAATGAAAGAATACTTAACGTGGTCTTTGATGGCCCCAAAGAATCTATATAAATAAAATTGTTTCTGTTTGTCTGTTTGTCTGTCTGTTTGTCTGTTCCACCATCACGTCGAAACGGCTGGATAGATCTCAACCAAACTTCATATTTAGAGTATACTGACCCCGGGGAAGGTTTCGATATGCATATCATTTTAAAATCTTTGAAAAGACGGGGGTTTTATAGGAAAAACGGTTTTCCTCCATTTTCTCTTATACTATTATAGGCAAAATATCGAATTTGTCGTATAAGGACGAGACAAAGCTCAATTTAATCCTCTTGACGCAAAGAACAAAACTCGGTAAGCCCTACGGGCCCGAAAACCATGTTTTAAGGCCCTAAAACCAACCGTTACGGAGATATTGGCACGACACTACCCCTGCTCTAGGAATCGGATAAAGAAATGAACTGCCGTAACCATGGCAACGTCAGCTCCAGGATTCTAGAGCAGTGAGATTATGCATGTACGTTTGGGCATAGCTGTCAACCAAAATAGGTACAAATAAGACTTAATATCTGGGAAAAAAATATACTGTTGTGTAAGGCACTCATAGGACTCCTTTGGGCGGGGATGGAAAGGGGGTGAAGAACGAGTGTAAAAATCTTACTATATATAGAAATGGAAGTGTGTGTGTAAATGACACATCTCCAACTAAACCACTGGAGCAATTTCAACCAAACTTGGTACACGAATCACTTACTATCGGGAGACGATCACTGTGGGGGGTAAGCCATCCCTAGCGCCCTTAAGGGAGAGGGTCAGGGGGGTGGTAGTTACAATAATAATCGAGAATAGTGTCGAATTCATAGTTTTCGGGGTCGCTGAGTTGAAAAGTGATACTCTAGAATTTTTTTAAAATCCAGCCCCCTTTTAGGTTGGAAGCAAAGGGTGGGGGGGGGGGGTGGGGTGAGATATAGAAATAATTAAAAACAGTTTCGAATCCATAGATTTCAGGGTCTCTGAGATGAATAGTATTACTCCGGATTTTTTGCAAATCCAAGTGGGGAGCGAAGGGGGTGAGATATAAAATTAATCGAAAAACTACATATAAAAATATTATCTTCTTCTTCTTACTATATATAAAAATTGATGTATGTGTGTGCGTGGGTGTGTGGGTGTGTATATGACACATCTCCTCCTAAACCACTGGAGCAATTTCACCAAACGTGGTACACTTATCAATTAGTATCAGGAGACAAACCGCGTGAGGGTAAGACACCCCTAGCACCCTTTTGGCAGGGGGAGAGGGGAGTGGTATAAAAATAATCTTATAAATAAAGTTGTTCGTTTCTGTTTGTCTGTTTGTCTGTTTGTCTGTTTGTCTGTTCCACCATCACGTCGAAACGGCTGGATAGATCTCAACCAAACTTCATATATAGAGTATACTCATCCCGGGGAAGGTTTAGATACGCATATCATTTTAAAATCTTTGAATACACGGGGGGTTTATAAGAAAACCAGAATGGTTTTTCCACCATCACGTCGAAACGGCTGGATAGATCTCAAGCAAACTTCATATTTAGAGTATACTCCTCCCGGGGAAGGTTTCGATATGCATATCATTTTAAAATATTTGAATACACGGGGGGTTTATAGGAAAACCAGAATGGTTTTTCCACCATCACGTCGAAACGGCTGGATAGATCTCAACCAAACTTCATACTTAGAGTATACTCCTCCCGGGGAAGGATTAGATATGCATATCATTTTAAAATCTTTGAATACACGGGGGGGGGGGGTTATAGGAAAACCAGAATGGTTTTTCCACCATCACGTCGAAACGGCTGGATAGATCTCAACCAAATTTCATATTTAGAGTATACTCATCCCGGGGAAGGTTTCGATATGCATATCATTTTAAAATCATTGAATACACGGGGGTTTATAGGAAAATCAGAACGGTTTTTCCACCATCACGTCGAAACGACTGGATAGATCTCAACCAAACTCCATATTTAGAGTATACTCATCCCGGGGAAGGTTTCGATATGCATATTATTTTAAAATCTTTGAATACACGGGGTGTTTATAGGAAAACCAGAATGGTTTTTCCACCATCACGTCGAAGCGGCTGGGTAGATCTCAACCAAACTTCATATTTAGAGTATACTCCTCCCGGGGAAGGTTTCGATACGCATATCATTTTAAAATCATTGAATACACGGGGGGTTTATAGGAAAACCAGAATGGTTTTTCCACCATCACGTCGAAACGGCTGGATAGATCTCAACAAAATTTCATATTTAGAGTATACTCCTCCCGGGGAAGGTTTCGATATGCATATCATTTTAAAATCTTTGAATACACGAGGGTTTATAGGAAAACCAGAATAGTTTATCCACCATCACGTCGAAACGGCTGGATAGATCTCAACCAAACTTCATATGTAGAGTATACTCCTCCCGGGGAAGGTTTTGATATGCATATCATTTTAAAATCTTTGAATAGACGGGGGGTTTATAGGAAAACCAGAATGGTTTTTCCACCATCACGTCGAAACGGCTGGATGGATCTCAACAAAATTTTATTTAGAGTATACTCATCCCGGGGAAGGTTTCGATATGCATATCATTTTAAAATCTTTGATTACACGGAGGTTTATAAGAAAACCAGTATGGTTTTTCTACCATCACGTCGAAACAGCTGGATAGATCTCAACCAAACTTAATATTTAGAGCATACTCCTCCCGGGGAAGATTTCGATATGCATATCATTTTAAAATCCTTGAATACACGGGGGTTTATAGGAAAACCAGAATGGTTTTTCCACCATCACGTCGAAACGGCTGGATGGATCTCAACCAAATTTCATATTTAGAGTATACTCATCCCGGGGAAGGTTTCCATATGCATATTATTTAAAAAAATTTGAATACACGGGGTGTTTATAGGAAAACCAGAATGGTTTTTCCACCATCACGTCGAAACGGCTGGATATATCTCAACCAATCTTCATATTTAGAGTATACTCCTCCCGGGGAAGGTTTCGATATGCATATCATTTTAAAATCTTTGAATACACGGGGGGTTTATAGGAAAACCAAAATGGTTTTTCCACCATCACGTCGAAACGGCTGGATAGATCTCAACCAAATTTCATATTTAGAGTATACTCATCCCGGGGAAGGTTTCGATATGCATATCATTTTAAAACCTTTGAGTACACGGGGGGTTTATAAGAAAACCAGAATGGTTTTTCCACCATCACGTCGAAACGGCTGGATAGATCTCAACCAAATTTCATATTTAGAGTATACTCATCCCGGGGAAGGTTTCGATATGCATATCATTTTATAATCTTTGAATACACGGGGGTTTATAGGAAAACCAGAATAGTTTATCCACCATCACGTCGAAACGGCTGGATAGATCTCAACCAAACTTCATATTTAGAGTATACTCCTCCCGGGGAAGGTTTCGATATGCATATTATTTTAAAATCTTTGAATACACGGGGCGTTTATAGGAAAACCAGAATGGTTTTTCCACCATCACGTCGAAACGGCTGGATATATCTCAACCAAACTTCATATTTAGAGTATACTCATCCCGGGGAAGGTTTCGATATGCATATCATTTTAAAATCCTTGAATACACGGGGGGTTTATAGGAAAACCAGAATGGTTTTTCCACCATCACGTCGAAACGGCTGGATGGATCTCAACCAAATTTCATATTTAGAGTATACTCCTCCCGGGGAAGGTTTCGATATGCATATCATTTTAAAATCTTTAATACACGGGGGGGTTTATAGGAAAACCAGAATGGTTTTTCCACTATCACGTCGAAACGGCTGGATAGATCTCAACCAAACTTCACATTTAGAGCATACTCCTCCCGGGGAAGGTTTCGATATGCATATCATTTTAAAATCTTTGAATAGACGGGGTGTTTATTGGAAAACCAGAATGGTTTTCCTCCTTTTTCTCTTATACTATTGATTTTCTGTAAACTTCGTTTACCGTACGTGAAACGTCTCTTCATTATAAACAACTTTCGTTATGTTTATAATTTACCTTACTCTTTACATGACGGAGAAATTTACAATTTTCTGCTGGTACCATGCTCTGCATTGAGTGACCGACAGACCGACAACGAACCTACAGGTTACCATGGCAACGTCTCTGACTGCATGCCAGCAGGGAAGTAACGTATTGCCATTTTCCTCATTATGCTTTTAAATTCTTGGTTGTTCCTTGGGTAGAATGCAAGAAAGGCGTCAATCGGCCTATCTGCGGGATATTGGCGGAATATCGTTGGATGTTATAACCGCCTTCGAATAGATTAAATAATAACACCATTAGTCATCTTCTTATTATTTGTTTACCTAGGAATCAATGGACCTAAATTGCTCCTCTGTTACCGTTTTATTATATCCATAACTCACACTAGCATAATTTATGGAGGGGCATTTGTTTTTCCAATACATTAACTTGGCATTTACATATTTGTCGTTTTCCGGCTGTCCTCAGTTATAATCCATTTTCTATTACTTTCAACTATCTTAACTGTATTATTTTCTTCCTTAATTACGCCGTATGTACGCGAGTGCTACAAACTACTGGATGTATTTCCACCAATACTCATATTTAGAATACACCTGTCCTTGATAGATTTTAGGGCAAATATTGTTTCTAAATCCCTGAACTGACTGGGGGTTTATACGAAACCGAAACAGTGATTTTGCACTTCCACAAAATATACACAACCAACGTTAATTTAAATCTACCTGCCTTGGTAGAAATTAATTTCTAAACCTTTTTTCTTATGTGCATCATTTCGATACGAGGATTAATAAGGGAGATATCATTAACGGACCGTTTTTTTGTACAAGTCCCATCGGACTTAACTCACGAGCGGGTGCGTGTAAAGCGTATTCCTTACAACTTGAAAACTACTGAAGACATTCGAACCAAAATTCATATTTAGCATCCACCTGTCCAAAGGTAGGTTTTAAACGTAAATAACATTTCATATTCCGGAATGGACTGGCGGTTTATAGGGAACCGAAATGGTGATTTTACTCTTGCACAATATATAGAGAACAAGACCAACCTGACTGGAAATCGACCAAACGTGATGGAATTCCACCTCTAAACCTTTTTTTCATGTGCATTTTTTCGTCAAGAGGATTAATAAGGGAGATATCATGAATGGTCAGTTTTGCAGGTTAAGTCCAGCGGCCATAACCAAAAAGGTGTTTTACATGGAGCAGATTCCTTATCTATATAAATCAAATCGTAACGACTGTGTGCCTCTACACTGACTATTTTGGCGAAATTTTCGTACAGCTTTCCGTTTAAGGGGTAATAATGACCATCTGCGTAATTTTTGGTTTAGTTTCTGAAAGTCCTAATTTTTACCCGCCTCGCCGAAAATCCAGATTGCGGCATAATCTGCCAGAAGAAAAAGAAGATAATTGAAATTTGACAAAATTATACGTTTTAGCCTGTAACGAACGGAAAACATCCAAGATCATTAAATTCTTCACTTTTTATCCCCGAAGAATATCGAAATATGCAGGCAATTTTAATAATGGTGCAGACCTTCTGAAATTCCTATCGCATAACAGATTGCACAATCTCCGTTCAATTTGGAATGATCTACAACCTTGGTCTTATTACTCTTTGCCGTATCTGTATCAATTTTACGTTTGATTTTTCTCTATTAATGGATGTTAAGTCAATTTGGAATTTTCACATGCATAATTTACACCTTCGATTACTTATATGAAGTACAGAATCATCAAACTCTTCACGAAAATTGGCCCACCCAGTAGCCATATATGAGCCAAATGCTATGTATATAGCTGTCACATAATTATCCGAAAAGTAATGTAATGTGAGATAATCTTACAAGAACGTTACCCTGTTCCACGTTTCTAACTCAATCTGACCCAAGAATAGATTACATATCATAGGACCAGCCATTTAGGCCACTAAATCCGGCGTGTCTTATGGTATAATCCTTTGTCGATATGACGTACGTTTAGTAGCAGTTAATCTGTAAATGAAGGTCTTCAGTATTGTAAACACGCATATAGTTTCGTATGTCGATCTATATATATTCACTGATGTCGATTTGTAGCGATCGAGAAAGGGTGGGTCTGCTATTGTAATCAGTACTCCCCACACCGACTTTGACTGGCAGTATGAAAGGGTTCCTTCTCCAACTCCTGTGTAACTGTCATTAGTAAGGAAGGTCTACAATTGTAATGAATAGTTCACTTCTCGATTTGACTTGCAGAAGGCAAGTGAGCATGCAGTTTTGTTTAAAACTCCCCTACCCGATTGTGTTTGGCAGTAGGCAAGGGTGCCCGCCATTATAAAGAAATGTCCTCATCTAAAATGTGACTGGCATTAGGCATAGTGGCCTGCTATTTTGATGGAAACTCACCAACTTGGTGTGACTGGCAGTAAGCTGGCTGAAAGTAGGAAAATGGGCCTGACATTATAATGATAACTGCACAACTTAATTTCGAGTGGTAGTAGGGTAATTGCATGCCATTATAATAAAAACTCTAATCTGTCTGGAAGTAGGAAAGGGGGGCTGCCATTTTAACGAAAACTCCCCAAATCGATTCTGTCCGCATAGTAGGCAATGGGGCCTGCAATTATAACGTAAACTTCCCAACTCGATTGTGAATGGCAGTAGGCAGTGAGCCTGCCGTTATATCACAAATCCATAACAAACACTTTACATTGGAAACAACGTACGGGGACCTCCCCATGCTCTTTCTCGGATAACGCTAAGAGACATGCAATTTTAAAACAATATTATTTACTGCATGCACACTATTTACTTCGATATTCGAATACAATGTAGAATACCGTAGCGAAGCATGGGTACATTCGCTAGTAAATAATAATAATATTCAGCATTAACTGATGACCCAGAGAAAAATAGCCACAGAACGTGAATATTCCTCAGTTTCGTTATTGTTTACAGACAGCCGCTCAAGGTAACTTCTCCGAAAAGCCTACAGATCAACAGCGAACGAAATATTCAGACAGCGTTCCATCGTCACGTTATTTTTCCATATATATTGGGGTTTGTGATATTGTAGAGCCCAGCACAAACGAGGAGAGTTCTTCCTAACTAGCCTTGTTATACCGCAGATATCGCAGCATTAGAGGGAGGATGTGTGTGTGTAGACAGTTACATTATTGGATTTCGACGATACATTCATTTCTGTGCAGGATGTTTTCAATTAATTGTATGGGTCGTTGTTTCTATGACGTATTATACAGTCCACATTTCATTACAAATTACAATCAAGCGATGCTTGATGAAGTGGGTCACTGGTTGTATATAACCAGAGATATAATTCGTATGTTCCTCTCCCACAAATTGTAGTCAGAGATTAGTGCCTGTGATATCCGATCAGTGGCTTTGTTAGTCCTACAAAAGTTTTGGCGTTGATTGTCTGGAACTGATGTATCCAGTTATCTAGTGCAACATCACCACAACGGCTATGGCCACTAGTTTGATTAAGCTCCACAGAAAATGTATAATTTTTCAGTCTTACAATGGTAGAAAATTTATATTGTAAATGTTTAGAAAATATCAGTAATGATCGGGAGGGGATGCTCCTCTTATTTCGAAAATGGTTTTAAGCCAGAGTTATAGAGTGAAGAAATAAAAGGATCCTTAATTTACAACTAATGAGCAAGGTAGAAAGAAGTCATTAACTCAAACCGCACAATGGACGCGTGCGTTATCGTTCATTAAGACAAAGTTTCCTTCTAAATGCTTGCAATACTGTGTCACAATGGGTCGAAGGGTGTCGTCCCTGTATCGCACAGCCATGCCATTGCCCTGCTTGGCTGGTAGTGGCGTACGGTGACCTTTCATAACGCCACCCAAAACCATCAATGAACCACCACTTTGCTGCATGATCGCCGGGCTGAGTGGCTCAGACGGCTGAGGCGCTGGCCTTCTGACCCCAACTTGAGAGGTTCGATCCAGGCACAGTCCGGTGGTATTTGAAGGTGCTAAAATGCGGCAGCCTCTTGTCTGTAGATTTACTGGCACGTAAAAGAACTCCTGCGGACTAAATTCCGGCACCTCGGCGGCTCCAAACCTGTAAAAGTTGTTAGTGGGACGTAAAGCCAGTAACATTATTATTTGTGCATGGCCTTTACACTAGTGTGTGTGAGACATGAAGCCAGACCAGACTACCTCCAAATATGCAGCCGACGACCGTCAGGCACAAGGCTTTTGAAGGAATTTATGCCAATTCTGTAGAAACCATTCAGCATAATGTTGGGTCCATTTGTACCGCGCCCCGTAATATTTAGATTTGAGAGCTGGGCCTCGCCATGGGCGTTGAGATTGAAGCTATGTCTCTTGGAGCCTGTTTCTCATAGTTTAGATTTGAAATGCGGCTACAAATTCCTGACCAAAATTCATTTTACTCTGAGCATTGTTGCATTGTCTTCAGGGTTCCTAGGAGCTAAATTCCGAAGGTTTTTTTTAAATTCGCACCGTCACAGATAGGTCTTACGGCAACGATGGGAAAGGAAAGGGCCTGGAGTGGGAGGGTAGCGACAGTGTCGTTAATAAATGTACAGCCCCAGACTTCTGTCTTGTGTGAAAATGGGAAACCACGGAAAACTGTCTTTATGGTTGCCGAAAGTGCGACCCGAACCCACTACCTCCCGAATAAAATCTGATAGCTACGTGACCGAAGCCTCGCAGTCACTTCCTCGGTTTGAAATTAACTTTCATCTACTAAAGTCATAGCCCTTTTGCACGACCCATACGAGGCCTGTCTCCCTGTACTGCTCTCATGTTCCAACGACATCACTTTAATTACAATCCTCCCGTCGAGGCAAGTTCCCTTGTTGACCATCCTTCTTGATATGATGTGATTGTGCGTGAAGGTTCATGTGTCGACGTTGCACATCGTGCCAGCCTAGACTACACTGCACTGCTTCGAACACATTTCTAATGCTTCCACACTACTGCTGCAACTTCAACTGTACCGTGCGGTTTGGGGCGCGCAGCTGTAAGCTCGCATCCGAGAGATAGTGGGTTTGAATCCCACTGTCGACAGCCCTGAAGATGGTTTTCCGTGGTTTTCCAATTTCACACCAGGCAAATGCTGGGACTGTACTTTAAGGCAACGGCGGCTTCCTTTCCATTCCTAGGCCTTTCCTGCCCCATCGTCGCCATAAGACCTATCTGTGTCGGTGCGACGTAAAGCAAAATAGCAACAAAAACGTCAACTCAAATACCGTCTGCCATTTATGAGTGACGTTCTGCCAGTGGGTTAGGAAACCTGCTGTTGTATGTCTATAAACTTCCTAAGGCTCGTCTTTCCCGAGAAAAATGACACATTTGTGATGAGAAACCTTTTTTTATGTCTGTAGGACCTTCCTTCTGTCGTGATACGTCTTACGTAAAGTAGCTTTTTCATATTTCTTCCTTGGAGTCCTTTTAATCTCCCATTCTTGCCGGTCTGTGTGGCTCCGACTGTTGAGGCGCTAGTCTACTGATACCAACATGGCAGGTTCGATCTTGACTCAGTCTGGTAGTAATTGAAGATGATTAAATACGTCAGCCTCGAGTCGGTAGATTTACTGGCACGTAAAAGAACTTCCGCGGGAATAAATTCCGATACATAGACACCTCAGCAATCTGTAAAAGTAGGATTTTATGCTATTTGCTTTACGTCGCTCCGACACAGATAGGTCTTACGGAGGGAAGAAAGTTGATCTTAGAGTCTCGTAAAAATTGAGTCAGTAGTTAATAGGTCTACTGAAATAAATACGGGAAGAGAGCTGCTTTCCTCGTTTTCGGTAGTTACTGTAATAAGAATAGCCGGATACCTGATTGAATAGTCAGCGCACTTGACTTCGGTTCAGAGGGTTATAGGTTCAATTTTCGACCATGTCGGGGATTTGGACAGCGTCTGGTTAATTGTTCTAGCTCGGGGTCTGGATGTTTGTATTCGTTTTAATGCACATCTTCATTTAAGTATTACGCCGCACTTCAAACCGCCATAGAAACACGAATTAGTGAATACATCCCTCCACGTGGGATTGGTGACAGGAAGGGCATCTGACGATAAAACTGGGGTAAATTCACACCAAGTGTACCCAAGTAATGAGAAAAGGCCGGGGAAAGAAATATTGAAATAAGAATGATATATCTTCTTGAGTACTGAAGAAAGATGAGTTTATATCTGTATTTATCATTTATCGACTTTCCCGAACGTGGATTTCGATCCATTATAGGTCTTGGCCTATGAGGTCTATTGTGAACAACCAGACAGCTGCATATACTGGAGACTACTTGGTCAACGTGACGGCGGATTTGTCACCTGTATTGCTTCGCTTTCGTGACCGGGTCCACTGTCTCACGCAACAAAGAGCTCCGTAGGCGGTCTCACTAGCCTAAGTGAACCTTCCAGCCCTCAGTTCAGAATTAAAATCTTTGGCATGGCTGGGGATCAAACTAAGGTCTTTCTGGTAGGAAGCAGGCACGTTACCCCTACACGTCGGAGGTGGGGCTTCTCGGCTATACCCGTTCTAAATTTCAGTTTAATCCATCAAGCCTTTACTTTCTCTTTCTTTTATTTGGGGGGGGGGGAAGAGTGCGGCCAAAATGATGTAATCGGTGGTCACAGACGGGAAACGTACGGAGAGACGGGCAAACAGAAATTAAACCATTACAGTGATGCTTTGCCTCGGATGACGACTAACATTTTTATTCTCGAATTTGCAGTAAATAATTTATTTAGATGCGGCACTATGTTATTCTCTCGAGAAAAAAATGTCGTGTAAAATCTACAGTCCAATTTTTTAAGTTCCTCGTAGGTATTTTCTCAGAAACTGTTGAAGGTATGTATATATACAGGATGAATCGAAATTCGCGCACTCGGGCGTCGCAGTGCGACTCCTCACATGCAAGCAATAAAAAAAAAATCTCTGTTAAAGTTCGTCCTGCGAGTATATCCGACAGAAAAAGAACATTGGAGAGTGGCAATTTGGCAACACCTTAACCACATGTAGGGTAACTACCTCCGTCAGCACATATTAGTCTTGCTGTGTAGATGGTGCAGTGGATAGAGTTTTGGGTTAGCATGCAGGAAGTCGAGGGCTCGATCCAGGGTTGAAGCGTATGTTTTTATTTCGTAAATATAGTCCAGGTGGTATGGCATCTGACATCTTAATCGTCAACAGCGAATAAATTCACGCCCACGACGTAGAAATAGCTTCTTTCAAAGCTGACGTATGGAAACGTTTGTTCGCCCATTTCTACGATCGTAGTATGTAAGTACAAATGGTTTCTTTTTTTTTTTTTTGCTATTTGTTTTACGTCACACCGACACAGTTCGGTCTTATGGCGACGATGGGATGGGAAAGGCCTAGGAATAGGTAGGAAGCGGCCGTGGCCTTAATTAAGGTACAGCCCCAGCATTTGCCCGGTGTGAAAATGGAAAACCAAATGGTTTCTAGAGGACCCGCTGCAATCGCTGTTGACGATTAAGATGCCAGATACCATATAACCTGGACTACATTTACGAAATAAAGAACATACGCCTGAACCCAGGGTCGACCCCTTGACCTCCTGCATGCTAACCCGAAACTCTATCCACTGCACCAACTGTACAGCACGACTAATATGAGCTGACAGAGGTAGTTACCCTACATGTGGTTACAGTGTTGCTAGATTGCCACTCTTAAACGTCCTTTTTCTGCTGGATATACTTGCAGGACGAACTTTTGTGAGAAAACATGTTTCTTTATAGCTGCGACGCCCTAGTGCGCGAATTTCGGTTCACTCTGCATATATACACACGCACCAGGTGGCCCGCCAATGACTTACTTTCTACTTATAAGTGTCCTGCATGCATTAGTGATGAGTGGGATGTCTAAGGACTTACTTTACCAGACGTATTACTGCATGCAAGTCATTTGCATCAGAATATGGAGAGTTTACAGCCGACGGCCTCTCATTCCATGTTCCTGAGCGCTACCCGTCAAATGCGCCCTCTTGCGTTAGTAAGCCTCGTTTTCGAACGCTCATTAGTATATTGGTATTAGGTACAGCAGTACTACAGTTGCTGTCAACATATCGACAATGGCTGGTGTGTTCAACATTGATGAATGCACAGACATAATTTTAATCTGCAAGAAATCTGGTCGAAATGCGGCCGAAGCTCGCAGATGGTATGCGCAGAAGTTTTCAAACAGCCACGTGCCTTCTATACACATATTTCGCCGAAGAGAGTTCAAATTGAGAGCTTAAGAATCGTTCAAACACGTACAACATACATTCGACATTTTGGTTGAATGAAATGGCTGTACCTGTACAAATGAATGAGTTAATAAACTTTACTTTCTGCATCTTTGGCGTGTTTGCAAGTTCACCCTGCCATACAACGTGTATGGTAAAATGGCTGCTATTTGTTTCACATCCTAAATACAGCACATTGCAGCGCTCCTTTGTAGACTAGCGATCAGGCTTCCCATTCATCACTATTGCATGCGGGACACTTATAAGTAGAAAGTAAGGAGCTGGAGAGCCACCTGGTATAAAGTTTCGTTCTGTGATGATAGGTGTACTATATTTTGATAATAATTAAAATTACATCCGACAAAATGTTAAATGTGAGGAACATACAGTACTATGAACTTTTTTGAGTTACTATTCATATCATTCTGCAGTTCACCATCTTTCATGGAGTACAAGGCATGTGAAAATAAGAATACGGAGTAGAAGAATGGTGTACGGTGACATACAGAGTACGGCCTACAGAACAATGACTTCAGTTTCTCGCAGACGTAAAATTTTGCTCTGAGTAATTACAAAGATGGAGGAAAGGGAAATCAATGACAGCCATTGAAGGACAGCTTGGCTTCCAACACGATGTTGGCAAGCTTTTTATTTTAATTTTTTATAATTGAAGAGTAAATAAAGCTGTTCGAATTGTCTTTATAGGTATTGAAACAGCTTTTGATAATGTTGATTTGAATGAGTTCTAAGAAATATTTAATATTTAATATTTAATATTTAATATTTAATATTTAATATTTAATATTTAATATTTAATATTTAATATTTAATATTTAATATTTAATATTTAATATTTAATATTTAAATTCAAAATGTGTGGGATGCTAGAAGGAAACCATAATTTAATTTCATCGACTGAAAATGTTAAGACATTTAAGCTCTTTAGGCTGTTTTCAATCGTGAAATTACCAGCTTTTCGCCTCAGTGCAGCAGAGGGCTCATCAGTTGGAATGATCAAGACGTTTGCGCTAGTACGCCGTTGAGACACCGTTGCAAGCCTCCTATGTAGGACGGTGTAGTGACGGTGTACTAGAGGAAGCATGTGCCTCCACTTGTATAAGTGCCTGCCTTTGGTGTGAAGAATTGTTGAAGAATTAGACTGCTGCCACTGAAAAAATCAGGGTAAAAGTAAAAATTCACAATTGGGATAAAGGATTGTTGCCAACTTCCTTCGCTCTTGTTCATCATGTATATTGAAGAGGCTATAAGGAATTTTCTAAAGCTCACAAGTGTGACGTCAAGGCAGTTCGAGTGCTAATCACATAGATCTTATTTTAAAAGATTATCATGTCTAGCGAGAGGCTTTTCAATTTATGAACGAGAAGTTGAGACAAATGTGTAGTATGCAAATTGATGTAAAGGGGACCATACGTACGAAATCTACTTGTGATGGCAATCAGAATGCTGACATCTAGTTATGAGGTTATAAGTTGCTGCAAATAAAAGTATTTGCTTATCTAAGGATCGTATTCAAGAACAAGACTTCGAGGTAAAGTAGACTTTGTACCCACCAAAGTCACCATTTTCCTATTCAAAGTCGAAACTTTGCGGGAAGTAGACTTTGCTTCAGAGTTGCCAATAGCCCGTACTTTGACTTCATAAAGTCGACTGCAGAGGATATTACAATGGCGGACATTCTACTCAACCCTCTACACTTCCAGACTTTGAAATGTGGCACCGGAAAAAAGAATCCTAGGGTCGCTGAATGAGCACTACCCACAGAGATATCTTCGAAACAACATAACTAACCTTTATTGAGCAGGAAGAATAAGAGAGAAGATAAAATAAAAGGATCTGAATTAGAACCTTTTGGTACAAACACAAATATATTAAAAAAAAGAATAAACTTTGGCAAAGTAAAATCCCTACAGAAAATAAAGAAATTTGGTCTGTACATGGAAACGTCACTTATTACCTCCGTCCACTATGACCATATTATGGTTTAAATCATATGTAAAATCTGTTTAATTTACAAAATTATTCACTTCACGTCGCTCCCTAATATCATTATCTATTAACAATTTGGCAACCTAAGTTATCAAATCAATTTTAATTCCATTGTCAATTATCGCCATGAAAAAACAACAATCTTGTCCACGAATTATTCATCCAAATTCATCTCACTTACTTGAGTTCTTATTACACCTCATTATCATTTGCCAACATTAATTTAATCAACTAATCCCTTTCACTTAATTCATCTCGGTTTTTATTATGTTTGATTCAAAAAAATAATAATTTAGTTAACCATCATTACACACATCACTTTCGTCAGAGTGACCTTTAAAATCAAAAATAAATTCGAAATACATTCATCTATACATGAACTCATTACTCCGTATCCACTCTCCCTTTTATCCATAAATCATTGCGGAAATGTGAACATTTGAACTAGATACTGAATCACTAAATCATTATACTTTCAAAATTATTCACATAATAAATTCCAAGATCTTGTTATTATTATTAAAATATTTAGATTGTTACAATAATTCCGATCATGGAATCGCGAAGCTCTTTGAAATTATTAAAACATTACATTTGTTAAATCATTCATTAAATCCAAAATTTATTAAATTCAAAATCAATAAATCAAAAATCATTAAATCTGAGGTCATTACATTATTACGATTCATTAAAATTCTTGTCCTCAAAATTATTAAATCATTAAATTACATCCTCAATATGATTAAATCATTAAATTATTAAGTCCACATATTGATTAAATCATTCAATTATTAAGTACACAAATTTATTAAATCATTCTTTCATAAGGCTTCTTCCTCTCATCTATATATATATATAACACGGAACGCGACCGAGTCGATGATTACCCCTGACACGAATAAATTTAATTTACTATTCTGATTCATCAATACGAAAAAATAAATATTTCACATACGCGTAATCAGCTGTTTCACTAATACGTAAACTAAACACAAACTCTGTAGCAAAGGGACCTAAACTAAATTTAATTCCCACCAAAACTTAATCTACACTGAATCTATGACAATAGGACACAACCATATTGCCGCAAATACATCAAAACAAAGGTTGTAACTGCAAATCAGAATTTGCATTGCCAAATGCACAGTAAAACACACATCACATATGTAAGAAAACAAAATTATGTCATATGCATAGTTACCAGGAATATCATGTTCATTGACCTGGCCGGGAGTCGAACTCCGACCACCAGAATCGCAACATTACAGTGACCTATAATTTCCTATCTTACAATGGACCGTCACGAAATATTATCAAACCTTTTAACTTCAATGCGCTGTTCCTAAATCATTCAATCGGAATTATACCAGGTGCTCCCGGACGCCGTACTTTCAACTTATAAATGTCCCGCGTGCATAAGTGATGTGTGGGGTGTCTACCACCTACTTTTAACAGGGGAACGACTGCCAGCGGGCAGGTTACGTCAGAATATGAAGAGATAAGAAACAGAGTCACACTCGCAGCATGTTACTCAGCGTTCCCGGTCGAATGCACCCCTTGCATTAGTAAATATCGTTTTCGACCGCATTCTTCTAGGCTGGTGTATGGTACAGCCGCACTATATTTACTGTCTACTTATCGACAATGGCTAGTATGTTCAGCAGCGATGAATACACATACATTACTTTTAACTGGACTGCCAGGTCGGAATGCAACCGAAGCTCCAAACAGCCATATGCTGTCTACACAAGTATTTCACCGAACAGTACCGTGTTTGTTTCATACAAGCGACTCTTTTATCGCGTGGAATGTCTACACGTGTATAAATTAACACGTTATTAAATTTCCTTTTCTGCATCTTTGGCGTGTTACCAAACAGTTGCGGCGATCAGAGGTTGGGGCTAGAAGGGAACGTCGCCCCCGCCCCTCGCCACTTTGTGGAGTAAACATTACATATTCACTTTAGCCACCTGGAACTAGGAATTATTATTTTTTTGCTAATTGCTTTACGTCGCACCGACACAGATAGGACTTATGGCGACGATGGGATAGGAAAGGCCTAGGAGTTGGAAGGAAGCGGCCGTGGCCTTAATTAAGGTACAGCACCAGTATTTGCGTGGTGTGAAAATGGGAAACCACGGAAAACCATCTTCAGGGCTGCCCACAGTGGGATTCGAACCCACGATCTCCCGCATGCAAGCTCACAGCCAATTAGTTTTAAAAGAAACGTTATCTGTACATGCCTTTGTGTCTTATCTGCTAATTCTTTCCTTGATTTTCTTTAATTTTATTAACATAATGTTTGGCGGAAATAAGCACCAAATGCCGTTCTTCGCGGCTAACCGATTTGTATAGCGCTACGGCAAGTAGTGGAGACTTTGCATGTGCTGTGGGGAAGGGTTGTAGGGGAATAATGTTTTTGCCAAGGTCGTGGACACTGAGTTATAATTCACCCGTATGACGCACGCATTCGTCAGTCTGGCAGCCTCTTCAGTGTCTGTTAGTTCCTTAGTGTGTATTAACTTTTAATTGCATGATCATGCCGTACTTCGGCTGAGCTAGCCGTGGAGTTAGGGCCGCGCAGCTGCGAGCTCGCACCCGGGTGATAGTGGTTTCGAATCCCACTGCCGGCAGCCCTGAAGACGGTTTTCCGTGGTTTCCCATTTTCACACCAGACAAATGCTGGGGCTGCACCTTAATTAAGGCCACGTCCGCTTCCATCTGATTCCTAGACCATTCCCGTCCCATCGTCGCCATAAGACCTATCTGTGTCGGTGCGACGTAAAGCAAAATAGTAGAATATTTTTTTACAATTGGGTTTACGTCGCAACGACACAGATAGGAATTATGTCTACGATGAGACAGGGAAGGGCAACGCGTGGAAAGGAAACGGCCATAGCCTTAAAGAAGGTACAGCCCCAGCATTTGCCTGGTGTGAAAATGGGGAACCACGGAAAACCGTCTTCAGGGCTGCCGGCAGTGGAATTCTAGTCCACTATCACCCGGGTGCGAGCTCGCAGCTGCGCGGCCCTAACTCCACGGCTAACTCAGCCGGTACAATTAAATGGAAGTACGGCATGATCATGCAATTAAAATTTATTTATTATTTTAATACACACTAATGAACTAACAGACACTGAAGAGGCTGTCAGACTGACGAATGCGTGCGTCATACGGGTGAATTATAACTCAGTGTCCACGACCTTGGCAAAAACAGTCTTCCCCTACTACCCTTCCCCACAGCACATGCAAAGTCTCCACTACTTGCCGTAGCGCTATACAAATCGGTTAGCCGCGACGAACGGCATTTGGTGCTTACTTCCGCCAAACATTGTTAATAAAATTAAAGAAAATCAAGGAAAGAATTAGCAGATAAGACACAAAGGCTTGTACAGATAACGTTTCTTTTAAAACTAATTGGCTGTGAGCTTGCATCCGGGAGATCGTGAGTTCGTATCCCACTGTGGGCAGCCCTGAAGATGGTTTTCCGTGGTTTCCCATTTTCACACCACGCAAATACTGGTGCTGTACCTTAATTAAGGCCACGGCCGCTTCCTTCCAACTCCTAGGCCTTTCCTATCCCATCGTCGCCATAAGTCCTATCTGTGTCGGTGCGACGTAAAGCAATTAGCAAAAAAATAATAATTCCTAGTTCCAGGTGGCTAAAGTGAATATGTAATGTTTACTCCACAAAGTGGCGAGGGGCGGGGGCGACGTTCCCTTCTCGCCCCACCCTCTAATCGCCGCAACTGTTTGGTAACACGCCAAAGATGCAGAAAAGGAAATTTAATAACGTGTTAATTTATACACGTGTAGACATTCCACGCGATAAAAGACTTGCTTGTATGAAACAAACACGGTACTGTTCGGTGAAATACTTGTGTAGACGGCATATGTCTGTTTGGAGCTTCGGTTGCATTCCGACCTGGCAGTCCAGTTAAAAGTAATGTATGTGTATTCATCGTTGCTGAACACACTAGCCATTGTCGATAAGCAGACAGTAAATATAGTGCGGCTGTACCATACACCAGCCTAGAAGAATGCGGTCGAAAACGTGGTTTACTAATGCAAGGGGTGCATTCGACCGGGAACGCTGAGTAACATGCTGCGATTGTGACTCTGTTTCTTATCTCTTCATATTCTGACGTAACCTGCCCGCTGGCAGTCGTTCCCCTGTTAAAAGTAGGTGGTAGACACCCCACACATCACTTATGCATGCGGGACATTTATAAGTAGAAAGTACGGCGTCCGGGAGCCACCTGGTATAATAAATGACATTTATTCTTTCATTTTATGACCCTAATCAACGCAGTTTGAATCTCTTTTAATATACACGCATAGCAGTAACGAACGTCTTATCTCTGAGCACAACTCATTCACACGGCAATCTTTCCGTCACCACAAAATGAATCTCCTTCTAATTAACAGCATGTGTTTCTCTTAAATCATCTTTCATATAACTGAGCCTTCCTGGGCAACAGTAACAATTATTTATAAGCATTCAACGCTTTCAATACAATTATTCATCTCATACTTCACATGTCTAATTGCGCACTCCTCACCAGGATTCGTAACATATTAAGAAACACTATACCTCACTTTGCCGGCACTATATTCAAATATTTTGCTCCATAATATCACCGGTTCGTCTCCTGCTATTAGCGTTCGTATCTTAAAGGTCTTACTTCAAAGATAATCTCAACTAAACCACAAATTAATTATATGACAGAACACCTGTTCCCTCACAGCACATTCTCATCTACCGGTTAAAATACATGTTACTTATTGATGAAACAGACTCCAAATATTCACTGTAATGTGCATGACTGGTCAACGATTCGTATCTTCACGATGTCAATCAACTCTGTCTCGACGATTTTAACTTATCCATGCAGCATGCCACAACTATCCTAGCCTATTCCAATGACTATAAAACACATACTGATTGCCATCTATGCTACTTAATATATCTACACACACGAATAACATGTTAGAAGATCACGCATTACATACGATCATATTTCAACACACGTTTCGTATTATTATAGAAGATCATATTTCAACACACGTTTCTTATTATTATAGAAGAACATATTTCAACATACGTTTCTTATTCTATACAAATCAACCCCACAAGGCATCAGTATCGAAATTTACCCCCTATATCTAGCTAACCCTTGCTACAATAAAAAAATGCAAGAAAAGTATTTACAAGTTAAAATACAGCGGATCATGCATAAGCAAAATATTATGAATCAGGAGGTATTTATCGAGTTCGGCGGCGTTCACTGTTCAGCCACACAGCATATTTGGCTTCAGGTAGGCCCCATGACGTGATTTACTTCACCATACTGGTAGCATTAACATGTGCATAACTGCCTTTCTCGACATCCATGTTCTTCACTCTTGTTTGGCTTAACATTTCACACGGCTTCACTCGCATTATTACACTAAAACTACACAGTAAAATATACATGAATTACATATAAGTACACATCACACTCTTGTCAAAATTTAGTAATACTCTGTCTCTGCAAACTTCGTGATTTCCGACACGTGGCACTGCAAAGCGTCCGGCGACTTGATATCGTTCTGGTCTTTACTGCCCAACGAAAGGGTGATAACGTGAGACTTTATATCTCCAAATTCTTGATTATTTACACTCCCAAGTATCTATGTAAAATAAAATCCTTCGGATTCAGTTATACGTTCTCAATTGTTATAATTATTAGGCTGTGAAATGCTCAAAATTCTGTTCTACGTTGAACACCATACACCTCCGTCCGAATCGTCCCGAACCACCAAGCAGAGTGGGTCTCTCAGACAGCGCGTGGCTTCCTCCTGTACGCTTTCCTCATGGCATGGAGCTCAGGGAATCCCCTCATCAGTTGTGTAATATCCTGTCGTATATAGCTGCATTTATAAATTGCGATAATTTATTAGGCAATATCGTCTTAATTTTACAACGATGTAAGAGCCTGAATCTACTACGTTATCTCCCGGCGGATTTTTGCCGATATTGGAGGGCTTTCATGTTGGCGTCCATATTTCCTTTCCCACACAGCCTCGAGCGTGCTGTGCTCTAATTCGCTACTCAGAAGTCCTACCAACTTAAAATCTGAGTAGCTCTGTCGCACTCATTTCTCTCTCTAGCATGGAATATCCCATTGCTTCCCTCTTGTGCAATCAAATGACCCTGACGCGTGGACTATCTGGCTACAAGCTTAAACAAGCAGAAGTGCAATACATATCCGGCCTCTCATGTAAATTCACTACTTTATTCCCGTAACTTTCTATCATATTTAATATTCTGTGCCAATGATATGAGCCGTTTGGGTTCACTACACATAATTCAGTTTGTGGAAGGTATTGAAATATCCAGGAGATTATCCAAGTCGCACATACTCTTCGTCGAGTTATACGATTGAGTTCTGCAGAGATAGCGAATTCAAAATTAGGTACAGATTCGATAAACAAACTGTATTGGACATCTCCGTGATGTTCGAAGATATACTAATGACAAAAATCAAATAGGACTAGCTATTCCACCAATAATACTGCTGCTAAATGATCTTGTTGTTGATAGCTGAAAATAGGTTTTGGCACATCACGATGTATTTGACACACTCGCTTCATGCTGGCTTTAGGTATAGTTTGCACTCACATGTGTGTGAGGATCTAACTATATGCAGTTATTAATCAGGTTTAAGCTTTCGTCTCTAATGTGGGTGTCACTCACCGGATGGTAGAATATCGCGGCTGGAGTTTCATGTATGATATATATAATCCCCTATCTGAAGTAATGGCATTACATGTGATGGCTAAGTATCAATCACTTATTAACCTTTCGGTTCGTTTGGCCTGCTAGAACCACGGGGCTCGTCCTAATTCTTAGCTATGGTCTTCATCATTATCTTGGCCCAGTGCGCTTTCAGTTTCTAGCTGTGTGCCTGCTTCCTTCTTTCTTTCTTTCTTTCTTTCTTTCTTTCTTTCTTTCTTTCTTTCTTTCTTTCCTTCCTTCCTTCCTTCCAACCATCCACCCACTTAGGTCTCGTTGCCCCGTACTCGTTTTGCTTGTGAGAGACAATGTGAATACTCGATGTAAGATGGCCTGTCGGTTCTCTGTGGTCTATAATGGGTTCTGCAGTTCCTCTAGGTCTGATTTTACTGAGGTTATCCACTTGGTCTTCGAAGCCTTTCGTCTACTTGTCACTGTGAGGATTCTGTTGTTGAGCCTGCGGGGTTTCAAACAATGCTTTTACACATAACTGGATGAGGTTAAGTAAAATGAATAAGCGCAATGTTCCAGTTATAGATCTCATTCTTTTCATGTTATAAACAATTTCCAAGTAGTTTCTGCTGACTTACGAAGTGTAAGCCAGCCAACAGTCAGTAGAATAATGTTGTGTATTGACTGCCAGGAAAATACCTCATTTCGTCAAGTTTTCATAAGCTGAAAACCTTTTCCTTTTCTTCCATTCTTTAGCGAAAAGTCACGAAAAATTACGATACGCTACATCTGAACAGAATTAACTAAAAGTGCTTGATGGATGCCACTCTTATTTTGTTTTCTATTATTACAGATTAAAATACATATTATAGAATTTGTGCAAGGGTGAAATATACAACAGTGCACTTTTACAAAGAGGAAAACCTGAGATTTACCTTCCTGATCATTCAGGGATAAAGCAGTAAATGTGCCAAGAATACAAAGCTTTTTATAAAGTGGTGAACATACAAATCATCATCGCGCACACTGCCGAAAGAAGCCACGCAAATGTAAAGTATGTCACAGTACCTCTTCAGGACAGAGGTGAAATATACAACATACAAAAGTACGCCTCCACGAAGAGGTAAATCATGATGGTCATCTTCTGATTACTCAGGGAAACAGCAAGACAGGTGTCATATAGACATTAAGACGTTCGCAAGAAGTGGTGATGTTATAAGTCATCACGAACACACAGTGAAAAGAGGACACGCAAGTGTAAAATATGTAATAGAAAATTTACACGTGGGAATAAGCTCAAGAACTTAAGACACCGCCACAAACAGTCCGAGGAGAAGCTAGGGAGGAATGAAATGTGCAGGGGTAGGCTTTCACAGAAATAGAATCTCAACCCTCTCTGGGGAACATCTGTACTAGTGTCAAGAGTATAATAATACGTTTCCGCGAATTGCTGAACTCGAAAAACACAATTGCACCCGCTCGGAGGCGAGATTACACATCTGTACAAAATTCAGTGATGAAATGAAATGGCGTATGGCTTTTAGTGCCGGGAGTGTCCGAGGACAAGTTCGGCTCGTCAGATGCAGGTCTTTTGATTCGACTCCCGTAGGTGACCTGCGCGTCGTGATGATGAAATGATGATGAAGACGACACGTACACCCAGCCCCCGTGCCAGCGAAATTAACCAATTAAGGTTAAAATTCCCGACCCTGCCGGGAATCGAACCCGGGACCCCTGTGGCCAAAGGCCAGCACGCTAACCATTTAGCCATGGAGCCGGACAATTCAGTGATACGTTCTCATGAAACAAACTTGGAAATAACCTAAATAATAATGCTCCCCATGACCTGTTCACCTCATGAGTTAAACTGAACATTGTCCTTCCACTGCAGAAGGTATAGCCCCTAGGGGATTTACAAGGCTATTTATTTATGTATTTATTTATCACAGACAGTATCACTGTTAACCTCAAATATAGTTCATAAAATCTCGACGTTGCAAAATATGCTTCAGCCAAAGTCGACTATGGGGAAAGTAGCTTCCATGAACCAGGTTTACAGCAAAGTTAGACTTTTCTATCAGTAGACTTTCTAAATTAATCGCTAAAGTTTTGTTCTTGAATACGGCCCTAAGCACCTCATAAAATCATTTGAAAAAAGACATATGTATTGAATGTCGCTACATACGCAACGTAAACATGGACTCTTAGAAAGACTGAAAAGGATAGAACAAGATCATTTGAGATGTGGTGCTGGTGAAGTACACTGCGAATATCTCGGATGGAGAGGAAAAGGTATGACTAAATACTTATCCTATTGTAAGGAAGGAACAGCCTCAATAAATAAATAAACAAATAAATAAATAAATAAATAAATAAATAAATAAATAAATAAATAAATAAATAAGTCATTCAACCAATAAATCAATCAATAACCACAGATATGCACTGAGGGCAGTCGCCTAGGCGGCAGATTCCCTATGAGTTGTTCATCTGGTATTTTCTTAAATAATTGCAAAAATTTGGAAATTTGTTGAACATCTCCCTTGGTAAATTATTCCAGTCCCTAACGCCTCTTCCCACAAACATATACTCGCCCTAATTGGTCCCCTTACATTTATTTCTACTTCCTACCATGATAGGCTGCCTAAATCTGACGAAGTATACCATAACACTTCAATATTGAATGTATGTTTAATCATGAAGAGTTTTCTGGAGTTAATCCTTCTCGTATCCGGTACTATAGATGTGGTTTCGAACGATTTGGGCGGAACTTTTAAACGGCCAGGACGGCTAAATCACAGTACAGATTCTTGGGAATGTCCACACTTTCGAAAAACTCAACTAAGAATTTTGATATGGTTTCTCTTGCTCCGATGAAATGTCCTACATCCTTATATAGGAAATGTTGTATGAATCTTTGAAGTAGATGGTAGTTGGTTCTTAGATAGTTCGCTTCTCTGCGTCTGTCTGGCTCTGCTGGCCTTTGGTCACAGGGGTCCCGGGTTCGATTCGTGGCAGGGTCTGGAATGTTAACGGTGATTGGTTAATTTCGCTGGCACGGGGACTGGGTGTATGTGTAGTCTTCATCATAATTCCATCCTCATCATGACGCGCAGGTCGCTTACGGGAGTCAAATTAAAAGAGCTGCACCTGGCGAGCTGAATATGTCCTCAGACACTCCCGGCACTAAAAGGCATACGCCGTTTCATTTTTTTCTCCACCTCTGCCTCTGCTGGCTGACTTGAGTCGACCTCGCATCTGATGGTGGGGTCCAGAATAGCAAAGGCCTTTTCTCGGTCAATTGCGATTATATCTATTCTCCGGTTGCTTCCACCGTCACCAATACATGACACCTCTTCATGTACCTCGTAACCTTTCTGGGAGAATGCTGCTCCAATTCTAGATGTAATTCTGCTGTGCCCAACATTCCTAAGCAATTCCTCCCGTGGACATGAACCAAGAACATGATGCAACTTTATCTGCATTTTGTGATCATTCCTACTTTTGGAAGTTCCACGCTGGCTTAATCGTCTACTAATATAATTCTACACTATCTCTCCACTGACAGCTCGGAACATACCACTTAGTCGAGCATCTGATATATTTCTTTTATAGGACGATGAGTAAGGCATTGTAATGATTTGTCAAGGGGAATTGTTCGATACATTTCTAAGTCCTTTGCAAACGTTTGAGGAAAAGCTAGATAAACAACTGAACAAATTGGCAGGGAATCTTCCACCTGAGTGACAGACCTCAATGCAGTTCATTGATTGATTGATTGATTGATTGATTGATTGATTGACTGATTGGAAGTCGAGAAATTTAGAAATGGTTTTCTACTCCTGAAGAGGAAAGTTACTGTAAGGTTCTCTTAGCCCCCAAAAGCGAGGAGCAGGTTAATGTTTTCGGGTAATATTGTCCAGACATAGTGCTAAACATGATATTGCACACAAGACTTAGTTCAAATTACCGGGAGAGTTGGCCGTGCGGTTAGGCGCGCGCAGCTGTGAGCTCGCATCCGGGGATAGTGGTTCCAACCCCACTGTCGGCAGCCCTCAAAATGTTTTTTTCCGTGGTTTCCCATTTTCACGCCAGGAAAATGCTGGAACTGTACCTTAATTAAGGCCACGCCCGCTTCTTTCCCATTTCTAGGCCTTTCCTGTCCCATTGTCGCCATAAGACCTATCTGTGTCGGTGCGACGTAAAGCAAATAGGGGGAAAAAAAAGTTTACAATTCGTGGCCACTCCTCCAAGGCTATTCCAGGATTACAGAGATGACTCTGTTGTTTTTCTTTGTTGTAGTAATTCCATAAGACATGTAATTAGGTCACATAAATCAGCGATTGTAATAGTTCACTTCATGGACTTGATTACGAACGTAATTGACAATATGAGAGTTAGCACTTCCGAATCTGGATGCTATTTCTCCGAGTCTGTCATCTTCCAGTATTAATCTGCTCACATTTTGTCTCCTCTTGGATTTAAAGCACTGACGAAGGGTAATAAAATTCTTTATCAGGATAATAGTTAATGGTGCTCGTCGACAGTTATTGTTCAAACGAATTTACTGGTCTTAAAACCTGTATATCTCGCGACATGTTTACAGGCTTTAAACTGGTCGGTGCGGGTGAATCATTAAAGAACTCGTCGCGGTCGACACACCAATAATTGTTACTCGAATAATTTTATGCACTTGAGTTGAGAGTGAAATTCTGATAGCACATTTATTTCATTTACTTGATGTATGCCTTTATGTCCATGGCATGACTCAGGCTGTGAAGCCTGCTATGCTGCCAGTCCATGTCTTATAATGTACATACAGTTCAACAACATACTGTCCGACTCGTTGGCTGAATGGCCAGCGTACTGGCCTTCGGTTCAGAGGGTCCCGGGTTCGATTCCCAGCCGGGTCGGGGATTTTAACCTTCATTGGTTAATTCCAATGACCCGGGGGCTGGGTGTCTGTGCTGTCCCCAACATCCCTGCAACTCACAAATCACACATAACACTATCCTCCACCACAATAACACGCAGTTACCTACACATGGCAGATGCCGCCCACCCTCATCGGAGGGTCTGCCTTACAAGGGCTGCACTCGGCTAGTAATAGCCACACGAAATTATTATAACAACATACTACACATATTACACACACAACCATGCTATAATACTAAACTGTACACATAGTTATAAAAACACATTTAAGGAAAGAAAAAGAATCATACCTAAATTAATCCAGAATAAATAAAAGAATATAAATAAAATAGAGGATTGGGAAAGCCGAAAATTCGTTCAACAATATGGGTGCCCCATTCACTAGTAGAGATTGCACCTTCAGCTCCGAGTTTGCACGTTGCGTTGGTATGTTTTCCCGGTCTTTCTCTATGGTTTTGAAGGCCGGGCGCTCAGTCATTTGGTGGAGAGACGGATAGAAGATTTCGAAATATACTTGTACAGAAGAATGCTTCGAATATCCATGGAAGAAAGGAAGACCAATGAGAAAGTCCTCAACTTGGTAATAAGAAAAAAGAGCTTCTGACAAGACGCGAAAGCTCTGTTACATCGGACACAGCATGAGATATGAAGGATATGACCTTCTCCAACTCATCATCCAGAAGAATGAAAACGATCTGTGGGGAGAAGGAGAAATTCCTGGCTGAAAGAACTGTGCCGTTGGTATGGATGAACTTCCATCGAAATCGTTTAAGTCACTGTTTCGAGAGCTATCATAATCATTTGGATGGCCAACCTTTGTAGGGATGTTACGTCCTAAGAAGGAATAAAAACGTCCTCATGCATCAATCAAAACAAATGTAATAAAACTCAGTGGCACACGGAATAAAATATTAAAACAGAAAACCAGAATTCATGTATTTACACTCAACTTAATCCGTCCAAGTAACATTTCTCTTTAAATACCGGTTCAGAGGGGGTGGACCTTAGGTCATTGAGCAACGAATAATTCGTTCGAATTGTACTCACAACAAAGTAATTTTGAAATCAAGCTTTTGATTTCCAGCAATCGAGAGAGACTTGCTGTGTTTATAAATACAGAGAATCAGCCCATTAGCACGGCATCGGGCGCGTGGTGAGATTTTCTCTCACCTATGAAATGAATGAAGAAACTCGTCTATATAGTACGTATTTAGATTTAGTTGGTAATTAAACGCTTTCTCTATATATTTTCGTAAGAATTATTGTATTTTAAAATATTTTAGTTAGAGATGTAAGACATTCTACCTTGCTTAACAATGCCAGAAATAGTAACGTAACAAGGCGCAAGCTGAGGAAAAATCTCACAGAACTGCAAGGATGAAAACAACGCACCGCAAACGAAAACAACGAACCTTCACCAACAAGCAACAGTTGCAGACTTACGCGGAAAACAATGGACTTGGAATATCTAGAATTAGAGACTCGTGCGCAAAAGCATTGCGCAGTGGGATATGACGAATTCACGGAGTGAGAAATTCCCTCACCACGGGCCCGTTGCCGGGTTAGTGTTCTAAAAAAATAAGTCACCTGCGTACAGGCCAGGAAGGCCCTTGGAAGAGGGGCTTCCACTATTAGTAACCTCAGCACGGGGTAGAGGGGTTACCTCTACACCCAGCCGCCTGTCTTCCGAGGAATTAACTTGCTACTCATTTTTTATGTAAGCTGAGTGAACGTCAGGGCCATGTGCACCCATTAGTGTACTACTACTACTACTACTACTACTACTACTACTACTTTTTTGCTAGGGGCTTTACGTCGCACCGACACAGATAGGTCTTATGGCGACGATGGGATAGGAAAGGCCTAGGAGTTGGAAGGAAGCGGCCGTGGCCTTAATTAAGGTAGAGCCCCGGTGGCATTTGCCTGGAGTGAAAATGGGAAACCACGGAAAACCATCTTCAGGGCTGCCGATAGTGGGATTCGAACCTACTATCTCCCGGATGCAAGCTCACAGCCGCGCGCCTCTGCGTGCACGGACAACTCGCCCGGTACTACTACTATTACTACTACTACTACTACTACTACTACTATTACTACAACTTATGGGGCATCAACTCGAAAGTCCTGCACCAGGCTTCTCCAGAGATCGCATGATATTATATATAGGTTTTTTTTTTTTTTTTTTTTTTGCTAGTGGCTTTACGTCGCACCGACACGATAGGTATTATGCTGATGATGGGATGGGAAAGGCCTAGGAATTTGAAGGAAGCGACCGTGGCCTTAATTAAAGTACAGCCACGGTGGCATTTGCCTGGAGTGAAAATGGGAAACCACGGAAAACCATCTTCAGGGCTGCCGACGGTGGGATTCGGACCCACTATCTCCCGGATGCAAGCTCACAGCCGCGTGCTCCTAACCACATGGCCAACTCGCCCAGTGCTGCTATTATTATTATTATTATTATTATTATTAGTCTATTATATAATTCACAATTTTACAATTGGGTTTAATTGCTGCTTCGGTGCAATATACATGGAAGAAGTATTATTTAGTACATACGCGCATATGCTCCATACATGTATTCTTACATATAATTATTAAACAATAAATTAAATTCGAAATATATGTATAGGATATTTACAATGCATAAATAGTCAAAATATTTAGTAGAATTCCTCTGTATATGGTGGATGGTTCATGCCAATAAACTTACTACATGGCAAGTGGCCTGAATTGCTCCTTTTTACAATTCTCCGTAAATGAGAGGGTGGAGATTAGGTGCTTCAGTTTCCTTGTGTAGTATCTTCGATATAATACCAGTAACTACTGGAATGATGATATTGTTGTGTTTTCACATTGTTTTTATTTCTGTGGACAGATCTGTGTTCCAGGATATCTTCTCTGTATGTGTTGATTGGAGGTTACGAGTATTAGGGCAGGCTATGTCAATTATGAAGTAGATTTCTTTGTTTTTATCTACAAAAGTAACATCTGGTCTATTGCAGAAAATATTTTTATCAGTGATAATACTTCTATCCCAGTAAGGTTTGTAATTTTCACTTTCCAAGACTCATTGAGGTTTTACATACAATATGCTGTAGTACAAAGGATTAGTTTATAAAATAAAATAAAATAAAATAAAATAATAATAATAATAATAATAATAATAATAATAATAATAATAATAATAATAATAATCTTGTGCACAGGGCCTTCCTGTAGTTACATGACAACTGTCCAGATTGCTTGCACTTGCTGTCACATAATGACATAATGTACATCTGACGTTTAATACAAATGTTTGGATTCGCCTTGAATATTACAGGTTTCGTTTATCTCTTTGTGGATTATTATTATTATTATTATTATTATTATTATTATTATTATTATTATAGGACTCATGTCGTTTCTTTATGCTGTTTAAAGCGGAAAGGAAGGAATAATTAAGTTCGTTGTTGGAGGGCAGAATGAAAGAGCTACTTTTCTCTAGACCGCAGGACACTAGACTATCACCTGAGAACTACCACCTTGCTAGTCCCACAGGCCGTCCTTTGTTGTTCTCGCGTCTAGTCCGATAATTGAACTGCCGTCACTGCTGGCTGGGGAGTCCCCGCGGTTTTAACGGTCACGTGGGGGTGAGACGAGGTGAGACCACTCATCAGCATAGCCTTTCGATCGATAGGGGTCAGTGTATTCTTCGCTGTCAGCATTTCGCACTCCACTATTGTCTCCGGCCTTCTTTACTCGTCTCAGCTATCAGGGATTCTTTTCTTCACTTCTGATCACAGAAGCAATAGTCTCGAGGATCGCAGAACTCTCTCGTAGCTACATGACGACAAATGACCTGATTGCTTACCCTTGCTGTCACATAATGTAGCCTACATCTCTTTGTGGACTTAATCACTGTAGGGCAAATAATAATTGCTTGTTAGAATAAGGCAGTAAAAATAGTTTTTGACCCAAAACCAAACCACACGGCGCAACATCCGCGAAGGGCCATGCACTGCCAAGCGACCACTGCTCAGCTCGATGGCCTGCAAAGTACGAGGTGTCATGTGGTCAGCACGACGAATCCTATCGGCCATTATTCTTGGCTTTCTGGACCTGGATAGCCATCTCACAATGACATAGCTTCTCTACTGTAATTACGTAGGCTGTGTGGACCTACTCCATCAGATCCAGATCCAGACAGGCAAATCAATGTTTAAAACAACCTAGGGATAAGAGCTACGAACTTCAGGTAAATAAAATGTAATAATGGATGAGAATATTTTCTTTATTTTTTCCTAAAAATTACATTCCTTTTCTTAATCATCGTTTTCCGGTGGATTGGATTAGCAATTTGCCTTTTTGTACAACTACGAACGCTAATGTGAGGCGAAGCATTGTTTCTCTTAAGCACCAGTGCGAGAGCTAATGTGACTCGATGCAGAGTTTCACTTAAGCCCTTATAACTATACTCGGTGTGGAGAGTTTTAAAAATTCAATAAAACACCTGAGGGTATTTAAACAAGGGACACATTGCAGAAAGAGTTATATAAATAATTTGACTAGGATTTGAATCAAAATGAAAACGATTAAAGAAACAAAGAGAGTTTAGGCTGGTTTACAGGAACTGAATTTAGGCCGAAAGTTTAGAATTTTTTTTTCAGTTTGATAGCTCTATCCAAGAGTCACAATTTGAAAACTTTCAGGACCATTTAGCCCTTTAACTTTCGTTACAATTGAGGAAAATGCTTAATTTTACGATTCTCCTAGTATGGTGACCCCTACTCTGTCTGATAAGAAATGTTTTCAACATTTTTTTTTGCTAGGGGCTTTACGTCGCACCGACACAGATAGGTCTTAAGGCGACGATGGGATAGGAAAGGCCTAGGAGTTGGAAGTAAGCGGCCGTGGCCTTAATTAAGGTACAGCCATAACATAATAAATTCATCATCAGATGACTGAAAGTAAGTACTGGTCTCTTAAACCATTTTATAGTAATTAACACCTATTTCTGATGCCTGGTGTGAAAAAGAGAAACCACGGAAAACCATCTTCAGGGCTGCCGATAGTGGGATTCGAACCTACTATCTCCCGGATGCAAGCTCACAGCCGCGCGCCTCTACGCGCACGGCCAACTCGCCCGGTAATGTTTTCAACATTAAAATCACTGTCCTGACCGGGAATCGAACCCGGAGCTTCCGGATAAGAGGCAGACACTCTGCCCCTAAACCGAGGGGCCAGCACAGTAATAATTATAAATTCACTGTGAATAGTTACATCATGTTATTAAAACAATGGCGTCGAAAATATTTCATACATTTTCTTTAATGAGGAGTACAAAATCGGTTGATTAGGTATTTTTTCATGTCTGTGCCGTTTCATATATACTGTATAGGCCAGAAAACTTGTTTTGTGCATGATATTTCTGACTATAACTCATTACGTTTTGTGGAATCGTCCGGCGCCTTGGTTTAATTGTTAGTTTTATGACTCTTGCATGGCTGAACTTGGTTCGATTTCCAGCTCTGCTTTGAATTTAAATTTTGTTTTGGATACCGAAACAAGGTGCACTGAGATAATATGAAGATGCCCATAGACCTTTCCATGGAGCAACAGCAACCACTGCTTTAAGTGGACTATCTTTATATACACTGACTGACAGAGCAAATGCAACACCAAGAAGGAGTGGTCAGAACTTTATGCCAATTGCAGGGTAGACTGACGTCACTGAGGTATGCTCATGATGTGAAATGCGCCGCTGTGCTGCGCACGTAGCGAACGATAAATGGGACACGGCATTGGCGAATGGCCCACTTCGTACCGTGATTTCTCAGCCGACAGTCATTGTAGAACGTGTTGTCGTGTGCCACAGGACACGTGTATAGCTAAGAATGCCAGGCCGCCGTCAACGGAGGCATTTCCAGCAGACAGACGACTTTACGAGGGGTATGGTGATCGGGCTGAGAAGGGCAGGTTGGTCGCTTCGTCAAATCGCAGCCGATCCCCATAGGGATGTGTCCACGGTGCAGCGCCTGTGGCGAAGATGGTTGGCGCAGGGACATGTGGTACGTGCGAGGGGTCCAGGCGCAGCCCGAGTGACGTCAGCACGCGAGGATCGGCGCATCCGCCGCCAAGCGGTGGCAGCCCCGCACGCCACGTCAACCGCCATTCTTCAGCATGTGCAAGACACCCTGGCTGTTCCAATATCGACCAGAACAATTTCCCGTCGATTGGTTGAAGGAGGCCTGCACTCCCGGCGTCCGCTCAGAAGACTACCATTGACTCCACAGCATAGACGTGCACGCCTGGCATGGTGCCGGGCTAGAGCGACTTGGATGAGGGAATGGCGGAACGTCGTGTTCTCCGATGAGTCACGCTTCTGTTCTGTCAGTGATAGTCACCGCAGACGAGTGTGGTGTCGGCGTGGAGAAAGGTCAAATCCGGCAGTAACTGTGGAGCGCCCTACCGCTAGACAACGCGGCATCATGGTTTGGGGCGCTATTGCGTATGATTCCACGTCACCTCTAGTGCGTATTCAAGGCACGTTAAATGCCCACCGCTACGTGCAGCATGTGCTGCGGCCGGTGGCACTGCCGTACCTTGAGGGGCTGCCCAATGCTCTGTTTCAGCAGGATAATGCCCGCCCACACACTGCTCGCATCTCCCAACAGGCTCTACGAGGTGTACAGATGCTTCCGTGGCCAGCGTACTCTCCGGATCTCTCACCAATCGAACACGTGTGGGATCTCATTGGACGCCGTTTGCAAACTCTGCCCCAGCCTCGTACGGACGACCAACTGTGGCAAATGGTTGACAGAGAATGGAGAACCATCCCTCAGGACACCATCCGCACTCTTATTGACTCTGTACCTCGACGTGTTTCTGCGTGCATCGCCGCTCGCGGTGGTCCTACATCCTACTGAGTCGATGCCGTGCGCATTGTGTAACCTGCATATCGGTTTGAAATAAACATCAATTATTCATCCGTGCCGTCTCTGTTTTTTTCCCAACTTTCATCCCTTTCGAACCACTCCTCCTTGGTGTTGCATTGTCACTGTCAGTCAGTGTATTTATGATATTCAATTCCAATTTTTAGGACTGAGTAGCTCAGACAGTTGAGTCCCTTTGACCCCAACTTGACAGGTTCGATCCTTGCTCAAATACATCAGTCTCGTGTCGGTAGATTTACTGGCACGTAAAAGAACTCCTGTGGGACTACATTCCCGCAACATGGCGTCTCCAAAAACCGTAAAAGTTGTTAGTGGCACGTAAAGCAAATAACATTACAATGATAATAAAAATTATCATTATTTTATTATTGTTGTTATTATTATTATTATTATTATTATTAATTGAGTACGTACATAACCATTCCTTTCATGTGGGTTTGCTAAATATATGCGGTGTATCCACGGAAACGCTTCATTTTCCGGCATTCAAATTCGTCTACACGGAGTTTTGTATTTCACAACTACGAGTATTGAGAGTAGAATTGGTGATGTGATAGGGAAAACAAGAAACGTGAAGGAAACTGACGTGGTATTCAGAGGTCGTTGATAGATTTAAGGTCGATATTACAGCCACATTAAATGATTTTCAGCCGAGGCTTCTTGAACAACGAGAAGCCTTTCCCGTGGACAGTCGAGAAGTTTTTTTTCTGACAGAGCAAAGTCTTCTGCGAAACGTGAAGAATTTCACCTTATTTTCTTGACACAGCATAAGCCCAAAAGCGTATGTCATGTCTAAAAAAATCTAGTTATTTACAGCGGTAGAATTACTGAAAGTTTGCAAGAAAGTAGATGATTTGAACACAGTATCGTCAACAGTAATAGTGTTCATGTAGTAAAGTGTCTTCACCCAAGAAGAGAGGTTGTGAAGTTCACTAGAGCAACTTGATTTCTACCACTAACCTTATTACGTGCTTGGTGAAACAGAGCTGCGTTAGGAAGTCGGCACAGCGCGGCGGTCGGGAGAACGAAGCCGGAAGCATCAGTAGACTCAATCATACAGTGTGTACTAAGCTGAGAGTTGAGTGGCGGCTGATCGCAGGCGGTATTTGACACACTCGCTGGATTAACTGTTACAACAGGTCCCATCAGTCCGAGCTCCAGAACGGAATAAGTAAGCTATTAACGATTAACAATAAACACATGTTATTAATTTCCCTTTCGGAAAAGCAATCATTCTCCTGTCAACCCTGCTGTTCTCTTCACTTAATTATATATATATATATATATATATATATTTTACTATTTGCTTTACGTTGCATCGACACAAATAGGTCTTACGGCGACGATGGGGTAGGGAAGGCCTAGGAGTGGGAAGGAAGCGGTCGTGGCCTTAGTTAGGGTACAGCCCCAGCATTTGCCTGGTGTGAAAATGGTAAGGGTGGATTCTGCTCGAAGGCAGGTCCGAACCTCCGCAGAGGTGTGCCTGAGCCGGAGTTTACGTACGGTAGGGTGGCCAGTTCCTCTCCGCTCCTCAATTCCCTTACCCCCCACCAAGAGCGAGTGGCAACCCATCCAAATCTTGACCACACCCAATGTTGCTTAACTTCGGAGATCTCACGGGATTCGGTGTTTCAACACGGCTACGGTCGTTGGCGGTGTGAAAATGGGAAACCACGAAAACCTAGCAATCTTATTGTTTTTGTTATATTTTCTACGTTCTGGTATATTTCCTTAGTACTTCTTAATTTCCATTGTGTCTGGCCCCGCGGTGTAGAAGGCAACGCGTCCGTCTGTCACCAGGTGGCTCCGGGTTCGATTCCCGGCTGGACCAGGGTTTTTTGATTGTAAATTATTAATATCCCTGGCGTTGGAACTGGGTGTTTGTGTCGTCCTTAACGTCCCTTTCCTCACATTCACCACTCTACACTCCGTCCATTCCAATTACTCGCAGGTCCATATTACATGGTGCAAGTAGGGACAAAACATCTCTATAGGCCGAAGCCCCGAACAAATAGTATTTTATAAAAATATAAAAATAGTAATTTCCAATTTTCTATTGTTTTCGTTGAACTTAAGATCTTTATCATGATTGTTCTTTCTAGTATTTCCAGTTTATCTTTAGTTCAAAACTAGACATTCACTTGCCTAAAGACATTCTGGTTTCACCACTGTGTTGTAGTGCCTTATTTTAAGAGTCTTAGATAACCTCTTCTTGTGGTAAGAATCCTTATTGATGCCATGCGTTCTTTGGATCTTGTGTAACTTTCCTTCGACAACAGTTTTCTCTAAACTTCTTGAATTAGTTTTTCTAGGTATTTGAATTTCTTAACTTTTTCTGTTCGACCAATATGTGTTGACAAATTTTGGAGTGTTTTTATGTTTTTATGTTTGTAATAAATTTGTTTATTTCTAGAGAGATTATCAAACCTGCTTTGTTGGCTATTTCTTATAAGAGGTTGATTTGTGTTGTTGCATGTGCATGAAAATACAGCAAAATCGACTGCAAACGCCAGGCAATTAATTTCTAGACATCAATATATATCAGAATTTGTTCGTTAGCCCTTAGGACTAAAGGAGTAAAGATAAATGGAAAAAGAATCCACAGTTTTAGATTTGCTGATGAAATTTCCACAGTAGCAGACTCTGAGAAGGTATTAAACAGAATGTTGGCTGTAGTGTATGATACATTGAAACATTACAAACTTAAAATCAGTAGTAAGAAAACCAAAATTTGTATGCGAGCAAAGTTGGCAGGGAAGTTAATACAAACATAAGAATAGGAAATTCCAAAATAGAACAAGGACAATATTCCTGTTACTTAGGAAGCATTATAACCGAAGACAACAATATCCAGAATTATCTGGTATTGCCAATCACTTCTCCTGAAGCTCTCAAAGTACAACATTGGTTCTAGGCATGCAGGTATAGAAGGAAATTTAAAGGCGGATAAACTGGCCAGGAAAGGGGCACAAACACATGTTGTAGGCCTAGAACCTGTATGCAGGATTTCCTGTGGACAAGCCCTATACTACATAGGAAAATGGGTACAAAAGAAACAAATGGAAAAATGGCAAAATACTCCAAGATGCAGGCTTGCAAAGGAACTGATAAAAGGACCAAACAAGAAGCATACTAAAGAACTGTTGAAACTCAGCAGAGAAAAATATAAGATGGGTAGTAGGACTGTTGACAGGTCACTGCCATCTGAAAAATCACCTATATACAATTGGAGAAATAAGAGACAACATATGTAGAAAACGAAATGAAGCAGAGGAATCAGTTAAACACATACTTTTCGAACGTGAGGCGCTGGGTAGAATCAGACTCTCCACTCTAGGACTACCAGGTGAAGAGAGAGGAAAAATCCAAGAAGACCCAATATGAACAACCTGCAGCTTTGTGAAGGGAGCAGGTATATCTAGGTGGGAATGAAGGAAAAACATGGTAGCAAAGGATCTTAGAGTTCAACGCTAATTAGGAACTATTAATTAGAGGCCTCATGAAGAAAAGAAGAAGAAGAACCGGAGACAATGGATGCACCAAGGAAATAAAAAGAAGAATAGTCCATGCTAAACAGGCCTTTGAAAATAAAAGAATTCCTTTAATAAACACCCATACACGTTTAGAAACAAGAAATAATTTTGTAAATAATCCTTTATCTGGAGTGTACTACCTTTCGGCTGTGAGAGCTGGACTGTCGGAAGAAAGGAAGAAGTTTCATTGGAAGCAACTGAAATGCGGATTGCCAGGAAAATGACGAGTGCATGCTGGATTGAAACAAAGACGAATCGAGATGTCCTAAAGGAAATCAATGAACAACGGAGACTGATAAAGCGTACGGAAAGAAGGAAGGAAAAACATATTTGAAGGAAAAATACTAGAAAAGAAAGGAAGAGAAATGCCAAGGAAGACACAGTTCGAGGATGTGAGAAACTTGATGGGATTTAAAAAATGCAAGGACCGAGCGAGTTGGCGTGCAGCTGTGAGCTCGCATCCGGGATATAGTCGGTTCGAACCCCACTGTCAAAATGGGAAACCACGGAAAACCATCTTCAGGGCTGCCGACAGTGGGATTCGAAACCACTATCTCCTGGATGCAAGCTCGCAGCTACGCGCCCCTAACCGCACGGCAGCTCGCCCGGTACAAATAAATTGAAGAACGGCATGATTATTAAAAATCATTTAGTATTTGAATGCACACTAAGAAACTAACGGACATTAAAGAGACTGCCAGACTGACGAATGCGCGCGGCAAGCGGGTGAATTATAACTCAGTGTCTACGACCTTGGCCAAAAAATGTATACCCCTACTACCCTTCTTGACGGCACATGCAAAGTCTCCACTACTTGCCGTAGCGCCATACAAGTCGGCTAGCCGCGACGAACAGCATTTAGTGCGTATTTCCGCCAATGATTATGTTAATAATTAAAGAAAATAAAAGAAAGAATTAGCAGATAAGACAACAAGGCTTGTACAAATAGTTTTTTAAATAATTCCTAGTACCAGCTGGCTGGCTAAAGTGGAATAAAATTTAATGTTTACTTAACAAAGTGGGAGGGGGGAGGCGACTGTCCCTCCTCTCTCTACCCCCTATTCGCTGCTACTGTTTGTACACACGCCAAAAGTGCAGAAAAGGAAATTGAATAACTTATCAATTTATATACGTGTAGACATTCCACTCGAAAAAGGGTTGCTTGTATGAAACGAAAACTAACACAGTTCGGAGGAAAACGCTGTAAACGGAGCTTCGGCTGCATTCCGACCAGGTTGTTCAGATTAAAATAATGTCTGTGTTTCCATTGTTGCTGGACACACTAGCCATTGCCGATATACAGACAGCAAATATAGTGCGGCTGTATCACACACCAACCTAGAACTATGCGGTGGAAAAGGAGGTTTACTAATAGAAGTGTTGCATTAGACCGGTAGCGCTGAGTAACATGTTGCGAGCGACAGTGCGGTTCTTATCTCTTCATAATCTGACGTAACCTACCCGCTGGCAGTAGTGCCCCTGTGAAAATCAGTTGGAAGACATCCCATTTATCATTTGTGCATACGGGATATTTGTAAGTAGAAAGTACGGCTTTCGGGAGCCACCTGATATGTGGCAATAATAACATTAAACAAAATTCAACGAAAGACACCCACTTTATTTTGTGTTATTATTTTCTGTTCATTTCTTCTACAACATTCGTCCCTCATTCGTCTGATGACCTCTCTGTTACTTCTCACATACGGTGTGTTAGGATCATCTTAATTGTGCACGGCCGACTTTATCCCTCGCGGCGCTCGAGCTAGCTAGAGCGACGCATCAAGTCGGCCGTGATTGGAGTTTAATATTGTCGCCAACTCCCACTTGGAGCGCTGTGCCAGCATACGGCGAGCTATCTGGTGACGAATGAGCGTACCGCTACAGCGATCAACAGTAAAGCATTCTTACATTCAAACCTTCATTATTGTAGAAGTCTCCCTCGTGAATAGCCAAGATTTTCTTCTGATGAGGCGGAGCGAAGTTCTCTGCAAAACTTAGAGTTTCACTTGTTTCCTTGACACGGCATGATCCTAAAAGCCGACATCATGTCTACAAGTATGGGCCGTGAAAGAATCAATGTTAAGATATAATTATTTCTAAATAGTAAACTGAGTGACCGTATCGGGGCTCGGCATATTTGCTTTGTGTCTCCGCTCACCCTTTTGCTCAGTAGTTGCACACAATCGGGCACGCTTGCAAGATTGCTCACCTGAACATGTATGTTCTTGTTAATTAATCTTATTGGAATTATGTCATTTATATGAATCACTAAATGAGGAGAGGGAGCACGTCTATTTCGGCAAACTTTATGGTGAATGACGAAACCTTTATTACATCGTCCAGTACCCTTTCTTTCTTTCTTTCTTGCGAACCGGCCAAACTTAGGACCACGCCAATACCACTTCACTTCCTTCTAATCATCCCTTCTTCCTTCCTCTTTCTCCACAGTGCCTTCATTCTTTCAGAATGTTGCGCTCTTCTCTCTTCAGTCCATCTTCCCCCTCTGCGCTCTTTCTTTACTTCAACCAGAACTTTTATGTTGGAAAGTCTTTTCCTGAATTGGTCTCTATCACGACATTCTTCATCTGCAATTCCTAACCTCTTGAGTTCTTCCTTCATCTGCTTGGCATATCCCCCCTGGCTCTTCAAGTAGTATATTTTATTAAAAATTTGTTTATTTAACCTTGTTGGATCCATTCTGACCATGTGTCCATAGAATCGCAACCGTCTTTTCCTTATTGTTGTTTCCAGGTCTTCTGTTATTTTGTATACCTCCTTATTTGAGCGCAATCTGTAGTTTCCCTCTACCATCCTTGGGCCGTAAATCCTCCTCAATATTCTCCTTTCAGTCTTTAGTAGTTTTTCCAGGTTCGTTAGTGTTGCTGTTTCCACCCCATACAGAATCACTGGTTTTACCACAGCATCATAATGTCTTAGTTTCGCATTGATGGAGAGATTCTTTTTGTTGTAAATGGCTTTGGTGGCAATGTTTAGCCTTTCCAACTTAAGTCTTCTATTTTCCATGGCCTCTTTATCCATCCCGTTGCTGCTGATAATTTCTCCCAGGTATTTAAACTGCTTTGTGACCTTCACTTCGCCATATTTCGTCTTCATTGTTCTCTTCACATAATTCCTGTCCGTGCTCATCATTTCTGTTTTCGTGAATGAGATTTTCAAACCTGTTTTCTCGGCTATCTCCTGTAGTTCATTTATCTGTGTTATTGCTTCCTGTTCTGTCTCAGCGAAGAGTGCCAAATCATCAGCAAAGGCCAAACACTTGGGTTTGACATGTTTATTTTTACTACCTATTATTATACTTGTTAGTAATAATATAAGCGGCATAAACTGGCCTGTAATTTTATATTGTGCATGGCGTTTCTGGTGGCAGTTATGCTTGTGATCGTTAACGGAGACTGCTCATTCAGTGAATTGTACAGTTACTGGATTTGACTAATCCCAATTTGTTCATTCTTATTAAATTTTTACTTTTGATGTACATTTGAAAAGAAAAAAAAATAGTTTGCTGTAGTCCGGTTCCGTGATTGAATAGTCAGTGTACAGGCCTTCAGTTCAGAGAGCTCCGGATTCGATTTCCGGCCCGGGCGACTATTTCAACTGCGTACTGTATGCATATGATATGGTTCTACTCTAATAAGTGCTGAGGATCTACAAACGCTACCGGACTTCGTAGAACAACACAGCTCTAACCCTAGTGTCCCAGCCCTGAAGATCGTTTTCCGAACTTTCCCATTTTCACACCAGGAAAATTCTGGGGATGTACCTTAACTCCCCCTATGGGTGGGGGACGCAGACGAAGAATTCACCCAAGGTATCCCCTGCCTGTCGTAAGAGGCGACAAAAAGGGGCGACCAAGGGATGATAAATTATAACCTTGAAAATACTTGTGATTAGTACCACAACGCGGGAACACCATGGGTAACTTTTTCTTGCGCGTAGTATCACTATGTTGGGTACCAAATAGGTTTGTGATTAGTAGCAACCGAGAGTGCGACGGCTTTTACAGTAACTGTGATTGGTAGCACTATATGTGCGACACCATGGGATGATGGAACCCATGGTCCTGGCTTGCCTATGATTAGTACCCACTATATGAGGAACACCACGGGATAGTACGAGTCCCTGTGGTTAGTACCCTTATGTGATGAACACCATAGCTTTGCGTTGCCTGTAAATTGCGCCGCAATGTGCAAAAGAGCGCAGGTCTGTAATACATGTGCGAATTTCATTACCTGTGAGTAGTACCATAATGTGTGGAATACCGACACTTGATTAGTATCGCAACATGACAAATACCATGGTTCTACTTTCCTAGCGAGAAGTACCATTGTGAGGGGCCGCTGACTTGCATTTTGGACCCCTTTCAACTACAAGTATCATCGATTCAGTATTGTGCTATAGAAGCAGTCCCTTGGTCAGTAATACTATTGTTCTACGCCAGCTTCTGTGGATGTGAGGCACTGTGGGACACGGTTCCACTGATCGTATTAAATTCATATCCATCCATTCATTCTTCGTCTTCACGTTTTGAATTTCGGTCAGTGGATGTTTTTGGGCTTTTAATTTGTCATTTCATTTCGTCTCATTTCGTACTATTAGGGACCGATGACCTAGATGTTAGGTCCCTTTAAACAACAAGCATCATCATCAAACCCTAAATGAGGCTACAGTCGCTTCCTCCACCATCTTAGCCCTTTCCTATTCCATATTCGTCATAAGGCCTGTCTGTGTCGGTGTGACGTAAAGCATATTCAAGTTGTTTATGCACAGTTCTATCTCTATCCCTTCCATGCTAAGGGAATGGCAGCCAGCCGTAAAACAAAGCATCACTAAATATAGAACGGAAGTCAATCTTACGACTGGGACTTCACGTGGTTAGTGGAGGAAGAAGCACAGAAGAGAGGGGTGAATCTATCACCCTCTTGTGGGTTAGAATCCGCACTCCATTATTGCCTCAGCGTGCTGCCGGGCGTCAGCACCGTCGCCATCTTGGCATGAAAATTTCAACCACGTGCGAGGCTGGCGTCCCGTCAGGCTGGCTCCAACAGATTGTTTTTCCATCCGGTTGGCAGCTCTGCGCCTCCATCTTGGTGAAGTGGAACCCGCGTTGAAGTGGACGCCGCGCTATAGAGCATAGGTTCATAGTGACTTTTTGTGTTGCTTTGGGGTGAAATTTTTCCACCGAACCCCCAATTATTTTCCACGTGTTAGGAATCATCCTGTATATGCACAGTACACAGGATGAGCCAGTAAGAACATTCTTCTAAAACCTGTCAGATTCGTTAACAACGCAACCCTGCAAGGTCCATTTCTTTAAATGGACAGAATATAAAAGTTCCGTTGCTTCCGTACAGTAATTTTTCATTTCAGACTTAGCTCAGCGCTCTCAACATACAAAGTTATACACTGACTGACAGAGCAAATGCAACACGAAGAAGGAGTGGTTCGAAAGGGATGAAAGTTGGGGAAAAAACAGAGACGGCACGGACGAATAATTGATGTTTATTTCAAACCGATATGCAGGTTACACAATGCGCACGGCATCGACTCAGTAGGATGTAGGACCACAGCGAGCGGCGATGCACGCAGAAACACGTCGAGGTACAGAGTCAATAAGAGTGCGGATGGTGTCCTGAGGGATGGTTCTCCATTCTCTGTCAACCATTTGTCACAGCTGGTCGTCCGTACGAGGCTGGGGCAGAGTTTGCAAACGGCGTCCAATGAGATCCCACACGTGTTCGATTGGTGAGAGATCCGGAGAGTACGCTGGCCACGGAAGCATCTGTACACCTCGTAGAGCCTGTTGGGAGATGCGAGCAGTGTGTGGGCGGGCATTATCCTGCTGAAACAGAGCATTGGGCAGCCCCTCAAGGTACGGCAGTGCCACCGGCCGCAGCACATGCTGCACGTGCCGGTGGGCATTTAACGTGCCTTGAATACGCACTAGAGGTGACGTGGAATCATACGCAATAGCGCCCCAAACCATGATGCCGCGTTGTCTAGCGGTAGGCCGCTCCACAGTTACTGCCGGATTTGACCTTTCTCCACGCCGACGCCACACTCGTCTGCGGTGACTATCACTGACAGAACAGAAGCGTGACTCATCGGAGAACACGACGTTCCGCCATTCCCTCATCCAAGTCGCTCTAGCCCGGCACCATGCCAGGCGTGCACGTCTATGCTGTGGAGTCAATGGTAGTCTTCTGAGCGGACGCCGGGAGTGCAGGCCTCCTTCAACCAATCGACGGGAAATTGTTCTGGTCTATATTGGAACAGCCAGGGTGTCTGGCACATGCTGAAGAATGGCGGTTGACGTGGCGTGCGGGGCTGCCACCGCTTGGTGGCGGATGCGCCGATCCTCGCGTGCTGACGTCACTCGGGCTGCGCCTGGACCCCTCGCACGTGCCACATGTCCCTGCGCCAACCATCTTCGCCACAGGCGCTGCACCGTGGACACATCCCTATGGGTATCGGCTGCGATTTGACGAAGCGACCAACCTGCCCTTCTTAGCCCGATCACCATACCCCTCATAAAGTTGTCTGTCTGCTGGAAATGCCTCCGTTGACGGCGGCCTGGCATTCTTAGCTATACACGTGTCCTGTGGCACACGACAACACGTTCTACAATGACTGTCGGCTGAGAAATCACGGTACGAAGTGGGCCATTCGCCAACGCCGTGTCCCATTTATCGTTCGCTACGTGCGCAGCACAGCGGCGCATTTCACATCATGAGCATACCTCAGTGATGTCAGTCTACCCTGCAATTGGCATAAAGTTCTGACCACTCCTTCTTGGTGTTGCATTTGCTCTGTCAGTCAGTGTATTTCCGATATCACGGCATCATATTCAATTATAAACATCAGAAAATGCGCTGGTATGTTTTTATGTTTTATATGTGTGTCTTCTACTGGTGTTAACAGGTTACACGAAACAGAGAAGAGAATGGAGGAGGTTTGCACCTTAGAAGAATGAATGTAGTGACAGAAGAAATGTAAGTATTGGAAAGACGTGCCGGGTATATAATAATAATAATAATAATAATAATAATAATAATAATAATAATAATAATAATAATAATAATAATAATAATAATAATAATAATAATATCTAAATCTGAGTGCTTGTATGCTTGAAGATCTCCGGAAGAGTTGCACAGAAAAATTCTAGGCCCAAATGTAAAATAATGGAGGAGAGGAGACTCAAATGTAACAAGGAATGTTATCAAGGAACAGACGGAGTGGTTGAATTGATAGGAAAGGGAGGGTTACAGTTCTATGGACACTTGTTGAGGACGGACAGCACCAGACTGACGAAGAGAATCGTTGAACTCTTCAGGAGGAGGTAGGAAACGGAGCTGTAAAGGTTTCGAGCGGTGAGGTTGGACTCGGCGAAAATAGGGATTTACTGAAGTTTATATCATGGACATAAATCAATTTAGACAACTCGTCAAAAAGTGCCACGGTTCCCGTGGTATAGCGGAGACACAAGTTAGAATAGCGTTATTCTATACAGAAGAACAGAAGAGAGCGGAGGCATGGAAATCTAAAATAAAGCAAAGATTGTCAAACATGTTTTATAGATGACCGAAATGAAAGCAATAATAATAATAATAATAATAATAATAATAATAATAATAATAATAATAATAATAATAATAATAATAATGTCACTTAGAGCAGAAGAGAAACAAGAGTTGATCAAGTGAGTTTTGGGTGAGAAAGAAGAAAACGGCATGCCTGGCAAAAGTAAGTGAAATCAATGCCAGATATAGCTGAGGTCACGTGGTCGCCAATTCACATAGAGAGCTCCTGAGGAGAAAACAAGACTCTCTCCCTGTTCCCATTACTATGACAATCCACAACACATACATCATTCAGGAGATCCTGCATCACACTGTGAGCAGTAAGATATGCAGACAAAAGTGGCACTTCTTTGTCAAAGTTAGCGACAGTGTTGGGCAACTTTTTCAGTGTTGGATGCTGAGTTGAATAATGGCCACGCATGTCACGTGACATAAGGCGGTGAGGTCGCTGAATTATTCATCAGGTCTTATAATGCAGCCCGAGTGTTGTGCTGTGCCTTCATTACGGCTCCAGATACTGTCAACAAGGGGCTCACAAATTCTCTCTTTCTCTCGACATGACTGCAGTCACTCAGATTTACACCTTTATTCTTCCTTCGTCTCATACTATCATACACTGTCCTTCAGGACGACGTATCTGTGTTTGGAAATAAATACCCCAATTATCAAATGTGATCCCGGGCCTGTTGGCTGTGCGGTTAGGGTCGCGTAGATGTGAGCTTGTATTCAGGAGATAGTGGGTTCGAACCCCACCGTCGGTAGTCCTGGGGACGGTTTTCCGTGGTTTCCCGTTTACACACCAGGAAAATGCAGGCTGGGGCTGTACCTTAATTAAGGCCACGGCCACTTCCTATCCATTCGCCATGAGACCTATCTGTGTTAGTGTGATATAAAGCAACTAGCATCCCGTCACCCACTCACTATGATTCGCCCTTTAGTCACCTCTTACTACAGGCTGGGGATACTGTGAATATTATCTACACCCCAACCAAGAGGAGGAAATACAAGGCGTGAACAAAATGTTTCGGTATGAGGGCGTTGCTGCAGCGGACATGCGATGTAACGCAGCTCTTATATAAGCAGAGACATCTAGGCAAAGCAGTCGTGTCGTGCCGAGTTGCGTGCCTTAAATGAGACGACGTGAACAATGACGACCTTATTACCAAATACGTCCAAACAGGACCAACATGCTGTTATTCTGTTGTTGGCTGCCGACATCCATCGGAGATTGAAGACTGTGTATGGGGCAGCATGTCTGTCGAAAACCACCGTTGTGGGATGGTGCACCGAGTTCCGTGCGGTTCGCTTTTCGATACAAGACGCCGGTCAATCTGGGAGCCGAGCCTCATCCATTATCAACAAGAACAAGCAGGTGGTGGATGGGGCAGTTAGTGGGAGACACTCCAGCACCCGCCCTATAGCCCTGATCTCTTCCCATGCGATTATCACGCCCTCAGTCTCCCCAAAAAGACCTTGAAGGGTCGATGCTTTCTGTTGGACAAGGATGTGAAGCAACAGGACATAGTGTTTTACAACACGGGGATCTTCAACCTGGTACGTCGGTGGCATGAATGTCTCAATGTTCACGTGGGATGAGTGTCTCAATGCTCACGTGGGATGAGTGTCTCAATGCTCACGTGGGATGAGTGCCTCAATGCTCACGTGGGATGAGTGTCTCAGTGTTCACGTGGGATGAGTGTCTCAATGCTCACGTGGGATGAGTGTCTCAATGCTCGCGTGGGATGAGTGCCTCAATGCTCACGTGGGATGAGTGTCTCAATGTTCACGTGGGACGAGTGTCTCAATGTTCACGTGGGATGAGTGTCTCAATGTTCACGTGGGATGAGTGCCTCAATGTTCACGTGGGATGAGTGCCTCAATGCTCACGTGGCATGAGTGTCTCAATGTTCACGTGGCATGAGTGCCTCAATGCTCACGTGGGATGAGTGCCTCAATGCTCACGTGGGATGAGTGCCTCAATGCTCACGTGGGATGAGTGTCTCAATGTTCACGTGGCATGAGTGCCTCAATGCTCACGTGGGATGAGTGTCTCAATGCTCACGTGGGACGAGTGTCTCAATGTTCACGTGGGATGAGTGTCTCAATGTTCACGTGGGACGAGTGTCTCAATGTTCACGTGGGATGAGTGTCTCAATGTTCACGTGGGATGAGTGTCTCAATGTTCACGTGGGATGAGTGTCTCAATGCTCACGGGGATTTTGCCTGATTGGCATCCCGATTCAGAACTGTACGGCCGTCGAATGGAAGCTTTTGGATCGCCCCTTAGTATTCCTTTCATCAGACGTCATGTGAACTGAGTGAAATCGTGACTGAGTTCCCTCTTGTGCTTAGGTAGCTGATCAACATGGGAAGGATTTTCGAAATTATATTCACGTCCCTGTAATTTAGATTACTTAACCCTCGTCATCATCTTATTTGGTCCTGTTATTCATTCTCCATCTTTTCCTCCGTACCCTGCTTTAGTTTCTGGGGTGAACTGCGTCGCACGTGTGGACATGTCCATGTTTTCTGGTTAGTTGCCCTTCCTGACGCCAACGCTTTGTGAAGGGATGAATTCACAAAGGCGGGTTTTTGGTAATGCCATGTGTGTGTGTGTTTGTGAGATTGAGAATTGAATTTAATTGAATGTATATAGCGTCTTCATATAGTACAATACAGGTTTATGAACACACTAACTGCAAGAGAGAGAGAAAGAGAGGAGAGTGTGTGTTGGGGCAAACACAAATACCCAACGCCGAAATAAGGGAATTTCGAGGAATAACAGTTGACTTTCTATGGATCAAGGGACATGCCGGAATCCTACGAATAAAACATGAAAATCACGAATTGTGAGTGTCAGAACATTCAGAGAGTGTGTGGTGTGAAAAAGACTGTCTCGGCTGCCTTTTCCGGCTACGGTCGCTTCCGTCCTACTCCTACCTTATCGTCGCCATAAGACCTGTCAGCGTCGGTGCGAAGTAAAGCAAATAAATAACACAGTTCTAGCCCTTCAGGTAACAGTGGACCTCCTCGCCAAACAAAGTACAACTGAAGGTCACTCCCGAACAATCCCACTCCCTTACACAGACTTTGTCCCCATTATCCTTATGAAAGCTCAAAGAGAATAGTCAACGGAATGGAATACACAGGATTTGCACAAAGGACGATATTATGCCACACTTCAACCTAATATACCTACAAAACCACAGTTCGACAGCATCAAACTCGCCGGGCGTCACATCAAATCACTCGTACGCATGAGACTCGAACACGAATGTTACGCCAACCATGAAAGTGTTGGGCTCTCCCACGGTGCTCACGAACACTAATGCTCTCAAAATTGATTGGATTCGAACTCCGTTTCCAACAAGCATGCCAGTTCTATATTTTCCTGTCAACCAGATAGTATATGTGATTTTAGCCCAATTTCTCAAAAAATAGTGATTTAAATATATAATTTGCGTCATTTTTTCCTCTTTTACTTAATAAAATTTTTATTGATTTTACTTATGAAAAGACCTGAAAATCATGAATTGTGAGTATCAGAACATTCAGAGAGTGCGTGGTAAGAAAAAGACTTGTCTCGACTGATACTTTCTGTCTGCCTTCTCTGCCATTTCTTTCAGGTGTCTGTCATATGAATATACACATTGTTGTGAGACGTGTAAATTTTTAATGGTTTGCTGGCTGTGTGGCTGATGGTGCCTAAAGGCAAATAAATAAAATAATAAAAAATTAAGGGAATTAACTCAACATGATTAAAATTCCCGACCCGGCTGTGAAGCGAAACTACGAGACACTGATTCAAAAACCTTGAATTTAACTGTTCAGCCAAGAGTCTGAAACCTGTCTGATGATCACTAGATAAACAGTCGCGTAGAACCGCAAACTTACTCGTTACGTTACTGAGTATTTGCCATAACACTTTGGGAAGATTAATATAATTTCCCGTTATTGAAAGCGGATATCGGTTAAACCAACGTTGAGAACAAGCGTACTATTGATATTATGTTAGCCTATATGAAATATATATATATATCATATGTATTCCACTCATCTGAGTACAGACCTGTGCCACAGCGCTTCATTGAGTTCGTACCACGTTTGAAAATACCAGCGACTAATGCTCTAGTATTCTGTGGCTCGTATGTAACATAAACAGAGGTATGATGTACGAGGTCATCATTAGTCTCGTTACGGTTATCAGGTGTTTGGTTTCGTGCATTTGAAAACTTCCATAGAAAATTGCACAACAAATGTTGTGGGTCGAATGAATTTCCAACACGTACACTCATTGCCAAAAATAATCACACACAAGCACTGCATAAAACTTGATACGGTACAGGTAATTGTATCATTTATGTGACTGATTACAATATCAGAACAAAGTAATTTTCACACCAGGCAAATGCTGGGGCTGTACCTTAATTAAGGCCACAGCCGCTTCCTTCCCATTCCTGGGCATTCCCTGTCCCATCGTCGCCATAAGACCTATGTATGTCGGTGCGACGTAAAGCAACTAGAAAAACAAAAAACAAAGTAATGGTGTATTGCAGAGAACGGAATGCTTCAAGGGAGCATTTAGTACCACCGAGCGAGCGGCTGCGTGATTTGAATCACGTAGCATTCAGCTTGCATTCGGGAGATAGTGGGTTCGAATTCCATTGTCATCAGCTCTGAAGTTGGTTTTCCTAGCTTTGCCATTTAGACACCATCAAATGTTGGGGCTGTATCTTAATCAAAGCTACGGTCGCTTCCGTCCTACTCCTATCTTATGGTCGCCATAAGCCCTATCTGTGTCAGTGCGACGTAAATCAAGTAAAAGCACAGTTCTAGTTCTTCAGGCGAGCAACTCAATGTTGAAAAAATACTAGGGATATGAGCTTCAAATTTTAGGTAAATAAAAATATTACAAAATACGAGAATATATTCTTTATTTATTCCTAAAAGTTGCAATCTTTCCTTAATCATCGTTATTCCGTCGTATACATTAGCAATTACCGTTTTGCTACCACTACGAGTACTAATTTGAGACAATGTATTGTTTCATAGGGGAGAGACCCAGCTTAACAAAGGAAATAAAAAGTTTAATATTCATTCGAATGTTAAATATGCTACAATTGTTGTTGACAATTGGCCGCACATATCCCAGTATTGGGATGCTTCCTGGCAACCAGAAGCAACTTCAATAATGCCAAAATTGTAATAATTATAATAATTATTTTAAAATAAAATGTTATAAATTTCCCGCCTTTTCAACAATATATCAATGTTTTCCTTATAAATTCCAAGTTAATAAGAATTTTCGTACTTTTCTATTTTTAAAGTGTGTATCAAACATTCACGTACAAAATGAAACTCAATCACTAACATAGACTGTGATTTAGATATTTTTATCGAGTTTTTATTCCAAGCGCCTCAAAATATTAATATTCTTGTAAATAAATATGTTATATGAAATCTAATATAAATCCTATTGATCTGAATGAGGTACAGATTCTAGTACCATACTATGGGAGGAAACCCTGAAAAATTTATAATTATCCGTGAAACAGTACGAGAGTTATGATAGAAACCGTTATATATTGTTTAAAACGCGGGACATTCAGAACATTTCATTTAAATTTGTTATTATTAGAATGTTGACATTATTGAAGTTGGTTCTGATTGCTAGGAAGCATGGCAATACTGGCATATGCGCAGCATTTTTCAACAACCTTTGTAGCATATGTAACAATCGAATTAATATTGGCCTATTTTCCCCGTGTTATGATAGGTCTCCCCCCTTAGCACGCTACGAACGCTGATGTGTGTCAATAAAGAGTTTCACTTAAGTCCTTGTAACTACATTCGGTGTGGCCATTTTTTCAAAAATCTAAAAAATGCCCAAGGGTATTGAACAAAGGTACACATTATAGAATCAATTATGGAAATATATTAATTTGGTTAGGATTTGAACCAACCGAGCTCCATAGCTGCAGTCGCTTAAGTGCGACCAGTATCCAGTATTCGGGAGATAGTAGGTTCGAATCCCACTGTCGGCAGCCCTGAAGATGGCTTTCCGTCGTTTCCAATTTTCACACCAGGCAAATACTGGGGCTGTACCTTAATAAAGGCCACGGCCGCTTCCTTCCCAGTCCTAGCCCTTTCCTGTCCCATCGTCGCCATAAGACACATCTGTGTCGGTGCGACGTAAAGCCAATAGCGAAAAAAAAGAAAAAAGATTTGAACCAAAAAGAAAAAGGCAGGGCTGAGTGTCTCAGACAGTTGAAGCCCTGGCCTTCTGGCCTCAACTTGGCCGGCTGGATTCTGACTCAGTCCGGTGGTATTTAGATTTACTGGTATGGAGAAGAACTCCTGAGGGACTAAATTCCGGCACCTCGGCGTCTCCAAAAACCGTAAAAGTAGTTAGTGGGACGTAAAGCCAATAACACTATTAAAAAGAAAACGAGTAAAGAAATGAGCGATTTTAGGCAGTTTTTCCTGAGCTGCATGTAGGCCAGAAGTGATTATCGTAATTTGTATTTTTAGTTTGATAGATCTATCCTTGACTCACAATTCGAAAACTTTTCGGGCCGTTTATCCCCTAAAATTTCATAACAATTGAAGAAATTTCTTAATTTTACGTTTTTCATAGTGTGCGGACCCCTACTTTGTCTGCTGTTAGCTTGCATCCGGGAGATAGTGGGTTCGAACCCCACTGTCGGCAGCCTGAAAATGATTAAGCGTGGTTTCCCATTTTCACAAAAGGCAAATGTTCGAGCTGTACCTTCATTAAGGCCATGGCCGCTTCCTTCCCACTCCAACGCCTTTCCTGCCCCATCGTCGCCATAAAACCTATCTGTGTTGGTGCGACGTAAAGCAAATAGCTAAGAAATGTTTTCAGATTAAAAAAAAAAATTTAGTTCCCTGTTGGTCCACATTTAGCTTGGTTACAAGATGTGATACCAGCGAGCTTTCAGGTTTCATATGATATCCTGCGGCTTATCTATCCACATTTGCTGCAACTAGTCTTCTAGGATTTGTAAAACCCTAGGCTGCTGAACTTTGGACACAGCTAGTTCCAGTATGTCCGCTGGACGTTAAATCTCGCACTAACGAATGCCATAGAAGTGTGCCAATGTTGTGAAAGCATCCCTGTGATACCCTTGCTCTGTCATCGAGTTTTTTACTGCTGTAAAATGCATTTTGGAAGCCCTAGCATGAAGGGCAATAGACTTGTCCGCGGGATATTCTCATATGACCAACTGTTATGTGCGACGGGCCCACAAACCATCTCGCCAGCAATGGGAGTGGTGTGTCGTCCCACAGGAAAGGCAGGATTTAGTTGCTCACTACCACATCTCCCGACACGTAAACGATCAACACCAATGAATAAACAGAATCTGTATTTGTCACTAAAGATAACCCGATTCCATTCCGTAGCAGTTCAGATTTGTCGTTCCCGACACCACTATAAACGCAGACGACGGTGGATGGAAGTCAAAGAAAGGATGCGTAACGGGTGCAGTGAGACTGTTTCATTCAGCCAAAAACCTGGAACTGGTTCGGGTAGACATAGGGGTCTTCAACGATTGTGTTACATGTATACGCATGCACAGAAATGGTGTCCCGATATAAAAAACCATGTCCCCTACATTCTCGCTTAACGCATTACTGCCGGTAGACAGGTTGCTAAAACCCTGTTGTGACTGAAATGGGCACAGTGGTGGATGTATAACAATACATACATTGTGCCTTCAGTACTACCCGTTCACTCCCGTACTTGAGTGGCCTTCGACATTATCCTTTCACTCCCTCCCCACCTGCAGTGGGGCAGTGTTGATTGTTTATGGCAGGACACTATTTCTGTGCATGCATGTACCTCAGGGCCTCTCAGGTTGCATGCACCAGTGCGTTGCGCTGTGCATGGTGCAAAATACGACTTCGCTTGGTTGACCAGATTGCGGACATCCACTCCTCGATTTGGGGCAATAGCGCTGTCTCTCTCCGCCTGTCTTCCTCTTCCTCACATGCTCCGTAGCGCTCCAAATACGAGCCGAGTTGAGCCGAGATTAGTCGAGTAGTCCAGAGACAAAGTGTTGGTCCGAGCCGAGCCGAGTGGGAACGATGCGCTGTGCACAGGACCTCTGCGCCTCAGTTTGCACGCGTGAGATTTTGGGTGTTTGAGAGGCCCTGATGTACCTGGATGGCGGACACCGTAACAGCTTGGTCTGCCGGTGCTTGTCGAATGATCAGATAACCCCCTTTCCAGTGATCAGTCGGAGGTATGTTCTTAGCCCAATTGCCTTGCCCTTATTCATCCATTGGTCATACACGCCCTAACACTCTGGTAAAAATAGCCTAGGTGACGGGTGATTCATCGTCAAGATCATTCAGCTTTGCGCATTCCAGCAAAATTCCTCAAAAATTGTGATAACGGCGAAATTCCTTCATTCTTTACAGTGGTGTCACTGAAGAATTGTGCTACGGAAATATTGCGATATTGTGGATCCGGGCATTATATCTGATCCTATCAAACGTGTTGGCTACGTGAAATAGATCGTTAGCTGCAAGCTTGCATTCAGGAGATGATAGAATTCGATTCCATCGTCGGATTATTTGAGGATAGTATTCCATGGTATTCTGTGTTAATAATAGGTGAATGTAAAGAACGTACGTTAATGAAGTTCGAAGCTTCAAATGATAGCGCCCTCCTTAGCCTCACAGAACACCTGTGTGACGTTGAACCATTAGCATGTAACAGAGACATCTAACGCCGCTGGGGTAACTATAGCGAACTTAGTTCGAAATCTTATGGATTCAGACTCGAGTATCAATCAAGTGTACATTTTAACAGAAATGAATTACTACAATAATGATAGCTTCAAACACATATTGCTGAAGTGAAAAGATAAGATGTTTCTGTATGGTACCCTACTGGACAGTAAGAATCGTCACCATCAAGTAAGGGTATCAATTGCTCAAGGTCTGAGGCAACGTGGATGGGATGTGCACGAAGAAGTTCACTGCGCCTCTACCGACTACTCAACGAGAAAACTGGACATCATACCCACCAGTAAGGGACAGAATAAAGTAATGATGTTACAACCTACCATTCGCTTCGAGAGGGACCTGCAACAAGGTCATGATGTTAATGGGGAAAAAAACAAGCAATTTATACACAATATCTACCACATATATCAGCCAAGAAATAATATTCCTCTTGATCAATAAGTTGTCGAAGTCTCCTGTTTGGATCCAAAGCTCAAAAAGAGAGAGAATTTTCCTTTAGCCATGCACTTAGGAAAATGTAGCTGCTCGACTAAGTGGTATGTTCAGAGCTGTCAGTGGAGAGATGGCGTGGAATGACATCAGTAGACGAATGTGTTTGAGCGATGTCTTTAAAAGTAGGAAAGATCACAATATGAAGATAAAGCTGGAATTCAAGAGGAAAATTGGGGCAAATATTCGTTTAATAATAATAATAATAATGTTATTTGCTTTACGTCCCACTAACTACTTTTTAAGGTCTTCGGAGACGCCGAGGTGCCGGAATTTAGTCCCGCAGGAGTTCTTTTACGTGCCAGTAAATCTACCGACACGGGGCTGTCGTATTTGAGCACCTTCAAATACCACCGGACTGAGCCAGGATCGAACCTGCCAAGTTGGGGTTAGAAGGCCAGCGCCTTAACCGTCTGAGCCACTCAGCCCGGCAAAATATTCGTTTATAGGTAGGGGAGTTAGGGATTGGAATAACTACCAAGGGATATGTTCAATAAATTACCAATTTCTTTGCGATCATTTAAGAATAGGCTACTAAATCAATAGACAGGGCATGTGTCACCTGGGCGACTTCTCTAAATGCATATTAATAGTGAATGTTTGATACCCTGCCAAAGAACACGGCCACTACCGTACACAATTTAAAATTCCTTTTTACGACATAGAGAAAATCTTATTACAGATCATGAAATAATATCTACAAATTATACAGTTTCATTTATACCTGAAATCGTAATCTCCTTACTATGCATTTTCCAGAAAATTTATTATTTCATTATTATAATATATACTGTTATGTATTGCGGACCTTTATGGTCATCCTCACTGGAGGACGGATGATTTATTCTTTAATAAATGTTACTAGTACTACTACTACTCCCTACTGCTCGTATGATCACATGCATGCTGGGAACAGTCCAAATGTGACTAGAATAATCCGCATTATGCTGTCACATACGAAGTTTGTGTAGCGGAATGTTGTAATCCCTCGTACCACTCCGTCAGAGAAGCAGCCTGCTAATGCATTAAGACAGAAGGACGAGTTGACAGCAAGTAATGCTAGAGATGAACACCACTTTGATTTCGATTAGTTTGGAGTCGACTTGTCAGAGATGACACTGGCCTAATTTAATTTAACCATCAGTGATGGTGGAGCGACCTACCTCCTCTTTCACCCCACCCTCCCTGTCAACACAGCGCGCCTCTGGCCTGGCTATGCGCCATTCAGGTAGTTAAAAAGATTTCAAACTCACTATGATTTAATCATGACTTAAATCAAAGACGTAAATTGATTACGACATCGTCCAAGAATACGTGAGGATTTTCTTCAATACCTCGAACTTTATCTAAAAGAAGAAAACGAAAAAAATGTAAGTGGACTCCTACCGAAGTACATTGGTTATAAAAAAATCCACAGTTCAATTCCTTCAGGCAAGCAACTCAATGTAGACAACATTCGACGGATAGGAGCTACAAATTTTCGGGAAATAAAAGTCAGGTGATGCAGGAAATATTAGATTAGGAAATTAAGTCTTTTCCTTCTTGCATATTTAGTAGTTTGTGTGCATGCTTGTTTACTCTTACAGTGTATCATTATGAAAAAATTCAATTATATAAAACAAAATGTATACATATGATTATATTCATAAGGATATAATAAGTTACGTTAGTATCATAAAATATTATGTGTGATAGTTGTACTTAGATCTATTCATGCACCAAAATTATTATTAACTAATTTGATGTAATAAACTTATATTACTGGAGTGTATTCATTTACTTTATAAATACTCTGTAGCCATGATAATATTAGAATGTACTGCACCACAGTGAGCTTTGCCTCAGGTGTCTCGACTAATAAATACATACATACATACATACATGCATACATACATACATACATACATACATACATACATACATACATACATTATCATTATAGACTGTTATGCCTTCCAGCGTTCAGTCTGCAAGCCTCTGAGAATTTAGTAAACGTCGCCACAATCGTCGATTTGCAACTAGAGTTGTGGCCTCATTTACTTATATACCTCTTATCTTTAAATAGTTAGAAACCGAGTTTAACCATCGTCGTCTTGGTCTCCCTCTACTTCTCTTACCCTCCATAACAGAGTCCATAATTCTCCTAGGTAACATATCCTCCTCCATTCGCCTCACATGACCCCACCACCGAAGCCGGTTTATGCGTACAGCTTCATCCATCGAGTTCATTCCTAAATTAGCCTTTATCTCCTCATTCCGAGTACCCTCCTGCCATTGTTCCCACCTGTTTGTACCAACAATCATTCTTGCTACTTTCATGTCTGTTACTTCTAACTTATGAATAAGATATCCTGAGTCCACTCAGCTTTCGCTCCCGTAAAGCAAAGTTGATCTGAAAACAGACCGATGTAAAGATAGTTTCGTCTGGGAGCTGACTTCCTTCTTACAGAATACTGCTGATCGCAACTGCGAGCTCACTGCATTAGCTTTACTATACCTTGATTCAATCTCACTTACTATATTACCATCCTGGGAGAACACACAACCTAAATACTTGAAATTATCGACCTGTTCTAGCTTTGTATCACCAATCTGACATTCAATTCTGTTGAATTTCGTACCTACTGACATCAATTTAGTCTTCGAGAGGCTAATTTTCACACCATACTCATTACACCTATTTTCAAGTTCCAAGATATTAGACTGCAGACTTTCGGCACAGTCTGCCATTAAGACCAAGTCGTCAGCATAGGCCAAACTGCTTACTACATTTCCACCTAACTGAATCCCTCCCTGCCATTTTATACCTTTCAGCAGATGATCCATGTAAACTACGAACAGCAAAGGTGAAAGATTACAGCCTTGTCTAACTCCTGTAAGTACCCTGAACCAAGAACTCATTCTACCATCAATTCTCACTGAAGCCCAATTGTCAACATAAATGCCTTCGATTGATTCTAATAATCTACCTTTAATTCCATAGTCCCCCAGTATAGCGAACATCTTTTCCCTCGGTACCCTGTCATATGCTTTCTCTAGATCTACGAAACATAAACACAACTGCCTATTCCTCTCGTAGCATTTTTCAATTACCTGTCGCATACTGAAAATCTGATCCTGACAGCCTCTCTGTGGTCTGAAACCACACTGGTTTTCATCCAGCTTCCTCTCAACAACTGATCGCACCCTCCCTTCCAAGATGCCAGTGAATACTTTGCCTGGTATACTAATCAATGAGATACACCGATAGTTGTTGCAATCCTTCCTGTTCCCTTGCTTATAGATAGGTGCAATTACTGCTTTTGTCCAATCTGAAGGTACCTTACCAACACTCCACGCTAATTTTACTACTCTTTGAAGCCATTTCATCCCTGCCTTCGCACTATACTTCACCATTTCAGGTCTAATTTCATGTATTCCTGCTGCCTTATGACAATGGAGTTTATTTACTATCCTTTCCACTTCCTCAAGCATAATTTCACCAACATCATTTTCCTCCTCCCCATGAGCTTGGCTGTTCGCAACACCACCATGATGATTTCCTTTTACATTGCGACTAATAAATAAATAAATAAATAAAATTAAGGAGATCAGAAACATTGAACTTCATATCTCCAGTGGCAAAAAATAATAATAATGTTTTTTTTCTTCCGTAAAGTTTAAATGTTCATACTTTATTTTCCTGAATTTTGACCTGTTTACAAGTTGCCCGCGATTTCCTCTAACAAAGCCAATTTCCTTAACCATTCTTGAGTGGCCATACATAATAATAATAATAATAATAATAATAATAATAATAATAATAATAATAATAATAATAATAATAATAATATATATAATATTATTTCGCTCTCTATTGACGATGCGTGGTTTACAATCAGTCGATATAGTTAATATTAACGGAGAAATTTGACGTTTTGGTACACTTAATATTGCTATGTCTATGTGTACTCCTCAAATAATATACTATATGGACTAGTACACATCCCTGTTATTCCTGAACTTATTCCCGAGTTTCAAGAAAATAATATTTATTTTAATCTTATTCCGCGATGTCATCACAAGAAAATAAAGAAACAACAAATAGACAGACAGAAAAATATTGAACTGATTATACTGTACCCTACAGGGCACATTAATACTGCAGGATGATACCTACCTGCTCTTCTATTCTTGCATACGGGCACCAGCTCAGCTACCATCGGCAGAAAAGGGTCGATAATTTTGGGTTCTTATGACGAGAGGATCATGGGGAACTCAATACTACATTAAACTACCAAATGAGGAACACTTTCGCTATGATCAGAATTTTGAGCATAAGTTTGTATTCATAACACAAGTTAATTACAAGGATTGCACCTGTAGTGCCAAAATACGTGCGCCGAAGGCTCACCTCTACAAATTAAAAAGACAACAAGCAAATACAGTCTGGATGATGACGTTATGCTGAAATTTGTCGATCTGTGAACCAAGGACAAGAAAACCGGATGTGTTTATGGAAACTACATCCCTATGTCTGCGACATAAAATGATATAATGGTAGAACTAAGGATACCTGCAGAGATTTCCGCTATTATGAAAGTTCCTCCCATACCGGGATATTTATATACATAAAGACTTAGCAGCACAATAGGTAAATAAAAATAAACTAAGATAACCTACTCTAGCGCCCTCAATTACATATGTACACGGATATGAACCCATGTCCACCAGGCAGAAACTTGTGCCAACAGTGCAATCATACAGTGGCATAGTGCCAAGATCACATTAGTAGACTACACAACCCTAATAACACGAATCAAACAAGAAAGGAATACAAGGTAAAATGTATAAAATTAAATGATGCATAGTTTTGCAAAAGACTCCCTGCCAAAGGAGAATGACCGACCTCCAGAGCACTTTAAAAATGGCCGAGCTCACCCCAATACAGAGCAGGCGAACGTTGACCTGAAGTCAGGTCTGGAGCCCCCTTCCACACACAAAAAATACGTAAACAAGCTCCCGCTAGACGTCTTACCCTACATTCTTTCACAAAGGGACTTTCAAGCTTCTACACATACCATCCAATGGCATAAAATAAGTGAGGAAAACACATCTCACATCGCTCCTGACTTCAATTAACCACCCACTCGGGTCGCAGTCGAATCACATGAAGTGTTCTACAATTCAATCATATCAAACCATCACCGCCAATATGCGGTGTGACAACAGTAATCTCGGGAGTCAGAGGTTCAAACCCCACATTTGGCAGAGTATCACAGAGTCGTATAGCGTTAAAACCTGCACCTCCGCTATAGTTTACGCCCGTCTAACACACGTAAGTAGAGCCCCTTAACTAAATAAATGTCAACAGCAGCATACCTTACACAACGCAGGTATATCTGCCCTTCCCCTGGAATATACTGGGAATTACATATATTGCCAACTCCTATAAGTAAAATGTATTTCACGATCGACCCCAAAGGAAACATATCCGGTCTAAAGTACGCAGACAAATATGTATCACAAGGCACACTACATCTTGCCGCGATAATAAATGTTACCTCATTGTCCGCTTTATATAAAGATACAAGAAACAAATCTAACTACTCTTACCCGTAGATATCAAACAATCTTAATATGCAGCCTGATGGGCCACCATCAAATCCTATATGAATATTTACATGTTTAATTCTACTATCTCTGCGTGATACCTTAACTCTACCATGCATCTAATAATTCATTGGTCCACTTATCTTAAATAATCTCCTCGTCTCTCCCTCCGGGTATGGCTAGCATGATTTAGTTCATCATGATAGATGTCTCATCCAGGTTCGATTCTTGGAGTCCATTCTTCCTGCCCCGCTGGTCCATAGTGCCGCCTTCTTCTTGAGGGATGCCTCGTTCAAGGTGACGTCTTCGAAGCCACGTTCTGAAGTTCTAGCCGCTCACTCCCCTCAGAATACCTCGACTTCTTACTATAATGAGAGATTCACTTTAACCACTACGCCACATTCTGGACATTTACTTAGGTTGAGCTAGCACACAGCGCTAACACTTTGCAATGCACACTCCTCGTCCTCCCTTCACATATAGCTGCGTATTCGCTAACTTGTGTACTGTACCACAAACTATTTTCTGCTCTAGAAACTATCTACTCAGTTATTGTTTTTATGCCTGCTTACTTTGGATTCAACATTCTATCAGAGAATAAATATAGACCTCCACAGTCGATTGTCCACACTTCCTCGGCACCTCGTGAGCTTCGCCCCTACCGCTATTTAGTCGAGTCTGCAAGTACAGCTTTCTATGGTTACTGATAGCATTAAGCACACGCGATCTCATTGATAAGTATCTGAATATAGCGCCACTTACAGATCCACACCTGTCTCCGTACGTCTCCTATCCACTGGATCAAAGTTATCGCACTGTAATAATTAATCGCACTGTAATAATTATACACTGTCTTTGTTCTGAACAAAGGGTTTCTGGAGCAATCTAGGCAGACGTGCGACGTGTGCCGGCAGCAATATGATAGTCAACTGGATGATCTCCCCCCATATCACTCAGCTTTTATATGAGGCCGCACACCTAAGGACGCCAGGGGAAGTCCCGAGAAACAACTTGAGTCTGGAATGTGGCCACTACAGAGCTTCCCACGGTGGTTCTGCTTAGAGCATATTTATTGATCTAATCCTATGTTAATAACCTTAGAGGTATCTACCGCTTCGTAAAATTCTAGTAACCATTTCCATCTTTTTATTTTCTTGAAAAACCTTCAATTACGGGAATTACGGCTCAATTTCCGTAATGTGGTGGGCCTGTCTGCTCCCGCTAAAATCTCCGTTAAGATGGCAGGTCTCTCCCTCCGACAAATTCCCATCTCTCTTTCTCTCTTCCTCACATATTCTTTCTTCGTCACACCTGCTCACGCCTTGCCTTGGGAAATCACCTTCTCGATTCCCGCGCTCTGTATAGCATCACGCCCTCACAAACGGCGCCCTACTGCAAAATTATTACTGCGTTAAATATCCATGCTTGCGGTCAGATATAATGGTACAATACATTCAATTTTTTAAAATCTAATCCGACATATGAGCGAAGTATGAGCCAAAGTGTGAAGTATGCAGAATAAATTATGACTTTAATTATATATATTATTATTATTCTGATCATCATAATCAGAAATGTTGTGCTTTGTGTTGTATTGTTGCAAAAGTGACAGAAAGCAGGGAAACTTATTTTATGAAGATTTTGCTCCGCGACATGAGAAGAAAACCTCTACTGAAATTTTCTTATTCTTTTCCTTCTACCGCTTTTCCCACACTCTGGTGGGTTTACGAGTAAGAACGTTTCAGAATATGTGGATCTGGCCGTTTTACGGCCGGATGCCCTACCTGACGCCCATTCTTTACGGAGGGATATATTCACTATTACGTGTTTATGTGGTGTTTGGTGGTGTGATTAGTTGTGTAAATATTAACAGGAATGTGTTCGAAAGTACAGAAATACGGCCGGCAATCGAACACAGGACCCATTGAACTGAAGGCCTCAACTCTGACCACTCACCCAAACAGCAAGACCTTGCCGAATACAACTAATGGTTATTGATCTAGGTAATGGAGACAGTAACATAAAACATGTTTTTAAATTTTCTATTTTATCTCCCAAACGTAAGAATTATTGGTCCTGGATGGGTCAGCAGGAATTCGGCTGTGAGTTATGTGACAGAAGAATGCCAATCCGGCTTAAATCGCTTATATACAGGTCGATTGTACGGCCTGTTGCACCGAATAACAGAGAGTTAGGCAGTGACGGTGACACCGAGAGCAGTCCCCGCGCCGTGGAGTTCCGAATGCTCCGACGGATACTGGGTGTGTCTCTTCGTAACTATGTAACCAATGACACATTCCGAAGTAATTTCGTGCGGGATCAATTACAGGAAAATGAGAGAATGCCGGCTTCTAATTTCAATGGTAAAGTAAGTACGCCATCATCGACAAAGAAATAATAATAATAATAATAATAATAATAATAATAATAATAATAATATATTATATATATATGTGCTGAAGGCCAGTGGCGCAAGTACAGTATGGCCACGTTATGCAACCCGTCTGACTGCTGCTCTCTTGTCACATAACAAACAACCGTCCCGAGCGGAGCAAGTAACACCGGCTCCCTAAGCAACAACGTAATGACGTCTGTTGTAAACAATGCATGCTGTACGAAATACAATTTCCGACGTTTTATCTATGAAACATTTTTCCGTACGGGCAATGATAATATGAATTTTGATTTTTTTTTTTTTTTAATGGCTAAGCCCATGAACGGATGAGCACTGCTAACATACAAATATTGCTCAGTGGTCATTGTCAGTTGTTAACTGGTCGTTGTCGCGATTGTTTTGGTGCAAAACGTTGTCGTCTTCAGACCATATTGATCAAGAATAAACTGAAGATAACGTCCGTCCACTTCAACAACGTAACGATTAGTGGTGTCAGCTGTGGTCTTCAGAGGTCCGGTTTCGAATTCCTCTACTGTTAAAAATTTATGCTTGACAACATTGAGGGCGTGTCTGGAGAGAGCTACACCACCTCAGGACGGGGATATGAGCTTGCCCATGAAGAAGACCATCAAAATACATTAATATAAAATAAGGTATCACCAACGGGATATCTCCCCAATTTTATTTGTAAAATCTTCGAATTTTGTCTCCTGATAAAAGGTCAGTGACTAAATTTGTGTATTCCGTATCAGAGTTGCTAAATTAACAAAGCAAAATCATCTCCGTACAGTCCATGAGGGCCCTGGGAGGGGTGGAAGGTAAAGGTTTCCATCAACCGTAACTTCAGCACTTGATGGAGTGGAGTGGTTTGCTCCATACCCGGCCGCCTTTTCCGCTATGAATTCATGTGCAGTTCGTTTTGTATGAAGGCTGAGTGAACCTCAGCGCCATGTGCACCTCTGGAATTAGAAATCTCGGTATTTCCCCTTACCTTCTTGAGGGGAAGTTAAATCCACAATCTCCTTGATGAACGGAGCATACCTTTACCGCATTGGCCAGGCAGCACCTTACAGAGTAGAAATCAAATAACTGTTGGAGGTTTCTCGTCCAGAGTAACCTCGGCCTATCTCCACGTTTCTCTTCTGCTCTGCCGTCTACGATCATTTGTTTCAGTCTCTACTTGTCATTTTGAAAGGTGTACTCAAAATGGGCTGATTTCCTCTGTACCGAGCTCGATAGCTGCAGTTGCTTAAGTCCGGCTAGTATCCAGTTGGTTCGAACCCCACTGTCGGCAGCCCTGAAAATGGTTTTCCGTGGTTTCCCATTTTGAAACCAAGCTAATGCGGGGCTGTATCCTAATTAAGGCTACGGCTCCTTCCTTCCCACTCCTAGCCCTTTCCTGCCCCATCATCCCCATAAATCCTATCTGTGTCGGTGCGACGTAATGCCAATAGCATAATAATAATAATAATAATAATAATAATAATAATAATAATAATAATAATAATAATAATAATAATTGTACCAGGAGGTACACCCCAACGCCGCGCATTTAAATCTAGCGCCTATAAGAACTCCTCTGCTAGTGAAACAGTGAAATGGAAACTAGACCAACTTATAAATTTACCCAGAAGATGTCACCACAAAAATATGATATAATTTTGTTATTGTGAGGTTTCCTGAACTGACCGTATTTCTACTTGTTTTGTTTGTCATTCATCAAGAAGTTTGGACATTCTTCCATAGGTGTCACTGCTAAAAACTATGATCATGCACCCTGGTGTGAAGTGAAATAACTTTTGATTTAAACAAGTTTTGTATTCATAAGGTTTTTTTTTTTTACTAATTGATGTTCACTTATTTTTGGGTTGGCAATATTTATCTTTTCTTTCCGCCAGTTTTGAATCCAGCCAATCCCTAATTTCTGTAATTAATTTTCTACCAATCACAGTATCATCCTTCTTCTTCTTCTTCTTCTTCTTCTTCTTCTTCTTCGATTTTGAGTGTAACTTTTAAATGAACCAATAAAATTGAGAGGGTGTGGCTAGTTAATCTTGAATGGTATCGAACTTTCCCCGAGGGTTTATAAACTGCGGATTTTCGCGTCTCTTGGCCAATTGATCGTCATCTTACAGAGTGCGTGTGTCAAGCAGGAGGCAGAAGGCCTCTTTGTCAGCTGCTAGAACTTCTACCAGGTAATGGCCACATAACATCTTTCTTTCTTTCTTGCTAGCTCCGCAGTTTAGCCCGAGGGAAAGGTCCGAATCATCAACTATGTAACCTATTTTTCTGAAAATGTAACTTTCTGCCGGCTAATGCAATAACTTCATCAAATATTCAACTGTAAATCGGGAATAGAGAGTGATGTACCCGCTCGAGCTCCTCTTCATCTTGATTTGAGGTGCAACGCTTTTGTTTCTGCAATGTGTTAAAATTATTTCCATCCGTGCTACCTCAATAGTTTGGGAGTAGCCCCTGTTTTGTCGGCCAAGTGCCCTATAGGTTCTTTTTATTTAGCTCAGTCTTCTACTCCATTCAAATTGTACTCGGGCCGTTTATTCAACCTGTTCTGTTTCACTAAGGCTCTGTAGGTTGGGTACTAGATACCTCTGTGTAATAAGATTTCTATTTGTAAATAGTGCCTTATAAGGCCAGAAATTATTAGAGTTTCTTGCTATGTTGCCTTGAGTAGCCTTGGAAAACTGAGAGCACTTTAGCTCTTTTTCAAGTGTTGTAAAAGTGCCTCTGGGAGGCCTGATATTGTAGTTTAAGGAGCAAGTGCTCCATGTATCTGGGGATTTCTGCCCTTGTGTAAATTCATGAGGTTTGTAAATTTGAGAGGGTAGTTCAGGAAATGTAAAGCTAGGGGCTTAAAGCCCAAGGTGTTAAGATTCTGAATCTTGGTTTTTTTACGAATCTCATTTAACGTTTGCTACTTGTAAAAATTGTCAATTTTGGTGTCTGAAAATATAACCTTCACTTTAAGTTTTAAATTCTATTCTTGACATTGTAGTTAGACCCATTCACCCCGGCACCTTATTTCATCTCTGTGATCCACAAATACCCCGGAATAATAATAATAATAATAATAATAATAATAATAATAATAATAATAATAATAATAGCGTGCTCGATAGCTGCAGTCGCTTAAGTGCGGCCAGTATCCAGTATTCGGGAGATTGTGGGTTCGAACCCCACTGTCGGCAGCACTGAAAATGGCTTTTCCGTGGTTTCCCATTTTTACACCAGGAAAATGCTGGGGCTGTACCTTAAATAAAGCCACGGCCTCTTCCTTCCCACTCCTAGCCCTTTCCTGTGCCATCGTCGCCATAAAACCTATCTGTGTCGGTGCGACGTAAAGCCGATAATAATAATAATAATAATAATAATAATAATAATAAATAATAATAATAATAATAATGTAATCAGAAAGTGGAGGAAATGTTGACCGAAAGTGATCTTCAAAACGGAGTGAGAGTGGGATGCAAAAGCACAGGCATTACTTTTGACTGTTAGCCTTTCCCGGACGATGGTGTTTTCCTAGCAGACAATCTTCAAACAGCAGTGAAACAGGTGGCAATTCTTGAAGAAATAGCTGCTGAAACAGACTAACGGATCTCCTGTGTAAGGAACGAGTATATGGATTCGGAAAAGACAGACTTCACTCACAGCATTGAGACGGCTAATGAGAATGTCGGGAGGACCATGAAATTTAAATACCTTGGGGAGAATATTATCCCGAATAAGCACTGCGGGTAAGAGCAAGGAATACGGAATTGGCATTTAAATTAATCCATGATACTCACAGATCCAAATCCATTTCTTACCAGGCTACCCTGAGACACTACTGCGTAGTAGTCAGACCGGCATGCCTTTACGCTGCAGAAACACCAGCAAAAATGGAAGATATGCCGATTGAGAAAAACGAAAGGAAGTTCTTAAGACTGATTCCGGGTCTTAAGAGAGTGTCCGACGGTTTTGTTTTCTACCTGAGGTCAAACAAGGAACTGTGTGCGAGAATTGAAAAGATCACCACCGTTATGAAGAAACATAGATTAATCCTTCATAGTACTCTGAAGAGAATGAACCCGGAGATATTGGCGAACAAACTGCTCATTTTAGGGGAAAAATGGAAATCTTCTCCCCGCTGGCCGAAGGAGGTGCATAAAGACATCTGGATAAATGATATAAGACCAGAGGACGTAATGGAGAGGACCATCTTTAGGAAGAAAGCTGCAGGGTTGAGGGATGATCCAGAGAATTAACGTGCTAAACTGTGGAACATCACGGCGGAAACATGACTGGAAAGGAGCGTGAGGTTGATAAACCTTTGGTTATTACGTAAAAGGAAAGGTGTAGGCCTAAGGAAGAGAGACAGATAGTTTATGTAACCATAGTCATAATAATAATTGCAAGTATGAGTATTAAAAAAATACAAATAAACATGTTGAAAAGCATGTAACCTATGCACAAAATTTCGAACAAAGTTTTGACTTCCGAAAAGATATCAAAATGTTTTTGAGTCAGCTAGTAGCAACGACATGCTTTCCTGTCGAGTGGCGGGTCAACACTGCACTGCTAATGATGAGCGAACTTCACTCATTCTTCTGACACAAGCAGGCGAGTTTTTATTCAACTTTGTCTTCCCTCGCTGTCTGCTCCACAGTCTTCACTTCATTATCGGCAGACAGATGTAGCAATTTGAACGCTAACTTCCTGACAGTGACAAGAAGGTATTATCGGTGAATTCAACAAATGAAAAGCTCACTACCATGAATGAACATCAATACACTTATAGAATGCTGAAGAGGAAACATGAAGAATAAACCTGGCACGGGGGGCGTGGTGAGGGAATCCCTCGTTCCTTGATTTCGTCATGTCCCACTGCGCAACTGTTTGGCGCACGTATCTATCGTTCTAGGGGCCATTTTCTCCAAATCGAGTTAAACTTGGTATAAATTAAACACGTTTATCTTTAGAACCTAGTTTATACTTGCGTCCATTTTCTCCACCAACTTCTGACACTAGTTTAGTTTAAACGACAGCTCACCCGTTTTGTCAAGTTTGCGCTAGCGTTGGCTGCACTGAAGGAATAGTCGAAGGCATGGTCGATTGGAATTGGCCAATCAGAGCCAAGTAATTCAATGACCGACATTTTTGTATTAATATCAGCTGTTTCTGGCGAATTAATACTACCGTACGTACTGAATAAAGAAGAAATTTGGCGGGATATTAGCTATACTGATAAATAAATAGTTTACATTTGTGCGAAGTGTTGTGTCGTATAATTTTACCCACTGTTGTCTACAATTTCTTGGAACGCACTTTTATTTCTTATTTTTCTCTGTCATGCTTTAGGCTTACCATGAACAAGTACCGTGGACCTATGCTAATACGTGTCTTTTGATGTCTGTATTGTCTTACGGAACATACGGGAACGTTGAAATATTAAAATATTTATGTGAATTTCAAGTGAACAAATTCCAAGCATGCTCGAGATCTATCTCCTATTAAAATCCATCGCCCGCGGCCGCGATCAATCCCACAAACCTCGGATCCAGCAGACAGACCACTGAGGATGTATTATTTGGAGATGTATTACTTGATTCTATATTCGTTTATAACATAACCAAGTTCACGGTAGTTCGTACTGTATGCATAATACTCTTCTCCCTATAGCAATAATATTTCTATTGTTGGTATGCTGGCAATAGTTACGATGAAACATTTTATTATTTTTATGGTCCTATAAATATATAATCTAGTGATTAGATATTGTATACCACCATCCCTCCTTCCGTGCCGACCAACATTCTGATGGTAAAAATATTTTGGTCAATTTGGATTCGAACCGTTTCACAACAGCTTCGGAGGATGCTCATCTAACGGTTTAACGACCACAGCCACCAGACACCGTACGGATAGGGGACGCATCAACATCCACGTCAGAGCTCAAAATAGATGTGATATCATTTCCACCCAGCTACAAATGTTTGTTGAAATAGCCTGAGGCACCCTAGGAACTCCCTAAATATAATCTCATAGCTAAATGCATACAATGACAGAGCGATGATTCGACAGATACTGTAACGATATTGCAGTATATGTTGCAATGTCAAAAGGTTTTCATTTACATACTGGAGAAGCAGGATTGTCCGGGAGATAGTGGGTTCAAGCCCCACTGTCGTCAGCCCTGAAGATGGTTTTCCGTGGTTTCCAATTTTCACAGCACGCGAATGCTAAGGCTGTACCTTAATTAAGGCCTCGGCCGACTTCTACCCACTCCTAGCCCTTTCCTATACCACCGTCGCCATAAGACCTATCTGTGTCGGTGCGACGTAAAGCAAGTTGTAAGAGAAAGTCATGATTAGTCCAAAATACTGCATTGGGGCACGCCAGCGTGAATTTTCCTTGGAGTAGAATTTATTCCGTTTATTGTGATGAAAAAAGTGCGGTTTAAGAGGTAGAGGTAGATGTGTATGAGTCCCCAACTTCAAATTTCACAATCGCAGCTAACAGAGGACAAGCACGAAATGTGAATTCGGCAATAGAAGCATGATAAAGATTTTTCCCTGAAGGCACTATAAAACATATTCTGCATAATACCAATCTCAAATTAGTAGAAATGTGTGAAAGGGAGTAATACTGATTAGTGATTATTTACTAATAAAGTAGCAAGTATTTTTTCCGGAAAATTCACTTAAAGTTGAGGGGGGGGGGGGTTGTTGAGGGGAAGTTAGAAAGTGAATTCTTTTGTTAGGGTAACTTATATCTCAAAACTGAAAGTCAGAGACGTGAACATTGGTATTTGGCATCACCTTTAAGCATAAAGAAACGTGCCTTCTTTCTTCGGTGGGGGGAGGGGGGCAGGGGAATCAACTTAACGGAGGTGGGGTGGAAAAAGAGTTGAGACCAATTTATTTTACTAGTCATAAAGTACTTGATTCCGATCATGAACCGATAATTTTAAATCTTGCCTGGGTTCGTTTTCAAGAGCCATATTTTCCTTTGGAGAACTTAAAGTTAGATTACAGTAGATTCTCCTGGCACATAAATAAAAATTTAAACACATATGAAATAAAGGATAGGAATGATATTGTCCGTGAAATTATTCACCGTCATAATAAGGTCAATAATGCACGGAGTCGCCATAAGACCTATCTGTGTCGGTGCGACGTAAAGCCCCTAGCAAAAGAAAATAATGCACGGAAGTATATCTATCATTCGTATTGCCAGAAATCGCGCGCACTTGCCTACGCGCGACAGTGGTGCTTCTCACATTGTCAGCAATAACAATGGCAGCAGACGTAATTTACTACCAAATAGCGGTCTTGGATCTTGCTGCGGGATCAATAATAATAATAATAATAATAATAATAATAATAATAATAATAATAATAATAATCATAATAATAATAATAATAATAATAATAATAATAATGTCCGCCTCTGTGGTGTAGTGGTTAGCGTGATTAGCTGCCACCCCCGGAGGTCCGGGTTCGATTCCCGGCTCTGCCACGAAATTTGAAAAGTGGTACGAGGGCTGGAACGGGGTCCACTCAGCCTCGGGAGGTCAACTGAGTAGAGGTGAGTTCAATTCTCACCTCAGCCATCCTCGAAGTGGTTTTCCGTGGTTTCCCACTTCACCTCCAGGCGAATGCCGGGATGGTACCTACCTTAAGGCCTTGTCTATCCCTTCCACTCTTCCCATCCCCCTACAAGGCCCTTGTTCACCATAGCAGGTGAGGCCGCCTGGGCGAGGTACTGGCCATACTCCCCAGTTGTATCCCCGACCAAGAGTCTGAAGCTCCAGGACACTGCCCTTGAGGCGATAGAGGTGGGATCCCTCGCTAAGTCCGAGGGAAAAACCGAACCTGGAGGGTAAACAGATGATGAATAATAATAATAATAATAATAATAATAATAATAATAATAATAATAATAATAATGATCTGGACCTTCGTCAAAATGTGCGGACCGCACTGGAAACGGGTCCTGGCCGGGTAATGACTGCGAATGCTGTCCGGCCGCGGGTTCAGTACCGCCAAGGCACCCAAGACGACACCACGCAGGATCTACTCAAGAATTTTTTCCATATTAAAAATGCTTATAAGAAAAGATGGCACAGATTTAGGGACCCAGCCGACTGTGCAGAATTCCTGGACCTCGCCCGGGAAGGACGAAATCAAATGCTGGAAAGAAAGATTGGAAAATGAGAGGAACTTTGCGGTAATCTCTCAGAAAACAAGTCAGATCACGAATTTCGGTGAATTATATATAAAACGTTAAGCATTCAATTATAAATTTCAGTATAATACGTAGCGAAGGGGTATTTTGCTAGTACATATATATGAAGATAAGCGAGGCACTGCGTCATTGCGAGCTGAGCTCGTTATTTTATTCGCGCACCAAAACACCGCGCGCATCCACAGCTCGTCATATGACGCGAATTATGTCAGTATACGAAGAGATAACTACCGGACGGCCACTCACTGCATGTTCCTCAGTGTTACCCGTCTAATGTACCCCGTTCCGTTATTAAGTCTCGTTATCGAACACACAGTAGTAGGCTCGTACTTGGTACAGCTGCACTACTCTTGCTGTCAACATGTCGACAATGGCTGTGTGATCAGCAAAGACGAATACACGTACATAATTGCAATCTACGGAGAATTTGGTCGGAATGCAGTCCATGCTCGCAGACAGTATGCCCCGGCGGTTCCAAATGGTCACCTGCTTTCTATTCACGTATTTTGATGAACAGAGTTGCTCTTATTATCTCAAGACACACACAAGCTACATTTTGGTTGAGTGGAATGTCTGTATGTATACGAATTAATGAGTTATTCAACTTGACTTTTTGTATTTGTGGCTTATTTACAAACGTACACTGGTACAGAACGTGCGTGGTAAAATGGCTGCCATTTTGTTTCACATCTGAAATATAACACGTTGTATCGCTCCTTTGTAAACCAGCCATTAGGCATCCCATTCATCATTAGTGCATGCGGGATAATTATACGTAGAAAATACGGGGCCGGAATATAGCACGTTGTATCGCTCCTTTGTAAACCAGCGACTAGGCATCCCATTCATCATTAATGCATGCAGGACAATTATACGTAGAAAATACGGGGCTGGAGGGCCACCTGATATATATTTTATATACAGAATTGTCGGAAACAACCTGATCCGCGTATATGAGCGTTGGTCATACTGATAGGTAATTTGAAAAAAGAAATACGTCGATGTCTCGCGTCGTTGTCACTTTATCAGCTGCTGAATTTAGCCAATCAGATCGCTTCGCGTGCGATTTGAAATGGGTCTGACGGGGCGGTGTTGCTAAATCTGCACGTCTCTTGGTCGGGCCTGAGAGCCATGCCGAGAAATGATAATCAAACACTAACACACCGTCGGTTTCAACCAATGCCACCGTACCGTACTTGCTATGGGCCGAGCCAATCAGCCCATCCTTTTTCAAGTCCCTCCCCTGGAGGAGTTTATATCTTCTATTTGCGCTCTCAGTCCGGTCATAAGCCTCGTAAAGCCCATCTAAAGTCACCCACGAAGCGATCTGATTGGCTAACTCCAGCAGCTCATAAAATGACAAAGGCAATTATTTTTTTCTAATTATTTATCAGTATGACCAATCTCTTAACGCTCATATATCCAGCACATCGTGTTTTCGACCACCCTGTATATGTATTATAATACATTTTGATTTTTAACGGGGTGTTTTTTAATCCAATTGTCGCCATAATACATAATTTCCTGCGTTGGTGCGACGTACATCAAATAAAATGTTCAGAAAATTGATAGTGAGAATTCTACCTTTGTCCTTTTGGAAAATTTTTGCTATTCATAACACCTTTTTCAACCTTTTATAGGTACTCAACGTGACCTAATAAGTTGAAAATCTATTTAATCTAAAATGCACCAGTGAAAAATATATTAATTCGATAAGAGGCAGGCCTACACCTACTCATGCATGTCAGACTACTGCAATTTTGCAACTCAACAAGAAACAGGTCCCCGCTTATGAATGTTCCCCAGAATGAATGCTGCTTTTCGCTACGTAAGGACGTCGACCACTCACCATCATTATACGGCCCGTGTTTGGCCGCGGTTCGTCCTACAGGGTTGTAATTGCCGCCTTAGTGTATCCTCGACGGAAAAGGGGGACGGCTAGGGCATGTGAAGTGCGCTCCAGTAAATTGCTTCAGCAGACCGCAGACAACTTTCGCTGGCTCAGCTTCCGGTGCCAGAATGAATAGCAAGCCGAGAATAATGACGTCATTTAACTTGTGCCATACACATAAAACATTCACGCACTCGCGATTAAAAATGAGTATTGCTTGGTCAGCGTACTATTCTCTGTACGTAATGGGCCCGGCTTTCGTGGTATTTCCAGATATGAGAAACACTTAACTACTGTGACACCTGCTCCATTAAATGGCTTCATTTCCGACTCTCTTTCCTTCTGCGACTGTGGGTTACTGATAGCGCATTGTTGAAGAATAAAGTACGGGTAGATGAACATATTCTTTTCGTTTAAGAATTAATAATACTGCGGATACCCTATTAACCGATCCACTTGGAACCGGACTCTTGTTTGGATAATCAAATGGCCGATTAAACTGACAGTGTTAAAATACAGGACCTATCCTGAAATTTATAACACTGAACCTATACAGGGTGAAGCGAAATTCGCGCACTCGGGCGTCGCAACGCGCCTCCTCACATGCCAGCAATTAAAAAATGTCTCTCACAGAAGTTCGTCCGGCGAGTAAATCCGGGAGAAAAAGGACGTTGAAGAGTGGCAACCTGGCAACACTGTAACCACATGTAGGGTAACTACTTCTGCCAGCACATATTACTCGTTCTGTACAGTTGGTGCATTGGATAGAGTTTTGGGTTAGCATGCAGGATATCGATGGGGGTCGATCTTGATTTGAGGCGTATGTTTTTTATTTCGTAAATGTAGTCAAGCGTCCGCCTCTGTGGTGTATTGGTTAGCGTGATTAGCTGCCACCCCCGGAGGCCCGGGTTCGATTCCCGGCTCTGCCACGAAATTTGAAAAGTGATATGAGGGCTGGAACGGGGTGCACTCAGCCTCGGGAGGTCAACTGAGTAGAGGTGGGTTCGATTCCCACCTCAGAAATCCTGGAAGTGGTTTTCCGTGGTTTCCCACTTCTCCTCCAGGCGAATGCCGGGATGGTACCTAACATAAGGCCACGGCCGCTTCCTTCCCTCTTCCTTGTCTATCCCTTCCAATCTTCCCATCCCTCCACAAGGCCCCTGTTCAGCATAGCAGGTGAGGCCGCCTGGGCGAGGTACTGGTCATATTCCCCAGTTGTATCCCCGACCAAGAGTCTGAAGCTCCAGGATACTGCCCTTGAGGCGGTAGAGGTGGGATCCCTCGCTGTGTCCGAGGGAAAAGCCGACCCTGGAGGGTAAACAGATGATGATGATGATGATGAAATGTAGTCAAGCGCGTCCTCTAGAAACCATTTGCACTTACATACTACGATCCTAGAAATGCACGAACATTCGTTTTCATTGGTCAGCTTTGAAAGACGCCCTTTCCACGTCGTGGGCGTGAATTTATTCGCGCCACTTCATCTACTAGATGCGATACAACGTGTTCAGCGTTACTAAATTTTGTAAATGTAAGATACATGTGACCTAAGAAACGGCGTGTTACTTTATTACAGTATGTAATGTCCGATGGAACTTAGCAAATAAAAAAGTGCGCCTCAACCCAAGATCGAAACCCTCGACCTCCTGCATGCTAACCCAAAACTCTATCCACTGCACGATCAGCACGTGCTGACAGAGGTAGTGCATGGGCGATTTATGTTTTCATATAATAAAACTTTTCTCATAAAATATTTAAGCGAGGAACATACAATACCATGTGCTAATTTATTTTGAGTGACTAAACATTCACTATATTATACTGAAGGTGATTGTAGCTTGTGTACCGAAATAAAAATATTGAAATACTAGGAAAACTGATCACAGATCAGGAATATTAACACCAATTTAGAATTTAGCCTTACAGCTTCACTGCCGGTGATAAACCTTCCCATTTACCTACTGTACGTAGCCCCTGAGTGCATTATGAGGACATTCTAGACATATCTTACATATTTCATAGCAAAAATCGGTGAGGTCAAGAAATTGGTGAGAAAACAAAAGGTGAAGGTCGCCAGATACAGTCAGTGGATAGAAGAGAATCATTTTCTTGAACCCCTTGTAAATTATAATGTATTATTTTACTATGTATTGCTCATTGGTACAAATTTGTACATTAAAATGAAATAGTATAAATTACTCTGCTACTGCAATACAAACAACGGAATAAGCTGATGTCGTCCGCACGAATGTAAGCTAACGAGTTATCGATTCCCTAGAGTTCAGGAGGGCAAAATATAGTTTTAGTGTAATGATATAAATCTAGGCCTCCTATCAGCGTATTCTGCTAAATTTGCTTCGACTTCCCTTGGCTTACATTTTAAATGGTCGACCATACCATTTCCATGGTGCCATTAGTTTAACTATATAGGAATAAAATTTAGATACTTTACTTTAAAACTCACATACAGGTTTAATTAACTACCAAAGTGGTAAACTTACGAATATGGCATTTTCGCATCTAATCTTAAAACTATGCGACATTCGCCATGTAATTCTCCCTTTAACTCTACGTGAAAATAGTAGTAGTAGTAGTAGTACATCATGATTACAGTCACCAGACATGAAAACAAGGTTTACTTTAAACTACCTGCAGTTGCCTTTCGTAAGTATTGGCGTAGGGGGACAGGAAAAAAGAATGGGACTACAAGAGTCATCCACCTACCCCATACACATGATGTATTTATTTATTTATTTATTTATTTATTTATTTATTCATTAAAAATGGTGTGTATCGGGTGAGTGGGCCGTGTGGTTAGTGACACACAGCTGTTAGCTTGCATCCGGGAGATAGTGGGTTCGAAATCCAATGTCGGCAACCCTTAGGTGGTTTTCCGTAGTTTATGATGTGAATATGGCAAACTGGGGTCATACCTTACTTAACCCTCCATTGGCGTTGTGAAAACTTAGGTACGTAAATGGCGTTGTGGGGTCAAAAATGATACCATAGGTTGAATGACCTCAAACACACTTTATTTAAGTTTCAAAAATAAATACATGCCAATTATACCTTTTGCATTACCTACGATGAGAAATTAATATCTTTACTGATTATAGATTGTGAGATAACACACAATTGTTTTACCGTCACTGATTTTAAAAGAAAATCGCACTCCCATGAATTAAACTTAAATGAAAATTGTATTAAATGTTCAGTTGCTCCAAAGCAAATTCAAAAGTACATTTAAATATTATACTATACAAAACTCATAAAAATTTTGAATTTCACAGTCGTTTACGTCATTTTCACAACCACTGAATGATTGGCAGTTTGACAATAACGTTCTGACTTTGACGTCTCACTTGCCTGTTTTGGATCGGTAGCTCACCACTTTTATCTGTTCCTACCAGAGAAACATGACGGCTGGTTATGGACGTCTAGATTGTCCGTGGAACTTACCTCTTCGTCTTCCCCACCTCCTTCTTCTTCCAAATCCGTGTCGTGCTCGGAATTGTAATCTGGATCATTTTGATCTGGGAGATCGCTGTCGTCACTATCTTCGGCGTCGTCCTCTAAAACACTGCGATCCTAGGACCACACACTGACGTGCCAGGGCGAGATGTGGAAGCCATAGCAAGGGTTACACGAAGAAAAAGTACCAAACACGCACTTCGAACGAAATATGAACACTTACAAAATTATAAGGCACGACAAACTTCGTAAACACAAACGCCGTTGTGGGTTTGTAAACGCCACTACACAATATTTAAATCAAGTTCCTGAGAAAACCAATATTTACTAAACGCTAAAAATTCCAGATAGCAGTTGATCTTGCACTAAATAACAGCTACAGTGAATGGCGATAGCCAGAACGGAATACAGAGGGAGCGCTAGGGTTGTACAAAGTCACTGGTATTTTTAAAGACCCCACAACGCCAGTCGAGGGTTAAGGCCATGACCGCTTCTTTCCCACCCCGTCGGTGCGACGTAAAGCAAATTTTAAATAATTGTGTAACACCCCTCTTTCAGAAAGCGGAGTGATCATTAATATGTCTTTCAATAATACAACTCAAATTGACAACACGATCAGTTTATTTGCATCTTACGAATCGTTTTCTGGATACATCTGAATGGAATTTGGAGTAAACAAATACAGGAGTCAGTGCATCGAAAGGAGGGCATACGAAACTATCACGAATGAAATAATCATTTCTCTACAGTGTGATGATATGGGTCTTTTTGATTAAAGGGCCTTCTATGTGTCTCCCAGTGTTGGCCATCCAGCTATATTTCACATCACAGCCTGCACGGTTGCTAGGTAACATCGTGTTACACGTTTTGTATCGCCAATTTCATGACGCAAATTTCCAGGTGATTCTGAGGTATAAGACATATTTATATCAAAGACAACAAAGAAGAGGGCGAATACATTTTGACCCTATGAGCAAATCGTTCGAGTACAACGAACCTTGCCACACAGTACCACTATAAGCTGACATGTGTCCCACTTGCCTTTAATGCCGATTGGTTGCGTGGAAGAGCTACTAGCTATCATGTATTTTCCTCCCATTTCGTGTATACAAGACATTGAGCAAGTCCTTAGTAGCAATGTGAACCACAGATGTACGTGAAGTGAACTCACAGCATGCCCCGATGGGACTTTCGACAAGCCTTTGGCCAGCTAGATGAGTCTGAGTGAGAGAGGACACAGCGTTGGGGTGACAGAGGCAGGTTGGATATTGCAGCGCATTGCTCACCACTTGAACTGCTCTGACTACACTGAGCATCGGTGTTGGCCGCAGTGTAAATATGATGGTACACACGTGCATCGAGAAGGCTCGGTTCGATCTCGGCGGACCATGATTAGGGAGAATCATTCCATCTAGCGACTGGCTAAGAGCACTCCAAAGATGTCATGGTCTCCTAACCATAGACATGATATTGCAGCTGGGGATGCGCCTGTGTCCCTTAGAGGGGCGTCGCTGCGTCCCTTACGACATGACCGAGCTCTATAGCTTCAGTCGCTTAAGTGCGGCCAGTATTTAGTATTCGGGAGATAGTAGGTTCGAACCCCACTGTCGGCAGCCCTGAAAATGGTTTTCTGTGGTTTCCCATTTTCACACCAGGAAAATGCTGTGGCTGTACCTTAATTAAGACCACGGCCGCTTCCTTCCAACTCCTAGCCCTTTCCCGTCCCATCGTCGCCATAAGACCTATCTGTGTCGATGCGACGGAAAGCAAATAGCAAAAACCTTACGACATGAACCATTATGACCTAAGCATTACCGAGCACGTTTGAACTTCTGCCAGGAAAGGGCAGTTGAGGATTGGCGGCGAGTGGTGTTCAGTGAACACTCACGGGTCTGTCTGAGCATTTTTTTAAATGCTATTTATTCGGGGCGTCGACCTAAGAAGATCTTTTGCCCCTACTTTTCACCGTATGTTGTGAACCTGCGTGTATTAGGACATGGCGGGAGTGTAAAGTGTTGAATGTGAGGAAAGGAACATTAAGAACGATACAAATACCCAGTCCTCAGGCCAGGGATATTAATCATTTACAATTAAAAACCCCGACCCGGACGGGAATCGAACCCGCGGCCGCCGGGTGACAGGCTTACGCGTTGCCCCCTACACCGCGGAGCCGGACTCTGTCTGAATGTAGATGCCAGACGAATTTGTATCTGGAGACGTTATGACCGGTACAGTCTCCCAAACACACCGCTCGAAGGAGAGGTGTCTTGGTGTGGTGTGCCATTCCGTACGATTCTGCTCCCCACTGCTGGTGATTGAAGATATTCGGACGGGGCGGCGAACATCCAGGAGTTTCTTCGACCATGTATATTCCTCTTCCTGGTGCAGCTCGACAGTCAAATTCACCTTTACAAGCTCGAGTGTCTCTTCCCTGCCTTTGTGACGTCAGCATGCTCTCTTGGCCAGCGAGCTCTTCAGACCTCTCGTCAAACGAGAATGTTTGAGACAAAATTGGACGGCAAATTTGGCCAGTAGCTACAGCATCAGATTTGTTGGTTCACTTGAGCCAGCTGAGACATTATATTCCTCAGGAGGACATTGGCCGTTTTTATGCCTCCATGCCTGACATCACCGTGCTGCGGGTGGTCCAGCTCCGTACAACGTGCAACCTGCAAGAGTTTGTTACTCTGAAACTACATATTTTTGACGTTTTCTTTATACTAGCAATTCGTGTGTCTCTACTCCCTTACATACCCCAGCGATAGCCTCTTCATGTGCATATTTATTTTTTGCAAATTAGTGTGTACATGTTTCTTGCTTATTTTCATGTACATATTCATACACTCATTCGCCTTTACCCCTTTAGTTCTTCAGCACTGCTGCAGTCAAGTTTCTTTAGATTCTCTGATAATCCTGTAGTTTTCCCTCTTCAAACAACAATCGCCACTTTTGTTACCGTAAATTGGTATTGCATGGGTAAATTGCGGTATGGAAATAGGTGTTTATATATTCTAATCTGATTCTTAGGATGTCATATTCCATTTTCTTTCGAGGATGTTTCTTGTTGGGTGGTGTGGTACAGATGCGAGTGTAGCCGTATAATTTTGCTTTACAGGGCTTCAATTTCCTACTGACATTTCATGCAGTACTTCAAAATGTTACCCGCTATCTAATGCTTTAATTACAGCATAGTAACGTATAATATAACCAAACATGTAGCCACATGTATTATTAAACGGCTATGAAGCCTAATATAATGAATCCAATATTGAAGCAGATATTCAGTATATAGTCACCCTTGTCTCCCAATAACTAGATGAGTATCCAGTAATCGGGAGATAGTGGGTTCGAGCCCCACTGTCGGCAGCCCTGAAGATGGTTTTCCGTGGTTTCCCATTTTCACACCAGGCAAATGCCGGGGCTGTACCTTAATTAAGGCCACGGTCGCTTCCTTCCACTTCCTAGGCCTCTCCTATTCCATTGTCGCCATAAGACCTATCTGTGTCGGTGCGACGTAAAGCAAATAGCAAAAAAAAAAAAATAAAAATAACTAGACGTCGTTAGCATCAGTTCTCTCTTAAGTTTCTTCCAGGACACTTTTGTTTGTACTCTTTTCAATCCATTTAATCCGTAATATTCATCTCCAGACCCACATCTCAAACACTTCAATTAGTGTCCAATCCTGGTATCTCATTATTTAAGATTCACATCCTTACAATACATACATACAAAAGAAATAAACATTTTCTTCCCAGTTACAAAATTTAAATTTCCAGTCTTCTCTTATTACTAAATGCCTGTTTGACAAGCTTTATTGACCTTCTGATACCTTTGCTGCACCTGTTGCTATTGGTGATTGGGCTTCCTAGATGAGGGAAACTGGTGACTTGTTCCTCTACTTTGCCAGCAAGTTTAATGTTGGAGAAAACTCCAAACGTTAACGAAACAAATCATCAGTTCATTATAACATGTTTATGGACCAATTTAGAGCATTTTAAATAATAGTCCGCTGGGGATTTAACGGAGAGATTAAGAAGAAGGGACACTTCGTCGGGTAGAATTTACCTGGAATTCAATTATATTTTCAATGGATTTCATTAAAAATCGCTACCGTCATTATAACAGTGTCGAATTATCATCTTGGTTAGTTTTCAGCATGACTATAGTATTCAGAAGGAAAAGGGACAGTGGTAAATACGTGAATGTGACATATTCGTTACTTCGTCGCACGTGAAAAATGAATAGTGGAATTAAAGGAGCAACACCAAGTTACGAAAATGACATATTCACTACTTTACCCTGGTCACTTTTTAAAAGACCTCATAATCGTCAAAGTTCAAGGGATCCTCACTAACAGCTACAGATTCGACAATTGAACTAGGAAGACTCGGGATTTGCCATTGGAGAGATGCCGTGGAATGACATTTGTAGACGAATAACGTTGAGTGATGTTTCTTAAAGTTGGAAATATCAAACTATGAAGTTCGAATTGAAGAGGACAAATTAAGCAAATATTCGCTAATAGGAAGAGGAGTTTGGCATTGTACTCATTTCGATAAATTTCCAAATTCTTTGCAATTATTTAAGAAAAGTCTAGGTAAACAACAGACAGGGATTCTGTCACCTGGGCGACTGCTTTAAATGCAGATCAGTAGTGATATTGATTGATTGATTGATTGATTGATTGATTGATTGATTGATTGATTGATTGATTGATTGATTGATTGATTGATTGATTGATTGATTGTGCCATTAGAGGCCTAACCTATAATATTACCATGGAAAATGTGGAAAACCTTCGTTAATTTCGTTAGTTTATCATGGTGTCGACGAATTTATAGGAAGTAGATTTAAGACACCTAAATATTAAATAATAATAATTCTGATGATGGCTTTATTTCGCAAAACGCACTGGAAGGCCGTATCAGGACTCCGTGCTGAAGGGACTGTGTGTAATATCCGTGTGTTCCATGGAACAGACTTGAGGGAATATCTAACATTTCAATGATTTACGAATGTTTGCTCGCGACACCCGCACCGCAGCGTGTCACTAGGTACTGACACACACACACAGTAAAGCTGCCATCTGTCGCACCTGTGCGGTGTTCAGACACTTCAATAACATGTTTGGCAAACTTTGACAGCGAGTACGGTTAGTAATGTAGCACTTTAATATGGTTCATTAGTGCATTACTGTTTGAACATTTGCAAGATACGTATTTAATATTAATTTAGAAACGTCATTTGAGGACGTGATACTCCGTGGCTCAGGCAGCAGCACACCGGCTTCTCACCGCTGGTTTACGTGGTTCAAATCCCAGTCACTACATGTGAGATATGTGCTGGGAAAAGCGGAGGTGGGACAGGATTTTCTCAGGGTACTCCGTGTTTCCCTGTCCCAACACTGTCTAATATAATTTCATCTGTCAGTCATCAATCATTGCCACAGAGGAGTGTGACAGGGTTCGGCAGTCGGCACAATTCCTATCCTCACCGCTAGATGGGGGCTTCATTCCATTCCTGACCCGGTCGAATGACTGTAAACACGCTCTGGGGTTTTCTTTGTCATTTGAGGATGTATTATATTACATCTTAAAAATATAACAACGAACTACTGAAGGAACAAGTAGAAGAATAATGGGCGGGGTTACCGTGGTCCAGTTAGGAGAGCATCACATGAGAAACCCGCAGGTTGTGGATTCCGTTCGCAGTAATGGCCGGTTGACCATTTTTGTTCGGTACTCAATATCTCTTCAGCTACCGAGTGAGTTCTTTATGAGATTTGGGACACCTAACCGTTAGTTTGCATTCGAGAGATGTTGAGTATGAATCCCACTGTTGGCAGCTCTGAAGATGGTTTTACGTGGATTCCCATTTTCACACCAGGCTAATATTGGGGCTGTACCTTAATTAAGGCCAAGGTCGCTTCCTTCTTAATTCTAGCCATGCCCTCTCCTATTGTCACCATTAGACGTGTCTGCGTCGGTGCAACGTATACCAAATACCAGAAAATTTTTTTTGGCAAGTACTGCTATATTTATTCGACGTGACGAATGCATAATACAGATCAAAATCCAAAACTCTTGACAATAATAGACAATACATATAAGCAATGATTTTCATGTTAAATCCCGTATTGCTGGATATGACTTTGTCTGTTAGGTCATCAGCCCAGAGGCTGGCTGGATCCTCAAACAGGACCACCAAAGGCTATGCAGAGACAGGACAACCACAAAAATCAATGGTAGCACCAAAATGAGGCGTAGTAGGCAAGATGAGGTGTGAGGTAGTTTGCAATTGCTTTCCTCACTGGGCCAGAAAGTGCTATTGTAGCACGACTAACGCTATGAGCAACACCGTTCATGACACTCACATACACTGATGGTGCTCCGAATGTCATTACTCAGCACTACCCAAACCCCAACAGCCTTCATATTGTCACAGCCGTGGATGAGACTGGAACTTCGGTGCAAGCTTCAATTTGCTCTGGCCCGTGCCAAGGGATGGATGCAAAAGTAGTGTATCCATCAATAAATGACGGCAGGCAGAAGATATGATTTTATTAACAGAACTAAGCGTTGCATATCCACCTAATCAGTACATCAGAATTACGATAAATAAAATTAACTCATGTATTCCTGCAAAGTTCTTAATAGTCTTAGTACCAGTTTCAAATGTAGAACTTTGAAGGATTACATGAGCTAATTTTAGTTATAGATCCACGCAAACAATACATCAGAATTTTGTGAATAAAAACAATAGTTGGTTTTTACCTATTGCATAAGTGAGCACCCGACAAATGAAACTGTATGTCAAACCGTTATCCCATTGCTCGATGGGGTCGTGTGTGAAGCGGGATTTTACAACCGGATGCCTTCCCAACCTCAACATTATCAGAGGAGCTAATAAGATGAAATGAATGGCGTGGTATATGATATATTAGGAAGGGAAAGTGTGAAACCGGGTGCCGGCACATAGCCTACACCTGTCGATTACCACTCAGGGATCTGCTTAAGTCTTCACGTCCCCATTCGACGGACGAATCACCATCAATAGCGTCATATACCCTCGCTCCATATGAACACTTCGGAGAGATTTGCAATTGAATCCATAGTTTTATCGCGCAAGCCAGTATTTAGAAATTGTTTACAACCACCTCTCCTACCGCGCCGGCCAACGTTCTGATCGTTAACATTATTTCGACCAACGGGACATGAACCTGCTATGGTGTTGGACCATATAGACTTCGCGCCTTAACGATCATGGTCACTAGGCGGGATATGCGACAAATAACAATAAATTCACGAAAATTCAGGCGAGTAGTCTTTAAATATTCACCTGGATCAGACGTTCTTACCCGCGCAATAAAATAACAATTGGACACTCTTACAGAAGTTTGTCCGACTCGTTGGCCGAATGGTCAGCGTACTCGACTTCGGTTCAGAGGGTCCCGGGTTCGATTCCCGGCCGGGTCGGGGATGTTCATAGATTCTGATTAATTCTTCTGGCTCGGGGATTGGGTTATCTGTCCGTCTCAACACTCTCCTCTTCATATATGGAACATACCATACTACCAACCACCACAGAAACACGAAATAGTGACTAGTTCCCTCCGTATAGAATTGGTGTCAGGAAGGGCATCCGGCCGTAGAACAGTGCGAAATCCACATATGCGGCGCAGTTCACACCCGCGACTCCACAGGTGTGGTGAAAAGAGGTAGTAAAAGAAAAAGAAGAAAGAAGACACTCATATAGAAGTTTATTAATAAAGCTTAGGCTACATGTCATCGATTTCCTCACGAAGATGCTGATGTTAAGAATTTCCTAGGAGAAGGTACTGGACTACCCATCACTAATGAAACTAGGATGGAATATGGTGTAACTGTACGGGAGTCGTACCAAGTTACGTGGATCAAAAACGTAAAACACAAGTTACAACGCTTGGCGAAATCATCCGCTATCAACCAGATGAGGTAGTAGGCATACAGTTCGATGCTGTAAGCCTGCATGATATGCGACATGTGGAACTAATCCCATGTAGCTTAAATAAAATCTCTTCCTTGCCAGCAAATTGTCATCGCTGCTTGTGATGTGTGTTGTGATGTGGGGAAGAAGACGTAAATCTGAACTTATAAACTGTTCTGTGTATCGGGAGGGTGTTACACAACCCTCGTGAAATTTAAGGGACGCTGGGGGATGCTGAGGGAATATAGAAAATAATCTGGGGGATATATAATAGGTTCCCAAGGGGTCATGAGGTTTTGGTAAGGCAGGGGAAATAAATTACTCTGCAAACATTTCGAACCATGAGAAGTGGGGAGGTTACTCATTCGGCACGCCTAACAAGAAGCAATCACGAAGTGTCCAACAGAAACAGGTGAAATGTTGAATAACGTGGAAAGCCCGGCTGTTGTAGAGTACTCCTTTCGACGCTGAACACTTCTACGATTTCCAAACCATTCTTAACTTGCTGAGATTAAAATAACATCAACCTTTTAAGGGGATCATGTCTGAAATTTGGAATTTTTGCAATTTACCGTTTATCACAACGAAATTTAAAATCCTAAAACCATACCCCATGGCGCAACAGGTTAGGGATTTTTACCTGGACCTGAGGGCTGGTTCAAGGTTCACTCAGCCTACGTGATTAGAATTGAGGAGCTATCTGACGGTGGGATAGCGGCCCCGGTCTAGAAAGCCAAGAATAACGGCCGAGAGGATTCGTCGTGCTGACCACACGACGCCTCGTAATATGCAGGTCTTCAGGCTGAGCAGCGGTCGCTTGGTAGGCCAAGGCCCTGTCAGTCTATCTATTTATTTATTTTACGGACATTATATTGCGTTGCTGAAACACTCTTATTGACTTTAAGTCCCACTAATCACTTTTACGGGTTTCGGGGCCGCCGAGGTGCCGGAATTAAGTCCCGCAGGAGTCCTTTTACGTGCCAGTAAATATACCGACACGAGGCTGACGTATTTGAGTACCTTCAAATACCAATGGACTGAGCTAGGATCGAACCTGACAAGTTGGGGTCAGAAGGCCAGCGCCTCAACCGTCTGAGCCACTCAGCCCGGCGTTGCTGAAACCTCTGCTGCCGTTAATGCAATATATCTGATGAGCTCCGACTTAGAATCACAACAGGAGATCGTGACGATGGGTTTTATGTGACATACGAGCAAAAATGGACCTTATACATACATGAATATTACACCCGACAGCTTTTTAGTTACAGAAATAATTCCATGGCCTTTTGTTCCCTCGTTGTGCTCAAACCAGATGTCATGCATTTTTCACAAAGTTGTGACAACGTAGTGTAAAATGTTGATGTTCAATCTGTATCATCCTGTCAGGTAATCCTCTTATTTGCTAATCCTCTCTGACGGAGAGTCCTGTACACATGGCTGTCAGTCCACTTGGCACCAGGTTAAATTGCCTCTTCAAGAGGTAATACAATCCTACATTATGCATGGTAGCGCTGCTTTGCAGATCTTCCTTCACACTGTGATCAAAAGGAGGATAATTTAATTTGCCCTTCTTCATCTCTGAGAAGAGACGCCTAATGAGGGTCGTCTGTGTGTCGTGTTGACAAGCTCTGTGACATGACCCGCACTTCTTGTTGCATAAGAAATTACGTTGCAGGAAACGAACCAGGATTGTTCTCGTCGTATGCCAGCTCGGTAACTCTGAGAACATTCGCGTTATTTTATTCTTGACAGCTTAACAATTGTGAATACACCGAAGGTGGTCTGGTAATAGAAGAAACCAGAAAGTATATTCCTAGACAGTAATCCCTAAATCGTTTAGTTATTCCCTGATGTGTACCCTGCATTGGTTACAATGAGAGCTAATATCCAGTAGCCTACATCATGTTCAAGAGAACGATTATGTTCTTCGTCAAATAATCCCACTTACTAGGTGACAAATTTCGGTGCACGTTAAACTTAAATTTTATAGCAACAGAAGGGATCTCAACAGCCTTCTCTGTCGTGTGTCTTCCTTGTTTCGGGTTCCATTCCCGTCGTCAAAAATTCTTTTAGATGGCAAAATTTTGTTTCGAAACGTCATACTCTTGCGTACGTACTTTTTCTTAAAAGTGGAAATATTGAAAATAAAGTAATAATAATAATAATAATAATAATAATAATAATAATAATAATAATAATAATAATACAGTCGAACCTCGATATATCGAACCTCCATTATTCGATTTTCAGTATCTCGAAGTAACTTTAACTTCCCGGCCGTTTGTACTACTCTTCACGTGTATTTATTTCTCTATTACTCGAAATTCGATTACACGAATATCTCGATTTCTCAAAGCAAACATTTCTTCCCTTGAAGCAAAAAATACTCTGGAACGGGAATTTTGTGCATCATTAACTGTGCAACACGGCACTAGCGGTTTGTAAGGAACAGTTAACAACAGAAGAAAGAGTTCCAGTGATGCTGGGAGCTAATATGACGGGAACCGAAAAATTAAAACTTCTAGTGATCGGGAAATTGGTGAAGCCTCGCTCTTTCTCGGGCGTGAATTCGTTACCCATCACGTATGAAAGCAACGCACGAATTCGCGGATGGCCGTGCGGTTAGGAGCGCATAGTTGTGAGCTTGCATCCGCGAGATAGTGGGTTCGAATCCCACTATCGGCAGTCCTGAAGGTGGTTTTCCGTCGTTTCCCATTTTCACAGCAGTTACTACAATAACGGTCATAATTCAAGTGATGCCGTAAAATAGAGTTTGTTCCTATATTTTTGAGTACTGTTCAAAATAATGTATTCAGTATACAGTAAGTCCGTAGATACAATATGATTCGATTATGTGCTATGCATGCTCATGAACGATATTCTGTATAGGCCTAGGCCTAACTAAAAATTTCGATAACTCTTAATAAAATTTAGCTCCCGAGGTGATTCGAGATACCGAGGTTCCATTGCAGGCTAATAAAAATAACAGTAATAATGATGATTATGTTTTTAGCTTTACATCCCACTAACTATTTTTTCGGTTTCCGGAGAAGCCGATGTGCCGGAAGGTTATCACGCAAGAGTTCCTTTACGTACCAGTAAATCCACCGACACGATGCTGACGTAGTTTTGCTCGTATTAATATGAACAAACAGGTAAATTTAGTTTTTGTAAGTATAAAGAATTAACAAATGTTTCCCTCTAATTCTTAACAATAGTATGGATACCCATTGTTGAGATAGGTAATTGTTGTTAATGCTCTTATTGTTTCGGTTTGAATGTTTGAAACTGCAATGAATGAGTATATTTCATCAGTCATAATGGATATTACACCGAAGAAGAAATGTAAAGTTATAACCCTCAACGAATTTAGTGGTATGACCCGAAGACGAATAACAGCTGAGTGTATTGTAAGTTTGCGTGCTGTTTCTAATGTAATTAGTAGGTAAACTGAGAATGGGTCCATTTCACCTCAAAGGAAAGGCGATATGGCCAAAAACGGGAATTCTCGACAATACCTATCTCATGAAAACAAGGAAAATTAATCCTGAAAAGAATAACTTCGATTTACAAAAAGATTTGGAAAGTGCAGGTGTAAAATGTGATACTTCAACAGTGCATCGGCGACTTTACAGAAACTAGAAGGAAAGCTCGAAGACCTGTCAGAAAACAGTTGTTAACATATCCCAGGATGAAGAGGAGATTAAAATGTGCAAGAAAATATCAGAAATGGACACAAGAAGAGTGGAGAAGGGTCCTGTTCAGTGATGAAAATTATTTTGAAGTGCAAGGAGAAGCACATTAAATAGACAGTAAAGTTTCCGCAAAAGAAGTTGTTTTGGTACTGTCTTTCATTCACGGACTCTAAATGATTGGTTCCTGTTGAAGAAATGATGACCAGCGACAAGTACATCCCCAATTCTAGAGAGAAAGGTTACCCTGGAACTGAAGAGATTGAGTGAGAAACTGAACGTCGGAAAAGCGATTTTGCAGCAAGACCAAGCCCCTTGTGATGTATCAAATTAGTCAAAGACTTTATGATGAAAAATGGTTTCCAGTGCTTGGACTGGCCTGGAATTCACAGGACATCCACCCTATTGATAATCTTCGGGCAATTTAAAAGAAACGGGTGAGGAAAATGGACTGCACAATCAAGGAAAATATGTTTTGTGCTGTAGCGACAGAGTGGTTTCCTGACAAACGAATAAGGAAAATATGTAGGAAACTCGTTGACTTAATGCCGAAACGCATACATATGTTAATTAAAGCCAAGGGTGGATATATTTCAAACTAAAACATTGTTTAATAAAAAGTAACCTTGATGATTTGTAAAATGATATCAAAAATGTTAAATTCTATCTCTGTTCATATTAATATGCACAAGACTGTATTTGAGCACCTGCCGATACCACCGGAATGAGCCAGGATCGAACCTGCTTCTGTTGGGTTCAGAAGGCTACCGTCTCAACCCTCTGTGCCAATAAGCCCAAACAACTGCTGAAACAACTGTTATAATTCTACTGTCTAAACTACCATGTATGCAAAGCTTCATGAAATCAATTTAAAAATTCAAAGTTTCCCTCAGGCCATGAAGGCCCCTGGAGGGATGAAAGATAAAGGCTTCCACTATCCGTAACCTCGGCACTTGGTGGGGTAGAGTGGTTAGCTCTATGCCCGGCCGCTTTTGCCCCCAAGAATTAACCTGTTACTCATTTGTGATGTGCCAATGGCCGTAGCCTTGTTCAAACATCGGATCCCGTGAGATCTTCGAAGTTAAGCAACATTGGGCGTGGTCAGGAGTTGGACGGGTTGCCACGCGCTGTTGGTGGGGGGTAAGGGAATGGAGGAGCGGAAAGGAACTGGCCGCCCTACCGCACGTAAACTCCGGCTCAGGAACACCTCTGCGGAGGTTCGGACCTGTCTTCGGGCAGAGTAACCCTTGCCTCATTTGTGATGTAGGCTGAGTGAACCTCAGGACCATGTGCACCTCCGGAATTGGAACTCTCGCTTCTTAAATTTTACGACTTCGTGATGTGGAATCGAACCCACATCCTTCCGGGTTAACCATGCACGCCTTTACCGCCTCGGCCACGCAGCCCCTATGAAATCAGTCAATGTAAATCAAAATTGAAAGGTGCGCTCCTGCGGTCATGGCCTAGTAAGTGTGTTTATCCAGCTCTTCTCCCGTTGCTCAACGGACTCGGGTATGATTTGAGATGAATCTGTCGTCATCAGAGGAGTTAATGAGATGAAATGAATGACATGATATAAGGTGAAACCCGGTGCCGGCACATAGCCTACTCCTGTCGAATATCACCAAGGCGTCTGCTCAAGGCTTAACGTCCCCATCCGACGGACGAATCACCATCAACAGTATCATATGCCCTCACACCATATGATCACTGCGGAGAGGTTTGGAATTTAATCCAGGCTTTTGGCACGCAATCTAGTGATTAGAAATAGTATACCACCACCTCCCCTACCCTGCCGGCCAACATTCTGATGGGGAAATTTTTTCGACCGACGGGACTCGAACCGGCTAACCTCGGTGTCAGACCATTTAGACTTAACGCCTTAACAATCATGGCTAATAGGCCAACCCAGTTAGTACGGTTTAAAATTTTTCCACACCGGGAGAATGGCTACGCAGTTTGAGCCACGTATCTGTCAACCTGCAGTCGGGAGATAGTGGGTTTGAAGCCCACGGAGGGCAGCACTAAAGATGGTTTTCCATGCTTTCCATTTTCATATGAGGCTGTACCTTAATTAAGGCCACTATCACTTCATTCGCAATCCTAGTCCTTTCCTATTCCCTCTTCGTCATAAGACCTATGTTCCGGTGTGACGTAAAGCAAATTGAAAAACATTGACTGACACTATTGGAACGGCCGCAGGGATTTGAGGGTTTCGAGGACTTATTAAATTGATATCTCTGTTTCAGCTGGCCTCCAAGTGAGCGCGCGAGTCAGCACAGAGTATGCGTGTGATGTCACATATTATGAAGCACTATTTAATGAAAACTGTTTCAGATTTTCATTTTTTTGCAATAGGTAACCCCCTCTTTTATCTGTCAATTGAGAGATAATCGTATGTTAAATACCCTCTGAGATATACGCGTTCCACTCAAACACTAAAAGCGTCTTAAAAGCTTTTCTTACCGGACGAGTTGGCCGTGAGGTTAGAGGCGCGCGGCTGTGAGCTTGCATCCGCGAGATAGTGGGCTCGAATCCCACTGCCGGCAGCCCTGTGAATGGTTTTCCGTGGTTTCCTATTTTCACACCAGGCAAATGTTGGGGCTGTACCATAATTAAAGCCACGGCCGCTTCCAATTCCTAGGCCTTTCTTATCCCATCGTCGCCATAACATCTATATGTGTCTGTGTGACGTAAAGCCACTAGCAAAAAATGTTTTCCTTCCATGTACCCGTTTTCGAAGGAACGTAAGTCTAGGTTAAAAAGAAGAAAAAGAAGAAAAGGAGTAATGTGTAAACTCCAGGGGTTCCCATCTTGGGGAGCGTGGATTGGCCACTGTGGGGCCTCAAGCTGCAGCTGGTATCACTTCCACTTACTTTTGTTGGCCTCCTCGCTTTTACCCTTCTTGTCTGACCTCGCTTGGTCAATTTAAGTTCTCTCCCTATCCCGTCAGTATTAGGTTTGTATGAGCTACGGTGTCTTTCCTTTCATTCCCTTCGCGGTCCTGTCCTTTCCTTCGCCGATACCCTCATTCTTAGAAGTGTCGGAATTTTACATTTGTCCCCCTGATTGATATTAATAGATTATGGTTACTCAGTTGTACTTCCTCTTAAAACAATAATCACCACCACCAGACCATTTTATCCGTTTTAGATTTGTATTCGTGTTTAGAGGACAGGAATACAGATCATGAATCCGTTCTATCACTGCCGGGCTGAGTGGCTCAGACGGTTGAGGCGCTGGCCTTCTGACCCCAACTTGGCAGGTTCGATCCAGGCTCAGTACGGTGGTATTTGAAGGTGCTCAAGTGCGTCAGCCTCGTGTCGGTAGATTTACTGGCACTTAAAAGAAATCCTGCAGGACAAAATTCCGGCACCTCGGCGTCTCCGAATAAACATAAAAGTAGTTAGTGGGACGTAAAGAAAATATCGTTATGTATACTATTATCGTTCTGTCACCTTTACGTGGCATAAAAACCATTGTTGGTGGAGGACATATATTCAAAGCAGAGAACGCATGTACGTAATGAGGTGTATAATTAACAACTTAATGAAATAGAACGATATAATTCTTTACAGTGATCATGTTTGTTTGTTTGGTTGGTTGGTTGCTCATGTTTGCTTTCAGGATTAATATAGTATTTATTCCATACAGCCAACATTTGTTCATTATGAGAACGTGTAGCGTCGGTGACAGGCTAGGCGTACACTACAGATTAAAGGTGAGAGATCGTGCAACGTTATGACTCAGAAATTCACTCGGTAGTCAGCAGGGGTTCGAAACGTCAAAACAGCCACATCCAACGGCAACTCTAAACATGCGATTATAAATGTTGTTTGTCCCCCAATAAATATTAATCATAAATAGCTGATGCTCGTGGCTTATTGCTGGCAGATTCATTATTAAAGAGACTGATTTATAGAATGCACAATGCTGGGACCATCGTGATGTTGATGGATAGTCCTCCCTGTGCTTCCATTCTGAATAATATCAGCACCCTCAGTTTAATGTTCCAGTACCTAGATTTACCCGATTCTTATAAGCGCCCGCTTGGGTCATAATTTATTCTGAGCTTAGTCAACACGAAGACGGAGATCATCGTTTGATCTCTAATATAACGACAATTTAAAAAAATACTTTTCAATTATCAAATGGGTTATGAAGACTATCTAAACACACTACAAATATTAAACTAATAAATTAGTATTTACTAAACAGAGTTCTTTTCATGAATATTAACAGGCACTGATCAACCTTACGAGCTATAGAGCCCGGCGTACCCCAAGGTCAGTTACACAGGAGTTGGAGAAGGCACCCTTTCGTACTACCAGTCACAGTCGATCTGGAGAGTTTTCATAACATGTGCAGACGCCTCTCCTATTAACTGTCAGTAACAATTTGTAAAGTATTAATTGTTATGGCAAGCATCTCATTTCCTAGATAGCTACAAATAGACTTCAATGAACATATATATTGTACCGGAAACATCGCTACATGAAAGAAAGTTCGAAGTGTGAGAGTTAAACTTTGCGCGAGGTGAAGGATAGGCAAGTCCGCTGAACTCCGCTGACGTACACAGCAGTGACCTAGCCTCCTCAGGCCGGCTTCACACAGCGAACATGACCATATATGGTGATGTTCTGATCCATATGTAAAGTCTCTTTGGAGTTAAGATACAATTACTTTTGCACCGCGAACGTTGAGGCTATAGTAACAGCTGAAAATATCAAATTCTTGAGCAAATCTACCATGTACTTCAGGAGTTATAGATATGGATATCCACATTTCGAGATGCTTCATCGCCGCCAGGTACAAAAGCAAGGCGATCGGGACTACGGAAAAGCAGTAATATTCCACCGTCTCTGCAGAACGGGTGACGGGTGGAGCTCTACAAGTGCGGCAGACCGAACCTATGTCCAGTCGGGACTCTGTATTTCAGTGGGACGATACTCTGACTCTCCAGTGCTCGGTTCAGTGGAAGTGGAGCATAGTGTTTCTCTTCAAGTGCCATATTAGGACTTGTGTTTTCTTTACAAAGAGTCGCGTTCCAAGTGTTGTAATTTTTCCAAGTATCATATTGAACTTGTGTTTTCATAAAAAAAACTGTGGGAACATAGAATATTTTTATCATATTTGAACTTGTGTTTTCTTCTCGTGAACTTCCAAGAGAGCATAGTATTTTTCAGTGCCACATTTAAACTTACAGATTCCACTTCAAAATAATTATTCACAGACAGTGTTAAACATTCTTCAAGTGCAGTTAAACTGAAATAATTATTTATAGACAGTGCTGAACAGTCTTTGAGTGCACGTAATTTCAATAAATATTTACAGACAGTGTAGAACTTTCTCAGAGTGCCATTAAACTGTGCTCTGCGAAACGTAAAGAATTTCACCTTATTTTCTTGACACGGCTTAAGCCCAAAAGCCTATACAGTATCAACGTGTGATCAGTTACTCAGTTCAATTGCTTTATTTTCAAGTGTTAATTTCATGAACCTTTGTGATTCAACGAGGTGTTTGAGTCAGAGAATCAAGTGTCAATTCCATTAACATTTGACGTATCCCAGTTATAATGAATCAGTGCAGTATTTAAAACAAGAATTATTTTATTCGACAGTGATACAAATGAGTTGAATACAATACGGGGGACTTGTGTGGTTGTCACGCTCACCTCTCAATATTCTCGTGTAAGATCGAACCCCGCAACATGTGCACCTAGAAATTCGAGAACTTCCAGATCCTCCAGAAATTCGAGAAAATTTAGAACGTCGAGAAATTCGCATCAAGGACGGGCGTGGTCCCTGTCCATACCGAGCCCAGTAATCATCCCGGATTCCGGAGGTTCCAGCCTGCTACAACGCATCAACTTGTGTGAAAGGTGATACGAATTTGTTTCAAATGAACAATAAAACAAAATGTCGAAAATAATATAATTTCAATGAACTAACACCCCTCTCTGTACCAACTCCAATGCTTACGTACCACCCTCTTAGAAACTCCCAATACTCTTCAAGCTAGTATCTGCAGCTAAATACATTTCTCCTGGTACAATATAGATTTATATACGAAAGTAAGCTCATCGGATAAAACAATCCGCGGTAATCAGGGGTATAGAAACCGCAGATAATCGAAAATGGCTGATAATCTGCAAAATGATGTGAGCTAGATTTTGAAGAAGCATTTTGCTACATTAAATTAGTATGGGGTTAAATGACATGTTATCTAAGGGGGCGGTACAATAAATTCGCCTATATGGGTCGACTTGAATGACCTGCACAATGCCTTTGAAGAAAATGGTATCCAGTATTCGGGAGATCGTGGGTTCGAGCCCCACTTTCGGCAGCCCTGAATATGGTTTTCCGTGGTTTCCCATTTTCACACCAGGCAAAAGCTGGAGCTGTACCTTAATTAAGGCCACGGCCGCTTCCTTCCCAGTCCTAGCCCTTTCCTGTCCCATCGTCGCCATAAGACCCATCTGTGTCGGTGCGACGTAAAGCCAACAGCAAAGAAAAATGAAGAAAATGGCCTGCATCTTGCTAATTACGCTAGATATTTCTGTGCCTTCTGCACGTCTGTGTCTCTCAAATAGCCGATTCAATAATGAACCAGCAAGCTGGGGGATATTTACACTCTTATTACATACTCCTTGCGCACCTGTTGTAGCTGGTTGGGAAAAGGGTCAGAGTGTTCGTCAGACCACAGTAGGCTGTACTTCGAGTTCTCTTATAAATATTTTTGCTTGAAAATGGAAATTTAGATATCAAACACACTCCATTTCTTGGCAAATTCGATGGGTAATATATTTAATGGCGTATAGCATCCTTAGGACTGCTCAGCAACTGCAACGTGACCACGAAAATGTTGTGAGATGGACAGCAGGCAATGGTATGTTGATAAACGGGGTTAAAAGTCAGGTTGTGAGTTTCACAAATAGGAAAAGTCCTCTCAGTTTTAATTACTGCGTTGATGGGGTGAAAGTTCCTTTTGGGGATCATTGTAAGTATCTAGGTGTTAATATAAGGAAAGATCTTCATTGGGGCAATCACATAAATGGGATTGTAAATAAAGGGTACCGACCTCTGCACATGGTTATGAGGGTGTTTAGGGGTTGTAGTAAGGATGTAAAGGAGAGTGCATATAAGTCTCTGGTAAGACCCCAACTAGAGTACGGTTCCAGTGTATGTGACCCTCACCAGGATTACTTGATTCAAGAACTGGAAAAAAAATCCAAAGAAAAGCAGCTCGATTTGTTCTGAGTGATTTCCGACAAAAGAGTAGCGTTACAAAGATGTTGCAATGTTTGGGTTGGGAAGAATTGAGAGAAAGAAGAAGAACTGCTCGACTAAGTGGTATGTTCCGAGCTGTCAGCGGAGAGATGGCGTGGAATGACATTAGTAGACGAATAAGTTTGAATGGCGTTTATAAAAGTAGGAAAGATCACAATATGAAGATAAAGTTGGAATTCAAGAGGACAAACTGGGGCAAATATTCATTTATAGGAAGGGGAGTTAGGGATTGGAATAACTTACCAAGGGAGATGTTCAATAAATTTCCAATTTCTTTGAAATCATTTAGGAAAAGACTAGGAAAGCAACATATAGGGAATCTGCCACCTGGGCGACTGCCCTAAATGCAGATCAGAATTGATTGATTGATTGATTGATTGATTGATTGATTGATTGATTGATTGATTGATTGATTGATTGATTGATTGATTGATTGATTGATTGATTGATTGATTGATTGATTGATTGATTGATTGATTGATTGATACCTAACGAGTATCACCGAGCTTAGGCAGGAGGCTATTGTCCTTACGGGTGGTTTTTCAAAGCAATATTTAGATTAAAATGTAGATTTAGCATCCTCATGGCGCTGTCTTTCGGGTCTGTCTATCTGTGAGAATTGCGCTTGTTTAAGTTTGCACACACACGCATTCCCCGATCCTGAGTAATTAACCAATTAAGCTTAAAAGCTGCGCACAGGTCGGGAATTGAACCCAGCTCCCTTGGATCAAAGGCCAGCACTTTAACCACTTAGCCATTCGACCAGTAAAACACCGGCATATTACTAAAGTTCACGGTGGGGTACAGATAATATCCACACAGGCCGACGTACTTTCACCGCGTTCGGCAAACCACAGCCTAAGGCTATCGGCTTCATGAGAATAAACATGAGTAATTTCTCTGCTTACTGATCATTCATTAATGCAATGGATATGTCCTGCTTGTTGTGAGCGCTGAGGACAGATAAATAAAAATTAGAGACATCGTTACGTCATTGACAGATATTTCTAAGCATTCGTTTTACATTATTTGCGTAACTACAGAGACTGATGTTTGCCGGTATTATTTAAACAGCGTGTAACATAAAACTACAGTATAAGGGGCGGCTTGTTCATCTTGTGCAGCCAGTGCTAAACTGTGGTCAGCGGATCCCTGGGGTGGGGGGTGGCGACGATAATCCAATGGGTCCGCAATAATGATGTAACTCGTAAATATTTAAAGGGAGAAAATTCACTGTTCAAACACAATTCATAGATCATTATTCTAAATTTAGGAACATATCTCTTCACAGTTGTGTAACTTACACACGGTATATGTAATTCATGGCCGATAAATGGTAAAAGTTGGCAGTATCTCGTGAAGACCTTGTATCGCAACTCCACGTCTCTGTTCGACTTTTCTGTCCATGACATCCCCTATAGGTACCCCACAATTTCTAGACAGATAATACCGCGTTTAATGCTTTTCGTGACAACATCCCTGTGTGAGTGTACATTTTATGCTCTCACACAAATGAAAACAAAGTATATTTAGGCTGATTTTAGGTTCCGGTGGCTACGCTTGTAGAACGCTTGGTCTTTGGGAAACAGCATCATCCGTCCCATTGATCCAGCTACTGTAACACGTGAATTTTCTCAAGTAAGTTTTCAGATTCAGACTGTTCAAATTATTAGTCAAGTTTAATAAAGTATATTTATGCACGGATCCATGGTTAAAAAGTTAGCGTGCTGGCCTTTGGTCACAGGGGTCCCGGGTTTGATTCCTGGCAGGGTCACGAATTTTCACCATCATTGGTTAATTGCTCTGTGGCTATGGCTTCCTTGGACATGGTAGTGATATGCTAAGGGGGCCTCAGACACAAAAAGTTTGGGAATCCTGATCTACTTGTCGATAAAGACGAGACATTTTGTTCGGACTTGGTGATTTTTCCACGATTTAAGATTGGTAATTACAATCTTGGAGTACTGATAATTATTTCCCTAACGATGATAATCGGTGGGTTAAAAAGTGCATTTACGGCGTAGAAAGCCCAAAGTTCACCGAGTTGCAATAAAGTATCACATCACATTACAGTGAATACGGCAGTACTGGAAACAATCTCGTGTGTTGTTACAGCACGTACAGCTGTTACGGCAGTCCTCACACGCTGCCAGAATATCAATTTCCTGGGAGAAGTGAAGGGGCTGACAGCTGACGACTCCTCACATCTCTATGTAAATAGCCAGATGCTGTCTACCACAGCAATAGAATTTTATTTATTTCTTTATCACCTGACTTTATCTGTTCACCAAGATCATCTGGAATCTGATTTCACAGTCATAGCTACACAATCTCCGACTCATATTCGACTCAATATCCTTAGAAGACCTAGAATCAACATCACTTTAGAAGATGCGTGAGGTTGGTAACCCTGAGGCGTGGCTTTATGACACAGCAGATGTTTGGTTGCCTCAGAAAAGGATATTTGATTTTCAATTTCCCTTCGTAGAACTGAACTGTTACTTAAAACGCATGATCCAACCGAAATATAAAACATATCGCCGGTGCTCGAACAAAACCTCGCATCCCAATACGCTCTTCCTATCTATCATTTTCCTTAAGTCTGGTCACGCCTCTGAGCCACACATGGATGTGCATTCCATTTGAACAACGTTTAATGTGTTCATTTTCCTGTGCTAATGTGTAAAGGAAAATTAAACTTAATGCATTATACTGTAGGAATGCGTAAATAATACATGAACACACTGTATATATTCTTACAATGCGGTAAAATAGAGTTCATTTTTCTTTATATTGTTCCGGCGGACTGCATATGTGGCTGGGAAGCGTGACCAGGCTGCAGGACAATAACGATTAGGAAAAGCATTGTGGGATACAAAATATTGGTCGCACACCATCGAAATCTTCATTTAACTTCGTTACAGTTGTTTTCAGCACGAAATTAAATTCAGGAACATGCTTTTCTTAGCAATGTAATGATTATTTATTTATTTATTTATTTATTTATTTATTTATTTATTTATTTATTTATTTATTTATTTATTTATTTATTTATTTATTTATTTATTTATTTATTTATTTATTTATTTGCCACTTTACAACAGGGAAGTAAACACCAATTACAGTAAACCTAAAACTCTTGAAAGTGCTTATTAAATTACATTGAACCGAGCTCGATAGCTGCAGTCGCTTAATTGCGGCCAGTATCCAGTATTCGGGAGATAGTAGGTTCGAACCCCACTATCGGCAGCCGTGAAAATGGTTTTCCGTGGTTTCCCATTTTCACACCAGGCAAATGCTGGGGCTGTACCTTAATTAAGGCCACGGCCGCTTCCTTCCCACTCCTAGCCCTTCCCTGTCCCATCATCGCCATAAGACCTATCTGTGTCGGTGCGACGTAAAACAACTAGCAAAAAAAAAAAAAAAAAATACATTGACAAAAGTCTTCGGTCTTAATAACTAAAGGTAAAATTCTTACTACTAAATTATTCATTCAGTTACATTGACACAAGTCTTCGATCTTAGTAACTAAAAATACAATTCTTAATAACTAAATTATTCATTCAATGTCTTGGATTTTAATAACTAAATTATTCAGTACCTACAATAACAATATGACAGCTTTTAGTGGGATGTTAATTCTAAGTGTTGTGGCACTGTAGGTGCAAAACATTATATGAATTTGGATAGTGACATGACGATGTACAACTGATGGTCTATGCTAACAGCTTCGTTATAGTTGTTACATAACCTATGGAGTGGTGAATGGTTGTGGGCGGTTGTTACAATTCTTTCAGTCCTAAACGTGCTGCTTTCTCTTGCGTGCAAGCTACGTACGCGAAAATTGAATAACGGCAGTAAATTTATATTATATATTTTATTGTTTAATAATTCGTGCAGGTACATGGCATGGATTATTTTTCTGTGATTTTAAAGGCTGGTCATTGCGACACTGGTTAGCAAATTTTTGTATGGCACCAAAAATAATTACAAGCCATGTGTTTGGTGATGTAGGAATCTTATAAAACGTTTTTGCACTATTTCGATTAACTTAATATATGCCTGTATTTACATGGTGTGATGGCGTGACTCAGGCTACGAAGACTGCCATTCTGCCAAACCATGTCTTATAAATTATAATGTACATACAGTTTAACAATATAGACCTGATACACACGCGCACATAGTTATAAAACACATTTAAGGAAAAAGAAAGAAACAGATGGGTGCACTATATAAAATAATCCAGAAAATCGTCCTAATGCACCAATAAAAACAACATTTTTGAAACTTTTTTCTTTTTTTGCTAGTGGCTTTACGTCGCACCGACACAGATAGGTCTTATGGCGACGATGGGATAGGAAAGGCCTAGGAGTTGGAAGGAAGCGGCCGTGGCCTTAATTAAGGTACAGCCCCAGCATTTGCCTGGTGTGAAAATGGGAAACCACGGAAAACCATCTTCAGGGCTGCCGATAGTGGGATTCGAACCTACTATCTCCCGGATGCAAGCTCACAGCCGCGCGCCTCTTTTGTGAAACTTAGTGGCACACGGAATCAAATAACAAATCTGGAAAACAGAATTCATGTTTTTGCCCTCAACCTGATCCGTCCAAATACCGCTGCCAATATTTAGTTTAAAATACCAGTTCAGATAGGGTGTCCATTAGGTCACTGGGCAAAGATTTCCATGTCTAAATTGTACTGACAACAAAATAATTATTATTCTAGAGGTTGGATCTGTCATTTGTTATTTTGAGGGTTTCGTTTGCTGCAGCTCTGGTCAGCTGTTAATTATAATATAACAGCTGAGGAAGGTAAAATAGACCGAAATATGTTCTAATATATTTAGGCCTATTTATATTTTTTAACTGCTGAATGGTAGAAAATATATAGCATTCCATTTAAAGATATAATTATTTCATTTATATTTCAAAGTTTAGATAAATTTTATACATTTAATAATTTTAGATTTGTTCCCTTACCGACAATCATCGACTCGTAACTTGATCCCTGCGCGGATATACAAAATAATATCCGCATCCGCGAATGGTTATCCGCGGATAATTTAAATATTTAACTACAGTATATTACACCCAATCTATTGAAACAGATAGATCTGTTAACATGATACAATAGGCCTGGCACCAGAACCCCCTACAGTCGCAGGTTTACTGAGCATGATAGCTCCAGTCGCTTAAGTGCGGTCAGTATCCAGAATTCTGGAGATAGTGGGTTCGAACCCCACTGTCGGTAGCCCTGAAGATGGTTTTCATGGTTTCCCATTTTCACACCAGGCAAATGCTGGGGCTGTACCTTAATTAAGGCCACGGCCTCTTCCTTCCTAGCACTTTCCTGTCCCATCGTCGCCGTAAGACGTATCTGTGTCGGTACGGCGTAAATCCAATAGCAAAAAAAAAGTTGCAGGTTTATGAGGGATTGTCTCCTGCGACAACTACCGACGTATTGACCTTTGTTCGTTCCTTCCATTAATTGCGTGCAGGAGCCAGTTAGGCTTAGGTCAGATTTACGGCTTTATGGCCTCAAGGTTCTTTATATATCACTATTCTCCCATACCAATGTCGAGGGTCACCTAAACACAAGCAAAACAAGAGTATACATGAGTGGAAATCAATAAACGCCATTATTTAGAAATTACCTGCAAAATTATCCGCACTGCCATAGAGTTTGTGTCCGCCAAGACACTAACTTCGCGGATATCCGTTGATAAATCAGCGGATATTCGCATCTGTGCAGGGCTCTACCCATACCCTCGATGTAGAGATGAGTAATTCAGACAGAACAGACACTCTGGTCTACGGGGCCCTAGTTATTGCGATCAATTCTGGCTCAGCCATGCAGTATTTGAAGGTGCTCAAATATGCCAGCCTCGTGTCAATAGATTTACCGGCACGTAAGGGAGTTCCCGAGGAAAAATAGAGGAACTTTTAGAAATTTACTCGATATGGCTGTTCAAAATCCCCCTTAAACTTAAAGGTTTGATCATTTAGTACCCAACAACTTGGCTTTCTCAACTGATGTTATATATAGAATAAAGAGAGGACGGAGCGAGTCTAGTCAAGAAAGTTGTAAGAAAGGTATTCTGAAATTTCTCGAAATTGCTACCTGAGATTGTCCTAACTTGCCAACTTCCTGCAGATTAAAGAGGCTATCTTAGGATAATTTTAATTATACTACCTACTACCTCCTGTGGGCCAGATAATTAATATCCTTTTGATGTTACCAGATTCTACGAAACTGATTCCTTTCATCTGCCGTGCTCAATGATGACCGCCGTTCCTTGGAAATTTTCCTTAGAAATTCTCCACGGTAATAATAATAATAATAATAACAATAATATTGGTGTATGGCCTACGGAGAATCGTGATGCAGGTATTTCGAGTAGACGCCGAATAGGTGATATGCACGTCTTGAGGATGTGGACGCACTTATAATGAACTCTAATGCTGAAGGCATCGAAATTAACCAATGAAGGTTAATATATCCGACGCAGCCGGGAATCGAACTCGAGACCCATTTGACCAAAGGCCAGCGCGTTTAACATTTAACTGTGTTGTCAGACTTCTCCCGGTGAAGAATTGTCATTATGTGGTAACGGGTTTCAGACTCCTGGCAGTGTCTGCAAAGTGATCAATCCCGAAATCGGCCAAAACGAACTCGTACAGATACAACATTTGCTGTTACCTAGATATCATATCTTTACTCAGAAGTAGTTAGGACTCTTTCGTCAAATATCCACAGATTGTCAGGGACTGAGCGAGTTGGCTGTGCAGTCAGGGTCCCATAGGTGTGAGCTTGCACTCGGGAGGTAATGTGTTTGAACCCCACTGTCGGGAGCACTGAAAATGGTTTCCCGTGGTTCCCGATTTTCACACCAGGTTCCCAATTCTCAGACACCTAGCCCTTTCATATCCCATCGTCGCCATTAGACCTATCTGTGTATGTGCGATGTAAAGCAAAATTTTAAAATAGATTGTCAGGAGTACGTCATTTATACAAGAAGTTACTATTATTTTCCTTCCTGGAGGAAGTCCAAGCTATTCATCATATTCCCGACTTCTCAGTTCTTAACGAACTATTTGAGACTTAACGTATAGTAATTGCCACGTAAGGAAATACCCCAGAAAGTAAATATCGCCGCCCGATGCTCTTCTTTTCTCTTTTTTGTAATGGCTGATCACTGCTGCCAACCTGCCTGGTTACATATTAAAATCATCAGACATAACCATAACAAACTAACCTCAATGTAAACACCGATAATGAATGTTTCCCTACCCTAGTAAATGATAAAAGATAAGATGAAATAAATCAAGATAATTATGAATATCTCCTCAATGAGGAATTAAGGAAATAAACACACTTTCTCACTTAAATTATCTGTCTTTATTTTGATATACAGTAGGCGTACTATAACCATATTCTTGAAAAGAGGGGCGTGTTAAACGATGCAATTTATTTAATAAGTCTTTGCAGTGTGATTTTCGAAAGTTCCAGACATCCAATGACTTCCTACCGATAACCAGTAAGGAGAGAGATTATTGGGCATATTTTCAGCCTGCAGGCTGGTTATATCCTCAAGCTTATCAGGAAACATATAGGAATACTAATGTGCCAAGCTCCGTGAACGGAATTTAGGTCAGCTTTCAAGTTCACTGCGGATTTGAAAATAATAATGTTATAAGTTCTACTGCCAAAATTTCGTCCCGCAAGAGTTATTTCATGTACCGGTAGATCTAGACATGAGACTGACGCATTTGAGCACTTTCATCATTTCACACAAACTATGTTATTAAATGCATTATCCGAATATGCCACAATCCTACTTACCTGGTATTAGCCAAATAGATTTACAATCCCACAGAAAAAGAAAATATGCTTTAAATATTCTCGCAAATGTATCACTAGTGACTTTAAAGCGATGCGGTGGCAACACGCACTTCACGCTAGAGCAGTGATTGAACGTTGCCAACGTGCCAGATTAACGGTAAATGTAAGACGTCGTATCGGCAAGTAGGGTCCCTAAACTGTATGGTTACCGACACTGAAAAAGACCCAACAGCAAGAAAAGTAACCATAAATCAATATCTTAATATTACAGGGGAGAAAGGGCAAGGTTGCACCCTTAGGGTACGTCCTTACACGGAGAGGACTATAGTTGGGTTCATCTAATATATGGACATTGTTGAGGGGTCTAATAGCAATTACATGGAGAATATCTCCCTTAGCAAAATTTTGTAATTATTCATATGTGGCAAGTAGACATCTCACCTTGCCGAAACAGACCGACAGATTTGCAGTTTCTTGCTGTGTTCTACAGCAGAGCATCAGATGTGCCACCACGAAGGTACAGAATTTCCCGTGCAGTACTTCTGATTAGCTTACCAGCATCTATACTATGTGTGTGTATTCATCTTTACCAAGTTCAGCTGTGTTTTATCTAAACGACAACGGCATAAATCCAGATTCACTTGTGTGTAAATTAATGTCATGGTCATTTACAGAACTGACGGACACTGGGAACTTCGTCAAAATGCGTTGAATATCTTCTTAATAATGTTGGAATCTGTTAGTTTATATTGATTTGTTGATAAAATTAAATATTTTTCAGACGGAAAAGAGTAGACGACTAGAGTAACCATCAACCAATAGAATGGCACTTAAACAGGGCATATAATACGACCATCGGGAAGAAATTCTAGTACCAGCGACCTGAAGTGGTACGCCGCTATAACTGAGGTGTCACAATACATAAGCACTAGAATAATTTACTTTCAATGGCTTTGAATTCCATTCAGGTTACAGAAGACTAATGTTAGCAAGAAAACAATATTGGAATTGGGTGTGATATCGCTGGTGGTGATTATGGTGATTAATATTTTAAGAGGAAGTACAACTAGGCAACCATCTTCTATTAACAGTAATCACAGGGAAGAAATAGAATGTATCCGACACTTCGAAAAATCGGTCGAAGAAAGACGAGGGCCGCGAAGAGCGTTAAAATGAAAGACTCCCTAGGCTTCGATGCTCTAATGCCATCGGTGGCCCACGAATGAAGTCACTGAATTGTTGTTCGCATCCCTGAGGTTCAGAGCCGGTATTCTCGAGGCTAAAATTATTATTTATCAACTACTTGTTAAACCGATGGAGATAAGATCATGTGCAGGGAAATTGTGGAGGCTTAGGATTTAATGATGTCAAGTTTCCTGTGAAATTGGTTGTCATTCATCGTTTATAAATCCAGATCTAACGACTGACAAACAGACAGACCAAAATTTCCATAATGATGAATATCTTATCCGCATCGTGTACGCTATCTTGCTTCTCAAAACTGTTTCTGAGAAACAAATAAGTTATCTGCAGAGACACTATATTATTTTATAACCTTATTACAAGTTAACAACAACAGTTGTAATGATGAAGACAGAAACAACACCAGAATCGATCCCTTTTACTTCGAATGTCATAAGGCAACAGTAAACCTCAGTCCGAGCAGGAAATCTCCCTCGCTTTAACGAAGGCCGATTGATCTCTCTAGCGTAATGGACATGCGGCACGCCATCCACAGCCAATAAACGCAAACACACCCTAAGCTCTATCAGCGATCAAGTTACACGCCATTTGTTGAAAGAAGCCAGGTATGGGATTTTCTGTATGCTGTGTTCCACTGCGGGTAGCTCCTAACAAGCGAGTTATATTGGTGAAAGGACTTCTCAGAAGCCATGAGTTTCAATTTATAACTACTGATGGTTTGAATATTAACGTTCGAATTTCAGTCGGTGGAAACATAGTAAAATTGTGTAGGTTGATTACTGCATGCTGTTAAAATACTCGTTAATTAGGAGTACAAATGAAACTTAATAGCAGTGACTCTTTGAAGCCTCCGTGACTCAGGTGGCAGCGCGCCGGTCCCTCATAGCTAGGTTTCGTGTCTCAAATCCCGGTCACGCCATGTGACATTTTCCTGGACAAAGCGGAAGCGGGTTATATTTTCCTCAGAGTACTTCGGTTTCCCCTGTCATCTTTCATTCCAGCAACACTCTTTACTAATACTTCATCTGTCAGTCATTAATTATTGCCGCAGAGTGGTGTGACAGACTTCGGCAGCCGGCACAATTTCTGTCCTCGCCGATAGATGGTGAGCTTCATACATTTCATTCTTGACTCGGTCAAATGACTGGTAAAAGGATATTTTTGTTTTCAACAAAAACTCTTTAAATAACTGACAATGGAAGAGGGAACCGTCTCTGTACAAGCCGTGAAGGCATTTAAAGCAATGAGAAGGTGAAGAATTACATTATTCATTATTGAAGACTTAACGTAGTGTTCATTTTCAGTGTGGACTGAGTGAACTCCAGGGCGATTGCCTTTCCAGAAGGAGAAGAATTGTTTCGACTGTCACTGGGCGAGTTGGCCGTGCGCGTAGAGGCGCGCGGCTGTGACCTTGCATCCGGGAGATAGTAGGTTCGAATCCCACTATCGGCAGCCCTGAAGATGGTTTTCCGTGGTTTCCCACTTTCACACCAGGTAAATGCTGGGGCTGTACCTTAATTAAGGCCATAGCCGCTTCCTTCCAACTCCTAGGCCTTCCCTATCCCATCTATCTGTGTCGGTGTGACGTAAAGCCCCTAGCAAAAAAAAAAAAAAACGTTTCGACTGTCTGACGAGAAATCGAAATCCAGGCCTTCTAGTTGATCTATTACAAACATCTCTCTAAATAAATTACAAAGAAAGTAAAGGATCACAAAGGTATGTTGCAGATAAAATGAATGCCACATGTATGACAGACATCAGGGTGAGATTAGATGTCTTAGATTACATACAATTGCGGCATATGTCCTGAAAGACACAGTGTGGTTATAACTTAATGGGCATCGTTTTAAGTACAACTATTACATTCTTCGTACAAATCGGACGATTTCCTTGTTATATTTCATTTGCGAGAAAAAGCTCTGTTCCATTTTGAAATAGCATTTCAGGTTTGGGTTGGTAATAAAGTGTCTAAAATAACATCTTCTCCAGTGTAAGTCTCCTTTCCCTGTTTGCGTGCTTCTAACAACATGATTGACAAGTTACTTAAGTTCCTTCTTTACACCAGGCAAATGCTGGGCCTGTACCATAATTAAGGCCACGGCCGCTTTCTTTCAACTCCTAGGTCTTTCCTATTTCATCATCACCATAAGACCTATCTGAGTCAGTGCGACGTAAAGCCACTAGCAAAAAAATTTACTTCCTCCAACAATAAAAATTAAGAAATGGCTTATGGCTTTTAGTGCCGGGAGTGTCCGAGGACATGTTCGGCCAGGTGCAGATCTTTTGATTTGATACCCGTAGGCGACCTGCGTGTCGTGATAAGTATAAAAATGATGATGAAGACGACACATACATCCAGCCCCCGTGTCAGCAAAATTAAATCAATGGTGGTTAATATTACCGACCTGCCGGGAATCGAACCCGGTAACCATGTAACCAAAGGCCAGCATGCCAACCATTTAGCCATAATACATTGGGATGGTCCATTTACCCTTTTCTCCAGTCATAGCAAATTTCATTTAGGGAAGATACACACTCTTCACTGTACGCCGTGTTTAACATCATTCACATCAAGCGAGCGAGTGGCTCCGCGGTTTGAGTCATGAAGCTGTTATCTTGCTTTCGTGAGATAGTGGGTTAGTACCGCACTGTTGGTAGCCCCGCAAATAGTACTCCGTAGTTTCCCATTTTCACACCAGGTAAATTCTGGGTCCGTACCTTAATCAAGGCCACGGCTCATTCCTTCCCACTCCTGGCCCTTTCCTGTTCCATTGTCACTATACCTATTATTGTCGGTGCAACGTAAAGCAAATTTAAAAAAAAGGAAAAATGAAAAATCATTCATTGGTTTGCATTTGTTTCTCCGCACTTTCTTCAAGAGAATCATACAGAAAAGCTGTAATCAGATGTTTCATAAATGCGGAAACCTCCCGATTGAAAACTCTATTTCGATCCACGAGTGCAGCTCAGATATTCTGCACGTAAGTGTTCATTAAATGCAGTTCATGAACGATTCGAATACATTATATTATTTCTTATTAAGGCACATTTAAAAGATCCCGAGGTAATCAATGAAACCCAAAATAGAAAATCGATCTCGCTGTTGGTCTCTCTGCCTCATTTTTCCTCCTTTAACGTACAATTGCAATTTATGACATCTCCCATACGAGGAATACGAAATATGCTGTCGGAAATTCACAGGCCCTATTAAAAATTAGCAGTACAATTACGATAGGAATCAATCATCAAATTCATAATTTCCACACAAATTCAATATATCGTTGGAATACAGTAATTCATGCACTCTTACTGTTGTACAAAAGTAAGAAAATGGAACTGACAGGAACGACTGTTGACAGTTGGTAGCACTTCAGTTTCCCTCAGGTTGCTTTGGATGAAAATTGTACGAAGGTTGGGGAATAAGTAATGGCAATTACTTATTTCCCACACGAATGCGAGATCTACTAGACAAATGGAAATAAAAGACAGGAATGAGAAGCGTTAATGATAATATTATTTGCTTTACGTCCCACTAACTACTTTTACGGTCTTCGGAGACGCCGAGGTGCCAGAATTTAGTCCCGCAGGAGTTCTTTTACGTGCCAGTAAATCTAGCGACACGAGGCTGTCGTATTTGAGCACCTGCAAATACCACCGGACTGAGCCAGGATCGAACCTGCCAAGTTGGGGTTAGAAGGCTAGCGCCTTAACCGTCTGAGCCACTCAGCCCGACGAATGAGGAGCGTAATGTGTGAATGTATGAAAAATGCCGAGTAGGTTTAGTAGGTGTCCGCCTTTGTGGTGTAGTGGTTAGTGTGATTAGCTACCACCCCCGGAGGCCCGAGTTCGATTCCGGGCTCTGCTACGAAATTTGAAAAGTGGTGCGAGGGCTCGAACGGGGTCTACTCAGCCTCGGGAGGTCAAATGAGTAGATGTGGGTTCGATCCCACCTCAGCCATCCTGGAAGTGGTTCTCCGTAGTTTCCCCACTTCTCCTCCGGGCAAATGCCGAGGTGGTACCTAACTTAAGGCCACGGCCGCTTCCTCCCCTCTTCCTTGTCTATCCCTTCCAATCTTCCCATCCCCCGCAAGGCCCCTGTTCAGCATAGCAGGTGAGGCCGCCTGGGCGAGGTACTGGTCACTCTCCCCAGTCGTATCCTCCGGCCCATAGCCTGAAGCTCCAGGACACTGCCCTTAAGGCGGTAGTGGTGGGATCCCTCGCTGAGTCCGAGGGAAAAAACCAACCCTGGAGGGTAAACAGATTAAGAAGAAGAAGAAGAAGAAGGAGAAAGTTTAGTACATAAGAAAAAAGTTAACTAGTGTCCTCATTCCGAGATGATGCAGCTCTTTTTAGGCATACCACCGATGGAAGTGAGCTGCATGTACCATTTAACCACATACCAGCCCTCCTCCCATTCTTAATTTTCTGGCAGTACCGGGAATCAAACCCGGTCCCCCGAGGACGGCAGCTATTAGTGTTAACGGTTACGCTACGGAGGCAGACGGTTTAGCAGGTGTAGGGTATAAGGCGAGGAAACTGTCCGACATGAAATCCTTTCGCTACAGAATGTTTATTCTCAGGGAGTACAGTAACCTTCATGGTAAACCCTTGAAGTAGTGATCCAGATTGTCCACAAAACGACGTATACCAGTCGTTTCACCACGTGCGAATTTTGCAATGTCATATTTCACAGTATTTCCAATGTCCTCTCGTGTTCCAAACCGTCTCTCAGGCAAATGTCCTTCCATGTTGGGAATGAGGTCAAAATCGCACGGAAACAAGTCCGGTGAGTATGACGGATTTTCATTAGTTCCCACGCTGTTCTAGCCTCGTCACGTTCATTCTGCACTGAATCTGACTCACTATTGCAATCCCATCAGCTTGTGCGTGGTTCCTCTCGAACCCACCGCCATTTCCTGCTGTGCCTATATACTGTGAATTTCATGGTTTCTGGATTATATAACCATTGTATGGTAGCACCATGTGGGGAAATATAGTTGGTTTCTATATTAATTGCCTTTATCCTATTTGCCACGACTTGTGCATTTGGGCCACGTTGTTCGAGAATCTGATAGGTTAGAATGCAAACATACTTTAGCCAGTAACAAGTATACCGTACACTGTACAACGGTTATGCTATGAGGTTTGCATAGATATTAGGAGTACAGCCTATAGAGCTCCTTGAATTGCTGCTACTCTTCCTACATTATGGTACAACGGGTTGCATGACACTTCCTACAAACCAAATTACTTTGCATTCTAACCTATTACCACCTAAAAATCCGAGGTCTACAGTATATGTCTAATGTATTCTAGTGCCTTTCAGATTCGTGTCAACTTCTCGAACTTGGTATAACTTCAACATCTGACGTGAAACCTCATTCAAATCGCGACGCTCTTCGCACAACACAAAATTAGTTATAATTTTAAAATATTACATATAATGGAATTATTTATATACTAGTTTAAAGTAGGAGGATTAATGCGTCAGATGTGCCATAACAGTTGTCGTACTGTACATGACGTCATCAAAAGATGGACGCCTAATTCAGGTGTGATTTTCGCTGTTGAAGATCAGTTGTGTGTAGACCTACATGATGCGCTGAGACGAGTGAGGTGTGATTTAATTTGTTTCGACGAGGTCTATCCCTAAACAGCAGAGACATTAAGATATGACTGTAAATTTTTTTTAAAAATGGGGTTGGTTAGTGATAATTTTTAATTTCGGAATACTTATAAGAAAAGCCAATTTTATGACTAACATGTGGGTAAAAGGCTATAGATGACGCATGCAAGAGGAATCAATCAGGACTCAATAAATAAGATCAAAAATAAATCTAAAAGCAAAGTCATCTCAGTACAGGCTGTGAAGGCCGTTGGAGGATGGAAGGTAAAGACTTCCACTATCCGAAACCTCGGCATTAGGTGGGGGGAGGGTGGTCAGCTCTACGCCTGCCACCTTTTCCCCAGGTAACCTAGTACTCATCTTTGGTGTAGGCTGAATGAACCTCAGGACAGTATGCATTTCCGGAAGTGGAAATCTCGTTCCTTAAATTCTTTGACTTCCTAACAGAGAATCGAACTCATGTCCTACCGGATGAACCGAGCAGGGCTTTACAGCCTCGGGCAGACAGCCCTCTAGAAATACATTTGCGGAATGATTAAGACTGCTAGGGTGGAGCGTCAAGGAATTGAATCTGCTACATTGTTGGCCTCCTCTAAAATAAATTACAAAACGAATTGCCTTGTATACCAAACATCTCTTACTTCTCGCATCATTCACCATTGTTTCCCTACCCCTGTGTACCCTTAGTTTCGTTTCTTGATACGGAGTCGGGGATGAGGTGGCATGAGTTTATATGACATGTTATTTTACGGCCGGATGCCCTTCTTGACGCCAACCTCAGCTGAGGAGCTAACGAAGATTAAATTAGTAATGGTGAATAAAATTGGATATGGAGTTGAAAGCAGTCGACTGTGGCCCTTAAAAGGGAACTATCGCGGCATTTGCGTCGGAGCGATAAACCACAACAAACCATTCTCAGGTTGAGTTCTAACCCGCGCGTCTCCCAAATGCAGATATTTGCAATATAAGCACAACGCATTAACAAGCACGGCCACTTTGCTCTGCTCACATAATTTACCATTGTTGAATGAAAATTTTGGAAATTGTCAACAATTCTTTCAGTGAAAATGAATAAGTAATAATAATGGCGTGTAGCCTTCGGAGAGGCCTGGTGCAGGTCTTTCGGGTTAAGGCCGTACACGCGACGTGCGCATCTGTGAGGATGGGGCCCTATTGAATACAAATTCTAATACTGTAGACGGCACAAACACCCAGCCTTCGAGCTATAGGTATGAACTAATGAAAGTTAAAATCCTTGGCCCAGCTGGAAATCAAACCCGGGATCTCTTAAACCAAAGGCCAGCATGTTGACCATTTAGCCAATGAGCCGGAGAGTTGATGAATAAATTAAACGATGTGCAAATTTCAGCTATTTTCCTACTTGTAATTACAATAAACCAAAGCAAACACCATGACACTACAGCCCTTGAAGGGCCTTGGCCTACCAAGCGACCGCTGCTCAGCCCGAAGGCCTGCAGATTACGAGGTGTTGTGTAGTCAGCACAACGAATCCTCTCGGCCGTTATTCTTGGCTTTCTAGACCGGGGCCGCTATCTCACCGTCAGATAGCTCCTCAATTCTAATCACGTAGGCTGAGTGGACCTCGAACCAGCCCTCAGGTACAGGTAAAAATCCCTGACCTGGCCGGGAATCGAACCCGTGGCCTCCGGGTAAGAGATAGGCACGCTACCCCTACAATGCACGATATAATAGCACGCAAATAATTTTTTACGTTAGTACAGTCTAACCAGTCTTATTCTTTTAACAAGTTACTTAAGCAATCAATCGTCTTTCTAATTCTTCATGTTTTCATTTGGTGAGTGCATTTGGTAATTTATTTGATCACCCGCCCAAGGTCGTGTAAACATTACAATAATGTACTGTATGTATTGATCTATTGTACATTTCCTCCTCGACCGGAGTTTTATTACGTAAGTTCTAATCGTAGTTCAATACACAGTACTACAGTGTGGCAGTGAAGTTTCTCAGCAGCGTCTTCGTGCTAGAGAGAAAGAGAGAGGGAGAGAGAGAGAGTGTGTGTTGTGCAGGATCTACAGTATATGCATCGGTCAGGTCACGAATGGAGCCACCATTTCGGGACTCAATGTCAGCGTTCCATACAAAATTTTCATGTTGCATATATGTGTATTTTGGGTTTAAATGATTTAAGGACATAATATCTGTTAAAGTAAGTTTCATTTGCCTCTGATTACATGTAATTCCTAAAAGCTGCGAATCCCGGTCTAGAAAACCAAGAATAACGGCCGAGAGGATTCGTCGTGATGACCACACGACACCTCGTATTCTGCAGGCCGTTGTGCTGAGCAGTGATCTCTTGGAAATGCAAGACCCTTCGGAACCTTTGCGCCATGTCCTTTCATACCCTGCGAGTCGTGGAAATGATTATTTATTTTGCATCTACAAGAACTCGGGTTTTATATATTGTGAACAGTTGCAAATTAATTAAAAACTCACCATATGATAACATTATCATAATTAATTATTCATCCAGTAGGCCCAATTTAGGGTACCTAACCATGAATAAAGTAATGTCATGATGAATGAAATGTGAACGGTTAAAATAGAATAATTCGATGTAAGTTATAGCCTAAAACAATATTAGTATGATAAATATTACAGCCAACAATTTAGGTTACACTCCTAGTAATAGGAAAACATGCACATATTTGAAAACTGTGATACATGATAATAGAGTGTCCGCCTCTGTAGCGTAACGGTTAGTTTTATTGTTAGTTTTATTATCTACCGTTCTTTGGGCCCGAGTTAAATTTCCGATACTGCTAGAAATTTAAGAACCGGGCGAGTTGGCCGTGCGCGTAGAGGCGCGCGGCTGTGAGCTTGCATCCGGGAGATAGTAGGTTTGAATCCCACTATCGGCAGCCCTGAAGATGGTTTTCCGTGGTTTCCCATTTTCACACCAGGCAAATGCTGGGGCTGTACCTTAATTAAGGCCACGGCCGCTTCCTTCCAACACCTAGGCCTTTCCTATCCCATCGTCGCCATAAGACCTATCTGTGTCGGTGCGACGTAAAGCCCCTAGCAAAAAAAAAAGAAATTTAAGATTGGCAGGTGAGAGGGTATGTGGTAGAAATGATAGATGAAACCCACATCCATTCGGAGTGTATCTGAAAAAAAAAAAAAAAAAAAAGAGTTGCTCCACCTCGGGATGAGGACATGAGTTTTCTATTTTATACATTTTAAAAGATATAAATGACACAAATATTTATTTACACCTGTAATATGGTATATTCATTTTAGACCAAGCTGCAAAATTAATCCGATACAAACCGACATAATCGGCGTCTTTCTCTTATGATTAATATTTATTTATAGACATAGAGCTTTCTGAGTTCGGTAATAACTAAAATAATTTTAAATTAATATAAAGATTTAATTTATTTTACCTGTTCCATTTCCTATTGAAAGCAACCCTCTTTCCTTCGAGGCCTTCCTGACACACGAGAAAGGTTTCGGATTTTAGGAATGTCAAAGAGGGTAGGGATGACATTGCATTCTAGCAGCTGCCTTCCATCTGCTCCCTCTAATTCGAATTGGCATTTCTCAAAATATACCTGCAGGAAACGATTCTAATAAAGATATAATCAGTAAAAGTAGTTTCGTAGACAAGCATTTTGCAAAAGCAAATATCACTCATCCAGGGGGGAAAACCAGACAAGTTTTTTCAGGTTTTTAATTTTTGCAGTATCCTACTAAGGTCAATGCCCTCTGTATTTTGACACCAAAATGATGTCATTTCATTATAATACTGAAGAAATAGCCTAATTTTATTTCCAGATTATTCAATAATACCAAACCAGTAAGAACCACATAAGTTGAGTTACCTTCTTACTATTCTGAACATTGTAAATAAAAGTGGTTTCAACCAGATAAGCCACTTTGTGTTGTGTGTAGTATATTCTCTGTTGGTATTGTGGACATGGACATTATTGTCTTGTAAATGAAAAACTTGGTTGTGAATTTACATAGCTGCCTTTGTAAAACAGAGGTGGTAAATCTTACTAGCTAACAATACACAAGTGTGAATTCCACTAGTTTGGTTTTGACTGGCCGACATCAGAAAATAACGTCTGCTCAATACAGGACAAGTCACTTTCATTCAAGATCTAAAGCAGATGCTTGATTAGTATTTTGAATAAAGAAATCAAAAGAATACCATTATTTAAAAATACTGTATCAAAATGGTTTGACTTCATTTGGCGAATCGGTGATTTCGTATTGTTTAAAAAGAAAAAATGTTTCCCCTGAGAAATTTAACTTTTTTTGACTTATGTTGTTATTCCATGGGAAGAATTGTATAATAAAATTGGTGATTATTACTCCATTTTTCTCTAGATATTTATTTATAGGACGGGTAGTTAGGGATTGGACTAACTTGCCAAGGGAGATGTTCAATAAATTTCCAATTTTTTTTAATCATTTAGGAAAAGGCTAGGAAAACAACAGATAGGGAATCTGCCACCTGGATGACTGCCCTAAATGCAGATCAGTATTGATTGATTGGTTTATTGATAACTAACTTCACATAGCTATGAATGTTCTGTTGGCTGCCACTTACTATGACGGTAATTCTGCACACATTTTGCATTCTTATTCTTATTTTCTCGGGAATCTAAATAATCCAGTCCCTTTAGATAATTGACTTTTACAATTTAGAATGACACAGTGAACCATTATAACATTTTCATTGCATTTGATAACAAGAAGACGACAGAAAGTGATGATGATGATGATGATGATGATGATGATGATGATGTTGTATAAAGGGGCCTAACATCTAATGTCATCGGCCCCGCGAGAGAAGGTAGAGAAATTTAGTCTCGAAATTTGCCGCTGCCGTAAAGTATTTAGGGGGCGTGAGCAGTGCTGTGGTGCCACATCACCTGTTTGAAATCAGCGCGCTACACAGCGAATCTTCGGGAACACGACGTATTTCCCAGCCAACACGCTAACGAAACTGTAACGTCAGGCCGCCTACGGTATATATAGGCGGAAGGGACAGGCAGGCTGTTCTTCTTTTTTTTTAATGTAGGCTCCTTCTATTATCTGCCTATGTGGTTTTTCCCTGACCCTTCAATACCATACCTTAACACCATCCTACCAATACAAAATCGCCTGGTAACGTGTTTAACATGGAAACAGGCAGATACTCATTGTATCACTTCCCACTCTCCCTGCTATTTCTTTCTACTTAGAACTAATAGCATGTCGGAGGCAATGTAGATTGTGTCGATTGCCACGCTGGGGGAGCGGGCTACGGGGGCCCCCGTAAAAGAAAAGTCAGGCTGTTAGCAGCTGTCCAATAACTATGCAAGTCAGGCACGGAGGTCACACCTCTTGAATATGTGCACGGAACTTGTGGACTAACGCTGGCTTATCTGCTTTGCATGGCTCTATCACTTGATACACTGACTGACAGAGCAAATGCAACACCAAGAAGGAGTGGCCAGAACTGTATGCCAATTGCAGGGTAGACTGACGTCACTGAGGTATGCTCATGATGTGAAATGCGCCGCTGTGCTGCGCACGTAGCGAACGATAAATGGGACACGGCGTTGGCGAATGGCCCACTTCGTACCGTGATTTCTCAGCCGACAGTCATTGTAGAACGTGTTGTCGTGTGCCACAGGACACGTGTATAGCTAAGAATGCCAGGCTGCCGTCAACGGAGGCATTTCCAGCAGACAGACGACTTTACGAGGGGTATGGTGATCGGGCTGAGAAGGGCAGGTTGGTCGCTTTGTCAAATCGCAGCCGATACCCATAGGGATGTGTCCACGGTGCAGCGCCTGTGGCGAAGATGGTTGGCGCAGGGACATGTGGCACGTGCGAGGGGTCCAGGTGCAGCCCGAGTGACGTCAGCACGCGAGGATCGGCGCATCCGCCGCCAAGCGGTGGCAGCCCCGCACGCCACGTCAACCGCCATTCTTCAGCATGTGCAAGACACCCTGGCTGTTCCAATATCGACCAGAACAATTTCCCGTCGATTGGTTGAACGAGGCCTGCACTCCCGGCGTCCACTCAGAAGACTACCATTGACTCCACAGCATAGACGTGCACGCCTGGCATGGTGCCGGGCTAGAGCGACTTGGATGAGGGAATGGCGGAACGTCGTGTTCTCCGATGAGTCACGCTTCTGTTCTGTCAGTGATAGTCACCGCAGACGAGTGTGGCGTCGGCGTGGAGAAAGGCCAAATCCGGCAGTAACTGTGGAGCGCCCTACCGCTAGACAACGCGGCATCATGGTTTGGGGCGCTATTGCGTATGATTCCACGTCACCTCTAGTGCGTATTCAAGGCACGTTAAATGCCCACCGCTACGTGCAGCATGTGCTGCGGTCGGTGGCACTCCCGTACCTTCAGGGGCTGCCCAATGCTCTCTTTCAGCAGGATAATGCCCACCCACACACTGCTCGCATCTCCCAACAGGCTCTACGAGGTGTACAGATGCTTCCGTGGCCAGCGTACTCTCCGGATCTCTCACCAATCGAACACGTGTGGGATCTCATTGGACGCCGTTTGCAAACTCTGCCCCAGCCTCGTACGGACGACCAACTGTGGCAAATGGTTGACAGAGAATGGAGAACCATCCCTCAGGACACCATCCGCACTCTTATTGACTCTGTACCTCGACGTGTTTCTGCGTGCATCGCCGCTCGCGGTGGTCCTACATCCTACTGAGTCGATGCCGTGCGCATTGTGTAACTTGCATATCGGTTTGAAATAAACATCAATTATTCATCCGTGCCGTCTCTGTTTTTTCCCCAACTTTCATCCCTTTCGAACCACTCCTCCTTGGTGTTGCATTTACTCTGTCAGTCAGTGTATATTTAATTTAATGGCATCAGTAATATTAATATTGTAAACTTATCTAAGCTTCTACTAGAACTCTTCTCAAGATCAACTTCTTCAGTCAATAATTAGAGGGATATTGATTTGCATTGTGTTCTGCCACAGAAAAACTTATTGTACATATGAGGTTAGATTTGCATACAGGTATAATTTTGTCAAGACATCCTCAAGCTTATTTCATTACGGATTTAATGTATATTCATAAAAAGAAGCAAGTTAGAGAAATTTTTATTTTGTACAGAGTAAAAATGCTTCAAAAATAAACATTTTATTTGTGTTGTAGAAATCAGCTCCTTTGTATACAACAACCAGACCAGTGTACCTTGATATTGTGTTGGTAGCATGAATTCATGATTGAATTAAGTCAAAACGAAAATATTTTATTCACCGCAATTATAACAGGTGCTGAAAGTTTTGTCCTCGTTTCTCATGCACAGTTCAATCAGTTTACGCATATTGTGGAGACTTTTCACTAAGGAATCTTGCGTGATCGTCTGCACGTGATGTTCAGTTTAATTTCATCAATTTTTGGGAGCACTGTGATGTTCTACAGGTAAAATTGAAAATATTATCATACAGCTAGGTCTATTTGCTACCCACTTAGACATTGTGGAATCTTGTTCTAACTGGTGTACTGGCTGTGGTGGATTCCGCAATTTTATATCTGAATTTTTCGTCCATCAAAATAGAAGACCTGGTACGTCGTGAACTAAGCAGGTCGCATTAAATTTGCATATAAAATCACGTACAGTGTCAAGATATGGACTCCGGAAATGAGGAAAGCGCCCTCAAAATGTTATTTTCATATTTTCATAAAAAACAAAAGCCGTAAAACTCGTTCTTTCAAAATCTCTCTCTCTCTCTCTCTCTTCAGTTGATGGTGAGTATTGTTTCGAATAAAACTTCGACTCTTTTATCACTCTAATTTACTTCAGGATGACCCAATAAATGCACACACACACACACACACACACACACACACACACACGCACACGCACAATTGCAATTAGTTATGCACGGCCACACTCACTAATTTCTGTCTATTTAAAAGTGTCTCTTTCTTACGGCACAGCAGATGGTCCAGTCCATTGCCTGGGGACGGTTAATCCTTACTTTTACTTCCCCAAGTCGAGTCACCTCATGCAGCAGCTGTGTGTAGACCGCTGGATTTAAACACAGGGCTACGGGCCACACAACTGACCATGACCATTCCTTGGCTCAACTCCAGAGACAGGCCAGTAATTCATACAGTCACAGGCAGTGAACAATTAACAGCTCAACAGTATTCAACATCATGACGATAATACTCACAACAGCGAACATTAAAACAGGTCCATTTGCCCTCTCACTCACGATAGCGGCTTTCTTCTCTGACTCATGGTGATCCCCAGTTCACAGAAATACACAGTACTCTCAGGTGGTACACAGTCTTCCTTTCCGTCGTCTCGCCGAATTCTGCATTCTCCGACATCACAACTACAGCTCCTGGATCAGACCTCGGTGGGACACTAGCGACAACCAACACCTCTGTCGCGTTCAGCCCAGCCACCGAACGCCAACACAATGAAGCTCACACTGAAACCACCACAGAGCCCAACACTGATTATTGCTCCACCACGGAGCCCGAAACTTACTATAGCTTCACCATAAATCCCAACACTGTCTACAGCTCCACCACGGAGCCCAACACTGACTACTGCTCCACCACGTAGCCCAACACTGACTACAGCTCCACCACGTAGCCCAACACCGACTACAGCTCCACCACGGAGCCCATCTGTGACTATGGCTCCACCACGGAGCCTAACTCTGACTGACTGGTGTGCGACTAGCTTCCTGTTTTATAGCTCGGATGATGCGAGCCAGCATGTTCGCGAGGTTGCTAGAGGCAGAACAACTTCGTTGAATCTTCAAGAAACTCACAAGTAAGCCAGCCGACAAGAACAATTCACGGGAAAGCCGGCCGCACCCCACAAGCCGGCTAGGAGATTCCCGGTCATCTAGAGTCCTTAGCCCCTTCCTGGAAGTACTGTAACGGTTCAAATCCCGTTACAAGATGATATCTGTATTTTTATTATTGTATGATTTTATCTGTATTTTATTATTATTATTATTATTATTATTATTATTTATTATTATTATTATTATTATTATTATTATTATTATTATTATGTCAGTATTATTATTATGTTATCTGTGATATTGTACTATTATTGTAATTATCCGTTTTATTCAATTTTGCAATTGCCTGTTGCTTGCAAGATTGCACTTAGATGTATACATATATACGTATGTGTAGTATAACACTCAATACCTGTACAGTGAGAATTGTTGTATATATCAGAGATCGGATGTGACGTTGGTGCATTGTGCAATATTGTTGGCGATTCTGCCAAGTCATCGCCACTCCATGGCTATGTCATTGTATTTATTTAGATATGCGCGCACGAAGTCGATCGCCGCGGGGCTATTTCACCACTGTGCGTAATATCTGTCGCGTAGGTGGGAGTATGTCATTGTTATTTCTGGAGATTACGTAGTTGTGTCAACCAACGTCTATATAAGGTAGCTCCATATTGTAGTGAGTCATTACTTATACGGATGCAGTACAGTGAAGTAGTCTACTAGATCAAGAGGCCTTAAGTGGTCAGCCAACCAGTGTGAACGAGAGATGGTGAAGACTCAGTGAGCAATTATTGGTCATTGACAGAGTGAGGCCAAAAGTTAGTTGGTCCGTCACTTAGTGGAAGACGCGGACGCAAGGCTTACCAAGGAGTCAGAGAGGGCAACCCTGGACCTGCCAAGAGGTCATACCATATTGACTTACAAAGAAGTCAGATGATATGGAGAAGAAGCAGTCGCAAGGATGTATCACCACGTTAGGCGTGACACATCTACAGTAAACACCAGAGCAATGGATTACGTCGTAATTACACTCAAAGTGTTGAAGGTACAGTCAAGTGAATCAGTGAGGGAAATATTTCGTATAAATTGTTAAATGTCCGGTCAAGAAGAATTCAAATTCATGCCTAGTTTCTTTCAATTGCAATGTCATAATTTCATATTCTCATCTGTTTTATCGCAACAAGACTCACTATTTTTTGATATATTATTTAAAGAATATATATTGTTCTATAAAACGAATTCATAGTTTCATTTCATTGAAAGTAAAATATCTTAACCTCAAAATTAATGGGGAAACCGAACGCCAATCTCCTTTTCCCAGAACTTATATGGTATGTTGTCAAAAGTAAGCTTATTACCCCACACCCTGTTAGTTTAGTATTAAATATAAATGTTCACAATGTGTCGACGCAACGTGGGACTCGAATAAATTCAGAATCTGTTCTGAATGACAGCATATCATAGGTTCATTTGGGAAGAATATGCACATTTAAGCCAACGGAATTATTACCGGTAAATTTCAGGAGTGTAATTTTGTGATATATATTTGTATTTTGGGGATATGTCAAGGGATTTGAAGAGGGAAATTAATTTGAGATCGCGTACTATCACTAGTGAACCAAAGATGGACAAGGAAGACAATAACAAGTCATGTGACGACGAGGTCATTGCTTCGGCGGACATCCAAGGTGAAATTCAGAGTAGGGAGCAGGTGAATACGATGGAAGGTTCTGGGATAATTCAGGAAAGTGCAGAAATTGAGAAGCACACTGAAACCCAAAAGGAAATCGTGGGGGGAATGAACCGAGATTTTTTAAATTTTCTTAAGGCCGAAATGACCGAGCTCAATAATGAAAACTGTAAGAATCTGATTGAAAAGAATAACGAAAAGTATATGAAAGAGATGGAAAAAGTGATTGGTTTCTGTAGTAAGTTGGAGAAAAAGATTGATACTATTAACGAAAATTGTAATAAACAGATTAACTCCCTAAGTAGTAAAATGGTAGAAATGATTGATATGTGTAACAAAAATTTTAATGTGATCAATGTTAAAATAGATAGGTTAAGTGAATCACTAAATTTTAAAATAGATACTAAGATAGTAGAGGTAACTAATCAAATATCTAAGTTAGAAAATAAGTTAAACAAAGAGTGTGTTGACCTTAGAGGAGAAATGGAGTTGAATCGAAGCGATCTTCATACTCAAATTGAGCATGTCAAAGGAACATATACAGAGAATATCGTAGAATTAAGTAATAAGATTTCTAATATCCGGGAAGAAATTCACGAGATCATAGATAAAAGACTAGACAAGATCTATAATGCAGTGGGGCAAGATATGAGGGAATATGTCAGTAAGGTAGAAACGTTAGAAAAAGAGCTTGGGAAGGTCAGAGAACTAAAGAACGAACAAGAAACTTGGTCGCAGAAGGTTACAGAGAAAGAGGAAAAATTACAGGAAGAATTGAGAATAATGAAAGAGAATGCGGAGAAAGTGGCGGAAGAAAAAGTTTTGAATTGCCAGAGGGTACTACGGCAAGAAATGAGAGAAGGTCAGATTACAAGAGAAATAGTAGTAACGAGTGGTTTATACAATAGGGACCAAGATTTGCCTAAGTTTACTGGAAAACAGTTTAATCCTATGGAATTTGTCACATTAGTTGAGAAAAGATTTGCAAATAAGTTGAGGGATAATATTATCGAATGGGAATACGTGTTAGAGATCTTGTCTAATTCCTTCATCGGTGAAAGTAAAACCTGGTTTCAAGTGTACCGTAATGATATGTCTAATTTAGGAGAATTTAAAGAGAAGTTCGTTGACAAGTTTTGGGATGAGAATATACAAGATCGTGAAAGAGAACGGATTATGTTTGGTAAATATAGACAACAGGAGGGGGTATCTATGACAGAATACTTTCTGGCACATGTGCTTATCTGGAAAAATCTTAATAGTATTGGTTCAGAAGTCGATATCGTAAGGATCATGTTAAAACATTATTCTGATAGGATTAGGGAAGCTGCGTGTATGCAGAAAGTCAGTACTATCAAAGAAATGGAGGTATTGCTAGATAGTTTTGAGGCTCTGAATAGTAGCATAGGTGGCAATCGACCACAAAGTAGAAATGTAGAGGGAGCGGGAAACAGGTCAGATAATTATCAGAGGAGAGTAAACAATTATGATCAGACGAGGGCTAATAGGAATTTTAATAGTGATAGAGGTCAGCAGAGTTACCCGAGACAATCCGACAATGGGAGGCGTGGGGATTTGAGTCATAGAGATGAAAATAGGCCTAACACGAGTGTTATTCAGGATCCATCATTGAGCCAGCGCACTTTAAACTCTCAGCGGACTGCATAAACAGGTCACGTGAACAGTCCGAAGGTAAAAGTTGTCAAAAACAGGTAAGTAGTGTAGATAATTGTGTAGTGAAAGTAGATTTAAGAGAACAACGTGATTGTGACCTAAGTAATGTTAAGTGAGATATTTAAGTAATGACGTAGTCGTAGATAATGAAGTAATTAATGGTAGCAGTAAGTTAGACGTAAGAAGTGTTCTGTAAAGTGATGTAAGTACTTGTAATGCCGAAAATGTGATGTAAGTAGTGAGGGAATAACTCCGATGATGGAAATTGTGATATGAAGAAGGTAAGTGAAGGTACTATCAGATCTTATAACAGCCGTTGGGTGAGTCAAAGTGAGTAAATAAAATGACAGCAGTACCGATCATAAGTAAAGATAATTGTAAGTTTCAGACATGCCTTGTTGTACCAGAACTTGTGTATTCAGTTGTTTTAGGAGCTGACTTGGTTGCAAATCATGGAAGTAGAGTAGACTTTAATTTAGGTAGTGTGTGTTTGTTCTGGGAGTAATCTAGCAAAGAAGTACGTGTTAATTATGATGGTCTGAGGTAAGTGTGTTGGTGACGTGTGTTCTTTGAAATATATGAGAGGTAAGTGAAGTTGTTCCTAGTGAGAGGAAATGTTTTGTTGGGTGTGTTACGTGCCTGTACGACCAGTATCCGAGGGATAGTCGGTATGAGGCAGTGACGTGAGGTAATTTGAGTGAATTACAGAATTCGATGTTAGGTAAGCATCGAGATGTATTTAGTGGTAAGTGAGGAAGAACACGTATATGAACATAAATTTGTAGTACATGACCATTCATCATTTGTGGGAGGTAAGTACCCCATTCAACTTAAAAAAGCTAGTGACGTCTAAGAACAAATAAACATTATGCTGGATTACGGAATAATTGAACCATCTTGTAGCCAGAGTATTGTTTCTTTAATTGTTGTTGCCAAGTAGGATGTGATTTTTTGAGATATGTAAGTTTATAAGGGCAAAATTGGACGAATTCAGTTTGGGTGACAGAGTGCTACTCAGAGTTCCATTTCATCATCTGCAGAGGCGGGAAATATGTTGAAGTTATATTTTTATCAGGGGTATTTCACTATTGTGAACCGTATCGGGGAGTGTGCATAGTCTTATAAAGATCCGGAAGGGGATATTGTCGGTATTTATAGTATAATCAATGTAAAGAAGTATTTAACGTGAGATTTGTTGAAATAAGAGTAAGATGATTAAATTTTGTGAGAAACTGGCAAAATAAAACTAACATTTGCGATATGCGTGTGAACCAAGTGTCGTATTGGTGTATTGGAAGAACAAGTGCTACATTGTCATGTACTGTGTGACAAATAAACGGAGAACAGGACATTGGACAGTTATCTACGATAACAATATGCGAGAAAAGTTCTCATATAAGTGAATTTTCACAAAATATTTTGATATGTTAAAAAAAGGGAGAAGAATGTAGTGTAATCATTTAAAATTATTTGTGTGTGTTAAATTAAGGGCTATGCTCTTGTGAATTGTATGAGAATGGGACACTGGACAGTTATCTACGATGACAATGTGCGAGAAGAATTCTCATATATGTGATGTATTATAAAATGTATGGATGCTGAAAAAGAAAATTATTGTTGTATACTCATTTAAAGTGTTTTCTGTGTCAGTGTTATATATATAATATTGTTCATAAATCAATCGATTCTTTGTTCTTCGATTTATTTATGAGGGAGGCGAATTGTAACGGTTCAAATCCCGTTACAAGATGATATCTGTATTTTTATTATTGTATGATTTTATCTGTATTTTATTATTATTATTATTATTATTATTATTATTATTTATTATTATTATTATTATTATTATTATTATGTCAGTATTATTATTATGTTATCTGTGATATTGTACTATTATTGTAATTATCCGTTTTATTCAATTTTGCAATTGCCTGTTGCTTGCAAGATTGCACTTAGATGTATACATATATACGTATGTGTAGTATAACACTCAATACCTGTACAGTGAGAATTGTTGTATATATCAGAGATCGGATGTGACGTTGGTGCATTGTGCAATATTGTTGGCGATTCTGCCAAGTCATCGCCACTCCATGGCTATGTCATTGTATTTATTTAGATATGCGCGCACGAAGTCGATCGCCGCGGGGCTATTTCACCACTGTGCGTAATATCTGTCGCGTAGGTGGGAGTATGTCATTGTTATTTCTGGAGATTACGTAGTTGTGTCAACCAACGTCTATATAAGGTAGCTCCATATTGTAGTGAGTCATTACTTATACGGATGCAGTACAGTGAAGTAGTCTACTAGATCAAGAGGCCTTAAGTGGTCAGCCAACCAGTGTGAACGAGAGATGGTGAAGACTCAGTGAGCAATTATTGGTCATTGACAGAGTGAGGCCAAAAGTTAGTTGGTCCGTCACTTAGTGGAAGACGCGGACGCAAGGCTTACCAAGGAGTCAGAGAGGGCAACCCTGGACCTGCCAAGAGGTCATACCATATTGACTTACAAAGAAGTCAGATGATATGGAGAAGAAGCAGTCGCAAGGATGTATCACCACGTTAGGCGTGACACATCTACAGTAAACACCAGAGCAATGGATTACGTAGTAATTACACTCAAAGTGTTGAAGGTACAGTCAAGTGAATCAGTGAGGGAAATATTTCGTATAAATTGTTAAATGTCCGGTCAAGAAGAATTCAAATTCATGCCTAGTTTCTTTCAATTGCAATGTCATAATTTCATATTCTCATCTGTTTTATCGCAACAAGACTCACTATTTTTTGATATATTATTTAAAGAATATATATTGTTCTATAAAACGAATTCATAGTTTCATTTCATTGAAAGTAAAATATCTTAACCTCAAAATTAATGGGGAAACCGAACGCCAATCTCCTTTTCCCAGAACTTATATGGTATGTTGTCAAAAGTAAGCTTATTACCCCACACCCTAGAGATAGTCAAGAGTCTCATTCTATTATTGCTGTACTGAGTGACAGCTGGCGCCCTTCAAATAACGTATGTGTAAGTAAGCAGGTAACAAGTAAGTGTGAGTACAAGGTCCGACAAGTGTGTATTTTATTTAATGAATATTAATTTTCATAATTTCCATTTTAAATGCAGAGATTTCAGATTTTTCAAGTTAAATACAGTTTTATATATTTTTATAATATTTGTAAAAGTAGTCAGCGAGTCAGGAAAAACTCACAGTACCAAGAGGGAATATCCCGGGCTGGCACGTAACAAAATTGCCACATTCTCCCTCACCGTCACCGGTATTATGTCTAAACAGACGCATACTGAACTGTTCATCATTCGCTAACCTTCTCGAGACTATTTACTCTCCACATACACTTTGCCTTTGTCATGCAATGCCAAGGCAATTATCCAGCCTGGCTGATGCTGCCAACTTAATTATCTCTGCAGAAGAAGGCTATAGGCAGGCTTGCAACGAATACGTTTTGCTACTAATTTAGGTGCTCCGTATTCCCAATTAATTACCCCCTATGGGTGGGGGACGCAGATGAAGAATACACCCACGGTATCCCCTGTCTGTCATACGAGGCGAGTAAAGGGGGCGACCAAGTGATGATTGAATTAGAACTATGAAACTACTTGTGATTACTACCATCACGCGGGGAAAGCCATGGGTCGCCTTTACTTGCGAATAGTGCCAGTATGTTAGGTTCACAATAGGTTTGTGATTGGTAGTAGCAGAGAGCGGTTCACTGTGGGTTTTCAGTACCTGTGATTAGTACCACTATATGCGGAACTTCACGGGCTTACGTTGCCTGTTATTTGTACCATTACGTGAAAAACACCACGGGTCTGGGCGTTGCCTGTGATTAGTACCCACTATGTGAGGAACACCACGGGATAGTAAGAGTATCTGTGATTAGTACACGTATGTGAGGTGCACCATGGGTTTGCGTTGCATACGAGTGGCGCCATTATGTCAGAAACACCATAGGTCTGCGTTACCTGTACGACGTACAATACTTGTGTGTAACACCGGCCAGGGATATTAAGCACTTAAAATTAAAAACCTCTGACACGGCCGGGAATCGAACACGGGGCTGCCGAGTCACAGGCGGAAGCGTTGCCCTCTACGCCGCGGGGCCGGATACACCATGAGTTTAAGCTACCTTTGCTTAGTACCGCAACTTGAGAAATACCATGGTTCTACTATACTAGCGGTAGGTGCCATTATGAGAGGCCGTTGACCTGGATAATGAATCCTTTTAGACTGCAAGCGTCATCGATTCAGGATTCAGGATTTTACTTTGGAAGCAGTCCTTTGGTCAGTGATATTGTTTCTGCGATGGTGAGGCATTGCGTGTAGGATCCAATGATTGTTTTAAATTCGTACTCATACATTCATTCTTCATCGTCAGGTTTTGAATTCTGGTCAGTGGTTAAATATTTTACTTTTAAATTTTCATTTCGTCTCATTTCGTACCATCAGGGGGCGATGACCTAGATGTTAGGCCCTTTAAAACAAAAGTCATCATCATCATCATCATCATTATTCCAAATTAATTATTCCTTTTCAGTTTGGACCAAAATACCGCGCGATATAAGGATATTTGAGGATTCCATAGCAACAGCTGTCTCCCATTCGTTTCTTTCACCATAAATTTCCTTCAGTCACAAATATTTTCCTTATGAAAACCTTTGGCTCAGCATCCATAGAAAGAGTGTGAGGGAAAAGGAGTTCTCTTGAATTATACCATCATTCTGAGAAAATATCTGACACTAATAGAAAAATAATGCTTAAATTTTATGGCCATCTTCAAAGTATGGTTGATGAAAAACTTACTAAAAGTATTTAATTATGCCGCATCAAAGACAAGAATAATTGGATAATCGAAATTTAAAAGGACCTTCAACAAATCAGCATAACAGGTGGAATTGTACGGAAGAGACCTGACTTTGGAACGTTGGCGAACAAACATAATTTTGCTAAATATCCCAAGATGAGAACCACCATTGCATGGGATGAAGAACGGAAGGAAAAACACAGCGAGAGAATGAGGTGATTGTGAACTACAAGAAACTTTGGTCTCTAACTGGTAGAAGTCTCTACCATCGATTTATTTGGCCCCTTTAGTGGGCTAAACTCTAATTATTTTATAAGTGTTTATTTTTGATGTTTATAAACCTGGTTCTGAGGAATGGTTTTGTAATGTTCCGAAGTTGTCAACACTTCAGCTGGTTCCTCCTCGATTGTAATCAAACCGTCAAAAACATGGACACAGACCATAATTTTTAATGTAACCTAAAAAGGACAAAAACATGGCAATATTTTCTCTAGCCAATTAAGATCCAGGGTATATAAGAATCCAGCCTATTAGTAAATAGTTCTGAAATCTTTCCCCTCTGGTACTAGAAAAACAGGGCGCCTTCGGGCCGTTTTATCCGAATTGCCGCCGTACTTGGGAGTGCGTCGTATCTGAAGGGGGGGGGGCAGGGGCGAGTCCAGCGTGAGGCAAATCCAGCGGCACAAGGTAATGGCAGAATTTACTTAGATATGTGATAGATCCTGCGGACAGTTTGAGGGGAAGATTCCAATCCCTTAATGTAATTTTGTAAACCTGTTGGTTCAAATGTAGAATTTTGGCAAGTATGTGGAATCGGTTCCATTCACTACTGGGAAAAATGTAACGTAAAGGAACGAAGAGTGTTGAGACTCTACCGTATCTTATTTAACCTTACGTGAAGTGCTAAAGTTTTCAAAACCTCTAATTAGTCCAAATGCTTTTGGCATTAATGTTTCTCATTTAGTCACCCCGGTGTAGTATGGGATTAGCCTGTGTTTTTTTGGGCCACTTATGGTTTTGAATATTTATAGAAGGAGTGCATGTGTTTCGCCTCCTATCCTTTGTTTGTGGCCGGTTATGTTCAACGTTTTCTTTTACCATTAATGCCACTTAGTATGGGCAATTATGCCCCTGTTTATTAGGTAACTCTTTGTGCGTCATGGTTCCCTTTAGGAGCAGTGAGTAGTGTCATTGTAATTGAGGAATAATTGATGAACAGTCTGAAGAGAGGCCACTGGATGGGTTTTCTATGGTAATTTCTGTTTAGCAAAGGAAACAGATTGCCTCCGCGAGGCCAGACTGTGGTATAGTTGGAGCGCAGACTCCTACGAAGTATGCTTTCCTGGAGCAGTTCATGCTTTTGTATAATATTGCACTTGACAAGAGAAATTCGGCTCTTTTCTTCATAAATTAAACATTGTATTTCTCTGAAGTTTTTGTAGCTGATATTCGGACGAGCTCATTAATATTGTTGTTATTCATTCAAATTCCCAAATTTTAAACTAGAAGGAAAAGGAAAGGATATAAAATTTCAAAATTTGTTGTGTTAAATTCTGCTCTAGTTGATTCCTTGTCCATCCATTCAAACCACATCTTCTTACACACGGACAACCCTCCCCCCCCCGTAATAATAATAATAATAATAATAATAATAATAATAATAATAATAATAATAATAATAATAATAGTAAATAATGTTGGATCAAGTAGCTGTCAGCTTGCGTTCCAGAGACAGTTGGTTCGAACCCCACTGTCAGCAGATCTGTAAATTCTGTACAGCTAAACCAATATAAGTACATTTTAGTCATTTTACAGGAGAGAGAACACACGTGAGCTGTAGAAAAATGTTTGCTGCCTTTTGAATTAGGCAATAAATGTTCATAATTTTCCTGGATATATTTTGTGCAATTTTGATCACTGGACACGTTCAAGAATACAATTTGCACTTAAAATGATTAATTATTACTTTATTGCCATAAAAATGAAAATGATAGTGGACTTACGTTTATATGGCTCTAAGTTTTATAAACTGACTAAAATATGACGTACTTTGGTTTAGCTCTCATGCAAAGAATTTAAGTGTTCTTCTCTATCCCTAAAAACCTCCGTTAGTTACGTGTTATCGCCGTGGACTTATTTAAGACCAAACCCCAAAATCTGAAAAAAATGACTTCTTTCGTTCATTGATTTATGTTACAATTTGGACTTTATCGAACATTTTGGTGTATCATTTATATAGAAATTTGCCCTACAAGTATTTTGAATTTTTTTAAATTAACATCTACACTGCATGAATTTTCGTTTCATGTTGCACCGATTGGTGTAGTCACTGATATATCAGGAACTTCTTGACCTAGAAAGCTGTGGTTTGGCTCATTTTAAAGTTCCGGAAGTTTGCTTTGCTATTGCGCTCTATGATGTCTGCATACTGTTGTTTACAAGCAAATAAGTGGTCACAAAGTTATATGTTTATTGAATCCCTGTTGTGGTTTCACATTTCTTTCAATTGTTTTTAAGACATCATCTGGACTAGCGTGTGTGGGTTATAATACATTAAAGTTAGGGGTCGCAGATGCTGAAATAACCTTAAATAATGGGAATTCAGGCAGACTTAAGGTTCTTGAAGAACTGGGAGTAGAAATAGGAAAGCGTACAGCATCTGGATTGAAAGTGCTTGACAGGTTAAGGGTGCAAAAAGCAGAATTTGCGGCAAATCTGGCAACAAAAGAAGCAAAAATGAAGGAAAAAGGAGCAGATTAGCCAGTAACGAGTCAGATTATGGTGCTGGATGCTTCTACTTGGGCTAGAAAAACATATAGGATAACTTTTAAGATACTTTTTTTCAATCTTCAACTTTGGAGTTAATTTTCTTGAAACTTAAAAAATTTCAATAAATGCTCCTTTTTCTTCAAAACTATACAGTGTATAAAAATGAAATGTTGACAGGTGTTTAATGTGTATACAATACAGCTGTGGATCTACAATCAGATCATTGCGACTAATACCTTGGGAGTTATTTCTTCTTGTTCATGATTTTTAAAATTGGAATGTGTCTTTTCAATAAAAAAATCTTTACTCCCACATTTATTGAACCACAGTTACGATTATAGATCCCAGCACTTGGTAAGAGTTGAGGAATATACTGTAAAAATGTTATGCATTTATCCTTAGCAGTTTATGAGAAAAAAGAACAAAAATTATACAAAATTAACATTGGCGAGGTAGGGCATTCGGTCTTACCTTAACAGCTCAAACGTTTACCTGGTATGAACATACGTAACACGTAGCCATCTCACTCTATATCCAATAGACTCATTCTCTTTCTCCAATAGAAGTTGATATTGAACTCTATAACCTATTGCCTTCCACCGCATGCGGAGTACATTCGTGTGTCCTCGTACCATTGAGATTGCTGTGGCTCACCACAGAGAGGGCGTGTCTCCCCAGCAATGCTACTGATACAAACGTTGCCTAACAAGACTCCGCACTAAGCTCCTCTTTCTCTCATTACAGTAGAGTTTATTTGCAGAAAGCCGGCCAAGTGAACTACGTTATTATCTCAGAAATGGAAGCGGAGCATTGTCAGCAGCAAAGCTAAAGAACTCTGTGAGGACAGACGGATGTACACAGGACTATGAACAGAAACACTAATTAAAGGAAGAATATAGTACTCATATTCTCCGCCTCTAGGTTTACATTATTTTTGAATATGTTTGTGTTTACGTGCCTGTAATTATTAGAAAATTTTTAGTTTCTAATAAATAAAAATGTTACTGGCTCTACTCTTACATTTTTACTACAGTTGTGGTTTTCGGAGACGCCGAGGTGCCGGAATTTACTCCCGATGAAGTTCTTTTACGTGCTTGTAAATCTACCAACCCGAGGCTGACGTATTTCTCCGCCTTTAAATAGCATCGGACTGAGCCAGGATTGAACCTGTCAAGTTGGGGTCAGAAATCCGACGCCTCAACAGTCTGAGCCACTCAGCCTGACTTTTGTTTTCTATGAGAGGTGACAGTCATTACTGAAATCAAATGTCCAATAGGTGCTTTGACTCTGAACCTGTTAGTTTCCTATGCGAATGACTGTAATTGCTTGAACCTAAATTTCTACAGCCATCTAGGCTTCAAATTATGATTCTCCGTGGTTCCCCATTTTCACACCAGGCCATGGCCATTTCCTTCCCTCCTAGCTCCTTCCTGTCCTTGTGCCACCATAAATCTTCAATGCGTTAAAGCGGCGTTGAACCACTAGGGAAAAAATCGGTGGTGGTGGGGGGGTGGGTAGTTCTTTAATTTTATGAGTGCAAACGTAACAGTGAAGAACTGAATTTAATGGAAGAAGCTGAGATGGTGCATTAATGTGACCCTGTAAACCGAGGTGCATTTAACACTAGAAGAGCTGAAAATCTCACATACCTAGAACAGCGTTAAGGGGTCATTTTGACACTTCATAAGAAATGCTCGGAAACGTTCAAATTAGAACACAAAAAAGAGATGTATTTTCTTCTACTGTGTTTCTACAACTTTATTTTACACATAAATACCTGACATTAGTGTATGGACCTTTTATATTACTGATGGACACATGGATATTCACACACAACTCACCATGCTTCTGTTTCTCCAAGAAGTTTTCACAAAATTAACCAATTGAACACCTTTTCTTAGTTAGTCGTCGATATTAGAACGATTATACATTTTCAGTAATTCTTTAGGAAAACTGAAAACACGCTAAACACATTTTGCACACACAACTTCTACTTTTCGTGCACATTTTCCGCACACTGCTTTGAGGCACTTGCTGCAGGCATCGCTAGACTTGTTGCCTTTACACAGACCAACTTGGCACTTCTTCCGCTTTTTAGATGGACATGGTCCTGCAACTTCCTCCTCATTTTGTTGTTGTTGTTGTTGTTGCCCTTGCTCGCCCCGCCTTGTTAGTTCACTTGCCAGCTGGATGATGAACTTCTTCCGCTTTATCTTCCTACCCGTTACTTGCTTGTAAATGACCTAAGCATTGATAGCTGTTAGGTCAAGGATATTGTAAAAGACATGCATTGGCCACCTTCTGCATGGAGCCTTGGTGGTATATTTACGGGACATTTGGTCTACCACATCTACCCCGTGTTTTGTGCCGTTGTAGAATGTTACAGTTTCTGGCTTCTTCTTTCGCTCTGTGCTGATTGTTACTTGAGCGTGTCGTGTGCCGAGAAGAAGGACGTTCTTGTTCTTCTTTCCTTGGTACACTGTCAAGGTGCATTGTGGGTTCCCAGTCTGTCGCAAGATGGTTGTAGAGTACAATTCACACTTGGACTTCTTCACCTCAGTAGGGATTTCCCGACGGATGGGGTTGATTGTTCCCACCAACGAAGTCTTTTTCTCTTGGAGTTTCTTAGCAAGTTGGAGTGATGTGAAGAAGCTGTCTGTCGTCACGTTTCGCCCTTGGTTTAGAAACGGCTCCATGAGGCGAAGTACTACGTACTCTCCCAGAGGCTGCTTATCAGGACGCGCGTCAACTTTACCAAGGTATGGAAAAGCATTGCAGATGTATTTTGAGTTCACATCTGCAGCAATCCAGAATTTGAGTCCATACTTGTCGGGCTTGTTTGTCATAAACTGGGTAAATCTGCACCTGGTTTTGCTGGGAAGTAATTGTTCATCGACTGTAATATTTTCACTTGGGCGGTAACAGCGAAGGCAATTTTCTACGAATTTTTCCCAGATTTCAGAGACAAGAGCGAACCTGTTAGTTGGCAGGCGCTCAGCTCGGGTTGATTTCTCGTCGAAGCGGAGGAATCTGAGAAGCTCCCGAAATCTATCTCTTGACATTGTGTCCTTCATGAATTGCTGTCCCTAATAATGGCCGGGTATACACTGTTGCCTGACAATGCAAACTGCTGTAATAAGGAATATTGTACAAGTGTCAAAATGACCCCTCCCGCTGTCCAGGGTATGGCATATCAGAAATCAATGAAAATATAAATATTTTGCTGGGTGCGATACAGCACCGTGAACGGGAGGAAAAAAGATGAAAAGTCAAAATATTTGAAGGGAAATGATACAAGAGTGCGTACGTTATTAAAGAAAAATTGAAGGTGGGTGTCATATTGACCCCTTCCGCTGTTCTAGTGTTAACTTCCAAATTCCATAAAACCTCAATATGTTCATAAATTCAATATTCTGTTCAATATAACGCTAAGTATTAGTGAATTAAACCACACAGTATTACTCAGTATATCACCCGTGTAAGCCATGTTACCTCGCAGCGGTGACGAGGCTTGCGCGTCCCAATGAAGCAGATAGACGAATAGTAGTTACAATGTTCGGAAGTTGCAAGGTTAGCAATTCGTCTGATTGGCTGAAATGGCCTTGTAATAATATTTAACATGGCTTAGCGGGTAAAATAGAAATTAGTCCGTAGACAGATGGTTGGGAGGGGTCGGATTTCTTAGGCACAAAGATTATATTGCCTAGTCTCCATAGTGAAGAAAAAGCTCCGTTTTTAAGGCAGAAGTTAAAAATATGGGTAATGATACCCAAGGAATCAGGTGCTGATAAGTGTGGAAACTCTGGCACAATTAATTTAGTATCTCACGCTTGCAAAGTGTTTATACGTATTTTTTACAGAAGAATGGAAACACAAGTTGAAACTCAGTTAGGAGAAGATTGGTTTGGCTTCAGAAGAAATGGAGGAACGCGTTAAACAATCCTGACTTTTCGCCTGATCATAGAATGTCACATTAGGAATGACAATTCCACGTGCATTGCTCTTATAGATCTAGAAAAGACATTTGATAATGTTAATTGGACCAAGCCATTTGAGATTCTGAAGGTGATTGGGATCAGAAGTATTATTTAGAATCTGTACAAAGTCAGTCCGATGTAAATAAGAATCGAAAGCTGTAAAAATAACCAGCCATCCAGAAAGTAATGACGGAATGATGTCGTTCGTACCTTCTCCTTTTCAATGTTTAGCTACAACAGAATTTAAAGGAAATCAACGAAGAATTTGGAAAATAAATCAACAGTCCAAGGAGAGGAAATCAAAACCCTGAGATTTCTCGATGATATTGCTATTTTATCTGAGTATGAAGAAGATGTGGAGAAATTACTGAATGGTATGGGCAGAGTCTTGGGTAAGGAGTACGAAAATAAATAGATACAAAAGGAAACTAATGGAGTGCAGTCGAACGAAGTCAGGTGATGCAGGAAACATTAGATTAGAAAATGCAGTCTTAAAGGAAGTAGATGAATATCATTATTTGTGTATTCGAATAACTAATATTGGTAGAAATAAGGAGGTCATGAAATACAGAAAATCATAAGGAAGGAAGGAAGGAAGGAAGGAAGGAAGGAAGGAAGGAAGGAAGGAAGGAAGGAAGGCCTTCCTTAAGAAAATTAACTTCCTTACTTCAAATACTGAAATAGGAATTAGAAAGACGTTTTCGAAGACTTTCTTCCTGAGCGTGGCATTGTATGGAAGTGAAATATGGACGATAACTAGCTCAGGAAGAAAGAGAATAGAAGCTTATTAAATGTGGTATTACAGAAGAAGGCTGAAGGTGCGATGGGTAGGTCCAATGAAGAGATAATAAATCGAATTGATGAGAGGGGAACGATTTGGATAAATTTGACCAGAACGATAGGTAGAATGATAGGACACATCTTAAGACACCAAGGACGTCTTGAGTTAAATTTCGAGGCAAGTGTAGGTGGTAATAGCGGCAGGGGTAGATCGAGGTATGAATATAACAAACTTACTGGGGTAGATGTAGGATTTAGTTGTTACCTAGAAATGAAAAGTTCAGCACAGGATAGGGTGAAGGAGAGTTGCGTCAATCCAACCTATGGACTGATAACCCAAACAAAAATAACACCCATGACCCAACAAAAGTGTGATGAACCTTATTTTACTTTAATAGTTATATCAATTCTCTCAAACACCTATAAACTCGAAAATTGTGGTGGCCTATATAACATTTCAACTATATTCCATTTAAAAATTGCTCAAAGTTACAGTTCATTTTCTTAACCTATATTTTTATTTCGGCAGTAAACTAAAGCTTACGTATTTTAAATGATACAAAACCCGATACAGGAGGATATAAGCATACACCAGTATCAGTAAAAAGGCAAAACCTCCCTTGAGGGTGGGAGCAAGAGACGGGAAGATCTGCGTCAAGAATTCTAAGGAAGAGTCAGTTCATTTGATTTAGACAGATTGACGCTCTTGTTTAAGGTTTTTACAATATTGTGCTCGATTATCGAGCCCTAAATAGTCATAATGTTTGAAGTCAGTGTAGACAATGGCTTATTTATGTGTCCCAGGCTCCTCACATTCATTTTTCATTTCTTTTTCAAAACTTGTTTTCTTCCGACACCAACTGTATTAGGTTTCCGAGGCCTATAGCACTTCTCATTTACTCACGCTTCCTGGATCTTCTGCTAATTTTGCCGATATATTCCTTTTTCGAACAATCGGAACTGTTCCGCTTTTTTCGTTCACGTTAAAGTGTGTGGATGGTTGCCTACTTGCACTTCTCGATAGCTGCAGTCGCTCAAGTGCGGCCAGTATCCAGTATTCGGGAGACAGTAGGTTCGAACCCCACTGTCGGCAGCCCTGAAGATGGTTTTCCATGGTTTCCCATTTTCAAACCAGGCAAATGCTGGGGCTGTACCTTAATTAAGGCCACGGACGCTTCCTTCCCACTCCTAGCCCCGTCCTGTCCCATCGTCGCCACAAGACATATCTGTGTCGGTACGACGTAAAGCAAGTAGCAAAAAAAAAAAAAAAAAACTTCTTCTTAAAACAAGAATCATAACTAGGATAACCACTAATACTGGCTTCTCCTTATCCTTTTGTGTAGGATCAACGTAACAAATCAGTTCGGTTCTCTTGTCTGCAGAAGATAGACGGTATCATAGCTGTTCATGAAAGGCTCTTTCACGTTTGGAAAACTGTTAGAGATCATTACATTAACACTGTTGGCTCACTTAACTATGAGCTTGCATTCTGGAGATAGTGGGTTCGAACCCCACTGTGGTCAGTCCTGGATATGGTTTTCCGTGGTTTCTAATTTTTACACCAGGTGAATGCTGGGACTGTACCTCAGTTAAGACCAAGGTTACTTCCTTCCCACTCCTTTCGTATCAGAGGAAGCAAACTGAAAATCCTGGACCACACGAACTACTTTTATAGTACCGTAAATATTTCCTCCTGTTATCATTGTTCATTCATCGGCTGAATACTGGGACATCTTGCGTGAGGTGTATCATCTCTTTCCCTGTCGATGAGACCTTAAACTTTCTACATTAATCAAGTCTATGCCTTCAAGTCCCAGTATCATCGAACGAAGACTTTATTGGTATATTTTTGTGTTTTGCTGTGTTCCGCAACATCCTTGTCAGTGATTGATTTAATAAACTTTCATATGACTACACGGGGAAGAAGACGACAACTCCCATTCCAGCACTCACGGCTGTCAACGGTGGGATTCTAACCATAATCTCCTGAATGAAAATCTCACAACACGTGACCCTAGCCGCGCGGCCAATTCACTCCGTTGGAGAGATTTTGCCTTAATTTTCAGTGTAAGTGAATAATTATGTTCATGCTTCCTAGGTAATTGGTCCTGACTTATGAAAAACTGATGTTACTTCATTAACTTTTGAGAACACAGGATTCGCCACTCTTCGTCGAAAATGTCTACGGGAAGTTTTTATGACCGGTCGTAAACCGTGACATTCCCTCTGCCCAATGTTCGTAAAGGATTATATGTCTGAAAATTTCCGATCATTCAATAATGGCTTAGACACTGACATTTGCTACACAGATATAATTTAATTAGATTTTAGAATTTAGAGTTTAGGACGACCTGGGTCTGCGCTTTCGGCATAATCAACAATTCATTTTCCTAAGAGTAATTCCACTATCAAATATGTAATCAAGAAAAAAATAAATTAAAAAATCAGGGAATAATTTACAATCCGGTGTAATTGATGCTAAGGCTCGGTGGTTGTGAAACACTGCTGTAATTTTATTTAGCGTACCGGAGTGTCCGAGGACATGTTCCACTCGCCTGGTGCAGGTATTTCTATTTGATTCCCTTGAGCGACTTGAGCTTAGAAGTGATACGATGATAATGAGGTGAAATTTGTCGAGTACAGACTGTCAAGTATCAAAGCATTATTAAAGGACCTGAGGTATATTTAACCCTCTACTGCATGAATTATTTTTCGTTTTCGTTTGGTGAAGAAATCAAATGAAATGAAATGAAATGAAATGAAATGAAATGAAATCAAATGAAATCAATTCAATTTCAACGCACACAAACTGGCGATACACAATACTTTCGACTAGTCTCTCTCCTACTGCTGCGGGCCGTGGCTAGTAACTCTGCAGCATCTACTGCGTTTGCAAGAAACAGTGAGGGAAAGTGGTGATATTATCAGGGTATCTAATATCTGTTACAATGTCATTTCCCACTACGCAAGAAATAATCAGTTTTGATGATATTTTAATTCGAAGCTATCGACAAAGTTTCCATATTCGTATCCTACAATAGCAGGACAGTAACGTGTGTTTACAATTCTGTCTTCGTGACTTTCAAGAGACTTGCAGGTAAAGAACAGGCTGCTTAAAGCAGTGATTTAAGCTGGTGGTTTAACGTCAAACGAATTTATAGAAGATTCTCGGGGACGCTAGGGTGTGAAACGAGCTAGGATTGTGAAGTTAGTGGCCATGGCCTTAGTAAGGTACAGCCAAAGTTTTTGCCTGGTGGGAAAATGAAAAACATCGGGAAACCATCTTTAGGGCTGCCGACAATGCGGCTTCGAATTCATCTTCTCTCAAAAGTAAGCTTACGCCTACATGACACGAATCCTGTTATTAACTCGTCCAGATTTAGGAAATAACACCAATTTGTGTACGAAGAGAAGTGGCTTCAAACAAGAAAAGGTGTAACGTCAAGCATGAAAGCACCTACTTTTCTATATGGACATAAAACCTCTCGTTCGGATAAAAAGGTATTGTCCAGAAATAGTTTTTTATATAACTATTAAATGTTCCTACCGAAAAGGCTACATTGGACCTCTAGAAGACAAAATTTCCCCATTCCCTTAGGATGGAAGATAAAAGCCAAAAACGTAGCACAAGGTCATGATGAGAGTTGGATGGTATAGAAATCTCTGAACAGGTTGATATCAATTTAGTAAAGTGATGAAATGAAATGAAATGAAATGGTGTATGGCTTTTAGTGCCGGGAGTGTCGGAGGATATGTTCAGCTCGCCAGGTGCAGGTCTTTTGATTTGACTCCCGTAGGCAACCTGTGCATCGTAATGAGGATGAAGTGATGAAGATGAAGACGACACATACACCCAGCCCCCGTACCAGCGAAACTAACCAATGATGGGAACCCTGTGACCAAAGGCCAGCTCGCTAATCATTTATCTATGGAGCCAGCCAGAAAAGTGGTTGTTATAATTATCGCGTGTGAATGCGGAGATCACATTCTCAATATATTCTTCAGGTTTTACTCTGTCTGTCTTCAAATACAAGATAATACCTATTTCAAGCCTGAGGAAATATACAAGATATGGCAAAATGATGGAATCTGTCGAAAAGATTGCCTTAAAGTGCGTTTTGGAAAAGGTGAAATGTTCCCTTTTAAGGCGGTACTCTTCCCTTCTTTCCTTCCATTACTTACTTACTTCCGTTAGCTAATCCCAGTTATTTCTTGGGTCGATGGAAAAATCCCGCTCATTTTGGTTATGTTGGGTGTTTACATATACATTTTAAAGTAGTCTTAATTAAGCATTATAATATTATTATCTTTTACTTTTAAGATCCTTTACACAATAATAATAATAATAATATCGAAATTTTAAAATTAAACTGTAGTCGATGTTTGTAAGCAAACGGTACGTAGCTTACCTTGAGAGCTACGTTGATGACGGGGCAGGTACTAGGAACAATAGGATGCGATTATTAAGTATCGTAGTTACTTTCTTCCTAGGTAATAGTTGTAGAACATTTTATGCCCTTCACATATACTACTACCTCTGCCGAGTTTGAACTAACAATTTTGGAATTTGCAGGCTAACATTTCGTACACAAATTGAATATTTACGCGCCAACAATTGGCTTCATAATTAAATTTCCGCTTGAGATTATTGAACTCACGTTTGAAGATAACCACTGCATTACACTATAATTAGAGATATTATAAGAAGCAATAAATCCTGCAAAGTGAAATATTACTACTTGGTATGAATAATGTGGCAAGAAGAGAGAGTTAAAATAAACAGCCAAGGTCGAAGGACATGGATGTATTTCAGGAATGTTATGGGACAGAAAAGAAGAGGAGGAAGAACGATATGTCATATCCACAATGATGCTGAAATCCTTCAGAAGGAATAGAAAATAATATACATTAATTTATTAGAGTTCATATTACATACTTTAGTTTATGCCAGTTTCCATCTCTCTACTGCCTAGCACTGAAAGCCATCAAATATAATTAAAATGCAGCCCGACTGTGTAGATAATACGTGAAAGTTGGTAAATAAGGCGAAAGATTGACATGTTTTTATCTCTCCTCCCATTCCCCTTGTCTATTAAAAGTTTGTCTATAAAAGTGTCTAGCAAGGTAATTACTTAGACTTAATGAATATTTATAAGTAATTTCCAGCAGACACGTTCCATGTAAGTCACAAGCTGTAATGGAGCCCACAGATTTATCGACCGCTTCTTATTGATTTATTATGCAATCGATAAATGATATTGCCTCGCCAGAGTCAACAAAGTAAATGACAGACTGCGAGAGCCGACAGCGCATCTCCTCGTTTTACCCGAAAATCACTGAGAGTCCACACAGTCCTTCAAAGTTTGCAAATTCAAACGAAGACATTTGAGAGTGGACGGTGGAGGGGTGTTAATGAAATCCTAATGTATACAATGTGTGTTATAAAACTGTAGTGTTATAATGTAAAATTTATGTTCCATATTTCCTTGGACATTTCTTTTCAAATTACTCGTGACGTACATTTCCGGACGCAAGTAGTGATCAGATGGGAATCAACTCACGGAGTACAAATACAACCAAAAGGAGGAAGAATGATGAAGGTAAATATGGTTGAAAGGGTCGAAACATTTTAGTCATCGGCTCTTGAGGGATGAACTCATCATTATGGTATTTCTTCTTTGCACTCTAAGACAACGAGAAATATGAGAAAACTAGAAGGTGTCCAGCGCTGAACAGAACGTATAGTAAATAAGCACAGCCAGGTCATTGCCACTATTGAAATTATGGAGACAAACACACATATCTCCCTTTTTCACCGCCTGCAGATTAATTACCACTCCGTTAGAGAGGCCAGGGTGTTACTATTGTTACCCTCATCACCAGAACAACTTCATATTTAAATTGATTTTGCTCCCGGACTGCTCGTCTATGGAACCTTCCACCATTTGAAGTAAAATTGCTTCCTCTTTCTAACTTCCTCCACCGAGCTCGATAGCTGCAGTCGCTTAAGTGCGGCCAGTATCCAGTATTCGGGAGATAGTAGGTTCGAACCCCACTGTCGGCAGCCCTGAAAATGGTTTACCGTGGTTTCCCATTTTCACACCAGGCAAATGCTGGGGCTGTACCTTAATTAAGGCCACGGCCGCTTTCTTCCCACTCCCAGCCCTTCCCTGTCCCATCGTCGCCATAAGACCTATCTGTGTCGGCGCGACGTAAAGCAACTAGCAATAACTAACTTCCTCCATGCAGTAAAGAAAATGTATATCTGAATAGAAACCTATATTGCATGTATATAACTTGTACAAAAGAGAATTTCAAGAATGATGTGTGCAAGTACAGTTGAATGTGGGCGAATGTGTATGTGCGGGAGTGGTTGTGAATGAGTATGAGTTCAAGAGTGTATCTACAGAGGTATGAGTGAGGGTATGAATGACTCGGTATTTTCTTTCTAATATGAACAGCATGAATGAAGAGAATTATTATTCTAAGACTATATCGTTTGAAGTGTAAATACGTACATGTAAATATTTTTATACGACTGTATGTATGTTCAGTCCGTCAGCGATGCCGCTGTGGGATCCTCAACAGCTCTGCCATCAGCTGTCATAAATGGCCTAGGCATCACTAGGGAAATGAGGAGTGAGGTAGTTTCCCGTTGCTTTCCTCACCGAGTCAGAGTTGCTATTACATATCAGTCTGCCAAGCCCACTGAAATGCATACACCAACCGACCCTATGAGCAACATTTTCACACCATTCATAGCAGGAACTGACTGCATAGGGATTGGAATTACTAGTATCGCTCATACCTCAGTCACTTCCATATTGTCAAAGCCAAGGATAAGACAGAGACAGATCTATGAAAGTAACACATTTTTCTAGCCTATACAAGAAGACATAGTGCACTGTAATCCCAAGGTCCTGCCAGCAAAGGCACATACGACTGTAAATATATGAAAATATACATGTGAGGATGGAGGCACTTCCGTGTATGTGGGGCTCGCCCTTCCTCCATCTATCACCACTAGAGTGTACATGTTCAATATAAGTAAAATAAGTAATAATAACTATAGATATATATTTGTTAGTTAACACGTGGAGGATTATCGATGAAAGGATACACTCTATGCTTTCAGAGCAAGTAAAATGTCTTCAGAAATGACAAATACAAGTAGTTATCCTAGATAAGAAACCTGGATGAGGTCGGGGAAGGTTTGAGGTCCACGATACGGTAAGTCTAATATGGACAGTACAAAATTGAAACAAATTACTCCATAATAGTGGCCAACCTCTTGTGAGGGGATGGTGCAAGAAGAAGAAAAAGAAGAAATGGTCATACTCTACAAATTTTTAACTCTTACGTTCTTCGGTCTGTTGAAACTAATTTTGAGTCATAAATTTATGAATTACCTGAAAAAGAAAAAAAACATATATTAACAGTATTATACTTTCAGAAAGGGAAAAAGTATTCATTTCTAAATATTTGAGTATGAACTGATAGAATTTTATGACGTTCTTTCAAGAACGATGCAAGCCATTGTATTTTAATTAAGTTGTTTCTTTTTCTAGTGGTTTATAAATTTATTACTCAAAATTATTTTCGGCAAACTGAAGAATCAAACAGTTCAAAATTAACTGAGACAAATGTGAAAATAGATGGCTTTAGATATTACGAAAACACTCTACCAATTTCACTTTTGGTCTAAAAACACTCAGTGGATCAAGGTGCGTGTTGATCAAATCTATATATTAAAAATATTTATGAAAATTAAAGTCAGTCAATCCGTCCATTCTATCCGGTCGATTTCCTTCATTTTTTCTTTAACTGAAATGTATTCATGCACAGATTTGTCATCTACTATTATAAATCACTTAAATTCCGCCTTCCTCAAATTATTTGATTTTTCAATTTTTTGTCTCTTTGAAGCAATCATATCTTTAGTTCTAATTGAGGTACGCAGTTTGTTTTGGTCGAAAAACACTCAGTGGATCAAGCGCTTTCTTTTGAGGTAATAAATACTTAAATTGGTAGATTATGAGAAAAGTTATGAGTACATTTGTCTCCATGACGAAGATCTATGAAGGACTTTTGAACAGTTCGGCGCGTAGTGTTGTTCCAAGGAACGTTTAATTCAATTTCTTTGTGTGATGTATTTTCAAGTGTTTTGTTGAATAATATTACATTCTATTTATTTATCTCGCAACTTTGCAAGTACATCCGTGAAGATAGCAACGAACACCACCATACTTTGTACATTGCGGGCGGAGCCAGCGGGAAACTGCTAGTATACATTAAGGAGAAGATCGTTGATTTTTTCCTAGGGGCTTTACGTCGCGCCGACACAGATAGGTCAGGAGAAGATCATGATCCCCACGTTTTTCAATCGCAACGTTCCGTACTAGGATGATTCTATTTGAATTTTTGTCACTTTACGGAAAATAAATTATCATATACTGATGTATAAGATTTTGCTACAAAATACAAAACGAAATAAGTTAAAATTCCTCATTATACAATTACAGGGCGAGTGCCATACTCAAATGATGAACATTATTTTAAATGTAGGGAATTTGCTCTAACTAAATAACTAAATAATCACAAAAATTTACTTTCATAGCATGAACTATGTATTTGTATCTTGAGCTTCATTCCCTGCTGACATCACTGGCTTCGTTCTAACTATAGCACTGATGACATGCGGTTATCGTATGTTCTGCACAAACTGAAGTCTCACTGAGATTCCTCCGAACCTCAGAGAAATGATATTTCTTTTTCGGGCAGAAGGTACAACTCACCCTCTCTCTACTCCTTACAGACGGGGAGTAATTTATGTTTCTGAGTTCTGGAGGTATTTCCTTATACGAATCATCCAGTCGTTCTGAACGCCTTACTTTGCAAGTCTTGCCACCATAACGATTTCTCATCAGATCAATGCCAGCGTTTTTGACCGTTAGTTAGTCGCGCTCGGTCTTAAAGACGGAATTTAGTCGCACACGGCCTTAAAGACTGGGTACGCGTGCGGCTCTGAGCTTGCATCCGGGAGATAGTAGGTTCGAATCCCACTATCGGCAGCCCTGAAGATGGTTTTCCGTGGTTTCCCATTTTCACACCAGGCAAATGCTGGGGCTGTACCTTAATTAAGGCCACGATAGGTCTTATGACGACGATGGTATAGGAAAGGCCTAGGAGTTGGAAGGAAGCGGCCGTGGCCTTAATTAAGGTACAGCCCCAGCATTTTCCTGGTGTGAAAATGGGAAACCACGGAAAACCATCTTCAGGGCTGCCGATAGTGGGATTCGAACCTACTATAACCCGGATGCAAGCTCACAGCCGCGCGCCTCTACGCGCACGGCCAACTCGCCCGGTCACTTCATTTTCAAAAAACAAAAAGAAACATTTAAAAAAGCATACATGATGAATACACATATCCAGACCCCATAGTTGGATACTACAGTATATTAATGTAGGTGTAATATTCATTCAGCAGGCCCCTGGAAGTAGGGATAGCATGGGTACCTTTCACGTAGAGGTCTGGAGTTCGATTTCTGGCCAGGGTAGGAATTTTTACCTCTATCTGATGGCTGGTTCGAGGTCCACTAATCCTACGTGATTACAATTGAGTAGTGGCCACGGACCAGAAAGCCAAGAATAACCACGTGTCACCTCGTAATCTGAAGGCCTGTGGCTTTGATGATTTTTGCCTGTCACGAATGCCGGCATGCAGCCCGACTTGCAATTTTGGTTACCAAAGCGAGGCTTTCGACTGTAGCTGTAGAATTTGAACGTTAGGCAGTAGGAAACTCACGTCAGTATGTTAGGAAAAGCAAACAGGACCACACTCAGTAATTGAAACGATAAGGGCAGAAAATTTGGCAGCCTTGGTGCAGTACTACAATATACTCACAACTTCGATACCTAAATCACCTAATTTTCTAATAACCAGCCCTATTTATCAGCAAGGAGTGCGAGGACAGGCAGATGACATGACGGTTATGTCTGTTGCTTGCAAAGCTCACGAAACGCAAAATATAACCCACGCGGTCTAAATGCGCATGAATAATTAAGGATTGGATTTTTCCTCCTTCCATTTTACTCTTAGTGTTACAATAATGACACCGTCATATAAAGAGTGTAAACACAATTTTAAGTGGCTAACAATAACATACTCTAGTAACGGAGTACTGTGACTTCATATTGTCAACGACATGTACAATTCCATTCTTAACGTTGTAGAATTTCACCCTCGTTGGCTTCTCTTTCTCGCCAGGAGTTGGATCAATTTCGTCGGAGTCATGTGTAACTAAAACAGGAACAACTATTCGGCTCTTTTAAGGAGCATACGGAACTACCGTACAATCTTCTCGGAATGAAAATAGGCTGCTGTTAGCAGGCCGTTGCTTCATATTTACAACTTCAGGTGGCAGTTCTACCTTATTGTCCCAGAAACAATCAAGATGTATTGCTGTGAATGTTCATGTGTAAGTGAAATCAACGCAAACCAGTTGTCCTTTGTAACTCTTCAGCGAGACCGAAACTCTTGCACATATTCTCCGTTCTCGTCCAAGAGCGGAGATCCTCAGAAACACTAGGCATCACAGAATACGGATAAAGTTCTCTACTGCCCTTTCCTAGCTAGGCCAGGAATTGTATGAGGAAGTTCCATGTATTTCTGTTGGAGGGAGCAGCAGCCGGATCGACATAATCGCTATCGACCGAAGAAAGATAGCGCTGTGATCTTTGATCCTTCTATCAGATTTGAAGTGAGCTCTAGCCATAATCTGGCGTGACAATTTCTGCACCCCGGCAAAACACAACCGACTTAAAACTGCCGTTATTTCTTCAGGATTTGCATCCACGACATCACTCTCCATGCTGTAGTTGCCTCAAATATTTCGAGGTCAGTTATTTGTGTACGTCATTATTTCCAAACCTTTCGTCAGAGATGAATAGCTTTCATACATCAAGAACAGTGTTTGCATCATTTAAAATGTCTCCGTTGTCTTCGAGTGGATGAATAACTATATTTCTATGCCTCCTACGTATTTGTTGGTGTGAATTTCCACAAACCAGCACAGACTGACGATATTACTCCCTACCGGTTCAGCAACAAAAATGCTGTATCAATTTTTCACTGTTTACTACACATTAAAATGTTCCTTAATCTTACCTTACCACGAACCTACTACGCCGAGGTAGCAGGGGGAGAGGTGATACTCCCACGTGGCGCGTCCCAGGTGGCGGATAGGGGTATCCTAACCGGCTTGCCGGCGGACTTGAGGGAAATAAAATACCTCTCGCGGACCGAACACGAAACCCCCTGTGGGTGGGGAACGTAGACGAAGAATACACCCACGGTGTCCCCTGCCTCTCGTAAGAGGCGACTAAAAGGGGCGACCAAGTGATGATTGTATTCGAACCATGAAACCCCTTGTGATTAGTGCAACCATGCAGGGAACACCATGGGTCGCTTTTACCTGCGCGTAGTACCATTATGTTAGGTACAAAATAGGTTTGTGATTAGTAGCAACAGAGTGCGTTGCCGGCTTTTAAAGTACCTTGATTAGTTCTACCTTAGGAGTTACACCATGGTTCTGGCTTGCCTATGATTGGTACCCACTATATGAGGAACACCACGGGATAGTGCGAGTCCCTTTGGTTAGTACACGTATATGATGAACACCATAGGTTTGCGTTGTCTGTAAATGGCGTCGCAGTTTGTGAAACACCATAGGTCTGTATTCCATGTGGGAATTTCATTACCTGTGAGTAGTACCATAATGTGCGGAATACCGCGGGTGTACGCTATTTTTTATTAGTATTGCAACATGACAAATACCATGGTTCTTCTTTCCCAGCGATAAGTAGTATTAGGAGGGACCGATGCCTTAGACTTTGAGTTCCTTTATACTACAAGTATCATCTACTCAGTATTATGCTGTAGAAGCAGTCCCTTAGTCAGTAATACTATTGTTTTACGTCAGTTTCTGTGAATGCGAGACATTGCGGGTCGGATCCACTGATTGTTTTAAATTCATATCCATACATTCATTCTTCGTCCTCACGTTTTGAATTCTGGTCAGTGGAGGATTTTGGACTTTTAATTTGTCATTCCATTTAGTCTCATTTCGTACCATTAGGAGTCGATAACCTAGATGTTAGGCCCCTTTAAACAACAAGCATCATCATCTTCATCATCAATCTTATCTCAGATATTTCAAAGGTCCGCGGAGCCAACGTTGATCTTTTATTTTTTGCCTGAAATTAAAAGGCCAGATACTCTTACCGACACAAAGTGATTTTTCAGATGAACTCAGTATGCAATAAAATTCCAACATTGATCGGCGAATTAGGAAGCTAATAAGTAAGCCAGTACGCTAATTATATGCCCCAGTTGCTCTATGTTACACGTTTGACGTTAACAAAAGTTGTTTTAATCTGAAATAATCCATGTATTCGTATATAATACCCTATAATTAACACCGTATTGACCTTTTTCACGTTCTTTGCTACCATTATATTGACAAGTGTGTTTCAGAGATAAGTTCTCTCATTGAAATTCAACAAATGATGTACACGATCAAATTATTATAATGTACTCTCAAAAAGATGCACAACTTTACCTCTGTGATGATTAGATGTATGTTCATATTATTATTATTATTATTATTATTATTATTATTATTATTATTATTATTATTATTATTATTATTTCTTCAATTTTGGTCTACTTTGGACTACGGTAAACATTTAATTTGCTGGTTAGTCCTTTCTTGTTCTCCCAGAACTTCTTCATCATTTCGCTGTGGTTCCTCCTCCTCACCTCTGACCACACATTCTTGGACTTTTCAGTTTGTTTTTCCTGAAACCCCTTGAATTTATCAATTTTAGCTCGAAACATATTTGGCTCATTTATGGACACTCCCCCCATTCATTAATAATAAATTTGCGTTATAGTACCACTTCGATATTCCACTGTTAAAGGATAAAGGAAGCATGCTGCCATGGATAGATGATGATATATCTCAATCCATTCTAAAAGATACTCTACACTTTTCGTTACCTTAACGCATAGGCCCCAAAAGGAATTATGTGTCAGGAACGAGAGGTCCAGTTCTATTGCTTCAGATGTACACTCATTATACAGTCATCAATATGCCCATCAGCGGTTGAAGTTCAGGTGCAGTTTCCTTCACACAACCGAAAGCCTAAATGAATCATCTAAGGCAGCAAGATCAAGATTTTTGGGGAAGAAAAACAACCAATTTCTCGTAGGATGTTATCGTATGAACATATCCCTCGAGTTCATTAGGAGCACTAGACTATCTCGAACTTTCTTAACAGGCTTCGTACTGGTCTTGGTAGAATCCAAGCAAGTTCATAAAGTGGAGCTTCACGCATTCCTTCAGGCTTTGTGAAAGTGGTGATAGTTTTGTTTACAATTGGCTTTATGTCACACCGACAGAGATAGCTGTTACGTCGAATTTGGAAGAGGAAAGGGAAGGGAGTGGGAAGGAAGGGGCCGTGGTTTAATTAAGGTACAGCATCAGCATTTTGCCTGGTGTAAAAATGGGAATACACGGGAATCAGTATTCAAGGCTGCCGACTGTGTGGTTCGAACCCACTATCTTCTGAGTAAAAGCTCACGGATGCATGCCCCTAGATGAATTTGTAATTGTTATATTCTTCAGTCTGCCGAAACTAATTTTGAATAAATACGTTTATAAACTACCTGAAAAAGAAACAATAAAAATAGAATTATATATTTCGTTCTTAAAAGAACGTAATCAGATTCTATCAAATCACACTCAAAAATATTTATAAATGTATAAATATTTTTGTTTAAACTCTGTTTAAATTCATTTAGATTCATTAAGATAAGTTCCAAACTTGTCCGACTCCTTGGTTGAATGATCATCGTTAAGACCCTCGGTTCAGAAAGTCACGGCCGTGTTGGGGATTTTAAACGCGTCGTATTAATACTTCTGACTCGGGGACTGGGTTTTTCTCTTTGACCCCACACTATTTTTTCACATTTAGACAACACAGTACACTAACAAACATCACAGAAACATATAATAGTGATTACATCTCTCCACATAGGGTTGTGTCAGGAAGGGCCTTCGGCCAAAACACAGGGCCAAATTCACATGTATGACGCAGTTCGCTGCCGCGAACCCACAGGTGTTGGGAGAGTGGCAGAAGATGGTAATGATGTTTCACATTTCCAATTTTTAAGTATTTAAACATAAAGTAAATATTTATACATTTCCATTTTTTTTTTTTGGGTGTGATTTATAAAATCTTATGACGTTCTTTCAAGAACGAAGCAAGTAATTCCAGTTTAATTAAGTTGCTCCTTTTTCAGATATTATTCTGTTACCGTACGTTTTCTTTATCAAGTAGTTTCAGTGTTTCATTGCAAAATTAGTTTCGGCAGTTTGGCGTACATAACGGTTAGAAAATAACTCATTCCAAACGGAAAAGGTAATATCACAAAAGAAGGTGGTGAATATCAAACTGTGGCAGAGAGGAATACTTGATGGTTATAAAGCAAATGCCCATCATTTTGTGAAATACTGGGTGTACAAAATTATTGATTTTCTACGATTATTTAGTTTTTGTTTGTCTTTATGTGCAGCAGCATTACGTATTTTAATTTACTTTGAATATTTTGAAAATAATATTGTTAACTCAAATCGAGGTTACTCAGTCGCTACTGATCTGCATTCGGGGCAGTCGCCCAGGTGGCAGTTTCCCTATCTGTTATTTTCCTAGCCTTTTTCTCAAATGACTTCAAATAATTTGGAAAGTTATTGAACATCGCCCTTGGTAAGTAAATCCAATCCCTAACTCCCCTTCCTATAAATGAATATTTTCTCCAATTTGTCCTCTTGAATTCCTACTTTTTCTTCATATTGTGATCTTTCCTACTTTCAAAAACACCACTCGAACTTATTCGTCTACTAATGTCATTCCACGCCATGTCTCCAATGACAGCTCGGAACATACCACTTAGTCGAGCAGCTTGTCTCCTTTCTCCCAGGTCTTCCCAGCCCAAACTTTGCAACATTTTTGTAACGCTACTCGATATTTTGGAAATCACCTAGAACAAATCGAGCTGCTTTTCTTTGGATTTTTTCCAGTTCATGAATCAAGTAATCCTGGTGAAGGTCCCATACACTGGAACCTTACTCTACATCCTTACTACAACCCCTAAACACACTCATAACCATGTGTAGAGATCTTTTTCCTTTATTTGCAATCATATTTATGTGAATACCGCAATTAAGATCTTTCCTTTTATTAACACCTAGGTACTTACTATGATCCTCGTAAGGAGATTTCACCCCATCCACGCAGTAAATGAAACTGAGAGAACTTTTCCTATTTGTGAAACTCACAACCTGACTTTTAACCCTGTTTTCCACCGTTTGATTCTCGTACGAGTAAATAAATTATGTCATATATCACATTACTTCCTGTAATTTATACACCAGAAAGGTTTTGCATCATCTTGAACCAAGGAGTTCTTGACCCTGTACAAAGAAAACAAACGAGAGACGTACAGAGGTACTACATCAGCGTAATTTGCTGCCCAGCAAGACAACAAATGCGATCATTTACAATAAAGCTTTGGTTTCTTAATTTGGGTTACTGAATACAGCACGAGCCAGCACCTTCAACACCGGATAACACGTCACCTTGCATTGATGCATACTTAAATTTGCCTTGACATATTGTCCACTGATTCATCAAGATAACGGTGGTCGAGATTGTCCCGCTCCACAATGGTGATTCGGCATGGATTTGACAGGATGGTTGGTGGGTCGTGACGTCCATAAACAGTCTTCTTTAATATATCCCAGGCATGTTAGATAGAATTAATTCGGAGAACATTCCATTCAAGCTGAGCGATATCATTTTTCTTTTTTTGCTAGTTGCATTATGTCGCACCGACACAGATAGGTCTTATTGCGACGAGGGACAGGGAAGGGCTAGGAATGGGAAGGAAGCGGCCGTGGCCTTAATTAAGGTACGGCCCCAGCATTTTCCTGGTGTAAACATGGGAAACCACGAAAAACCATCTTCAGAGCTGCCGACAGTGGGGTTCGAAGCTACTATCTCCCGAATACTGGATACTGGCCGCACTTAAGGAGCGATATCTTGATCACAAAGGAGGTCATTAACGAGAAGTGAACGATGGTATCAGGATGTCGTCCCTGTATTGTGCAGCCATTACATTGCCGTGTATGACTAGGAGAGGAGTACGGGGACCCATTAGTGGCGACTGGGAATTGGAAGTTGGAGGGGGGGGGGGTTACAGAACAAAAAGTACCATGTTTAGTGGTATACATCGGGCAGGGAATATATATCAAAACTGAAGAAAGTAGATACAAAATGGTAAGTTCTCTTGAGGATCTCTGGTGAATTTCGAGGTAAAGATTGACAGGTTATAAACTTAAGTGCGGCAATAATACTATAAATCGTTCACCAAAGTAACAATATTACTTGTGTATTAAAAACCCCAAACCCCATGGCGCAAAACCCCCCAGGCCCATGGCCTACCAAGTGACCTCTGCTCAGCCCGGAGGCCAGTTTTACAATAAAATGTAAGTGATTACATAATTAAAAATTATTTAGTACTTGACTACACACTAAAATCTAACAGACACCAAAGAGACTGCTAGACTGACGAAAGCGCGCGGCAAGCGGGTGAATATTACCGCAGTGTCCATTACCTTGGCAAAAATCCTACCCGTGCTGCCCTTCCCCACAGCACATGCAAAGCCTCCACTTTTTGTCGTGGCTTTATACAAATCGTTTAGACGTGACGAACGAAATTTTTTGCGAATTATCGGTAATAATTGAAGGAAGTATAGAAAATAATTAATGAAAAGATAATAGGGCTTGCACAAATTTCTTGTTTCAATAATTCCTATAATTTCTAGTTTCAGATGGCTAAAATGCAATGTTTTCACCACAATGTGTGGGGGAGGGTCACTGCTCCTTCACCACCCTTTACCACCGTCACATAATTTCACCCCAAAACATCAGGGAACCACCATCTTGCTGCACGTGCTTGACAGTGAAACGACACTAAGATAAGACCAGTTAAGACGGGAATTAATAGAGGAATAAACAGAGGGGTATCAGTAATACGAATAACCATAAATCTATCTCCATGGGTAATTTAATTAGGTATATTTACAATAAATTAACTGAAAATGTTTACAGCAAACGCAGTAACAAACCTAAGTTGAACTACTGAAGCACATACCAGAAAAGTAAATACAAATGAAACTCCTCCGATTTATGAACAAACTATAACGCATACATAAATAAAACAGAAAAACATCTTCTCAAGGAACATTCATCAACAGAGCATAATTCCCCAAACAAATACCGTATTAATGTTCTATCAAAGTTACTTTCAAATTAAAGCGGTACTGGCAATGATTACATTCTGTAAATACGGGCGTACCGGACTATGAGCCACGCACACACAGAAGCCATATTAACACTGACCTCATTCGTACGGCCAATCATTGCCACAAGCATCAAACTTTGATACAGCATACACTCAAATGCTCACAGCCCAGCAGCCACAGGTTCTAAAGGAACCAGAAACCAAACAAGCCATCTTTCAGAGAAAGAATTAGGTCGCACAACTAGTCGCATCCTACGTTCGAGAAGTAGAAGGTACGGGGCGGGGAAAAGCCAATAGGAAAGAACATATACTTTACAACCATTCATATTAAAAAATACTTTCTCGAATCTTCACGCAGGCGCACTTCGACTGTCTGTAAAATATCTTCGAGATATCGATAATATTTCGGATGATAGGATTTTCGAGGTTATGCCTGTCATGGAAAATACATCTGTGACACTGTGTGAGTTGGCCGTGCGGTTAGGGTCGCGCAGCTGTCAGCTTGCATTCGGGAGATATTGGGTTCAAATCTCACTGTTGGTAGCCCTGAAGATGGTGTTCCGTTGTTTCCCATTTTCTTGCGAGGAAAATGCCGGGACTGTGCTTTAAATGAGACCACGGTAGCTCCCTTCCCGTTCCTAGCCCTTTCCTATTTTATCGTCGTGAAGAAACCTGCCGATGTCGGTGCGAAGTGTAGGAAATAGTAAGAGAAAATTCGACTCCTCAAGATAGCTGATAGCCCGTCACTGGTGCAGTGGAAGTCGTTTAAGATCAATATGGCACGACTGCACGGTGTCACCGATGTGCAAGTGTGGCACCAATGATATCACGAGCAATGATCTTATCGCGGTTCTCCAGCCTGATGTTCATAGGAAGACGATATAAACGATTAAGATTCAGAATAAAGAATTTGTCATTCTGCGGCCACTGAGGCGTTCGAGGCTGCGTCGAAATACGTCGAAGATCATGCAAAGGCAACACCGATGACGTGTTGTGGATAAAGAAATGGAGGGAAGCATCTGCAACGTGAAGAACCTCCTTCCCTTCCTACCGCTTTCTCACACGCCTGCGGAGTCGCGAGTGCGAACTGCGTCGCACATGTGGATTTGGCCCTGTTTACAGCAGGATGCCCTTCCTGACACCAACCCTATATGGAGGTATGTAATCACTATTGCGTGTTTCTTTGGTGGTTGGTAGTGTGGCGTGTTGTCTGAATATGATGAGAAAAGTGTTGGGACGTACATATAGACCCAGTCCCCGAGCCAGAAGAAATAATTAGAAGCGATTAAAATTCACGACCCGGCCGAGAATCGAACCTGGGACCCTCTGAACCGAAGGCCAGTACGCTGACCATTCAGCCAACGAGTCGGACCATCTGCAACTTGAAGAATATCTCACTTGAAATAGAAGAACATTACATATTTTTACAACTGAATCAATTTCTTTGACCGGGCGAGTTGGCCGTGCGGTTGGGGCGTGCGGCTGTGAGCTTGCATCCGAGAGAGAGGGGGTTCGAATCTCACTGTCGGCAGCCCTGAAGATGGTTTTCCGTAGTTTTCAATTTTCACACCAGGCTGTACCTTAATTAAGGCCACGGCCGCTTCCTTCCTAATCCTAGGCCTTTCCTATCCCATCGACGCCATAAGACCTATCTGTGCCGGTGCGACGTAAAGCTATTAGCAAAAAAAAAATTCTTTGAAATATTTTCATTCGTTACGGCACTGTACACTTTTACTACAATTGGCTTTGTGTCGCACTGACACAGCCAGGTTTATGGTGACGATGGGACAGGGAAGGGCTGCGGGTGGAAAGGAAAGGGCCGAGGTTTAATTAAGGTATAGCGCCAGCATTTGCCTGGTGTGAAAATGGGAAACCACGGAAAACCATCTTTAGGGCTGCCGACCGTGGTATTCGAACCCACTATCTCCGGGATGCAAGCTCACAGCTGTGCGTCCTTAACCGCATAGCTAACTCGCTTGGCAAATATTTGTTAACCACTGTTGCAATAGGTCTACAAACCCATTGTACATTTTTCGTATCCATTTCACCAATCAGATGAATGGATATATATTTAAATACTTCAAAATACTGTTATTGCAATTTAACTTCATTTTGAATTACTGTCGCATTATTTTACATTCCTTTCTGTCTGGGGAGATCTATTGTATGACGGTGTTTTAATTAATTTTGTCGGGTAATCACCTAATGTGTCACCAGAGATCTGTTACACGTCGACATAGTACGATATGGAGTTCAAAATGGGCTTTTTCCGTGTCTTTAAAAATCCAAATACTACTTGCAGGTTTAAATCCGTGATTCATAGGATACGAAACCGGCACTCCACTACACATTCAAGGAGGGAGCTATAATTTCGATTAGAATTTTCTACGACACACTTTCAAAGAGGCACATTCAGGTTGTACAGTATTAAACCAGCTTCCTATAAAGAGTTCAATCAATCAGTTCAATTCAATTCAATTCAATTCAATTCAATTCAATTCAATTCAATTCAATTCAATTCAATTCAATTCAATTCAATTCAATTCAATTCAAATTCAATCATATCATATTCATCTACTTGTGTCATTCCACGCCGTCTCTCCACTGACAGCTCGGAGCATACCACTTAGCCGAGCAGCTCATTTCCTTTCTATTAAGTATTTCCAGCCCAAGCTTTGCAACATGTTCGTAATGCTACTCTTTTGTCGGTAATCACCTAGAACAAACCGAGCTGTTCTTCTTTGGATATTTTCCAGTTCTCGAAACAAGTAATCCTATAGAAGGTCCCATACACTGGAACCATACTATAGTTGGGGTCTTACGAGAGACTTATATGCCCTCTCCTTTACATTCTTACTACAACCTTCTCTACGCTCATCACCGTGCTCAAAGACCTGTACCCTTTATTTACAATACCGTTTATGTGATTACCCAAAGTAAGACCTTTCCTCATATTAACAACTAGGTACTAACAATTATCTCCAAAGAGAAATTTCACCCCATCAACGCAGTAATTAAACCTGAGAAAACTTTTCCTGTTAGTGAAAATCACAACATGACTTTGTAGCCCGTTTGTCGCAATACCATTATTGACGTCCTTTTGCAGTTGCTCACAATTTTGTAACTTATTTATTACTCCATACAATTTAACATCATCCACAAAAGTCATTCCTTCTGATTCCAAGTCTTGCAAGAGTACCGTATTGAATCTTTCATCCAATAAAAGTTAAGGTTAATAATCGGGCGTGGGTGGTGGAGAATCCAGCAATATAATCAAGTAATAAACAAGGCAAACTGGATAGAAAGCATCTCTTGTATAAATTTGTTTCTACCACATAACATAGAGCCGTTCAAAGCTTTCAGTGCGCACCCAGCCTCATAATCTTGTACATACCACTCTTTGTCCAGTGTAGCAAATATGAGGCCTTCCTTTGACGGCCTGAGTTCCTTCCCTCAGATGCTGGATCACAAGAATTCCTCCCTGTGTCTACGTTTATCGAACACAGGACTGTCACAGCAACTACCGAGTCTGAAATATGCTACCACTACCCCGAGTCATAAAGTAGATTCCTTTTTTTAAGGCGGAACATCAGTGGTGGAGCGTTATACACAATCGCGCTGTAGCACAGAATATTTGCAAGCTTTTGTGCTGAGCAATAATCTGCATGTTAACATGGAAATAAATTACTGTGCTTTAGCTTAATCAATGCACATGTTGTTAAGTGTTGAAAACGTTTAGAAAGGTTCGTAGCTCGTAAACTATACCTATAGTTTTCCTTTCTTGGTTTGCCAAATGCCATATTTCTAAACGCTTTAAATAATGCAGTAACACTGCTTTCAGCATCACATAAGTGCTGAATAGGCGGTCGCATTGTATTGGGCACGTAGCTGTGATCTTACATTTGGGAGATTTTGGGTTCGAACCCCACTGTTGGCAGCCCTGAAGATCATTTTTCGTGGTTTCCCAATTTTGTAAAAGTTGTTTTACGTCGCACCGACACAGATAGGTCTTCTGGCGACGATAGGACAGGAAAGGGCTAGCAGTCGGAAAGAAGCAGCCGTGGCCATAACTAAGGTATAGTTCCAGCACTGGCCTGGTGTGAAAATGGGAAACCATGAAAAACCATCTTCAGGGTTGCCGATAGTGGGGTTCGAACACACTATGTCCCGTATACTGGACACTGGCTGTATTTAAGTTTCCCGTTCTCACACAAGGCAAATGCTGGGACTGCACTTTAATCAAGAAGCCGGACGTTTCCTTCCTACTCCTAGCAATTTCATATCCCATCATCGCCATAAAACCTATCTGTTTCGGTGCGATGTAAAGCTAATAGTAAAAAAAATAATAATAAAAATGTTAAGCACCATAAAAGTATCATGATTCTGGGTGTACATTCGAGTATTCCTGCTTAAAAGTCCAATTCACTTTACACAGTATACATAATTTAACTTTCCGTCGTCTTCTGTTTCTACTACTACTACTACTACTACTACTACTACTACTACTACTACTACTACTACTTTACCACCACTTTTTTCGATACCGGTATACTGTTATGGTCACGGGTGCGAACCGTTTCGCACACGTAGACGTAGCCCTGTTTTACGGCCGGATGTCCTTCCTGATACGCATCAATTTCACCGTCAAGGATTTCTCCTAGGTGGCAGATTCCCTACCAGTCATTTACGTAGTATTACCCTGGAACGATTTTTAAGTTAGAATTTTATCGAACAATTCCCTTGATTAATTATTCCATTTAATAATAATTCCTCTTCCAAGAAAATTTGTTTGCTCCTGTTTGTCCTGTTCAATTTCAACTTCACTTCCACCTTTCCTACCTTTGAAAGCTACACTCAAGCTTAAAATGTCCATTATTTTCGGGTGCAAGCACAGGTGAAAGGAAGAAATGTATTACCTTAGACATATCTTGGCTACAACTTATAAAATTCATTTTGGTTTCCATACTGACTTACAACTCAAGTGTTGAAAATAATGCATTATACAGTTCTACCTATTCAGTAACAATGACTGTTGTTGTTTGAGTCATCAGTCCATAGACTGGTTTGATGCAGCCCTCCATGCCCCCACGTTCTGTGCTCACCTTTTCATTTCTACGTAGCTGCTACATCTTACATCTGATCTAATCATTTTTTCATATTCGTAGATTTGTCTAGCCCCTTACCGCGTACAATTTCCCTCAAAAATTAATGAATTTTGCCAAGTCGATGTGTTCTCACCATTTCGATTCTGTATCACTTCAGTCGTGACTCTATCTATTCATCTCACCTTTAGCATTCCTCTGTAACACCACATTTCGAAAGCTTCTATCCTCTTTCTTTCTGAGCTAGTTATCGTCCATATTTCACTTCCATACAAAGCCACGCTCTAGACAAAAATCTTCAAAAACATCTTTTTAATTCCTATATTATTGTTCGAAGTGAGCAAATTTTAACTGAAGATGGCCACAAATGGGTCGAAACATGTCTTGGATATCTAAGATGATTTTGTAATAAAATCATTATTATTAAGTATTGAATAGGTGGAAATGTACAATAAATTCTTTTTAAGAATTGAGTTCATCAATATCATTGCTAGTTATCAAGCGATGGTTCATCAGCTCCATTATCAGTCTGTCTAGGAACAACGGCTGAAATCACTGTCCGCGTATCATATGGTTTTGATGGTTTAATGAGTCTATTATTTTTATGATAGTGCCAAAGCTTCATTTAGGCTGACGACCTTGCTCTTGTCGCTCACTCAGAATAGTGTGAGCTCACTCGTGCTCTAGAACAGTTTGGTACTTTCTATGAAAGGAACAAACTCATACCCAACCCCATGTGCCTTTCACCTGAAACATATGCAAGCTACTCGGAAACGTAAAGTATTCTGTAATGGTACGTTATTGGTTCACTGCTTCCATCCTAGATATCTAGGGGTCACTTTGGACCGTACACTTATATACAAGGAGCAGTGTCTTAAATTGAAGCAGAAGATCTCTTCGAGGAACTGCCTCTGTTGTAAACTGGGAGAGACTAACACATCCCCAAACGTTAAGAACATTTTTTTTTACATGTTGCCACACGTAGAATCGACACAGATAGGTCTTATGGCAACGATGGGATAGGAAAGGCCAAGGTGTGCTAAGGAAGCGTTCGTGGCCTTAATTAAGGTTCAGTGCCACCATTTGCCTGATGTGAAAATGGGAAACTACGGAAAACCATCTTCAAGGCTGCCGGTAGTGGGGGTTGGAGCCCACTATCTCCCCGATGCAAGCTGACAGCTGCGCGCACCTAACCGCACGGCCAAATTGCCCGTAAAGTTAAGAACAACAACACTGAGCGTATGCTGTTCAGCAGGAGAATACGTCTGTACCGTGTGATATATACTCAGCCCGTGTAAAACAGGTTGATGTTACAGGATTATTTCAGGTTGTTTGATGCCAACTTCCATCAATAAAATGATTTATCTGGCTGGGATTGCTCCATCGGAAATCAGAAGTGAAGTGGCTGCCAACAATAACAGTATAAAATCATCTACGATGACTTCACATCCACTCTACGGGTATCAACCTGCTGAAAAGAGCTTCTCAAGAACTACTCAACCGTTAGAAAGAACAGTTGCAAAAGCAAGAGTTGCCGTGTGGAAGGAGATAACTAGTAATTTGTCTGAATAGATGGAACTGAAGGAATCTCTATACCCTGGATAAACAGAGAACTGACCAATCTGGAAGTCCCAGAACAGACTGTGAGCCTAAGTTGCAAGAAAAAGGGATAACTTATAAAAGTGGTATTTTCAGACCAAGATGGTTCTATGTGATTGGGGCGAATTTCCAGCAACACAGCATCTCTCATGTTGTCCGTTGTGCCCATTCAGATGAACAATGAATGATTTGACTCAAGCTAATTCAAGTGCTCTCGAAGTGACTTAGTTTTGAGTGGGAACGGTTTGAAGTCACTTGACGAACATACGTTTGTTTACTTGTGTCCATTTCATTCTTATTTTTTCTTTGTGTTCATGATTCATGTTTTGTACTTGTGAAACGAATAAATAAATAAATACAGTGGTAATTCATGTCGTTCTTCTGCCCATCTACTTACCTGTGACAATTTGATTCATTTAGCACCGGTGATTTTCCCGATTGTTTAATTAGACAAGTGCTCATGTGTCGTGTATGTACTTACTGTTGTGATAGTGTCAATCTATTTCTTGGCCTACTAATATTCATTACCCATAAATTATAATCATATGGTAGGATCATTCCTACAGTTTGAGCATAAAGTTTCCGCGGATCAACTTCGAAGTCAATAGAGCCAAAGACAACGTCTAGTTCTTATAGTCATGACTGGCTAAATACCATGCTTCATGTATTATGTACAGGAGGAATTGAGGAAATTACTTGCCAGGTAATGTCTTGACGATTGAGAATAATGTTCAGACTCCTTGTCAGCATTGCGGAGGTCTTTATGAAAGGAAGCATGGTTCAGCTGTTCATATTAGTTGAGCGCACCAAAGAACATCAATTCTAGCTAGACAGACGAGCTGAAGACAAAAGCAAACTTTAGAATCATTAACCCCTCTAGAATCTTTCGAATCACTGGGAAATTATGCTCAATTTCTGCAAGATCCCAAGATAAATAAGAAATACACTAATGGAAAAGGGTGTACAAAACCAAGCGAATTTATTTATTAACAGTTTACTTTACTTCACACAGGTACAGCTATATATTATGGCGACGATAGGATAGAAGAGGACTAGAAATAGGAAGAAAGCGACCGTGGCCTTAAGGTACAGCCCCAGCATTTGACTGGTGTATAAATGGGTACTCACTATCTTCCGAATACAGGGAATTCCTTCCCAGAATTGCACCTGATACCTGGACCTGAACACCGTGTTGCGTATTTCTGTGAAACACAACGAAAAAGAGACGGTTTTATACGCAACGGACCGGGCGTGTTGGCCGTGCATGTAGAGGCACGCGGCTGTGAGCTTGCATCCGGGAGATAGAAGGTTCGAATCCCACTATTGGCAGCCCTGAAAATGGTTTACCGTAGTTTCCCATTTTCACACATATATATATATATATATATATATATATATATATGCGCAACGGAACTATGAGGAGCCGATCAGTTCAGAATATGCTACCAAAAGGTATACGACAGCCGACGTTAAAATTATGAGCATCAGAAGACTTAATTTCTGTACCGCAATCAACGAAGACAGGCATTAAGAACAGTCCTTAATGACTCGTACCAAATTGACATCAACGAAATACATTACAACTTCCGCTCCAAAATATCCTTCCTAAATGACATGAAAAGTCCAGAATATCCTACATTAATAACTGATGCTGAAAATGTTAATTCAAATGACACAGACGATATCGTTACTAAGCAGGAAGTTGTAGAAGCAGTCTCATGAATAGCTGTCAATACCACTCGAGGTCCAGATCACGTGCTAGTGAGAGTCGTCTCATAATTCAAAATTACCAGAACGGCGCTGATATATACAGTCGGTGATTAGCTGGATTTTCGATTTCTTAAAAATACTATTTGTTCGGGGCGTGGACCTATAGAGATCATTTGCCCTACTTGCACCATATGAAATGAACCTGCGTGTGAACTGCGGAAGTGTAGAGTGTTGAATGTGAGGAAAGGAACATTTAAGACGACACAAACTCCCAGTCCTCAGGCCAGGGATATTAATCATTTACAATTAAGAACCCCTGACCCGGCCGGGAATCGACCCGGGGCCGGCGGGTGACAGGCGGAGCGTTGCCGCTTACACCGCGAGGCTGGACTGGATTTGCGATCCTCGAGACTGATAACCATCTGTTGTTGTGGTCAGAGGTGTTTTAGAGGGAGTTCTCAAAAATCAGCGTGGCTTTACTATCGTATGTCTAAACCTCAAAAGAACAACATCGCACTGGTGTTCTTGGATATCACCAAGGCTTTTGGAAATGTGAGGAAAAACCATCTTAAGGAAACACTTACTTTACAACAAAGCTAACGAACTTTGTAAGGTAGCGGCAAGAGAATAATATCACGAAGACTGAAATCAGTCAATGTAAAACCAGTTACGATAAACAAAGGGGTGTGCTGAAAAAACCACTGTTCTCACTCCCTTCCCTATAACTTACCGAGAAAGTACATCTTACCGATCAAGTGACCTTGCGGTTAGGGTCGCACACTGAGAGCTTGCATTCGGCAGATAGTGGGTTCGAATTCCACTGTCGGCGGCCCTGAATATGGTTTTCCGCGGTTTCCTACTTTCACACCAGGCAAATGCTGGGGCTGTACCTTAATTAAGGACATGGCCGCTGGGTAGCGGATCGTCAGTAAGTTCTTATAGAGTTGTATAGGTGATACTGCATTGGTAGGTCTGTCGTGGCTTAGTTTGTGTGGTGTGTTAACAGTCAGTTATTGATGTAGCGAGCTATCGTAGATCGGCCATACCATATTGATACCGCTTCGCAGCTCGATTTTAAATTATTGTGTGTGTATTTTAAGTGGTATCATGTAATGACTGTATTGAGTGAGAATATATATATATAAACATGTCCAGACCGACCGACCGACCGACCGACCGACTGATTGACTGACTGACCATCGCCGAGCCAAAACTACTGAACATAAAGAAATGAAATTTAGAGTACACGTTTATATTACAGTGAAGGTGCTCACTAAGGGAGGATTCCTGGATAATCTGTCGCTAAGGGGGTTGAAATGGGGATGAATTTTAAAATGAGTATATCTCTCAAAATGTAACAGTTTAAAGGCATAAATATTGGTATTTGCAGCCTCCTTTAAAAATAAATACATTGTTTTTCCGAAAGTTCACTTAAAGGAGCAAAAAAAGGAAAAAAAGGGTTGAATCACTTTTATGGGTATACTTACATCTCATTTTTTAAAAATAAAGGAACACGTATTTTTTGTTTTCAAAAATAAACTTAAAGGAGAGTGAAAAGTTGTGGAAAAGGGGGTGAATTTTTCAATGACTTTATCTCAAAAACTTAACATGTTACAGACGTAAATTTTTGGTATTTAGAATCTCCTTGAAAAATAAACAAACACGTATGTCTTTGCTTTGGGAAAATTCATTCGAGGGAAAGACAGAAAAATGAGTTGAATCCTTTTTATGTGGATACTTGTCTCTCAGAAACTTAACATATACCAGGCGTGAAAATTAGTACTTTTAATCGCCTTTGAAATAAGGGAACCCGTATCATTGTTTTAGAAAAACCCATTTAATGGGCGAGGGTGGTGAGATGAAGTGAAGGAGTTGAATTATCTTCATGCGGATATATATATCTCAAAATCTGAATATGTTACAGAGGCAAAAACTGGTGTTTGGAATCCCCTTTAAAAATAAAGATCTATTATTTTTGTTTTTGGAAAATCAACGTATGGGGGGCGAACACAACTGAAAAACAAAATGTTGAAATAAGTTCATCCACAGTATTCGTAAAAACTTAACATGTTACAGACGTGAAAACTGGTATTCGGAAAGTCATTTAAAAATAAACAGGACTTAAGAGAGGACTGTTTCTCACATGTATAGTTCTGCAGTATGTTACATAGTCATCCTAGCCCCAAAACGCAATACCACAAACGTGGTATAAAATGAGTTTCTGGAGTAAAAGAAACTAATTTTCTCTGTGAGTTTTTATAATTTAGGGATTTCCAGATAAAGCCTTAGTGTAGTACTGAAAACGATTACCTTTATCACATTACGAAATCCACTCGAGGGAAGCCGCGGATAACAGTTGGTATCGTATATATGTTTAGTCAGTGATAGGAGTGGTGACTTCATTAATAAGGTGGGCTACTTAGTTCTGCCTCGCATTTCACACAGTGTTTGCTTCATGACACCAAGATTATGGGTATGATTCCAGTTATGGTAAGGAAAAAGACCTTTAGCATAGACAAGAACAATTCAATCGATGATCAGTTTCCTTTTTTTTTTTTTTGCTGTAATGGATTTTAATTCCGGCTATGTTTGGTTTCACTTGAAGATGTTTAAAAGCAGCAACTACGTGTCGTTGCATTAGGGCGAGATAAAGAGCTCCTGTGACTTGAAATTATGACACAACCACTGTTCATTTTTATTTGGAACACTCCTGATATGGTACAGGTTACCATGTTCGGCTAATCATAAATTGGGAAGTAATATATAAATAATTAAATAAATAAATATATAAATAAATAATATAGAGATCAAAGAAACGTAGTAGTTGGCGTGTTACGAAATTTAGTGGCACAATCTACTTTCACACGACAAAGCCAACTGGGGTTAAAGGATTGTTCAGTAGAGTTTTGTTTCCCTGATACATGAAAGGAAATTCTAGTGTCATTTCTTTTACACAGGTCACATATAGGTGAACCATCACATTGACATAAGCTACTCGCTAAAACCATTTTTAATTACAAGGAACTAATTTTATTGTATGGCTTATACAGCACCTTGGATGGTGATTATTATTATTATTATTATTATTATTATTATTATTATTATTATTATACATACATCATCATTATAGACTGTTATGGCTTTCAGCGTTCAGTCTGCAAGCCTCTGTGAATGTACTAAACGTCGCCAAAATACTCTATTTGCAACTAGTGCTGTGACCTCATTTAGTTCTGTACCTCTTATCCTTAAATCGTTAGAAACTGAGTCTAACCATCGTCGTCTTGGTCTATCTCCATTTCTCATACCCTCCATAACAGAGTCCATTATTCTTCTAGTCAAACTATCCTCCTCCATTCGCCTCATATGACCCCACCACCGAAACTGGTTTATGCATACAGCTTCATGCATCGAGTTCATTCCTAAATTAGCCTTTATCTCCTCATTCCGTGCACCCTCCTGCCATTGTTCCCACCTGTTTTCACCAGCAATCATCCTCGCTACTTTCGAGTCTGTTACTTTAACTTATTAATAAGATATCCTGAGTCCACCCAGCTTTCGCTCCCGTGAAGCAAAGAGCGATGTAAAGATAGTTTTGTCTGGGAGCTGACTTCCTTCTTACAGAATACTGCTGATCGCTACTGCGAGCTCACTGCATTAGCTTTAATACACCTTGATTCAATCTCACTTACTATATTACCATCCTAGGAGAACACACAACCTAAATACCTGAAACTATCGACCTGTTCTAGCTCTGTATCACCAATCTCACATTCAGTTCTGTTGAATTTCTTACCTACTGACATAAATTTAGACCTCGAAAGGCTAATTTTCATACCATACTCATTGCACCTATTTTCGGCACAATCTGCTATTAAGACCAAGTCGTCAGCATAGTCCAGACTGCTTACTACATTTCCTCCTAACTGAATCCCTCCTTGCCATTTTATACCTTTCTTCAGATGATCCATGTAAACTACGAACAGCAAAGTTGAAAGATTACAGCCTTGTCTAACCCCTGTAAGTACCCTAAACCAAGAACTCATTCTACCATCAATTCTCACTGAAGCCCAATCGTCAACATAAATGCCTTTGATTAATTTTAATAATCAACCTTTAATTCCATAGTCCCCCAGTATGGCGAATATATTTTCCCTCGGTAACCTGTCATATGCTTTCTCTATATCTACGAAACATAAACACAACGGCGTATTCCTCTCGTAGCATTTTTCGGTTACCTGGCACATACTGAAAATCTGATCCTGAAACCACACTGGTTTTCATCCAACTTCCACTCAACTACTGATCGCACCCACCCTTCCAAGACGCCAGTGAATACTTTGCCTGGTATACTAATTAGAGATACCTCGATAGTTGTTGCAATCCTTCCTGTTCCCTTGTTTATAGATAGGGGCAATTACTGCTTTTGGCCAATCTGAAGGTACCTTACCAACACTCCATGCTAATCTTACTACTCTATGAAGCCATTTCATCCCTGCCTTCCCACTATACTTCACGATTTCTAGTCTGATTTCATTTATTCCTGCTGCTTTATGACAATGGAGTTTATTTACCATTCTTTCACTTCCTCAAGCGTAATTTCACCATCATCATTTTCCTCCTCCCCATGAGCTTGGCTGTTCGCAACACCACCAGGAAGATTTCCTTTAACGTTGAAAAGATGTTCAAAATATTCCCTCCGCCTCCCCAGTGATTCCCTGGGATCTATTATGAGTTCACCTAAATTACTCAAAACACTTTTTATTTCTTTTTTTCTCCTTTCCTAAGATTCTTTATTACTGTCCAGAAAGGTTTCCCTGCTGCTTGGCCTAGCCTTTCCAGATTATTACCAAAATCTTCCCGCGACTTCTTTTTGGATTCAATAACTATTTGTTTCGCTCTGTTTCTTTCATCTACGTACAAATTCCTACCTGCCTCGCCCTTGTTTGGAGCCATTTATGATAAGCCTTCTTTTTATGTTTACAAGCTGCTCTCACTTCATCATTCCACCAAGATGTTTGCCCTTTCCCATCTTTACACACAGTTGTTCCTAGGCATTCCCTTACTGTGTCCGACTCGTTGGCTGAATGGTCAGCGTACTGGCCTTCGGTTCAGAGGGTCCCGGGTTCGATTCCCGGCCGGGTCGGGGATTTTAACCTTAATTGGTTAATTCCAATGGCCCGGGGGCTGGGTGTTTGTGATGTCCCCAACATCCCTGCAACTCACACACCACACATAACACTATCCTCCACCACAATAACACGCAGTTACCTACACATGGCAGATGCCGCCCACCCTCATCGGCGGGTCTGCCTTACAAGGGCTGCAATCGGCTAGTAATAGCCACACGAAATTATTATTATTATTCCCTTACTGTTTCTACTACAGCATCCCTGTATGCCACCCATTCTCTTTCTACATACTGAACCTGCTTACTGTCTGTTACGGAGTTATCCGTGGAAGTCAGAGGTGAAAGAAGGTGCTGGCTGTAATGGGTCTACCTACAAGTTCGAAAGATGAATTAAAATTTCAACAAGGTTATACTTTCAAAACTTAACTATGGTGACATAGAATTTTGAGCGTACAACAAATAACAAGAAGTTAAATCAGGTACACAACCAAGAGAAAAATTTAAACTGTTTCCAATAGGTGGTAATAACAAAGAAAATCAGGTACAATGCCGCTTTACAAGAACGCACCAGTTAAGTGGTCTTTACAAATTCTGGGCTACGGGCCCAAATTCATCAATACTTGAGCTCTCAGCTCACAATCACAAAACACCAAAGGGCAGAAAACCCTTAATTACATGGAGCATTAGCTCCCAACTTTATATTTCAAGCCTCTCTAAGGCACATTTACCACAACACCATAAAGAGCTGACCCGCTCTCGATCGTTCAAGCCTATAAAGGCAATAACAAACTTTTACAAAAACTGCCAGCAAGGCATAATAAAGAAACAGGGGTATCTCGTACCCAATCTACTGGGCCTTAGTGTGCAAAAACCAGGTTAATTTAAATGGCCCAAAACAAAAAGGATGGAGGCGTGAATTTGCACTCCTAAATCTAGAGTGGCGCTAGGCCGATACACAGGGGCTAATCCCAAGCTAGGGAGGTGACTCGTATGAGAAAACTTTAATACATTAAGGAAGAGAAGAAACGGTTATGAAAACGTAGTCACCTCAATTTCAAATGAAGGGGAGCTCGAGAGGGTAAAGCACTCTCTATCCCCGAATTAAAGTTCAAGAAAACTGAAGTTTACCAGGAAAAGGGTTTACATGTTTAATAGTTTACATATGAAAGGTTTCGAACCCTCCCCGAGAGTTAAACTGCTGAGCTAGCACGAAATAAAGATGTTAACAGGCCATTACCTTGTCGGAGATCTGTTGCCCGAAGAAGGAGGCGCTTCCCGCCCCCTGCTACATATCCACACATAAAGCTAGATGTCACAGAAGTGGCCCGAAGACAAGAAAATCAGCAGTTTTTATGCCTTCGTGAAAAGTTCGAGACCTTTCATGAATGATGACAACCCGCCCTCAAACTTTTATTGGCTACAGTACACAGTTACATACAAAATTGGAGAAGAAAGCCCCGACTGGCCGAAAATTAATTACAGAAATTCCTGATTGGCTACATTCAAGACAGGCGGAAAGAAAGGATTAATATTGCCAACCTACAAATGACAGAACAAAATTGAGTAAAGGAAAAACTTATGAATATAAAATTTCTCCAAGAAGGTACATTCCTTTACACCAGAGTGCGGTATCATAGTTCTTGGTAGAGACCTCTGTTAGAGTCTGTCCACACTTCTTGATTAATACAAAACAAAACCAATGAAAAAACTCACAGTGACATCTTCTGATAAACAGTAGAGTTAGTTCAGTTTCTAAAGTTCCGAGCTTCTCCTGTAGAGGAGTTTCAATTGGCGCAGGATTTGAACTTGCGTCGCGTAGAGGTGTACCGCCCGGTACACTGTCTACTGTTCGAAACTTCTCACTAATCATATCCATGTACTTCCGTCTAATTTCCTCGTCCTGGAGATTTTCTACCCTTATTCTTTTGCAGACAGATTTCACTTTCTCTTCCCTAGGCCTAGAGTTAGTTAGTTCACTACAGATCAGATAGTGGTCTGTATCATCGAAAAATCTGCGAAAAACTTGTACATTCCTAACAGATTTCCTGAATTCGAACTCGGTTAAGATGTAGTCTATTATGGATCTGGTACCCCTAGCCTCCCATGTGTAGCGATGATTAGTCTTATGTTTGTAGAATGTATTCGTAACTGCTAAACCCATACTAGCACAGAAGTCCAGCAAACGCTTTCCTTCTCATTATCTTCCATGCCTTCCCCACATTTACATTAAAGAATGCTAGGGCTGGTAAGTTCTCAATCTTAGCTCTCTTCCATTACTGCCACTAACCTAAATTTCAATTCGTGACGTGAAATAATAATAATAATAATAATATAATAATAATAATAATAATAATAATAATAATAATAATAAGAGAAATAAAAAGATGATCGTACAACTAAATTTTAAATCCATCATGAAAATCTGCATACCAAGTTAAAATTGCAATATAAACCTTAGAGTTTATTTAGAAGCCTGAAATTTCAGTGCTATATTTATGGAATAAATACTTCCAATGCCAACAATGTCCATTATATTGTGAACTAAGTATCACTACATATAGGGTAGAGGAAGTGAGTCGGTTTGCAGGTCGATTAGGGTGGAAAATGTTCTGGAAGGAGATATTATTCAGGAACTGTTGGATGACATGACTACTGAACAGTTCCCAAGAAAATACTGCAAGTAATATTAGAATGGAGAAACGGAATGTCAAACATACAGGGATGTAAAACAAATAGCACGGGAATACCTTGGACAGATATTGTGTAGAGAAAGGGAAAACGACGTCCTGCTGGAATGATGCATTCAGCGTAATTAACAAGCAACGACATAAACTACACACGTAAATCCAAATCTAATTTTCAAAAAAAAAAATACTCCTCTATGTACATTTACCGTAAAATGCGTTGTCGAAAACTGTTCTAAGAAGACTGCTAAGGGTTTTCAACCTCAATAGATTGTAGCAGTTGTAGCATTTTCCTGCTGAGAATGCGGCGTGCAGCGCAAATTTAATTATGAGTTGCAATGGTAACCATCGCGTTGTGCCTTAATTAGGCTTTTAATTGCAAATTTTCTGATTATTGTACCTTCCAGATGTGGTAATTATGACTTACAGGGATAATATTTATAATATGTAGCGCGTATGCGTGTGACTCAGCCTATGTGATTACAATTGAGGAGCTATCTGATGGTGGGATAGCGGCCCCGGGGTAGGAAGGTAAGAGTAACGGCCTAGAGCATTCGTTGGGCTGACTGCACGACACCTCGTAATCTGTAGGCTTTCGGTCTGAACAGCGGTCGCTTGAAAGGCCAAGGACCTTCGGGGATGTTACGCTACGGGTTTCTTTCTTCTTTTTTTGCAAGTTGCTTTACGTCGCACCGACACAGATAAGTCTTATTGCGACGATGGGAGAGAAAAGGGCTAGGAATGGGAAGTAAATGGCCATGGCCTTAATGAAGGTACGGAAACCACGGATAACCCTCTTCAGGGCTGCCGACAATGAGGGTTCGTACCCACTATCTCCCGAATACTGGATACAGGCGGCACTTAAGCGCCTGCAGCTATCGAGCTCGGTCAGCTACAGGCAGTGTGTGTGTGTGTGTCCAGACAGCCTTGTGGTGTATGCCTTCTACCTACACTGAAGGCTGGAAAGGGGTTCAGTCAGCGGCTTGAGGCATTAAGCTGCGTTTTGATGTGAAAGAGTGCGATGAAGATGCCGTGATGCTGACCGCATGCTAATTGTATGAGCCTTGGGGTGTATCATCCAGAAGTAATTTGGCTCCCAGCAAGGAAACAGAACTTCTCTGGTGATATATTCTAATATTGATGTAATTCAGCTGAATGAACAACTAATCCGTAGTTCCACAAGGATTGTGCCGGGCTGAGTGGCTCAGACGGTTAAGGCGCTGGCCTTCTAACCCCAACTTGGCAGGTTCGATCCTGGCTCAGTCCGGTGGTATTTGAAGATGCTCAAATACGACAGCCTCGTGTCGGTAGATTTACTGGCCCGTAGAAGAACTCCTGCGGGACTAAATTCCGGCACCTCGGCGTCTCCGAAGACCTTAAAAAGTAGTTAGTGGGACGTAAAACAAATAGCATTATTTATTACACAAGGATTGCTGCAGACTCCAGGGCTAACTGGTTAGCATGTTGAGGGTGGTGGTGGTGATTATTGTTTTAAGAGGAAGTACAACTGGGCAACCATCCTCTATATAATACTAATCAGAGAGAAAAATGTAAGGGGCCCGACACTTCAAAATTGAATGTATCGGTCAAAGGAAGACGGGGGTCACGAAGGGCGTGAAAATGCAAGACTCCCTAGCCCTCGCAAACCTAATAGCGTCAGGTTATGTAAAGAACAAGAGTTGACCAAGGGAGGTCAGATAGGTTGGATTAAAGTGAGGAGCCTGTCACAAGTAAGTGGAAGCAATGCCATGGACTCAGCTGAGGGCCCCGTGATCGCCAACCCACACTCCATAGGCAAGAGCCCTGGGGACCTTTTAGTCACCTCTTACGACAGGTAGGGGGTACCGTGGGTGTTAGTCTACCACCCCTACCCACAGGGGGATTAGGGTGTTGACCTTTGGTCGAAGGATTCACAGGTTCGATTTCCTGCAGAGTGAAGTATTTTAACGTTCATTGGTTAAGTGTTCTGCTCAGGGATTAGGTTTATGTCCCGTCTTCATCATTAGATTTCATTCTAGGTAGGGCGCCATCCTAACAGACGTGTAGGTCTCCTTTGGGCATCAACGCAAAAGACTGGCCCCAGGCCACCACAGAGGCTGTATGTTATTATTATTATTATTATTATTATTATTATTATTATTATTATTATTATTATTATTATTATTATTATTATTATTATTATTATTATTATTATTATTATTATTATCTTTCGTCGTCAGTGCCATTAAGGACCGTGAGATCTCGACTGTTTGTCTTCTTGCGTGCCCGCCAAGTTTTCTTCCTTTCGGAGTGCGCTTCCTTCCATTCATAAGAATGGACATGCTTCAGTCGAGTTGTGACTGAACCTGTCAAAGTTTGCGTTTCAGTGGTGCTTGAAGTTGAATGTCTGTTTCTGAGATTCCATACTTTAAATGATCCTTATCGCCGGGCTGAGTGGCTGAGATGGTTGAGGCGCTGGCCTTCTGACCCTAACTTGGCAGGTTCGATCCTGGTTCAGTCCGGTGGTATTTGAAGGTGCTCAAGTACGTCAGTCTCTTGTCGGTAGATTTACTGGCACATAAAAGAACTCCTGCTGGACTAAATTCCGGCACCTCGGCGTCTCCGAAAACCTTAAAAGACGTTAGTGGGACATAAAGCAAATAGCATTATTAAAAGATCCTTATCGATGTCCACCAACTAAGGAGGAGAATCATTTTCAGAAATCTGAAGCAGGAAAATAAAACGTTTACAGATTCTTTCAGCTCTCAATCTGAAGAAGGGAGCATACAACGTTATCCTTCTTTTCCATGTTGCACATAATATCTTTTCGGTGTGGGTGTATATTTCTAAGTTGCCCCTGAGCCTATAAACACCATCTTTAAGTTTGGGACCAAGAATTGTTCGGATAATCCTCCTTTCCTTAAATGTCAGTTTTTCTAGTAAGCTATATGTTCGAAGTATTAAACATTCTGCTGCATATAATGCTTCAGGTCTAATTACAGTTTGATAATGTCGATTCTTTTGCATTTCGAGAGATGGACTTTTTGTTATGTGTGTTATTATTATTATTATTATTATTATTATTATTATTATTATTAATATTATTATTATTTTACTTCTACTACGTTGGCTATGAATCAGATGTGACGACAGGAGGTGCATATAGAGCAAGATGTGTAGTGAGTTAAGTAATCCTTGCCCAGAACTGGCCCAATTAAGTGAGTAGTTGCATGGCGTCCCATTAAATCAGTCTCGTGTATGTTGGATGCCATATTCCGATGGTGACCTCAGAAATAGCATAGCGGATGAATAATTTGGTCGTGCGACAGAATTCAATTAAGTTAATTACACTTTTAGAAATTCGATTATAATGTCACTAATTATGCGATTTTAGGTTACCCATAAAAGTTAAATTATATTAATACCTATTCTGCTTAGGTCATAATGTATGTTGTAGCTTTAATTTTAAACATCATACATGTGTTATACGTTAATTAAACACATGCATAGTTGATTAAATTACAGAGGGTTTCAACTTTGTTATACATTGTCGAAACCTACTTTTCCTTTAACATTATTTTGTTATTTTGATGGAAGTTACCGAGAGAATGATATTGGATGTAGAGCAAATGAACGTTTAAATTTATATATTTAGTAAGAAAACATTTCTTCGAAGGATCTACTTCGTCATAGGCGACACACAAACAGCCGTATGGCATAAGCGTCAACTCTGATGTGGTCACAGATATCGTAAGCAATTCTTCTTCTTCAAGTGCTATATCCGATCACACAGACGTTGGCGATTACCCTGAAGAAAGCACTCGTACCATATATCATTATTCGGTATATTCTGCCATATAGTAGGCCTAGAGTAAACCTGAACTTCGGAATTGACGGCCAGGCAGTCACATGGTGTCAAATTAAAATGCTTGCTGACAGTAGGCCAAGGGAGTGGTGTTGATGCTGTTGTCGTCGTTGTCGTTGTTGTTGTTGTTATTATTATTAACTATCCGCAATGGGTTACTACTGTGTTACATGCGACTTAGTTACAGGACGTACACGGCCACATCCCAGGAGATACTTAAAGTGCCCACCATGAACAGCTTCAACAGCGACTGGAGGAGCCGCTCAAACAGAATTTGCTTTACGTCGCACCGACACAGGTAGGTCTTATGGCGACGATGGGATAGGAAAGGCCTGGGAGTGGGAAGAAATCGGCCGTGGCCTTAATTAAGGTAAAGTCCCAGGATTTGCCTTGTGTGAAAATGGGAAAACATCTTGAGGGCTGCTGACAGCGGGGTTCGAACCCACTATCTCCCGGATGCAAGCTGAGAGCTGCGCGCCCCAAACCACGCGGCCAATTCACCCTGTCAGCTCAAACAATCCTGGATCCTCTCGAACAGCTGCTGTTATATATGTGCTGTTCCAGGTTTTAAGTGGAGAAGCATACACCACGTCCCTCATGTATCCCCACAGACTGTAAACACACAGATTAAGGGCAGGAGATGGGGAAGGGCAGTGCAGCGGACCTCGAAGTCCAATAAGCCGTAGCGAGAAGGTGTTTTCCAAAACCCGGAGTACTTGAAAAAATGAAGAGTGCATGCCTGAACCACACGGCACTGCGAACTGCTAAGGGCACATGATCGACGAATAAAGGCAGCGGGTCCTTCAAGTTGGTCATATACGCTGCTCCATTCAGTCGTCGGGTGTGATATGTGGGCTGATAAGCTGATCTCGGATAATACTACATCACATTATGCGTTCAAAACCCTGTTGGTAAAAATTAAACTTGTGTCCTCATCCCGAGGTGGTGCAGCTATTTTCAGGCACACCCCCAATTCAGGGAAACGAACCCGAGTCCCCGAGGACGGCAGCTAATAACTCTAACCGTTTCGATACCGAGGCGGCCCTGTTGGTGACTAGTCACAACCGTACCATGAGGATTTTTAACCACCCACGTGTGCGTGTTACATTTCATGATACAATCTCTCAAGAATGTGGCTCCATCGGCGAACAAAACGGAAGGCGGACGACAAAGACTTCATTTGGTAGTGGCCATGTCCAACGCTTGTACCTCAGTAACAATGCATTGTAGAACATGTATTCGAAAGGGCATTTTTCTCGTACTGATCCCGGCTATTATTTTTCCCACCATTTGTTACAATTGATGTTTAGGTACACTCAATATAGTCTATTATTACAACTACTACCTAGACTTACATGTAGAAAAGGTCTGCCTACTACTATTTTATTACAAAACATGTTCATTTAGTGTCACAACAGTGCATGAAATGGAAAAAACGTAAATGAAGCATGTAACACACTGACATGCCAAACGTCACGGAATAGAAGTATTGGAAGGTGATAGTTGGTGGCACCACAATATGGTGGCATCTTGTAAGTGCCCAGACCTGTATCAGGTGTGATCTGCCGTCTCAAGAGTTAGCGTAAGCGCCGTCTGTGCAATTTGTGGTTAGGCGACATGAATTGTCATTTTTCGGGCAGGGCATGATGCAGCTGGCAATTTGGAAGGAACGTTCCATTGTCGAAGTTGCGCAATAATCTGACATTCCTCAATCAACTGTGTAGCATATGTATCAGGAATACCTCAAAGAGGGCATTACCACCCTCAAAGAACTGCGGAGTGGCCAACCATGGATGCTTGACGATCGTAAGCTGGCAAACAACATCAACGCCAGCAAAACAGCTTATTTAGGCCATGTTCTACGAGGTAGAAAGTACGGGCTTCTACACCTCATAATTACAAGGAAAGATAGAAGGCAAGTGAGGATATTGATGAGATAAAGCCCGTGTGGCTTGTATTTCACAAAAGAAAATTCTAGCAGACGCCGCTAATTGCGTTGTTGGGTAATTTTGTTTTAACTTTATTATCATACAACTGTAAGTGATCAATACCAATGGGATATTTCCCAATTGCGGTGTACTAGTTAATAGTAAAATAGCTGTGAGCTTGCATCCGGGAGATAGTAGGTTCGAATCCCACTATCGGCAGCCCTGAAAATGGTTTTCCGTGGTTTCCCATTTTCACACCAGGAAAATGCTGGGGCTGTACCTTAATCAAGGCCACGGCCGCTTCCTTCCAACTCCTAGGCCTTTCCTATCCCATCGTCGCCATAAGACCTATCTGTGTCGGTGCGCCGTAAAGCCCCTAGCAAAAAAAAAATACTAAAATAATAATAGCCTTGGCAGATTTTGTAACGAATAATAAAGTGTTCAGAAGAGCTAGAGACGAGGTGTTGGTAGATAACTATGTTATGGCTCCATAACATCAAAGACTAGACTTGCATCAACAACACCGAACAACTCTCCAAATTTATAAAATGATAATTTCATACTGTGCTGCCTGATGGTACCCTAGACAGCACAGCTCTCTCCATTTTCTCCTGCTCCAGGCCTGTTCTTTGGTCGTCTGATATCCTCCACTTTTCACTTCGTTCACCATAGTTAGTCTTTTCCATCTGTTTTTATTTTCTCCTTCTACCATACTTTCGATATCTTTTATTACAAGCCCTTTTCCCCTCATAACGTGGCCTGTCCAGTTGGCTTTCCTCTTAATCCAGTATTTAGGTAAGGTCTGAGTTTTGATTTTAGTACTTTTCATATTACCCTCCGTCCACCCACTTTACAACTTCCATTCACCGCCTTACCCACATTCAGAAAGCTTCGATCTTAAACTTATCTCCTTTCTTCAGAGTCAGTGCCTCATAACCATATAAAAGAAAACTCCATTTAAATACTTCAGGACTTTTTTCCTCGTTTCTAACTACATTCGACTGTGTTACAAATATTTATTTTTCTTAAATGTTTCCTTTGCTATTGTGGTATTTTGTCTCGTCTTATTATCACTTGTCCAGCTTTCATGTATCCTGCTACCCAAATATCGACACTGTGTAACCTGATACTTGGGATAAGTGAAATTTCCTCTTCAAAGAAATGAGCAAAATTGGATCATAATACATTTTACGTTAAATATGATATTTCATTTACATGCTTTTGTTGTTTTATTGTCATAAGAAACGTAGAAAATGAACATTGTTTTCAAATATTTTGTACACACTGTTCGAATAAGAAATATTAATTCTAAAGCTGACATTTATAGAACTGAAAAGCTTGAACTGTCGGTTGGTTCATAAGATATATGAAGGAGTTTCCTCTCACCATACGAATATTTTTCTCGTTAGACTGTGGTAGGGTGTGTAAACTATGTGGTATTAGGGGCAACCAGACGTGCCTTGAATGTGCGGGATGGCCCACACATCACTGTGGGTGCTCCACAGGGGCCGCGGTGGAGCCCTCACCATACAATACATACATTATCTCTGCAACACACAGCTTATCTATTATAAAAGGAAAGGGTGTTCCTGAATTAAGAGCCAGTCGGTAGTCATCAATGAGATAAAGAACATTTGAAGAAGAACAACTCAAATTGTTGCGATAAGAAGCTTTTCCGCAAACTGTCTTCGCGGAGTAAGTACTTTAGTTACGAGGCCCTGGCGGTGATTATTGATCAGTACAAGTAAGGTGATCGCAAATCTCTGGGAAGAACCTTGTGCAGTTAGAAAGATGGCTTAAATATCAACGTTCTCTGTTTGGCTAATATTAATTTGGGGCATTTCTCATTGGTTTAGTCCGGCCAGTACTTCATCATGAAATGTGATCGTAACTTATTCGATTGTACTTTACTACACACCGAAAAACCTGATTGAATTCCTACGTTTTAATATAGTAAACAGTCTCCACCAGACTGTCTTGGGTTCCTTTCTAAAATTCTTCTCCTCCTTCTTCTTCTTCTTCCAAATTTTGTTCCACATCCTGGTGGGCTCACATGTGTAAACGACGTCGCACATGTGGAGTTAGCCATGAAATATTTCAAGGTATATTTACACTGATATGTGTAAATTATGCACATTAATTTTAAGTTGTACCATAATTCCAGGAAGGTTTTTGAATGCCACAACCTATTTTAGCTGTAAAATTGAAATCCTGTCATTCATGTTGAATATCATCCTACTGCTCAGAGAAAAGTGACTTGTATTATCAGAGTTCAAGTGGATCCATATGATAAATACTAAAAACATTAAAACTTAAATTTCTAGAGGCATTAAACATCATTCTCTCCGTGATGTCACGGGTGCTTCTGATAAACCTTCATTGACAGCTTTATGAACACTGAACAATGTAGTGGTTGTCCACGGTTACATTTCGTTTCCTTTTATATAGCCAATTCACTTGGTATCAGTACTGGTGAAGTTATCTGTCAATCATTCATCATTGATCGGCATTTAGGACTGTCGCCTAGGTGGCAGATTCTCTATCAATTGTCTAACTTGTCCTTTTTAAATTATTACAAAAAACATATAATTTTAGTTGTAAAGACATAATCCTGCCGTCCATGTATAATATGAGACAATTTGTTCATGGAAAAACTCATGGGAAGTTTGAACACCTCTTCTTCCGCAAAAATTCTGAAAATTATTTAATATAAAACATTCATTTGCGACGTAAATTCGGAATATATGCAACATACCAAATTGTACAGATCTGTAGTAATACTGCAAGTACTGTAACCGTACAACAGGGTTACAGATTCCATTCAGTATTTATTATTCTTATTATTATTCTTTATTCTTATTCTTCTTCTTCTTATTATTATTATTATTAACCCGATTCATTAGATTTTATATTCTGTTTCTCATCATTTAGACTGTAATAATTAGGCATCACGCATATTATTGTATTTAATCATAGGTTAAGTGAAATTTGTTTGTAATTATTCTGTATTGCTGTAAGTGAGATTTGTTGGTTTCATATAGTCAGGCTGTGGCTTGTAACTCTGGCTAGATGAGCTGGCATAGTATTTTGCAATCGAGGCTATGTTTAACTGAGAATGTTATGTGCATGTAGATTTCCCGGTGACGCATGAAACTTAGTCATCTGCAATCCGCTTGGGCACGCTTAGACAACACTTGACTGATGACATCAGTGCGTGGGCACGTGATTGCGACCAAGTGTCAGTATTCGCCAGCTACTGTATGTTGAAGTGGAAGGGATGAAAAGAGAGTAGGGAGATGAGTCGTCATCGCGAGGTTATAAAAGTCGATGCAACGGTGGTGAGAGGTATTCAGATCATATCGTTCAGATCATATGTAACAGTCAGATGTATCAAATGGAAGAAGTGGTCTTAGAGTGATGGTCAGAGCTAAGAGTTGTGTTTTCAAGAGGTCTTGTAATAATCGAGGAGGTCTACAAGTGGTGGTTGTATCCGAGCAGAGACGGGTACTATGCTGATAAAGAAACATCATCTTCTTGTGAGGATGGACTTCACAAGATGTTTCAATAATATTGTCAATTACTTATAATATACTGAGTGGACGTAATTACATTGGAGCTCCTTACACGCGTACATGGTATGTAGGCCAACTCCTTGTTATATAAGAAGATAACAGCAGACGGCTCCCGACTTCAGCTCATAGGTTTTCCCAAGAATTTCAAGTTCAACAGCGGTGTATGCAGACATCAGGTAATTAAAGCATCAGACATGTTATGCAATTCATAACATGAAGAAGAATGTAATCAGCGGCGATATCACATCTCACTTCAAGTTCATGCCAATAGCTTTTTTTTTGTTTAGATTAAATTTTCCTTTTATTAGTACCGCAAATCTCACTAGATATATTTTTTGTTAAATTAAAAGACGTCAATGATTGTTCATTGTGACGTAAATTATAGTCATAAACTCAGTTTTATTTTAATTATAATAAGTGATTCCAGCTCCATGTACAATCCTCAGTTGTGGAAATACAACAGTAATTTAATATTGTCCTGATCCATATCCCTGTATATTGCCAGATATGTGAGTTTATCACCTCACGCCTTGAGATAATTGATATAAGAGGTATGCTCTACCGAATTTTGTTGTTTTTCTTAAAAAAGCAACTGGCGCTCAAACAAACGTTATTTATATTGTGTGGAAGATATGAAGGTATAAGAGTAGTGGTTGGAGTAGCCACAGTACTAAGATAGTGAAATCAATGACATCAACTGTCTAATATATACTGCACCCTGGTGGGGGTGTGATAAGCGTCATGCAATTGTAATTATGATGAATTATTGAGGAATATATATTTCATTGTCAGAATAAATAGTATCTTACTGTACATACAGTAAGAACAGGGCAGGCCGAGAGGGCAGGTTTCACCATACCACAGACTGCTGTCTCCAGTGAGATTAACAAACACAATGAGTGACAGAATTAGGTTTCTCAGAAATTGTAACAACGAGGAAAGAGAGAGGATAACTTGTTGCCAAAGTTTTCCTAGCCCCGGGCAGTCTTGGTAGTAGCAACAGCGCAGAGAGCCGAGTGCAAATTTCTGAGAAATGACGTAGGGGTATCTCCAGGTAACTAGCGAGAGTTGAACGTGGGGTTGGCACTGGAAGAAAAAAATATGAGCCTTCCCGGTCATGTGGTTAAGGTGGACCAATGGAAAAATTCACTTGACCAAAGCAAGGCGACAACTTCGTATTGTAAGAAGCACTAGCGAGGCTAACTCCATGGATTAAACTGATAGAAAGAAGTGAAATATCGATTCAGAATAAAGTGGAATTTAGGAGCCTTACTATACCATAAAACTCATATAAAGTTAATAATTGCGGGAGATTGCATGGTGTAATTCTGAGAATTCATGGACGCTATTCGCTGATTGGCTGAAGTCAAAGGAAGCCACAAAAGAGCGCGAAACCCCGAGCCGGGATACGGCAGCTAAATTCGCGAATATATCCATTACCAGCGAACGATAATAGTTGAGAATTGGTATAGAGCATTTGAGAACATAATTACATCATTGGATCATATATTAAAGCCACGGGCCAAACCGCAAAGTGTCGTATGAAGATATCGGGACTGTGGGTCCCCAGATGACCTCCGTTGAACTCGGAAGAGGGGGGATACAAGTATAAATATGAGGTCGTAGACAAGGACTCGAAAGTACTTCTGATATTGTGTTCGAGCCGTGACTACGCCAGTGGTGCGCAAGTACTTCTGACAAAGTGTTCGGGCGGTCACCACGCCAGCGGTGCGTAACTACTTTTGACAAAGCGTTCGAGCTGTGACTACGCCAGGGGTGCGAGTGTGTACTTACTCGTGGAGTAGGGTTCGAAGAATTATATTGTTACATAGTACAGTGATTCATGACGTGATGTAGCTCATATTACAGTCTTGAGCAGTCTATTAGTATGAAGTGTTTCAAATAGACAGGACTCAGTAAAGTATAACTTACGGAGTGTAAGTTTCTACCAACCGATTAGGAAGTGCGTTACATGAGAACGGTCACGAGTGTTTATGTCACCTAGTAAACAGTCCATTCTAAACTGATACCTGGTCAGCTACACGAACGTGAGACGGGAAATTCAAGTGCGCGCACGGGCCGTAGTAAAGGGAATCCCGAGGTATCCCATGTTCCTAGTGTCCGGGAAAGGAATGAAGAATGTATATCTACATTAAGTGGGCTAGATACAAGGCCGAGAGTGTAAAATTTGTGAATAGAATTTAGGGTGGAAATTATTCCAAAGTGCAACAGTTTATTTGTCTTTATTCAAAATGTGTAAAGTTGAAAAGGGTCAAGGATTAATTCTTCAAGCTGGCATGAATACCAGTGGAATGCATTGCTAAAAACCGGAGGGGCTATGGCTTCTCGTCCAGTTTTAGCAGACTACAATGGCAGAGTTGAGTACCTTTTAAAATATTTTTAGATTGCTATCGTTAGGGGGAGGAAATCATATTAATTTATCATGGTAACTTGATTGTGAAACGAGCCGTTTTCGGCTCGTATAAATTCAAAGTAGATAGACAAAGGGACAAATTAATATGTAGATTAGATCGAGCACTCATTATAATTTTGATTATTAAATAGAGTATAGTAGGGTTGAGTTGTTCATTCAAGTGCTTGAATTGTTTGCTATGATACGGAGCACGTTTCACGTAAAGATAATGTAAATATTCATTTAGAAGTGCTTCCAAAGTGTTTTTCCGTTATCGGAATTTTTATAGATATTAAGGCATGTTGTTAAGATAATCCAGAGGTAGGATTGCCAAGTGATTTAAATTGTTGTGGGACGGAATGAAGTCCATTGATTTGTTTGTAAATATCGCGAAGTTCGCCAGTGGACAAATAATAATAATCTGTAGAAGTGTCGGAGTAATAAATTAATTTGGTAATGTGTAAAGGCGTGTTTAATAATAATCTTTGAGAATAAAGGCACGGGCCTAGTTGGATAGAATGATTGCAAATTAAAGTAATTTAACTGTGGAGGTCGCATGTGCCGTGAATAATTATAATTTGTGCAGTGAATCCGGTTTTAACACTAATTGTTGATTTAACGTTTTTGGACTCCATAATAATCATAAATAATTTGGTAGAAACGAGATAGGCACTTTTGTAATATGGTCACGCTATGTTTGACGTCCAGAGGGATTTGAGCCAAAGGTTGAGATTTGGAGTTTTGTGGGACAGAAATCCGGCCCGAAATGAAAGTGAATTGTACTGATGTTGATGAAGAAATAGATGGATCTTAAGGCCCACATAGAGGTTGTATTTATATACCGGTGTCTTGAGTGGCAGAATAGAGTCCACACACCGAGGGTTAATTTGTGAAAATGTTTTGAAGAGTTCCAATGGATAAATGGACTTCAAAATGGAAAAGGAAGGAATAATTTAACACTTGCAGAGATTTGAGGTATTTGCCGAACTGAGAGGTGTTATGGGATTTGAGAATTGTCTTAGAAGCATATGGTCTCCATGAATTGACGACAGTACGAAAATAAGGTTGCGGGTTCGAAAACTATTATGTCCCGACCGATGTGAATTCGGATCTTGGTGATTTCTGTTTGGGAGAGAACGTATGTGACTAAATTATAAAGATGGGGAATAAAAATAAAGATTCTCGAAATAATAATAATATTAATAATAATAATAATAATAATAATAATAATAATAATAATAATATTCCAAGTAAATCATATCTGGATTGATTAGTGCCAAAATAAATCGGAATTGTAAAAGGGGTTATGCGTTAAACATATTAAGAGTGGACTACCGTGTAACAGGCGAAATAAATTTTTTTTTAAATTAATAATAATAATAAATATAAAAACCTACTTTTTTGAAGAAGAAGAATTTACTTTGTTTAATATTTTGGACATAATAATTATGTTGGGAGCTGAAATGAAAAATTTGAGATTTTAACTAATAATAATAATAATGAGAATATTTGAAGAAGGAGAAGAAGAATAATCAAAGAAGCTACTTTTATTTATTTCAGATGAAAATAAAAATAGCGAAAAGTTGAAATATTAGTCCGAGGATGATTACGGGTTACGATAATCATGATCTCCACAAATAATAATAATAATAATAATAATAATAATAATAATAATATTTAATAAAATATTTTTTTATTTATTTTTCTTATTTCGGATGCTGATGATGGATGTTACTAGGGAAGTCAGCTGGCGAATTAACGTAATAATGTCAATTGGTTGTAAATAATAAGTTAAGTTAATATGTGTAAAATGAAGGTAAATCCCTACATCTGGACCATTAGGTTAGAGTCCCTTTGTCGTATTCCTTCAACTAACGATTAGCATATCTTGGTTAGGAACCCGGGGAGAGTTTGTAGTTTCCCGGGTTGCTCTCATCTCAATCAAAGTGGAGGCGATAACATGGTCCATGTGATCGCGCCTACTTAGCCAACAGGTATTTGGTCCATGATCAAATATGGTCATGGTGTTAACGAAGGTAAATCTGATACCTTCAGATATCAACGCTTCTACCACCAAAATGGAAGGGTGGTCAAAAGTGACAAATATTATGTAATCATTTTCAGGAATAATTTGCCAAATTACCGGCAAATCAAGGGTCAACAGTTTTTGATTGTGTGTAAAATTTCATTTGTTTACTTAAATAAATGCTCCTTTAGCATTTGCAAGGAAACAGTTCCAGGTTCTTGTTCTTGTAGAATAGTAAACCCTTGGTGACCGTTTAAATATCCGTCCCCATCCCTAGGATGGAGCCTTCATAATTTCCCTTTGATCTGAATGTATATAATTTGTGTGTTTTATGATGAGCCTTAAAGATAAAGATTAGAGTGTCCCGTTCAACCCTGTAGTACTGATTGGATGGCGCCCTTACATTTAGTTTGAGATCTTATATCTCAAAATATTTTTTTTTATTGTTTATGAGTTGCGATAGATTCGGACCGTAACACTCCCTGAGATAAATGCTGGTTGGGACTCAGGATTTGAGCGGGTACAATACGCACATTGTCATTCACTCATCATAACTTACACCATTAGTTTACGTCCCTAACAGGCACTTTCTTGATGAAAACTTGAGAAGAGTTCATGCTACGGATGTTACTTGGAACGGAGTTCAGTAATCTAGTACCTGTCGCAATAAATGAGTGAATTCAGGCTGTTGACCTAATATAGGGAACGACAAGGGTAGCAACAGAGCGTGTAATATGGTGGTGAAAAGAGGAAAAGTAAGTACATTTTGATGGAAATCTCTCACACGCCAATTCGTCTACATGAATATTTCTGAGTTCTTTAAATTTCAGAAGGGAAATTTAGGGAAATTTGTTTGTAATAAGGTGTGATGTGTATGTCATAGCGTAAGGGAAATATAAATCTGATGCAGAAACTCATGGTCCGTTGTATCTTCGTAATTTGTTCACTTGTTGTATCAAAGAATATTCATTTATTTTTATATTTATTTATTTATTTCATACCACCAACAGACGTGTTTCTCCAATTACAGGTGTCTTAGCTCACTATATATTAATTATTACATCTTAAGTACAAGTAAAAATTAACAATGACAATATGTTTGCAGTTTTACCTACATGTTTTATCTGTATTTAAATTAAATATATTTAAACTAAATTCTGAAATGAAACACAAACTAATCAAGAAATAAGTATAAATATAGTACATACATATACCTATAGGGTATACCTTCAAAAATAGTGCTTTAACTGAACTCAGTAGTAAAAGAATATTGCAATAAATACTGTTTTATAAGCTTGGTTTTCGTATTTAAAGATAATGAGTTTTTATGGTACTTCAGAGAATGGAGTGAAGCATATACTTTGTTACAGGTATGAGTGACATACGAATTCAGATTCTCATTTATAATGACACCTCGATTATTTATAGAAAATTCATATGGAATTCTGTTACCGGATAAAATGAGTGAAGTGACATCTGAAGTATTTAACATGTTTATTAATTTTGATTCTCCGACTATAATGGCTTTTAACTTGGAGGGATTTATTTATATACATGTTTCACAACCATATGATGATATATTTTACAACTTCGCACTCATTCTGTCAGTTGAGAAGCGAATATATTCCAGTTTTTGTGGTAGTATATTAGAATATATATGAAGGTTATCAGCATGGAAAACGTAATTGCATTTTTTTCAGTTCTGATGATATATCATTTATGCACAAATTGAAAGTAGTGGTGCAACTACAGAGCCATATGGTACTCCTATTAGTTTAATTTCCCATTCAGGAGCGTTATTCTTTATAACTAGTCGTTATCTGCAGTTGGTTTTATAAGATCTAAAGAGTTGTGAAGAAATCTAAGACAAATGAAGGGATGACAGTTTTTATTATTTATTTATTTATTTATTTATTTATTTATTTATTTATTTATTTATTTATTTATTTATTTATTTATTTCAAAAGAGGCACGTGATCCAAGGCTCATAATGATGCAGTACAGTTAATTAACTTTGTCAACAGTGATTAAATTTGATAATACCAGCTTCTACGACAAAAATATATACTGTACAATGAATTCTAATACTAACGTATCATAGTGATAGAAACCAAATAATAAATCAGTACTCTATAGACTAAACATTTTTACTTTCAGAAAATTAACAAGCTTGGTTTTAAAAATTGGCAAGTTAGTAGCTTCTCGATTAAGCTCAGGAAGGCTATTGAAAAATTTTAACAGAGTAATGCCATTGAGAATTAGTGCCATACTTAGAATACTTTGATGATTTACAGTGAATTGTGGTAGATCCTGCTGTACTGTACGAATGTATATCAGAATTCAAGTTTCATAGAGTGTTAGAATGAGCTTGTTTAAGCTTCAATTTATACAGCATAATAGCTGAAGCTTTTTTACGAAGCCTGTCTAGAGATAGACCTGTGTGATTGGTTTTAAGGTTGGTAAGATGAAGAACATTGTCAGTGCTCATTTCGGCGGGAGACGACCTTTCCAAACTGTTCTTCGTTGAAACATGCCCAGATATGAATCATTTAATTCAGGTGGCTTTCAATTAGAGCATGATGAATGTTCTTCAACAGTCCACGAGAAACTTGGTTTCGATCGTCTGAGTACACAAATAGCAGGAGTTATTCTATCACAAAGCATTGTGATGTGATTCTACCACGTTAGCGACTCATCTATGCTAAGTCCTGAAAATCTAGTTGCTTGAACTCGAGGTATCAACTGGTCGTAGAATCTTAAGTTGATGTCCGGAGGAGATGAAATCAATGGTTTGTGAAGTATTATATAGTTAGTTTTAGTATGATTAATTCTTAGTCGGTTGTTAGTAAACACAATCTGAATTGAAATTATGACATGTTGCATCTTTTCTTCAAGGTTATAAATACAGTTCCCTGTGTAAAACCTATGTGTGTTGTCTGCAAGTAATGACAGTCCGCCAAACTGACAAATAAAGAGATAATATTGGTACTAGAACAGAACCTTGAGGCACACCAGATGTTATAGTCTGCAATGTGATTTCTGCTCCCATACAACTAACAAATTGTACCCTGTCTTTGAGATTATCTATAAATAAGTTAAGTGCTAATTCTCTATACAATTCTACTTCCAACTTCTGCAGAAAAACTTTATAGTCAGCTGTGTCAATTGCTTTCTGAAGATCTATAAAAAGGCCAGCAGTTTAACAGTTTGGCCAGCAATATATCTCCATCGTGTCAAATACACTACTAAAATCAAGAAAATCGAGCAAGTGGCCGTGTGGTTGGGGTCGCACAGCTGTGAGCTTGCATTCGGCAGATAGTGGGTTTGAACTCCAATGTCGGCAGCTCTGATGATGGTATTCCGTGGTTTCCCATTTTTTACACTAAGCAAATGCTGGGTCTTTACCTTAATTAAGGCCACGGCTGATTGCTTCCCACTCCTAGCCCTTTCCTATTCCACTGTCACCATAATACCCATCTGTGTCGGTGCGACGTGAAGCAGATTGAAAAAAAAAAAAACAGAAGAGCGAGTAATGTTACTTACTGTTTACTCATGACGTATGTAATGGCATCTGTAAACTTCAATAGGGCTCTCTTCCATTGCAAGTGGAAATCTGCGAAAATCGGTGATAAAGGGATCGTATGAACACGCACAAAAACACTCAACGATACAACCGACTTAGGTCAAACTTCACTGCGTTCATCAGAATGGGGATTGTTTGTCATGGATATCTGTGAACTGCGAAATCTCCAGCTGGTTTGTATTTTCTGGACAAACAGCTGCATTTGGCTGTGGATGCTGAAATGCTGATATTTAGATAAATTATAAAAAAATTGCCTGTAACGACCAATTTGTTCCGGTATCAATCACTTTGCGAGTACAAGAAAACATGTATGCGCTCTGTGGTAAGGACTGACACACGGTTTTGGAATGCGTCTTTCATATAAAAATGGAGTAGATCGTATTAATTATTCTACAAGGTATATACGTTCGAAGAAAACAAAAAGCAATAATTAAGTTTGACGTTTTAGTTATAAGTGCTGAGCTGTATATCCTGCTACGTCGACTCCAACGATTTCCTGCGCCAGAACTCGCTGATTATTTCCACTGCAGACTTATTGGACTACATTCCTCAGATGTCTCTCTATCCTCTTGAATGGGCTTATGGTAGTTTCCGACGTTATTTAGACATTTTGCGAATTAAGCAACATTTGTTAAATTTTCAACTGACATGTTAACAAATTTCCTGTTCAGTCCAATGGTACTTACAGCTTTCGAAATTTTCCAGTCCCATGTCGGTAGATGTAATGACAAATAAAGGAATTTCCCCAGCGAGACAAGTTTTCAGCGCCACAGCGTCTCCAAACATCTAAGAGTAGTTAAAGGGACAGTGAGAACGGGGATATTATATGTAGTTATAAAACGCAGAAAAGCAGGTTATTTCGGTTAAATTTTACAAAATGACAAATGCAATCTGATCATTAACCCATTTGTGACCGCTTGGTCGTTAACGACCATCTATATATTCCCAACTTATGGTTTTGATTGATCTCGTATTTGAGATTTATTGGTTGTACGTTGTGTGTTCCCAATTGTTGGTAACATATGGTCCGCCGAACTGTATTGTAGCGTGATGTTTTGTCGGACATTGTCGAGGCTGCATTTGAGAGCTTGTTTATCTGTGATATCACTCTTGGTCTACTGTTAATTGGTTTTGTTAATATTAGGTGGAGGAAATATTTGTATACTAAGTGGAAATGTAATTATTTTAATACTAACCCTGAAACTTTACACTGGGCATTGAGTTTTCCAGAAAATGTTTATTCGAAAAACTATTGTGTTCGCTACCCCTATAGTCTCCTACCTCTGTGGCTTTCCTTTGACCTTCTTACTCTCTCAGATCGCACACTAATTCCAGCGAGTGATGTGATGTATATTGGAGCATACAGTTCCCCGGTGTACGATTAATGAAATTTTATTTCATTGTAGCCAGTTTGGTTTTTAAAAAATTTTCAACATGTTTCTTTTTACTTTGTGTTAAGGGTGTTTGAACTAGGTTGCTATGAAAGCCACTAACGGATTTTTCCATAATGTATACTGGTATCAGCTTGATATCTTTGATGATTTCGTCGATGCTGTAGACAAGAATAATGAAATAAACATTGTCGAAGTTGACAATCCCACTTTTAAACTATATGAAAACAAAGTTGAAATGGTGCAAAACAAATTTCTTAGATACCTTACGTACAAAATAACTAATAATTATCCTAAATTTGATTCGTATGATGACTTAATGAAACAACTTGGCTATAAGTCCTTAGCAAAAAGACGATTAATTGCAGTTCTTCTATTTATCTACACATTATTTAACAATCTTATTTGTAGCTCTAACTTGCTCTCTCTGTTCAACTTGTCTGTCCCTAATCCATCTACACGCCCGAAATATGTTACTTTCTACTGCTCTAGATCAAGAACCCAACAACATAGTAATTCACCAGTATTAAACTCAATGAAAATCTTTAATAAATATAGCAATGAGTATAGAATAGATATATTTGCAACTACATACACATCCACAGTAAAACAATGTAAACAAATAACTTAATTTTTTTTCTGTTCCAAGTTACAATCCCAATTTGCTGATTCCTATTGTTAACCTCATAACATTAGTTAATATTCTAGTTTCTAGTTATACCATCTAGCTCATAATCATTATTATCTTAGATAACATCACTACCATCATGTATAATTACAGTACTAATGCAGCTTTAAAGCAGTTCGTAAATTAATTTAATTGTAATATTTTAAATACCTTGTTATAATATGTGCATATGTAACTGAATATTTGTAATACTATGTTACTGAAGAAAAGTGTATTTTTTATTTAATTTATGACTTTATTTTACAACGACTTTCATAAGAGGTATTATAATTTTAATTTAATATTTTTTTTATCTAATGTAATAGTATATGTATATGTCTTTCACATCAATAGGTTTGTACCTGTCTGAAACACAATAAATAAATAAATAAATAAATAAATAAATAAATAAATAAATAAATAAATAAATAAATAAATAAATAAATAAATAAATAAATTTACCCTCGTGCTTCATATGAGCTTATTTTCACTTTGGAAGAATAGTTAATGAGATCCTAGGTATCACGAAGACTGGAAATCTCGTCAACACGGTGAGTAATCTGCCTTTCTTGAATAACAAATGGTAGTTACGATACGCAGTCAGCCAACACCGGACAGTCTCGGGTGTGGAGTATGTAAAGACTGTCCAAGGAGTCTAAAATCACTTTTATTTGCAGTGAACGAAAGATATTCGTATGCATAAACAATATGCCGGAGTTGTGCACCAATTTTTCGAAATGAAACTTACAGCAGTACCATTAAAACGTGTTACCTTTCCACTTTATTACATTACCAGCTATTACAGTGTTGTTATAATTTGCAAATAGATATTCACATGTTGAAAGCAGTCCAGTTCACTGAATTCATGAGGTTCTAAAATAAATGTTAAGCCTGAATATGTAAAGTGCGTGTTTCATTTGTGGGGTATTCAGTGCCCCGGTGTACGCTTCATGTCCCTGAAATATACGTGTACGGTTCCGAGGGTAAAATGCACCTTGCGTATATCTTTCTCCACATGTTCACAGGATGCTTCGAAACTTGAAGTAGTTCGTTGACAACTCAGCAGGGACAAGCGACAGGTTTGTGTCACTTAACAATATTTCGGCTATTTCGTTTTGGTAATGTGCACTCCAAGGACCTTTGAAGAGTTCAATCTTTTGGGGCTTGAAAAAAGCAACATCCGACTGTAGATATATCCATCATGCATTTGATGAAAATTCGGTCAGTGACTCTGGGGATGAGTCATGCAAAGATCCAGAATGGATGAAATAAATGTTGTTAGTGGCAATTGGTGAAATTTACATTGATGTAGAGCCCATAGAATTCCAAAGCTGACGAACTAAGAGTTTCAGAGGAACAAACACCTCATTCGATTTTAAATTCTGGTACGCAGAGGAATATAAACGAGCGATATGATCCATTGCATCTCCACAATGGACAGAGTATGAAGGCCTCTTTTCCAATGAACCAACCAAGGAATATCAATGTGACAACAGCCATAGTGACTGTCATCCTCTTGATTATTTTCGGCTCTTCTTTGACGTTAATTGTATGTATGACCTTGCGAAAATGACTAAATTTTCCGTTCAATTTCCTTATAGCTCTTAAGTCGCTTCTTGCAACTACAGGCATTTTTAGTGGGTTCGTTCATCTGCTAAGAAGGCATATACAGGCTGGTCGGAAACAACGTGAACCGGGTAAAAGAGCATTAGAGGGTTGGTTGTACTGATACGTAGCAAAAGCAAAGCAAAGTCACCTCCGTACAGGCCATGAAGGCCCTTGGAGGAGTGGAAGGTAAAGGCTTCCATCATTGTTAACCTCGGCACGTGATGGGATAGAGTGGTTAGCTATACGCCCGTCCGCCTTTGCCCCCAGCAATTAACCTGGTACTCATTTTTGGTGTAGGCTGAGTGAACCTCAGGACCATATGCACCTCCGGAAGTGGAAATCTCGTTTCTTAAATTTTTGGAATTTCTGACGCGAACCGAGCACGCCTTTAACGCCTCGGCCAGGCAGCCCCTATGCTGATACGTAACTGGAAAAATAATAATTAGATATCTCGCCCGTTGTCATTTTATCAGCTGCTGAAATTAGCCAATCAGATTGCTGCACGGGCGACTTCAGATGGGCTTTGCGAGATGGTGTTGCTAAATTTATATGTGGCTTATGACCGACTTGAGAGTGCCAATATAAGAAATAATCATCTCCAGGGGAGAGACTTGAAAAAAAAGGGGCTCGGTCAATAGGAAGTACGCTACGGTCGCGTTGGCCGAAACCCACTTTATGTTAGTGTTTGATGTTTATTTCTCGACATGGCTTTCAAGACCGACTAAGCCACGTGCAAAGTCAGTAACTCCACCTCGTGCAGCCCATTTGAATTCGCCCGCGAAGTGATCTGATTGGCTAACTTCAGCAGCTGATAAAACTTAAAAACCCCGTCAGATATCGCCGTATTATTTTTCAAATTATTTAATAATATAATCAACAGTGTAACGCTCATATACTCGGTTCACCTTGTTTCCGGCCACTCTGTATGTGGGAACTGAACGACGATACGCAGAACGAACTTGTTGCTGAAGCATGAGAAGACGGGGGTGGGGGATCTGTTGAGATACCTTCACGAAGCTGATAATACCTTCCTTCCAGCCTGGGATATATTTCAAAAACTCAGACCCCTTAGCAAGCGGTCGTGGCCTTAATTAATGTAAGTAATGATGTGAAATTAGGAAACCGACATGGCTACCGACAGTGGGGTAAACATTATTCAGGCGTGTGTATGAAAGAAGTACATAACGGTGTACCGAATAAACATTATATGAAAAAAAGTGGTATATTCCATTGTATTTTGAATGTAACAAGGAGCAATGCTTGTAACTGGCTCGGTCAAAGGGTACAATATTAGACAGCCTGACATTCTGACGGGAATTTTTACGAGCAATTTTACAGATGTATGGGACACATACTTCAGCTCCAGGTCCCTCCAACCAGGCAACGCTGAAAAATTAGCCTCAGCTCCAAGCCGTAAAAGCAGTATTCATGTGCTTGTTGTGTGCCAGCCCCGCACGCATTGTGAGGTAGCCTATATAAAATCAAAACAACAAAAGGTTGTGTTCATCCACACTGTAAAACACCTCTCCTCGACAAACGTTTCTGTAGTCTCCGTACGTAAGAGAACAACCGTGTTTTGATGTTGGATGTAACAATGAATCGTTAGGCCACATATTATTTTTTTAAAATAACTATTAGTGATTTTTCAGAAAATAATTCCTTTTTAATTCATTCTGGAACATTTTAGCAAAGTAGAATAGTGTACTCCCTCGTAATTCGTATCTATATCTCTTGTAGAATGCAGGATTTTAAATTTCTTTAACGAAATATTGTACAGTACTGTGCTATTTTACTAAATTATTCACGTCCTTCGTAATGCCTAAATGTGTGATATCCACTTAAAATTTACTTAACTGGGCGTTTGGGTGTCTAAACGTAGCCTACTAATGTGTTTTGTGTATATGTGTAAAGTTACAAGCAAATTCTCTGATTTAATGATTCTATTGCGTGTCCTTATATGCCCACTGAGCCGACAAAACCCTTTCTCGTAAGATAATACTTAAGGGCACAAGATCGAGAGATATGCAGGTCACAGCCATGATTGGACCTGTCGGATAGCAGAAAAACAACCTATGATGATGATGATGATGATGATGATGATGATATTACACTGATTCATAGTATTTAATAGCAATAACTTCAGCTTTTTAAAAACAGAATCCAAGAAAATGTTTATGGATATGTGAGGAGGGACCGCCTGTGGGTGGGCGACGCAGACACACCCACGACATCTCCTGTCTGTCCTAAGAGACGAATAAACGGGGCGACCAAGCGACGATACCTTTGAAACTATGAAATAATCTGTGATTAGTACAATTACCAGATGAACACCATGGGTCGACTTTACTTGCGATCAGTACTACTACATATGCCTGGTTAGGCTCCCTCTTAGGGAAATAATCACTTCTATCCGAGGAACTCGTACCGCTACCGCCTCCAGCTGGGTCTGTGATTAGTATCGTCGGGCGAGGATTTGGGAATAGTACTATTATATGAAGAACGCTATGGGTTTGTATTGCCTTTGAGTGGTGTCATAATGTTTGATACACCGTGGGTCTACGTTGTCTATGATTAGTACCACTATGAGAGAAACAACATGAGTATATGTGGCCTGTGATTAGTAGCCTACCTCTATGTGAGGAACACCACGGATATAGTCGGCGCCCGTGATTAGTAGCCTACCTCTATGTGAGGAACACCACGGATATAGTCGGCGCCCGTGATTAGTAGCCTACCTCTATGTGAGGAACACCAAGGGTCTACGTTGCTTGTGAGTAACTTAGTACCCTTATGTGAGCAATCTCATGCGTCTCCGTTTCTTGTGAGTAGTGCCCGTATGTGAGGTACACCATGGGTCTGTGTTGCCTGTGAGTAGTGGCGTTATGTGTGGCATACCCAGAGTCTACATTACCTGTGTTTAGTGTCACCATGCGAGTAACACGATGATACTCCGTTGCCTGAGATTAGTACTACTATAGAAGAAATATCGTTGTTCTGCTTTACCAGTGATTAGTACTATTATGAGGGGCTGGAGACAGGTATTTTGGACCCCTTTGGACAACAAGCATCATCCCGGAATATAAGGCATTGTGAATCTGGATTCGCTGATTGTTCTGGATTCATGGACTTTTTTTTCATCATTATTTGTTTTAGTTCCTAGTCAGTGGATATATTTCGAATTTTTAATTATCTTTTTATTTCGTTGCACCTCGTATCATTATGAGTTCGATGACCTACTTGTTAGGCTCCTTTAAAAACATACATCATCATCCATCAGAGGTGAGATAAAAAGGTAACGTCGATGGTCATGGTTATTTTAGGAACCTAACTTCTTGCAGTGGTTCGTCAATACGTCCACAATACGACCGCTCTGATAAGAAAAGCACAAACCGGGTGAGTTCGCCGTGCGGTAAGGAGCGGGCAGCTGTGAGCTCGCATCCGGGTGATAGTGGGTTCGAACCCCACTGTCGGCAGCCCTGAAGATGGTTTTCCATTTTAACACCAGGCAGATGCTGGGCCGTACCTTAATTAAGGCCACGGCCGCTTCCTTCCCATTCCTAGGCTTTTCCTATCCCATCGTCGCCATAAGACCTAACTGTGTCAGTGCGACGTTAAGCAAATAGCAAAAAAAAGAGGAAAGCATAATATAAGATTGTTTTTTTGCCTGGTGTGAAAATGGGAAACCACGGAAAAACATTTTCAGGGCTGCCGATAGTGGGGTTCGAACCTACTATCTCCCGAATACTGGACACTGATAAGATTAATTTCTTCATGATATTATGCAAACGCCTGTTAGGAAAAGTCGGCAGAAGAAAGATGACATGAAATACAATGCATGGTAATTTTAGCTTTTTGATAGGATGAAATTTCCTAGTGTTATTATGGAAATGGGTTTGAAAATAGTTTGAGAAATCTGGAGACAAGACTGATGTGATGAAGAACACAATAGATTATTTTATACCACAATGTGGAACTCTATAGGTTAAACGTAAAACATTTCCCTTGTTTGAAGGGAAAATTTAATTCGAGAACTTGAAAACGAAAAATGACGCTTTCTTGCATATGAGATAAGAAAGCTTACTTTCTGAACATACTGTTTACAGAAGGTTCAAATTCATGTTATTCATTTTGTAGGGAGAAAGAATTGTTAATTTTCCCATCCTGCAATTTTTTTCCATTTTTATGTCTGAACATTTGTCCCGTTTCATTGTGCTGGCTCGGGGATGGGATGAGATTAAATTATTTGGCATTTTTTGTACTGCCGAATTCCCTGCCTGCCACCAACCTCAGTTGAAGAGCTAATGAAGATGAATGGATTATGGTGAATGGGGAAGGAATCAGCAAATGTGTGTGAATAGGAACGTTCCTTGCATTTACCGCGAAATGTCCGCGGTAAACGAAACAGCTATCCGTGGGGTTCGAATACAATCGTTTTCCGAATGTACAGTTTGGCTCCATAACTGCAGCGCCCTAAGCCGCGCTACCACTCCATTCTCTATGATTTTCCAATTTATTCAGCTGTTTCTGTAATTCTTAGAATGGTTCAAAATCTTCCAAAACAAACCTAATCAAACTTCATGGCGCAACAGCCCCAAAGCGCCTTGGCCTACCGAGCGACCGCTACTGAGCCCGAAGACCTGCAGATTATGAGGTGTCGTGTGGTCGGCACGGCGAATTCTCTCGGCCGTTATTCTTGGCTTTCCAGACCGGGGCCGCCAACTCAGCGTAAGGTGACTTCTCACATGTGATCACGTAGGCTGAATGGACCTCGAACCAGCTCTCAGAACCAGGTAAAAGTCCATGACCTTGTTGAGAATCGAAACCGGGGCCTCCGGGTAAGAGGAGGCGCGGGGCCGGCTGAAAACCTTCCACACACTCATCACCGTGTGGGTGGGAGTGGCATAATACATCTGTATAATATTCCTGTCGTTATAGACGACCAACAGGGATTCCCAGGGCTTCTCAATTTGGGAACGTGGGTTATTGACGATGGGATCAACATCCTAGTCTAGTATTGCTTCCACTTGTGCCATTCTCCCTTATCTGACCACCCTTGGCCAACAGTTGTTCTCTTCTAACCCAGACAATATTGTGAGTAGAGCCCGCACGTTGAGGCACTTATTGGTTAGAATACGATTACAAACTTACTGAAGCGAATGGCATGTATCCTTTACCCCGGATAACAGTTCTACTATGAGATTTGCATAAGTAATAGGGGCCCGGCCTATTTGATCCCCAGGAAGTTATGCAACTTCCACTACATTGCGGAAGAGCGGGTTGACGACGCTTCGTACTAGCCAAAGTAGTTTGCATTCTAACCTATTACTACCTAAATATGCCGGCACTAATTTTCATTTTCACGCCTTCGTGGCACTTCCTTTCTTTATTAGATTTCTCTTGTCGACACTTTCCTTATTAGAAAGGTTGTACCTCTTCCATATTGTCCTCCGATTACAGTTAAAGGATTATGGTTGTCCAGTTTTACTTCCTCTAAAAGCAATACACACTCATGTGATTCATTTCAAAGATCGGTAATCCGTCTAGAGAGCCGCTAAAATAATTATTACACCCACCAGTCGCATGGACTAGCTGTTAATTTTAAAACAAACAGGAACTTTTGACTGTGGAGAATGTGTAACGTACCCTTTCAACTAAATGTAACAAGATTAATTCATATACTGGAATAAAATAACGCTTGAACTGCACATTCCAGCAACATCAAGGAAAGGTTTATACAATCCTCAAAATACAAGAAAGTAACTGATCAAAATTGACTCTTCTCTTTGAGTGAGAATGCTCCATTATTTGTCTCTACGGAGCAAAATTTTAATAACCTTCGAAACGGAAAGGCGATATCTATTGAAGCAGTGCCTGTGATCTAGCCTTACCCTTTTGTCGTGATTGGAGTGTAATTGATATCAGCTACTGATGTGGCGGAAGTAATGAGATGGTACACGAAAAACAAAGCACAAAGGGTAATTGGAACGATCGATGTGCTGTTTGTTGTGAAAATTTGGATGGGGCGCCAGTCATGAGTGGAGGTTGCCGTTTGCTCTTTACTCTCGGCAGATATTATTGTCGATCAGAATGCAGATAGGTGTTAGTGGGGCAAATTTAAATTAAACCGAGTTAAAATCATTTGATTGTACGAGTGAAGATTGATAAAAACATTGTATTTCTACTTTGTAACTGTATGTTTTAGTATACATTTGGCTCAAAACAAAGAGGTTTTACCATCGGTGAATGTGCAGAAATGTAAATTACGAGGGCTATTTTTAATTAAGGACATTTTGTCATTACAAAAATAATTATATGTGGTCTCCTGGGAGGCCTGTTCCAGGCCTTTCGAGTAGACTCCATGTAGGTGACCTACGCCTTTGTGGATATAGGGCCCCTACATACGATGAAATTCCCAAAGTCATTACGACACAAACACCCAGACCCCGAGCTAGATAATTTAATTTATTAAGGTTAAAATCTCCGACCCCACTGGGATCAAATCGAAGATTCCTTGGACCAAAGGCCAGCATAGTAACCCCATTTATCAGCGAAATAAGAACCACTGCATAGTACTGAGTAATACATTTTTTCATTCCTTTAGAGATAATTTTAATCTGTTCAAAAGATTTTCATAGTGTGGTTCAAGTTTCTTAGGCACTCGTCATGGAAGTCTGACATCCGAGGCAAACAGTTTCTGAATAGTAGTTTTCACTTCGTCGTCCGTGTGGAAACACTTGCTGCCGAGGAACTTCTTTAGCTGCTAGAAGAGATGGTACCGAGCTCGATAGCTGCAGTCGCTTAAGTGCGGCCAGTATCCAGTATTCGGGAGATAGTAGGTTCGAACCCCACTGTCGGCAGCCCTGAAAATGGTTTTCCGTGTTTTCCCATTTTCACACCAGGCAAATGCTGGGGCTGTACCTTAATTAAGGCCACGGCCGCTTCCTTCCCACTCCTAGCCCTTCCCTGTCCCATCGTCGCCATAAGACCTATCTGTGTCGGTGCGACGTAAAGCAACTAGCAAAAAAAAAAAGAAGAGATGGTAGTCACCAGAAACAAGACCGGGGTTATAGGAGGGTGATCGAACTGTACCACCCAAAAGACTGGATGAGTGCTTGCATTTAAACATGGCTCAGTGACTTCGACATATTTCCAAATCTCGAGGAGTAACTGGGCGGCAAGCATTTTCACACCGACGACGAAGTGAAACGGACGATTCAGGAATGGTTATCCTCACAGGAAGCAGATTTCTACAACGATGGTCTGCAAAAACATACCCTACGCTATTAAAAATGTATATTAATAATAATAATATACGTTCTACCAACATCATATATATATATATATATATATAGATAGATAGAGAGAGAGAGAGAGAACCCACCTCCCCTTGGGTAGGTTTCAGGGCCAGTATTACTTCTAAATTATTCAATGCATGGGAGGTTTATAGGAAGACCGAAAGAGTGATTTAACACTCCCACCTTAATGAAAATCTACCAGCCTTAATGGAAATCAATTTCTAAAACTCTTGCTTCATATGTACCATGTCGATAGGAGATTTAATAAAGGAGATATCATTAACGGATGGTTTTACAGGATAAGTCCAGTTGCTTCAAGGTGGGTTAGAGGCAATAATTAAAGAGCCATTTTATTATTTTCGACAGGAGAGGTACTAAGAGAGGTTATCGTCAACTATAGGTTTCATGAGACCGGGCGAGTTGGTCGTGCGCGTAGAGGCGCGCGGCTGTGAACTTGCATCCGGGAGATAGTAGGTTCGAATCCCACTATCGGCAGCCCCGAAAATGGTTTTCCGTGGTTTCCCATTTTCACACCAGGCAAATGCTGGGGCTGTACCTTAATTAAGGCCACGGCCGCTTCCTTCCAACTCCTAGGCCTTTCCTATCCCATCGTGCCATAAGACCTATCTGTGTCGGCGCGACGTAAACCCCTAGCAAAAAAAAAAAGAAGAAAAAAAAGAGGTTTCATGTGTCTTCAGTCACAGCGCAACTGCGGGTTTCAGATAAGTGGGGAGAATTTCGCACAACTTCGGACCAGGAACTGTATTGTTCAATAAACTCTCTGATCGTCTTCATTCTGTCTGGTCTTTCTTCAACTTTATCGTATTTCACCTTATTGCAACGTGCTTACGTAGAAGAATGTTTTTTTTTAAACATGCCGTATTAAATTTTTGAATACAGGCAAGTAGATCCGCATAGAGTCGTGTAATCCATTACCAATTTCCGTGCGAAGAACGGGTGCATATGTTAATATGGTATAAGTTCAAGAGCCTACCTGTATACATTTTGCGTTCTTTTGTGATCGTTTCTTGCTCAGTATCTATCTGTTACGTCCAGCCCTTACTTAGAAATTTGCTTCATTTGCTGGGGGTGGAGAGGCGGGGAAGCCGAAGTGTTGATATTTCTCCTTAAGTTTCGTCTATTTCAAATATACTTACACTGGCCATGCATGCAAGGCACTGTGGCCAACACCGCGCAGGAAGAAATCCACAGTTCTAGTCCTTCAGGAGAGCAACACAATGTTGAAAATATCATAGGGATATGAGCTACAAATGTTTGATAAATAAAATTTAATAAAATATGATAATATATTCTTTATTTATTCCTAAAAATTACATTAAGAAACCCCGTGGCCAACATTCGCGAAGGGCCGTGGCTTACAACGCGACCGCTGCGCAGCCCGAAGGCTTGCAGATTTTGAGGTGTCGTGTGGTCAGCACGACGAGTCATCTTGGCCATTATTCTTGGACTTTTTGACCGGGGCTGCTAGCTCACCGTCAGATAGCTTCTCAATTGTAATCACGTAGGCTGAGTGGACCTCGAACCAGCCCTCAGCATCAGGTAAAATTCCTGACGTGGCTGGGAATCGAACCCGGAGCCTCCGGGTAAGAGACAAATATGATACCACTATACCGCGGGACCGGCTCTAAAAATTACAATCCTTTCCTTAATCATCGTTGTCCTGTTTATTATATTACCAGTTTGCCTTTTTCCAACTGCAAGCGCTAATGTGATTCAGTGCAGAGTTTCAGTTAACCCCTTATAACTACGTTTGGCGTGGACATTTTTCAAATAAATTAAAAAACACCTGGGGGTAATTAACCAAGGAACTAATTATAGAAACAATTATGAAAATAAGTTCATTTGGGTGGAATTTAAGTCAAAAAGGAAACGAGGAAAAAAACAAGCGATTTTAGGGTGTTTTTCCGGAACTGCATTTAGGCCGGAAGTGATTATCGAAATTTCTTTTTTTTTAGTATGATAGAGCTGTCAAAGACTCGAAATTTGAAAACCTTCTGGCCCTTTAGCTCTTCAACTTTCGGGACAATGGAGGAAATTACTTACTTTTCCGTTTTTTGTAGTACATTGTTTGCTAAGAAATTGTTTCAACATTTAAACTTTATTCTACAGGTAGGTATAAATATATACACTAGTAGGATTCTGATGAGCATTATTAGCATGGATGCGTTTTTTGTCAGGGGTTTTTAATCTGGAATTAGTGCCATTAAATGCGCCGCCAGTAGTGTAGCCATGGCAACCAACGTCCAACAGCCACGCCCCTTTTCACCAGAGGGTTAGCTACTACTACTACTACTACTATTACTACTAGGAAAGGGGATCTGGGGAACATTCTGAAGGATGAACGAAAAATCATGAGGAAAATTCTTGGTACAGAAAAAGTGAAAACGGATACAGACTGAAATGCCGTAAAGCAACAGAGAAACTCTCCAACATGGCAGCAGATATTAGGAAGCGAAATTTAATGGACACGTTCAAAGACTCCCAACAACAAAACTTGTTCGCACAAGATCACGACATAGAGGAGAATATTGAAGATCCTACCCGATGGAGCCAAGAAGTCATAAAGGACCTTGAGAGAACCTTGATAGATATATCAGAAATATTAGACGGAAATCTATTCCACGAAAATATAAACAGATGGGTAGTACAGGCACAGAATGAAGTTCTAAGGATACCAGGAACCAAGTGGACTGAAGAAAGGAAGGAAGCCCATGGAGAAAGAATGAGCCCATATGGAGGATCAGAAAGGCGAATCATAAAAACACTGCATGATCCAACAGGCTGCATACGCAAATCATATTTTTTTTAAATTGGCTTTATGTCCCACCGACACAGATAGGTCTTATGGCGACGATGGGAGAGGAAAGGCCTGGGAGTGGGAATGAAGTGGCCGTGGCCTTAACTAAGGTATAGCCCCAGCATTTGCCTGGTGTGAAATTGGGAAACCACGGAAAACCATCTTCAGGGCTGCCAACAGTGGGATTCGAACCCACTATCTCCCGGATGCAAGCTCACAGCTGCGCTCTCCCAATCGTACAGCCAACTCGCCCGATAATAATAATATATTTGTATATTTTAGAGAGTTCATGAGTGTCTCTATTCTTTTGTGGATACACTCCTTTTCTTTCAATTTATCGCAATTCTGTGTTTCCCCTTTGCGTGGAATCAAGAATGCATCACATTTTTTTTGCTAGTTGCTTTACGTCGCATCGACACAGATAGGTCTTATGGCGACGATGGGATAGGAAAGACCTAGGAGTGGAAAGGAAGCGGCCGTGGCCTTAATTAAGGTACAGCCCCAGCATTTGCCTGGTGTGAAAATGGGAAACCACGGAAAACCATCATCAGGGCTGCCGACAGTGAGATTCGAACCCACTATCTCCCGGATGCAAGCTCACAGCCACGTGCCCCTGACAACACGGACAACTCCCCTACATGCCGTAAGAGGCTAATAAGAGAACAACCACCTCTGCTCGCTCTCTTGTCTTCGTACAGGATTTATGGGGGGGGGGGGGGAAAGGCGTAGGTACGGAGAAAGGGAAGGAGGACGAGAGAAAGGAAGAAGAGGAGAGAGATGGAGAAGATTTGCAAGGAAGAGTGACAAGGAGTAGGGGTGGAAGTGGAGAAACACAGAAGCAGAGGGGGGCGAGGGAATAAATAACTAGATATGACGATAGGGTTGTGGAATATTGAGGGGTTGATGGGGAAGCTAGGGAATAAAGAAATAGAGAAATTAGTAAAGGAGTTTGAGATCATTGCCCTAGTAGAGACTTGGTTAGGGAAAGGGGTAGAAATTGAACGGGATTGGTATAGAGTAGTCAACGTCACAAAGAAATAATGGGGAGGATTGAAGAAACCCTGGTGGGTTAACAGTTTTAATAAAAATGAGATAGTAGGGAGAGTAGAGAGAATACAGAATGAGGTAGAAGGGGTGGTGTGGTTTAGAATTAAAATGGGAAGTGAAGAGAAAGAGGCAATTTCTCTACATCTATTATACAATCATCCTAAGGATTCAGTTTATGCGAATACAATTTTTTTTGAAGAACTGATTGAAGAAATAAACAAAATTAAAAGTTTATATGTGGAAGATGGAATGATATTAATAGGAGGTTGGAATACAAGAGTGAGTAATATTGTACCAGGTTATGGCAGGGAGGATACCGAAATGAGAGGGTACAGAAGAAGCAGTAAAGACAAAGATATAAATAGTTATGGTGTTAGGTTGCTAGAGTTATGTGCTATACAAAAATTATATATCTTAAACGGATGGATGAAGGGAGACAGTATGGGAGAATTGAGATTCATCACATCGAAGGGAGGAAGTGTGGTAGATATAGGAGTAAGCACGGAAACAGCTTTAAGGAAAATAATAAGTTCTGAGGTGGTAGAATGTGGGACAACAGATCACATGCCCATTAAGATAAGATTAAGTATAATGGTGAAGTGAAGAGAGGGCTAGGAAAAAGGGTGAGGTATAAGAAGGGATGGAAGTATATTTGGAATGAAACTACGATTGAGAAATTGAGATTAGAGCTAAGTGAGAGGGGAGATAGTATAAGGGTAGAATGTGAAAGGGCGTTGGAAGAAGAGGCCATAGATATAGTTTTAAAAATAATAGAACTCCCAGTATGGAAGGTAGGAAAGGAAGTGAAGATAAGAGAAGAGGGAGACAAAAAGAGGGTCACGGGGTGGTTTGATGAAGACTGTAAGAGGGAACGTGAGGTAGTTATGTAAGCTCTAGCAAAGTTTAAGAAGGGAGGGAAACAAAAAAAGAGACAGGAATATTGTAAATTAAGAAGAGATTACAAGAAGTTACTGAACGAGAAAAAAGAAATGCTGCAAAGAGGCGGAAGCGGAAAGAGTGAACAGATATTGCAAAGAGAAAAGATTTGAGAGGATTTGGGAAACTATAAATAAGCTAAAGAGAACTAGGCCTACGGGGAAGGGAACAAGCATAGGGGAAAATGAGTGGGTAGGATATTTTACAGGTGTTTTGGGTGGGAGGGGAGACTGGCATGGGGACATGGGCAAGACTTGTATTCTAAGAGAAGTACAAGTAGGAGTACAGTTATTAGATGGGGAGATAACAAGACGGGAAGTAATTAGTGTGTTAAGTAAAGTAAAAACGAAAGCAGCGGGTGGGGCGAACGGTATTACTAACAGAGTATGGAAGGAACTAGGCACAAATGAATCGATGTTGAAGGTGATGGTTAAATTTTTTTACAAGATATGGGAAACGGCGAAATTTCCCAGCGAATGGAGAAAAGGAGTGTTATGTCCTATATACAAGATTAAAGCGAGTCGAAGTGATCCAAATAATTATAGAGGAATAACACTTCTTGACTCGCTGTCGAAGGCATAAACAGGAATTCTAGCCAATAGGATTAGAAATTGGGCAGAGAAGTATGGAAGGATATCGGAGTATCAAAATGGGTTTAGAAAAGAGAGAAGTACGGTGGATAATGTTTGGATTTTGGATACCTTAATTACGAAGTATGTCAAGATAGCAGGGATGAGATTATATGTAGCAGCAATAGATTTAGAGAAAGCCTACGATGCAGTGAATAGGGAGGCGTTATTTACTAGATTAAGGGATATTGGGTTATCGAAGTAAATGAGGATGGCAATAGAAGGAATATATGAGGAAGTAATGGTGATGATTAAATTACAGGGGGGTGAATTGAGTAAGTGTATTGAATCAAAGAGGGGTGTGAGACAAGGCTGTAAGCTGTCAACGATATTATTTTTATTGTTGATAAATTATAGACAGACATGGAGGTGAGGGCTGGCAATGTCCTTGGATAGGGAAACGGGAGATACCGGGACTGCTATTTGCGGACGATTTATTGATCTTGGCACTAACAGGAAGTGGCTTGAAAAAAGGGCTAGAAGAGGTTGTGGAATACACTAGAAGATGGGCACTTAGAATAATTCTACAGAAGACGCAGATAATGGTATATAGGAAAAGGAAAGACAAGAAAGGAAATAAATTTTGGATAGTAGAGCAGGAAGAAATCAGACCAGAAAAATAATTGAGTATTTAGGAGTAATAATTAGTAGTAACGGAACCTGAAAGGATCAGAACAGAAGAGCCAAACTTAAGGGGAGGGGAGCACTTGCAGTAGTGGGGGTATTAGAAAATAAATTCCCGGGTATTAAGTACAAAATTCAGTGAATGGTGTTCCAATCAATGGTTACAGGAAAAATGTTATATGGGGTAGAAGTGTGGGGATTGGAGGAGAGTAGAAATGAATTAAACCGGGTGGTGGCAAAATTTAGTAAGATTATGATGGGGGTTACAGACTGTACTGCTAATGTGGGGACTAGATTAGTATGTAAAGAATCGATAGACATTACAATAGCAAAAAGGGTGATGAAGTATTGGATGAGATTGGAAGAAGGTAAGGGAAGGGAGGGGATTTATTACAAGAAGTGTATAGGTTCCAGAAAAGGATGGAGAACGAAGGGTACTGGGTGAACAAGTGTAAAACTAAATTACGAAAGCTAGGGTTGGGAGATCTAGGGTGTGAGAGGTGGGGAGAGAGGAAAGAATGGGTATGGAGCAGGGTGAAAAAGAGAGTGGCTGATATAGAAAGACAGAGTTTAATAATGGAATGTGGGGAAAGAGACTCACTATCAGTATTGAACAAATTGGTGGAAACTACGAACCCGAGAACCGAATTTGAGGATAGGAGGGGTAAAAGAGGTTTATACTGGTGGGTTATGGGAGTTCAAAAATAGGGGATGGATAGGTCGAGAAAATAAGGATAGATGTATTTTATGTGGGGAGGGATGGTCGGATCCGCATATATTTACTCAATGTATTTTATATGGGGAGGGATGGTCGGATCTGTATATATTTACTCAATGTAGTGCGTTAGAGGAGATGAAAAAGAAAGGGTTGAATAAGAAAGAAATAGAAAAGTAGAAAAGGATTATAAGATGACGTCATGGCTATGCAGAGAATGGAAAAGAACAACTTCTTCTTCTTCTTTTCTAGCCTATTTCAATCCACTGCTGGATATAGGCCTCTTCCATGTGCTTCCATCGTCTTCGGTCTTGAGCCACTTGGAACCAGCGTGTTCCAAAGAACAACAAATATATCAAAATATTTAAATTTGATAAGAGCTAGATTTTTAAAGAAATTAAGGTAATAATAGGTAGAATGATGTTTCAGAGGAATGGGAGGAAACATGTAGGAGAAACTGTTAGATTACATATAATGTAAAAAGAATAAGAGGAGATCTGAATATACTGGAAAAGAATATATTATTTAAAAAATTGTAGATATTGAAAGAAGTTTGTATTACGTTGTCGAATGTGTTAAGTTTCAGTTAATGTAGTGACAAAAAGAAGGGATCGTAGATATTAGTATTAAGAAGAGAGTTGAAATAGTTATATAGGGACGAGAATGAGTTGAAAAAGTGTTATATGATAGATAGTCTAAACATAGTAGAATGAGCCTGTAAATATAAGTAAAATATTCTAATAAGTGATAAGTAGGTAATTGCTAGATGAGGTGAGGTAGGAAAACCTTGTTATAAAGAAATTAGATAGACGAAGGTAAGTTGAGAGAGAACCTGTAAAGAGATGGTATAATAACTGAATTGTTATTGTAAAGAAATGTATAATTAGTGAGTGTTTTTTTAGACTATGAGGTGTAAATAAGATGAAATAACTGTGAGGAGTAAGGGAACTGTAGAATTGTTGGCAAGTACGGTGTTGTTAAAAAGGTTTAAAAGATTAACTCTAGGGCATAGTAGATGAAAATAAGCAAGCAGTGTGTAAACGACAGTGGAAAATTTACAATAAGCTAGATGAACAGGTATACTGAAATGGGTAATGTAAATAAATGTGCAATTAGTTAGTGATTGTTTAGACTAAGAGACGTAAATAAGATGGAAAAGGAACTGTAGAACTGTTGACAAGTTCAGTGTTGTTGAAAGGTGTTCAAAATATTAACTCTAGGACATAGGGTTGAAAATAAGTAAGCAGTGTGTAAAATATAGTGGATACTATAATGTAGATGAAGAGGTGTAAGTGAGAAAGAGAGATGGGAAGATTTGGAAAAGGGAGGGGGGTGGTATAAGAGGTGGAAGGATGGGGTGTGACAGACCCATCCCAAGGTGAAAATAATAATTGAAGTGGTAATGTAAAGAAATGTGTAATAGTGAGTGGTTTTTTAGACTAAGAGATGTAAATAAGAGGAAAGAACTGTGATGAGTAAGGGATCTGTAGACTGTTAGCAAGTTCGGTGCTGTAAAAATCGTGTAAAAGATTAACACTAGGACATGTGTTGAGTCATCAGTCCATAGACTGGTTTGATGCAGCTCTCCATGCCACCCTATCCTGCACTAGGACATAGTGGATGGAAATAAGCAAGCAGTGTGTAAACGACAGTGGATAAGTTAAAATAAGGTAGATGAACAGGTGTATGGAAATAGGTAATATAAAGAAACGTGCAGTTAACTAGCGGTTTTTTAGACTAAGAGACGTAAATAAGATGAAAGATCGGTGAGGAATAAGGAAACTGTAGAACTGTTGACAGGTTTAGTGTTGTTAAAAGGTGTATAAAATATTAACTCTAGGACATACTATTGAAAATAAGCAAGCAGTGTATAAACTATAGTGGATAAGTTACAATAAGGTAGATGAACAGGTGTAAGTGAGAAAGAGAGATGGAAAGATTTGGAAAAGGGAGCGAGGGGATAAAAGGTGGAAGGATGGGGTGTGACAGACCCATCCCAAGGTGAAAAGAATAAGCATGTCCGCACGTAGAGGTACTGGAGGGTCAAAGACGGGAGCAGGCAATGAGTATGTAAGATGACTCGGATTAGTAGGCGGGACAGTAGATAAAAGCGTGACGAATTGCATGATAGACTGGTTTCCGCTTCTGTCATTCGTCACGCAAAGAATGGGAGGGAAGCTCATTGCCAACGAGGTTTAGGTGAGGATGACATCTGAACTACGGGTGTGGCTGATAGTGGTATCATGGGCGGAAGGGGCTCCCTCCTTACCAGGGGATACGCGAACAGCCAGTTGTCTTTTTTCCTTCTTTTAGTTAGTTGTAGATAGTGTAACCGTTCAAATCCCGTTACAAGATGATATCTGTATTTTATTATTTTATCTGTATTATTATTATTATTATTATTATTATTATTATTATTATTATTATTATTATTATGTCCTTATTATTATGTTATCTGTGATATTGTTACTATTATTTTAATTATCCGTTTTATTCAATTCGATTTTGCAATTGCCTGTTGCTTGCAAGATTGTACTTAGATGTATGCATATATACGTATGTGTAGAATAACACTCAATACCTGTACAGTGAGAATTGTTGTATATATCAGAGATTGGAAGTGACGTTGTTATATTGCTATACCACTGGCAATTCTGCCAAGTCATCGCCACTTCATGGCTACGGCATCGTATTTATTTAGATATGCGCTCAGAGAGTCGGCCGCCCCAGGGCTATTTCACCACTGTATGTAATATTTGCCGCGTTGTGGGAGTATGTCATTGTTATTTCTGGAGATTACGTAGCTGTGTCAACCAACGTCTATATAAGGTGGATGCACATTGTAGCGTCAGTCATTAGTTATACGGATGCAGTACAGTGAAGAAGTCTACTAGATCAAGAGGCCTTAGTTGGTCAGAGAACGTGTGTGAACGAGAGATGGTGAAGACTCAGTGAGCCATTAATTATTGGTCATTGAGAGAGTGAGACCAAATGGTTGGTCCGTCACTTAGTGGAAGACACGGACGCAAGGGCTTACCATGAAGTCAGAGAGGGCAACCCAGGACCTACCAAGAGGTCATACCATATTGACTTACAAAGAAGTCAGATGAGATGGAGAAGAAGCAGTCACAAGGATGTATCACCAAGTTAGGCGTGACACATCTACAGTAAACACCAGATCAATGGATTACGTCGTAATTACACTCAAAGTGTTGAAGGTACAGTCAAGTGAATCAGTGAGGGAAATATTTCGTATAAATTGTTAAATGTCCGGTCAAGAAGAATTCAAATTCATGCCTAGTTTCTTTCAGTTGCAATGTCATAATTTCATATTCTCATCTGTTTTATCGCAACAAGACTCACTATTTTTTATATATTATTTAAAGAATATATATTGTTCTATCAAACGAATTCATAGTTTCATTTCATTGACAGTAAAATAACCTCAAAATTAATGGAGAAACCGAACGCCAATCTCCTTTTCCCAGAACTTATATGGTATGTTGTCAAAAGTAAGCTTATTACCCCACACCCTAGAGATAGTCAAGAGTCTCATTCTATTATTGCTGCACTGAGTGGCAGCTGGCGCCCTTCAAATAACGTATGTGTAAGTAAGCAGGTAACAAGTAAGTGTGAGTACAAGGTCCGACGAGTGTGTATTTTATTTAATGAATGTTAATTTTCATAATTTCCATTTTAAATGCAGATATTATAATTTTACAAGTTAAATGCAAATTTTTATGTTTGTAAATTTAGTCAGCGAGTTTGGAAACTCACAATAGTAGAATAATAGTTTTAGTGTAGGGTGGCGCAGCTCATGGTCTGGTATTCCGCCTATGCGGCGCCACCAAATTAGTTAGAGTATGTAGTTAAGTAGTTTTAAGATAGATATAGTAGATATTGTTTGTTTAAATTTTTTGTTTCTGTGTGTTTCGCTGTCTTTATTGCCTGTAAGCCGATGGTGTATACTAGGGTGGGCAATAAAGAGATGTTCTATTCTATTCTTGTCTTCATACATACACACCTGCATTATCATTATAGACAGTTATGCTTTCAAGCGTTCAGTTTGCAAGCCTCTGTGAATTTACTATTCACCGCCACAATCCTCTATTTACAACTAGTGCTGTCGCCCCATTTAGTTTTATACCTCATATCTTTAAATCATTAGAAATTGAGTCTAACCATCGTCGTTTCGGTCTCCCTCTACTTTTCTTACCCTCTACAATAGAGCCCATTATTGTCCTAGGTAACCTATCCTCCTCCATTCGCCTCACATGACCTCACCACCGAAGCCGGTTTGTGCGTTTATGCGTACAGCTTCATCCATCGAGTTCATTCCTAACTTAGCCTTGATTTCATCATTCCGAGTACCCTCCTGCCATTGTTCCCACCTGTTTGTACCAACAATCATTCTCGCTACTTTCATATCTGATCCTGAGTCCACCCAGATTTCGCTCCCTTAAAGCAAAGTTGGTCTGGAAACAGACCATATGTAAAGATAGTTTCATCCGGGAGCTGACTTCCTTCTTACAGAACACTGTTGATCGCAACTGCGAGGTCACTGCATTAGATTTACTGCACCTTGATTCAGTATCACTTCGTATATTACCATCCAGTGAGAACACACAACCTGAATGCCTAAAATTATCTGTCTGTTCCGGCTTTGTATCACCAATCTGACATTCAATACTGTTGTATTTCTCACCTACTGACATCAGTTTAGTCTTGGAGAAGCTAATTTTCATACCATACTCATTACACTTATTTTCAAGTTTTTCAGATTCACTCGTCTTCTAAGCCCAAAAATATACCCGTCATTCTACGCGTTTCAGTGTAGCGGAGAAAATCTAGGAATACCGAATTTTTATTCAATTTATTCACCATTCTTTTCGAAGTACTAAGACATTGAAAGTTTTGGTTGGATGTAAGGATGAGAAAGGCCTAGGTTTGGAAAGGAAGTGGCTGTGGCCTTCATTAATGTACAGCCTTTGAAATTTCCTGAGGAAAAACCGGAAACTTTATTCAGGGTTGCCGGCGGTGGAATTCGAACCGTCCATCTTACGAATGCAAGCTCACAGCTACTCGACCCTAACCATTGGGCCAACTCGCTCGGTAGGCATGGAAGAAATCTGCGTCCAGTCTCTGAAGCCAAGTCATGGTAGCATGATGAACGGTCGTATCTTCTTTGAATTCTTTCTCATATGTTTCTTCAACGGTCCGAAGAGATGGTTGTCACTGGGTGCCAGGCTGGGGTTATACGGAGGATCGTCCAGAGCATCTCATCGGAAGCACCGTAACAATTCCCGCGTAGTGTTGGCTGCGTGTTGTCAGGCGTACACGACGCCTGTTGAGAGCAGTCCAGATAGTTTTCTGCGAATTGCTACTCTCAAACATTCCAATGCGTCAGAGTAACAGGCAGCATTCACTGCCGCTCTCTGGTGAGAAAACAACCACCTCGACAGGCGTTCACTCCGTTGAATTGAATAATACGAGGTGATCCGTGGCCAGCGTGATGAATCCTCTCAGCCATTATTCGTAGCTTCGTAGACCCGGGCCACCACTTCAACGTTACATAGCCCCTAAGTTGTAATCACTGAGTGAGGAGGCAGAGTGAACCTCGAACCAGCCCTCAGTTTTACGTAGAAATGCCTGACCTGACCGGAAATCGAACCCATGACATGGGGTTTTATCGACATCAAAATAAATTGAAGCTGCACTAACAGTGTCTTTTCTGGTAACATAAACATGCCGCAATTGCAGGCGCATCTGACGCCCTCTCTCACGACAGCCCCTTTTATACCGAGCACGTGCCTCATGCGGCATACCTGACGTGTTGCTGTCCAGCGCCACCTGTTGGCCTGTTTTTTCACTCGTTGTTAGTGTTAGCAAAACCCCTTGTTTTATCAAGCATGTGTGACTATTTGTATTTGTACCAGACGTGTTGCTGTCCAGCGCCACCCGTTGGCCTGTTTTTTCACTCGTTGTTAGTGTCAACAAAACCCCTTGTCTTATCAAGCATGTGTGACTATTTGTATTTGTACCAGACGTGTTGCTCTCCAGAGCCATCTGTTGGTCATTTCGTGTAGTTAATTTTGGTGTCAATAAAATTCCATGTCATGCGAATCATGTGCGTCGACTGTTACCACTCTGCCTCCCACACTCCGTGAAGTATTGCCTCGTCAAATGTTAACGGACTTTTGAGTCATCATGTATATCCGAGCTGTAGGCGAGGCCGGAATTTCGATACGAATATCGAGAACGTATGATATTAGTGGCTGTTGGGTACAATAATTTATTTCAGAGTGTGGTGAATTTTTTACTTAAAATTACATGAATTTAATTATAAATAATTTTGATTCAGCTCGCAGCCAATTGTCCATGTTTGATCCATACGTTGACATTTCCTTGTTTGGTTGTTGGTCTGTTGCTACGAAAGAGATAACAAATGTTTACATGAAGTTACTCTAGGCCTATATGGTAATTTAACAATATTATTTGAAGGTATGAAAATTAGTATGGTTCATGTTTGTGGGTTACTGTAGTCACGTCCTAGTTCGTGAACCATGGGCAACGGCTGAGTGGCCTAGTAAGTGGTCCTGAGAGTCGGGATACCAGTTGCTATGGAATGGGAGTGGGCATCTCGGACATATTCTGAGTCGTGGCCCTCCTTGTGCTCAGGCGGCCAGGACTACACAATTCACCGGTGGTCCATAACCCGTTAGAGGAGAGATCCTCACTTGGACTATGTGCAAGTAGGGCAGCATCCTGCTTCATGAATTTACCGAGCTCAGAACACTTTAAGCAAGCCTCGGACCTATGGGAGTAATGGAGTCCCACTCCCATTTGACAGGCGAGGGACTCCTTGGAAACAACTTGGCGAACGAAATGGAATTCGGTGGGGAGCTATCAATATTAATGGGGCTTATGGAAGAAAGAAGGTAGAACTTGCTGAGTCAGCAAAGAGGATGCATCTGGATGTGCTAGGAGTAAGTGATATTCGGGTAAGGGGAGATAAGGAGGAAGAGATAGGAGATTATAAAGTGTACTTGACGGGTGTTAGAAAGGGAAGGGCAGAGTCTGGGGTAGGGCTCTTTATCAGGAATACCATTGCACGCAACATAGTTTCTGTTAGGCACGTAAGTGAGCGAATGATGTGGGTAGATTTGTCAGTGGGAGGAATTAGGACAAGAATTGTGTCCGTGTATTCACCATGTGAGGGTGCAGATGAGGATGAAGTTGACAAGTTTTATGAAGCATTGAGTGACATCGTAGTCAGGGTCAACAGCAAGGATAGAATAGTGCTAATGGGCGATTTCAATGCGAGAGTTGGGAATAGAACTGAAGGATACGAAAGGGTGATTGGTAAATGTGGGGAAGATATGGAAGCTAATGGGAATGGGAAGCGTTTGCTGGACTTCTGTGCTAGTATGGGTTTAGCTGTTACAAATACATTCTTCAAGCATAAAGCTATTCACCGCTACACATGGGAGGCTAGGGGTACCAGATCCATAATAGACTATATCTTAACAGACTTTGAATTCAGGAAATCTTTTAGGAATGTACGAGTTTTTCGGGGATTTTTCGATGATACAGACCATTATCTGATCTGTAGTGAACTAAGTATCTCTAGGCCTAGGGTAGAGAAAGTGAAATCTGTCTGCAAACGAATAAGGGTAGAAAATCTCCAGGATGAGGAAATTAGACAGAAGTACGTGGATATGATTAGTGAGAAGTTTCGAACAGTAGACAGTAAGCAGGTTCAGGATATAGAAAGTGAATGGGTGGCATACAGGGATGCTGTAGTAGAAACAGCAAGGGAATGCCTAGGAACAACTGTGTGTAAAGATGGGAAAAGGCGAACATCTTGGTGGAATGATGAAGTGAGAGCAGCCTGTAAACGTAAAAAGAAGGCTTATCAGAAATGGCTCCAAACAAGGGCCGAGGCAGACAGGGATTTGTACGTAGATGAAAGAAACAGAGCGAAACAAATAGTTGTTGAATCCAAAAAGAAGTCTTGGGAAGATTTTGGTAATAACCTGGAAAGGCTAGGTCAAGCAGCAGGGAAACCTTTCTGGACAGTAATAAAGAATCTTAGGAAGGGAGGGAAAAAGGAAATGAACAGTGTTTTGAGTAATTCAGGTGAACTCATAACAGATCCCAGGGAATCACTGGAGAGGTGGAGGGAATATTTTGAACATCTTCTCAATGTAAAAGGAAATCATCATGGTGGTGTTGCAAACAGTCAAGCTCATGGGGAGGAGGAAAATGATGTTGGTGAAATTATGCTTGAGGAAGTGGAAAGGATAGTAAATAAACTCCATTGTCATAAGGCAGCAGGAATAGATGAAATTAGACCTGAAATGGTGAAGTATAGTGGGAAGGCAGGGATGAAATGGCCTCATAGAGTAGTCAAATTAGCGTGGAGTGTTGGTAAGGTACCTTCAGATTGGACAAAAGCAGTAATTGCACCTATCTATAAGCAAGGGAACAGGAAGGATTGCAACAACTATCGAGGTATCTCATTGATTAGTATACCAGGCAAAGTATTCACAGGCATCTTGGAAGGGAGGGTGCGATCTGTCGTTGAGAGGAAGTTGGATGAAAACCAGTGTGGTTTCAGACCACAGAGAGGCTGTCAGGATCAGATTTTCAGTATGCGCCAGGTAATTGAAAAATGCTACGAGAGGAATAGGCAATTGTGTTTATGTTTCGTAGATCTAGAGAAAGCATATGACAGGGTACCGAGGGAAAAGATGTTCGCTATACTGGGGGACTATGGAATTAAAGGTAGATTATTAAAATCAATCAAAGGCATTTATGTTGACAATTGGGCTTCAGTGAGAATTGATGGTAGAATGAGTTCTTGGGTCAGGGTACTTACAGGAGTTAGACAAGGCTGTAATCTTTCACCTTTGCTGTTTGTAGTTTACATGGATCATATGCTGAAAGGTATAAAATGGCAGGGAGGGATTCAGTTAGGTGGAAATGTAGTAAGCAGCCTGGCCTATGCTGACGACCTGGTCTTAATGGCAGACTGTGCCGAAAGCCTGCAGTCTAACATCTTGGAACTTGAAAATAGGTGCCATGAGTATGGTATGAAAATTAGCCTCTCGAAGACTAAATTGATGTCAGTAGGTAAGAAATCCAACAGAATTGAATGTCAGATTGGTGATACAAAGCTAGAACAGGTCGATAATTTCAAGTATTTAGGTTGTGTGTTTTCCCAGGATGGTAATATAGTAAGTGAGATTGAATCAAGGTGTAGTAAAGCTAATGCAGTGAGCTCGCAGTTGCGATCAGCAGTATTCTGTAAGAAGGAAGTCAGCTCCCAGACAAAACTATCTTTACATCGGTCTGTTTTCAGACCAACTTTGCTTTATGGGAGCGAAAGCTGGGTGGACTCAGGATATCTTATTCATAAGTTAGAAGTAACAGACATGAAAGTAGCAAGAATGATTGCCGGCACAAACAGGTGGGAACAATGGCAGGAGGGAACTCGGAACGAGGAGATAAAGGCTAATTTAGGAATTAACTCGATGGATGAAGCTGTACGCATAAACCGGCTTCGGTGGTGGGGTCATGTGAGGCGAATGGAGGAGGATAGGTTACCTAGGAGAATAATGGATTCTGTTATGCAGGGTAAGAGAAGTAGAGGGAGACCAAGACGACGATGGTTAGACTCTGTTTCTAACGATTTAAAGATAAGAGGTATAGAACTAAATGAGGCCACAACACTAGTTGCAAATCGAGGATTGTGGCGACGTTTAGTAAATTCTCAGAGGCTTGCAGACTGAACGCTGAAAGGCATAACAGTCTATAATGATAATGTATGTATGTATGTATGAAAATTAGTCTCTCGAAGACTAAATTGATGTCAGGAGGTAAGAAATTCAACAGAACTGAATGTCAGATTGGAGATACAAAGCTGGAACATGTAGAAAAGTATTAAGGTTGTGTGTTCTTCCAGGATGGTAATATAGTAAGCGAGATTGAATCAAGGTGTAGTAAAGCTAATGCAGTGAGCTCGCAGTTGGGATCAACAGTATTCTGTAAGAAATAAGTCAGCTCCCAGAAGAAACTATCTTTATATCGGTCTGTTTTCAGACCAACTTTGCTTTAGGGGAGCGGTAGCTGGGTTGACTCAGGATATCTTATTTTCATAAGTTAGAAGTAACAGACATGAAAGTAGCGAGAATGATTGTTGGTACAAACAGGTGGGAACAATGGCAGGAGGGTACTCGGAATGAGGAGATAAAGGCTAAGTCAGGTGCGAACTCGTTCGATGAAGCTATACGCACAAATCTGCTTCGGTGGTGGAGTCATGTGAGACGAATGGAGGAGGATAGGTTACCTAGGAGAATAATGGACTCTGCTATGGAGGGTAAGAGGAGTAGAGGGAGACCAAGACGACGATGGTTATACTATGTTTGTATCGATTCAAAGAGGTATAGAACTAAATGAGCGCACAGCACTAGTTGCAAATAGAGGATTGTGGCGACGCTTATTAAATTCACAGAGGCTTGCAGACTGAACGCTGAAAGGCATAATCTATACTAATATTATAAAGAGGAAACATTTGTTTGTTTGTAACGAATAGGCTCAAAAACTACTGAACCGATTTTAAAAATTTCTTCACCTATAGAAAGATACATTGCCAGTGAGTAACATGGGTTGTATTTTATTTTCAAAACAATTCGATGTGGGGGGGCACGGGGGAGAAATATAAAAATAATAGGCTAATATAGGCAAAGTATCGAATTTGTCGTACAAGGGCGAAACAAAGCTCAATTAATCCTCTTGACGCAAAGAACAAAACTCGGTAAGCCCTACGGGCCCGAAAACCATGTTTAAAGGCCCTAAAACCAACCGTTACGGAGATATTGGCACCACACTACCCCTGCTCTAGGAATCGGATAAAGAAATGAACTGCCGTAACCATGGCAACGTCAGCTCCAGGATTCTAGAGGAGTGAGATTATGTATGTACGTTTGGGCATAGCTGCCAACCAAAATTGGTACAAATAAGACTTAATATCTGGAAAAAATATACTGTTGTGTAAGGCACTCATAAGACTACTTTGGGCGGGGATGGAAAGTGGGTGAAGTACGAGTATAAAAATCTTACTATATACAGAAATGGAAGTGTGTGTGTGTGTGTGTGTGTGTGTGTGTGTGCGTGTGTGTGTGTGTAAATGACACATGTCTTCCTAAACCACTGGAGCAATTTCAACTAAACTTGGTAGACGTAATACTTACTATCGGAAGACGGATCACTGTGGGGGGTAATCCATCCCTAGCGCCCTTAAGGGAGGGGGTCAGGGGGAGATGTTATAATAATAATAATCGAGAATAGTGTCGATTTCATAGTTTTCGCGGTCGCTGAGTTGAAAATTAATACTCTAGAATATTTTAAAGTCCAAGTCCAGCCCCCTTTTAGCTGGGGAGCAAAGCGGGGTGAGATATAGAAATAATTGAAAACAGTTTCAAATCCATAGATTTTAGGGTCTGAGATGAATATCTACAATAAATCACAGAAACATAACATGGTACAGACATGAAAATTGATATTTGGAATCCCCTTTAAAAATGAAAGAACAGAAATATTCGTTTTCAGAAAATCCACATAAGGGGGGGGGGGGGGGTGAAAATAAGTGAGGATGGAGTTGAATTATTTATATGATGATACGTATATCTCAACAATGAAGATGTTACAGACTTTGAAATTGGTAGTTGCAATTTCCTTTAAAAATGAACACACTATTTTTGGAAAATCCACTTAAGGGGGTTAAAAGAATTAAAAATGCAGATGAATTTTTAGAATGAGTATCTTCTTCTGCTATCGCTTTACCCACACCTGTGGGTTTGCGTGAGCGAAGTGTGTCGCACATGTGGATTTGACCCTGTTTTAAGGTTGGATGCCCTTCCTGACATCAACCGTATGCGTAGAGATGTAATCTGTACTTCTACACTAATATATAATGAGGAAACATTTGTATATTTGTTTGTAACGGATAAACTCAAAAACTACTGAACCGATTTAAAAAATTACTTCACCTATAAAAAGCTACGTTGCCAGTGAGTAACATGGTCTGTATTTTATTTTCGAAACAATTCGAGGGGGGCGACGGGGGGTGATTTAAAATATTAAAATAATAGGCTAATATAGGTGGAATCGAATTTGCCGTACAAGGACGAGACAAAGCTCATTTTAAGGCCCTTGACGCTAAGAACAAAACTCAGTAAAACCGTCGGGCCCGAGAACCATGTTTTAAGGCCCTAAAACCAACCGTTAGGGAAATATTTGAACCACACTACCCCTGCTCTAGGAATCGGATAAAGAAACGAACGGCCGTAACCATGGCAACGTCAGCTCCAGGATTCTACAGCAGCTAGATTATGCATGTACGTTTGGGCATAGCTGCCAACCAAAATTGATACATATATGACTTACTATCTGGAAAAAGTAAACTGCTCTGTAAGACGCTCATAGCACTCCTTTGGGCGGGGATGGAAAGGGAGTGAAGTATACAAATAATAGCCCCGGAGATCTCCGTGGTACAGCGATCAGCGGTTGCCGACGGGCCTCAGTTTTTACGTACTAGCTTGGGTTTCAGCATTTTGCGGAGTCTGTTACCTATAGTTTAAACTATTTTCTATCAAATCATAGAGTAGTAAGATCACTGATGTTACTAGTGCCGATATTTTTTTCCACTTTTACGATCATCGTAACCATGAAAGTAACCTATATTCTGTTCCCAATTGTCAATATTTATACTCAGATTCATTATATGATGTGCGAAATTTACAATTTACAATTCTAGATAATTATAGTCGTTTCTTTTATGCATCGCGTATTTCCTTGATCATTTGTAATAGTTACGAAATGTCGGATCAAACAAATACATTCAATAATATTTATATTTTTGGTACTATCTAGCGGAAGTATACTTACACTAAACCTGCAGCTTTGTAAAGGGAGCAGGTATATCCAGGTAGGATTGAAGGAAAAACATGGTAGCAAAAGATCTTAGAGTTCGGCGCTAATTAGTAACTAATATTTGGAGGCCCCCGTGAAGAAAAGAAGAAGAATATACACTATAATTACAAACATAACAAATAATTTCTACGTACTTAATAAATACACCAGTGATATAAATATCTAATGAAGTCAGTCACACCGATAGTATGGGTAACTAAAGCCAGTTTCTGATAACCCGGGCGAAGAACGGGTACTTCTGCTAGTGGTCTATAATGATAATGTATGTACTGTATGTATGAAGCAGTGAACAGACCACTAAGCTACCAGAATTGGTAGCATGGTCCTCTGGTTCCGGATTAATGAGGTAATACGAAGTTTGTGATGTACTGCGAAATATGCAATATTTATCTGTTGGAAATTGAGTGACAAACACATTTGTCAGCATTGTGATGATGGCAGATTACTTGAACTGGGAATGCAGAGACGCCATCTTTTGTGTAGATGAGTATGAAACCACAATGCTGCAATCAGGCGGAGAATCAATTCACCATCGTCGCCATATGACCTAACTGTGTCGGTGCGACGTAAAGCAACGTGCAAAAAAAGAAGAAATTCAACACCGGTCATATTTCCATTACTGTGAAATGGAGTTCAACCTTTCAGAGACGATTTTTAATGAAACATTGTAGAAAAATAAGTACAGTACGGTAGAGTGTCATTTCCCGTACTCTTTTGATTTCGGAAAGAAAGCAATTACGTCATGGTGTATGTACGTTGGGTATTCAGCCCGATGGATGGTTTGATCCTCCACAGGTCCACCAACAGCTTCCATAGATAGCCTAGACATGACTGAAGATGCATACTAGGGAAATGAGTGGCGTAGTTTCCCCGAGCCAGATGTTGCTATTACATATCAATCTGCCAAGATCACTGAAATTCATGCACCAACTGACCTTATGAGCGATATTTTCATACCATTCATAACAGGGACTGGCTGCATAAGGAATGTCATTACTAGCATTGCTTATACCTCGGTCACTTTCTTATTGTCAAAGCCAAAGATGAGACTAAAACGGGTCAATATAAGTAACAAATTTATTCTAGCCCATACCAGAAGACATAGTGCACCGTAAATACAAAATCTCGCCAGCAAAGACGTTACGTCACAGTATGAAATAAATAGAATTATACTTAGTTGATTTTGTACCGGGCGGTACACCTCCACGACGCAAGTTCGAATCTTGCGCCAATTGAAACTTCTCTACTGGAGAAACTTGGAACTTTAACTACTGAACTTATTCCACGGTTATTCAGAAGATGTCACTGAGTGTTTTTGATTTGCCTTTGTTTTTCAACAATTAAGAAGTGTGGACAATCTCTAACAGATGTCTCTACCAAAAACTATGATAACACACTCTGGTGTAAAGGAATGTACTCTCCTGAAGAAATATTGTATTCCTAAGTTTTGTTTTTACCAAATTTTGTTCTGTGGTTTGTAGGTTGGCAACATTAATCCTTTCTTTCCGCCTGTTTTGAATTTAACCAATCACTAATTTCTGTAATTAATTTTCCTCCAATCATTGCTTTCTTCTTAGAATTTCCATGTGTAATTATTTGTCTACCAATAAAATTGGGGATGTGTCTACTCATTCCTGAAAGGTCTCGAATTTTACACGAGGGTATAAAAACTGCTGATTTTCTTGTCTCGGTGCCACTAGTATAACATCTAATTCAGTGTGTGAATATGTAGCAGGGGGCTGGACGCGCCTCTTTCTCTAAGCAGCATTTCTCCTACAATGGCCTTTTAACATCTTTATTTCTTGCTAGCTCAGCAGTCTAACTCTCGGGGAGGGTTCGAATCCTTTAATATGTAACTCACCTTTCTAAAATGTAAATTCCTTTTCTGTCAATGTAAAATCTACAAATATATTTTACTGTAAAGCGGGGATAGAGAGTGCTTCACCCTCTCGAGCTCCCCTTCATTTTGAAATTAAGGTGACCACGTTTTCGTAACCGTTCCTTCTCTTCTTTAATGTATTAAAGTTTTTTCATACGGGTCACCTCCATAGATTGGGATTAGCCCCTGTATTATCGGCCTAGAGCCACTTAGGTTATAAAGTGTAGATTTAGGAGCGCAAATTCACGCATCCACCCTTTTGTTTTGGGCCAGTTAAATTATTGTTTTTGCACACTAAGACCCGGTAGATTGGGTACGAGATACCCCTGTTTCTTGACTATGCCTTGATGGCAGTTTGTGGAAAAGTATGTTATTGCCCTTATAGGCTTGAAAGATAGAGAGCGGGACAGCTCTTTATAGTGTTGTGTTAAAAGTGCCTTAGAGAGGCTTGAGATGTAAGGTTGGGAGCTAATGCTCCATGTAATTAAGGGTGTTCTGCCGTTTGGTATTTTTGTTGTTGTGAGCTGAGAGCTCAGAAATTATACTTGGGGCTCGAAGCCCAGATCTTTTAATAACCCCCAAAATCTTGTGATTTCTTTGTACCTGACTTTGGCTTGTTGTTGACTTGTTAAGTTTACAAATTCTATGTCACCATTGTTAAGGTTTGAAAATATAACCTTTGTTAAAGTTAGAAAATAACTTTAATTCTGTAGTTGAGAGCTATTCCAGCCCGCACCTTCTTTCACCTCTAACTACCACGGATATCTCCGTAACAGATTTCATTGATAACCTTGCCTGTTAGGTACTGACACAGTACACAAGCGCCTTGAGATCAACCTTACCTCGTGTATAGAGCAAGAAGTGACGCAGGACAGTCCATGTTTGTTCCCACTTGCAGATGTCTTAATACTAGTGTTGCAGAAGACAAAAGACGACGCTAGCAACATGCCCTGGCAGATTGTTAATTTATATTGCTGGGGCCCGACCGTCTTCATTAGACCGCCGCACCACGAAGTGACTATAAATCATTCTTGGGAGCTTAGTCTGTCAAGCAATCAGCGCGTTCAGACACAATACGTATTGCTCGTGTAACATCCGTTTATTAACGTTGTTGCCTCATCGCTCACCCCTTCCCAAACCCCCACCCCCAATCCTCTGTACAATATTAAACTCTTTCAGTGTTATAAAATGCTAAATAAAGTCGCTGAATATGCATAATTTATTAAGAAATTCATCAACGTCATTCCTGCGTACTTCTTTCTGCACACTGTAGATTTGCAAATATAAATCTTACCTATATTTTAACAAATGGCTTCTTTCCAATTAAATTATCTTCACTCATTAGATTAAATGTAAATAAGGGAAATGGAAAGTTGTTGAAACGATTAGCACAACAGAAGACTGTGAAAGCTGACCCCGGTGATACAGTCGGTTCGACATTTTTGCCTTCTGTTTACAAGGCACGAGGTTCGGCGCTGGTTGGGATCGGTAGAATATCAGTGGATTTAAGTGCACCGACTCTGTATCGTTGGAAGTCGGCACTTACTGGAATCTTGTGCGACAAAATTTCGACACCTCGTCGTCTCTTAAAATGAAAATCTATTGCGTTCGAAGGGACATTCAATGGATGGCATAAATAATAAACAACAAATAAAGAGTCATCATAGCAGAAATGCCACCGTAGCTTAGGTGGTAGAGAATTGGAAGTGAAATTAGTCGGCTTCGTGTGCGTATAGCCACCGGAGTCCGGTTGGCCACTTTTGCTCTGTACTTAAAGTCTATTGTATGCATTCGACATGGCCTCATAGGTGGAAGCCTATTATTATTATTATTATTGTTATTGTTATTATTATTATTATTATTATTATTATTATTCCGCCTTTCCCACACTGAGGGGGCTCTAACTATGTTGCGAATGTGGATCTGACCAAGTTTCATGGCCGGATGTCCCCCCCGACGTCAACGCTGTCTATGGGGAGAGATGTATTCACTATTGAGTGTTCCTGTGGTGGTTGATAGTGTAGTTTGTTGTATGAATATGAAGAGGTAAGTGTTTGGACAAACAAAAACATCCAGTCTCCGAGCCGGAAGAATTAATCGTACGCGATTAAAATACCCGACTCGTCCGGGAATCGAAGCCGGGTCCCTTTAAACCGACGATCTCAACGCTGACCATTCAGCCAATGAATCGGACATACACTGACTTAGCAAATGTCATGGGATAGTCACCTAACAGCGTGTGGGGCCTCCTCTGGCCCTGCGAAATGCAGTGAGATGCCGTGGAAGTGAGTCGACAAGTCCCTGGTAGTCCACTGGACGCACCTGACACCAAATCGTTAGCAGAGCGGCCGCCAATGCTGGTCTGTTCGTGGGTGCAGGATCCATGGCACGGAGCCTGCGTTCCAGGACATCCCAGATATGCTCGACAGGGTTCATATCGGGGCTCCTGGGTGGCCATGGCAGTCATTGAACCTCCGCTGCATGTTCCTGGAACCATTCCCGGGCGACGTGGGAGCGATGTGGCGGCGCGTTATCATCTTGAAACACCGCAGAACCGTCTGGGCGCTAAGGCCAAAAATGGGTGGAGATGGTCTCCGAGCAGTTCAACATACCGCGTACCATTCAAAATCTCTTCCAGAACAATTAAGGGGCCCTTTCCACAACAGGAAAATGCACCTCAGACCATAACAGACACACCAGCGCCCTGGACCACACCTTCGAGGCAGGCAGGATCCATAGCTTCATGTGGTCTGCGCCGTACACGGTGCCTCCCATCGGTATGGTGGAGTTGAAATCGTGATTCGTCCGACCATATCACGTTACGCCATTGTTCCAGTGTCCATCCTTGGTGACTGGCGACAAATGCGTGTCGTTGTGCCCGGTAACGTTGGGTTAACAGTGGCACCCGTGGGCTGCGCCGGCTCCCATACCTCCATAGAACCCATGTTCCTACGGATTGTCCACTGGAAGACGTGTCTAGCACGGCCTGTGTTGAATTGAGCCGTGATTCGTTGCACGGTTGCCCGTCTGTCACTATTGACAATCCGTCTCAGATTTCGCCTGTCACGGTCATCGAGGGTGGCTGGGCGGCCGTCGTTCGTCTGTTGTGAACGGTGACACCCGCGTTCAACCATTCACGATACACCCTGGACACGGTTGATCGTGTAAAGCCGAATTCCCGCACCACTTCCGAAATTGCACTTCCCATCCGTCGGGCACCGACCATCATACCCCTTTCGAACGGTGTCAGCTCACGACGACGTTCCATGTTACACCTATCACATGCACAGCCACTGCTCACAAGGTCTCCTATACAACTGCCGCTGGCACAAGGGGCGTGTGGTGAACAGACAACACACCTGCGCGTCAGTGCTTCGCTATCCCATGACATTTGCTCAGTCAGTGTAATATTTCGTGTTATTGTTATTATTAATGTATTCTGCAGAACACAGTTTATACGTACAATGTTTGATGTCTGGGCGTGCGATGATGATAGTGATATAAGGGTGATTAAAATCCGGTGTCCACACGTAGCCTGCTTCTGCCGTCTTCATCTGGCATACGAATCACCATCAACAGCGTCAATTGCCTTCACTTCAATTGAAGTCCAACTCCATGGCTATGTGTTTAGCGTGCTAGCCTTTGGTCAACGGGGTGCCGGGTTAGATTCCCGACCGGGTCGAGGTTTTAACCGTCAAGATTAATTTTGATGGGTCTTGGGCTGGGTGTGTATGCCTTCTTCATCATCAGAATTCATCACGCCCCATGCTCATAGACGCGCAGGTCACCTTGACGGTGTGAACTCGAAAGAGCTACACCAGCCTCCTCGGATGCTACACGCCATTATTATTACTTCATTTGAGCACTGCTGTTTGAAATTAAACCCAGGCTTTTGGCAAGCAAGTTATTGATTATAAATTGTATATAAGACCTCTCCACGGTCGCTTTCTTCCCACTCCCAGTCTTTTCTAATCCCTTCGTCGCCGGAAGACCTTCCTCCGTCGGTGCGACGTAAAGCAAATTTTAAATTTAATGTCCCTCGTTAATAACTGCTGTAGGCTTTTGTTTCTCAATGTATTTTATTACTTTGTAACCCTGTCCTGACGGGTAATTTCAGGCACATGAGAAACAAGCACCTCAAGTTTATCAACCAAAATATTCTACAGCATATACTTTGTATTTTCCCTCACTGTGCCTTGCCAACTACAACCATCACAAGATGTATTGCATTATATCCCTAAACAGCCTTCTATACTCCGTACGGCTCTACTTCTAAATTGACATTTTACCAGATTTTGGCTCTGTCTGGTGGTTATGAGCTGAAGCATAGACATCCAACCAATCCCAAGCTACCATTCATATCGATTTATATCGGCAGAGCACGATCTCGAAACCTAGTTGCCAACTCTAATACGGTTAACCGTGTATGGTATTCGGTACTGTTCGCGATCTTTTGCATTTTCCTTCAATATTTAGTGTGTTTTTCATATTGTTGGAGGGTTCCAGTGACTCTGAGATCAGTACAGTGTTCCCTTTGTAGGCCATAACCTCCTTTCTTTTTTTTTTTTTTTTTTGCTAGTTGCTTTACGTCGCACCGACACAAATAGGTCTTATGGCGACGATGGGACAAGGAAGGGCTAGGAGCGGGAAGGAAGCGGCCGTGGCCTTAATTAAGGTACAGCCCCAGCATATGCCTGGTGTGAAAATGGGAAACCACGGAAAACCATTTTGAGGGCTGCCGACAGTGGGGTTCGAACCTACTATCTCCCGAATACTGGATACTGGCCGCACTTAAACGACTGCAGCTATCGAGCTCGGTAACCTCCTTTCTGTGCCAGCCATTAGCCGTTAGTGATGTGTTATTTCTTCATTCTCTTTTATTGTTAATAGATAATAATATATTCTATTTTAGTGCCAGATATTGTTAGAAAGTGTAGTTCTTGTGAATTTGTTTTCAATCCATATTCATTCGTTTTTCTGAGTACTGTATTACAATTTAAAAGGGCTGTTTACCGCGGTCATATTGCATCAGCTGTTCTCGCGGCAGTAGGGCGCTGGCAACAGAGGAAAGGCGATGCTCATTTGTTTTGCGAAACTTCAATTTAGAAGTAAGGCCGTGCGGAGTATAGCACCTTGCATTTCACCGGACGATCACCTTCCAACTACGTAAATTATAGAAAAAGTGATAGGCTTATAGAGCTATAAAGAGCTGTAGGCAGTTTTATTTTAATGGATTTAGGTAAGGTCAAACTTTACGAGGAGTATGTTGTGCGAGAACATACAGTAAATGTTAATTTTAATACTGAAGTATCTGCATTTTAGGCGTGTATACATAAATCAAACGTACAACTCTTTCAGTTTAGAGGGTCCCGGGTTTGATTACCATCAGGATCGCTGGCTTTAATCGAGTCTGATTAATTCCTATATATATATTGTACCGAGCAAGTGGTCACGCAGTTTCAGTCACGTAATTAGCAGCTCGCATTCGGGATGTAATGGGTTCGAGCCCCACTGCCGGCAGCCATGAAGATGGTTTTTCAGTGTTTCCCCATTTTCACACCAGGAAAAGTCTGGGGCTGTACTTTAACTGAGAACACAGTCACTTCCTTCTCACTCCTAGCCCTTTACTATCTCATCGTAGCTATCAGAACTATCTGTGTCAGTAGGACGTTAAGCAAACTGTAAGAAAAAAATCTTCTGCAATGGCTGCGGGAAGGGGTTATATTTGACGATAGAGCGACTCGTACTTATGCAAGGTTCGTGTGTACTCTGCTGGCTTTTACACGGTGATACGCTTGCAAATATCACAAAGACAATTACAGACCATTACAGAGAGAAAACTGTTCGGCTTGGTAGAACGTGCAATGTAAGTCATATGATATTGTTGGTAGAGATCGATTTTGAAATTTAGAATCCTCATCGTGTGTTTCAGCATGAGACTTGGGAGTCTGAATTGTCTTCAGTTGACTCCTATGCATTAAGAAATTTATAAGTTTACAAATATCAGTTCCTACTCTTCCCCTTCCATAATCATTGTGCATCATACATGTGGCATCGTGTCTGTCACGATGTAGAAAATTGACGGACGACTGTCCATCAAGCCTCTCTCTACGAAATATTTAACACAGGTGGCCACAAAGATTAATGGCACTGTGTTAATTTTATCGGTGCAGTTGTGTGGCTCTATGGCTATATGTTTAGCGTAAAAGCCTTACGTCCAGGGAGTCGCAATTTCGATTCCCAGGCGCGTTGGGGATTTTAACCTTCATTGGTTAATTGCAAAGGCTCGACGGCTGGGTAAGTTTTCCATACTCAGAGTTAAGGCAATATTGCCACAGACGGCGTTAATTCGAAAGACCCCTTACAGGCTTTTTCGAACGCCACACTCCACTTATTATCATAGGTCAGATGCACAGACTGGCTCTAACACTGCGCATTACCCTTTATGAGACATCCTTCCTCTCTGTACGGCAGATCTATTTTTGCTTTTGGATAATATCGGATAGTACCGTCCGAATCTCAGACGAGTTGCCGGTTATTGCCTGAGACGTATATGGGCGAGAGGATGATGTAACAGCCGCCTGACCCGCATAGTTTAGTCAGTAATGTCATGGTCTCAGATAGTCTGCGATAAGCCTCCATACAGCGTAAAACGTGATTGCTTCTTGTAGAGCATTAATCGGTCGGTTTAATGCGTTTCATGGCTTCTGAATTGTGTTGAACAGCGTATTTTCGTGTTCTGCAAATATTTGAATGGAATTCGCCCTGAAATTTTTAAGATTTATAAGCATGAATTTCAGATAGTGCACCGGATCTCCTCGCATACTACAATGCTTGTCTACAGACCGAGCGAGTAGCCTATGTGGTTACGGACTCGCAGCTGTGAGCTTGTATTCGGGAGATATTGGGTATGAACTTCACTGTCAGCAGCATGAAGATGGTCTTCCGTAGTTTCCCATTTTGATGATGTTGATGATGGTTTGTTTAAAGGGGCTTAACACCTAGATCATCGTCCCCTAATGGTACGAAATGAGACGAAATATAATGACAATTGGAAAGTCCAATATTCGTTCACTGACGAGAATTCAAAACATGAGAATGAAGAATGAATGGATGAATATGAATTTAAAATAATCAGTGGATCCAACTCACAATATTGAAATTTAAAATAATTCCGAAATCAATCCACTGACTAGAATTCAGAAAGACGATGAACAATGATTATGAACAATCTTGAATCGATGATACTTGTTATCTAAAAGGATCCAAAATCCAGATCAATGGCCTCTCATTACAACCATGGTATTCCTCATGCAGCGGTACTAATCACAGTTAACGTTAACTCACGGTGTTTCACACAGTGTAGTACTACTCACAGGTAACGCAGACCTATGGCGTTTCTTGCATTACTGTGCCCCTCATAGGCAACGCAAACCCATGGCGTTTCTCACATAGGTGTACACTGACTGAGCAAATGTCATGGGATAGCGAAGCACTGATGCGCAGGTGTGTTGTCTGCGCACCACACGCCCACTGTGCCAGCGACACTTCTATAAGAGATCTTGTGAGCAGTGGCTGTGCATGTGACAGGTGTAACATGGAACGTCGTCGTGAGCTGATACCGTTCGAACGGGGTATGATGGTCAGTGCCCGACGGATGGGAAGTGCAATTTCGGAAGTGGTGCGAGAATTTGGCACCACACGATCAACCGTGTCCAGGTTGTATCGTGAATGGTTGAATGCGGGTGTCACCGTCCACAACAGACGAACGACCGGCCGTCCAGCCACCCTCGATGACCGTGACCGGTGATATCTGAGAGGGATTGTCAACAGTGACAGACGGGCAACCGTGCATTTCATCACGGCTCAATTCAACACAGGCTGTGCTAGACACATCTCCCAGTGGACAATCCGTAGGAACATGGGTTCTATGGGGTATGGCAGCCAGCGCCGCACACGGGTGCCACTGTTAACCCAACGTCACCGAGCACAACGACGCGCATTTGTCGCCAGTCACCAGGGATGGACACTGGAACATTGGCGTAACATGATATGGTCGGACGAATAACGATTTCACTGCACCATGCCGATGGGAGGCACCGTGTATGGTGCAGACCACATGAAGCGATGGATCCCGCCTGTCTCGAAGGTGTGGTCCAGGGCGCTGGTGTGTCTGTTATGGTCTGGGGTGCATTTTCCTGGTATGGAATGGCCCCTAGTTGTTCTGGAAGAGACTTTGAATGGTACGCGGTATGTTGAGCTGCTCGGAGACCATTTCCACCCATTTTTGGCCTTCCAGCGCCCAGACGGTTCTGCGGTGTTTCAAGATGATAACGCGCCGCCATATCGCTCCTACGTCGCCCAGGAATGGTTCCAGGAACATGCAGCGGAGGTCCAACGACTGCCATGGCCAACCAGGAGCCCCGACATGAACCTTATTGAGCATATCTGGGATGTCCTGGAACGCAGGCTCCGTGCCATGGATCCTGCACCCACGAACAGACCAGCATTGGCGGCCGCTCTGCAAACGTTTTGGTGTCAGCTGCGTCCAGAGGACTACCAGGGACTTGTCGACTCACTTCCACGGCGTCTCACTGCAGTTCGCAGGGCCAGATGAGGCCTCATACGCTATTAGGTGACTATCCGATGACATTTGCTAAGTCAGTGTACTAATCTCACGGACTCGTACTATCCAGTGGTGTTCCTGATACAGTGGTACTTATCAGAGGCAATGCCCAGACCCCGGCGTATTTCTCACATAATGGTACTAATCACAGCCAATGTAAGCCCGAGGTGTTCCGCATATAGTGGTATTAATCACGGGTACTCTAAAAACCATACCGATTTACCGTCTGTTTCTACTAATCACAAATCTATTGTGTACGTAAGATAGTGGTACTACTCGCAAGTAATGACGAACCCTGGTGTTCCTCGCGTGATGGTACTAATTACATGTAGTCTCATGATTCTAATTCAGTCATCCTTTGGTCACCCCTTTCAGTCGCCTCTTACAACAGGCAGCGGATACCGTGTGTGGATTCTTCGTCTGCGTCCCCCACGCACAGGGGGTGTTTACTATTTTCACAGGAGGCAAATGCTGGGGCTGTACCTTTATGTGAAGGCCACGTTCGCTTCCTTCTCACTCCTAACCCTATCCTTTCCCATCGTTGCTTTAAGACATGTGTTTCGGTGCGATGTAAAGCAGATTGTTGTTCTGGTTATTGCTTGTCTACGGGCTAAGGAAGAGCATATTCAACATTTTGTTTTTTATTACCTTTCTGTGTGTTTTCCTATTTTATTACTCATTTGTCGAGGGCACGGGAACGCTGTAACTGTAGGAAGAGTGGTAACCCTCGAGATTCTTGCCCTCTGCAAGGTCATGGATACTATCAGCAGCTTATGGGGAGTTGGAATACCTTAGCTAGTCAGAGTTAAAATTACCGAATTCCCCTGTATTAATGCAAATTCTACTGCTAATCCTATTAAATATTTAGAGATGTTTTGACGCTGAATAGGCCTTCGTCTAGTTTCGGAACCGCACTTGCACTGGTGAGGGTTATAAAAAACATATATATACAGCTTACAACGTGCGATGTGAGTATTCACTATCTTATTTTAAATAGGAAGAGCCAGCGCGTATCTAGCAATAAATGCCTTACGTTGTTTTCTGTTTTTAGGCCTCCCTTGAATCATAATAATAATAATAATAATAATAATAATAATAATAATAATAATAATAATAATAATAATAATAATAATAATAATAATAACTGTTATTGGCTTTACCTCCCACTAATAATTTAACCGTTTTCGGAGACGCCGAGGTGCTGGTATTTAATTCCGCAGGGGTTCTTTCACGTGGCAGCAAATCTACTGACACGAGGCTGACGTATTTGAACACCTTCAAGCACCACCGGACTGAGCCAGGATCGAAGCTGCCAAGTTCGGTTCGGAAGGCCAGCGCCTCAAACGTCTGAGCCATTCAGCACGGCCGCCTTTGAATCCTCCTCTTGAGAGAATCCTTAAATTTTACTGTATTGAAAAAAATGTTTGTAAATCATATTTCGAACTGAAGTAGTCCTGAGCGATTGTCGTGGAAAACCAACCATAAAAAATAGTTGTTTTGAGTATCAAGTTTTAATCCCCCTCTGAAGTTCTTGTCGTGCAGCTACGATCTTGCTTACCATTAACCTGCACTTGAATACCAAGGTTTATGAAAATCCACTTTGCCGTTTTCCCTTGCTTCTGTAACCGATAAACGGACTAACAGGAAAATCTCGAAGAATTTGTTTAATTTCTTCTCTGAAACCACCAATACTCAAGAGTAATGAACTCAGATATACACAGCGTGACGTAACTTCACATTCTGCGTAGTGTGTTGTATCTAGTTTATTCCTCTTGTTCCACTAGATGATTATCACCTTCGTGCTTTCTACTATCTACACCGAGCACGATAGCTGCAGTCGCTTAAGTGCGGCCAGTATCCAGTAATCGGGAGCTAGTGGGTTCGAACGCCACTGTCGGCAGCCCTGAAGATGGTTTTCCGTGGTTTCCCATTTTCACACCAGGCAAATACTGGGGCTGTACCTTAATTAAGGCCACGGCCGCTTCCTTCCAATTCCTAGGCCTTTCCTCTCCCATCGTCGCCATAAGACATATCTGTGTCGGTGCGACGTAAAGCAAATGGAAAAAAAATCTACTATCTACGGAAAATTCTGTACTTAGACTTGCTTTCCTCTATCTCTCTCTCATATACAACTCGGTAAGCTCTTCTTCTCTTCACATGACGCTATCGGGGTATTGTCATCAGCAAACCTCATCAAATAGGCCTATTCATAAGAAGATTACACATATTATCCGACAAAACTTAAGGTTGCCTTTATTTTAAACAATGAATGCCGGGAATTCATGGAGGAAAGAATTCAAGGATTGCACACGGTTGGAGAGATTTTTGGAAAAAATTAAGTTTAAATCATCTGCCTGTCTGAATTCTTCTTCTTATTCTACAGCTTTCTCCCACAACTTGTGCGGTCGCTGTTGCGATCTGGGTGTCGAACATGCGGATTTGGCCCTGTTGCATATCAGGATGCCCTTCCTGACGTCAACCCAATATAGAGGAATGTAATCACTATTGCGTGTTTCTGTGGTGGTTAGTAGTGTCATGTCCTTTGTGAATATGAAGAGGAGAGCGCTAGGACAACCAGGACAACAAACAACCAGTCCCCTAGCCAGAAATATTAATCACCGGGCGAGTTGGCCGTATGGTTAGGAGCGCGCAACTGTGAGCTTGCATCCGGAGGAGAGTGGGTTCGAACCCCCATTGTCGGCAGCCCTGAAGATGGTTTACGGTTGTTTCCTATTTTCACACCAGGCAAAGGCCGGGGATATACCTTAATCAAGGCCAAGGCCGCTTCCTTCCTAGTCCTAGCCTTTTCCTGTCCCATCGTCCCCATAAGACCTATCTGTGTCGATGCGACGTAAAGAAAATTGTAAAGAATAATAAGAATTAGTCACACGCTATTAAAATTCCCGACCCGGCCGGGAATTGAACCTGGAACGCTCTGAACTGAAGGCCTGAACACTGACCATTCAGCTAAATAGTAACTTACGATCGTTTCAGCAATACATACGGATGGAAAGATGGACATATAAGTGCAATCAGAAGATGTCAACAGGTTTTTGTTCATTATTAGTTAGGTAAGGGTGTATTCTGCCCGAAGGCAAGTCCGAACCTCCGAAGAGGTGTTCCTGAGCCGGAGTTTACGTGCTGTAGGGTAGCCAGTTCCTTTCCGCTCCTCCATTCCCTTACCGCCCACCAACAGCGCGTGGCAACCTATCCAACTCCTGACCACGCCCAATGTTGCTTAACTTCGGAGATCTCACGGGATCCGGTGTTTCAACACGGCTACGGCCGTTGGCGGTTCATTATTATATCAGTTTTAATTCATGGCGTAACAGTGTTTGAATATTTTAATTGTTAGATCAGTAGAAGGTGTTAATGTGCCACGGACTACTTATGGAACCGACAACAACAACCAAAGTTAAAATGTGATCAGTGTTTGACATAATTTTGTTTAGCATTTAGGAACTAGGACAATGAACTTCAGAGAGTGTATGTCTCCAGTTTTTTGTGTACATTATACATGTTTATTGAAAAGGTTAGTAAAGTAATAAAAAGGTGTTAAAAAGGTAGTAAAAAAGTAGTCGGACGCCTGTGTAGTAGAGTGTCGGCCTCCGAATCCCAAGATAGCGGGTTCAAACCCGGAAGAGGTAGTCGGATTTTTGAAGGGCGGAAAAAAGTCCATTCGACACTGCATGTCGTACGATGTCGGCATGTAAAAGATCTCTGGTGACACATTTGGTGTTTACCCAACAAAATTAATTAAATCTCAGCCATAGACGCCCGAGAGAGATCCGGTTTACTCTGTCTGCCATCTAGCGGACCTAGAGTAAAACGGAACGTCGAAATTGATGAGCAGACAGCCAGATGGCGTCAAATCGAAATGTCTGCACACGGTACCTGAGGCCATACGATTTATAATTATTATTATTTTTTATTTTAAAAATATTTTTGTTTAGGTAGGCCTATATTACCACTTGTCACCATTCTATCGTAATTTGATTGATTAATTATTTGTCTATTTGCCCCTCAAACATGAGTATTGTTTGCTGATTCCGATTGTCTAAATAAATCCTGAGTAATGTTGCCTCGATTCTTACGCCTAGCTTGTCTACATAAATTCAGCTCAAATCCTCATTTTCATGAATATATTCTTCTTCATATTTTATTATTGTTATTATTATTATTATTGTTATTATTATTATTTCTGTCCTGTCATCACAACTCTAGTTCAGAGGAAGATACGCAGCCCTCAGTATTAATATAGTTAAAACTGACTGCTGGTGAATATATCGTTCTATAGTGCGGGAAATAACAGCCGTACAAATGCAATTAGAGAAGTTCTCGTAATCTGACTTATTAAAGAGATCGCGAGTGTAATGCAGTGGGCTCTTATCTCGGGCGAATTAACTTAATAATTACCTCACATAATTATAGTGGAGCCTGAAGGCTTGCATGCCTCTTGGCAGTCACACTGTCATGACTACACGTGATAACACAAACTTGCAGGAGACCTCGTTCAGTCTTCACGGAATATCACACCTCCATCAGCCATGTTCTGGTCCTGTCCTCTAAAATTAGGACGAATAAAAGATGGCGTGATATGAAGTAACTACATTATATGACGTGTACTTCTAAATAATGAGCAGTGGACCGAGTCTCCTTTGTAGAACTTTACTTGTGTGATATATTATAGGATCAACTTTTATTGGTGGCGGTGGTTATTGTTTGTTTATTCGGCCTTAATAATCACTATAAAGGGGGTGTTGTGATGATCAATATCAACAAGTGCTGGATTTATTATGCCTTCATTAAGACTTCCTTTTTTTTGTTAGCGATTGAATAAAATACAAAAAATATGGCGCTGCGAAGGGAAACAGCTTGAACTGGGAAGCTCATTATCGAGGCTTCAATTAGTTGAGAGCACATTTCCTAGGACCGAGCTCGATAACTGCAGTCGCTTAAGTGCGGGCAGTACGCAGTATTCGGGAGATAGTAGGTTCGAATCCCACTGTCGGCAGCCCTGAAAATGGTTTTCAGTGGTTTCCCATTTTCACACCAGGCAAATGCTGGGGCTGTACCTTAATTAAGGCCACGGCCGCTTCCTTCCCACTCCTAACCCTTTCCTGTCCCATCGTCGCCATAAGACCTATCTGTGTCGGTGCGACGTAAAGCAATTAGCAAAAAAAATATTTCCTGGGTTCAAAGTAAGAGCCGCGGAATACCATCTTAGTACTGCTGATAACGAGGTTCGAACCCTTAATCTCTTGAATAAGAGCTCGTAGCTACATGACACCGCCTCTGTGGTAGTGCTTAGTGTGATTAGCTGTCAGCCCCGTAGGCTCGGGTTCGAATCCCTGCTCAGCCACGAAATTTGAAAAGTGGTACGATCCCTGGAACGGGATCCACTCAGCCTCGGGAGGCCAACTGATTAGAGGGGGTTCGATTCCCATCTCAAGCATCCTCGAAACGGTTTTCCGTGGTATTTCACTTCTTCTTCATGCAAATGCCGAGATTGCACTTATCAAGGCCACGGCTGTTTCCTTCCCTCTTCCTTGACTATCCCTTATAATATTCCTATCTCTCACAAGGTACCTCTTCAGCATAGCAGGTGAGACCGCCTTGGCGATGTACTGATTCTTCTTCCCAGTTACATCACCGACCAAATGTCTCACGCTCCAGGACAATGTTCTTGAGTCGGTAGAGGTGGGATCTCTCGCTTAGTCCGAGAGAAAAACCGACCATGTATGGTAAACGGACTAAGAAAGGGAAAAAAAGAGAAATAACAAATCTACATGAACGGTATCACATAATATTAACTCTCATGGTACTCTTTGCAGATTAATTTCATATATATACAATATAATAAAAATATATATTTTGTTCTTGTTGTTCTTATGTTCGACTCTGCTGCTGAGTGGTTAGTGTGCTGGCGTTTGTTCCAAAGGGTCCCTGGTTCGATTCCTTACCACGTTGGGGATTTTAGTCATGATTGGTTAATGGCTCTGGCTCGGGGCTGGGTGTTAGTGCCGTTTTCAACATTAGCATGCATTCGAGATAGGGCTCCGTCCTCACAGACACGCTGTTACCCGTAAGGTGTCAATTCGAAAGATCTGTATCAGGCCACTGCGGAGCCCATACGCCATTATTATTATTATTATTATTATTATTATTATTATTATTATTATTATTATTATTATTATTATTATTATTATTATCATTATTATTAAATTACTGCATGTTCAAGCCTTTTCCGTTTCTCTACGGGGTGGAGTATGAAGTGAGATGAGTCTTTGTAGTGAGTTTTTCGATGTGATGCCCTTCCTGGGGTCACCCTCACCAAAGGAGTTGAAAATAAAAGTGAAAACCTATAACCTGTTGTCCAGTCAGTGACTGGGTCAGGAATGGAATGAATGAAGCCCCCATCTTGCGGCGTGAATAGGAATTTTGCCGGCTGCCGAGGCCTGTCGCACTCCTCTGGGGCAATGATTAATGACTGACAGATGCAATATATTGGAGAGTGTTGCTGGAATGAAAGATGACAGGGAAAACCGGAGTACTCGAAGAAAAACCTGTCCCACCTTCGCTTTGTCCACTACAAACTTAACATGGAGTGGCCGGGATTTGAACCACGGAATCCAGTGGTGTGAGGCCGGCGCGCTGCCGCCTGAGCCACGGAGGCTCTCACTAAAGGAATTAATGAGCTGAAATGAATGACATGATATATGCTATAGGTGCCAGAATAGGAATAGCCTACTCCGGTCGAGATGAACCTCTGTGGAGAGATTCGGAATTGAGTCCAGGCTCTTGGAACACTATCTAGAAGTGTTATACCACCACCTCTCCTACCCAGGTAGCCAAAAATCTGACGGTGGTTACCACGGCGGCAGAAAAAATGGCCTTAACATTTATGTCCACAAGGCAGTTCATTTTTATTTTACATGCGGAGACGCCGAGGAGCTGGAATTTAGTCTTGAAGTTAATTGTGTGTCAGTAAACCTGTTGACACGAAGCTAGCGTTTCGAGCACGTTCATATGGCTCCGTAATGGGCCGTAATCGAACCCACCAACTTCCGCTTGGAAAGCCAGTACTGGACAGTCTGAGCCTATCTGTCCGCCATTATTATTATTATTATTATTATTATTATTATTATTATTATTATTATTATTATTATTATTATTATTTATTATTATTATTAAAATATTCTTCAGGGGATAAGTGGTAGTGTGTTTAACTAATGACGTCAGGTTTTTGATTTATTCCTGGCTGAATTTTTGTTTTCTAAGGGCATTACAAATCTTGGTGGAAGTTTTTCTAGCTGCCATGTTAAATAACTCTTTAGTTCAGCCACAGCAACCGTCCAGTAGAATTCCTCTTTAGTTGCTGAACAGTAGCACAATATGAACTTTGAAAATCGGAGGGTAGGAAGTTTAGATAAGCAAAAGTTCACGAGATTTGCAATTCGATAGCGGAGGCCAAATGATGGTTATAATAATAACAACCAGTCCAGTCCAGATAATGAGTTTGCCTCTTTCCTGATGTCTTTGATTTCGATATCAGGATAACTCACACGGGTTTGCATGGTTATATTTAATTCCGAATCATATGTCACTCCGTTCGGAAATTTGACGCGCCATGTTTAAAGCGAAAAAAATATCTTTTTTTCTTCTATGTTATTGACTTGAAGTTTTAACTATTCAAAATTTGCGTGTTCTCAAAATGACTCACCTACAGTACTACTTAAATTGCTTTCATGCCATACCCTGAAGGGGTACAATGGTCCTCTTGAATGGTGACGCCTGCTCTCAGATCAAGGAGGTGTATGATGAATGTGAAATATGTTGGTGGACGTGATCTTACCAGGGACTCTTCCAGCATTCACCTTAGTGCAGGAGCATGGAAAACAAGGGAAAACCAATGTCAGGACAGGCGACGGTGGGGATCAGCCCTTCTCCGTCTCCCGAGTGCAGAGGTGTAGCACCACGGTAGAGCCGTGGCTAACGGTCCTCTGCTGTGTTGGTCGGTCGTAGTGCAGAACTGTCGGACCGTATCCACTTGCAGGCCAAAGCCGACATCACATGCGCCGATCTCCGCAGAGTTGATCTCCCCGGCTATTTAACTTGCCACTGGAAGTAATATGCCCAATTCGATTCACAGCGGAATGGCGTCGGCTGGAAAGTAGATTTTGCATATTTCTCTAGAAATAACCTGTATGTAATCACGTATTTATTTACTTCGTTCTTGAAGTAATGAACAACCAATAAGATCATTTCATTTTGTTTCTTTCCAGGTGAGTAACTATGACTGATTGCTCTCTCCCTCGGCATTCACTTAGCTGTGTCATCAGCTGAAATCAGACACCTTGCCTGGAAACACGTGAGTTATATGATTTCAAAAAATCAGCGTTTGAACATTGAAATTGTGCATAATGCTTGTATAAATTACACACATAAATAACATCGTATTTGTGCTTGTACTATTACTTGCATATTGATGTGATATTTAATATTTACATAGCGAAAAGCAAGCGACGGCCAATGTGTGGTTCAATTAATTTTTGTCCGTTTTCTGTTTGTCTGGTAGAGTATCACAGGAAAGTGAGTGGGTTTACTGTCTTGGAACTTGGTGAAGTCTCGGTTAAACGAGTGTCGACTAACCGAGGTTCCTTGTTATCCAACGCAGACAAAATACTAACAAGGAAACATCGGCAATGGTTAAGTCGCCGATCGCGATGAAACTTGGAAAACACATTGAGATAAACGTAAAAATGATTTCGGCATCAATTTTGGGTGCCGGCATTCATTAGGGCGTTAACCAAGAGGCCTAAAAGTTGCGACATTTCAAGTTCCGCGCGAACAGCGATGAATACCTGCTAGCCGATGCTTAGCAGGCACACTGTCTGCTTTGTGCCACACCTCTGCACCCCCCACCCTACACATCTCCGACCCTCCTTCTGGTTCGCCACCGCACGTTTCCCTTCTCCCCGCGCCTGACCGTCGGCTTAGCTGTCGAAGATAACCGGTGCTACACTTTGCGTACTCTATCAGCCTTCTTCATATCTCTCCTTTGTAATTTCAACATTGTCTTAGTCAGTTTACATTTTCTGAAATGTTTATGAAAACGTTTGCACCGGGCAAGTTGGCCGTGCGGTTAGTGGTGCGCGGCTGTGAGCTTGCATCCGGGGGATAGTGGGCTCGAATCCCACTGTCGGCAGCCCTGAAGATGATTTTCCGTGGTTTCCCATTTTCACACCAGTCAAATGCTGGGGTTGTACCTTCATTAAGGCCACGGCCGCTTCCAACTCCTGGGCCTTTACTATCCCATCGTCGCCATAAGACCTATCTGTGTCGGTGCTACGTAAAGCAATTAGCAAAAAAAAAGTATGGTGCCTGTTGTTAATTGCGTTTTGTTTCGGTTTTCTTTTCACTATTTTTTAATGTTTCGAATAGACCAAAGATTGTTTTCGTTTACTATCAGTTATTGACGGGAAGTTTGCCCGATGTAATGTATACGGAGTCATTTATTGTGTTGCCTTGTAATTGTTTCTTGTTGTGCCAGTTCGTAGAATAGCCTTTTAACATTTTGCGTATGTAACTGCCATTATAACCAGAAGACTGTAGTGTGATACTTTAATATCTGTACTTGTTGAATACATAGACCTTCGTCAGCTATAAAGCAAAATTACCGGTAAAGTAAGACTACAGGTCTGCCTGTTATTACTGTATATCTGCTGCATATATAAATGCACATCTTTTTTTATTTTTCAAGGCTTTTCTTATTACGTCAAACTTTACTACATTCCATGTCATACTCATATCAAAGTTGCCTATGCATTAAATTGATTTATATTCGACAACCATTGATGCAGTTGAAACGTGTTGTGTCTGTCACTGCAAACATAAATAAATCGTTCAGTACAAGCACAAATAAAAACATTCTACCTATTGGCCTATTCCTTATACCAGAGTACGCAATACGGAAAATACCAGTAGTTTCAAACTCGGAGTTTATAATTGGTATTGTTGTCGTCCGCGATGTCGTTTCGTTATGACAGAACTGATAGCGTACACAAAGTGGGTGGGGGGAAGAGGACACGAAAAAGAAGATATGGATCTGTAACCAGGTTTTCATATCCCGAAGTACCGAATCTCATTACATTCATTGAGATCCTCTACCCGGGCACGTAATTTCTTTAAATAAAAAGGTATTTAACGTTGTTTAAAGGTTGGAGATTTATTTAGTAGTGGGTGATTTAATTTAATTCCATACGTATGTCCACTCCAAAGGACACTACTGACAGCTTTAAGGCGTTTTAGAAGTAAGTAATAATTTAAGCGTAGGTGGGACGCGGTACCCCATCCCACGTTTGACCACGACCGGTGGTACTTATCTCGGAGTTGTACCCACGAATGTGACAACTCACCGGAATTAGCAGGAATGAAAATATAACATTTGAATAAAATATGGGTACATTAATTTAGGTTATTTATTATCATTGTGTGTGAAACGGAACCTTATTTAAAGGATTTCAATAATTATAGTACGAAAAGAAGCCAAGTATAGAGCCGGTCCCGTTCAACAGCTAAGCAGCCGGTAAGCGCGGGGGAAAGGGAAACGTGCGGCGGCGAACCAGTTAGGGCCGGGGGGAGGAGGTGCAGAGGTGTGTCTCCAGGCACGCAGTGTGCCGGCTTAGCATTGGCCAGCAGGTATTCATCGCCGATCGCGCGGAACTTGCAATGCCGCAACTTTTATGCCCTTTAGTTAATGCCCTAATGAGTTTCTATACTCAAAATTGATGCTGACATCTTTTTTACGTGTGCCTCAATGTGTTTTCCATGTTTCATCGCGATCGGCGACTTAACCATTACCGATGTTCCCCTGTAAGTAGCAATCGCGTTTTCATCAGCGCTGACTAGTTCCGTTGATTCTTGGTTCGAGCCTAACTACTCTGTTCTAATCGTTATCAGACGTAAAGCGCAATGCAAGGACTCCGTAGTTTTTACAGCTCGAGTTATTTATCATTAACTGCTGTTTCAGTACTGAATATTATGAATTTTGGATAGTTGCCTAATATATTACGACATGAATTTTAATTTATAACCCCGTCCCACCTACGCTTAAATTATTACTTACTTCTAAAACGCCTTAAAGCTGTCAGTAGTGTCCTTTGGAGTGGACATATGTATGGAATTAATTAAATTAAATCACCCACTACTAAATAAATCTCCAACCTTTAAACAACGTTAAATACCTTTTTATTTAAAGAAATTACGTGCCCAGGTAGAGGATCTCTGTAGAAAATAATTTATGAAAAAAATTTATAAACATCCTGAATCAGAAAATGGTGGCTCCGTGCATCAGGCGGGAGCGCGTCGGCCTCTCACTGCTGGATTCGGCGGTTCAAACTCCGGTCACTCCATGTGAGATTTGAGCTTGATAAAGCGGAGGTGGGACAGGTTTTTCTCTGGGAACTCCGGTTTTCCCATTCATCTTTCATTCCAGTAATATACTCCAGGATTATTTCATTTCAGCCATTAATCATTGCCCCATAGGAGTGCGACAGGCTTCGGCAGCCGGCACAATTCCTATCCTTGCCGCTAGATGGGCCTTCATTCATTCCATTCCTGGCCCCGTCGAATGACTGGGAATAGGCTGTGTATTGTCATTTTATGAAGAATAAATTATATGAGAACAGAAATATATCTGAAGAATGAAAAAGACAACTTAAACCGAACAAGTTGGCTTTGCGGTTAGCGACGCGTAGCTGTGAGCTTGAATTTGGAAGATCGTTGACTCGAATCCCACTATCCGGAGGCCTGAAGATGGTTTTCCGTGGTTTCCGATTTTCACACCAGGCCAATGTTGAGGCTGTACCTTATTTAATGCCACAACCTTTCCCTTCCTGCTCCTACCCATTTTCTCTCCCATCGTCATAATAAAACCTATGTTGTGTCGGTGCGACGTAAAAGAAATTGAGAAAAAGAAAAGAAATAAAACAACTTTATTAAAATTGAAAAGAAAATAAGCAACTAAAAATTTTTAAAAATTAGATTTATTTTTCGTGTATTTTCTAAAGTGTATGTATTTATAAATTTGTTACCGGGCGAGTGACCACGTGGTTAGGGGCACGTAGCTGTCACCTTGCACTCCGGAGATAGTGGGTTTGAATATCACTGTTGGCTGGCCTGAAGATGGTTTTCCGTGGTTTCCCATTTTCACACTAGGCATATTAAGGCCAAGTCCATTTTCCTTCCCACTTCTAGCTCTTTCCGATCCCATCCTCGCCATGAGACCTATAGTACTTGTGTAGGTGCGACGTAAAGCATAAAAAAGTAATCTATAAATTAGTTCGTCAGATTGGAGGAACAGCTACAAATTAACTGAGTCTAAACTGAAAAGCAATGACTTCAGATGCCACAAATAATGGATTTTAGAATCTTGTTTTTGAACGCTCTTGGTTGGTGTGATGTTCATGGTAAGGATAAGTATGAGGATAATGGTAATAATAATCATATGACCTCAGCTACCGCTGGAAATTTTATTTCACTTCATTTAGACATCCTCCATGGCAGTTTCGACGTTCTGTTTAACTCATCTAGATCGCAGAGAAATTAGTACTCTGTCGAGCGATCTATGGAGGAGTTTCAATTAATTTTGCCGGATGAATGTGACAGCAGATATCTACTGCATGTTAATTTCGTTCGACTTTCCTCGGCCTTTTTACAATCTGAATGCTCCCCGCCGGGCTTGAAACCATGGTCTGGGAAGGCCTGAGGCGAGTACGCTACTACCGATCCATACAGGCAGCTGTAGTTCAATGTAATACATCCCTTTAAAGTCTTTAAGTTAAACAGCCGCTCTCTGTAGACCTCCATAACAATACATCTCTTTAAAGAATCCCGATCTTTTCTTATCCCTTCTCGACTCCATCAGGTAAAATGAATTGACCGGGAGTTGCCAGCAGAGCTCGGGACGGTAGAATAACTCGAGAACACGTATCGCTGTGTACTCGAGTATCGATCGCGTTTTAAATAGCACCCAGAACAAATTTGAAAGTGCACAATCTGATGGTGGGGTCTCGACTCATTCAATTTCCGTGCTCCTATCGATGCAGTCGTAACTCACATACATGCCCTGATAGAGATTCAAGTTTTCGACTGTTACAGTTTGCGAAAGGTTTTGCACTGCTTGTAACAGTACTGAACATGTATTACGGAAGAATACTCTCTCTACAGTGCAGCAGACTGAAGACTGCTGATGTCAGCATTTTGTACTTTACAAAGAAAGCACAATATACTTGTTAAACAGGAATCTCAATTTCATATTCAACATTTAATTATTTAGTATTAAGGGAGTTATAGCTTAGTTCAGCTTCTAGGCTGAATTGCAAGAATACAGAGGCGCTGGCCATTTAAACCGAACTTCGCAGGTCCAACCTTGGCTCAGTCCGGTGGTATTTGAAGGTGCTCAAATACGGCAGCCTCGCTTCGATACACTTACTGGCACGTGAAAGAACTCATAAGGGAATAAATTCCGGCACCTCGGCGTCTCCGAAAACCGTTATGTATTTAGTAGTAAAGCTAAAAGTATTATTTAGTATTTATAAAGGAAGTATAAAGAAGAAGTGAAACCCATTCTTATCGTATTATGTTGATTATTCCTTACAATTTGGTTTGAAATTTAATCGTTTTGTAAGTATGTATGTCCATTTTTCATTAAGAAATCCTCGTAGCACTTTATTCAACAATTCTTTCGTTTTCACAGAGTATTAGGTAAGGCCCACCAGATTACCAGATTTGCAGTTCATGAACGTGACCTGAGATGGGATTTTGATTTGGTCTGTTACTATTATTATAAATTTATTATTATTATTATTATTATTATTATTATTATTATTATTATTATTATTATTATTATTATTTTCATTTTTGTGATGCTCTGGTAAATTCTTCATCATCATCATCATCATCATTACCTTCTAATTAATAATAATAATAATAATAATAATAATAATGGAAATACGTTATAATTTTACGTTCAGTTAAATAAAACCCTTTGGTACCTTCGATATTTCACTAATCGCTGCCAGGGGGATTGAGATTAGGCTGTCTGGTATTATATGATTTAGGTACTTCTGGATATGCCTAAACAAATCGCGTAGTACGTGTTCTGCACGTAACTTATATCTATAAAGGTTGTAAGAAAAATCACATCCAATGATCACTTGAGGGGTTAAAGGAGATAAATAAAAACTGCAATCAGCCTTCTATATCACAGTTTCTATACAGAGTCAAGTCAGGGAATGTAAGGTAATATGTAGTTTTAGGTTGGAGTCACCACGGTCATTTTGCTTGGTCTTAGTTCAATTTTTTCACCTTCGAACTGCGGTTTGAGTGAAGGGAGTATTATAATCCTGCAACAATTTAACATTAAGTTTTTTTACTTATAATGATTTTTCGAGATAACTGGACACATATAATTGTGTTTTTTATTTATTTTTTATTTTATCTGTTTTCTGATTTTCCTCATTCTTTATTTTCTTTTTAAGGATGAGACACACACACTTACACACAGACATACACAGTCCCCGAGGCAATGAAAATAACGAATTAAGTTTAAAATCCCCGATCCGGTCGTGGTAACTCTCACCTAAAATAATATGGTTACAAAACAACATATTACCTTGAATATAAATTTAAATTGTGATTTAAAAGGTTGATTGCAGTGCTTGAACCAAAGGCCAGCACGCTAACCATTTAGCCAGGGAGCCGGACAGACAGCCTCTTCAGGGATTCAAAGGGTTCACACTGTATCCATCAGCTCATGAATTCATTGCCGGTTCCCACTGAGCTAACGAGGGACATACAGTAAGTTATGTTCCGCTACGTAGCTGTGATTCAAGACGTCCTGGCTCCCTTCAAGTTATAGGGCTGCAGTATTCATCTAAACGGACGTCGTGTTCTAACTTATTTGAATCACCGAGCTCGTTAGCTGCGGTCGCTTAAGTGCGGCCAGTATCCAGTATTCGGGAGATAGTAGGTTCGAACCCCACTGTCGGCAGCACTGAAAATGGTTTTCCGTGGTTTCCCATTTTCACACCTTAATTAAGGCCACGGCCGTTTCCTTCCCACTCCTAGCCCCTCCCTGTCCCATCGTCGCCATAAGACCTATTTGTGTCGGTGCGACGTAAAGCAACTAGCAAAAAAAAACTTCCTTCCTACTCCTATCCCTTTCCTGTCTCATCGTCGCCATAAGACCTATCTGTGTCGGTGTGACGTAAAGCAACTTGTAGAAAAGCTTATTTGAATCTTTATGAAAATTGAGTTAGTTCGTGGTGATTTTTGCTTGGAAAGGAATTACAACTAGAGAACCAGCCTCTGTGAACACATTAACATAACTCATAAACAATTTATCACCACAGAACCTAAGCAACATCCAAAGATTTTTATCAGTTTACTTATCTGGGTTCAGTAGTCGAGGATACAGGTAGCTGTGAAAAAATATCAAGCGTCGCATCTTGCTGTGGTGTATAACTATGTCAAAATGAAATATTATCCGGAAAGATAGAGCAATTACATTGAATACGAAGAAACGATTAGTCCTTTCACCTGGCTTCCCGGTCTTCATGTATGGATGAGAAAATTGGACCGTGAAAGCTGAAGATAGAAACAGAATCAACGCTTTCGAAATGGCGTGCTAGAGAAGGATATTGCGAATACGATGGGCGCGAAAAAACGACTCTGTCATGCAGGAAGTTGGAATACAATGCAGTATATGACAAGTTGTGTACCAGAGAATCCTGCAATTCTTTCGTCACATTATGAGGAGAATGGATGACAACATGGAATATCTAATTGTGCAAGGAAGAGTTCACGGCAAAAGGTCAAGAACACGAGTCGCAAAAAGGCGGGTTGGTCAAATAAGAGAGAGCACTAATTTATCAGGTGTAACTGTTTTCCATGTCCTTAATTTTAGAATGACCGTCAATCACCATTGTTTCGGCTGCATAGGTTGCTTCTGGAAGAATTACTGTTTCATAGTGCCGTAATTGTGCATCTATTGAAATGCTTTTCTTGTTGTAGTGAGCCCACATTAGCTTGTAGGCCTTCTGTAGCTTGGTGATTCTTTGTTCATTGACGATCCGGTTTAGTCCTGAGGACTGTATAATTTCACCAAGGTATTTAACATGACTTACTTGTGCGATTTTACTGTATTGTGCGATTAGAGGGGATTTATTTTCTGAGCGTCTTTCCACATACTGGGTTTTCTCATAAAATGATTTGTAGTCCGGTTGTTAGCGCAATTTCATGTAGTTTTTCCACTACGTGCATTACTTCAGTTCTGTTGTCTGTAATAATGGCAATGTTGTCTGCGAAACCGAGATGCTTGACTAAAATTCGGTTTCCTTTTTTGATACCTAGTTGGATGCCCTTTATATGAGGTTCCCATTCCCTAATGGTCTTTCCTAGGACAGGGGGGATAGTCCGTCCCCCTGTTGGACTTCATTTCTTATTTTAAAGGGATCCGATATTTCGCCCATGAATTCCACTTTGGACACTGTTCTTGTAAGTGTCTTTTCAATGATGTTTCCATTCTTTCTGTCTATTACGAATTCTTCCATGGTTTTGAAGACGGTTTCACGGTCTACTGACTCATATGCCTTTCTGAAGTAGATAAATGTCAATACTGTATTTCTGCATTTGCTCATATGTAGTATCATCTTCAAGCTCCAAATCTGTTCAGCACGTGATTGCCCTTTTTAGAATCCGGCTTGGTAGTCACCAATTAGTGGATTCGCTTGCGGTTCTATCTTGTTTAAAAGTGCTTTGGAGAGAATTTCGTAAGCAATCAGGAGCAAGGAGATTCCTCTGTTGATGTCAGTCATATAACCCTTTATATTTAGGGGGTGAATAAGAGCACATTTCCAGTCTTCTGATACACGCTCTGTCGACCACATGTTCGAAATTATGTTATGAAGCTTCTGCGTTAGTATAGGATCGTTTAGTTTCCAAAGTTCAGCAATGACCCAATCTTCTCTTGGTGTTTTGTTGTTCTTAAGCTGCTTGATGATATCTTCAATTTCATGGAGGTCGGGGGCTTGTGAGTCCAGGTGTGTGTACGCTGGAGGGGTGAAGACAAGTTTTTCTTGGGGTGGGTCGCAGTTAAGAAGAGAGTTGAAGTATTGGGCTAAGATTTTACAGTTATCTTTTGTGTTCGTTTCCAACGATCTGTCGGGATTTTTGAAGCACAGCTTTGCCACTTGATATCCCTGTAGATTCTCTCTAAACGTCTTGCAGAAACATCCAGTATTATTTTTGGTGAAATCCTGCTCAATTTCGCAGAATCAGTTTTTATCATATCCTTGTTTTTTCTAATTATCTTTGAGGAATATTTTTGAATTTGAAGAAAGTTCTCTCAGGTTTCCTCGGCCTTGTGACTGCTAAACTTCTTCCACGCAGTTATACGGTTGTCAATTGTCTGATCGCAAATTGCGTTCCACCAGCGATGTTTCCTGGTGGGAGGGGGTTGTCCTAGTTTCATGACTGCAGGCAAATGCTGGGGCTGTACCTTAATTAAGGCCATGGCTGCTTCCTTCCCAATCCTAGGCCTTTCTTGTCCCACCGTCGCCATAAGATCTGTCTGTGTCGGTGCGACGTAAAACAAATAGCAAAAATAGTTTCATGACTTCCTGAATTTACTTTGTTATTTTCTGCCATTTTGTTGATTTATTATGATTAATTTGCATGAAGGTCTCTTCTTTGTTGAGTTTTAAGTAGTTAGGCGGGCCATTTTGCCTTCTATTTGGTTGGAATTTTATCTTTATTTGGAGAAGATAATGGTCCGATTCATAGGCTCCTTTGCGAGCTCTAACATTAAGAATTCCTTTGTGCTTTTCTTTCAAATAGCGACATGGTCAATTTGGTATTCATCCTGTCGAAGAGTGTATGATCTCCATGTTTCTAATTTTTGTGGAGTTTTCTGAAACTTGGTACCCATAATTTTAAGTTCGACGTTTCTGAAAAAGTCGATTAATTCTTCACCATTCTTGTTGATACGCTTGTGCTTGGTATGGGGCACTGTAGTATCTCTGAATTTCCTTTCTTTACCTAGCTGTGCGTTAAAATCGCTTAATAATATTTTTAAATTATGCATTGGTTGTTTCTTCTAGAGTTTCCCGGAAATTTTCCACAATTTCAGGGTTAGACTTGTACTGATTTTGTAGGGTGTGCACGTTGATCAATGTGTAAGCTTAATTAGGTGTTTTAACGGAAAGGAGAGAGACACTTTCGTTGGGAGAAGTAAAGTAAATGACTGAGTCGAGTACGGAATGGTGTGTGGCGAATCCGGCTCCCAGGAGAGGTAGTTTTTTCTAACTTTTATCGCAGGTTTGCTCTTGCAGATTCTGAAATTCTCTGTATCAAAGTGTCCTTCATCTGTGAATCCTGTCTCTTGGAGTGCGGTGATTTTTAAGTAAACTTTTTCCAGGACGTTGGTGAGTTGTTTTAATTTACCGGTTTTATTGAAGGTCCTCACATTAATTGTGCCAGTACAGTTTTACGTCTGGTTTTGAGAGTACGACAAGGTCTTGAGAATCTCCGATTCTTCTCCGCTTGGTGCCCTTATAGCCCAGAATCCGATGATCAGGTAAGGCCAGTCTGTCGACTGGTGCCTGGAGTAGTGATTCTAAGATCGTCTCTTCCATCAGATTTGGCTTTGGGGTGATCTCAATTGAGACCATTTGTGAACGACTCGATTTTTTATTTTTTTAGAAGATTTTAGTGCAGCCGCGTTATCTAGATTGAACTAGGATCGAACAGGGAATTGATGCACCCGGGCAGAAATGCAAAATTATTTAACATTATTAGAGGAATGTGGAGTAGGAAGCTGGTGGAAGGAAAATAAGTGATACATGTCAGTCAGGAACATAACTGTGCCTAAGGTAACCTAGACATTATAACTCCGTTGAAGTCTAGAGCCATTAGGTACGTACATTTGAGTTACAAAAAGTAACTACTTTGTCGTAGTAGTTCTATTAGTCGGCATGTGCTTTGTTTTTTTGGTTTTTCAATAGTCTGAAACGACACTATTAATATTAATTGATATGTTCGCTTTGATTTTTAAAGTTCCATTTGTTATAATAATATTCATTGGTGTTTCTGTTTTTCTTTTGAATTTCCATTTATTAACATAATTACAATATTAATTCCAGGCTATTCTTTCTCCGTTTAGTTTGTAAAACATCTTTGTTTTCTAGATACTGTTTTCTTTTGATTTATTTGTGTTTTAAAACTATGTTGGAGGATGTATATGCCTACTGCATGTATCACAAGTGAAGAAAAGATTACAATAAACTTTTTTTTTTGCTAGTTGTTTTACGTCGCACCGACACAGATAGGTCTTACGGCGACGATGGGACAGGAAAGGGCTAGGAGTGGGAAGGAAGCGGCCGTGGCCTTAATTAAGGTACAGCCCCAGCATTTGCCTGGTGTGAAAATGGGAAACCACGGAAAACCATTTTCAGGGCTGCCGACAGTGGGGTTCGAACCTACTATCTCCCGAATACTGGATACTGGCCGCACTTAAGCGACTGCAGCTATCGAGCTATCCTGTCCCCAATCTACGGTTTCCGAGATAATGGGAGACGGGTATTATATTATCTTATCTATTATTTATTTATTTATTTATTTATTTATTTATTTATTTATTTATTTATTTATTTATTTATTTATTTATTTATGTTAATAAATGACGATGAGCTACGAAAACCTACATTCATTAACAAACATAAACATAAGCTCCCTGAGTAACAGAATGCTTGAAATTTATAAGCACTTGCATAATCCATTTTAACATATAAACGGAATGACGAGATCAGCAGTAATGGCTAGTATGAGTTCGAGTGTCTTCTGCAGACTGAGGTTCCATCTTAGGCCAGAGAAAACCGCACACTCTGTGAGGATGTGGACCACAGTGAATTTGGTACCAGTATAAGACACTAGGAGGGAAACGTGCATCGATTCTCCATGACCTCTTCTCAGCCTACACAAAACTACGGCCACTCTCCATGAAAGCCAGACAGAGGACCGCCACACGGGAGTTGTCTCCTTAATTGCTCTCAGCTAGTTAGAAGGTCGGATAGCAAGCCCCTCCGAGTCATAAGATGCCAAGATGTTTTGACGTAGCTGGGAACAAACATCCATAGCAGGTACGTTCTTAGGTCTGGGTAGTAAAATTACCCATCCTTTTTCAGCTTGATCTGCAGGTTCGTTCCCGTAGTCTCATGGACGCGAATGTAATTCTGGTCCCAGCATCGCACAACCTATCCGGAAACTGATGTATCAGCGGGTGATGCGGGAAGCATGTATCAATAGGCAGGAGAGAACGTAACGAGTCAGTACACAAAAGATGGAGAATAATATACTAATTTCAATTGTCCTATCTCCATTTTATCTTCCCTTGGTATTAATGAACGAAACATTCGTACACCTTCTAGGGCGTATTATTTTTCTTCTTTTCCTGAGAACGTAACGAAAAAGAAAAAAGATTCAATATTCTAGATTTAAGTACGGTTTAAGTTGCCATCATCGCTCTGACGAAAAACTGACAACCTTTTACGACGACCATAAAACAGAGCCCGATCGAGTTGCGCTACACTTGAATGGAAGAGCTTGTCATTATATTCGCATTACAGAAAACTGCATGGAGGAACATCAATATATATGAAGTAGAAACTAGGCTTTTAAGTCGAAGGTAGTTACGCCTATTTTGAAGTTTCTCAGTGGAGTGTTCAAGGAACATTACAAAAAGCGTTTACCGAGACCCATTTTCGCTCCCATTTGTATTTTGTCGTCTCAACTTTATAACGTTTACAAAATTTAATGAGTGTAATATAGTATCTTATAGCACAAAATCGTTCAGAACATCATTTGGGTCAGAAATAAAACCAAGAAGTGAATCTAAAACAAATAAAAAACTGTTGCTCATATCTTTGGATGAAAAGAAACTGCACGCTGAACACACAATTAAAAAGACACATAACATGAAGTTGGTAAATGAATGCTACAGATATTGAGAAGAATGTAGTAATTACTCGGTAAATTATAGTTGTAAATGGTATTTACAATCTCCAGATTTAGTAAAAGTTTTTCGAAATCAGCCTTATTATAAATTATAATTGCCAGTATACCGCGCGAATGCTTTGACTACAACTTTAATTTCGACACTGACAGATCGGAACATACCACTTAGTAGAATAGCTCGTCTCCTTTCTCCCAAGTCTTCCCAGACCAAACTTTGTAACGTTTTAGTAACGATACTCTTTTGTCGGAAACACTAGCCTGCAAAAAAAAAATGTGCAGTAAAAACGAAAATAGGTGGGTTTTATGAATTTCTTAACTCAGAATTCGAGAAAAAATTAGTTTTGGCGTATCACGTCTGGTTTAGTGGCAATTTTACAAAATGTTATTTGGTCTCACGTAAAATTGTTGATACTTAGTATTGATTAAATTTGATGTATTAATGTAAATTTCAGCTGGCAGAACATAATCATATTATGCATGCATTAAATGCACATAAATGCTGCTTTGTAAGTAAGTAGATGGTTTGTATTATATTTTAATGTATATTGAAATTCGTGAAACTGAAGCATAAAGCGCCTTTTTAGTTTCGGCTGTACAGTTTCTTTTAAATTAATATAACCGTGCCTTGAATAAAAATTACTTGGTTAAACATACATAGTTTTTTACATTCTTTGTAGGTTAGATTCACACCACCATCTTTCCCCGTTTTCCGTGGAATTTCCGAGTTTTTGAAGTTCCTGAATGATCTCTAGAAGGGTCGTCTCGTGCAGTCGACCAACAGTAATCGACCATCATATTCACATCCCAGCGTCGTTCTGCATATTTGAGGTCCTGGTGAAACCTTTCACCTTGTTCTTCACTGATAGCTCTTAAATTTGGAGAGAAATAATCCAGATGCGAAGCTAAGAAAAGAAGCTTAAGGCTCATATTACAACTGAGTCCCCTATACATTACCAACATTTTCCTTACAATTTCTTTGTATTGAGGTTCCTTAATGTTGCCAAGGAATTTAGCCACTACATCTTTGAATGCGTTCCATGCCTCTTTCTCGATTTTGGTCATCGTGTCCGTGAAATTTTTTCCTTCATCAGTTTACGAATCTGTGGTTCATCAAATAAGCTTTCTTTGATTTTTGCATCTGATAATGAGGGTAATTTAGTGGATAAATATTGGAAGCATAGGCTACTTTTATCTAATGCCTTAACATACTGTTTCATCAATCCTAATTTGATATGCAAGTGTGGAAGTAGAAATTTTTCACGGTCAACAAGACTTACATTCAAGACATTTTTAGATCCTGGTTGTAGTTGTTTCCTTTCTGGTCAATTCACTGTATCCCAATGTTTATCACATGCCTTGCTATCCCATTCGCATAGGAAACTGGAATTTTTTTATAGTGTTTTTGTTATCCCAGCAACAATCCAATGATCTTCAAATCACCGCAAATTTGCCACCCATGCTCGTGATATTTAACTTTTTCAAGCACCAACTTTAAGGTCTCGTATGTTTCAGACATTTTTGTGGAGTGTGCAAGTGGTACGGATGCCAGAAAATTTGTATTATGAAGCAAAACAGCCTTTAAACTTCTTTTGGAAGAGTCAACAAAACCACGCCAGTTAATAGGATCATACTCTTTCACTCCCAGTTGGCGTAGAAGATTTGAAACATCCGTACAAAATACAAGTTCGTCTTCGTGAGTATAATACTTTTGGACTGTTATCTTTGCAAGGAAACTGCTTTAACAGTCCATCATAAACATTGCATAAGGGCTGGGGCATTTAACACGTCTGTTCATTCAAATGGTCTAAGATGAAAGACAAACGCTCAACTGTCTTATCTTCAATCCTACATACCTCGCGGTCTATTGCATATCTCGAGGAGTTTGTTATGAATTTACCAGGAAACCCCCAACTAAAAATGAAAACTTAGACAGCAATAAACTGTTAATAAAATGCAAACAATAACAAATCAAATCACATAATTGTATACTAAAAAAAAAGTTGCGCCAGAACATCTCTCAACATTACAGCTTACAAATTCATGCAGATACTAAAACACTGAATTGCGTCAAAACTAGACATGATAGGAAAAATATAGCATCAATTTTGGAATCAGGGCAGCGATTTCTATAAGAATTACATATTTTCTATTTTACCGCAAAATCATATTGGCTAGTGAAACCACCCAGAACAAATCGAGCTGCTTTTCTTTTGGATATTTTTACTTCTCGAATCACGTAATCCTGGTGAAGGTCTCATACACTGGGACGGTACTCTAGTTGGGGTATCACCAGAGAATATTACATTCTCTATCCATTACATCCTTACTAAGAACCCTAAATACCCTCATAATCATGTGAAAAAATCTGTACCATTTATTTACAATCCCGTTTGTTATTACCCCAGTGAAGATCTTTCCATATATTAACACCTAAGTACTTACAGTGATACCCACAAGGAACTTTCACCCCATTAACGCAGTAATTTAAACTGAGATAACTTTTCTTATTTGTGAAACTCACCACCTGACATTTAACCCCGTTTATCATTATATCATTACCTGCTGCCCATCTCACAACATTGTCGAGGTCTGTTTGCAGTTGTTTATAATCTTGTAACTTATTTATTACTATATACAGAATAACATCGTCCGCAAAAGCCAGTTCTTTACTCTTAAAGTATATTAAAAAAATCGAAGTTCTTATTGTACAGGGAGGTACACCCCTATCCCCGCGCATTCTAAATCTGCGCCTAATAGTACTCTCCTACTGATAAAAATGTGCAACTGATAATGGAAAAAATTTGAAATTTTGTCCCAAGGCGTCACTACTAAAACATAGGATCCTGCACCCTGGTGTGAAGTGAATGAACTTTTGATTTGAAGAAGTTTTGTATCTCTAGGTATCTGATAACTAAGTGTTCATTTATTTCTGGGTTGGCAATATTTCCCTCCTTTTCGCCAGTTTTGAATGTAGCCAATCCCGAATTTTTGTAATTAATTTCTAACCTATCCTGTGTTTCTTCACCATTTTGTATCAGCCAATAAAATTTATGTGGGCGTGTTCTAAGGATTCATGAAAGATCTCGAATCTTCCCTGAGGGTTTAAAAACTGCGGATTTTCACGTCTCTTGGCCACTTCATAGTCGTCTTTCTGAGAGAGAGGGTGTAAAGCAGGAGGCGGGAGGCGCCTCTTTCATCAGGCAGCAGTACACCGTCAAGGTAATAGCCACATAACGTCTTTACTTTTTGCTAGTTCCGCAGTTTAACCTGAGGGAAAGGTCCGAGTCATCAGCTATGTAAACTGGTTTCCTAAAGATGTAACTTTCTGCCGACTTATTGTAATAACTTCATAAATCTTTAAATGTAATTCGGGGATAGAGAGTGATGCACCCTCTCGAGCTCCCTTTCATTTTGGTTTTGAGGTGACGACGTCTTTTCAACTTTCCTTCTTTCTGTAATGCGGTAAAGTAATTCCTATACGAGTCACCTCACTAGGTTGGGAATAGCCCCTATTTCATAGGCCTAGAGCCTCCGTGGTTGTCATGTTCATGTTAGGGAGTTCAAGCATACCCCTCCCTTCATGTTGTGTTCGGGCCATTTAATTACTTAGCCTGTTCTTTCTGTAAAGGCCCTGTAGGTTGGGTACGAGATAACCCTGTTTCAGAGTGTGACATTGGGCCATATAAGGCCAGGGTGTATGTAAGTTTTCTTTTTTGGTGTTGCCTGGAATAAGCCTTAAGGTACCCTAGAGCCTATTAACCCTGTTTTATGTTTTGTAATGGTAAAGTGGGTCTCGGAAGGCTAAATGTTGTAATTTGGAGCAAGTGCTCTTGGAATGAAGGGGTTTTCTGCCCTTGAAAGTATTGTGCATGGTATATTCGAGCTAGAAGCTCAAGGAAATTGTAAAGCGAGGGGTGTAAGTCCCAGAATTGCTCAGAATCTTGGCTTTTCTTGGTCTTGTACCTGATTGTCGGTTATTTGTTGACTTGTTATTATTTGTTGAATTTTGAAATTCTATGTGAAAATTGTTAAATTTTGTCATTTTCGAAAATATAACCTTTAATGAAATTTTAATTCATATCTCGGCTTTGTAGTTAGACCCATTCAACCCGGGCGTCTCCGAAAACCGTAAAAGAGTAGTTAGTGGGACGTAAAACAAATAACATTATTATTATTCACCATTCAACCCGGCACCTTCTTTCACCTCTGCTGATCCACCAAACCACGGTAACACTTATAATACTGCCTTAAGGAATTCCCCTGTTCATGAATACAGGATCAGATAAAGCTTCACCTACTGTAATACTCTGTTCTATTTTCTAGAAGTATAGCCATCCATTCAGTCACTCTTTTGTCTAGTGCATTCGTCGTCAAAATACCTGCACCAGTGGGACGTTAAAACCCTTGGAAGGAAATCTACTATAGAAATATCCAAGCGCTAGTGATAGGACTCCAGAAAGGATATAAGTTATACCGGTAGGAGTAAGGGAAGCATATACGTCATGAAAGTTCCACACGCTAGGGAAATAACCAAATTTGGTTACATTTCTCTGACTGTGCACAGTATGAGACATCATTAAGCTATCATCAACGTAGCATGCATGATAAGAAAGAAACATCTGTGTGCGGGATTTCAAAGACCTGTGACTGTTATATACACAACAGAGTTGAAGCAGCAGGGGGATTAATATTATAAAAATGTAGATTTCAACAGCGTGTAGACAGGAGAACTGGAGCGAGTTCCGTGCAGCGAGGCGGTCTTTTTTATGATAAGCTGTTCGCAAAATAAGGGAAAAAGGGAACAAACGTGCTCCATATTGTAAATATGGACGTGAAAAGTCGTTGCCGCAAATTCTCCACTCACATAACTTCACGGAGATGGAGTTTGTTGAAAGTTACATTTCTGAGGATTGCTCCAAGGAAGCTTAGTTACAGAATAATAAGAATCTTGCTTACTCCTGCCTCCCCAAATAATTACGAGGACGATATGACTTACAACAAGCTGAAATATAAAGGAAACTTATTTCTCGAGGAATACTATGAAAAGTGAGTCGAAAGAGAAAGGAAATAGATGTTTAGTAATCAGCTAAGGAGGTAGTATCTGGTCTCAGTTTATCAATTTATTTTACGTTAAATCTGGTTTAGTCTATGAATCAGTGGTAGAGTGATGGCCTCCCGATCCGAAGATCACGGGTTAAAATCAAGCTGAGTTAGTCGGACTTTTAAAGGGCGTCGAACAGACTTCGATGTCGTGGAATGTCGTCCTGATCTCCAGAAACACATTTGGCGTAAGTAACTAAAACTGAGCCTTTCATCGTCCAACAGGGATTCCGTTTACTCTGTCATGTGGTATAGTAAAACAAAACGTCGACATTGACGCTTAGGCAGCTTAAACAGCATAAAAAAGAAAAATGCCGGCATAGGATTGCTGAATCCATACGATTATTGCTTTATTATTATTATTATTATTATTATTATTATTATTATTATTTTTGCTTGTGTTTAACGCCACTTTAACACTTAAAATGTTTTCGGTGACGCAACGAAAGGAGAGGGCGAGAGTTAGGAAGGGAAGCTGGATTAACAGTCCCAGAAATTGCCTGGTGCGAAAATGAGAAACTACGGAACATCAAAATTTGAGCTTCTTACTTTGTGTTTCGAACACACTATTTCTTGAATGTGAGAAAACTGCTATGTGACCCGCACTGTTCATTCAACTAGATAGGGTATTATAATTACCAGGCAACGGATTTATTTGTACTAATAATTAATCAAATATGTACATATATTTAGTTATGTTAATTGAAATATGGAGTTATATAGGCCTATGGACTTGACCATAACACTGTTAGTTTCATTCAGTAATAAAGTTAAATAAAAGTAAACAAAGTAGGCATATATGAAACGTAATATTACACTTCTCATTTTAACATGAACTTCGAAGAACACACGATCGTGTATTCTCTCTTACCAAAACAATGCGTTACGAAATTTTCTCTAATTACGGAAATAGCGAATCTTCTGTTCTCCCTGAGGACAGATTTAAAGCATATTGTCTGAAACTGCGCTAAGTAGAAGAGGTAAGGAGGGCATGTTTGAACTTCAAAATATGTGCTTCGCATCCGGGAGATAGTGGGTTCGAACCCCACTTCGGCAGTCCTGAAAATGGTTGTCCGTGCTTTCCCATTTTCACACCAGGCAAATGCTGGGGCTGTACCTTAATTAAGGCCACGGCCGCTTCCTTCCCATTCCTAGGCCTTTCCTCTCCCATCTTCGCCATAAGACCTATTTGTGTTAGTGCGACGTAAAGCAACTAGCAAAAAAGAAACATATGCTAGAGTCAAAGTTAATTTCACACTAAAGTATCTACAGTACACAACATTGCACCACCCTTCTTGATTTCCTCATATCCAGAGTGATTCGAAAGTACAGTGTCCAGTTTTATTTTTGCTATATCTGCAGCTTTACATCCACCACGATTCAGTTGTCGCACAGTATTATTCATATTATCAAAACATTCAGGAAATCATACATGCACGTTTACGAGACTTTCGAGCACTTTTGTGCTGCATGCAACACTATGCTGAATGGAACTAATATTATTCTTCAAACTTGTGTCACAGCCTACAGTTTTTGCAGCTTTAATTGAGGCTGAAATTTCAGGGCCAATGGTACGCAGAACATTCTTAATAGAGTCCCATGAAACAATGAAATGGAATGCCCGAATTACGAAATAATCGGGAAACGAGTGGAACATTGTCGGTTGTTGAACAACACTTAAAATATAAATTTTTAATTACTGTATTTCTCGATTATTGAGATGATTTTTAATTTAATAAAATTTAATATTTTTAGCCAAAATATGCGCTGTACTGATTTAAATGACTAAAAATATGGAACATATGAAGTAAACTGAAAAATGAAACAATGGAGGAGGCAAGGGAGCAAATCCTTGAAATTAAGACACAAACAGATTAAATTAGGCCTTCACATCTCCTTCGAAAAAAAGCCAAATAATGATAAACAACAAACAGCCACATAATTACCTCAAAGTTCAAGAATAGAGGATTGAAATAGTGAGAGAATTCCTCGGAGAATGCATGAATTTCAAAGGCCATATGGAGAAACTCAAGCTAAAATAAAGGACATTTTTAAGAAAGATCATAGGACCAAAATTTCAGAATACTAAAGATAATATACACCAAGAATGGAACACACTTAAAAAACTGAAAGAATCGCAGATACTACGCGAAGAAAAAAGATAAATTTCTACGGTCATCTCCTCAGAATGAACTCTAATAGATTAACCAAACAAATCTGACTTCTTCCGCAACCGCAAAGTAAAACGCAACTGGTTTAAAGAAACTGAAGATGACCTAGTAGAATAAAATTTACATATAATTCACTATTCGATCGAACAGCTGAAGTATTAACCAAGGACGAAAATATACAGTAAGGTTCCAAGAAAAATTTACATTAAAATCCAAATCCATTATCTCAGAAAACGAGAGGAGACGAATATCAGAAGGAATGAAAATGTACTGGGCACTAAGGAAAGAAAAGCACACAGAGAAATGATTGATACAACGTATCCCAAAAGAGGATTTAAAAAAGAAGAAGGAACCCCCACGTCATTATTCTCAAAGATAATACAAAATTAATTTAGTTTCCTAAAATAAAATATGAAAACCTTTCCCTGGTAATTACGTATCCTTACTTAACTCTGTTAAATTAGTTAAATTCAATACGTTTGAACTGACTGATCACCAATGTCAATTTCGGATGTTGCCGAATTAATACACTCTACGAAAATAATTGTCATAACACAACTCCTGTTAGGTGTTCTGATATTAGCGAACAGTAATATAATTGCTATCGCGGTCCGAATTAGGGTAGTGACTGCTAGAGCTGCGTTGTGGTGGTACGCCCACGGAATAGTAAAGAAACTACTATTGAGTCAGTGCAGGTTCTTACCATGCAAATGGCTCATGCCAGAGCTTAACGTAGAATTGGGACGTGATGGACTCGGTTGAAGGGAGTTGTAAGAAAAGCTTGGCGCGGCGAGAGAAATATGTCCGAGAGAGGCTGTAGGCGGGTCCTGGACGATTAGCAAGTCTCTGTGCTTTGCCGACCCAATCAATTTCCTCAGATAGTGACTCTGTGATGGCATGGAGCCATATGAACCTAATCTGCCTATAGTTCGCCTCCCCGCAGACGTCCCCTTTTCTACACTTACATAAATAAACTCTGAGAGGCCTTTAAATACATTAGTAGATGCTCTTGAAGGTCAATAACCTCCGTACATATGCTAATAGCCCCGTTTGATTACCCTTCGTAGTGGGAGAGGAAGTCAATAACCGAGCGAGTGGCTGTGTGGTTTGTGTCACGTAGCTGTCAGCTTGCCTTCAGGAGGCACAGGGTTCGAACTCCACTGTCGGCAGCTCTAAATTTGATTTTCCTTGGTTTCTCATTTTTATAAAAGGCAAAGTCAGGGGCTGTAACTTAATTAAGGCTACGGTCACTTCCTTTTCTCTCCAAACCCTTTCCTATTCCATCGGCACGACGTAAAGCAAATCGTAAAAAAATAAAATTCAATAGTGAAACGGCGGCTGTATACATGGCACTGGTAGGTATCAAATAGACTTTATTATGATTAGGCAGGGATTTAGAAACCAGGTGTTGGACTGCAAGACTTTCGCAGGAGCAGACATGGCCTATGACCACAACCTGTTGGTAATTAATTAATTAATTTGTGTGGCTATTTCTAGCTGGGTACAGCCCTTATAAGGCAGACCCTCCGATGAGGGTGGGCGGAATCTGCCATGTATAGGTGACTGCGTATTATTGTGATGGAGGATACTGTTATGTGTGGTGTGTGAGTTGCAGGGATGTTAGGGACAGCACAAACACCCAGCCCCCGAACCACTGGAATTAACCAGTGAAGGTTAAAATCCCCGACTCGGCCGAAGACCAGTACGCTGACCATTCAGCCAGCGAGTAGAATGCAACCTGTTGGTCATGAAATGCCATCTGAATTTGAAGAAATTGAAGAAAGGAAGGAATGCAAGGAGATGGGAAAGAAAAAGTTGAAAGAAAATGGTGTTATGAATTGTTTCAAGGAACATGTAACGCAGACTAAATGAAAATTGTGAAGGAGACACAGTAGAGGAAGAGTGGACAGTCATGAAGAATGAGATCAGTAAGGCTGCTGAAGAAAAGTTAAGAAGAAAGGAAAGATCACCTAAAAAACAATAGATAACTCAAGAGACACTAGACCTGATTGACGAACGACGAATGTACAAGAAAAATAAACGTGGCGGGAGGGAAAGAATACAGGGGAATAAAGAATGAAATAATTAGAAAGTGAAGGACAGCTAAGGATGAATGGCTGAAAGAGAAGTGGAAGGATGTTGAAGGTTGTATGGCCCTAGAAAAGGTAGATGCTGCATACAGGAAAATCAAGGAAACCTTTGGAGAAAGGAAAAGTAAGTGTATGAATATTAAAACTCAGATGAAAAACTACTTCTAGGGAAAAAGACAAGTCAAAAAGATGGCAGGAACGTATTCAACAGTTGTATCAAGGCAAAGAAGTAGATGATAGTGTTCTGGAACAAGAACAGGCGTTGATGCTGATGATATGGGAGACCCAATTTTGCGGTAAGAATTCGACTGAGCTATGAGAGATCTAAGTAGGAACAAGGCACTGGGACGTGATGACATACCCTCAGAATTACTGACTGCCTTAGGAGAAACCAGTATGGAGAGGTTATTCCGTCTTGCGTGTACGATGTATGATACAGGAGATGTGCCATCTGATTTTCAGCAGAATTTTGTTATACCATTTCCCAAGGAGGCCGGTGCTGACAAGTGTGAAAACTGCCGCACCACTACTTAACTATCTCACGCCTGCAAAAATGTAACACGTATTATTTACAGAAGAATGGAAGGACAAATTGGAACTGAGTTGGGTGAAGATCAATTCGGCTTCACAAGAAATGTGGGAACACGTGAAGCAATCCTAACTTTAGGTCTGCTCTTAGAGGACCGAAATAAGAAAGACAAGACTACGTATATGGCGTTGATTGGACCAAGCTGTTTGAGATTCTGAAGGTTATCGGGACGAGATACCGAGAAATAATCTTCTACAATCTATACAAAAATCAGTCTGGAATGATAGGAATCGAGGACTGTGGAAAAGAGGCAGCAATCCAAAAAGGAATAAGGCAAGGCTGTATTTATCCCCTCTCCTTTTCAATGTTTACGTAGAACGGGGAATAAAGTAAATCACAGAGGAATTTGGAAAGGGTATCAAAGTTCAAGGAGAGAAAATTAAAACCATGAGATTTGCCGATGATGTCGTTGTTTTATCTGACTCTGCAGGAGATCTGAGGAAATTGCTGAATGGTACCGAGAGAGTTTTGGGGAAGGAATACAAGATGAAAATGAAGAAGTACAAAGCAAATGTCAGGTAATGTAGGAAATATTAGATTAGGAAATGAAGTCTTAAAGGAAGTAGATGAGTGTTGTTAATTGGGTAGTAAAATAACTAATGATGGCAGAAGTAAGGAGGACTTAAAATGTAGACTAGCACAAGCAGGGAAGGCATTTTTTCACTTCGGACATTGATATAAGAATTAGAAAGATGTTTTTGAAGATTTTCGTCTGGGGCGTGGCATTGTATGGAGGTGAAACATGGACTACAACTAGCTCAGAAAGAAAGGGAATACAAGCTTTCACAATGTGGTGTTACAGAAGAATGCTGAAGGTGGAATGGGTAGATAGTCACGAATGAAGAGATACTGAATCGAATTTAGAGGAGATCGATTTGACTAAACTTGACGAGAAGAAGTGATATAATGATAGGGCACATCATAAGACACCCAGGTCTTGTACAGTTGGTTTTTGAGGGAAGTGTAGAAAGGTAGGGGTAGACGAAGGTACGAATATGACAAGCAGATTAGAGAAGGTATAGAATGCAGTAGTTATGTAGAAATTAAAATGTTATCACAGGATAGGCTGACATGGAGTGGTGTATCAAACCAGTCTATGGACCGATGACTCAAACAACAACAACAACAACAACAACAACAACAACAACAACAACAACAGTGAAACTTTAAACATATCCTTTTAAATATCTTAGAAGTTATTTTTCAGTCCTCAATTCTGGTTTACAGAAACATCAGTTAAGTTTATGGACACAACAGTCATTTTTAGTATTAAGCTAAAGTGATCTTAAATAATTCTGATACAAATCTGGTTCACAACGTGGCGAGGTTTCCTGATTTCCCTCCTTATCTAATCAATTACTCAACATTGCGAGATCGAATCACGGCAACGAGTTGGCCGTGCGTTTAGGGGGGCACAGCTGTGAGGTTGCATTCGGGAGATTCAGTAGTGGATTCGAACCCAATTGTCAGCAGCATTGAAGATGGTTTGCCGTGGTTTCCCTCTTTCACACCGGGACTGTGTTACCTAGGCTACCTAATAGAATGAAATGAGCTGACAGACAAGAAGTAACTTTACATCACTTTGTTTCGAGAATAAATAAGCCAGGTAAAAGAAGAGGACCTGTACAGATGTGCTTGATCGAGTTAGTGAGGAATGACAGCTGATCGATCAGATCTGGAGGAGGAGGTCATGGCTGTAGTACAGACTTCGACATAACAATCTGATGATACGATTTTCTGAAGGGTATAATACCTAGAAACTTCCTCGTGAAGGCAAGTAAATACACTTAAAGTCACAATGGAAAACAGGATCTGGATCCACAGAAAGTAAAAATATAATAATAATAAACAGCTATTACTGCCATAGGGAAACTCGCATGTAAGTGTGTCATGTTCATTATTAGAGATTATGAATAATAGAATTCGAGAAACACGCAGTTTACTATTGAGCGTTGTATGGAAGTATGATCAGAGTCACACTTGAACCACGAAGCAGTGATCAGAGACCAAAACTGTGGAGGCAATAGTTGTTTAACGGCACACTAAACATCGAAAATGTTTGGCGACGCAAGGGTGGGGATGGACTGGGATTTGGAATGTAGTAGCCTTAATTAAAGTACAGCCCCAGCATTTGCCCGATGTTAAAATGGAAAACAACGGAAAATATTCTTGAGGGCTGCCGACGGTGAGTGTAGAACCGAGAGTCTCTCGAACGCGAATAACTTGCTCGGTAATGCTGTGAACATTCTTTAAGAGAATAATATTGTTTTGATGAAGGCTTCCTCAATACCCATAAAGTATCCAATATCTGTAATCACCAACACTCCAAAAATTAAGACGGTAACGGTTACTTTTTCTTTTTGTTTCAGTATTGTTTTAGAAACAAGGGACATACACGAGTTATTACCAGTGACGGTTCCTGAACATTTAGTCTGGCAGGACTGTGCTTCCATCTGTAGCCCCTCACAATCGGTCCACTTTTCACTGACCAGCATCGCGATAGTTTTAGATGAATAATAATAATAATAATAATAATAATAATAATAATAATAATAATAATAATAATAATAATAATAATAATAATAATAATAATAATAATAATAATAATAATAATAATAATAATATTAATAATAATAATAATAATGACCCGATACATAGATCGGCAGACCCTGTTCAACATACTAGAGGAATTTCAAGTCGACAGGAAAACGAGGGAATTGAATAAACAAACTCTGACCAACATAACATCAAAAGTTAAGTTCTTGGGAGAAATTTCTGAACCGTTCGTAATCAGAACTGGTGTCCGACAGGGAGATGGACTATCCCCACTATTATTCAATTTAATTTTGGAAAAAGTGATTCGTGAATGGAGAAAGGAAACTAAAGGTATAAACATTGGCAGACTTCTTAAAGACAAAATTCACCTTGACTGCTTAGCTTTCGCAGATGACCTTGCGATCCTTTCGAACAACAGACAAGAAGCAATCCAATCCATAGAAAAATTGAATGAAACAGCCGCAAAAACCGGACTTCAAATTTCATTTGAAAAGACGCAGTTTATGGAAGGAACTAAATCAAGATTCGACAATCAACCATTAATCACCAATTGTGGAATAATATCCCAAGTAGACAAATTCAAGTATCTAGGTGAAATTATTCAGCCAGCATGGTTAAATCAGGAAGCTAACAAAGAAAGAACTGCTAAACTGCAAAGGGCTTACAAAATCACATGGAACAGACACAACAAAATATGTATATCAAAAAATGCAAAATTACGACACTACAATACAGTCATCAAACCAGAGGCACTTTATGCATCTGAAACACTGATCATTGGCGGCAGGTCACAAATGAAAAGCATTGAGAAACAAGAGAGGAAAATTCTCAGAAAAATCCTAGGACCAGAGTTCGAAAATGGAATTTGGATGAAAAAGAAACCACACGAAATTCTTCACTTCACAGAAAAAATCACAGATACCATCAGAAAGAGACGACTACAATAATACGGACACCTAAACAGAATGGATAACATCAGGCTGACAAAGAAAATTCTAAATCTAGCTCTAACCCTAAAAATCCACAACAATTGATTAGTAGAAATTCATGAAGATCTACAAGAAATGGGTATTGAGGACGAAACCATTCAAGATAGAATGAAATTTAGAAGCTTAGTAAACAAACATAAATTTGCAGAGAAACCAACAAGAAAAAATACAGGCTGGACAGAAACACGCAGAAAGGAACGCAGTGAAAAAATGAAGAGATATTGGGAATAAAAGAAGAAGAAACATTGTGCAAAATAAGTTCAAACGCGCTCCACAGCTGGGCACAACGAATCAAAAAAAAAGATTATAATGACCCGATGACACAGTCTGAACAGAAATCTGCTTGTTGCTCTAAAACACTAAATCATTAATAACTACACTACATTGGCATGTATAGGCCTACACACATTAATAAGCTAAAAGCTACTGCAATCACGACCACTATGGCACTGCACTATTTAACTGATAATAACCACAAGTGACAACAACGACATTCACGAAAACAGATAACCAGTGCACGCCCGAATACTCTCATCTTGTTCAAATCTCAAAGCATAAAGGCGTATTTAACAATTTGACTAACATATCAATAGTGCCATCACCTTATGGTTACAATTTGAATCGTTATTTTAGGTTATTTATAGAACTTAATTGTTCAAATAATCAGTATAGTGGAATTCATTGTTTCGTAAAATATTTTGGGAATGAATTTCTAGCAACAGTTAATGTAAGTCGGGGAGGTAAAAAGCCTAGGTACATTGTAAAGTGGTTTGGCGATGTTGCTGCGGGCTCTGCCTGACAGAGCATACACCCGCCTGCACTCTTCCTTTCCCTGACAAGCACATATCGTCCTTCCAGTCTCCTCCTGCACCCCGCACACTTGTTAAACTCTAGGAATCTACCAAAGACGCTCCTGCCAGAGCCCGACCTCCTCACGGCTGCTTGCTGTACTGGTGCCACGGACTGACAGCCTTTGCCATTCCTTTGAAGATAATAAAGGGAAATATTTACAGCCAAAATAATATAGATAACATTGTATAAGTTACATTTGACCATTTCTTTATGCAATCATTTACGGAGTGAAATTATGTTAAGTGTTTTTGAATAGGCGGTGGAGCGGCGCCCAAAAGCCCTTTATCGACGGACCGCCACAGGTTATTACATAAAATCGAACCATCATCAGTAGCAAGTGCTACGCGACCGAACGAGTTGGACGTGGGGTTCGTGTCACGTAGCTGAGAGCTTGCTTTCTGAAAATGGCTCCGTGGCTGCTTAGTATTCTGGCCTTTGGTGTAAGACATCCTGGGTTGGTTCCTGGTGGGTTAGGGGAGTATAATCTTCGTTGGTAAACTTCTCTGGCTCGGGACCTGTTGTGTGGGTATTCTTCAGGGTTAGTTTCATCCTAGATAAGGTCTCATCATCATAGACACGCAGGTTGTAGACCCAATAGCATCAAAACGAAGGATGGATATCAGGCCTCTCCGGAGGCCATACACCATAACTAGTGTCTGAGATTATTATTACTCTGGAGGAAAAATATCCGAACATAATTAAAAATGGAATGTAGAATACAGAAAGTTTGGCAATATACACTGACTGACAGAGCAAATGCAACACCAAGAAGGAGTGGTCAGAACTTTATGCCAATTGCAGGGTAGACTGACGTCACTGAGGTATGCTCATGATGTGAAATGCGCCGCTGTGCTGCGCACGTAGCGAACGATAAATGGGACACGGCGTTGGCGAGTGGCCCACTTCGTACCGTGATTTCTCAGCCGACAGTCATTGTAGAACGTGTTGTCGTGTGCCACAGGACATGTGTATAGCTAAGAATGCCAGGCCGCCGTCAACGGAGGCATTTCCAGCAGACAGACGACTTTACGAGGGGTATGGTGATCGGGCTGAGAAGGGCAGGTTGGTCGCTTCGTCAAATCGCAGCCGATACCCATAGGGATGTGTCCACGGTGCAGCGCCTGTGGCGAAGATGGTTGGCGCAGGGACATGTGGCACGTGCGAGGGGTCCAGGCGCAGCCCGAGTGACGTCAGCACGCGAGGATCGGCGCATCAGCCGCCAAGTGGTGGCAGCCCCGCACGCCGCGTCAACCGCCATTCTTCAACATGTGCAAGACACCCTGGCTGTTCCAATATCGACCGGAACAATTTCCCGTCGATTGGTTGAAGGAGGCCTGCACTCCCGGCGTCCGCTCAGAAGACTACCATTGACTCCACAGCATAGACGTGCACGCCTGGCATGGTGCCGGGCTAGAGCGACTTGGATGAGGGAATGGCGGAACGTCGTGTTCTCCGATGAGTCAGGCTTCAGTTCTGTCAGTGATAGTCACCGCAGACGAGTGTGGCGTCGGCGTGGAGAAAGGTCAAATCCGGCAGTAACTGTGGAGGGCCCTACCGCTAGACAACGCGGCATCATGGTTTGGGGCGCTATTGCGTATGATTCCACGTCACCTCTAGTGCGTATTCAAGGCACGTTAAATGCCCACCGCTACGTGCAGCATGTGCTGCGGCCGGTGGCACTCCCGTACCTTCAGGGGCTGCCCAATGCTCTGTTTCAGCAGGATAATGCCGCCCACACACTGCTTGCATCTCCCAACAGGCTCTACGAGGTGTACAGATGCTTCCGTGGCCAGCGTACTCTCCGGATCTCTCACCAATCGAACACGTGTGGGATCTCATTGCACGCCGTTTGCAAACTCTTCCCCAGCCTCGTACGGACGACCAACTGTGGCAAATGGTTGACAGAGAATGGAGAACCATCCCTCAGGACACCATCCGCACTCTTATTGACTCTGTACCTCGACGTGTTTCTGCGTGCATCGCCGCTCGCGGTGATCCTACATCCTACTGAGTCGATGCCGTGCGCATTGTGTAACCTGCATATCGGTTTGAAATAAACATCAATTATTCATCCGTGCCGTCTCTGTTTTTCCCCAACTGTCATCCCTTTCGAACCACTCCTCCTTGGTGTTGCATTGTCACTGTCAGTCAGTGTATTTGTCAAGGTAACAGATTTAATTGTATACAGGTACAAGACTACAGGCTAATATCCGCGAGTGAAAAGCCATCGTGAATGTGCCATGCTGGTCCATTAATAAATGGTGTAATCGCCTGACAGTCGAATGCAAGCATAAAAACGTGCATGCATTGTGTCGTGCAGGTGCCGGATGTCAGCTTGTGGGATGGAGTTCCGTACCTGTTGCACATGGTCGGTCAATACAGGACGCTTAATGCCGGTTGTGGATGACGCTGGAGTTGTTGTCCAACGATGTTCCATATCTGCACGAATGCGGACAGATCGGGAGATCGAGCAGGCCAAGACAACATGTCGACACGCTGTAGAGCACGTCCGGTTACAACAGCGGCATGGGGACGTGAACTATCCTGTTAGAAAACACCCCCGGTAATGCTGTTCATGAATGGCAGCACAACGTCGAATCATCAGACGGATGCACACATCTGAAGTCAGGGCGCGTGGGATAACCACGAGAGTGCTCCTGCCATCGTAGGAGATTGCTCCCCAGACCAGAACTCCCGGTGTCGACCCCGCATACACCTGCAATGCAGGCGCTCACCTTACCTCCTTTTAACAAACACACGGCCATCACTAGCACCAAGGCAGAACTAGCTTTCATCGGAAAACACAACGGAACTCCACTCCATCCTCCAATTAGCTTCGCTTGACACCACTGAAGTCGAACACGGCGATGGTTTGGGGTAAAAGGAATGCACGCCACTGGCCATCTGGCTCGGAGCTCTCCTTCAAGTAATGATTTCGAACAGTAACGTTGCGTCACTCTGGTCCCAATTGCCGCTCGAATTGTTGCTGCAGCCCGTTGCACCACCGCCAAACGACGAATATGGCGGTCCTCCCTCTCGGTGGTAACACGGAGCCGTACGGAGCCCGGTCTTCTTGCGAGCATACCTTCGCTTGACCACTACTGACAGCATGCATGCACAGTGGAGACATTCCTGCTAAGTCTTGCTGCAATAGTGCGGGAGGAAAATCACCTACGCGTAGCCCTGTTGTACAGGCTCGTTCAACCACAGTGAGATGTTGATCCTGGCCTCTTCGTAGTCGCAAAGGCGTTCTTAACCCACCCACAGTAACTGCGTCCTATCTCACAGGTAACTAACGCTCTCGCACAGTACAGCCCGTAATAAAAACAAACCTGATGTGCAACGTCATAGAGCCCCTACTAGCGCCACGCTAATGAGATTTGCGGGAAATCTAATTCAGCGTCATCTTTCAGATGTGTAAACACTCCTACCAACATTCATTAATCTAGCAAAACCCCTTCTTGGTGTTTGAATATACATTTCCGCCAGTGTATTATTATTCTTTCTTTCTTTCTTTCTTTCTTTCTTTCTTTCTTTCTTAGTTTATACAGGGTTCGTTTTTCCCTCGAAATCAGTGAGAGATGCCACCTCAAGATAGTGTATCCTGGAGCTTGAGACTTTGAGTCGGAGGATACAACTGGAAAGGAAGACCAGTACCTCGTCCAGGCGGCATCACCTGCTGAACAGAGGCCTTGTGGGGATGGGAATATTCGAAGGGCTAGGCAAGGAAAAAGAAGGAAGCAGCCGTGGCGTAAAGTTAGGTACTATCCCAGAATATTCCTGGAGAAGAAATGGGGAACCATGGAAAACCACGTCGAGGATTGGTGAGGTGCGAATCGAACCTCCATCTAGTCAGTTGAACTCCCGAGGTTGAGTGAAGCCCCTTACAGCCCTCGTACCACTTTTCAAATTTCGTGGCAGAGCCGGTAATCGAACCCGCGCCTCCGAGGGTGACAGATAATAACGCTAACCACTACACAAAAGAGGCGGATATTATTATTATTATTATTATTATTATTATTATTATTATTATTATTATTATTATTAAAAGAGTTGCGAATTCCAATTACTAACGAGGAATATAATTACCCGTCCTCAATTGTCTTCCGGAGATGTATTAAGCTGTGTTCACCACTGGCCTTGTTTTTGTTCAACATGCAACCCCTGTTACCGCGATATACCTGAAATGGATGGTAATATGTGTGTGTATTCACCCCGGTATATGGCTCATAAAATGCAGTGATAGCTTTTTATGATATTCGTGACACAGTTTGTTATAACCAAGTTCGTTCTCCGAAGAAAGATCCAGGTTATGCAGGTGAAAGGATGTTCATTTCTGTTTTGTGGTTAATTTACGACAGGGTATAACTTCGTAATTTTGATCGTAAAATATTACGTTATTAAAAAAATTCGAATAGAACATGTTTACTTCACCGTAATAAAGGGAAACAAACACCGTGTTTCATAATATGGGATGATTACGTTTTACCATGTGAGCTATGCATGACCACGAAATGAGCACTCGCGAAGGTTTAGCATCACCAGGTAACAAATACAGGGTGGTTGGAAACAACGTGAACAGGGTATATGAGCGTTAGAGGGTTGGTCATACTGATAAAATTTGAAAAAAAATCCACAACATTTTCAGGCAAGCAATTCAATGATGAAAACATTCTAGGGATATGAGGTACGTATTCTAGGTAAATAAAATATAATAAAATATCAGAATATATTCTTTATTTGTTCTTATAAATTACAATCCTTTTCTTAATCATCGTTATCCGGTCGATTAGATTAGCGGTTTACCGAGCTCGATAGCTGCAGTCGCTGTAGTGCGGCCAGTATCCAGTCTTCGGGATATAGTGGGTTCGGATCCCATTGCCGGCAGCCCTGAATATGGTTTTTCCGTGGTTTCCCGTTTTCACACCAAGCAAATACTGGAATTTTACCTTGATTAAGTCCACGGACGATTCCGTCAGAACTCCTAGCCCTTTCCTGCCTCATCGTCGCCATAAGACCTGTCTATGTCGGTGGGACGTAAAGCAACTTGCAAAAAAAGATCAGCGGTTTGCCTAATGTGATTCAATGCATTGCTTCACAAAAACACCACTATGAGCGCTAATATGAGTCAATGCAGTCTCATTTAAGCTCTTATAATTACATTCGGTGTGGTAATTATTAAAAAAACCGAGCTCGATAGCTGCAGTCGCTTAAGTGCGGCCAGTTTCCGGTAATCGGGAGATAGTGGGTTCGAGCCCCACTGTCGGCAGCCCTGAAGATGGTTTTCCGTGGTTTCCCATTTTCACACCAGGCAAATGCCGGGGCTGTACCTTAATTAAGGCCACGCCCGCTTCCTTCCAATTCCTAGGCCTTTCCTATCCCATCGTCGCCGTAAGACATCTGTGTCGGTACGACGTAAAGCAAATAGCAAAAAAATATATATTAAAAAAGGCCTGAAGGTTTTGAACCATGGAACAAATTACAGAAAGATTTATGTAAATACATTAATTTGGCTAGGATTTGAATAAAAAGTGAAACGAATAAAGGAACGAGGAACAGTTTTGCGGAACTGCATTTAGGCCGGGAGTGATTTACGTATTATTATTAATTTTTTTTTTTTCATAGAGTGGCATCCAGTCACTTGCATACGGCTAACACCGCTCAAGTAGATTTGGTGATTGACTACAGGTCAACATTTTTTGCTATTTGCTTTACGTCGCACCGACACAGATAGGTCTTATGGCAACGATGGGAGAGGTAAGGCCTAGGAATAGGAAGGAAGCGGCCGTGGCCTTAATTTAGGTACAGCCCCAGCATTTGCCTGGTGTGAAAATGGGAAACCACGGAAAACCATCTTCAGGGCTGCCGACAGTGCGGTTCGAACCCACTATCTCCCGGCACGCCCTTAACCGCTGTACTTTAATTAAGGCAACGTCCGCTTCCTTCACACTACTAGGCCTTTCCCATCCCATCGTCTCCATACGACCTTTCTGTGTCGTTGTGACAAAAAACAAACCACTATCTCCCAGTTACGGAATACTGCCCTCACTTAAGCGACTACAGCTATCGAGCTCGCTAGGAAAACATTTACCAGTTCCCGTTTTACAATTGAAATTGGAATGATTAGCAGTGATGGAACTAACAGTTCTATGAATATTAGTACGTGAAATAGTCTCGATGGCGAGCATACTCAAAATGCTAAGAATTGAAAGCCTAATTTATTTTCAAATTTACTCATAATTTCATTACAGTTTTTAATGTCAATTGTATACTTGTTCATTTTTATTCTCTCCCAATTGTGTGTATCTACATTTGTTTAGTTGTTAGATGTTTTACATTAAGCACAGGACGAAACTAGTCCCTAGTTAATGTAATTCAAAATATTGCATATTATAGTATTGCAAGTTGGACCATTACGACATTAATTTAATAATTATTATTGTGATTGCAATTCAGTACGGATCAGAAGCATGAAGTTTATATCTTATGATTCATAGAGCTACACAAGGCTCGTAATTGGAAACCTTTCTGGGCCCTTTAGCCCTTCAACTTTCGGCAAAATAAATTGAGGAAATAGCTTAATTTTACATTTTTCGTAGCATGGGGACACCTTATGTTTTCAACCTAAAAGTAATTCAGTATCTCGCGCCACTGTTATTTAATCGGCTGCTGAAGTTACCAAATGAGATCGCTTCGCGGGTGAATTCAAATGGACTATACGAAGCGGTGTTGCTGAATCCGCACGTGGATTAAAACCGGCTTCAGAGCAGCGATCGAAAAAAACAAACTTCGCCACGGGATGGATTGGTACACGGACATCCGAGCTGGCAGAATCGCGTCATAGCTGTTTAAAGTTGATATGTCGACATTGGTAGCTGCTGCACTCGCATTGGAACGCAGGCCTGCTTCGATTGTTGCTCTCAAGACGGTCTCAATCCACGTACAGGTTTAGAAACACGGCCTCGCAAAGGCCCATTTGAAATGGCCCGCGAAGCTGTCTGGCAAACTTCAGCTGCTGAAAAAGTGACAACTGCGTGAGATATCGAATTACTTTTTTTTTAAATTATTTATCAGTGTGACCAATCATCTAACCCTCATTTACACGGTTCACGTTGTTTCCGACCACTCTGTATGCATTAAACCTTGGACTGTGCATCGGTCCGATTCAGGTCAACTCGGCTTGATTCGGATGGTGCAGTGTGCTGAAGGCGACAAAGCGTTCGGTGATAGACGGCTTGTTTATCAGTGAAATAGTTAAGCGCAAGATAACAACATAATAATCGAGCAACCTGTTTCGAAGAAAGCAAAGACATCCGAAAGTCCATTACAATCGAACTGGGAAATTCCGTACCTTTTTGTCAGTTGGGACGATAAAGCCAAAAGCTTAACCCGTGGGACAATAATTATGTGATAAATTAATCAAAAAGGTCTATTTTCCAATACAAAGACTTTGCTCAAATTCTACGAGAACTTGTCGAAGGAAGATTTTCCTAAGCTGCATCGAGAAGCAGCTAAGATTATTTCTATGTTTGGTTCCACATGCATATGTGAACTGTATTTTTTCCTGTTTTGACTTGTACGAAAACTAGATTGCGTGCGAGTAGTCCTATTTCTGATTGTAATTTAAAGAAGGCTCTCAGAATTGCTGTCAGCCGGTCCCTTGCTCAAGGCATAACTGGTAGCATTGCAAAGGTAAAGGAAAAGAAGAGCTAGAGAGGATGAAGAAAAGAAATGAAATGGCGTATGCTGGGAGATCCCAGGACGGGTGCGGCTCACCAGGTGTAGGTCTTTTGATTTGACTCCCGTAGGCGACTTGCGCGTCGTGATGAGAATGAAATGATGATGAAGACAACACATACACCCAGCCCCCGTGCCAGCGAAATTAACCAATGGTGGTTAAAATTCCAGACCCTGCCGGGAATCGAACCCCGGACCCATGCGACCAAAGGCCAGCACGCTAACCATTTAGCCATGGAAGCTAGAGAAGATAAATTGTGTGCTCAAACCAAATTGAAAGACGAGTGTTTTAACACCGGTAACGTTGTCCCATACAACAGTGTCTCCGCTCAGCGCACATAAACATTTCGCAGTGAGGGGAGAATCAGCGGAGAAGGTGAAGAAGGCGAAGACAGACCGAACGGGTGAGACAGGTGTAGGGGAAATGGAGTGGAGGTTTGCTCTCTGGTCAACCTAGTGAAGTCGTCTCGTGCACTTTGCGCCGTGCAGTGCACGGGCGCATGCACCCTGAGAGGCCCTGCATTAAACCTTACGTCGCTATAATCATGTTCATCTCCATTACTGAGTGATCACAGTCTTCGTTTTCGATCCTCGGGGATCCACGTTCATTTCCCGACCGGCCGGGTCGGGGACTTAATCCGATGTAGATATTTCCTTTGACCACGATACTGGATGATTATGTTGACCCTCCACTTCATATTCAGTCAATACACCACACTACCAACCACCACAGAAACATGCAATAGTGATTACATCCCTCCATATAGGGTTGGCGTAAAACGGGGTCAAATCCACAGGTGTAGGAAACGCGGTAGTGGATGAAAGAAGAAGAACATTTCTGCAACCCGAACAACACATGACACTCGTGCAGTGTCTCATACACGGCTGACCACGCCCATGCTCACGTGAGGTTACACCTTACAAGGCCTGCACCAGGCTAACGGTAGCAACACGAGATTTTATTTACTTATTTATTTATTTATTTATTTATTTATTTATTTATTTATTTATTTATTTATTTATTTATTTATTTATTTATTTATATAACTTTAAGGAATGGTCGCGGCGTAGTAGCCTTTGGTTCTCGATCGGTTCGGACGTTTTAATTGCGTTTGGCTATTCCCTCCGGCTTGGGAACTAGATTTTTGTGTTTGCTTTAACGAACATATATATTCAATAACACCTCACACCACATAACACAAACGTACAATAATAAAAACAACACTTCGGATTCGGTTGCCGTCAGGATGGGCATCAAGCCTTAAAACTGGGTCGAATTACCACAATGTAGCTATCCTAAATAATTGGTAAAAATACCAGGAAGAAGAACAAAAGGACCATTTATTTATACTCATGTTCATAAAAAAACAGAACACCTTGAAAAACTAGAGATAGTGCACCCGTCCACCTCCCGAGTCCCAGACTAGCATTTATCTCAGGGGTGTCGGTTCATTATTTAAGTCATCAAATTTAAATATAACGGCATAATAGAACACGGGAATGAACGGAGCAATTAAAATTAAAATGGGGAAGGCTCGATTGTAAACTAGAATAAGGACTCCATGATAGGACTAGGAAGTGACTGTTAACTTTAAAAAGGGCATCATCTAACTACAATAAAAAGATTATGAGAATGGTTTCCTTTGAAATAATTGCCAGAAAGAGCAGTTTATTACGCCATCCGACGTACGAAATTTTGATACATTTGGCAACGATATTTAAATTTTCCACACATGTTACATAAATAAATCACTTGCTATACCGCAAGTGGTATCAATATCGTGCTGGGTTGCTTCTGAAATCAAATGACATTTTGAGGTATAATTTACGGATCGATTCCATTTGAATCGAATCGTTGTTCAAGGATATAGCTTCCTTCTATCGGGAGCCCGAGCATAACCCATGTTACGGTCGGCTTCTCGATTTAACTAAGATGATGTACTCCGGCTATATACATTTTTCCGAGACCGGTACTCGGACTGGGTAATGTTTCTCGTGAATTACGAAAAATGGATTACACGGACAGTTCCTATCTTACGATGTCCAGCTGATGCCATACCACTGAATTAGCATTTATATTTTAATTACACATGATCTGAAATGTTACAAAGTAGCCTCAGTAGACTACTGCCACAGATGAGATAACGAGAAGCGATGGGAAATACCGTGCGGAAACCGTACGATAACGAGGTCACAAATGACTAATATTTATCACTCTTATTATTCAAACATACGAATAGAGGGATGTTGTCACCAAATAATTAATTAACTATCGTCAGAAATATTCATTTATCCATGAAATTATCATCACTGTCACGTTTGATTAATATCGTCATTATTATGTGGGATGCAAACACAAATGGTTATTAATATTATTATTATTATTATATCCCTCTTGTGGTTATTATTATTATTATTATTATTATTATTAAATAGGTGACTCCAGATTTTATTATTATTATTATTATTAACGTCACTCAAGAGGTTATTATTATTAATGAACCGGTCACTTCCGCCAAAATATATTAAGATATCGGTCGCAATTACAAATATTTCACTGATCAACCAACGTCATCATTACTGTTATTATTATGACAAATATTATTAAGCTGACCGCGATGATTTAACATCGTCCTTACATTGTTATTATTATTATTATTATTATTATTATTATTATTATTATTATTATTATTATTATTATTATTATTATTATTATTATTATTATTATCGGTTGCATATTATCATTTAAATTCCCGTTTAACATCTTTATCAACGCTCATTTACTTAAGGCGGTCCAATCATTTATCTGCAATATTTATTATTATTATTATTATCACGACATCATGATTGTCATCGCTCGTCATAACAATGATTACACTATACGATCATTTATGTGGACTCTGAACTCTCACTATCCTTAGATCCGTAGTATCTCGACGAATAGCTGTGCAGTCTATTTATTTCGTACATGCTGTCACGGGTTCGAATTCTACCCGCTACGTAACTCAGTATTTCTCTGTGACACTGCCCGTACATTTTACACTCATTTCAATATCCTAAGTGTCTCTCGTACGGAATTTATTTTCCTTTCTATCTCAATATTCCTTGATTCATTTATTTCTCACAGAATTATCAACTGACTTATTTATTCCACTTCTGACATCGTACGACCTTTTATTATCTGACTGCAGATTCTTTAACATTTTTCTATCTCATTTTGATCTACGCCTTAGTTCATTCTCCACAAATAATCGTAACATCTTGAAATTATATTTACCAAAATTTGACAATCATGGTTTCGTAATATTAGTCCTACGTGTTCCGGCTAATGAATTGCAACTTTAAGACACGACATTTATTCGTAAAGAAAAATATTGGACCGTAATTTAAACCACACGTTCATTAACATGTACGGATTATTAGCACCGATATACTTTCAATATTATTAATTGATCAAGTTAAATTACCACACTCTTTAATTCCGAATTAAAAACGACATCCCGTCATTAAAGGATTCCCGGCAAACGCAACACCTGATCACTTAAATTTTATTATTACGCACTGATCACTAAAAATTCCAATATCTCATGAATTATTATTATTTCCAAATTATATTAAAAAAATATTTCTGCTAAAAAAGTAGTTTTATTTTTATTTATTATTATTATTAATTTTAAAAAAATATTTTTTTTTTCGCCTGTTACACGGTAGTCCACTCTTAATATGTTTAACGCATAACCCCTCTCACAAATTCGATTCATTCTGGCACTAACCAATCCAGATATGATTTACTTGGAATATTATTATTATAATCGCTTCTCACATTTGAACAACTTCACTTTGAAAATATGAACATACTAATCACAACAAAACACAACTGGTATGGCGAAGCTGGATTTTCCTTCAGTGTCATTACATAGCTCGTTAAAATGACAAAACAGAAAAACACAGATCGGGTCTTATTTAACTATAATAACCAAAGTCAAATGAAAGAAAATTATTCTACAAAGAAATATGAATGCATGCATGACTTAACGTACTACACTATATCTACAAAATTTACATCTCCAACAAACTGAATACATAAAAGACCCGATTATTTACATTGTTATATTTACTACTGTCCGTGCTACAAATTTAGGATGGGGTCGTTAAGCGACTCATCTTGTTACAGAAGGTAACCAAGTATAATCAAATTATTCCCATTTTCCCATCACGATAACATTTCCCAAATATTATTTACAGTTTAGTACTCATCTTAGTTATCGGTATTCCATTACAGCTTTGCAGATGAGAGGCTCCTTTCGGCCCCTCTCTGCATTTTACTCCTCCATTCTTGATGGCGTAGTTCCACAAACGATTTCCTGGCACATTACCATTTTACACTACTACCTTAATTATCACAAAACTTTCACCATTGACAACGTTAACACTGAATACTTTAACTTTTATACAACAAATTAATCTCCTAGACCAAAAAATTTAATATTTACACTATTTTAATCTTCGTCCAATTACCGCACAATGGACCTGGACACGTACGACGAGGTGTCAAATTTTACGCCCGTCGCGATTTATGTCGTCCGACGCGATACGCCCGTTTCATACGGCCTTCTTGAAGTGTTTATGATAGCGGTTCGATATTGCAAAGTACAGGCTACTATTCCCTTAAAGTACTGTTCGTCACACAGTAGGTTATGTACGTACTTATTGTGGTACAATTTATACTACTCTCTTACAGTGCAATTAATTTACTTCACTGATATTTATAACTGACAAACACTGTTCTACGTTAACTATTTCCAGTTCATGTTGCTTGAGCGCGATCACATCTTACAAACACTGGCGGATGCTCGCGCCATTAAATGTTGAGTTACTGTATGCCCGTAAAATTCGAAGTTAGCTGCGACCGACAGTTCAGCTCCAGAGATTCAGTTCAAGTGTGGTGGCGATGATCCCTTGTGCTCGTATATATGGATGAAGCTTTCTCCCGCGGATTCATTGACGTCATACCCCTGAGGGAGGGGGTGGAATTTTAATATCGGCATTTGCACTACGAATTGGACGTTAACATTTACATCAAATTAATCCACTCCGCTAGCATATCTGCTGGATTAAATATGAACTCCTGGTGATCACAGGCTTAGGAGATACGGGTGGATTTAGCTCCTCACATTTCGCGCCTTCGGAAGCGTCCCTTACAACGTTGTCTTTGTCCAGCCAATGAGATTCAAGCTGTCTGGTTTCCAAGAAATCCAGCCTTCAATTTATTTAATTTGCCAATAATTACTGATTATTTTTCCATGCGTGACATCTAATAAATTCATTACATCGATCCGTGTATTCACAATAATTTATTACTGATTACTTTTGAAATTACGAGAATATCTCATCCATCATTCCTTAAGATGGTATCCCTGAGTCTTACATCAAATTTTTACGATTGGCCAGCAAGCGGTCACGTGATTTAAATCTCCACCTGCCCGAACCTAGGCTAGCGAATGTACTGGCAGCCGCTGTAGCTTTCCATGACGGCACGGAATTTCCGTCCTGCCAAAAATATCCCAGTGCATTACTCACGTAGCGAGCTTCCTTTGTCAAACTATCTCCTTTCTCTTTCTGACCAAGACTTATTTGTGGACTCTGTATTTCCTTGTTCACCAACTAATGAGATCCCCTGCTGTGAAGTAGCTAAATTTTGTTGTGTCGAGCTAATCCGTCAGGCTCCAGTCTGTCGTCCTTCCTCGCTTCTATTTCGACATTACATATATGAAATGTTTTCAACTACACTTCTGTATTTCAATAAATGTACCATATATTATTTTATCAATCAAATCATGATTGACTTTGGGCTTAAGTCACTCGGGTTCAATAGGAAGGTAATATTCACAGGACATGTTCATTAGTATGTTCTGCAGAAACGATTACCATTTCAGTAAGCTTGTATTCTGTTGTCTAGTAGGCAATTGGTCCTAAATGGGCACTCATGACTTGGTCCATGCCTGATGGCATCGACGCGTATAAGGCCATCCATGCTGCATTCACGTGGTTCCACATTTCATCTTTGGTTGTTGGCATTGGGTCACAGCGCCGCACACGTCGTTTCACCGTATCCCACATATTTTCGATTGGCAGCAAGTCCGGTGATCGGGTGGGCCAGGGCAACAGTCTGACATCCTGTTACAACAACAAGGCATGTGTTTGTGCAGCAACATGTGGTTGCGCATTGTCCTGCTGAAATATGGCGTCTGGGATGGCGTGCGGAAAAGTTATGTCTACGGGTCGCAGGATGTCATTTACGTAGTTCAAACTGGTCACAGTGCCCCGGACACACACCTACTGTAATTTGTGGTTGTACCTAATAGCAACCCACATTCCAGGCCTTGAGTTGGCGCTGTATGTCTTGTGCGAATGCAGTCAATGTCATGCCTCTCCTCCTCTCTGCTGCGAACCAAAATGAGGCCATCATATTCAAACAAACTGAACCTGGATTTGTCCGAAAACGCTATCTGCTGCCATTCCAGTTCCCAGTAATGTCGTTCCATACATAATTGCAGTCTAGCATGTTTATGCAGAATATTCAAAGGTAGGCGGAGGAGTGGACGATGCGCCGGTAACCCAGACCGTACTAAACGGCGACGGACTGTCACTCCTGATAGTGTATGACGCGCTAAACTGTTCCACTGTTGCGCCAGAGCCGAGGAGGACGCAAATGCCATTCGAATGGTATGTCGATCTTCTCGGGGGATTGACTGTGTGGTGCGACCAGGCTCATCTCGTCGTGTTCTACGGCTTTCTGTGAATCATTCTGTATATACGCGTTGCAATGCCGACACACTTCGTCGCACACGAGCAGCAGATTTTCCCGATGGATGCATCACATTCTCTCATGCAAATAATGCGCCCTCTTTCGAGCTCACTCATTTGACGGCACGGTTCTCGCATACGTCTGCGAGGCGTCTTGCACGTCTGCTCAAGTCACACTGAAATGAAATAGCGTATGGCTTTTAGTGCCGGGGGTGTCCGAGGACAAGTTCAACTCGCCAGATGCAGGTCTTTTGATCTGACTCCCGTAGGTGACCTGCTCGTCATGATGAGGATGAAATGATGATGAAGGCACATGCACACACACAGCCCCCTTGAAATAGGAATTAACCAATGAAGGTTAAAATTCCAGACCTCGCCGGGAATCGAACCCGGGATCCCTGTGACCAAAGGCCAGCACGCTAACTATTCAGCCATGGAGCCGGAGAAGTTACACTGATCCATTACCTTCGGTTGATAGCGACAACGAGAGCAACAGGCACATTTTACCAGTCGGTGGTGGTGCGCTGAGATATCGATGTGGACCTTGAACCTGAGAGCCGACATGGTTCAAATGGTAATCATTTCTTCAGAACATACTAATGCATATGTCCTGTGAATACGAACGTCCTATCTCTAGTCTGTCCGGGTGTTCTGTTTTTATGAACATGAGTGTACTTATTTATTTATTTATTTATTTATTTATTTATTTATTTATTTATTTATTTATTTATTTATTTATTTATTTATTTATCTATTTATTTATTTTACTTGTTAGTGATTTAAATTCTAAATAACATTGATGTTTTAGGATGGCAAAAGGTGCGAAATAACTGCGTTTAGGATGTTAGGAAACCGTCAAAGATAATATCCAGGGTTGCCAACGATGCGATTCGAACCCATTCTCTCCCCAAAGCAAGCTCACATCTACGCGACTCCAGATGTGCACCCGAAATAATCTGTCACCAAATTTTAATAATAATAATAATAATAATAATAATAATAATAATAATAATAATAATAATAATAATGGATCTTGTGGTGGAACAATTCTGTTCAGATCTCGTCTCCACTCAGACACCGATTGCGTTCTCATACCTCACCCTCGCTCACAACATGTCGATCGAACTTAGGCAGTAATAATATCACCATTCAGAGACCAACATCACTGAAGAGCACACGCTGCTGGTATAATGGTATAATAGGCTGGTATAAACTGCTCGACTGTGAAGCTCCGTTAACAGGCAGTCACCTCACATTTAATTAGGGTTTAAATGCAAGAAGTCCGCATCGGTCGATTTACTGGCTCGTAGTTGGGTATATTTCTTGGCAAAATTTCCCGAATCCGGCGTCTCTTGAAATGTACAGTAACATCACATTTCAAACACTTCAAAGTTCTTTGTCACTGTGAAATAATGTTTCATTTCCAAACAATGCCTCACTCCAGGACAAAGTGTACAGAAATCGACATCAATGTTGATACTATTATTTGTTTTACGTCGCACCAACACAGATAGGTTTTTGGCGACGATGGGACAGGAAAGGGCTAGAAGTGGGAAGGAAGCATCGTGGCCTTAATTAAGGTACAGCCTCAGCATTTTCCTGGTGTAAAAAGGGAAACCACAGATAACCACCTTCAGGGCTGCCGACAGTGCGGTTCGAAACCACTATCTCCCGCATGGAAGCTCACAGCTGCGCGCTTTTAACCGCTGTACCTTAATTAAGGCCATGTCCGCTTTCTTCACACTCCTAGGCCTTCTCCATCCCATCGTCTCCATAGACCTTTCTGTGTCGTTGTGACAAAAAACAAACTATAAGATAGTAGATTTTTGTCCAAGTCCACTGATTCTGATCACTGCAGCCTAATTTTGTACTTATTTTAAAATAACTTCCTTTCCCCGCATTCTGTCTCCTTCACATTCTGAATCTCAAACAGCGCAGACTAATCGAACAACTTTTCCATATTAACAAATGCTACAATATACAGTACACAATGAATGTCTAAATTTGTCGTCAGGTAAACGCAACAACGGAGATCGGAAGTGAAAGTTTTCAGAAAAAGCAGTTAATGAAACTAGTAGTGTGGTCTGCGTTGAATGGGCATAGAGCGCCGACTAACTGATGACGTAGGCTCCCTGTAGTCAGCCTGCTCCCAGCAGACCTATAGGGCCATTTAACTTGTAACCTCTCCCAGCCTGTCTCACTGGAGAGATTCATCTAATTAGGGAAGGCCGGGCGTGCCACTGGGATAAACAGGATTGTTAACTCTACCTTCTGTGAGGGGGAACTCCAAGATTTTATCTCGAGAACAGTGAAATCGATAGGGAACTCCTTTATAAGTTGTTATGTTACATTAGTGGAAAGTTGGTATGATTGTTAATATATTTAAAGAGTGATACACGTGCGATACGCTACACATACCGAGTTTTAAAATGAACGATAAATGCATATTTCTATTGGAATAGACAATGTTCAGTAATAATCCATGTAAACGTAGTATATAAAATATAAAGTTATTTATGAGGCCCGTCAGTCTGCATTTTTTTACTGAACCACTATACGTAACTTTCTTTTTGAACTGAATAATTTTGCGTGCATGCATCATCGTGGATGGTAATCTTTGCTACTCCGATTCGCGTATCTGTCGCTAAGGAGAGAAAAAAGAAGTTTCCTTTCATACCTGTAAGGGTTAATGTTTACTTAGCTCGATAGCTGCAGTCGCTTAAGTGCGGCCAGTATCCAGTACTCGGGAGATACTAGGTTCGAACCCCACTGTCGGCATCCTTGAAAATGGTTTTCCGTGGTTTCCGATTTTCACACCAGGCAAATGCTGGGGCTGTACCTTCATTAAGGCCACGGCCGCTTCCTCCCCACTCCTAGCCCTTCCCTGTCCCATCGTCGCCATAAGACCTATCTGTGTCGGTGCGACGTAAAGCAGCTAGCAAAAAAAAAAAAAAAAAAAAAAAAGGTTAATGTTTAATTCGTGGAGAAAAGTTGTGGTTTATTCATTGTATTTTTTGGCATTCTTTTCTTCTCCGATAACTACTATAGAAACTCTTCCCTTACTCACGCTGCATGTAGTTTGAAGCGTCTGCTTTTGAATTACATCACGACTACAACTGCAATGGAATTCCAACGTTTTAGGTCGCATGTTAGCTTACGTTCGCTGCGTGTTGTGAATCAAAACAATTAGTAACAAGCGTCTAAGTTTTAATAAGTTTTGTGAAGTTATTAGTCATATTACAAGCAAACATTTTGGGAAATGAATATGGGATGAAATTCTAAAACTTTTGCACACACACATCAACATTGATTGAGAAAAATAAATTGCGAACAGTGTTCACACTAATAGAATCAAAACTTGTTTCTATATAATCTAAACAAATTAAACATTTTAGTAATGCAGTGTAGTTCAAGTTAAGCATCGTACACACCTGCAAAATTTCATATTCCGTACAGTTATTAATAGAAGTCTACGAGAAGAATCCCCTAAAGTTAAATCGACACAACTTTAGCGTTCATTTGTAATATTTTAGTAAAAAATGCAATAACATTTCACCATGATGTTAGTAGCAAGTTCGTAAAGGTAGGAAGCAGCTCGGAATAATCAGATACCGTGACCTATAATGGTAAATTTACGCCGTTCCATTGTTAAAATAACCTCGCAAAAGTGTCACAACTCTTATGCTTCGGGCCAAGTAGCTATGAGCTTGCATTGGAAGATATTGTGTTCTAACGCCATCGTCAGCAGCCCTGAAGATGGCTTTCCGTGGTTCCCCATTTTCACACCAAGCAGATGCCGAGGCTGAATCTCGATTAAGAGCATGGTCGCTTCCTTTCCGGTCCTAAACCTTTTTCGGCCCGGTTTTATCTATGTAGGTTAAATATACTCTAACCGTGGAGTTGTTAACTTAGGGTTAATATTTTAACTCATTCTCACGAGTCACGCGTTTCACCAAGCTATTTCGACAGAGGGTCAACTAACACCGTATTAACCCTCGCCGGGAACAGATGCTGTACCGAACAAGGCGGCAGTGACTAACAATCCGAGGTTATGAACACACTTCTTGGGTGGTTCTTTTGTTTATTTCTTGTGCGTTATTTCCTTTTCATCCCCATTTCCGTGGTAGATATCATTCTTTCGCGGTCGTGATAGAACTGATTGCAGTGATCGAAATATGGAAGAAGTTCAGAAGAGAAATATGAGCAGGAATTTTTCTGCTTTGGAAAAAAAACATTACTTATTGAATTAGCCACCAAGTACCAAAGCATTATAAATAAAGATTTTACTGCAGCCAATGGCCATTAAAATATGTTTACATGACTAATTACATTAAAAGGAATTTCGTTAGTCCCATCTGTCTCTTAGCATACGTCACAACATGATGTAAGTCGCAAGTCTTTTCGCACAGTACACATATAAATTCCTTTCTCGAAGTGTGAAAAAATTTGTTATCACACACGGGGTGATGAATAATGTGTGTTGCTAATCTAGTCACTATGTGCCTGAGTTCATAGTTTACCTTCATCCAATCCCTACTGGTCACAGCCTCTGTGGTGTAAAATATTTCCCATATATCTCCCTTCTTGGTTCGCAGCTCTGTTTGTAACAGGTTGAATGCATCTGTAAATGGCAATACTAGTTTGTGACTTAGTTCTTCTGTATAGAAGAGTTCTCTTGTCATCTCGTAACATAGTCTTGAAGGAGTGAATTTGGAGAAACATAATACCTTTTTCATGTAGATTGCTTTTACACATTCAATGTCTCAAATATTTCTTTTAGTTCCCATATCAATTCTACTCCGTACGTCATTATCTGGGATATTTTTGCATGGATTAATTTCATAGCGACTTCAACCGAAAGTTTCCATAACATCAAGATGTCATTCATTGCTATTATGGCCGCAGTCACTCTATCCTTGATGTGTCTGGTATAAGTAGTTTCGGACATCTGTAATGTAATGCCCAAATGTTTAAAGTTGTTTACGATTGATATCTAAATAAAGCAACTCTGCATCAAAGGAATGATTCACGGCGGCTAGTTTGCTTTTATCCTAGAGTTAACAGTTTAACCCAGGTGAAAGGCGGTTTAACATAACCCCACCCTTAAATTAGAGTTAAAATTAACCCTCCTTGATGAAATAGAATGAATAGTCAAATTTGGAATTTAAAAAACTGTACAACTCGGGAATAAACTTTAACCCCCGTTGATGAAACCGGCTCTCTTCTGCCAACGTCGCCTAAAGACCTGTCCGAGTCGGCGTGACGTCCAAACAATTGCAAAAAATATACAGCAATTCCGGCTTCTTCGCTGAATGATCGTGGTCGCGGTCTTTGGTTCAGAGGGCTTGCGTTGAATTCCAAGGCGGGTACGGGTTTAATTCTTCTTATTAGGTGACTTGGTGCTTTTCTTTTTATCAGTGCACATCCAATCATGTACACACAAAATATTAATGTAGAGTCTACCTCAGAAACACACAATAGGAGAATCTATCCCTCCACTTGGGTCTTCCCTCCTTAGAACCGGACCACGTCAATATACACCTATGTCCATAAAAACGAGAACACCTTGAAAGACTAGAGATAGGAAGTTCATATTCACTGGACATGTGCTAGAGTATGCTCTGAAGAAATAATTAGCATTAGATCCATCATGGCCCCCAGGTTCAAGGTCCACATTGCTATCTGGGCGCACCACCACCGATTAGTAAAATGAGCCTGCAGATCTCGTTGTCATTATAAACCGAAGGTAATGGATCAGTGTGATTTGAGCAGACGTACAGGATGTCTCGATGACGTATGCGAGAATCGTATTCTCAAATCAGGGAGTTTGAAAGAGGTCACATTATTGAGATAGGAGAACGTAATGCATCCATACGGGAAATTGCTGTTCGTGTGAGACGAAGTGTGTCGGCAGTGCGACGGGTGTGTACGGAATGGTTTACAGAAGGCTGCAAAACACGATGAGATGGGTCTGATCGCATCACACAGACAACTCCTGAGAAGATCGACTCCTCATCCAAATGGCATTGCAGGACATATTTGCGTCCTCCTCGGCTCTAGCGCAATAGTGGAACAGTGTAACACATCGTACACTATCGGGAGTGACAGTCCGTGGCCGTTTATTGCGGTCTGGGTTACCAGCGCGTCGTGCACTTTTGACTAATGTGCATAAACATACTAGACGGCATTGGTGTATGGAACAACGGCACCGGGGACGGGAATGGCAGCAGATAGTGTTTTCGGACGAATCCAGGTTCTGATTGTTTGAAAATGATGGCCGCACTTTGGTTCGCCGCAGACAGGAGTAGAGGCATCATATTGACTTTCCTTGCTCAACGTTTGTTCTTTTCCGACCCCGACGGTATTAGAGCACCCGAGGCCTAGGGAGTATTTTATGTCCACGCCCTTCGTGGCCTTTGTCTTTCTTTGGTCGATAGATTCATTTTTCGAAGTACCGGATCCCTTCCATTTTTTCTCTTTGATTAGTGTTAATAGAGAATTGTTGCCTAGTTTTACTTCATCTTAAAACAATAATCACATTAACTGCATTCGCACAAGACATACAAGAGCCATCTCAAAGCCTTATGGTGTGCGGTGCTGCTGGGTACAAGCAAAAATCATAGTTGGTGCACGTCCACGACACTCTGACCAGTTTGGTCTACGTGAATGATATCCTCCGACTTGTAGCCATACCCTTTCTGCTCGACACCCCAGACGCCATATTTCAGCAGGACAATGCGCGACCACATGTTGCTGCACAAACATATGCCTTCTTGTTTTAACATGTCAGACTGTTGTCCTGGCCCGCCCGATCACCGGACTTGTCGCCAATCGAAAATGTGTGGGATACGGTGAAACGACGTGTGCGGCGCTGTGACCCGATAGCAATCACCAAATATGAACAGTGGAACCAGGTGAATGCAGCATGAATGGCTATACCCCAGGACAATATTCGCGCCTTATAGGCGTCAATGCCATCACGCATGGAACAAACTATCAGTGCCCATGGAGGACCTAGTACCTATTAGGCAATAGGACATACTAATGAACAAGTCCTGTGAATATGAACTTCCTATCTCTAATATTTCAAGGTGTTCTGTGTTTTATGAACATGAGTGTATATATGGAATGATTTGTGTCTGCAATCCCACCAGGGTGTGCAAACATTTGCACAAGAAAGATAAGTTATTAATCTAATTTAATTTTTTATATTGCCTATGTATATTTTTTACTTCAAGAAATAATTTTTTAACGGATTTGTACATATTTATTGATTTACTAAACACGGGCGATGAAGGGCCATTCTATTATAATACAGTAACAAATTTTAAAATCGGGATAGACAGTAAGTTAGCAACAATAACAATGTAACAAGGATGGCATCGATAACTCGCAAGGGTCGGTTACAGAGTTAGCAAGAAGAAAGGCCATGTGTTGGAAGGTCGGAATAAAATGGAAACCTGGAGAGGACTACAAAGGAATCTCTTAATATTGTGTTTGAAGGATTCAAAGGATGTGAAAATGTCAATATGGGGTTAGTGAGTTACCAAGATTTGGGAGACGGTGGAATAGAGAGCTTACGTGTAAAAGGCAACTAACTACCCCTAGATTTTGTCCCTGACAGGTGCAGAATGGTAGAGTCAGAGGAAGTGTAATAAGATTATGAGAGTGTTGTTGTCTTATACGTCCCCCCCAAAAAAAAACCTCTGAATATTTGCAGAGACACGAGGTACCGGAATTGTGTCCCATAAGATTTCTTTCTCGTGTGCATAAATCTACCGACACCAGGCTGACCAAGCGGACATACTTGAACACCTTCAAATACCACCGGACTGAGTCAGAATCGAACCTGCTAAGTTAAGTTCAGAAGACCAGCGTCTCAATCGTCTGACCGACTCAACCCAGCTGCAATAAGATTGCAAATGCACTGTATTATTAAAGTTTTAAATTAAAAAAAGAACTGTGTAATGCTCCGAGCGATAATATGCACTGAATTATTTTTATTACCCTATTGCTATTTGTAAATGGCGAGTGCATATTAAATCTTAATTTTGTCAGTTATATTTCGTTTATAATTTTTAACTTTTGAAATAAAAAAGTAAATTTTTAGTAATATTCCTGCCGTGACAGACGTTCCAAATAGAGAAGCGTGAAATAATGTCGTTGTTTGAAAGATCGGAAAACTCACACCTTGAAGATGGAACCTGACCTCCCTTCTTGTCACCGGAAGCTATATCTAGTTATTGCGCTATCCTAACCATTACCTCTCCCTCGAGAGGATATAAAAATAACCATAAGTGCTCCACAGGAATTCGTTGAAAAATTTTCCATCTCACGTCCTCCCTCTTTTATACCAATAATGAATTACATCGAAATAAACACAATGGAGAGCAATCTAGTAAATTTACCATAATTATAGGAATGTTGATAGTTTCACACTTTTGTATATATTTTAACGTTTTACTGAAAATCACTGAGTGGGTGTTTAATACGGCTCCTTGGCTGAATTGTCAGCGTCAAGGCTTTCACTTCATAGGGTGTCCGACTCGTTGGCTGAATGGTCAGCGTAATGGCCTTCGGTTCAGAGGGTCCCGGGTTCGATTCCCGGCCGGGTCGGGATTTTAACCTTCATTGGTTAATTCCAATGACCCGAGGACTGGATGTTTGTGCTGTCCCCAACATCCCTGCAACTCACACACCACACATAGCACTATCCTCCACCACAATAACACGCAGTTACCTACATATGGCAGATGCCGCCCACCCTAATCGGAGGGTCTGCCTTACAAGGGCTGCAGTCGGTTAGAAATAGCCACACGAAATTAAAAAAAAACTTCATATGGTTCCGTGTTCGATTCCCGGGTGGATCTGGTATTTTAATGGCGCATGATTAATTCCTCTGGTTGTCCGGCCCCACGGTGTAGGGGACAACTTGTCCGCCTGTCACCCGGCGGCCACGGGTTCGATTGCCGGCCGGGTCAGGTGTTTATAATTGTATATGACTAATATCCCTGGCCAGGGGACTGGGTGTTTGTGTCGTCCTTAATGTTCCTTCCCTCACATTTAACACTTTACACTTCCGCAATTTCCAAATACACGCAGGTTCACATCTAATGGTGCAAAGTATGGGCAAAAGAACTTCTTAGGTCGACGCCCCGAATAAATAGCATTTTATTATTAAAAAATCCTCTGGTTCGATGACTAGGTGTTTTGTAATAATAATAATAATAATATTAATAATAATAATAATAATAATAATAATAATAATAATAATAATAATAATAATAATAATAATAATAATAATAATAATAATAAGCTGCCTGCTGTCAGTTCTTGACGGATACAGTATTTTTGCTTACATCTCTTGGCACAGGCCAGAGTAAAGTGTAGCTTCCACCGAAGTCCCAGTCAACATCCATGGCTGTGACAATGTGGAAGCTGCTGGGGTATGGGTAGTGCTGAGTAATGATGACTAGTGCATGTGAGTGTTACGAAAGTTGCTGCTCATAGGATCAGTCGTGCTGAAATAGTACTTTCTGACCCAGTGAGGAAAGCAATGGCAAACTACCTCACTCCTCATCTTGCCTAGTACGCCTCATTTTGGTGCTGTCATTGGTTTCTGGGGTTTCTTTATAACCGCATAACCTCTCGGCTGATGACCTAACAGACAGACAACAATAATAATAATAATAATAATAATAATAATAATAATAACTCAAATTTTATAAAAACAAGAATGGAAAAGCTTCGGCCCAGTATGCTTAGAACGAGTATGGATGAATAGGTTTCCTCCATTATACCGGACTTCTGAGAAAAAATATCAGACACCATTACGAGAAGTCGACTAAAATTTTATGGCCTTATTCAAAGAATGGACAGTGAAAGACGTAAGATATTTAATCATGCCCCCTCACTAAAAGTCAGGAATAAAATTGGAAAGTCGAAAATGGGAAAGACCTTCAAGAAATCAACATAACGTGTGAAATTATGTGGGAGAGGCCTAGCTTTAGAATGCAGGTGAACAAGCATCATTTTTCTGAAAAGCCCAAGATGAAAACCATCACTGCTTGGATGGAAAGAAAGAAAAACATAGCGAAAGGATGCAGACGTTCTGGGAAGAGAAGTAATCAAATTCATCTTCTAATTAAGTTCATCCGCGCTCCTTAGTTGCGTACAACGTTCTGAGCAAATACTTATGTTATTTGGTTAATTAACCCTAAACTAAACCCATGGAACTACAGCCCTGAAGGACCTTGGCCTACTAAGCGATCGCTGCTCAGCCCGAAGGCCTGCAGATTTCGAGGTGTCATACTCTCAGCACGACGAATCCTCTTGGCCGTTATTCTTGGCTTTCTAGACCGGGGCCGCTATCTCACAGTCAGATAGCTCCTCAATTCTAATCGCCTAGGCTGAGTGAACCTCGAACCAGCCGTCAGATCCAAGTAAAAAGTCCCTGACCTGGCTGGGAATAGAACCCGGCACTTCCGGGTAACAGGCAGGCAGGCTATCCCTACACCACGGGTTTAACATTCCACTAACTATTTTTACGGTTTTTGGAGACGCCAAGATGCCGTAATTTGGTAGCGTAGGATTTATTTTGCGCGCCAGTAAACCTACCGAAACGAGGCTGACGTATTTGAGCACCTTAAAATAACACCGGATTGAGCCAGGGTCGAACTTGCCAACTTGGGGCATGAAGGCCAGCGCCTCAGCCGTCTGAGCCACTCAGCCCGGCCTGGGTGTTCGTGTTCGACCCAATACTCTCCTCTTCATACATCCATAACACATTACTCTACGAACCATCAAAGAAAACATGCAATAGTGAATACATCCCTCCGCATAGGGTGGGTGTCAGGAAGGTCACCTGGGCGTAAAACAGGGTCAATTCCACATATGCGACACAGGAATGAGGAAAGTGGTAGCGCCTTTGTGGGTGCATAATATCGAATAGTAAGACGGACTCCATCTACATTAGTAACATAGGAATGTCAAATAAGAAAAGCAGGTATTTGTGACCGAGACACAGTTTGTCAGTTACTAGCCTTTTGCTCCGGAAGCAACAGCTTCGATCCCATCTTAGGTGTGTCGCACTGAGAGTGTTTAAGTTCGACTTCTCCTGGAGTTACTATTTTCTGGCACGTCGAAGAACACCTGTGGGGTATTATGGTTATTACAAATCAAGCAAGCTTTTATTTTGTGGGATCGTAGCCACGGTAGGCTTTCTCCAGTTTCACGTGCAATCTGTAATACTGCAACCTTCCACCCCGCGCCATTTGCCACATAGAACCAAATGACTGCATGATAATCCCTAAAAAAATCGGGATACCGCCATATAGCACCATACGCCAAAGCGCCTGATGGAAAGGGACCTTTTTAGTCTAGAGTCAAATGCCACCTCATCAGGAAGGAACAAAAAAAAAATTCAGAATGATGGGTGAGCAAATGCTCTTCCGACCGTGCAAGGGTCTACTGCACCCTTCCGTTCCAAAGAATCAAACCACCGACCTCCCAAGGCCATGGTGCGTTCGCGGCAGAAGATCAAGGAAAATATCACATAACTAGCTTAAAGGCATAAATGAACGGAAGGAAACCTGGGATACAATGTTATTCGGCAAAATGACAGGCAGACAAAAGTTTAAATACCTATTTATTGAGCCTTGATAAATCAAATTAATTAAAGGTTGATCCTGAATATTTATAGTATATCAATGTTGAATATGCAATGTCCAACGGACTAAATACAAATTGTAAAGTGTCAAAAAAAAATTTTATTTCTCCTTTACTTCTTTCTTCTTCCCGACATGATGATAAATATTACATCATAATTTGTATAACATACGTTTCAAATAAAAAAAATTAAAAATATCCTTATAAATGCGACGGTTATCATTAATAACTTTCTTCACTATCAGAAGAAGCAATTATTTATACAACAAAATAAATTGAAGATAACTTGAAGTGGTCACCTAGCTAAATTAATTATATTACAAAATAAACAAAGAATAAAATGAATGCTAGTCGATATAATCCTCATCAAAATAAAATGACTGATGTCGGGTCCAGAAATCGAACCCACATCCCAATGAATCCAATGACAAAAATTACGAAAATAAAACGCGATTTTTTTTATCCACATAAAGTGTGAAACACGACTAAAAGAATGTATAAAAAGGAAAATATATACACAATATGAAAATAATCAATAGCAATATACACATGCAATTGGCTGTATATAAAAAAAATGTGACAACAAAAATCCATGGTTGCCTCTGAACTCGAACCAATGATATCGAAGATGGCGTCGACAAACGGGACTAATAAAACTGCCTTTCTTAATTAATCATATGGTCAACAAATAAATGATAATACTGGCGTTCCAGTTAGTTAAATATTATTATAAGATCATACATGAAAAAGTCAAAGAACCCTTTAAACAATAATCGGTGTCGTACAGCTTTCATTCTAAGTGGAATAGCTCGAACAATACAGCATACGGTAACCCTCTACAAGAGCCAAACCCTTTTCACTCTCCCCTCATCGTAAATCTCTGGACGTCAAAGCCCGGCTAATAATGGCTCGGTGTGGCAGAAATATCCTTTCAACATCTCAAGATGAAAGCAAATCGTTTCCCTTGGAACACATATTTGTTAAATAATCTTATTTCATTATATATTCTCATATCATATTTCCAAAGCTCCACTGGCTTATAAATTCACTGTCCTGCCACAATTATATAATACAATATCAATCCACTGTTCATTGTCTCATATTCACATCTACCAACTCAGAATGACCGACTTCGATTCCATCCGATTACAGAATACAGCCTAGGTTTTTCCTACATTTTAAAATCAAATCAATAAAATCAAATATGGATTTTAAACATATCCATAAGGATATTCTCATATTAAGAAAGGGAAATTATTCGACATTAAAGGAAAACGCTAATCTCAATAGGAAGGCGTCTGTTCGATGTCTAGGCATGTCACAAGTTACGCATATAATTAATACAGCCATCTACAAATATATCATCATGCGAATTACATGAAAATAAGAGTGCCTTGCTATCCTAATGTTAACAGTCGATAATCCATTTTTACAAGCATAATCACCATGCATTATGATAATAAGCTTGGATATCACGTAAATAAATTATACAAAAATTACGGCTCGGCTCAGTGCCAAAAACAAATCCACTATCTATTACATTTACCTAATCTAAGCACTCTGACTAACTAATATTTTATCATCACGTCAAATACATGCATTACGTTAATTATATATATATTTAAGCCCATGGAGTAGACTATAAATTCCATGAAATGAACATAAATAAATATGAAGACCACTCACAAGTTCTCTTTCTAATTAAAAAGAAATATATGCAATTTACATGTCTAACCTAATTTACGTGATCTGCATAATGAATAACCGCGCATTTATAAAAAAAATTATTTCATTTTAGTACTTATCATCATGTCGTAACAATCCAAGGTTCGGGTCCCGGGTAAGACCCTCATCTTCATCTTCTAAGCTTCCATGGTGTTGACGTTGGTCACGGGTTCATGTCCGTTGCTACTCCCGCTGAGCACGTTCATAATCCAATGGTTATCTTCTACACTTATAACAGTTTTTATGAGATTAAGACTTGTTGCGTCACTTTAACACAAAACATACAATTATTTCACTATAATGAAAATACTCGTTGCATCACTTAAAAAGTTACAATTATACCGTTCTTGCGATCACATAACTTCAACCTTTTTTTTAAATACTATTGTTTGTAGACAATTACAATATTCTCGAAGATATAAACTGTACATTTACAGTCTGAAACTCTAAATAGATCAGAACACCATCAAACCGTGGTTCTGCTTTGGATCCTTCGCGTGAAGTTGATGGGTTGTCATCATCGCGGTTCCTTTTATAAACTTTCCCCCTTCCATGCAAGAGACAATGGATAGTCCCCACTACTTTTTTTTAATTAATAGTTCCACGTGTCGTATGACATCGGTAATACACTCAAACGCGTGACTCAGATTCATAAGTAGTCTGGTTATATGCGGAACCTGAAATGTTCGGCCATTTATTTAAAATTAATTATCAAAATAATGCCCCTACAATGTCTTCCATGAAGGTGCTGCGTACAAGGGACGCTTAGCTTGTTATATAATGCAACGATTGCGTATTCTTCCACACGTTAATATATTATAAAGAATTAAAATTTTGGCAGATGTCTATAATTAAATCATATAACATCCCGAGGTTTCTCATATTAAATACTATGCTTGTCTCGAAATCTCATCATAATAATGCGATTCGCGAGCTGGCAACATCGTGTTCGGCCATTTTTTCAACGGGTGACGGTATCATTATCGATTTTTCTGGCTTGAGATTTTCTTCCCTCTCTCTCTATCTGTGTATCCTTTTAGTTAAGACGGAGTGGTGTTTTGCAGGTTACAAAGGTTGTGTAAGCATGTGCAACCAAATGCAACTTTTTGTAACAAGTACGAGGGAGCTTTACAAAGGTTTTTCACTGCCAAATAATTAATAAATAAATATGTACATGACCGATAAGGTCACATCTGCCTCTCCGTCGGACTCAAGAAATTTGGAAAGGGTTTCAAATTTCTTGACTGATTTCAATTTATTGAAGAAACTCTCATTTACATATTTAATTGTGGTCTCTTCGGCAGTGTATTGTTCTCAAGAGCTCTCGGTTTTCAACCCTAAACCTTTGGTTATCCCGTTCGAGTATAAAAGCAAGTTGACACAAAATTTCTCGACGTTGTTCTAATTCTTCACAATTTTGACACAATGGGATATCCTCGTCTTCCTGGTTTTCAATCCTTGTGATATCCTCGTCTTCCTGGTTTTCAGTCCTTGTCATCTGGACTTCAGCTTCCTCAAGATTCTCATCTTCTTCATCCTGTGGAATGTTGTCATCATCTTCATCTTGATCCTCTCCTTCCTCCTCGGAGTTCTGGTCTGGCTGATCCAAATTTGCTCTAATGCTTCCTGGTGGATAATATGGTTTTTGATTTTATTGTATCAAGTACAGTTTCCTTTAATCTGGGATCACAATCTGAAATATAAGTATTTACTTTAATGTCCCTTATACTACTACTCTGAAGATAGAGTTTGACACTTTAATCTTTCTTCTCTCTTTTCCTGCCAGAATGTCCTAATGATGTCGATGCTTCTGGATCGTATGTCATCACTAAAGACTTCCATTCAGGATCTCTGCTCATGTCCCCTTGAGTTTGCAACTCTGGACCTCCATATTCAGTTGCTTGCTGCAACACGGCTGTCTTCCGTCTGTTCTGTCGATTACGTTCCCGCTGCTCCACGTATCGTGTGGGATTCAAAATTCGCCCATCTACTTTTTCTTTCCACTTCGTGGGTTGTGGCTTCGATCCTCTTCTGCGTCGACTCCTCCTCCTCGAGTACCATCTTCTCGGAGTAGTACACTGTCCGTACTTGTAACAGTACCTTTTGATATGATACTGTCCTTTCCGTTGACTTGACGATCCATTCTTCTTTCTTCTAAGCTGTGGTCTCCAATTCAAACCTTTCGTGGTACTGTGCGTTTTCTTTTTCTTCTTTCTTATGCCTGAATTGTTCGATGAGATAGACTGTTTTGCCTCATTCTTTGAAGCAACATTCACTTCCATGTTTACGTATTCGTGACTGGTCTTCATCTTCTTTTCTGGTGGTCCCCAGTTCAATTCCTCGGATGGTCGGTACTGCTTATTCTGTGAACCTCTTGTAATTCCAATTTCTCAATCTTTTCTTTCAATTCATGTACAAGGTCGTCATGTATATCTACTTTTATCTTCGTCTTTTGCATCTTATGCGACCATTCCTCGATCCTATCTGACGTCCTATCCTCATTCCTCCGTACCTCCTCTTGGACCGTGACTATTCCATCGAATGCCTGTTTTCTGACCTCAGATATTCGCTTATCCACGTTGGTACCAATTTCCTGTTTCAACGCACTGGTTTGGTTCCGAATGTCGTGCATATCGACCTGAGTCTGATGGACCTCCTTCTTAACATCTTCTATTATCCTATCTGTACGTTCCTGGTGATCTGTCACCGTTTGAATATGAACATCGATTTGTTCCGCCATACTTAATGTCTGAGCCTCAACACGTTCGACGCGCTCAATTACCGTTCCTAACGAGTTTTCTAGCCGTTCCTGTTTTTCGTGCGTATTATCCAGTCGTTTTTCTAACTGTGCTGTGTTCCTTTCACATTGTGTCTGGTACCCCGTTATCTGTCCTACCAGTTCATCATAACGTTCGATTGTTTCCTCCAACCGTACGTTAAAGTTCCCCATCTGTTTATTAATTTCATCTCTCCCTTCCTTACACTCCTTCTGTATTCTCTCCATATGTTCATTAACCTGATCTAATTTCTGATCAATCATGTCCTTAACTGTTTCATTACTCTTTTTAATGTCTTCACTATTCTGACCTATCTTCTGATCAATCACTTTCATATTTTTATTAATGTCCTCTTTCATGTCCTCAACTTTTTCCCTACTCACTTTAATGTCTTCACTATTCTGATCTATCTTCTGAACAATCACTTTCATATTTTTATTAATGTCCTCTATCAGAGCCCTCATGGCTTCCGTATCCATTTTACACAATATTTCAATAAAATGGGCCCCCCTTAACTCGAACCTCGGATTAGGAGAAATCAACTTGAAAATGAAATCAATTCAAGGTCAACTTAATCCAAAATCATAAAATTTTCACAACAATGTGACTTGAATTAATTATATAGCCTGAATACAGCTATCTCAAAATTATTCAACAGTATAATTTATCAAGGGTACTTTTCATCACAATATTTTAAATATGTAGCCTATCATTATTATATTTATATTTATTATTATTATTATTATTATTATTAGTATTATTTTTGAATAAGTTCGTATAATAAAAATATCGCAAGTTAAATACCAACACAGGTGGTATATGCCAATAAATTAGGCCATCCTTCCAGTATTGAGGCAGAAACACCTAATACACTGGGTAATATCGTCCCAAAACTTTCCACATGAATCCTAACTTACTGCCACTTAACAACAAACACTAAAGGCCTGAGGTCACCTTTACCTATCGCGAAACACTAACACAAATTTAATAAATGATACACTATGAGTAATGAGGCCTGTTACAACCAGTACCTCCTGACAAGTACCCATGAATACGATTACATGAAGGGTATCGATATTCATTTTTCCTCAGATTTGGGAAAACCATTTTATTGTTTCCCGGGATTTAATTAAATCCCTACATGATTTTGGGTACCTCAATTACTATGAATGACTGTCCTGGTTATCGTCACTTAGACTATAACCACGACTATGTTTTCATTTTGCCATAAATATCACATTAATTTTAATCTGTCATTCACTTCGCATACTGATCCAATTATCAGCATCCCATAAATTGAACAACCATCGTGTTCCTTCATATAATAATTGGTCAGTCCTATATTCCTAAATATGGCATTACCATGCCTGACGCCCATTTTCGCAAAAGTTATCATTTGAAATTATCTCTATCGAAAACATCGAAAAATTCCGAAAATGCCGAAAAATTCAAAAATTCCGAAAATGCCGAAAAGACCTAACATTGTAAATGCCCAAAAATGCCGAAAATGCCTAAACGCTGGGCGCCAAATGCAACCTTTCCACCCCGCGCCATTTGCCGCATAGAACCAAATGACTGCATGATAATCCCTAAAAAAATCGGGATACCGCCATATAGCACCATACGCCAAAGCGCCTGATGGAAAGGGTCCTTTTTAGTCTAGAGTCAAATGCCACCTCATCAGGAAGGAACAAAAAAAATTCAGAATGATGGGTGAGCAAATGCTCTTCCGACCGTGCAAGGGTCTACTGCACCCTTCCGTTCCAAAGAATCAAACCACCGACCTCCCAAGGCCATGGTGCGTTCGCGGCAGAAGATCAAGGAAAATATCACATAACTAGCTTAAAGGCATAAATGAACGGAAGGAAACCTGGGATACAATGTTATTCGGCAAAATGACAGGCAGACAAAAGTTTAAATACCTATTTATTGAGCCTTGATAAATCAAATTAATTAAAGGTTGATCCTGAATATTTATAGTATATCAATGTTGAATATGCAATGTCCAACGGACTAAATACAAATTGTAAAGTGTCAAAAAAAAATTTATTTCTCCTTTACTTCTTTCTTCTTCCCGACATGATGATAAATATTACATCATAATTTGTATAACATACTTTTCAAATAAAAAAAATGAAAAATATCCTTATAAATGCGACGGTTATCATTAATAACTTTCTTCACTATCAGAAGAAGCAATTATTTATACAACAAAATAAATTGAAGATAACTTGAAGTGGTCACCTAGCTAAATTAATTATATTACAAAATAAACAAAGAATAAAATGAATGCTAGTCGATATAATCCTCATCAAAATAAAATGACTGATGTCGGGTCCAGAAATCGAACCCACATCCCAATGAATCCAATGACAAAAACTACGAAAATAAAACTCGATTTTTTTATCCACATAAAGTGTGAAACACGACTAAAAGAATGTATAAAAAGGAAAATATATACACAATATGAAAATAATCAATAACAATATACACATGCAATTGGCTGTATATAAAAAAATGTGACAACAAAAATCCATGGTTGCCTCTGAACTCGAACCAATGATATCGAAGATGGCGTCGACAAACGGGACTAATAAAACTGCCTTTCTTAATTAATCATATGGTCAACAAATAAATGATAATACTGGCGTTCCAGTTAGTTAAATATTATTATAAGATCATACATGAAAAAGTCAAAGAACCCTTTAAACAATAATCGGTGTCGTACAGCTTTCATTCTAAGTGGAATAGCTCGAACAATACAGCATACGGTAACCCTCTACAAGAGCCAAACCCTTTTCACTCTCCCCTCATCGTAAATCTCTGGACGTCAAAGCCCGGCTAATAATGGCTCGGTGTGGCAGAAATATCCTTTCAACATCTCAAGGTGAAAGCAAATCGTTTCCCTTGGAACACATATTTGTTAAATAATCTTATTTCATTATATATTCTCATATCATATTTCCAAAGCTCCACTGGCTTATAAATTCACTGTCCTGCCACAATTATATAATACAATATCAATCCACTGTTCATTGTCTCATATTCACATCTACCAACTCAGAATGACCGACTTCGATTCCATCCGATTACAGAATACAGCCTAGGTTTTTCCTACATTTTAAAATCAAATCAATAAAATCAAATATGGATTTTAAACATATCCATAAGGATATTCTCATATTAAGAAAGGGAAATTATTCGACATTAAAGGAAAACGCTAATCTCAATAGGAAGGCGTCTGTTCGATGTCTAGGCATGTCACAAGTTACGCATATAATTAATACAGCCATCTACAAATATATCATCATGCGAATTACATGAAAATAAGAGTGCCTTGCTATCCTAATGTTAACAGTCGATAATCCATTTTTACAAGCATAATCACCATGCATTATGATAATAAGCTTGGATATCACGTAAATAAATTATACAAAAATTACGGCTCGGCTCAGTGCCAAAAACAAATCCACTATCTATTACATTTACCTAATCTAAGCACTCTGACTAACTAATATTTTATCATCACGTCAAATACATGCATTACGTTAATTATATATATATTTAAGCCCATGGAGTAGACTATAAATTCCATGAAATGAACATAAATAAATATGAAGACCACTCACAAGTTCTCTTTCTAATTAAAAAGAAATACATGCAATTTACATGTCTAACCTAATTTACGTGATCTGCATAATGAATAACCGCGCATTTATAAAAAAAAATATTTCATTTTAGTACTTATCATCATGTCGTAACAATCCAAGGTTCGGGTCCCGGGTAAGACCCTCATCTTCATCTTCTAAGCTTCCATGGTGTTGACGTTGGTCACGGGTTCATGTCCGTTGCTACTCCCGCTGAGCACGTTCATAATCCAATGGTTATCTTCTACACTTATAACAGTTTTTATGAGATTAAGACTTGTTGCGTCACTTTAACACAAAACATACAATTATTTCACTATAATGAAAATACTCGTTGCATCACTTAAAAAGTTACAATTATACCGTTCTTGCGATCACATAACTTCAACCTTTTTTTTAAATACTATTGTTTGTAGACAATTACAATATTCTCGAAGATATAAACTGTACATTTACAGTCTGAAACTCTAAATAGATCAGAACACCATCAAACCGTGGTTCTGCTTTGGATCCTTCGCGTGAAGTTGATGGGTTGTCATCATCGCGGTTCCTTTTATAAACTTTCCCCCTTCCATGCAAGAGACAATGGATAGTCCCCACTACTTTTTTTAATTAATAGTTCCACGTGTCGTATGACATCGGTAATACACTCAAACGTGTGACTCAGATTCATAAGTAGTTTGGTTATATGCGGAACCTGAAATGTTCGGCCATTTATTTAAAATTAATTATCAAAATAATGCCCCTACAATGTCTTCCATGAAGGTGCTGCGTACAAGGGACGCTTAGCTTGTTATATAATGCAACGATTGCGTATTCTTCCACACGTTAATATATTATAAAGAATTAAAATTTTGGCAGATGTCTATAATTAAATCATATAACATCCCGAGGTTTCTCATATTAAATACTATGCTTGTCTCGAAATCTCATCATAATAATGCGATTCGCGAGCTGGCAACATCGTGTTCGGCCATTTTTTCAACGGGTGACGGTATCATTATCGATTTTTCTGGCTTGAGATTTTCTTCCCTCTCTCTCTATCTGTGTATCCTTTTAGTTAAGACGGAGTGGTGTTTAGCAGGTTACAAAGGTTGTGTAAGCATGTGCAACCAAATGCAACTTTTTGTAACAAGTACGAGGGAGCTTTACAAAGGTTTTTCACTGCCAAATAATGAATAAATAAATATGTACATGACCGATAAGGTCACAATAGGTAGGGGTGACGTATCATCTCCAATATCTCACATACTGTGACCGTTCGCAGCATCACCAAGAGCATGCCATGGTACCAAGAATATGAAATATGCCGTTTTCTACGCGATTCTACGACTAATAGTGTCCAAACTAGCACTTAACACCCGTTTCGGGACACTAGTGGCTGTATGCTGGCTCGGGCGACTGAAGGCTCATTGCGCGTAATTAGAGGAAAAAGCGAGTACAAGCACCTGCAATTGAAAATGTTCTCTTTCTTGTGCGACAAAGATCGTACGATGCACGCCTCACGTGACTGCGAATCTAGGTCACCACGCAGGACCGAAGTAGTCGTCCCAACGTACGAGATACAATAATCCCATGAATTCCCTTGCATATAGGCCCTACACCAGTAACAACTTACCGTTTTCTACTGTTAATAATAATAATAATAATCATTGCATTCGCGAAGTATATGACGGATATCCACAAGTTAATATTCCTCTGAGTCAGAAAATTTTTCGCCAAATGATGGGGCCAAGAAGTGCTCTACATAACGATAAATACGCAGTAAATAAGAGTGTGACTTAATAAGAAACAGATTTTGGACTCTGACAACGCGAGCAAGCTCTAGGAATTCCACGAGATTAGCACCGCCTACTGGAAAATGCCAAATGACGCTTTCAAGATTACCCGAAAACCAACGATGCGATCGTAATAAAATTCGATCAGTGAAAATGGGAGCGCACAAGCTGTAATTTGATACCTCAATCACTGTCGAGGATAGCGGATTAGCGAACCAAAGTTTCGCAAAGGTGTGTGTTTTACCCTCACTCATCGTACTAGGGCTCCTTGCCTATATATGAAAGACAGCCGAGACAGACCCCATTCTACTTTCTATTCTCTGCGATCACGTCCACTTGCTACTTGTGCGCGTTACTGCAGTTGACCGAGTTCTTTGTTAAATTTGAAAATTTAATTGTGAACAGTGTAGCACGGTGATATGATGAATATTTGTGGGTTTCTGTGAAATTGATCAGAATGTAATGATGTGATTTGTATGTACAGTGCACCTAAAGTTTGCCGTAGAGAATTCATAAAAACGGCACGTAATTGTGCGAATGGTTGTCCATGTGATAGAAGGTTGCGTGTTAAACCACATAAATGACTGAAACAAGTGTGGCTTAATTACCATAAATGATGCATGTTGTCTAACCAAGTACGTAGACAAAGACGGCGAGGGAGTGTTTTAGGAATTATTAACTGTGGATCAATATTATTCAGGAGGTTGACCTGGTGAAATAATGTCGGCTTGTTGTCGATATCATGAACGGGCAGCGTCTGCCAAGTAGCCCCAAAATGCAGGGAATAGCTTGTCTTACCTATGACTAGTGCAGTGAAGTAGGCCAAGTTACTGCTATTCGCACGTAAAGTGCCGAAAGAACCGACAGTGGATATCCAGAGACGTTAACCAGACGGATGAGTGTAGCTTCACGGCCTAAATCTGATGTAAATGAAGGAGGTAGGCAAATGAGAAAGAGTTGTAACGGGTGACTGCACAATACCGTTGCTAGATAAGAATACTCGAACTAATAACTAGCTCGAATCAATGTCATTTATAATGTGTAACATAGACTAACACATTTAACCTAAGTCAATTCCTCTTGTTACCGTGTTTTTGTGGATCACAGATAGGTGAAGTAAGGTGATAGCTGGACAGTCAAATATAAATTTAAAACTTTAAACATAAAGTTTATATTTCTTTTCAAATATTAAAATTTAACAAAACAATTCGTTTGGCGACAGAGCAATATTTCAGATACAGGGTTAGTATGGTACAAGGTAGTAAAAAACAAGAAATGGTTAGTTACAATTTGGGCTTCCAGCTCCCAATTTACAAAGGTCCCAACATCACTACTGTAGCGTTTAGTCAGAGAGGCACGGAGACGAATCTCCTAATTTCTTGTACAGGATATCTAAATCACAATTTTCAAGAGCACCTTTTGCTCCAAAGGTTACAAGTTATGGCCTTCCAAAGGCACCATTCAATATTCACACAAATATCTTTTACTTTACAAGAAAGAGCCTCTATGCTCTAAAACTCTGCCAAGGAGGCTGCACTCCAAGAAACTTACAGCCTAATCAAGGCAACCTTTAAATTTTAGATTTGTGACCAAAGCATCTTTGCTCAATAAGATTGACACCTTCAGGGCTGTCCAGGCACAACCTACAATTTACAAGATCGTATTAGTTGTCCTTTAAGTTTACATGGAAGAAATAAGACAGGGGTATCGAGTACCCATTCTACCGTGCCTTTGTGGAAAGTAACTGGTTCAATTTCTGGCCCAAAACTCAAATACACTGAGTGACAGAGCAAATGCAACACCAAGAAGGAGTGGTCAGAACTTTATGCCAATTGCAGGGTAGACTGACGTCACTGATGTATGCTCATGATGTGAAATGCGCCGCTGTGCTGCGCACGTAACGAACGATAAATGGGACACGGCGTTGGCGAATGGCCCACTTCGTACTGTGATTTCTCAGCCGACAGTCATTGTAGAACGTGTTGTCGTGTGCCACAGGACACGTGTATAGCTAAGAATGCCAGGCCGCCGTCAACGGAGGCATTTCCAGCAGACAGACGACTTTACGAGGGGTATGGTGATCGGGCTAAGAAGGGCAGGTTGGTCGCTTCGTCAAATCACAGCCGATACCCATAGGGATGTGTCCACGGTGCAGCGCCTGTGGCGAAGATGGTTGGCGCAGGGACATGTGGCACGTGCGAGGGGTCCAGGCGCAGCCCGAGTGACGTCAGCACGCGAGGATCGGCGCATCCGCCGCCAAGCGGTGGCAGCCCCGCACGCCACGTCAACCGCCATTCTTCAGCATGTGCAAGACACCCTGTCTGTTCCAATATCGACCAGAACAATTTCCCGTCGATTGGTTGAAGGAGGCCTGCACTCCCGGCGTCCGCTCAGAAGACTACCATTGACTCCACAGCATAGACGTGCACGCCTTTCATGGTGCCGGGCTAGAGCGACTTGGATGAGGGAATGGCGGAACGTCGTGTTCTCCGATGAGTCACGCTTCTGTTCTGTCAGTGATAGTCACCGCAGACGAGTGTGGCGTCGGCGTGGAGAAAGGTCAAATCCGGCAGTAACTGTGGAGCGCCCTACCGCTAGACAACGCGGCATCATGGTTTGGGGCGCTATTGCGTATGATTCCACGTCACCTCTAGTGCGTATTCAAGGCACGTTAAATGCCCACCGCTACGTGCAGCATGTGCTGCGGCCGGTGGCACTCCCGTACCTTCAGGGGCTGCCCAATGCTCTGTTTCAGCAGGATAATGCCCGCCCACACACTGCTCGCATCTCCCAACAGGCTCTACGAGGTGTACAGATGCTTCCGTGGCCAGCGTACTCTCCGGATCTCTCACCAATCGAACACGTGTGGGATCTCATTGGACGCCGTTTGCAAACTCTGCCCCAGCCCCGTACGGACGACCAACTGTGGCAAATGGTTGACAGAGAATGGAGAACCATCCCTCAGGACACCATCCACACTCTTATTGACCCTGTACCTCGACGTGTTTCTGCGTGCATCGCCGCTCGCGGTGGTCCTACATCCTACTGAGTCGATGCCGTGCGCATTGTGTAACCTGCATATCGGTTTGAAATAAACATCAATTATTCATCCGTGCCGTCTCTGTTTTTCCCCAACTTTCATCCCTTTCGAACCACTCCTCCTTGGTGTTGCATTGTCACTGTCAGTCAGTGTATATGGAGGCGGAGCATACGCTCCTTGAAACCAAAGCTTAAAACTCTACTTGAGCTTACAGCCGGACTACACAGAGGCTAATACCAAACTACTGAGGTGGCTAGCTGGACAATTTAGGTTACATATTACAAGAGCGAAAACAGTTAGTAGTCACCGCAAGATTAAATTGAAGGGTAATTCGGGAGGGTAACGCACTCTCTATCCCAGGTTTTTAGTTAAGTTCTATAGACTAGTTGAATTTTTACATAAGATGAAAGAAATATTTATATTTTCTGAATTTTACAGTTACATTATTAAATATTGGAAAGCTTCCCCTCTAGTTAGCTTGTGGAGATACTTACAGAGTTTGAAAAATGGTGGCCATTACCTTACCTGCTGTTCTGCTTGCCGATGGAAGAGACCCCCGCCTCCTCTCTTAAAACACACACTCAGTAACACGACGATCAATAAGACAAGTTAGCTCGAAAAGGCGTCAGTTTTCACACCGAAGAGAAAGGTTCGTGAAGGCTCTGGACTAAGTCCAGACACAACCTCTGCTTTTTATTGGACAATCGAAAAGTTACAAGAAGCATGTGTTTGGCAGAATGTTAAATAGCACTAAATTTCTTATTGGCCAGACTCCAAAGATGTTTGGGTGAGTTGCAAGCGTTGCAAACTTTGAAATATCAAAAACATAGAATAATCGATTCAGTTTAGAAAATATATAAATTGAAAATTTCTTTAAATTTTTTGTAGTTCCACTTTACACCATAGTGCCTGACATCAGTTTTTATAGAGACATCTATGGAGAAAAGTCCGAATTTATTGAAATAGTTGTAGCAAACTCTATGTGTTAGATAGCGTTCTTCAAGGCGCTTCATTGAAATGCACGGGTTTGAGGTGTACCTCCTGGTACACTTCTCATTTGCATAATTGAACCAAAGAGGGCGTCGTGTTGAACGAGACATGGAGCCGTTTGCCTGATATTCATCGTATATGGCGGAGAACTTCCAGATCGTCGAACGTCGACCGGGGATGCAGCCACCATGCAGGTGACTCACCAGCAGCTGAAACGGGAACACCACGCCGCTGAAGCCATCATGATATCTGAATCCATGCTTGTACCCACCTGATGAGCTCTTTCGTGATGCAGAAGTGTTGACTACACTTTTAATATTTCCTTAGCATGAAGCTAGTATAACATTTAAATATTAAATCAGTAATTATGCAGGTAAATAGTTCAGAACATAGATTGTTAATACGCTGCTTCAGAGGGAAGATAGTATTTTATTTAATGGGTATTTATAGGATATTTTCTTCATGGTTTGTGATAACAATTTTTATTTCCATTTAAATACGTGTTTTGTAGTGCATGACGTAATTTTAAGGCTTTAGAGTTAATTAAGTGCAAAGTGCTGTATAGTAAAAGGGTTTTAAATATTCATTAAGTGAATCCAATCATCACCGTTTCATAATTTAATATGTGTCATCATTCTCAAGTTGTTGATTTTTGCACTTCATACATGAGATAGGAAAGTCCTTTTACCTATAACTTAAGACGGCTGCACCAACGGATGAACATATTGCATTGAAGTATGTTCGTGTGTTACTTAGCTCGTGAGTGAATGACGTAATTTTGTCCCGAGTGGCAGGGTTTCGTCTTAAGACAGCACGTGTTCGTGGTACCCAGAGGGAAGACGAAGCTTATTATGCAGGCTGTGCTCCTGCTGTTGTATTGAGAGATGAAATGTGAATTTTTCCCAATGTGTAATTGATAAACGCGAAGTGGAATACCGCGTTATAGGAAATGTGATGATTAAGGCTTAGGTTAGATTTGAGCTGACATGCGATATTGCTACGGACAGTAGCCGGGGAAATAAAGAGATGACATGATTTGCCGTAAGAGTATGAATAACAAGAGGAACAGTGGTGTTCCGTTATGCCCAGATAGTGAAAGCAAGGACATGATTTATGGCTCCCGACAAGGGAGAGCCAGGGTGAGATTTGCTCCCCCGTCGTTCGAACAGAAAGCAGGCAACTAGCTTATTCTCTTCTCGATACGACGATCAAATGCCACAATTTAGATATTACCGCCGTCGCATCGATTTCTGTGTTCATTAGAAGAAGAATCCCACCATTTTCGTTTCATAATGATTTAAATCGTGTATGGAATTTCAGGTAGAATATACCCCATGTGTTGGAAGACCTTGGGTTCTTTCCCAGGACACGGTGAGAGCTTAATGCTCACTGCTGCCAACTTCGGATGGATCGTGCCACCTGTGATCCATCTTGTGAAAGTGAAGTGTATATTTTCCTAGTCTTCTTATTTCAGAGAGTGCTAAAATATTTTGTCAAGTGATGTATTGGATTTTGGGTCGCTATATATGTTGTTTACAGGAAACAACGTTGTTTAAATCATGTCGTGTTGTTTGGGTTAGTAAACCCCGCCTTGTATGATACAATAGATCCGTAGATGATTAAATTAGCTTGCTAGGTAAATGACGTGATACGACCCTCCTGTGTTTGAAAGTGTTTTCATGATAACTAAACGTTCACCTCAGTTCAGATGATGTTAGGATATCGTAACTGGTTATTTGGAGTGTGTTAAGTAACGCATTAACAGCATTAACCGCCGCAGGATATGTCCATATTGAAAAATGTGTGTATAGTTTTATAACGCGTAGTGTGACAACTGTTTATTTAATATTTAAATAATCAGAGAGGGGACGCCTTCTCGATATTTAAAGGTTATCGAGTGTAAATGCATTTGAAGAATATACTCACAGACATTTAAACACCCGAGATAAATTTGAATATATTATGTGTGTTGTTTTTTGTAATGCATAGTGAAATGTGTTTCCTTAGTCTATTAAACTTGTGTTCACAAACATTTGAATCATTCTTCTCATTTATTGGAGTAGACGTATTCATCTTACAATTAAGGTTCCCCTACTATAGAGATGATTAGCATTTGCTCAGTGAACGCACCATTGAATCGTAATGCTCTACGTCTCAGCTAGAACGTTATTCTAGTAGCGGGGATGGGATTTCGACGCCGGGCTGAGTTCAAAGCTCTCATCAAAAGTGCTCCGTTCTGATTCATATTCATGTGCCACGACAATTTATTTACGTACTGAAGCCTTGGACAAGTACAATACGTTGCCCGGAATTTGAAACTCTGCCACCTGGGTGAGAAAACAATGGTAAACCCACTCGACTCTTACGCCTTCGACTATTATTATTATTATTATTATTATTATTATTATTATTATTATTATTATTATTATTATTATTAGTATTATTATTAGTATTATTACGAGTATTGGGGCAAAATTCATGTCAACTATTTTTTCTCGTAGATATGTGAACGGATCAGAAACGTTGATGAGTCGTGTGGAAGTCCTGCAGGCATAGTGTGTATGCAGAACAGATGGCTCTGTGGCAGCTGGTAGTAGCGCAGCGAGGGCTGTGAAATCACTCAGTTGGTGAGTGTCGTGCGAGATGGAAATAACCTCTGTTGAGCAGCGCGCTTACATCAAAATAGCCGTTCTCCGAGGGAGAAATGAGATGGAATGTCACAGTGAATTAGTGGAAGCCCTTGGGAGTAATGCCCTACCATACTGTACAGAAAGAAAGAGAATAGAAGCTTTTGAAATGTGGTGTTACAGAAGAATGCTGAAGGTGAGATGGATAGATCGAATCACGAATGAAGAGATACTGAATCGAACTGGTGAGAGGAGATCGATTTGGCTAAATTTGACGAGAAGAAGAGATAGAATGATAGGACACATCTTAAGACACCCAGGACTTGTTCAGTTGGTTTTAGAAGGAAGTGTAGGTGGTAAGAACGGTAGGGGTAGACAAAGGTATGAATATGAAAAACAGATTAGAGCAGATGCAGGATGCAATAGTTACGTAGAAATGAAAAGGTTAGCACAGGATAGGGTGGCATGGAAGGGTGCATCAAACCAGTCTATGGACTGATGACTCAAACACAACAACACTGTACAGTAGCACGGTCGGTAGGAAAGTTTCAGCAAGGACGTGTGTCAACCAGTGATGAGCAACGTTCGGGACGACCTGTCAGTGTGCGGACCGACGTGGCACGTGCCGTCATCGAGCAACTCCTGGTTGAAGACAGACGATGGACGCTACTGGATTTAGAGAAGGCAAGTGGCATCGATAAACGCACCATCCACAGGATATTGCGTAATGAGCAGCAACTGCGCAAAATCGCATCGCGGTGGATACCGCATGCACTGACGGACGTTCAAAGGTGGGTGCGCTATGCAATATGCTCCGACCACCTTGCACACTGGCAACAGGACGGCGATCAATTCTTGTCATGAATAATCGCCATGGATGAATTTTGGGCCAGTGCATACGAACCAAAACTGATACATCAGTCCGCGGAGTGGCGACATGCTGGATCACCAAGGAGGCAGAAGGTCCGTCAGAATCCTTCAGGTGATCGTCGCGTATGACGCCAGGGGTGTCATTATTTGCAACTTTGTTCCACATGGCAGAACAGTGACCGTACAGTACTACAGGGTTATCCTGGTGCGACAGGTACGACGTAGCGTTCGGGAGAAACGTGGACAGTGCAATAATCCTGAACGGCATTGCAAAATCACATAAAACAGAGTGTGTAGGGCAGCTAGTGCAACGTTGGGGATGGGAAGAATTTGAGCACACACCGTACTCTCCCTACATTTCGCCCTGTGACTTTGATCTCATTCGAAAGGTTAAGGTACCACTACGTGATAGGCGGTTTGCAACACGAGAGGACATTGCTAATGCTGTGCGCCAACAGGTGACCCGATTCACACATGGTGCGGCAAATGCTGAGGCAGATGGTATTCAGCGCCTCCCACATCATTGGCAGCGTGTGGTGTCAGTAGCAGGGGACTACTTTGAGGGTCTTTAGGCCCAGGTTTGTCATGTCAACATTATGTGTACTGTGCTGTCATTCTTTTGCACCGGGAAGGCCATATTGCCCTGTATACTACCGTAATAATTTAGTGTTTTACGACATTTCAGTGCTATTCATTGTCCACACATGTAGTTAACACCTTGTCCTTTCATCTGTATATGTCACATTTTCCAACCGGATTGGTATCTTCAAGAAAAAATAGTTGCCATGACTTTTTCTCCAACCCTCGTATTATTATTATTATTATTATTATTATTATTATTATTATTATTATTATTATTATTATGATTAACAAGCGGAGTGGCTGTGTGCGATAACGCGCTACGTCTCTGGAGCGAAACTGTGCATACGGGACACGCGTGCTTCTAAACCCTACCGTCTGCTTTTCTGAGAATGGTTTTCTGTGGCTTCCCTTTTTTACTTCCAGGAAAGTGGCGGGACAGTTCCTAGTGCATAGGCCACCCGTGATTCCTTCTATCTCCTTACCCAATTTCGTTCAGCATCATTCACTTTATCTTAATTTGCTCCTCAACTAAGGTAGGCGTTAGGAAGCCGATCCACCTGTAGAAACCTTGCCAAATAATTGTATCTCCCCTCATCCCGGCCCCATTTCAAAGCGCAACTAAGGGTGAACATAGATTATTATTATTATTATTATTATTATTATTATTATTATTATTATTATTATTCCTCGTAGAGGACACTTGATATTTGTCCTCCTGATGTAAATGCAAAAAATGTCATTTTGGCGTGACATGTAAAAAGGTCACTTGAAGCTGAACATGAAAGGAGCTTTCCCCACTTTGATCAACCCCAGCCGGACGAAGTGTCACTGTGCATTATTTATTGTCATATCATAGCGGATTCTTTGAGACAATATTGGAATCCTTTGAATCTAATGGAATGTGTACTGGCATCAGCGGAATTCTCGATATTGAAACTATTCCTTCAGTGGCACAACTAGCCACAGCCAGAATTCAATACAGTGATGAAAGTATCTCAAAGACATTACTCATCCCCACGTCCCACAATGTAACCTTAGTTAGTTTAGGTTACATACTACAGGCATCGTCAACATAGCCCTTTGGATGAAAGATGAGCGTTGAGGCCTCCGGTGCTGAGGATCCCAGGTTCGATTCCCGGCCGGGTCGGGTATTTTAAATCTCTGGACATTTTTTTTTGCTAATTGCTTTACGTCGCACCGACACAGATAGGTCTTATGGCGACGATGGGACAGGAAATGGCTAGGAGTGGGAAGGAAGCGGCCGTGGCCTTAATTAAGGTACAGCCCCAGCATTTGCCTGGTGTGAAAATGGGAAACCACGGAAAACCATTTTCAGGGCTGCCGATAGTGGGGTTCGAACCAATCTCTGGACAATTCTTCTGACAATGTGCCTATGTTTGTTCTAACACACTCTACAATATACACACAGCATATAACACTACCAACTACCACAGAAACACGCAGTAGTGAAAAGATTCCGTCACAAAATGTTGACGACAAAAAGGTCATCCGGCCGTAAAACAGAACGAAGTCCATATGTGAGAGACAGTTCGCGTCAGAAACCCTGAAAAGGTGTGGAATAAGCACAGGATAATGAAGAAGGATAAGAAGAAGACAAAGATGAAGAAGACGTTTTGTATATTAGGTTAACATTTGAGGCACGAGAGGTAAAATTTGTTTTAAACAGTGCAGAATAAACTCCAAATGTGTTCTTTAATTTGTACTTAGGTTTAGATTACATACTGTACCGAGAAAAAGAATTTCTGTCTTTGGTGCCGTTGACACTAGCTTGAAGAGCACGGAATATTTCTAAGGGATGGTACGTAAGCATTGGAGTTGGTACAGAGAGGGGTATTAGTTCATTGAATTTATGTTCCTTTGACAATTTAGCATTGTTGTTCATTGGAAACAAATTCATATCACCTTTTATACAAGTTGAGTTGAAGAATTGTAGCAGGCTGGAATCTACGGACTACGGGATGGTTAATGGGCACGCTCTGGACAGGAACCACGCCAGTCCTGGATGTGAAGTTCTCCACGTTCTAGAATTTCTCGAATTTCTGGAGGATCTGGCAGTTCTCAAATTTCTAGGTGCACACGTTGCGGGGTTCTATCTCACATGATAATAGTGAGAGGTGAGGCATGATGCCCACACAAGTCCCTTTTATGGCATTCAACTCACTTGTAGCACTATTAAATAAATTCAAATTGACCTTTAAATACTATATTAATTCATTGCAAGTGGGATATGTCAAATTATAATGAAATCGACACTCGAATCATCACTCAAACACCTCCTTGAATCACAAGGGTTCATAAATTTTCATTTCAAAGTAAAATAATTAAAGTGAATATCTGACCACACGTGCATGTCAGCCGAATTGAAACTTAAATATGTACAATTTACAATGTCTAGTTCACGATGCAAGTCTGCTACTATAGGCATGACCGACTGGAATGATCTATTAGATCACTAAACTCTATCATCACAATAAATTTTATAATCATAACACAATGTTGATCGCAATATCCACAATTCGTGTAAATTCAGGACATATTAGCATGTTCGTGATAAATTAAGCAATCGGAAATATCCTACACAGTATGTAAATAATTGTCAAAACTACATGCAATTGAAGACTTGTTCAGTACTGTCTTTTAATAATTATTAAAATTAAACTGCATTCGAAGAGTCTAACACTGTTCGTGAATAATTATTATGAAGTAGAAATTATAAGTTCGAATATGGCACTGAAAAATTCTATGTTCTCTCGGAACTTCACGAGAGGAAAACACAAATTCATGTATGGCATTAATATTTTATGTTCCCACAGTTTGTCACGAAAACACAAGTTCAAATGTGGCACTCGGAAATATTCTAAGTTCCCACAGTTTGTTACGAAACATAGTTAACAGGTGGCACTTGGAAAATTACAACACTCACTAGAAAAATTCTGTTCCTTCAGTTTGTTACTGATACACAAGAACTAATATGGCACTTGAGTACTAGAGATGCAGAGTATCGACCGGACATAGGTTCGGTCTGTCGCACTTTCCAGAGCTCCACCCGTTACCCGTATCGTAGAAACGGTGGAGTATTACTGACCCTGTAGCCTGGATCGCCCTACTTTTATATTTGGAGCCGCCGGAGCATCTCGAAACGTGGATATTATCCACCTCAATAACTGTTAAAGTACATGGTGAATTTTCTCCTGAATTGGGTAATTTGCATCTGTTATGATGGCCTCAATTTTGGCGGTGTAAAAATAACAATATCTTCATCCCAAATAGACTTTTACACAGGGGTCGGAATATTACCATATATGGTCATGCCTTGCTGCGTGAAGCCAGCTCGAGGCGGCCACGTCACGGCTGAGTATGTCGGCGAGTTCGACGGGTTTGCCTATCATCCAACTTGCGCGAATTTTAACACTCATACTTCGAACTTGCGGAGCCGCCGTGGCTCAGACGGCAGCGCGTCGGCCTCTCACCTCTGGATACCGCGGTTCAAATCTTGGCCACTCCATGTGAGATTTGTGCTGGACAATGCGGAGGTGGGACAGGTTTTTCTCCGGGTACTCCGGTTTTCCCTGTCATCTTTCATTCCAGCAACACTCTCCATTCACATTTCATAGCATCTATCAGTCATTAATAAATAGGGCCCGGATTTTTATGCAGTAACCGCTTAGATTGCAAACTAATTTGGTTAGTAGGAACTGCCGGCCACCCGCTCTTCCATAATGTAGCAAGAGTAACATAAATTATAGGGGTTTTGATGGGCCGTACCCCTATTGTTTATGCAAACCCCGTAGCATAGTCGTTGTGAAGGTAGACTATACTTGTTACTCGCTTCAGGAAGTTTGCATTCTAACCTATTACTGCATAAACATCCGGGCCCTATTAATAAATCACTTTGGGAGTGGCGACCCCATCGTAGTAATAGCCTATATCTGCTTCATTCATTTCATCACTGACCCGGTCATTGACTGGAAAACAGGTTGTAGGTTTTCATTTTTTTTTTTAAACTTCGAACTTGCATTCACGTAGGGGTGATTCTGGTACAATACATTTATCGTATATTAACAAGATACCTGTGCGTTGATATAGTTTTAAATGAGCGAGTTGGCCGTGCAATTAGGGTCACGCAGCTGTGACCTTGTATTCAAGAGATAGTGGGTTCGAATCTCACTGTCAACAGCTCTGAAGATGTTATCCATGTATTCCCGTTTTCACACGAGGGAAATGCTGGGGCTGTACTTTAATTAAGGTCACGTTAGCTACCTTTCGGTTCTAGACCTTTTCCGTTTAAAAATTGGTTTGGGTTTATTCCTTCCCAGTGGATGGACATTTCTACGATCATAGTTTTACTCACTTCCAGCTCAGTTTTTGAACATATTGTTCATCAGCTTGGTCATCGATATAATATAAAAGTGTACGCTACTAATGTAAGTGGACCTAAGATTTTGAGGCATGTTATATGTTAGATAACAAAATAATTTGGTTATTAGGAAGTGTCGTCTAGGCCGCTCCTCTGTAATGTTGCGAGAGTAACGTAAATACAAAGGTTTTTAGATCGGCCGTGCCTGTAATATTTATGCAAACGTCATAGCATAACCGTTGTGCAGGCTGAAGTATACTCGCTTCAGTAAGTTCCCATTCTAATCCATTACTGCCTAAAATATCGAGCTCTAGATATAATCTTCCATTAGCGCAAACGAGAAAACTGTAACTTTTCTGTTCTTAATCACTAGTTTCGTTACGGAGAGTACCTGAAACAGCGCTAGGCTTGCACTGATGTTCTGATATCTTAATAGATCATTCTACTAATTTTTCACTTGAATAGATAGTTTTGAATATACCCTGTCCCATTTTAAATTGCAACACCAAATTACAATTTTTAAGTAGGCAAATGTGTAGGTAGGACTTATTAAAAATATCATACGTCCTCTAATGAGGGTAATATAAAAGGTCCGGAACATATACAATATAAAAGCGTAATAGCCTATAATAATGAAGATAATAATAATAGCAATAAGGATAAAAATTTATCTGGAAAACTAGCGAATGTACCCGTGCTTCGCTACGGTATTCTACATTGTATTCGAATATCGAAGTAAATAGTGTGCATGCAGTAAATAAGATAGTTTTAAAATTGCATGTCTCTTAGCGTTATCCGAGAAAGAGCATGGGGAGGTCCCCGTACGTTGTTTCCAATGTAAAGTGTTTGTTATGGATTTGTGATATAACGGCAGGCTCACTGCCTACTGCCATTCACAATCGAGTTGGGAAGTTTACGTTATAATTGCAGGCCCCATTGCCTACTATGCGGACAGAATCGATTTGGGGAGTTTTCGTTAAAATGGCAGCCCCCCTTTCCTACTTCCAGACAGATTAGAGTTTTTATTATAATGGCATGCAATTACCCTACTACCACTCGAAATTAAGTTGTGCAGTTATCATTATAATGTCAGGCCCATTTTCCTACTTTCAGCCAGCTTACTGCCGGTCACACCAAGTTGGTGAATTTCCATCAAAATAGCAGGCCACTATGCCTAATGCCAGTCACATTTTAGATGAGGACATTTCTTTATAATGGCGGGCACCCTTGCCTACTGCCAAACACAATCGGGTAGGGGAGTTTTAAACAAAACTGCATGCTCACTTGCCTTCTGCAAGTCAAATCGAGAAGTGAACTATTCATTACAATTATAGACCTTCCTTACTAATGACAGTTACACAGGAGTTGGAGAAGGAACCCTTTCATACTGCCAGTCAAAGTCGGTGTGGGGAGTACTGATTACAATAGCAGACCCACCCTTTCTCGATCGCTACAAATCGACATCAGTGAATATATATAGATGACATACGAAACTATATGCGTGTTTACAATACTGAAGACTTTCATTTACAGATTAACTGCTACTAAACGTACGTCATATCGACAAAGGATTATACCATAAGACACGCCGGATTTAGTGGCCTAAATGGCTGGTCCTATGATATGTCATCTATTCTTGGGTCAGATTGAGTTAGAAACGTGGAACAGGGTAACGTTCTTGTAAGATTATCTCACATTACATTACTTTTCGGATAATTATGTGACAGCTATATACATAGCATTTGGCTCATATGTGGCTACTGGGTGGGCCAATTTTCGTGAAGAGTTTGATGATTCTGTATTTCATATAAGTAATCGAAGGTGTAAATTATGCATGTGAAAATTCCAAATTGACTTAACATCCATTAATAGAGAAAAATCAAACGTAAAATTGATACAGATACGGCAAAGAGTAATAAGACCAAGGTTGTAGATCATTCCAAATTGAACGGAGATTGTGCAATCTGTTATGCGATAGGAATTTCAGAAGGTCTGCACCATTATTAAAATTGCCTGCATATTTCGATATTCTTCGGGGATAAAAAGTGAAGAATTTAATGATCTTGGATGTTTTCCGTTCGTTACAGGCTAAAACGTATAATTTTGTCAAATTTCAATTATCTTCTTTTTCTTCTGGCAGATTATGCCGCAATCTGGATTTTCGGCGAGGCGGGTAAAAATTAGGACTTTCAGAAACTAAACCAAAAATTATGCAGATGGTCATTATTACCCCTTAAACGGAAAGCTGTACGAAAATTTCGCCAAAATAGTCAGTGTAGAGGCACACAGTCGTTACGATTTGATTTATATAGATAAGGAATCTGCTCCATGTAAAACACCTTTTTGGTTATGGCCGCTGGACTTAACCTGCAAAACTGACCATTCATGATATCTCCCTTATTAATCCTCCTGACGAAAAAATGCACATGAAAAAAAGGTTTAGAGGTGGAATTCCATCACGTTTGGTCGATTTCCAGTCAGGTTGGTCTTGTTCTCTATATATTGTGCAAGAGTAAAATCACCATTTCGGTTCCCTATAAACCGCCAGTCCATTCCGGAATATGAAATGTTATTTACGTTTAAAACCTACCTTTGGACAGGTGGATGCTAAATATGAATTTTGGTTCGAATGTCTTCAGTAGTTTTCAAGTTGTAAGGAATACGCTTTACACGCACCCGCTCGTGAGTTAAGTCCGATGGGACTTGTACAAAAAAACGGTCCGTTAATGATATCTCCCTTATTAATCCTCGTATCGAAATGATGCACATGAGAAAAAAGGTTTAGAAATTAATTTCTACCAAGGCAGGTAGATTTAAATTAACGTTGGTTGTGTATATTTTGTGGAAGTGCAAAATCACTGTTTCGGTTTCGTATAAACCCCCAGTCAGTTCAGGGATTTAGAAACAATATTTGCCCTAAAATCTATCAAGGACAGGTGTATTCTAAATATGAGTATTGGTGGAAATACATCCAGTAGTTTGTAGCACTCGCGTACATACGGCGTAATTAAGGAAGAAAATAATACAGTTAAGATAGTTGAAAGTAATAGAAAATGGATTATAACTGAGGACAGCCGGAAAACGACAAATATGTAAATGCCAAGTTAATGTATTGGAAAAACAAATGCCCCTCCATAAATTATGCTAGTGTGAGTTATGGATATAATAAAACGGTAACAGAGGAGCAATTTAGGTCCATTGATTCCTAGGTAAACAAATAATAAGAAGATGACTAATGGTGTTATTATTTAATCTATTCGAAGGCGGTTATAACATCCAACGATATTCCGCCAATATCCCGCAGATAGGCCGATTGACGCCTTTCTTGCATTCTACCCAAGGAACAACCAAGAATTTAAAAGCATAATGAGGAAAATGGCAATACGTTACTTCCCTGCTGGCATGCAGTCAGAGACGTTGCCATGGTAACCTGTAGGTTCGTTGTCGGTCTGTCGGTCACTCAATGCAGAGCATGGTACCAGCAGAAAATTGTAAATTTCTCCGTCATGTAAAGAGTAAGGTAAATTATAAACATAACGAAAGTTGTTTATAATGAAGAGACGTTTCACGTACGGTAAACGACGTTTACAGAAAATCAATAGTATAAGAGAAAATGGAGGAAAACCATTCTGGTTTTCCAATAAACACCCCGTCTATTCAAAGATTTTAAAATGATATGCATATCGAAACCTTCCCCGGGAGGAGTATGCTCTAAATGTGAAGTTTGGTTGAGATCTATCCAGCCGTTTCGACGTGATAGTGGAAAAACCATTCTGGTTTTCCTATAAACCCCCCCGTGTATTAAAGATTTTAAAATGATATGCATATCGAAACCTTCCCCGGGATGAGTATACTCTAAATATGAAATTTGGTTGAGATCCATCCAGCCGTTTCGACGTGATGGTGGAAAAACCATTCTGGTTTTCCTATAAACCCCCCGTGTATTCAAGGATTTTAAAATGATATGCATATCGAAACCTTCCCCGGGATGAGTATACTCTAAATATGAAGTTTGGTTGAGATATATCCAGCCGTTTCGACGTGATGGTGGAAAAACCATTCTGGTTTTCCTATAAACGCCCCGTGTATTCAAAGATTTTAAAATAATATGCATATCGAAACCTTCCCCGGGAGGAGTATACTCTAAATATGAAATTTGGTTGAGATCTATCCAGCCGTTTCGACGTGATGGTGGATAAACTATTCTGGTTTTCCTATAAACCCCCGTGTATTCAAAGATTATAAAATGATATGCATATCGAAACCTTCCCCGGGATGAGTATACTCTAAATATGAAATTTGGTTGAGATCTATCCAGCCGTTTCGACGTGATGGTGGAAAAACCATTCTGGTTTTCTTATAAACCCCCCGTGTACTCAAAGATTTTAAAATGATATGCATATCGAAACCTTCCCCGGGATGAGTATACTCTAAATATGAAATTTGGTTGAGATCTATCCAGCCGTTTCGACGTGATGGTGGAAAAACCATTCTGGTTTTCCTATAAACCCCCCGTGTATTCAAAGATTTTAAAATGATATGCATATCGAAACCTTCTTCGGGAGGAGTATACTCTAAATATGAAGATTGGTTGAGATATATCCAGCCGTTTCGACGTGATGGTGGAAAAACCATTCTGGTTTTCCTATAAACACCCCGTGTATTCAAATTTTTTTAAATAATATGCATATCGAAACCTTCCCCGGGATGAGTATACTCTAAATATGAAATTTGGTTGAGATCCATCCAGCCGTTTCGACGTGATGGTGGAAAAACCATTCTGGTTTTCCTATAAACCCCCGTGTATTCAAGGATTTTAAAATGATATGCATATCGAAATCTTCCCCGGGAGGAGTATGCTCTAAATATTAAGTTTGGTTGAGATCTATCCAGCTGTTTCGACGTGATGGTAGAAAAACCATACTGGTTTTCTTATAAACCTCCGTGTAATCAAAGATTTTAAAATGATATGCATATCGAAACCTTCCCCGGGATGAGTATACTCTAAATAAAATTTTGTTGAGATCCATCCAGCCGTTTCGACGTGATGGTGGAAAAACCATTCTGGTTTTCCTATAAACCCCCCGTGTATTCAAAGATTTTAAAATGATATGCATATCAAAACCTTCCCCGGGAGGAGTATACTCTACATATGAAGTTTGGTTGAGATCTATCCAGCCGTTTCGACGTGATGGTGGATAAACTATTCTGGTTTTCCTATAAACCCCCGTGTATTCAAAGATTTTAAAATGATATGCATATCGAAACCTTCCCCGGGAGGAGTATACTCTAAATATGAAGTTTGGTTGAGATCTATCCAGCTATTTCGACGTGATGGTGGAAAAACCATTCTGGTTTTCTTATCAACCCCCGTGTAATCAAAGATTTTAAAATGATATGCATATCGAAACCTTCCCCGGGATGAGTATACTCTAAATATGAAATTTTGTTGAGATCTATCCAGCCGTTTCGACGTGATGGTGGAAAAACCATTCTGGTTTTCCTATAAACCCCCCGTGTATTCAATGATTTTAAAATGATATGCGTATCGAAACCTTCCCCGGGAGGAGTATACTCTAAATATGAAGTTTGGTTGAGATCTACCCAGCCGCTTCGACGTGATGGTGGAAAAACCATTCTGGTTTTCCTATAAACCCCCCGTGTATTCAAAGATTTTAAAATAATATGCATATCGAAACCTTCCCCGGGATGAGTATACTCTAAATATGGAGTTTGGTTGAGATCTATCCAGTCGTTTCGACGTGATGGTGGAAAAACCGTTCTGATTTTCCTATAAACCCCCGTGTATTCAATGATTTTAAAATGATATGCATATCGAAACCTTCCCCGGGAGGAGTATACTCTAAATATGAAGTTTGCTTGAGATCTATCCAGCCGTTTCGACGTGATGGTGGAAAAACCATTCTGGTTTTCTTATAAACCCCCCGTGTATTCAAAGATTTTAAAATGATATGCGTATCTAAACCTTCCCCGGGATGAGTATACTCTAAATATGAAGTTTGGTTGAGATCTATCCAGCCGTTTCGACGTGATGGTGGAACAGACAAACAAACAGACAAACAGACAAACAGAAACGAACAACTTTATTTATAAGATTATTTTTATACCACTCCCCTCGCCCCCTGCCACAAGGGTGCTAGGGGTGTCTTACCCTCACGCGGTTTGTCTCCTGATACTAATTGATAAGTGTACCACGTTTGGTGAAATTGCTCCAGTGGTTTAGGAGGAGATGTGTCATATACACACCCACACCCACACACCCACGCACACACATACATCAATTTTTATATATAGTAAGAAGAAGAAGATAATATTTTTATATATAGTTTTTCGATTAATTTTATATCTCACCCCCTTCGCTCCCCACTTGGATTTGCAAAAAATCCGGAGTAATACTATTCATCTCAGAGACCCTGAAATCTATGGATTCGAAACTGTTTTTAATTATTTCTATATCTCACCCCCCCCACCCTTTGCTCCCAACCTAAAAGGGGGCTGGATTTTAAAAAAATTCTAGAGTATCACTTTTCAACTCAGCGACCCCGAAAACTATGAATTCGACACTATTCTCGATTATTATTGTAACTACCACCCCCCTGACCCTCTCCCTTAAGGGCGCTAGGGATGGCTTACCCCCCACAGTGATCGTCTCCCGATAGTAAGTGATTCGTGTACCAAGTTTGGTTGAAATTGCTCCAGTGGTTTAGTTGGAGATGTGTCATTTACACACACACTTCCATTTCTATATATAGTAAGATTTTTACACTCGTTCTTCACCCCCTTTCCATCCCCGCCCAAAGGAGTCCTATGAGTGCCTTACACAACAGTATATTTTTTTCCCAGATATTAAGTCTTATTTGTACCTATTTTGGTTGACAGCTATGCCCAAACGTACATGCATAATCTCACTGCTCTAGAATCCTGGAGCTGACGTTGCCATGGTTACGGCAGTTCATTTCTTTATCCGATTCCTAGAGCAGGGGTAGTGTGGTGCCAATATCTCCGTAACGGTTGGTTTTAGGGCCTTAAAACATGGTTTTCGGGCCCGTAGGGCTTACCGAGTTTTGTTCTTTGCGTCAAGAGGATTAAATTGAGCTTTGTCTCGTCCTTATACGACAAATTCGATATTTTGCCTATAATAGTATAAGAGAAAATGGAGGAAAACCGTTTTTCCTATAAAACCCCCGTCTTTTCAAAGATTTTAAAATGATATGCATATCGAAACCTTCCCCGGGGTCAGTATACTCTAAATATGAAGTTTGGTTGAGATCTATCCAGCCGTTTCGACGTGATGGTGGAACAGACAAACAGACAGACAAACAGACAAACAGAAACAATTTTATTTATATAGATTACTCGTTAGCGAGTGACTACGATCTTATAAATGAAATTGTATAATTGATATTGTGAAGCGCCTGTTCTCACGAATTTTTGCTTCAACTGAAGCCACCAAATCATCCGTAATCAAAGAAGGGCTACCGGAGAGGTCCTCATCATGGCCATCTTTGAATTGTCGTACCCACTTACGCACTTTGCTTTCACTCATAACAGTATCACCGTACACTTCGCAAATCTGTCGATGAATTTCTGTAGCAGACAGGTTCTTTGCTGACATAAACCGTATCACTGACCGAACCTCACATGCGGCGGGCGAGTTCATAGTCTTAAACATTTTGAAAGCACAGAACAGAACAGAACCGTACAGTTTAGCTACAGAGCTGAAACTGAGCACAGTCGTTACCGAGGTACGCCAGTACACGACGCATGCGCTCGTTGCGAAATGCGCGCGAACTACTAGTGTCTACAAAAAGCGGACCTTACTTAAAAAACACACTTCGTATAAATGAAATTGTGTAATTTGTAGAAAATATCTTAAGAACTGTAACCAGATTTTATCCACGTCATAAACCGGATTTTGAAAATTTTGGAGAGTAGCGGCTGTGTCCTTTGGCAGGGCACCTCTGTATTCAAACGGGAGGCCTCTGACAACCCGTTGACCAAGCGGAAGATTATACTTGGCTGAGAGATATAGCAGACATGCCGTATTCATTGATTCCTTTTTCAGATTAACAACCTGAACCTGTTGCAGGTCCCTTTCGAAGCAAATGATATGATCTAATATCGTCTAATACCATCGAATACCTTCACCTTCTTTTATTCTTCTTTTCTTCTTCTTCTTCTTCTTTTTCTTCTTTGTCTTTCGGGCCTACTGAAGACCACAGGGCTCGCATCTTTTCGTCACTTGGGCCGTCTGTTCTCTCCTCTTCCAGTATTCCTTCATCTTCTGGCTGGGAGCCAGCTTTCTTTCCTCCATCCACATAGATCTGATGGTTATTTTGTTCTTTCTACTCGTAAATGACGTTGGAAAAATTCCCCGCTGGATTGCTTGCCGAAACTCTGGGCGATCATGTATGGATGCCTGCAGGATTCCCAGTTGTTCCAGATCCAACTTGACTGAGGAGATCCACTTGTTCGTGGGTGCCTTCCATCTGCCTACCACAATGAAGATCCTGCTGGTAAGTGTCCAGCGGTTCATGCGAGTTAGGTGCCCACAGAAGACCAGGCGCCCTTTTCTTATACAAGTAACGATGCCTTTCTGATGTTTGTATAGATCATCGTCGTGCCGAATTATGTAGGTACCTCCCATTTCTCTGATTACCTGATTCAAGAACTGGAAAAAATCCAAAGAAAAGCAGCTCGATTTGTTCTGGGTGATTTCCGACAAAAGAGTAGCGTTACAAAAATGTTGCAATGTTTGGGTTGGGAATAATTGAGAGAAAGAAGAAGAGCTGCTCGACTAAGTGGTATGTTCCGAGCTGTCAGCGGAGAGATGGCGTGGAATGACATTAGTAGACGAATAGGTTTGAATGGCGTCTATAAAAGTAGGAAAGATCACAATATGAAGATAAAATTGGAATTCAAGAGGACAAACTGGGGCAAATATTCATTTATAGGAAGGGGAGTTAGGGATTGGAATAACTTACCAAGGGAGATGTTCAATAAATTTCCAATTTCTTTGAAATCATTTCGGAAAAGGCTAGGAAAGCAACAGATAGGGAATCTGCCACCTGGGCGACTGCCCTAAATGCAGATCAGTATTGATTGATTGATTGATACGTGTCCTAGTATTCTCTTCATCTAATACCATAATAATAATTATTACATTATTAGGTTTACTGTTAAGTTTATGAAGCCTTACTTTATTATCGTGCCAAGTTTTGTTGCAGTCGGCCTTTCATTATTCCTATCACAGGTCTTGTTTCTTTTATCCAGTATCTACCATAATCTTTAGGCGATAAGAATTTATTCTCATTTGTTATGTTTGGAGGGGGCCGTATACCCTTTGTTTCACATTTTAGTGAGCAGTCAAGCTCTCATCAATCTTCAAATTACGGGGATGTATCTTTCGTAGGTGGACATCACAGCGCCCCCCGTGGCACCATATCATCCGGTGGAGGGGCAGAGAACGGTACGTGAGAACATATTCCTCCTCCAGGGAACCGCTCGCTCTCCAGTCAACATTCATCACGGAAGGGCAGTTCTCATATCTCCCAGTTTTGTGGTGTGACTAGGAAACAATGGAGGGTGAAAAGAGAAGATAAATGTGCCCGCTGTTTCTATGGAGCCATTGTTATAAGAAATTATTAATAGCTTCCAACAACTCGCCGTGTATGCGCTGCTTAGTGGCGTGCTCTGCTGCAAGTTTGTTGTGGACAGTGCGAACAGGTAAACTTCGTGTTCTCTCCGCTATTTCCACCAATAGTTTGCTCACTGTGCGTGACAGTTCTTTGTTTACAAGTTCTGTTTCAAGCCCCAATCCAGAAATATTGTATTATAATTTTCAACAATTATACTTGCATCCAGGCACATATTCATCCACTTTCCATGCGTCCCTTACGTAAGAGGAATGGGAAACAAATTGTCTTAAAAATATTTTTTTTACATAAATGTTATCTCATAATATTATTTTGACTCTCCTGGATTAGTTGGTGTATAATTTATTAGGATACGCTACCCGTAAACATTTACAAAAATATTTTATATTATTAATAAGCAAGAGATACATTTTACAACTTCGGGCATGCTTCTTTGAAGTTACCTGATTCTGTAACCGTTTGATCTAGAGAGGTGTGATTTTCAATAATCTGTTCCTGAATTATGTGTAACGAGCTTTCCGACACTGTCATATCATACTGTACACTCAGATAATGATGACTACGGACCAGGCTGTTTAAGATGGTCATATACACTAGAAATAGTTTTTAAAAATAATAATCTCTAGCAATATTAAATTCTTTTGTTGTTTTATCATGATCAAACTAAGAGATTCTGAAGTTCATTTTACACAATTTTTACGTTAATTGTTCATAAACAATGTATTTGTTGCTATTTACACTGGGGTACTTAAAGTCTGCTATATCTCACATTTTTAACACAAACTGAATGAAATTTCAGCAAAAGCAATCTACATTACATGGGGAATGTTCCCTACCACTTTTCTTTGAATCAGTCACAAGTAAGGGTTTTAAAGTTATATTAAAATTTAAGTTCCTTCAAATTTTGTTCAACAAAATTGTTTAGAAAGTTGTTAAAATTACATGTTTGCGGATATAATTTCCTCAGTGCTAGGGAACATGGATACATGTATTAGCTCTAGTTTAAAATAAAAATCATGCCGATACAATTTCTTTGACAAAAGTTAAAGCACTTTGAATGACTTCAAATGTCAGAAAATGAATTAATGAGTAAATCGCATTTAAAGTTTACTTAGTATGTTTTCACTCACATGTTGTTTTTATCACATCAGAAACCTGCTGAGACATACAAAGGTCCTTCCTATGAAGCTGTATGGTCTCCCTTTATCTTTTTCCGCACTCTGAGGTACCTCTTTCTTGTCTTCCCTTCTGGAGTAGACTTTCTGGCACATGTTGAAAAAGGAAGTTGGTCTGAGTTTACCATGAACTTTTCAGGAATTATGTTAATTCTTTTCAAAACCTGAAGCTCTGTCCGTCTTCCAGAATTACAGTGACATACAGCATCCATTACAGCTAGTTTTAATGTGATGGGACCAACATAGGAGGTTTTCGGACACCGCAGCCAAATGGTGCCATTGAACAACTCATTATTATTTTGTATCTTGCCATGCAGACACTTAGCAAGCATATCAGGAGCAGACAAGTGTTGCATTTTGCTGGGATGCACATGCACTGATATGAAACAAGTGAAGAAAGATATGCTACTTCACGGAAACCAGTGGGAATTTAAAGAGAAATTCAATTTAGGCTCGAAAGGAATTTTACAGATTTGCTGATACGCAAGACATGACTGCTGTGATTCAGAACGGTCACGCCCTCTAACAGTAAATAATTTACTTTGACATGAAATATTAATGGTATATTTACGAACCAGACATTTTCTAAAACGAAAATAAATTTCCTACAAAATTGAATAAAATTTTTAAGATGTGAAATTTCAGAAAAATTGTGTATATGACCACCTGAAGGTGCTGACGTGGGTAAATGTGTCAGTGAATATTGCCTTAATTTTAACTTGGTTTCTGAAAATCGACTGTTATAACACGTCTCCTCCATTATTTAAGAAGTGTGAAAGCTAAGGAGATCAGTTTTTCAGAGAGTTATTTTATGCCTTAAATGAAGCTACTGAACTAGGAAAAACTATTTTACTTGATTGGTTTCTAATTTAGAGCAATGACTTTTTTAATTGCTGAAATATGGAGAATTAGCAAATTAATAAGTCTACAGGTGTTCACTTAATCCGCTTCATTCTAGTTCTGTACATAGAGAAAGTTTGTAGTTATGAGTGGTAAAATTTCAGAACTTAAAACTTATTAGTTCCTGCGATAATGAAGCTTGTATAATGTGGCGTTCCAGAAGAATGCTGAAGGTGAGATGAGTAGATAGAATCACAAATGAAGAGATACTGAATCGAGTTGGTGAGAGGAGAGCAATTTGACAAGAAATGAGCGTAAGAGACAGAATAATGGGGCACATATTAAGGCGACACTCCGGATATAAAAATCGATATTTTGGTCATTTTGATGAAATTTTGTAATTACTGAAACAGAAAATACAGAGTTTCTGTTTTTCTTATCACGCTGAATTCAAACAAATTATCACTGCAATAATGCTTTGTTTGCCAATTATTGTAATTTTACATTTAAATCCTATTTTCCCCCATAATATTCTGCCAAATGTAAAAACAAAATGTGTAGTATATGTATCACAGCCGTATTAAGAAACCTGCAAATGGAATTTTTAATTTCAGAATTTTTTCAAGTACTATGATTTTTAAGTCCAAAATTTTAGAACGTAAAAATTATACAAACTTTAGTGCGATATATCTCCTTATATAAATTGTGCACAGAAAAAATCGGTACGTTGTGTTTTTAAAAGAAGTATTGTCTACCTAATTACGAATTTACATTAACAATTTAATTGAATTTCATGAAAATAGGAAATTAAAAATTCAGAAAAATATTTTGGGGAACTAAAAATTGTACATGAAAGAAATGTTCATGATATCTCTACCTTTAAGTAGGTGACATTCCCACATAGTTTCATGGAAATCCATGCATTAAGTAAAAATACATTTTTTATTTCCGGAGTGTCACCTTAAGACAGCCTGGTCTTGTTCAGTTAGTCTTTGAGGAAAGTGTAGGCGGTGGAAACGGCAGGGGTAAACCAAACTTTGAATATGACAAACAGGTTAGATTAGATTTAGTATATAGTAGTTACGAAGAAATGAAAACGTTAGCACAGATTAGGGTGGCATGGAGAGTTGCATCAGATCAGTCTATGGATTTATGACGCAAACAATATCACATAATAATGACTCATTATATTAAATATCTACTATATAAGTTATAGCCGGGCTGAGTGGCTCAGACGGTTGAAGCGCTGGCCATCCGATCCAACATGGCAGGTTCGATCCTGGCTCAGTTCCTGGTATTTGAAGGTTCTCAGATGCATCAGCCTTCGGTCGGTGGATTTAATGACACGTGAAATATCTCCTGCGGGACTAAATTCAGGCACGTCGGCGTCTCAGAAAACCGTAACAGTGGTTAGTTGTACGTAAAGCTAATACCATTATTATCATCATCATCTATAGTACATAAATAATGTTGTAGCCGGTCCCCTTGTCTGTAATTTCGTTTGATTTGCCAATTTCTCAAATTTCTATCCGTATTATTTGATTTTATCGTTCGTGTCTGTCCGTCTGTTTTTCAGTCTGTTCCACCATCACTGTGAAACGGATGGATAGCTCTCGACCAAACTTCATATTTGTAGTATACTCATCCAGGAGCAGGTTTAGACATGTATATCATTTAAAAGTCACTGAATAGACTGGGGATTTATACGAAAACCCGAACAGCTTTCTTTAATTTTCTCTTATACTATTCATTATGTATAAAAACTGTAGACTATATGTGAACCTTCTCTTCATTTTAAACAACATTTTTTTATGTAAATAATTTCGCTTACTCTTCAAATGACGGAGAAAATTACTATTTTAACGATAACCATGGCATTGTCACTGGCTGCTTGCCAGCAGGGAATTAACGTAATGCCATTTTGGTCATTATTCCTATAAACTTGTGGTTGTTCGTTGGGTACAAGGCGAGAAAGACGTCAAGCTGCTATTCTGTGGGATAGTTGTGGATTACCCTTGGGATTACGATCGTCTTCGTCTAGCACTAAGGGAGTTGTTCTTATTTCAACAGTACTGCGGACTGTAGACCATTATATCGCGCCGTAACGTTTTTTATGGCATTTGCTATAAATTTTACTGCTTTTCTCTTCTACTTCCATCTCTAGTTTTATTTCTTGCGTCTCCCTTGCCTCTTTAGTCTTAAATAGTAACACCATAAGTCATCTTCTTATCTAAGAATCTCTGCGCCTAAATTTTTCTTCTGTTACCGCTTTCTTAATTCCGTAACCAGCAAGGCCCGCGCTAGTCACGTGAATGCTCAGAAGGACTGATCCTCTGAATAATTGGACTGGCGAGGAATAGGCTAAGGACTTGTCCAAGACACCTGTTCCCAACTAACGCAAATAGCTGGACGTTTCCAGAACTACATCTATGAATGTACTATTCACAAAATATTCGGATTTACATGTAGGCATCTTTCTATTTCTGCCTATGTGGTTTTGTACTGGCCCTTATTACCAAATTACACAGCTATTGCAACCCATCACCACTGATACTCCTGTAGTATTACACTCCTAATCCTCTTTGCTATCTCTTTCTTCTTAGAATTGATAGTATGTCGGGGGCGATGTAGATTAGAGTCGAACGCCAAGCGGGAGGCGTGAGCTTCGCCTCACCCATTCCGCCCACCAAAAAAACAATATTTTATAAAACGTCCGTTAATTGTATCTCCCTTAAATCCTTATGTCGGAAAGGTGCACATGATAAAAAATTTTTAGATTTTTTTTCCAATAAGGCTGTTGTAAAATTAATAAATTAGTAAAATTAGTGTTTCGGTTTCCTGTAAACCCGTAGTTCATTACGCGAATTTGAAATGCTATGGACCTTAAAATCTGCCTTTAGACAGGTGGATGCTAAATATGAGTTTTTCAGTTATAAGAAATCTGCTTTACACGCAACCGATTTTAGTTTACGTTCGCTGGAGCATACAGTAGACTGATAAACCGTCTATTAATGATGTCTCCGTTTTTAACCCTCCTATGGAAAAGGTGCACACACACACAAAAAAGTTTTAGCAATCTATTTCCATTAAGGCTGATAGATTTCCATGAAGGTTGGTCATGGTCGTATATGTTCTGTGGGAGAGTAAAAATTACTGTTTCGATTCTCCTAAAAACCCGAGCCCATTCTGGGATTTAGAAATAATATTGTTGATATAATTGTTGATTTTAACTTTTTCGAAACACCACGAACTGTTGAAAAGTGAATCAGAATATTTAAAAATAAAAGTTAATGTTGCGTTATTTCCGAAACAGTTGTTTCCCAATCAGTGATTCTTAGTACAGCATGTTAATGCAATGTGAAGTCAGTTAACATTTGGCGTGGCTCTACACCACGGAATATTGGAGGTTGAAGGATGAATATTGACACACATGATTGGCATGACGTGGGGTTTTATTGACACCAAAATAAAGTACACAGAATTGCCAACCGCAATCGTCCGATTTCACTAGGGATGCTAAAAGACAACATCCGATGGCAATTATTTCTCACCTTATCTACGGATATGCTGTACAGTGCTGTTTACAATATTGTCCCTTTACTACAGGCATTGTTGATGAATGATGGCCGACATGTTGAGCATATGATATAAAGCACATTGTCTTTGTTAAACCTCAATTATTGTTATGCTAATTACTGCTTTTGTATCGTATGCAGTACCATCTGTTGGTCATTTTGTGTACTTTATTTTGGTGCCAATAAAACCTCATCCCATTCCAATCATTTGTGGCAATTACTAGCTGTCTACCTTCAATATTCTGTGAAGTATTGCCTCGTAAAATGGTAACGGAATTTTGGGTCATCCTGTATTTTACTCTTAAAAGCCTAGCCGTCTTGAACTTTTGTAAAGGACTCTAAAATAAGAAAGACGAAACACACAATTTGCTACAGCTCTGAAGGGCCTTGGTCTAACCAGCGACCACTACTCAGTCGGAATGCCTGCAGACTGAAAGGCGACGGCTGATCAGCGAGACGAATCCTTCACCCCGTTATTTTTGGCTTACCTGACCGAGGCTGCTATCTCACCGTCATGATAGCGCGACTATTGTTTTCATCTCATTTTGTGTGAGTGGACCTCAGGTCATCGCTTGTATCCTCGTAAAATTCCCTGTCTTGGCCGGACCCTCCAGATAAAGGGAGCCCACGGCACTGGCGTGAGAAAATATGTCGCAACGATTACCTAGAATCGGTTTGTTTTATGCAGCAAAATTTTTGTATTTTAAACACCTTACATAATATTGATTCCCCTGTTTATGGTTGGTGTATTAACTGTGGCACTCCACTTATCTGTCGCACTGCATCATTGGCTCTTCAAGGATTGCGTAAATATTCAGTAGCATGACGCCTACACCCTCATCCACGCATGTGACAGCCACTTCGGAGACTACAGTAATGAGGAGAGCCACGGTCTGCTGTGGGAACGGCGTTGTTACAAGGGGCTCTAAGTGTTAGGGTGGAAAACTACATTTCTCTCTGGGCACGTAATAAGTTGAGACAGAGAGGACACCTCATAATTTTAATGGCTAATACTCGTGTATAGAACTGTTGAATATGATAGCTATGTTCGCTGCTGGTTTATTGTTGGATTTTCACACTCATGTTTTCGGTCTCACTGCGATGATATTGGGCTAGAATCGGAAAGCAAGTGTCCACGGCCTAACTTAACGGTAAGCTTCAGGATTTGTGTGGTTTGAAAATGCGAAAATATAGAAAACCAGATATATATTCAGTTAACTATGGGTGAGTTTTGATCAGACCTCTCAGCGTCGAGTCAGCTAAATGTAACATAAAAGCCTTTCAGTCTGTCGAACACCCAATTTCCATAGAAATATTACACTAAGGCGTACCTTAAAGGAAACAGTTCATTAAACAGGGTATACAAATACACACTGTTATATGGAAACACTATTATATTGAAATTGTGTGTTCAACAGACTGGAAAGATTTCAAGTTACTGTACATTTGATTTTGTTCATAAACACTAATTGTATCAACGGAGATATTTCTAGACAGCTCGCATCCACGACCCCAGAGATGGGGTATGATTTAGCGGCGGAAGACGCAGGATAGGATGAGCTCTATTATTATTATTATTATTATTACTACTAGATGATGTACCCGTGCTTCGCTACGGAATTCTACATTATATACAGAATTCTAGGCTAGGTAGTGTGCACTTTATGAGCAAGATTGTATAAAATTGCATAGCTCTTAACGTTACCCTAGAAACGCGACGGGGAAGTCACCAAACGTTTTTTCTCACATGAAGACTGTGTTAGGAAATTTTTATTGTAATGATAGGCCCGCTTGCCTACCATCAGTCACCACCTGGTTGGGGAGTTTTCATTATAATGGCAGACACTCACTCTCCACCAGTCATTTTACATCCTCAGAAAGACTGTCTTAGTGGTTTTCCCAACTGAAAAGAACATAGGTCATTGCAATGACGTCAGTAGGAATGGCGCGATTAAAAACAATGCTTTCAAATGAAATACTCCATCAAATGAAAGACCACACAATTTCTCACTTTTAACCAATAGTACTATGCTGGATTTCCAGAGCTGGAATGGCCAAGCCGCAGACAGCTCTGATCCGTGAACACTCTTCGTCTTTTTTCGGCGGTGCACAGTGGGTAATTTCTAGCATCCAGCCGGCCAAAAATAAGATTTTCAGCCCTTGTCTTTGGTGCGCATTTTCTGTGAGTCGTGTTTATAAGACCCTTGGGTACAGTAATTAATTATTGAAAAGTCGCACTGTCCGATTGCCTAATCTCACCGAAGGCCTAAAGTGGCTCTCCTCCGTTAGGGCATCATATTCTGGCGAGGCGAGCGGGCAGTGAGGGCTCAGTAAAGACGTCAGAACTAAATATTCCTTTAGCCTGAAATGTGATTACATTATATGAACGTATGTATTTTATACAGTGTGTAGCATTTTCTGAAAATTACTATATTTTTGTCCGGAATATGCACTTAAAATTCAGGTATAGGGGTGTCCGAGAGCTATCTAATTATACAAATCTGAGCTGACTTTCAAAAGAGATTGCCTTTGATTTCCGCAATGAAAGTATTTGGAGGAGTTATCTATACTTTAATGAATAGAAAACTGTGACTTTTTGCTGCGACCAGGTGCGACCATGAGTGTAATTAATTTTTTTCAGAAGCCATGTACTCTGTAACCCGGAGGTCGGTTTTCGAGCTGTTGAGGAACAGCAGGGGAATATAAGCGGAGCGATGATATTGCGAATGTTGTAATTGAACATATAGGCTTTGAGGATTGTTCCGAGGACATATCCAAGTCAATAAGGAATTCTGTCAGTATTTTGTGTGCTAAAATTCGATCACGCTGGACTAAATATAGTAGAAAAATGGGACAAGTTGCTGCAGTACAATAAAAGTTGGTTCGACCAGAGAATCAGCCTTGACGAAGGACGTATTGCTCTTATGACAACAGGGTTGCCTTATAGAACGGCTTTTCTCAACGCCATCACGGGAAAACGGCGGCACATAAATTTGTGAAATTCAGTATGTAAGTTCAAGACAAAAGGCTGAAGAAACTAAGCTACAAATTATTTGTACGAACTAAATGGGACGCGGGGTTTACAGGGGCCACTTTTGGTTTGTACAGAATCAGGGGAAAACTACGGCAGATAAGAAAGCTCAGCACTGAAATATAAGGCAAATTGAGGGAGAAAATAGGCAAATAATTTTATGGGCTCGAGGAAGGGAGGATGTATTTAATTGCATTTAATAAATGTATCCAGACAATTAAAGCAACAAAAAAGACGCAATAAACGAATACTGCAGATGACTATAAAAGATCACAGTATTAATGTTAAAGAAAGAAATCGTACACATAGGCTTATCGCATAACTCTCACTCAACACAATACAATTACGCACTGATTTAAAGCCTAAACTCCACACGTAATAAATAAATACTGTAGATGACTTCACTACAGAAGTGAGGTGCCAGCGGTTCACAGAGGGTTGAACATGAGCTACACTTCACTGTGGTGGATGGAAAAGTCTGCAGTGCATTGTCTTCCTATCAGTCTTCCCAAAGGTGCTATATATGTGGCGCGTCCCCCAAAGGTATGAATAATATTCCTGAAGTGACTGAAAGAGTAATTAACCCAACAACGTTTAAGTTTGGGTTATGACCACATAATGCATGCGTTCTATGTTTCGAATGCCTTTTACATATAGCGTACAGAATTGACGTAAGAAAGTGGCAAATAAGAGATGCCGAGGAGAAGAAACTGGTTGAAGAAAGAAGAATATACAGGTTAGGTTCAGGGAGGAAACGGGTCTATTGTTGATATCCGAAGCAAAGTGCTGGCAATACCAATGATGGAAACCGCTAGAAGATTCTTCAGAGAGGCTTCCACTTCTGCGGATACTACTGGAGTAGATCTAAATTTAATAAACCATCTACGTTTCATCTTAGAAACTCTTTCGTGTGGGTATGCCATTGATAAAGTGACATTTGGAATGTACCCAAAGGAAACTATACAATTGTACTTACAAAAATACAAATCGTACATGTAGTAACTTTGCACGAACTCTTTGTTCATGAAGTGGAGGTAATTAGGCACTGTATTATACCTATTGGACAACTCTCCGTGGAACCCCAGGAGACCAGGAATAAAGATAACAGGAAACCTTCCAGAAAGGACACAAATACTGACCTTTTCCACAGGCTGCTTATATCATCGGACCCTTACATTACCAGATTAAGGAAATCAGGGAGGAGAAAGTTGATTCCGCTTTCACGAGAGAAGTGCTCAACTTACTGTCTGAGTCTCCTGTATGTGGTTCTGCCGAAGGAAATAATTACAGTGAAGTTAACGATTCTGGTGTAACTGCATCTTATGACAAAGTACATGTATTCCTATATCTGTTTCTAAAAATTCTAAACAGCATGTCCCACTATTAATATCTATTTAATTTCATAAAGCTATAACGAAAAATGATTACAATTACAAAGATTACTAATTCTATTCCTGGCGTAGTAATTTGTTCTTTGTACTTGATTGGCCACACACTTAATTATCTCCAATAATAACAGTTACATACCAAGTTTTATGTAAATCGGTCCATTAGTTTCCAAGATACGATTTTTGGCCGGCTAGATTCCTGAAATTACGCACTGTGCGGTATGGGCGGGGGTGGAAGGGGAGGAGAATAGTGGAGAGTCCCATTGCAAAAACTATGCCCTTTTACTAATCTGTTTCCTAAGAGTACCCGTTGAGTCGGAAAATCTCAATTCACTACACTGGCAACGGAAAAATCTATCTGACTTGGAGACAATTTTTTCCTCCAAGCCAAAAGAGAAGACCCCTCTTCACTGCTAATTTCGAATTAAATGAATATAGAATTTAATAAATGTGAAGAGGAATAAGCTTTTCTTAAGGAACGGCTCTTTTCAGTGTTGACATTTTAGTTATTTAGTGAACTGTGTTGCTATAATTTGAAATAGGCTTAAATTGTAATTCTAGACCAGGGTCATAATACTACTACTACTACTACTACTACTACTACTACTACTACTACTACTACTAAGTGAGCCTCTGCCGTACGTGTGCATACAGCTCATTAAAAACAGCGCGTCAGCGCTGGAATACTATGATGAACCAGTGTGTTACGTACCTGCAGGATCAGAAAATGTATGAACCAGACGAATGGCATGCTAAAGAAGAAAGTTTTCCAACTCCCCAGCTATTTCCCGCCAATCTTCAGTCGGACTGTTATACTTGGTACGCAGTAGTAATCCCATCTATCAGAGTTGAGCGGGACCATAAGAAACGAAGAACATCACAACAAATAATGGTCAATGTAAACTTATTGTTGATCAGTAACAAACAATGGTCAATGTAAAGTTATTGTTGATGAGTGTTATGCGCTTTCGATATTGTAGGACTTCTGAAATACCACTCTTATCATAGTAGGTACAGTAAAACTGAATGAAACATAAATGATCGGAAATTGTATTGTCTATAACTTTTGTTATGTAGTGTTTTTCGATAGCACCAATAACATAGGTATCGGTATTTTAAAAGTAAATTTAAGGCGCCTTCCCCTAAACTACCATTTAATCTCGGGCGAATAAAAATATTTACAGCCTAGACTGTAGTTTCTTATTCCCCGACTCTATATAGCGGTTTTCATTAAATTCTGTTAACCCATTTTCTCGTGGCTCGGCGTTGATATGGACTTAGCAACAAAAACACAAATTCATATCTGTGTTATCAGAGCCGGTATGGTAAAAATGTACAAGATATAATTGATTGGAAATTTAATTCTATATAACTTTAGTTATATAGTATTTATCGACACGACCACTAATAATATAAATATTCGACAATTAAATTTAAGGCCTTCCTCTAAATTACCATTTCACTCAGCGTGAATAAAATAATTCATAGCGTAGATTGTAGTGGCTCATCCCCCGACTTTACATACCGATTTTCATTAAATTATCTTCAGCCTTTTTCTAGTGATGCGTGTACAGACAGACAGACAGACAGACAGACAGACAGACAGACAGACAGACAGACAGACAGACAGACAGACAGACAGACAGACAGACAGACAGACAGACAGACAGACAGACAGACAGACAGACAGACAGACAGACAGACAGACAGACATTACGGAAAAGTAAAAAGTACATTTTCATGTTACTATGGACATGGCCGATACAGAAATACCATTCTTTTCAAATTCTGAGCAATGTACACACAAAACTCTTATTTTATATCGTATATAGATTATTAAACTATTTGACATAGTGTCCTTTTAGGATCCTAAAGAGCATTCTGTCGCCAACATTTCATTGGACGTCCATTCTTAGAAAATGATTTTTCCTCGTTTTTGATAACCATTTATATTCTGTATTGTATTGCTGATTAAATATTTAGTTCCTTCACTATCGTTTCATATCTCGTGTGATCCCATCGAATATATCCTGCTGTTATCATGAACCGGTACACTTTTTATACTTTTACATTTTTACATTTTTGTTTACGTCGCGCCGAAACAGATAGCTCTTATAGCGACGATGCGATAGTAAATATCTAGGATTGATCTGTGAAAAATAAAATACAGGTTGCTATAAAAATGGGAAACTACTGAGTACCATCTTAAGGGCTGCCGACAGTAGGGTTAGAACCCACTATCTCCCGAATGTAGGCTGATATCTATGAGACACAAATCTCGCAGCCACACGCTCGGTAGTGGTAAATATATTAGCATGAGTATCCCTTATTGATATTATTATATTATTATCATCATAACAAATAAGAGTTGTGGATTATATTGCTGATCGGTGACAGAAATAATATGAACGTGTTTCTTTTATTTTTAACTAAATGTTGTACCAATGGTGTGCGATTTTTGTTTAATGGATGGAGAATTATTCACAATAATGACCATGTTTACCTAAGATGACGAGAGAACTTCCTGTGTTGCCTGAGGGCGAATAACTATCATCTGTCAATGACCAAACCGGATCTAATAATTAATTATTCTTATTATTCTTATTCTTATTGGTGTTCTTCGTATGTCATTCCTTATTTTTTTTTTTATTCCTAAATCGTATTGTGGTTTGGCTGAAGGTTCTTGTGGACAGTATGAGTGTACATATCCAGAAAGTTCGCCTTCTCGCAACACGTTCATTTACTTCACAATCTAATAACCATTGAGGTAGCGGTAATTATTTCCTTTTTTATATTTCGCAGGGCTCTTATTAGCCTGGTGCAGCCCTTGTAAGGCACACCCTTCCACTAGGGTGAGTGATGTCTGCCGTGTGTAAAATAATGTTTGTTAATGTGGTGGAGGGTAATTTTGTGTGCAGTGGACGAGTTATAGGAATGTTGAGGAGAGCACGAACACCCAATCAACTTGCTAAATAACTGAAACCCCGCAAATTGACTGCGTATTGAACCCGCCACCTTCAGACACTAAGGCCAAGACTCTGACCCGTAAATCACAGAACTGGACATGGTATTGGTAATTAGCATGGTTGAGTAGGTTATTTTAGGCGGTGGAAAACCAGCTTTCAGCTCAAATACATGAGCATCGTGTCGGTATATTTACCAGCATGTAGGAGAACACCCGCACGAAAGAATTTCGGCATCCTACTGGCTTCGAACACCGAAAAAAAAGCAGTTAGTAGGAAGTAAATCCAATGACATTAACAGTAGTGGTCCTTTCTGAATGTGTGACCAAAGAAGATTTTTCAGCACTTGATCGAATAAAGTTCTCGACCGCTTTTCCAGTTTGAGGCTTTTTTAAATTTGTCAACAGATGATACCACGAAATTTTTAACATTCAAAGATTATTTCGCATTTCTAAGGCTTCCAGATTAAAGCAAACTCTATAATATAATTCAGTCAAAACACGGACAAAATAACGGTAAAAAAACCAGCAACTTATGGTCCTTTCCACCTCACTGTTTATCAGGATGCCTCAGACACCTTGGACTTTATACGAGCGTCTACATAGGTTTAAAAATAATAAGTGACCTACTAAAACTTGAAATAGGTTTTAAAAATTCCACAGAAAGAACAGAAAATGAAGTAGAATAGAAGGAAAGTGAGGCATTTTTGGGGAAATTATACGAATATATCCGGTCAACCTCTCGCTCATTATTTCGTAAAAGAACTGACTGTGTCCATCCATGGTTCGAATAGCAATGTAACCATGTATAATTGGTTCACCTCCGTCCCACTGGCTGAAGACCTTTTGAAACCACCGTACTCTCTGACAGTTGTAGGAACAATAAGAAAGAATAAACTCGAGATATCTCTTGAGCTCCTTGAAGTGAAGAAGCGAAAAGTCGGCACATCAATGTTTTGTTTGATGGACCAAAAACTCTTCTACCGTACAAATGAAAGCAGGGGTAAGTCGTTATTCTGATATCCGCTACTCACGACGGCATAGAAATAAGGCTTCCAGATTCAAGCTAACTCTGTAATATAATTCAGTCCAAACACAGACAAAATGACGTTGAAAAAACAAAAAACGAAACAATGGGTGCAACAAACTCTTTCGTACAAATGTATTGCAGCATGAACTGCAGTAGAAAGACCCAACGCTGGCCTCTTTGTGTATCCTTCACTATGACCAATAGGTTCTTATTGAATGGATATATTTTGTTCTGAGACAACATCCTCCCAAAGTGAGAAAAACCTATCTCGAGAAGGGCATTCGCGCAGCAGTTAATCAGCTACGTGATTAGATCTCACCTCCAGCTCCGTCCTGCTCAACCAAATTTGCAGCGGTCATTACGTGCTATGATCTGCGAGAATCTCAATGAAAATCATATAGTACACAGGACAGACAAAGCACAAACTGGCAAAAAGAAAGTATGTGCACTTTTTCCCTCAAAGCTACGAGGAATGACACGGTTTTATTGCACTTTTTACTATTGAGCTATGTGTGGTGACCACGGATCAACAACGTCTGCTGAGTGTTGAAATGATACAAGTTTGGGAAAATGGAAAAATCTGTCTGTACATGGACTGTCTGGATTAGTTATTAAGTTTTAAATGGAGTAATTGTAAGAGTTATGGAAGTTTTTCCGTAGTCTCGTAGATGAATGCTTAGTGATAACGAACTTCATTGAAGAGCTTAGTAATGTAGGGATAATGACTATTTTTTATATTATTGACGTGAATACGTATGTAGATTTTTGCGTTGTCTTGGAAACGTACTATTATTTAGGGAACCGTTTTACACGATGTCTATGTGCAGACCAATTAGCCTATACATATTTTACTAATAAAATATTAGGTAATATTCATTATTAATATTTTTTCCTTTGAATTTGTAGTTACGTACGCAGAAAAGTATTTTTTTTGCTAGGGGCTTTACGTCGCACCGACACAGATAGGTCTTATGGCGACGATGGGATAGGAAAGGCCTAGGAGTTGGAAGGAAGCGGCCGTGGCCTTAATTAAGGTACAGCCCCAGCATTTGTCTGGTGTGAAAATGGGAAACCACGGAAAACCATTTTCATGGCTGACGATAGCGGGATTCGAACCTACTATCTCCCGGATGCAAGCTCACAGCCGCGCGCCTCTACGCGCACGGCCAACTCGCCCGGTCAGAAAAGTATTAAAAACCGATTTGTTCCGTTAATATTGTCGTCATGTTGGTTTTTTTTTGTCCATTTCTATCTAAGAGGATATAGAAAAGGCATGTGGAGAGTGATTGTCTGCCACTATAATGAAAACTCCCCAGCTCAGTTGTGGCTGTCAGTAGGCAAGGGGCCTGCAATTACAATGAAAACTCCCTAACCCTGTCTTCACATGAGAAACGACGTATGGGAATTTCCACGTCTTGTTTCTAGGCTAACGCTAAGAGCTATGCAGTTTAACAAAATCTTACTCACAACATGTGCTTTACTTAGAATTCTCTATACAAGGTAGAAATCCGTAGCAAAGCAGGAGTGCATCAGCTATTTGTAAAATGAAGAGATAGTCGGATTTTTGAAGGGCGGAAAAAAGTCCAATCGACACTCCATGTCGTACGATGTCGGCATGTAAAAGATCTCTGGTGATACATTTGGTATTTACCCGACAAAATTAATTAAAATCTCAGCCATAGACGCCCAAGAGAGATCCGGTTTACTCTGTCTGCCAGATGGCGTCAAATCGAAATGTCTGCAAACGGTAGCTGAGGCCATACGATTATTATTATTATTATTATTATTAGGAGGAAGATTCATAATAAACAATTCCTCAGGAATAATGCTGTAAAATACGTGTGAAATACGTCTTCGTAAAGAAAAATATACTCACCCCTACATCCAGTAAGAAGTAACAATTAAAATATTTACAGCAAATAAATATTGCCGAAAGCTTTTAAGGAAACAGCCAGATAAAATATATGAGTGAAGCTGTTTTAAATACGAGTACAACGGGTGCTATTTCCTTCGGATACAGAACACCAGCAACGATATATTGAAGAGAAAGGGAGTTACAAAACATCATTGACACGCATACCTCTATGAATACGAATTTCATCTGTAGTGGATCGGTCCACTCTTACTCTTGAAGCTTGCGGCCAGCAGAGATTCATCAGAAGCCACGTTGGATTATTGGATTTATTATTTACTCCTAATTTTCCCCTGTCTTTAACCTTTAATTGACAAAGAAGGTTCTCAGAGACCTAGCGGGAGATAAGCTTAGGATTAGAAGTGTAGTGGCCGTGGTTCGGTTTTAAGGTAAATGAAAAATTGAGAACCATGGAGAACCACGTCCAAATCTGCCGATGGTGAGATTAGAACCCACTATCTATATAATTCGAGCCTACTCCTTTACGGTCCCTCCAACATAGCCAACAGGGTCTGTTTTTCATTCCTATCTATGAATCCTACTGCATAATCTTGTTATCAGTCCATTTTTGTGAAATCAACCTCTCGCATACCGTCCTCGCCTTGAGGAAAGCAATGGAAATAAAGGAACAATATTCTACAAATTCTTTTATCGGTCCAATACTGCGACGAGATTGAGCTTGTTACAGAGTGGATCCTACATCGCGAGGGGTTGAAAGATGTTGTCATACCGTGTCACTCTCAGCTGACGGTCGAACGTGACTGGAAACGGCGAGCAGCTTGAAGACTGTCTCCCGCTCGGTGACCTGACCTGTGTTTACATACGAACTTTCTTACAACTTCTGCATCCATCCGGAAGTTACGTCGTGTTGTTCACAAGAGAACTGTCTGAAATGAGGTACCGAGTCTCCAAATAATACCTGTGGCGTCCGAAGTTAATAATTATGACAGTAAAGGTGGTACATAAAATATAGTCCAATAATCAGAGACCGTTAAAATATCAGGATTAAGCTGTTAATATCAGGATAGAACAAGCCCTTTAACTCTCCATTTTTCATCCAGAATCAACTGCGGGAAAGGAATTTAATGAATTTCTCCAACTAAATGGTTAACAGCCTGCCCCGTGGTGTAGAGGTAGCGTGCCTGCCTCTTACCCGGAGGCCCCGGGTTCGATTCCCGGCCAGGTCAGGGATTTTTACCTTGACCTGAGGACTGGTTCGATGTCCACTCAGCTCACGTGATTAGAATTGAGGAGCTATCTGACGGTGAGATAGCGGCCCCGGTCTCGAAAGCCAAGAATAACGGCCGAGAGGATTCGTCGTGCTCATCACATGACACCTCGTAATCTGCAAGCCTTCGGTCGCTTGGTAGACCAAGGCCCTTCAACGGCTGTAGTGCCATGGGGTTTGGTTTGATTTTTAAATAGTTAACAGAGTCCAATTAAAATATATCAGTGATGGAACTTTGACAAATACCTGCTAAGGAAATAGCTTCATCAGTATATTTTTGCTGTTTTCATCATTCAATATTATTAAAGGAAGTGTTTGTTAAATCTTCAGTCTAATGGCTGATTGGATCCTCAAACAGCACCACTATAATGTTACCTGGTTCTTCTTCTGTTTCTTCTTCTACCACTTTTCCCACACTTGTGTGGTCGCGGGTGCGAGCTGTGTCGCGCATGTGGATTTGACCATGCTTTACGGCCAGATGCCCTTCCTGAATTCAACCCTGTATGGAGGTATGTAATCAATATTGCGTGTTTCTGTGCTGGTTGTTAGTGTAGTGTGTTGCCTGAATATGAAGATGCAAATGTTGCGACAAACACGAACACCCGTTCCCCGAGCCAGAATAATTATAATTATTCAGACGTCATTAAAATCCCCAACCCACCCGGGAATCGAACACGGGACCCTTTGAACTGAAGGCCTCAACGCTGACCATTCAGCCAATGAGACAAACTATAATGTTACTTGGTTATAGGGAAAAAACTAAAACCGATGGCGACGCTGTAATAACGCGTACGAAATATAACGACCCGAGCCAGTTGGCCGTGAGGTTAGGGGCGCGCAGCTGTGAGCTTCCATTCAGGGGATGGATGGCGGGCTTCAATCCCACCGTCGGCAGTCTTGAAGATGGCTTTCCGTGGTTCCCAATTTTCACACCAGGCAAATCCTGGAGTTGTACCTTAAAGGCCACGGCCGCTATCTTTCCAATCCTAGCCTTTTCAGATCCTTGCGTCGCCAACCCACGCTCCCAAGTTAAGAACACTCAGGGCCGTTTTAGTCATCTCTATTTTTACTGATCCATGGTCTGTGCAGCTTTCAAGGTGCTGTTGCTAGGTTACATTGTGTCACATATTCTGCTGCATGTCATTGAAGTCACATATTCTGTTGCATGTCATTGAAGTTACTCAAACTTTCAATTGACCCCCGAGCTCCAAGCCTTTTTTCAAAATAAAACCTTGATATTTGATCGCGTTATTCGGCCCACGTAGTCGTTAGGTTCCATTCTGGAAATGGTGGGTTCGAACCCAAATGTCCGCACCAATGGAAATCGCTTTGCAGTTGGGAAAATGTTACAGACTCGGTATTAAATTCTCCCTCTGAAAAAACTTAACTGCTATCGATTACATCAGAAAAAAAACCTGATACACCAATCGGTGCACATGCACCTACAAGCAGTTACAACCACAGAAACCAACAGAAAATAGAGCTTCTGGGAAATACTAGAAGAAACTGCAGCAAAAATTTTGCTGTAGGACTTCAATGGCCAAATTATCAAAGAAAGGAAATTCAGGACCACTGTAGATCTCTACTCTGCCCAAAATAAATAACCTATGCAAATGGAGAACGTTTAATTGGCTTCTGCGAGAATTTTGATCTCGAATTTATATCCTGGCGCTCCCACGCCAGAAAAAAACGGAGGTCCACAGTCGTACTGTTATGAGAATTTCAAATTTCCCTTTAACACACCAAGCAAGGCTGTACCTTAATTTAGGCCAGGGTCGCTTTCTTTCCATTCTTACAGCAGCACTACAGTATACTGTCCCGTTGTCGCCATAAGGCCTGTCTGAGTTGTCTGATTCAGTGTGACGTAAACTCAACAGAACAAAATTCCAGGTAAGCAACTCATTGTTGGGAATATGAGCCACGAATTTTAGGTAAAGAAAATATAATAAAAATGAGAATATATTATTTATTTATTCCTAAAAATTACAATCCGTTCCTTGGTCATCGTTATCCGGTCGATTAGATTATCAGTTTGCCTTTTTCTACCACTACGAGCGCTAATGTGAGTCGATGCAGAGTTTCACTTAAGCCCTTATAACTATATTCTGTGTGGATATTTTTCAAAGTTAAAAAGAAGCTTGAAGGTATTGAGCTAAAGAACACATTACAGAAAGAATTATTTAAATAAGTTAATTTGGCTAGGATTTTAATAAAAAAGAATACCAGTATAAAACAAGCGATTTTAGGCTGTTTTCCGGAAATGCATAGAGGCCGAAAGTGATTTGTGAGTTTTTAAAATTTTATAGAGCTATCCGTGATTCAAAATGTAAAACATTTCCTGGCCCTTTAGCCCTTAAACTTTTGGGCACAATTGAGTAAATTGCTTAATTGTGCGTTTTCCGTAGTAAGGAGACCTGTACTTTGTCTGCTATGAAATGTTTCCGCCATTAAAATGATATGGAAGAAAGGACAACAAACTGACTTCGCCAGCGAGATCGCAGAATATCAGAGGTTGAAATGAGATGCCTCGTTAGTAATGAACTGGTGCAAGTCTCTAAAGAGTACGGTAGGTGCTGTGCGTATCTCTCAGGAGGCTGAATCAATTGTTCCTTGAAGTGGACAGTGGAGTAACCGAGTCGCCTCTCTTTGTGTGTGGGTGTACCGTCGCTATTGATTACATCATGTCTCGAGCTGAAGGGGGCTGTGGTCTTAATATAAACCAGAGAACAATAGGGCTCGTGTTAATGAAATCACGACTTGCTCTTGCTTCTTACTGCGTCCTGTAATGAGAAAGTGGCTTCCAACATCAAAGTAGCAGTTGTGGTTCCAGTATAAAGGAAGTTAGAAACTTTCACGTTTTCACACCAGATTAACAAAACTAACCAATCATTAAGGTAAACCGCGTAATGTGAAACAAGTGGGACATCGTGAGATATACAAATTTATGTACGACATGTTTTCAGTTCTAGACAGAAACAAATAATGACAATCATACTCGTCATTATACACCAATATGTCCTTGGGTGTTCAGTCTGCAAGTCTCCGTGATTATACTGAAAGTCTCCATATTAAATTTTGTACTACTTAAACCATTACAAATTGAGTCAAATCATCGTTGCCTTGGCCTCCCTCTACTTCTATTACCCTCCAAGACAGAGTCCGTAAATAATAATAATAATAATAATAATAATAATAATAATAATAATAATAATGGTGTGTGGCCTCCGAAGAGTCCTCGTGCAGGTCTTTCGAAATGAACCTTTTAAGTGACTGGGCCCTGAGCTATCGGGATTAACCAATGAAGGTTAAAATCACAGGCCCGGCCGGGAACCGAACCCCGGACTCCCTGGCCAGCAGGATAACCATTTAGCCATGGAGCCGGACACAGAGTTCATTTTTCTCCTAGAAGCCAGCACATGCGTACAGCTTCAACCATTAATTTATTTCCTAACTTAACCTTTATCTCCTTATTCAATAATAATAATAATAATAATAATAATAATAATAATAATAATAATAATAATGCCTTCCGACCCTTACTTGGCAGTCCGGTGGTATTTGAAGGTTCTCCAATACGTCAGCCTTGTGTCGGTAGATTTACTTACACACAGAAGACCTCTTCCAGGACTAAATTCCACCACCTTTGCGTCTCTGATAACCATAAAATCAGTAGTTATTGGGACGTAAAGACATTAACTTTATTATTATTATTATTATTATTATTATTATTATTATTATTATTATTATTATTATTATTATTAACAACAACAACAACAGCAACAACAACAACAACAACAAGCATACCGGGTGAGTTGGCCGTGCGGTTAGGGGCGTGCAACTGTGAGCTTGCATCCGGGAGATAGTGGATTCGAACCCCACTGTCGGCAGCCTTGAAGATAGTTTTCCGTGGTTTTCCATTTTCACACCAGGCAAATGCTGGGGCTGTACCTAATCAAGGCCACGGCCGCTTCCTTTCCACTCCTAGCTCCTTCCTGTCCCATCTGCGCCATAAGGCTTTTCTGTGTCGGTGCGACGTAAAGCAACTTGCAAAAAAATTAAGGCCACGGTTGCTTCCTTCCCACTCCTAGGCCTTTCCTATCCCATCGTCGCCATAAGACCTCTCTGTTTCGGTGCGAGGAAAAGCCAATTGCAAAAGAAAATATGATATTTGCCCGTGGGGGTTTACCATTTCCTTATCGGGCGCGTCTACTTTGGCGGACATGGAGCTGGCCGGACTTGTCCTGAGGCTGCGATGGAAATAAAATACTTCTCGCAGACCAAAATCAGGCACGGCCAGAAAGGAAATTGATGAAGTCTCTAACGTTCATTACATTAGTTGTCACACTGAGCTCGATGACAATCTCCCCATTCTCTTAAATTTATTAGCATGATGGTAAAAAGTAAATTTTGAAGGTTGAAATTAAGAGGAATCTCTGACTCAGACCACAACCTACCTATTGTCAGAGTAATGTCCGAAACCAACAGGCACAACTCCAAAACAATCAGAAACCCACGGATCGAGTCGGAATTTGTTAAACAATATTCAGGCACTTACCTTGCGAATGTCCCGTATGATTCACCTTCCAATAGCCTAGAACTCAAATACATTCTTGAAAACTCCCCACAACATCAACATATCCCTGACGAAACGAAATCGCAGACGGTCGACTGACACTTGTGAGGACGACATATAATTTCAAATTAGATTGTGGAAACACTGGAATTCCCATCAAACTGATCAAAATCGGCATGAAGTCTTCAAAACACAGAAACAAAACTCACAAATCACCAGAACCGAAAAACAAATATATGATCAAAACAGGTTGGCGGAAATAAACATAGTATTTTAAGGAAGACAACTAACTGGAGAATATTATGTTTCAAACGTCCGGTTGGAAATCTGGAAGCAAATAATAAAGAAAATTATAAACAAACCAAACCAAACCAAACCAAACCAAACCAAACCAAACCAAACCAAACCAAACCAAACCAAACCAAACCAAACCAAACCCCAGGGCACAACAGCCCCGAAAGGCCTTAGCCTACCAACCGACCGCAGCTCAGCCCGAAGGCTTGCAGATTAAGAGGTGTCGTGCAGTCAAAAAAGGAAAATTGTAAATTCCTAAGAAAAAGCCAAAGAACAACTCACCTTTGAATACCCCACCTAAGATCCATACTCATAACCCCCGACATTAAAAGAAGTCAAACGTGTAATTCAGAGAACTAAAAGACAACACAAGACATATGTAATAATTGCCGAACTGTTGAAATTTGGTTTTTTACAAGTTGCTTTACTTCGCACCGACACAGATAGGTCTTATGGCGACGATGGTACTGGAAAGGGCTAGGAGTAGGAAGGATGTGACCGTGGCCTTAATTAAAGTATAGCCCCAGCTCCAGCGTTTGCCTGGTGTGAAAATGGGAAACCACAGAAAACCATCTTCAGGGCTGCTGACAGTGGGGCTCGAACCAAATATCTCCAGGATACAAAATCGCAGTTGCGCGCCCCTAACCGCACGGTCAACCCGGCGAAGTATTAAAATTAGGTAATGACAAACTGGCCCAAGGTATTCAAGAAAAAATACAAGACACCTGGCATGCTGAGGAAATTCCCTAGGTTTGGAAAAAACGAAATGATATGGCGAATGGCTTTTAGTGCCGGGAGTGTCCGAGGATATGTTCAGCTCACCAGGTGCAGGTCTTTTGATTTGACGCCCGCAGCCAACCTACGCGTCGTGATGAGGATGAAAAGATGATGAAGACGACACATACACCCAGCCTTCGTGGCAGCTAAATTAACCAATGATGGTTAACATTCCCGACCTTGCTGGGAACTGAACCCGGGACCCCTATGACCGAAGGCCAGCAGGCTAACCATTTAGCCATAGAGCCGGACCCCGAGATGTGGAAATTTGCGCTAAATCAACAAATTTGTATGTGAATATTTTCAAAAGGTTTGGAATCCCTGCTAACGCTCTACAAGAAATGTCAACGGTAATTCTGAGAGATTCACTCCAAATAGTACAAAATCATTTATATAACCTAAAAGTTATTTGAATAAATAGAATACATCGAGAAATAGCTGCTCGAAAATTAATTAATGTTGAAAAATATAAAAACTCCAATGAAAATGAATTAAATGCATTGTCGTTACCGATTAATCGGTAGGCTGAACCTCCGTGGTTTCTCTAGTATCAGGGAAGATATTCTAAGTGGATGGTCTCTCTAGGAAAGTGGATAAATCATGTGTTAAAAATTACACAGAAAATTATCTCCTCTCAGTCATATATTCGAATTCTTTCCTAAAAACTATTTAATAGATTGAAAAACAAACCGACCACCTAATTGGAGATTATCAGGCAGGATTCTGAAAAGGAAGATACTACACAGAACAAATCTTAAACCTAAAAGCCATCCTACAAATTCGCAAAAGGAAACAAACTGTAGTCACCTTTGTTGACTTCGAACAAGGCGTATGACTTCGTAAATAGACACACTGTTCAACTCCACGTCAAAAGGAAAACAAGGGAATAGAAAATCTCTAACCAACACAGTATCAATACTAAAATTCGTGGGAGAAATTTCTGAACCATTAGAAATCAAAACGCGTGTCTGACAAGGAGATGCTTTACCACCACTATTATTTAATCTAATTTTGGAAAGAGTGTGATTCGAAAATGGAGAGAAAAAACTACACAGATAAATATTGGCGGACTTCTTAAAATCAATATTTACATTGATTGCTTAAATTCTACAAGAGACAATAAACGAGGCAGTCCGTAGAAGAACTCCATGGTCGTAATCGCACTCCAATTTAATGTTTAGACGCAGTATATGGAAGGAATGAAATTTAGATTCGACAATCAACCGTAAACATTATCTATTACTATTATTACTTTCATGCCAGCCCCGTGGTGTAGGGGTAGCGTGCCTGCCTCTTACCCGGAGGCCCCGGGTTCGATTCTCGGCCAGATCAGGGATTTTTACCTGGACTTGAGGGCTGGTTCGAGGTCCACTCAGCCTATGTTATTAGAATCGAGGAGCTACTGACTGTGAGATAGCAGCCCCGGTCTAGAAAGCCAAGAATAACGGCCGAGATGATGCGTCGTGCTGATCACACGACACCTCGTAATCTGCAGGCCTTCGCGCTGAGCAGCAGTCGCTTGGTAGGTCAAGGCCCTTCAAGGGCTGTAGTGCCATGGGGTTTGGTTTGGTTTGGTTTTTTATTATTACTTTCATTGTCCATTCATTATTAATACTAACATCAGTATCATCGCCTTCACTCTAAATACTGAATATCCAAGGTATTCAAAAACAATAAAGAATGTCTAAAGTATAGAATAATCAACAATAAGAATGCAACAACAACTAATAATATCAATCGACAAAAATAAATTATCTATAACAGCTGTACGCATCACTTAAACATTTGCTTACACCCTCCCTCCCCCTCTATCAAATGTAATATATATATATTAAGAAATGAAGTGGGGATAAATTATGGGCGAATGCTGTGTGCGTCTCTCCTGCGTGTTCCTTATGGGTTGCTCTGATCCTAGCGCCAGGTTATTCCAAAGGTCCCAATTCCGTGTGTACAACACACGCACCTCTCTCATTTTAATTATTCCATAAATAAATTTCTTGAACCATTGGCCCAAGAGCTGCTCATCCAGCTGAAGGGCCGCCTTCCAAAACATTGACGTGAATTGAGACAACTCCTTGATGATGATGATGATGATGATGATGATGATGATGATGATGGTGATGACCATAAGAAAGGGAACATTTACCCACCACCCACGAAGTTGTAAGACCAAAGAAAAATATAAATTAGATTACGTTCCTTTCCCTTGACTAATCGGTTGGAGAAAAGAAGTTAAGGAGCTTTAAAAATACAGTACTGTCAGGAACTGGGGATTTAAAGGTGAGAACCACGTTCAAAACACCGTAAATATATCAACGCGCACTGGTTTAGTGAGCCATACCAATGGGTATTTATACCCCGATTTATCGAAGCACTGAGAAACAGCACACGAGGAAATATACTCTAGAATAGTCTGGACGAATAGCGACATCAACGTGCGACGTAGCGGGTACAGTCAGACCGAGATCAGGGAAGAGTCTGTGTGAGGACATGGTGGTGACCTGTACTGCGTCCAGCTGCACGAAATGTTTGAAGCTGAAAGTACTCATGAGGTAAGCCGAGTTTGTTACAATAACATGACATAAACCATTCTCTGCACCCGCCGACCTACCGCATATCACAACCACTGTACATGTGGAACTCCCTGCAGAATACGTATGGAGATTGAATACATGTATTTTGTGTGTATAGACTAGTTAGGCATACCGCTGGACAGATTTGTTTTGTAAGTTTGCCTACTGGCGCCTGTCAAGTCTCATTTACGGGTATTATTTCGCGGTTGTCGTATGAGAGAGATTGCTCCAAAAGGTGAGCACCCTGGTCGTTGTATTGCGGGCTAAGGACAAGAATGCTCCTGCAGTAAGTCTGTTAGCTAGATATTTCAGCGGAGTAGTAATTTGACTGTTATTTGTGTTTCTGTCATAATTTCTGGTGATACTTAGCTATGATTTTACAAGAGGTTATCTAAATGCAGTGATTAGAAAATGTTAGCACTAATTCATTAATTATCTATTGGAAGTATTATAATGACCATGATGATGGCATGTGGTCTCCGATGAAGCCTGGTGCAGGTCTTTCGAGTTGACGCCGTGTAGGCGACCTGCGCTTCTGTGAGGATGGGACCTTACCTATGATGAATCTTAATGATGAACAAGGCACACACAGCCCCCGAGCCATCGGAGTTAACCAATTAAGGTTAAAATCCCCAACCCACTGGGCCTACTAGAGCAAAAACCAGCACGCTAACCACTTAGCCATGGAACAGGACAGTATTATAGTAATAAATGTAATCAGAGAGAGAATTAGTATTCTGACAGCTGGTGTTTCCCTAGTTTGGAGGGTAGGAATGAAGATATGGTTATGCTTTATATAGTGCCGTTCAAGTATGGCAGTGCCCTCGTTTTTCCCTATTCGGTCATTACGGTAGGTTTTATATAGCCATTGACTCCGAAGGGATGCCGTTACTTGAGATTTACCGAGCGAGATGGCCGTGCGGTCAGGGGCGCGCAGTTGTGAGCTTGTATTCGGGAGATAGTGGGTTCGAACCACACTGTCGGTAGCCCTGAAGATGGCTTTCCGTATTTTCCCCATTTTCACACCAGGCATATATTGAGGCTGTACCTTAATTCAGGTCACGGCCAGTTCCTTTCCACACCAAGCCCTTTCATATCACAGCGTCGTCACAAGACCAATCTGTGTCGGTGCGACGTAAAGCAACATACATACATACATACATACATTATCTTTTTAGACCGTTATGTATTTCAGCGTTCAGTCTGCAAGCCTCTATTTGCAACTAGTGCTGTGGCCTCATTTAGTTCTATACCTCTTATCTTAAAATCGTTAGAAACTGAGTCTAACCATCGTCGTCATGGTCTCCCTCTACTTCTCTTACCCTCCATGACAGTGTCCATTATTCTCCTAGTAACCTATCCTCCTCAATTTGCCTCACATGACCCCACCACCGAAGCCAGTTTATGCGTACAACTTCATCCATCTTCATTCCTAAATTAGCCTTTATCTCCTCACTCCATGTCCGCCTCCGTATCGTAACGGTTAGTGTTATTGGCTGCCGTCCTCGGGGGCCCGGGTTCGATTCCCGGTACTGCCAGAAATTTAAGACTGGCAGGAGGGCTGGTATGTCGTTGAGATTGTCCATGCAGCTCACCGCCATCGGTGGTGTGCCTGAAAATAGCTGCACCACCTCGGAACGAGAACACGAGTTTACTTTATTTTTCTTCGTTCCGTGTACCCTCCTGCCATTGTTCCCAGCTGTTCTACCAGCAACCATTCTCGCTACTTTCATGTCTGTTACTTCTAACTTATGAATAAGATATCCTGAGTCCACCCAGCTTTCGCTCCCGTAAAACAAAGTTGGTCTGAAAACAAACCGATGTAAAGATAGTTTCGTCTGGGTGATGACTTCCTTCTTACAGAATACTGTTTATCGCAACTGCGAGCTCATTGCATTAGATTTACTACACCTTGATTTAATCTCACTTTCTATTTTACCATTCCGGGAGAACACACAACCTAAATAATTGAAAATATCTACCTGCTCTAGCTTTGTATCGCCAATCTGACATTCAATTCTGTTGAATTTCTTACCTACTGACATCAATTTAGTCTTCGAGAGGCTAATTTTCATACCATACTCATTGCACCTATTTTCAAGTTCCAAGATATTAGACTGCAGGCTTTCGGCACAATCTGCCATTAAGGCCAAGTCATCAGCATAGGCCAGACTGCTTACTACATTTCCAACTAACTAAATCCTCCCTGCCATTTTATACCCTTCAGCAGATGATCCATGTAAACCACGAACAGCAAAGGTGAAAGATTACAGCCTTGTCTAACCCCTGTAAGTACCCTGAACCAAGAACTCTTTCTACCATCACTTCTCACTGAAGCCAAATTGTCAACATAAATGCCTTTGATTGCTTGTAATAATCTACCTTTAATTCCATAGTCCCCCAGTATAGCGAGCATCTTTACCCTCGGTACTCTGTCATATGCTTTCTCTAGATCTACGAAACATAAACACAACTGCCTATTCCTCTCGTAGCATTTTTCAGTTACCTAGCGCATACTGAAAATCTGATCCTGAAACCACACTGGTTTTCATCCAACTTCCACTCAACTACTGATCGCACCCTCCCTTCCAAGATGCCGGTGAATACTTTGCCTTGTATACTAATCAATGTGATACCTCGATAGTTGTTGCAATCCTTTCTGTTCCCTTGCTTATAGATAGGTGCAATTACTGCTTTTGTCCAATCTGAAGGTACATAACCAACACTCCTTGTTAATCTTATTACTGTATTGTACCGTTCCCGTCTGAAATACAGTCTACCGGCGCCAATCGGAGAGCTGCGTGTTCGGTTCTTAAAAAAATTGATCGGGCTAAAATAAATTAAAAATCTCAGGATAAAATAAATACCATGGGTATATGAACGGGAAACAGTATCATATTTCCGAAATAAAATACAAAATAAAGGGGTAAGATGGATTTATTGACTAATAAACATTATTGAAATTCGAGATAAACAAAAAAATGGAAAATAATTAAAATATGGCTCAAAAAGTTAATATGTGCCGGGCACATAATTAACATAAATTACACCAATGTACAAAGGACGGGCAATGTCCCGTTTCAAAATGAAAATATTTACAAAATAAACGCAACGACCTGGGGAAGAAATTCACACTTCGCTTCGACTTACGCAGTTAAATTCATTGTAACGCATCCTGATGGATATCATTCAAATTATAATTATAGGACATACCGCGACAGAATAAAATTATGCTAAATCCGATCCATAATAAAACTATATATACATCACTTATCAACAAATCATTATTTCAGGGACCCTAGCTTATATCTACACTGAATTTACTTAACAAACAGCTCTGTCATAAATTGGATGGCTTAGAAGCCTGCTTCCCAATAGAATGAGTTTCGGACTCATATTTAAGAACAAGTCTTTTTCAACGCTGGCCATGACATAATCAGCAATAATACAAGTAACACAAATTAATACAAAATACACTCTCAGAGAAACCTGTAAAGACATGCAATAAAAAAATTCGTCTGTGTATACTGCACCCGTCCACCTCCCGAGTCCCAGACTAGCACTAATCTCAGGGGTGTCGATTCGTTATTTAAGTCCACAAATATATAAATATAGAGGCATAATAGAACACGGGAACGAACGGAGCAATTAAAATTTATAATGGGGAAAGCTCGATTGTAAACTTGAATTTAAGGACTCCATGATAGGACTAGAAAGTTGCAGTTAACTTTAAAAAGGGTATCATCTAACTACAATAAAAAGATTATGAGAATGGTTTCCTTTGAAATAATTTGCCAGAAGGAGCAGTTTATTACGCCATCCGACGTACGAAACTTTGATACATTTGGCAATGATATTTAAATTTCCACACATGTTACATAAACAAATCACTTGCTATACCGCAAGTGGTATCAATATGTTGCTGGGTTGCTTCTGAAAGAAATTACAATTGGAGTATAACTTATGGGTCGATTCCATTTGAATCGAACCGTTGTTCAATGATATAGCTTCCTTCTATCGGGAGCCCGAGCATAACCCATGTTACGGTCGGCTTCTCGATTTAACTAAGATGATGTACCCCGGCTATATACATTTTTCCGAGACCGGTACTCGGACTGGGTAATGTTTCTCATGAATTACGAAAAATGGATTACACGGACAGTTCCTATCTTATGATGTCCAGCTGATGCCATACCACTGAATTAGCATTTATATTTTATTTCCACATGATCTGAAATGTTACAAAGTAGCCTCAGTAGACTACTGCCACAGATGAGATAACGAGAAGCGGTGGGAAATACCGTGCCGATGACCTCCCCTCGCATCACAAGCGAAGTAAACAAACACACTAAGTATTACTGTCACCTGCCCCGTGCGGAAACCGTACAATAACGAGGTAACAAATGATTATAATATTTATTATTCTTATTATTCAGACATGTGAGTAGAGGGATTTTGTCACCAATTAATTAATTCATTATCGTCAGAATATTCATTCATCCCCGAATTTATTATCATCCTTGAAATTATTATTATTATTATTATTATTATTATTATTATTATTATTATTATTATTATTATTATTATTATTATTATTATTATTACTCAACAGTTCTGGCACTGTCACGTTTGATTAATATCGTCATTATTATGCGGGACGCAAACACAAATGGTTATTACTGTTATTATTATTATTATTATTATATCCCTCTTGTGGTTATTATTAATAATGAATAGGTGACTCCAGATTTTATTATTATTATTAACGTCACTCAAGATGTTATTATTATTAATGTCACTCAAGATATTTATTATTATTAATGAACCGGTCACTTCCGCCAAAAATGCATTAGGATATCGTTCGTGATTACAATTATTCAATGATCAACCAAAAGACGTCATTACTATTATTATTATGACAATTATTATTAATCTGACCGCGATGATTTATCATCGTCCTAACGTTGTTATTATTATTATCGGTTGCATTTTATCATTTAGATTCCCGTTTAACATCTTTATCAACGCTCGTTTAATTAAGGCGGTCCAACCTTTTATCTGCAATATTTATTATTATCATCACGCCATCATGATTGTCATCACTCGTCATTACAATGATTACAATATCCGATCATTTATGTGGAATCTGAACTCTCATTATCCTTAGATCCGTAGTATCTCGACGAATAGCGGTGCAGTCTATTTATTTCGTACATGCTGTCACGGGTTCGAATTCTACCCGCTACGTAGCTCAGTATTTCTCTGACACTGCCCGTACATTTTACACTCATTTCAATATCCTAAGTGTCTCTCGTACGGAATTTATATCCCTTTCTATCTCAATATTCCTTGATTCATTTATTTCTCTCAGAATTATCAACTGACTTATTTATTCCACTTCTGACATCGTACGACCTTTTATTATCTGACTGCGGATTCTTTAACACTTTTCTATCTCATTTTGATCTACGCCTTAGTTCGTTCTCCACAAATAATCGTAACATTTTGAAATTATATTTACCAAAATTTGACAATCATGGTTTCGTAATATTAGTCCTACGTGTTCCGGCTAATGAATTGCAACTTTAAGACACGACATTTATACGTAAAAAAATATTGGACCGTAAGTTAAACCACACGTTCATTAGCATGTACGGATTATTAGCACCGATCTACATTTCACTATTATTAATTTGTCAAGTTAAATTACCACACACTTTAATTCCGAATTAAAAACGACATCCCGTCATTAAATGATTCCCGACAAACTCAACACCTGATCACTTAAATTTTATTATTACGCACGGCTCACTAAAATATTCAATATCTCATGAATTATTATTATTATTATTAATATCGCTTCTCACAAATTTAACAACTTCACTTTGTTATGACAAGGCTGGACTTTCCTTAAATGTCATTACATAACTCGTCAAACTGACAAACAGAAAAACACATATCGGGTCTATTTGACTATGATAACAAAATCAAATGTTAAAAAATATATATATTCTTGACTACAAAGAAAATATGAATGCATGCATGACTTAACGTACTACCCTATATCTACAAAATGTACACCTACAACAAACTGAATACATAAAAAGACCCGATTATTTACATTGTTATTATTTAATACTGTCCGTGCTACAAATTTAGGATGGGGTCGTTAAGCGACTCATCTTGTTACAGAAGGTAACCAAGTCTAACCAAATTATTCCCATTTTTCCAATCACGCTAACATTTCCCAAATATTATCTACATTTTAGTACTCATCTTAGTTATTGGTAATCCATTGCAGCTTGGCAGATGAGAGGCTCCTTTCGGCCCCCCTCCGCCGTATTACTCCTCCATTCTTGATGGTGTAGTTCCACAAATGATATCCTGGCACATTACCATTTTTACACTAATACCTTAATTATCACAATACTTCACCATTGACAATGTTAACACTGAAAACTTTACTTTTATAAAACAAATTAATACCCTAGACCCAAAAATTTAATATTTTACACTGTTTTAAGTTTTGTCCATTTACCACACACATGGACATGGACACGTACGACGGTGTGTCGAATTTGACGCCCGTCGCGATTTATGTCGTCCGACGCGATACGCCTGTTTCATACGGCCCTCTTGAAGTGTTCACGATAGCGGTGCGATATTCCAAAGTACAGGCTATTATTCCCTCAAAGTACTGTTCGTCACACAGTATGTTATTTACGTACTTATTGCGGTGCAATTTATATTACTCACTCTTACAATGCAATTAATTGACTTCACTATGATATTTATAACTGACAAACACTGTCCTACGTTAACTATTTCCAGTTCGTGTTGCTTGAGCGCGATCACATTTTATAAGTACTGGCGGATGCTCGCGCCATTAAATGTTGAGTTACTGTACGCCTGACGTATTTGAAGTCAGCTGCGAACGACGGTTCAGCTCCAGAGATTCATTTCAAGTGTGTTGGCGAGTGTCCCTTGTCCCGTATATATGGATGAAGCTTTCCCTCGCGGATTCATTGACGTCATACCCATGAGGGAGGGGGTGGATTTTTAATATCGGAACTTGCACTCCGAATTGGACGTTAAAATTTTTATCAAATTAATCCACTCCTCTAGCTTATTTGCTGGATTAAATATGAACTCCTGGCGGTCATAGATTTAGGAGATACGGGTGGATATAGCTCCTCACATATCACGCCTTTGGAAGCGTCCCTTACAACGTGGTTTTCGTCCAGCCAATGACATTCAAGCTATCTGGTTTCCAAGAAATCCAGCCTTCAATTTATTTAATTTGCCAATAATTATTGATTATTTTTCCATGCGTGACATCTAATAAATTCATTACATTGCTCCGTGTACTCACAATAATTTATTACTGATTACTTTTGAAGTTACGAGAATATCTCATCCATCATCTCTTAAGATGATATCCCTGAGTCTCCATCTAAATTTTCGTGATTGGCCTATAAGTGGTCACGTGATTTAAGTTTCCACCTGCGATAACCTAGGCTAGCGAATGTCCTCGCAACCACTGTACCTTTCCATGACGTCACGGAAATTTCCGTCCGCCAAAAATATCCCAGCGCACTACTCATGTTGCAAACTTCCTTTGTGTCAAACTACCCCTTCTCTTTCTGACCAAGACTTATTTGTGGACTTGTATTTTCCCTGGTCGCCAACTAATGGGGTCCCCTGCTGTGAAGTAGCTAAATGTTGTTGTGTCGAGCTAATCCGTCAGGCTCCAGTCTGTCGTGTTCCTTCGCTCATATTTCAACATTACACAGATGAAATATTTTCAACTACACTTCTGTATTTCAATAAATGTACTATTTCCCTTCATAAATCAAATCATGATTGACTTTGGGCCTAAGTCACTCGGGTTCAATACGTCATTTGTAATATAAACAATAAGATACTAGACTCCTACATTATTAAAAGAACTCGAAACCCCTGGCTCAGCTGTCCGTCTCTTGATCTTTCACTTCGCACGCTGTAATATAAATCACGGAACACTTCTCCTGCTTCAGCTACGAAAACTCTTACTTCGCCAGAAAAGAAACTAACTAATTGGATTTGATAATTCCTGCCTGAGAGATTCTAATATATCTGGGAACATAAATTACGCTGCCCTTCACTGCTCTTGTTCATTAACTAACACAGGGCCTCGAACTCATAATAAGGCAACAATACACATTCCGATGGCCTTAAATACATATTCCAATATAACACGGCTTACAGATATGATACACGACACATCTGGCCTATTACTTCGGAGTTCATGAGTTCGACTCTCACAATGATAATAACACACGAGGCAAATCAAACTTCTCTCTCATTTCATGCAGCTGACACCATTATATCTTTCCGATATTCATTTCCAGGCACGTCCGTCCTGTAATAACACACATTGTAATCTCAGTATCAGGCTAATCTTGCCTTTTTCTCGTAAATTATAACTCAATACCAATTAGCTAGTTCTATCTGCGGATCTAGAAGATATTAGTTCGACGGTGCACTTTTACGTTGGTCATCACTGCCATGCACTCCTATAAACGTGCTACATGCAGGAGAAAAAAAAATACCTTACTAAATTTTATTCCCAGACCAAACTTTAGGCTGTGTAGCCTTCATACTAAAAGAGTCTACATCTTGTACCAAAATGGAATACACAGTTACCTTTAGACATATATATCCTCATCTACACATAATCATTTCCCTCTTTCCCATTTTATAAAAAGGAAATAAAATAATATATAAAAATCAGGGTTCCAAACATGCATTTTCCTGAAACATGATATTAATCTATAAAAATACAACATAGCTCAGTCACAACAAGACTGACATTTACATTTACATTACACTGGGATCGAATTACCCTAATTCCTTCTATCTAAGCATGCCTATAATTAAAATGAACTCAACTGGTAGCGTCTCAGCTTCTTCATGATTCCAGGCCACAGCGCCCAGCAAATTACGCCATTATTGCACCAAACTGCATGGCGTTATCAAATACTCTGCAAGTCTTTTCTTCTCTCTTCATCATGTAGTAATAGTGCTTCGCACACACCATTTAATTGTACCGATACGATGACGACGGTTCGCAGAATTTCTTCGCGAAACCGGACGCGTACCGAACACGGTATTTGCACAAACCGTATGCAAATTACGCATACACGGGTACGGAAATATCGACAGTAACTATCGTTTTTATTGTTATTATCCCGTGTCACCACCGCACTTTGACATACGTGATACGTGATATTATTTATATAGCAAAGGTAATTGCTCTGTTAATGTACTATGCACACTCGTAACTACAATCTATCACTTGCATTCATGTAATGCATGTTTTCATAAAAGAAACGTTTCAGCTTCACAAATTGACTACTTATATGTTCAAAACTGGTCACTAAAAAAAGTGACTTTCCTATACCACTGGCTTAATATAAAAAACGCCGACCCGCGCCGTTGACACTTCAAAGCAGAGAGTGACTTTCCATCTCCAGAGGCGGCTATATACACCAAACTTCCGGTATTTGTCATATCTTAGGGGATTCCACTGGTACGATGACGCTATTGCTCACCCACTACTCTGCAAAAGCGCTGATTCAATAGAAATATGTTAATTACTTTATTAATTCAAATTAAGTATTGCAACTGTCTACAGGTAGTTCTTTTAATGTTTAACTGGCTTCTATTTCATGTTAAAAACGTGGACTATGGCTTTATAACAGATTGCCTAATAGATTTAGAATAGTGCCGCACTGTAAATTTAGAAGTTGGTAAGACTGACTTAATTTGTTTTGTAAATCCCTTCGTTCTGCCATATCGCTTCCAGGGCTGTGATTGGTCCTTTTATAATCGGCCGCTCTCAAACACTCTCGTACATCCCCGATTGACTCACCTAAAATACCCGAGCTATTCACTGTCGCTATGAAAGATAAGAAGTTATTATTGATGTCACGCGATGACGGAATACTGCATTACGCAACTTCTAGGTTGCATCATGACTCCTGCTTGTATTATATGCACAATATTACACCATATTATATAATTAAATATTTGGGGCATATATGATATGGCACAGTATGAAGCCATTTCATCTCTGCCTTCTCACTATATTTCACCATCTCAGGTCTAATTTCATTTATCCCTGCTGCTTTATGACAATATAATTTATTTACCATCCTGTACACTTCCTCCAGCGTAATTTCACCAATATCATTTTCCTTCTCCCCACGAGCTTGGCTGTTCGCAACACCACCAGGATGATTTATTTTTACGTTGAGAAGATGTTCAAAATATTCCCTTCACCCCTCCAGTGATTCCCTGGGATACATTATGAGTTCACCTGAATTACTCAAGACACTATTAATTTCCTTTTTCTATTGTAAAAATATACTCGAGATTTGTTTCCCGAAGAATGATAATGCCGATTTACTCTTGTAGAATTTGCGTAATTTCTAATTTTCTGGACCATTCCTGTATAAGACACGTAGTTGTTGACCAGGATGAGCGGTTGAATGTCTATTACTTCATGTTATTGTTTAATAGCAGGCACTGGAGAGTTATTTATTTTGACGTGCGTCCTTCGGTAAGGTATAGAATCTTAAACACCATTTTTTATCTGATTTTCAATTCTAGTAGCGTAAAGTTAATCAGAGAGGGGGTGATATTGTTCGTTTTTGGGGAGGTTGTGTGTTTGCTGACTAGACTATTATTTATTGTTGGATAAGTGAATAACGGTTGTCTCTTGGCTATTGTGGGGCCACACAGGAGCAGTAGGGTGAAAGAGAATGGGTGGCATACAGGGATGCTGTAGTAGAAACAGCAAGGGAATGCCTAGGAATAACTGTGTGTAAAGATGGGAAAGGGCGAACATCTTGGTGGAATGATGAAGTGAGAGGAGCTTGTAAACGTAAAAGGAAGGCTTATCAGAAATGGCTCCAAACAAGGGCGATGCAGATAGGGATTTGAGTAGATAAAAAAAGAGCGAAACAAATAGTTATTGAATCCAAAAATAAGTCGCGAGAAGATTTTGATAATAATCTGGAAAGGCTAGGCCAAGTAGCAGGGAAACCTTTCTGGACAGTAAAAAAGTATCTTAGGAAAGGAGGAAGAAATAAAATAAAAAGTGTTTTGAGTAATTCAGGTGAACTCATAATAGATCCCAGGGAATCACTGCAGAGGTGGAGGGAATATTTTGAACATGGAGCAGCATGTTTTGTTGGTGGAGTGTCAGAAGATTTCTGCCAGTTGTTAGTGTCGGTTGTATGCTCTGTGGCAGAGCAGGGGATTTCCGCATGTTTCTTATGTATACTTGAAGTTTTGATGGTCTAGTAGTTGTCGGTTCTTTGGGAGGTTCTTTACTGTTAGCTTCAGCTGCCCTTGGAATGATGCAAACTTCATAATTTGCGGTGTGCTTACCTGGAACATTTGGCGCAGCGCCGAGTTTTGCCCAGTCTCTGTCACCTCTTGCACAGTGGGGAGCCAGACGGTCTTCTGTAACGTTCCACTTGTAAATAGTGATCGAGTACGGAGTTAAGATAATAAACATCTTTATAATTACGTGAGTTGTGGATCCTCACGACTAATTTCCTTTCAATTTATTCTTTGTGTAAGACATAGTGAGCTGGCCGACTGCAGTTAAATGGCATTACAGGTCAGTCAGGGCTTCTTCTGTGTCACTAAGTCTTGTGTCAATGGCCAGTTCCCGTATCTTTACTAATATTGTTTCGGCAGTAATTGTTAGTGGTTGAAATATTCTATGTCTTCTTTAGCGAGGAGCCGAATGATGGTATAGTAGTCAGACATTGTGTTTAATTTGTACTTGATGGCTCCTTTGGCTGGATTACGAGCGGAGGAGCCATCTTGCACGTGCCGTTTGAAAAAACTGCGTCGTGTGTATGACAGTTGACAGTGGCGAGCGTATGTTGTCGATGGTGATCTGATTCATTCATTATTTTGTGGTTGAGGTTCGTCGTCCTGCTCTTCTGCTAGGTGTCCAAATGAGGTATTTGTATGAGTTATCACTTTAGGAGTTTTACGTGGTCGTGCCGAGTTTTTTAACACAAGAATGGGAAGTCATCTTCATCCTTTGTGCTGTGTGAATTATTTTATTTTTCTTGATTGAGGGTGGTAATGAAAGATCCTCTGCTCTCCGTTTAATGGAAGTAGCAGGTGTAGAAGTCCGAATTTGTAGTAATGTCAGTAGGGTACTCTCTCCTAAAATAGACATTAGCTGGAATGGATCCATAGGGAGTTTCAGTGGTTGCATCTAAATGGTTGGTTTTCTTCTTTGGTTGCGTGAAGCAGGGCATTTATCGTCTAAGGATTGTTCCGCGGTGCAATAATTATTCCAGAGATATTTAGCCCAGTTTGCCAGGACGTGCGTGTTTGTATCAGAGGTTTCACTGGATGGACCTACGCCGTTCACCCCATTACGATTGACATTTGGGGTGAGTTGTTTGAGTGTGTGTGCCCAGGATATATCAATGTGATGCAGGAACTACGAGGTTCTAACGGGGTGACTACCACAGGTTAAATATCGTGGTAAGGTGCCTAATTACGTTTTGGTGGATACTCTAGTTGCAAAGTTATGAAGCTGATCTTCCTATACTTCCCCGCGTGACTCTAGAAATTCTTCACCAGAGCACAGTACACCGTCGAAACGAAAGTCTTATTCCACGACATAATGAAGAAATTCAATACAGAATGAACTAAAATATTGTATATTGCACGAACGGAAGTGTTTCGAAATTCCGACCTCACTGCGGCCCCTGTAACGTCAAATAACTATTAATGTATGCTACGTATTTCACATCACATCGATTGCTAAGAGACAAATTAGCGACTATTTTTGGACTGAGGCCTTACGTTAAACCCTCTTCCTGCACCTTTTCCAGGATTTCGAGGAGCAAAACGAATGGGTAAGATTCTAATATCCATATTCCTTAACTAAAATACCAAGTTTCACACTACTCTATACAGTCGTACTGCAGTGATATTGTAACCATGTTCCAATATTTTTGAGAATAATCGGTAAAATATCGAAGAGGAATTTAGAAAGGGAATAACAATCCCAGGATAGGAATTCAAAACTCGGAGACTTGCCGATGATACTGTTACTTTATCTGAATCGGGTGGAAACCTGGGGAAATTGCTGTATTGTATGGAAACAGTCTTCGAGAAGCAGTTACTGTAATATGAATATCCTCATCCTCTTTCCAGTCATTCGAGCGCGTCAGGAATGGAATTAATGAAGACTCCTTCAAGCGGCGAGGATAGGAATTGTGCCGGCTGCCGAAGCGTGTACCACTCCTCTACGGCAGATGAAATGAAATGATATTGGAGTGTGTTGCTGCAATGAAAAACAGGGAAAACCGGAGTACCTGGAGGAAATCCTGTCCCACCTCCACTTTATCTAGCAGAAATCGCACTTGGAGTGAGCGGGATTTGAACCACACGGAACCCAGCGGTGAGAGGCCGGCGCGCTGCCACCTGAGCCACGAAGGATCTTTGAGAGATGAAAATAAGTAATTCGAAAACAAACGTAATGGAGGAAAATCGACGGAGGTCAGGTAATGCAAGAAATATTAGATTGGGAAATTAAGTCTTAAAGGAAGGAGATGAGTACTATTACTTAGGTAGTACAATAACCAACGACGATAGAAACGAGGCTGACATAAAATACAGACAAGCACAAGCTAACGAGGCATTTCTTCAGAAAAGAAGTCTGTTTACTTTGAATGTTGATATAGGAATTGGACTTTCGTCTGGAGCACCGCATTACATGAGAGTGAAACACGGATACTGTCATTATTGTTCAGAAAGAGAATATAATATTTGAAATGTGGTGTTACAGAATAATGCTGACGGTGAGATCGATAGCTCGATTCACGGAAGGGGAGGTACTGAATAGAATTGGTAATGAGAGAATGGTTTGGCAAAATTTGACGGGACGAAAGGGAAAATAGGATACATCTTAAGACACGCAGAAATTGTTCAGTAAGTTTTTGAGGAAAATTTGGGCGGTAAGCTCGTTAGGCGTAGACTAAGGCACGAATACACCAAACATATTACTGTACGTAGAGGGGGTGGTAGTAGTTGTGTAGAAATGAAAATTTTAGCACAGGATCGGGTGGCTTGGAGAACTGAATACAACCATCTAGGGAGAGATGGCGCAAACAACAACAATGCAACGGACAAACATATAGTAAGGTGAACCCGACATTGACCTTTACTTACTCTGACCAACACAGAAACGAAGTATTAGGCCAATATTGAAATAAAACGGACAGGTATGGGAGTTTATGTTTCTAGATGACAATGAATTCGTTAAATGAGATATATTGTAGGACAAGAAGATATATGTATAAGCTCGTAGTGATAAAACGTGAACCGAGAAAAGTAGTGTGTTTCATAAAGTTCAGCACTTTTATTGCTCGTAATGTTGTGGAAACTTTACATTTTCTCCTTCCCGGAGCAGTGAAACACCTCAGGGACACGACGTTATAAGACGTACACTACATATGGCATACGGTACATAAACAACCCACTACTTCGAGTAACTTTAAAACTTTCCATTCTTTCTGAAACACTAAATATATCACACATAACACCACAGCATACCTGTGAAGAATACACGCAATTAAACAAAGTGTACCATAAAATCGTCGAAGCTCTTTAGCCCTTTTCAACTGTGAGATTACCAGCGTTTCGCCCCAGTGTAGCAGTGGGTCAGTTGGATTGCTACACGTTTCAAAGACGCTGGCGGCTAGTGCGCCGTTGAGACACCACTGCAAGCCTCTTATGTAGGACAATGCAGTGACGGTGAACCAGGGGAAGCATATGCCTCTACTTGTATAAATGCTTGCCTTTGACCTTTACATCACAGAGTATGTAATTTAAAGTGAAATTAAAGTAATTTAATGATTTTATAAGTATTTAAAGTACAGTGATCTTCTCTCATCGGTTGGCCGTGTTCGCGCCCAGCTTATCTGCCTCGTGTTGACTCATCACTTCCCGTTACCAAGGGCAGCGGCAGCGCGGGAATGCAGTTCAGGTTCGTATTTAGAACGTGTATTAAGTGTTGATCTGTCGTTCAACTATTCTCGAGTTGTGAAGTTTTACTTCGGGGTATAATTATCATAATGCCTCCACATGAGTGTACATGGTAGAGGATAGGGTTATTATGTACGATAATTATGTGAAGACAGAGTTTTTCAGGGAAGTGGGTAGGCGATTTGTAACAGGTGTACGCCCTCCGCATAGAGAGACCGTGTGGAAACTCGAAAACAAATGGAGAAGAACTGGTTCTTTAAGCGACGAGAAGCGGTGTTTAAAAACGTGTACTTCACGGCGAAAAGTAAATGGAACCGCAGAAAGATTAGAACGTAGGCCTACAAAATCCCTAAGACGACTTGGACAAGGAGCAGGGTTTTCGAAGAGCTCAGCACGGTGGGCTACGAAGATGTTAAAATTGAAACTATATCAGGTGTGAATCGGAGATTCCTAGGACGATGACAGAAATGTGAGGATGTAGCAGGAGAACATTTCCAACATCTTCTGTCATACAGTGCAAGCTTATTTACTTTATTCCTGAAAATGAAAACCTACAACCTGTTTTCCAGTCATTGACCGGGTCAGGGATGTAATGAATGAAACATATATAGGCTGTTATTACAATGGGGTCGCCACTCCCAAGGTGATTTATTAATGAGTGATAAATGCTATGAAATGCTATTGGAGAGTGTTGCTGGAATGAAAGATGACAGGGAAAACCGGAGTACCCGGAGAAAAACCTGCCCCGCCTCCGCTTTGTCCAGCACAAGTCTCACATGGAGTGGCCGGGATTTGAACCACGGTATCCAGTGGTGAGAGGCTGACGCGCTGCCGTCAGAGCCACGGAGGCTCTTTGCTTTATTCCTAATTTTCTTAATTCTTTTTTTAAAATTCTGATTGTTATCTCATGTCATACACGGATAAAGTGAGCGAAGAGCTTTCCTTGTTGTTATGCAGCGGAACGGGTAGTTATGACTAGGACCCGGATGTTTATGTAGTAATAGGTTAGAATGTAAACTTACTGAAGCGAGTAATAAGTAGAGTCTACCCGCACGACGGTAATGCTATAAGGTTTGCATAAACATTGTGGGTTCGTCCGATTAGGAACCCTAGAATTCATGTTACTCCCATTACATTACGTTAGAGCTGGCTAGTCGACATTTACTACTAACAAAATTATAATTTAGTAACGCAATGTAGTGGTAGTAACACAAATTCGAGGGGTTTTAATGGGTCGAACCCCTAATGTTTATGAAAACCGCACAGCACTACCGTCGTGATGGTAGACTCTGCTTGTTACTCGTTTCAGTAAGATTGCATTCTAGCCTATTACTGCATAAACATTCAGGCCCTATTCAACGGGGAGCAGTTAAGCTCGGCGCGCCTGCTGGCCAACTAATGGGAGAAACTCACTATAGGTAATATTAAAGTAATTCAATAAGTAATTTCAAGTAACAATAAAGTAATTTAATAATTTAAATGCCGGCCCTGTGGGCTGGTTCGAGGTCCACTCAGCCTACGTGGTTAGAATTGAGGAGCTATCTGACGGTGAGATAGCGGCCCCGGTCTAGAAAGCCAAGAATATTGGTCGAGAGGATTCGTCGTGCTGACCACACGACACCTCGTAATCTGCAGGCCTTCGGGCTGAGCAGCGGTCGCTTAGTAGGCCATGGCCCTTCAAGGGCTGTAGTGCCATAGGGGGGGGGGTAATAATGTAAATAAGTAATTTAAAGTAATTTAATAAATTGAGTTAATTAAATTATGGTTTACTACCGGGAACTTAAATTTTGATACAAGGAATAAGAGGTTTTGTTTTACAAGAAGGTCCTCAGATTCTAGGACGGGGATAACTCAGCCACCGGAAGTAAACTCAAGTGCTATATAATATGGCAGACATTGTGCCGGGTGATAAAAAGAACGCGGGTCAACTGGGAAAGTCGGCATGCTGATCACGTATGAAGAGATTGTAGAGATTGTTAGGTAGACGGTGGAATGAGAATTCCTACTCCTTGCTCTCCAAGGGAGGTGCTAGTAACAGCAGTAATTGTTAATGGTGTATTTATTGCGGACACAGACAAGTGACGTCACGAACGTGTTTGAGATAAAGCTGAAGGCCGAGGGACTTACTGTGATTGCCTAGCGAGACCCCAGACGGATGTGTTTCAGGTATGTAAATGGCGGTCGCTATCGGGGAATTTGAGCGGACATATTGGCAACACGGCAATTACTCGCGTGGTGCAGGGTTAATTACCGAATGGCGGCCCTTAATCCCAGCTAGTAAGTGTGGCATAAATTATCATGATTATGCACAATTCGGGGCATTCTCGTCACAATATACACCACTATCTACCACACCCACCAGTCCTTCCTTCAATGGAAATCGGCACCAATACAGACACTCAACGTTACTCACCTATCACAGCTTACAACACTGCTCTCACTAGAGTAAAAGCCAAAATATCTGTAGCTATTTTCGAGCATTTATTTATTTATTTATTTATTTATTTATTTATTTATTTATTTATTTATTTATTTATTTATTTATTTATTTATTTATTTATTTATTTATTTATTTATTTTTTATTTATTTATTGTGCCCTTTAGCTTCGCTGCACGTAGATCTTGTAATGAATTTCGATACATATGCTCAAGTATAACCAGCAAAATGGACCATGTTACTTAATATATACAGTATATCTCTCCCTACTTCCGTAATACGTCGAAAATTACCCTCATTTTTTAAGGTTTCATATTGAACATTTATTTGGACTTTGAGGATATTATCTACATCGCGAAAACTTAACGCCATAGATTTGGGTGGAACGCATCTCACTGGGTGAATACATCTACTTCTGCTTCTGAGCCTCGGTTTTAATCCCCATTTTCTCTCTTCGGTCCCCTATGGAAGGTTTGGAAATTTTTGTATTTCTAGAGATCATTGGGTTGGGAATCAGGTTTACACGGTGAATACGACTCGTATAAAGCATATCTATATTAATTTATTTTTACATACCCTTTATTGATACACGTTATGTTTCATTTCCTTCTTAATGTTTATAATAATTCCCTCAATACATTTTCGGGGTTTCATGTTAAAAATAAATGTATACTTTCGGAAAACCTTAAGGCTGAAAAATATATAGCTGATCGCTTCTGAAAATTGTTCCCACTGAATGAAATAGGTCCTTAAGCTTGCGTACGTTTTGCTATTTTGCTTCTAAGCCTCCGAATTCAAACATCTGAGCTTCGTTGGGGAGCTTTGGGAATTTTCAGTATCAGTTTTACAGGTATCAGTTTTGCGTAGAACTCATTAATTCATGTCAATTTTCATTTTTAGCCCACCTTTATACACTTAGACTAACAATTTTCTGTGAAAGCCGCATTCCCTTTTTGGAGGAATAATAGGCCTATCGTGCAACTTATGCCAACAAAGACTTCGTCGCTCATGGCCTTCTGTTCGGTGCGATGGAAACGCTGTAGCAAACTGTTTAATTGATGAATTACTAAGGAAAACCTTTGCTCTTTGGTGGAAAATGTTGTCGTTGACTCTGTAGTGATTATTGAACATCAAATCGTTCTGTGCCAACTCTCTGCCTTTAGCCCCCTTCGGTCTTTCCAGCAAGCAGCTAGTGAGTCAGCCGGGAACTTCCATTCGGAGGGCTTAGTGATCGGCCTAACCCCAATATTGTTTTCTTTGCCTTGTTTCTGGGTGCTCTTCTGGAAGGCGGAACCAGAATGTTCTCAATGTTATCATTCATACCGCACTCTGGAAAGTCTGGAACTTCATCAAAGGGACATGAAACAGGTTCGCCGCGAAAAGACAGGCAGTGTAGGGAAGCTGTACAATAGTGCCTATGTCGCCGGGGTTGGTCTGCTGGGTATCCCACTGGAGTCAGTGTCCGAGTATCGTTGTGTTGGAGTGTTTTTGGAGTTTGGAGTGGAGTACTGCGTCTGTACTACCACGGAGTACTGAGTACTGTGTGCATATCCTCGTGGAGTCAGAATGTGGAACGGATGGTGTGAGTAGAGTTGAAGTAGTAGCAGTGTTTATTGCGTAATGTGAGGAAGATTGTAGCGCAGCTTAGCATTGTTGAGTTGTTGCTGTCCTGTGACCGCTGTTATGGTTGTCATTGTTGAGTAGTTCACTGTGTGGAGCAGGCACGCTGGCTGTGAGTTAATTGAGGTAACTGTCTTGAGTGTGTGAGTTACCGGTCTCATCTGGAGTCGAGCCAAGGAACAACCGTCGTGCGTCGTGTTTGCTAACGTACTGAGCGTTCAAACCTATATTCGTACAGCTGCTGAGCGAAGTGACTGTGCGTGCTGAACAAAGTGAAATTAGGGTCTGTCAATCAAAATTATCGCCCGAGCCAGACTATCCACTGAGAGGACGACAGATGATATGTTTTAAATAATCAATAATTACTGAACTGTTGACATACATTCTCAAATATAATTGTGTGTATATGTGTGAACTGACTCGGTCACCTTGAAATAAATTTGATCGATAAAATAGATGAAAGTTTTATAAACAATTAATTAATGTTATCAATATACAGGGTGGTCGGAGACAATGGAAACCGGGTATAAGGCTGCGTAAGGATATATTGATATATAATTTGTTTTACGTCGCAGACACAGATAGGTCTTATTGCGATGATGGGATAGGAAAGGCCTGGGAAGTGGAAGGAAGCGGCCGTGGCCTTAATTAAGGTACAGCCCCGGCATTTGCCTGGTGTGAAGATGGGAAACCACGGAAAACCATCTTCAGGGCTGCCGACAGTGAGGCTCGAACCCACTATCTCCCGATTACTGGATACTGGCCGCACTTAAGCGGTGCTATATATTTGAAAAAATAATAATTCGATATCTCACACCGTTGTTATTTTATCAACTACCGAAGTTAGCCAATCAGATTGTTTCTCGGGCGCATTCTTATGAGCTTTGCGCGGGGGAGTTACTGAAGCTTCACGTGGCTTACGTCCGGCTTAGGAGACATGCCGAGAAATCAGCTTCAAAAACACACCGTGGTTTTCAGCCAGTGTCCCCGCAGCGCGATCCTGTCAACTCGGAGGTCTCCTCTGGCAATTTTTTTTTCTATTCGATTGGTGCTCTCAATCCGGTCTTAAGTCACGTGCAGATTTAGCAACGGTGCCTCGGAAAGCCCATTTGAATTCGCCCGCGAAGCGATCTCATTGGCTAACTTCAGCAGCTGATAAAATGAGAAGGACGCGGGGTATCGAATTATTTCTTTCAAATTATTTATCAGTATGACGAACCCTCTATAACTCATATTCCCGGTTCACGTTCTTTCCGACCACCCTGTATATGATTGATTCGGTAAGGTGTGTCACTGACACAGCAGGAACAGTTTACAGAAAAAAGTCTTGTCTCTATTTTCTGAATTTACATATTGTACCTTTCACTTGTATGATCTTAATTGCAAGAAGCACAGCAACACAAACTGATGCATTAGTGAAATAATAAGAGATTCGTTTCGGGTTGTGCCGGAGGGAGAGCGGCAAGTTAAATGTTGAATACTGTATTTTTCCCGGGATAGGATTTTAATAATATAAGGCAGGGCCTCTCAAATGCCCAAAATCTCACGCGTGTAAACTGAGGCGCAGTGGTCCTGTGCACAGTGTATCGGTCCCACTCGGCTCGGCTCGGACAAGCGCGTCGTCTTGGAGTGATTCGGTTAAGCTCGGCTCAACACGGCTCGGATTTGGAGTGCTACGGACCAAGTGAGGAAGAGGGAGACAGGCGTGGGGAAAGAGAGAGAGAGCGCTATTTGTCCAAATCGAAGTGTGGGTGTCTGCACTCTGGTCAACCAAGCGAAGTCGTCTTTTGCAACTTGCACCGCGTAATGCACTGGTGCCTGCACCCCGAAAGGCCCTGATGTAAGGTATAAGAATGAAGAAAGTCACTCACGTTTAATAGTCAGGTATCATTTAGTTTGCAATAGTTCTATGATCTCTGGACTAGTACTTGAAAGTTTCTCGTATAATTTTCATTAGCTTACAGTACATCGATATACTCGACCACATACATTGCTCCGGCACAGCCACATTCGCGTCGTAGTCAATTCGCTGCGCCGACAGCCTCGAGTTTCTTTCGCCCCTTGTAAGTTCTTCGAATCTCAACATTGGTAAGCTTGGACTTGTTTTCATTACTTTGAGTCAATCCATCTTTCACCATCCGTTGGTTATACCTCCCTCGTATTTGTCCTGAATAATATGACTCAACATTGTGAACGTTCCCCCTTCATTCAACTTAACGTCTTAATATTTCTTATTTACCGACGCCTTGCTTCAACTGCCCCGTGGTCTAGGGGTAGCGTGCCTGCCTCTTACCCGGAAACCCCGTGTTCGATTCCCGGCCAGGTCAGGGACTTTTACCTGCATCTGAGGGCTCGTCCTACGTGATTATAATTGAGGAGCTATCTGAGGGTGAGATAGCGGCCCCGGTCTAGGAAGCCAAGAATAACGGCCGAGGGGATTCGTCGTGCTGACCACACGACATCTCGTAATCTGCAGGCTTTCGGGCTGAGCAGCAGTCGCTTGGTAGCCCAAGGCCTTTCAGAGCTGTAGTGCCATGGAATTAGTTTTGCTTCAACTGCCTCCTGTGTATCGTTAGATGACGTCACCCGCACCAAATTAAGGTTACGTTGGGTACAATGATTTTTTATCTGTCTATCATCGTTTATTTTGTAGGGGAATGTCATGTGGTGGAGTGGTTTAGAAATTATTAACGTGACAAAACTGGGCTGAGAATGTCTCGGGTGACACACTATTCCTGGAAGAATTCACATACGTATTCACTTCAACAACGTAAACATTAGTAATATCACTTACCTTCTATGTCACTTTTCCCATAGCCTCGTGATGTTACAGGTGTGATCTACAGTATCTCAGGCATGTCGATTAGATTCACTTTTAGTGTCAAACGTCTATCCCCAGCAAGTATCCGCGTGATTTGTGTCACGTAGCTATCGGCTTGCATTCGAAAGGTAATGGATTCGTACCCCACTCTCGGCAACTCTAGTCTTTCGTCCTTTCCCATGCTCATACCAGGCAAAATGTGGGGCACTGTAACATGTCGTCCGTGAATGTGTATTAAGGTAAATTTAAACCACCCTTCCCCTGGCTAGAAGAAAAAGTAAGACGTGGTGTAAATAAAATAGAGAATCTTACCTTTTGACTGATCTCCCCATATTGCATGATCAAGAGTCAACTGCTTGTATTAGTAATTCTGTTCCAATAAATGGGTCGGTAGATGCAGAGTGGGTCTCGGCCCATAAACAGCCATGGGTGGTCCGTGGTCCAACAGCTCAGCACTCTGACTGGCCAACCGAACAGAGGAGGGGTGGTCGGAAGACGGGACAGGGCTGGACCTCACGGCTGGCCCCAACCGTCGGTTGTCCTGAGAATGGCTTTCCGTGGTTTTCCATTCTCCTGCACTAAGGCGTATGCCGAGACAGTTCCCAGTATAGGCCTGGGCCGCTAACCCCCTCACCTTCTCCGAGCATCTTCTTCACCGTAACAAATCTCCCGTCCTGGCAGACGGCATCACCACATAAGAGGCCCGCCTATCCCTTCAGGGGAGGAAAAAATGTTTTAGTAGTAGTAGTAGTAGTATAAATGAATGTTCTCTTCCCATATTCTGGTCAGCGGTGATTAGAATACAAGTGTATTGCATTAATTATGCCATTCATTCATTCATTCATTCATTCATTCACCTGCTCATAATACCAATATTAAGTTGAAAATCTCGTAATTTGATGCTAAGCAGTGACTGTTCCTCTGTGGACGTCAGTTAGCCACTTTTCCAAAGTTGGGCTCCTGTCTATTATTACCGGCACTGGTATTATCTGGTTGTCAGCAGTCACATCATCTGCATCTGCTGAAGTGTACATAAATGTTGTTGTAACTTTGGAGCTCTTGACAATTTCAGGAGTTCCTGGCAAGAAGCAAATATTGGACTTTAAAGACTTCCTCCAACAGCATGTGGATACTATGTAGAAAGTTAATTAGTTCAGATGCCATACATCATATTCTGGAAAGTAACTTACTCTTGTGAATGGAACGTACGTATTTTGAACGTCTCTATGGAGACAAGTGAGCTTCTCTTGTATTCGGACAACCTACTGATCCTGTCGGTTCGGTAGGTTCTACGTTGGTTTTTGGAGTGGCTCAGACGGTTGAGGCACTGGCCTTCTGACCTCAACTTGGCAGATTCGATCCTATCTCAGTCCAGTGGTATTTGAAGATGCTCAATTAACAATGAGTGTAGTTTGTAGGGCGTAAAGCAAATAACACTATTTATTATTATTATTATTACTATTATTATTATTATTAGTAGTACGTTCTTTCCTTTCTTGACTCACTTAGATCGGTCTCTGGCTGAAGTCGGTAGCATTTGAGAATTATAGTACGACAAATCTATGGAGATGATTTTCGGTACGTTGAGAAACGACTGTTGGGAAACTTTGCAGCATTACACCTTTATTTAAAATCCATAACAGGTAGAAATAATGTTAGGATGTATTATTGTTTACCTAACGAGTTAACAGCGTGGTTTAGGTCACGTACCTATGAGAGTTTGCATTCCGGAGATCACTGGCAGACTTGAAGGGGTTTTCTTTCGTGGCCTCCCATTTTCACACCAATCAAACACTGGAACTGTACCTTAATTAACGGGCATGTTCAATTACTTTCAATCCTTTTCCCATTTTTATGCTCCATAAACATTCAATGTGTTGGTGCAGGGCCTCTCAGGGTGCACGCCCCTGGTGCATGCACTATGCACGGTGCAAAATACGATTTCGCTTGGTTGACCAGTGTGCAGACCCCCACTCCTCGATTTGGAGCAATAGCGTTGTCTATCTCTTTCCCCACGCCTGTCTCGCTCGCTCCCCCTATCTCCCCCTGTCTCCCTTGCTCCGTAGCGCTCCAAATCCGAGCTGAGTTGAGCCGAGCTTAGCCGAATAGCCCAGAGACGAAGCGTTGGTCCGAGCCGAGCAGAGCGGGACCAATGCACTGTGCGCAGCAACTATACGCCGCTGTTTGCACGCGTGAGATTTTGGGCGTTTGAGAGGCCCTGTGTTAGTGGGATGTTGAACTACTACAGAAGAAAGAAACATATTATTACTTGGACAACTTGCTGTTTGTAACAAATATATTAAGAAATGTGGACGATATGGGTCTGTCTCTGCCTCGATTCATTATTCCCTTACTTAACTGCACATCTTTGTTCATGTTTGTGGGATTAGAGTCTGTTGGTAATTAAATATTCATGAGATTGTTGTCGGGTACGTTTAAGGACAGTGAAGATTTCTGTCATTGTTATGATAGTTTCCAATAATCTGAGTGAGGTTATGATAATGAAACGAGTTGGCCGAGCGGTCAGAGGCGCGCAGCTGCCAGTTTGCATTCGGGAGATAATGGTTTCGAATACCACCGTCGGCAGCCCTGAAGATGGTTGTAATATTTCCCATTTTTTCACACGGCAAATGCTGGGCCTGTACCTTAATTAAGGCCACAGCCCCTACATTCCCAGTCTCTTCACACTTTCCTATCCTTACTTAGCCTAAAACCTTCAATGTCATATTGTGACGTTAAACCACTAGCAAAAAGGAGAGAAAGGAAAAAGAGACACACGCTGTTGGCAAAGTGGAAGTCGACTGGCGGATGAATGATGTGGAAGTTTCCTTGTAAAATGAGAACACTGTATAACTTTCTGCAATTTCCAGTACTGCCAATATGACCATCAATATAAGTGAATCGTCCTGCCCGGCTGAGTGGCTCAGACGGTTAAGGCGCTGGCCTTCTGGCCCCAACTTGGCAGGTTCGATCCTGACTCAGTCCGGTGGTATTTGAAGGTGCTCAAATACGACAGCCTCGTGTCGGTATATTTACTGGCACGTAAAAGAACTCCAGCAGGACTAAATTCCGGCACATCGGCGTCTCCGAAGACCATAAAAGTAGTTAGTGGGACGTAAAGTAAATGACATTATTATTATTAGTGAATCGTCCTCATATGATGTCTGTGTCATTTCCGGCCAAATGTCTAACTTGGCACATACACTCCTTGAGGACATCGGCTTATCAAAGCGACTGCCGCCGAGACAGTTTTTGTGAAGGTATTGAATTTTCATTTCGTTAATTTGATGACATCGTCAACAATATTGCTTGGCTTTCGTAGCCGTATCCGCTATCACTCATATCAACAACACCTGATTTAGGATCAGTGAACACCATTGTTGTCTTCATTCCCGAACTGAAATCTTTGGACTTCGGGTGGATCGAACCTGGGGCCTACTAGCAAGAGACAAGTGCACTGCTACTACACCACTAGACGAAGGGATTCAGAAAAGTTAAAAATATGTTCTTCATATTCTTAATTCGTAGGAACTGAAGATTCAAAAATCAAGTGTTTACAGATTTTCATCTTAAAATAACTCAAACAAAGAATGCCAGTTTTATCAACTTGTAATGTAAAGGAAAGGTTGTGTAATAATAATAATAATAATAATAATAATAAATGAAATGGCATATTACTTTCAATGCCGGGAGTGTCCGAGGACATGTTCGGCTCGTCAGATGCAGGTATTTCGATTTGACGCCCGTGATGAGGTTGAAGACGACACATGCTCCCAGCTCCCGAGGCAGTGGAATGAAATAATGATGGTTAAAATTCCCGACCCTGCCGGGAGTCGAACCCGGGACCCCTCTAGCCAATGGCCAGCACACTAACCATTTAGCCATGGAGACGGGTAATATTATTAATAATAATAATCGTATGGCCTAGACTGCTGTATTACCAGCATTTATCATGCCTGAGGGTCACTTTCGACGTTCCAAATTACTCTGCCAGATGGCGGATAAAATCTGAGCTGTGTTGGGTGATCGATGTCTGAGGATGGAATAATTTTGTCGGGTAAGCATCAGATGTGTTACCGGGGTCCTTTCACACGTCGATGTTGTACTATGCGGAATACCGAATAATCGTATTACGCCCTTGAAACTGCTGCCAGCATTGAACCCACGGTCGTATTATTCGAATATTCAGCGGTTAAAATGTATTTTCACACACTAAACCTGTTCATCCCTCAGGTCAATTTACACATTCTAAAAATGTTTGTTCGTTTAATGGACTTTTAGAAAGCAAAATATGTCTCTAGGGGTTCGTTGTCGGAGATTTGGGCATGATAGTTGTCCGCGTTGTGTTCAGTTTGATCTTAAGGCCAAAATACAGACAATACTTCGGGAAAATATTGTTACGGGGTTCTAGGCTTTTATTTTTGGAATGTATAATGTATAATACATCTATGACTCTACCATTTTTTGACATTTACACGATGCTGCCATCTATACATGCGAAGAGAAAACGACATAAAATTACGGATATTAAGTGTAAAATGTATCAAATATGAATGACCAGGTTACACTCACTGCCTGAGTCTGGATAAACTGAATACCTGCTGTAACATACATGATACATGGGCACTGATATGAAGAATGGATATGAAGGAGAATATGTTATTATTCTTTATCATGCTGTTCAATCTAGAGACTCCGTGGGGCGTTAGATTACGCCCACTTAGATTATTTTAAAGTGACATTCTTTCAGAGATGTTAATTACATGAGTGTAAACAAGAATTTTTAATTAGTTTCACAAAGTTGCGACACGTTCAAAGAAACAAACTTGATGAAAATGGGAGGATAAAGAAACTGAGCTTGGAAACTGAGTTGAATACACCTTGGATATTGCCTACACGAAGCTTGTTCAGAGGAATACGATACTTGAGAGGTCCTAGTGTAACACGTCTGGCCTCCTGAAGAGAAGCAGAAGTTAGATAAACAAAGTCCGTGAGTATAAAACTAATAGATTCTTTCTCTGCGGTCCTTCAACCATTTTGAGTCTCGGCATTTTGTTAAACATTTCTCATTTCTTCTACGTTCAAAGCTCTCAATTTCACCCATACCACTCCAAACATCATCAGCATCATACTTCTGACGTAGCTTTGTCCTTGTCTTCTCGTACTTATATATGGTGTCTGGAACCTCAAGTAAAGTCACGTGACTTACATCAGAGTTTTTATACAGGTGTTTTATTTCCGGGGTCGAATTTTTAGTGTTCTTGTCATTGCACCAAAGGATTCAGGGTTCTATTTCTGGCAGAGTCGTTGAGTTCTAATTTCGTACGATTATGCGGCTCGTGGCGTGTTTGTAGTCATATCCAGGTTCGTGAATATAGGCAATATCTCAGAGGCCTAGCGAGTGATCCTGAGATTTCGGATACCTATTACTATGGAATAGGAGACGGCAACTCTGACATATTCTAACTCGTGGCCCTTGTTGTATACAGGTGGTTAGTTCTACCCAACCCACTGAAGTCATGTGACGAGCTGTGGTCGCGCGCGGTGTTTTGTCGCATGAATCAAATGACGATCTCAGCTCGCAACAACGCATTGCCTCGCTTTGCCTCGTGTATTAGATTCCCTTCAACACCCACTGTATGGAACTATAGATATGTACTGTTGGTAAATAATGCTGCCAGGGGCGTATTCTCCTTGAATGCAAGGCATTCATTGCATGCGTTATGATAACACAAAGAACTGTCTGATGTACGATTTTAAGTTGTTTCAAGTCAAATATTAACGATTTCATCTTTCAGAAGTTCAAAAGGTCCGCGCAACTGTACTGGTTCCGTTGCACGACTACGTGTGGTGCTGGTGTAGTCTCGCCGTCTACAGCACTCTAGGAAGAAAGATACAACGAATGGAGGAGTTAAGGATGTAAGGCATTCAATCTTAAAAATGCATTCGGTGGCAGACGTAGCTTTGAAACCCTCCGAACGATGTCGCTGCAATTGAAACTTGGTCAGAATTTGTCACCACATACCCGTGCTACCCTCTGCCATTTGTTAGCAACTTGGAGACAGTCGGCATCTTTGCAGCGAACGGGACCCACAGATTATATCCCCAGCGAGAACCCAACGTGACGAAACTGACCAATGACTTACCTCCAGTGCTTGAGTTGTGGCTAACTAGTGAGTTAATTCATTGTGTTTTCGGTGTTTTATTATATTTTGCGCACATGTGGTATTAACGATGGATGAGTCTAAAATGGATATAATTGTAAATCAGTTTGAAAACCCATTTACTGGCCGTTCGTTTGATGAAAAGATTCAAATAATTAAAGCCGGGAGACCTCTACCTTCCCTCGTAAATTTCTTCTTCTTCTTCTTAATATGCTTACCCTCCAGGGTTGGCTTTTCCCTCGGACTCAGCGAGGGATCCCTCCTCTACCGCCTCAAGGGCAGTGTACTGGAGCTTCAGACTCTGGGTCGGGGGATACAACTGGGGAGGATGACCAGTACCTCGCCCAGGCTGACTCACCTGCTATGCTGAACAGGGGCCTTGCGGGGGATGGGAAGATTGGAAGGGATAGATAAGGAAGAGGGAAGGAAGCGGCCGTGGCCTGAAGTTAGGTACCATCCCGGCATTTGCCTGGAGGAGAAGTGGGAAACCACGGAAAACCACTTCGAGGATGGTTGAAGTGGGAATCGAACCCACCTCTACTCAGTTGACCTCCCGAGGCTGAGTGGACCCCGTTCCAACCCTCGTACCACTTTTCAAATTTCGTGGCAGAGCCGGGAATCGAACCCGGGCCTCCGGGGGTGGCAGCTAATCACAATAACCACTACACCGCAGAGACGGACCCTCGTAAATTTAAAAACAAAAACAAGAATTGTGTACGCACGTTCAATCCAGAAACTTAGAGTAAAACTCTTTGGCTCGAGTTCACCTACATGTAATTAGGGTGAGTACAATTGAAATTTACTTAATACATTGTGTTAACTGCATGGTTACTAGTTGCATGCCGCAGTGGAGATTCCAGGATACGCCACTGAATGCTGCCTATATTTCTTTGTGACACTGGTATTTTTGAACAAGAGTTTACTTTCATTTTGCAGTAGAACCGGTTTCCCGGTAATGACGACGAGAGATTAAAAGCGATTGTAGAATTTTGTTTTAGATGGCAATTACGGCAATAATGACGTTTAGAAAAATGAATCTGAATTCGAGAATAGTGATAGCAACAGTGAAAGTTACTGAAGTGAGTAGAGTATTGAAGAAATTGAGTGTATGTGCCGCGCAAGATTCTTCCAAACTCGCGCGGCCGGTGACACAAACGAACCGCAGTGATTGGATATTGGAGAAGAAAGAAAGAAGAACCCTGATATACTGAGTAGTACAGCTGCCGCTATTCACACAGTTTTATGCAACCCTTATATTATAGCCAAACTTAAAAAAACATTGACCTTGGCTACTCACAGTGATGTCTGGTCTTACTACGCTTTCTATTTCGTTTATTCGTGTCAATAATAATAATTTCGTGTGGCTATTTCTAGCCGAGTGCAGCCCTTGCAAGGCAGACCCTCCGACGAGGGTGGGCGGCATCTGCCATGGATAGGTATCTGCGTGTTATTGTGGTGGAGGATAGTGTTGTGTGTGGTGTGTGAGTTGCAGGGATGTTGGGTACAGCACAAACACCCAGCCCCCGAGCCAATGGAATTAACCAATGAAGGTTAAAATCCCCGACCCGGCCGGGAATCGAACCCGGGACCCTCTGAACCGAAGGTCAGTACGCTGACCATTCAGCCAACGAGTCGGACATTCGTGTCAATGACATCGGCATTAACGATTAATCACCGAATGATGGTTAAGAATCGTAAACGTTATATATTACAGAGAACATTATGGCTGAATGGTTAGAAATAGTGTTGATATAACACCGGCAGACGACAGCTCGTGACAGCCGAGCATGCTTGAAGTTAGAGGACAAAAGCGGTGCTCGTTAGTCGAAGGTTCTAGTACGATATAGAACGATTTTTTATTTCGTTGTTAAATGTTCGTGTGAGTCGCGTTGTGGAAGACAAATCTAAATCATGATCAGTTCTCGTGTTGCAGATACTGTGTTATGTTCGTTTCTAAGTAGCTCTTAAAAGAGAGATTTGCAGTGAAATAAGCTGTTACAGACAGAGGAGCAATGGGCTTGTGAATGGCCTTTAGACTAATGAAGGAAATTTTCAAAATGACCACCTCATTTTGTTAGTGCATATCTGAGCAACGTAGAGGTGAGTCATTCTTGCTTGCTGCAGCGTATGCGGTGGAATCTGTCTGCACTTTGCTGTAAAGATTATATGTGCTGTTTCATGTGCCCTACATATGAAGTCCAGTCGTCCTTCGAGTCGAACGTGCACAGCTGCTTGGTTGAATGCGTGTGACATAATGCTGACAATAAGTGTAGTGCGCTTCATTCGCTGTAGCATTTTTTCCATACGAAAGTTGTTTTAAGGCTTAAGAAAGTTAAAACGTCTTTCTTTCTTAATCAGTTTACCCTCCAGGGTTGTTTCTTCCCTCGGACTCAGCGAAGAATCCCTCCTGTACTGCCCCAAGGGCAGTATCCTGGGGCGTGTGACTTTCTGACGGGGAATGAAACTAGGGAGGAGGGCCAGTACCTGGCTCAGGTGGCCTCACCTGCTATGCTGAACAGGGGCCTTGTGTTGGATGAAAAGTTAGGATGGGATAGACAAGGAAACGCCCGTGGCCTTAATTTAGGTACCATCACGGTATTTGCCTGGAGGAGAAATGGAATACCACGAAAAATCACTTCCAGGATGGCTGAGGTGGGAATCGAACCTCTCTCTACTCAGTTGATGTAAGTACAAGCAGGTTGCTTTACGTCGCACCGACACAGATAGGTCTTATGGCGTCAATGGGACAGGAAGGTGCTAGGAATGGGAAAGAAGCGGCCGTGGCCTTAATTAAGGTACAGCCCCAGCATTTGCCTGGTGTGAAAATGGGATACCACGGAAAAACCATCTTCAGGGCTGCCGACGGTGGGTTCGAACCCACTATCTCCCGACTACTGAATTCAGTGGATCTCCCGAGGCTGAGTGGACCCCGTTCCAGCCCTCGTAGCACTTTTAAAATTTCGTGACGGAGCCGGGAATCGTACGTGGGACTCCTGGGGAGGCAGCAAGTCACAGAGGCGGACGAAGTTAATCCTTAATTACGAATGACCTTAAGAGTATAACAATAAAATGGAAAGCTGGTAGCTAGATTCGAACTCTGAATCCGTCGACAAAAATCACATGCTTGCTGCGTTTAATAGCGTGTGGCCACTCCAGGTGACGAAAAATGAGTCTCATATCTCCGTACTAATGGAATGATCTTGTATGTTAGGGGGTCTACAAGTTCTGATCTCGAATGTGCAGACAGGTTTCCCTTGCTGCAAATACCGTAGTATGCTAGTGAATCATGTCTTTCTTAAGCTCAGAGAGTTGCAACCATTCCCCACACGTAAAGTATGTGCCTACTACTTGGTTAAATGAGTCTCAGGTGGTATTCACAATGAATTTATCCGTAGTCGGTGCTTACGTGGCGATAATTATTATGTCTGTTTATTATAACTTCCTTAGAAGAATATCTGAGACTTCAGAAAAGTCAAGTCCTCGTAAAGGTTGCCTGGAAGAGTACGAAAAGAAAGTTAAAAAAAGGGCATGACTCAATAAGTTTTCCAACCTTCATTGCTCCGTGTAGCTTGTACAGGTCCATCTAACATTCCTAATTCCGCGCAGGTACTTTTTGCGTGAACGTTTAATTCTTACAACTCTGTATTCACGAATAGAGCGAAAGTTCTCGTTATGTAGAGTTACGGATGTGTTACAGCCTCATGACTTTATTGAACGCTAAAACGGTAGTAATTACACGGCGTAAGCTATCGTATCTTCTGTATAGCATTTACGTACCATAGATAATAAAGTAGTGTGAAGAACATGTTACTATCCATTTCGATGTGATGAGACTATACAAAATAGCGGTGAATTGACGTGTCTGTAATTGGTTTTAACCTGTCACGTTTTCTATAATACCGCGATCACCCTCTTCTATCAAAAGAAAATGGCCTCTTGAACCAATCAGGTGCGCAATTCTATACCGACAGCTAACGGAGTAGCCTTGGTTTGTACAGTACATTAGCATTTCTAAAAAAGGACTGGATTATTGGACTCCGCTCTACATAAAATTGTACAGTGTTTCTGAGATGGGCCTCACTTAGTTCCTGTTGTACAATTTTTACATTATACGGGAAGTCTATATCGGGCTATCTGTACATAAAATTGCTGTAAGATGTTGCGCAACATAGGACTAAGGGACATTTAATTTCTAGCTGGTTACATATGTTCGGGGAACAAAAGTGGTGGCTATACCGCCCGGTATATTTATTTCGTGAATACGGCGGTGTTTCAGAAATACTAAAAAAAAAATTAGACCGGCCACTACCAGAAATTGCGATATTTTTAGAGTAAACGGACCCGCACTTCCTGAAATGTTTTCAGTAGATGTACCACAGCTAGCAGTCATGCGAGGAATGAAGAATGGGTAAGTCATAACTTTTAATGGGATTAATAAGAAATTTGAGTGAATTACTTTCGTTAGTTTTAATTTTATGCATGTTTTTGTGTGACAGGTACGTTCAAACTATGAGCGGGCAAATTATCAGATTCAATAGTCAAAAATGTGTCCATTTTTTGTGAGTTGCCTTGTACTGAAGCGCAAGAGGATACTAGATAAAACATCAAGATAGACCAAGAGAATATTGAGCAAGTATAAGCTTTCAAACACCAAATAACAAATTATATGAGAAGCCATACAGTAAAAATCTCTCATTGTTGTTGCTTAGGGATGCCTTCAGCAAAAACGAAGACTCGCTTCGTTTGGAGTATAACGCTGTATGGAGCCAATTCTTTGTACGCCAAAGACCAGGTGGCTTACGGCGTATTTTATTGCGTAAACGGCCAAGAATCTTTAGTTTTGTCTACCGCTGCACCGTGTGGGAGGAATTCCATGTAAACGATTTCAGTTGAATCAAAAAACAGTTCCAGCACCACCTTGCCTTTGACCTGTCTTGTCACGTATTTTTCTTTCGTGGTGATGATGGCGTTTGTCGTTTCAGTTGCGCATCGTAAAGGAAACACCATGTCTCGTCTCCAGTTATTATTCCGTTGAGAAACATCGGATCATCGTCAGCACTACTGATGAGGTCACCACAAATCGTCATGCGATCATCACGTTGGTCTTGCAACAGGATTCGTGGCACACTGTGATGGGAAACACGAGACATATTGATATCATCAGTTAGAATTTTGGGTGCAAGTACCATCTCTGACCCCTACAGCTGTTGCGAGATCGTCTACCGTTTGGGAGCGGTTAGCACACATCAACGTTGCAACTTCCTGGATCTTCCGTTCCGTTCGAACTGTTTGTGGCCGATCAGTACGCACATCATCTCACCGAGAATCGGCTGCAACATTTGAAACGTTTTGGCAGCGGTTTAGGCTAACTTCTGACAGAACATGTTGTTTGCTCGTTGCTCAAACTGTGACATGTCAGGGTCCGACAGGCACATTCAAATCATCGTCACAACGACCGTACGTCTGATTCCAGTGCTTGCACTCAACTGTCTCTTGCAGCGGCGAGAGACTAACTGACATGGTACCACATCATGGCGCCACCTATGCGCTATAGTGCACCACAGCGCCATTATGCGGTCAGTCTCAGAACTTAATGACTCTACTACATAGAACGGTTGTCTTGTGAGCTCATTGGTTAGTTTGGAAGGAGCGTTATTTTTCCCGAGAGAACATTTTTTTAAAGATACATGGCCTTCACTCTTTCCAGTGCAACTAGGTTGTCCTTCGATAGGTGTCCCCAGATAATGCATAAGACGTATGTCATGTTGGGGTCTGTTTGTACATGGACTTTTTTCTCTCACCAGCATATAAGTTATTAAGAAAGCTCTGCCATCTGTTGAATATATTAGGAAGATGGAGAAGGTTACAGAACCAAAGAGTAGCGCTGTTAACGGAGCGGTTGTTTACGGAGCGGAGGCTCCGGGCGCTTTCAATCGTTTGCCTCCGGAGAACCTCCGATTGAATTGCAAGCGCGTAGTTTGAACTTGGCACGGGAGAAATGAACGAGCATTTGTACAGGAATTTATAACTTGTCGCTATTAATGTGAAAAACTACGCCCCTCCGTTAATACTTCAGTTATTTGGCGATATTACAAATAGGCCTAGCATTCTTACGTACAGACATAATAATTATGTAACAGAACCTCCGATTGAATGACAAGCGCGTAGTGTGAACTTGGTACGGGAGAAAGGAAGAGCATTTTCTCAGGAATTTAAACCTTGTCGCTACTATTGTGCGAAACTAGGCCCCTCAGTTAATACCTTAACTATTTATCGATATTACACATAGCATTCTTACGTACAAACATAATTATGTATTTTCTTAAATATAAACATGTTATAATTTAGGCCTTGTCCGTGACTGTAAATTACTTCGTTATGAAATAATTAATACTATTATCATTGCATGCCGGGCTGTGTGGCTCGGACGTTTGAGGCATTGGCTTTCTGACCCCAACTTCGCAGGTTCGATTCTGGCCAATGGCGGCGCGTGACTTTCGTCACTGGGGGTTCAACAGAAGGAAAAATCCCCCCTTCAATATCTCCTCTCCCCCCCTGTCACCTGGGCCATGACTAAGTTCAAAAAATGGGCATAACGGTGAACATAATGTGCATGCCTAAAATCTTCCCTGATGAGAACTTGCACCCTGAAAGGTGACCACTCATTACATTTGCTCCATCGTAACCTTGTGAAATCAACTTATCTGGATAATCCACAACTTCGCTCAAAGAAAATTTTAAACACTCTGCTATTGTCTTAGCATCATGACTAGAGGGTGAGAGAATCCTTCAACTGGCTTACCGTTGGGAAGAACGATGACAAATTGTGCTGTAGTTGATATATCGGTGTTCTCATCTGCGATTACCGAAATGAAGTGCGCTGTGGTGATTTATTTTTTATTTTTTATTTTCTCACAACAGATTTCATACATGCACGAAAGCGAATCATTCTGAATGTCTTTCGAGGTGCCTTTGAAAACAGTAGCTTTGGACAGATGGTCTCTTAATGCAACGTCAATTTCAGAACTAAAATTAACGAGGCCTTGAAATATGCCAGGATTCGATGATTCGCTTATTTCTTCATGCCCACGCAGTGCCATCTCAAACGCGCCACAGAGCTTTACACAGCACATAACGATCTTTCCGTACTTCATCGTTGTCTCTTTCCACAAAATACCTGTAAGCACAGTGAAATTACTGACGGTTATCGTGTCTTCCCAGGAGATCGAATTGTAACTGGGCAAGCATATGAAATTTAGAACTTTTGTATTTCTTTACTTTTTTGGGACAAATGTCCTAAATGTACCACTCCGACTTTGGCCCAAGTCCCTTCGCCTTCATCACTCATGATTCATAAAAAAGAAACAAATCAACATGTTACTAATTTCGCAACCACAGATCCACTCGATTCTTTTATATATAACCATTCTGAATTTATGCACGATTTCATTACTTTTACTTTTAGGATGTCCGGCTCCATGGCTAAATGGTTGGCGTGCTGGCATTTGGTCACAGGGGTCCCGGGTTCAATTCCGGGCAGGGTCGGGAATTTTAACCATGATTGGGTAACTTCCCTGGCACCCGGACTGGGTGTATGTGTAGTCTTCATCATCATTTCATCCTCATTATGACGCGCAGGTCGCCTACGGAAGTCAAATCAAAAGACCTGCACCAGGTCTCGCCGGAGACCACACGCCATTATTATTATACTTTTAGGATGCCTCGTTATATCAAGATCAGGCATTGGACGTCCGGCATCCTTAATTTTAATCTTAAGTTTACGCTCAAGAGAGAGAGAGAGAGAGAAGAAAAGTTTGTCTTCTTAAGTATCATATCACTGTTCAAACTCATTATGTAGCTCCTTACCTTTCCCTAGAACAAAGATTAGGGACGCAACTACAGTGCACAAAAATACACACACGGACAAAATATTGCAACTTCTTTATGTCCTAAAAATTAAGTTTCTGAACGGCACAACAGTACAGAAAAACGCTCACACGCTTGCACAGCGTACAGTAATATTACGAATTATGATAACTGTTGCAAAAATTTCTAAACACTAGCATCAGACTTGAAAAAACACGAGTAAACTTTAGGGATGTATGTTCGCACTGTTCACAATGTTGGTAACATAATTTTAAGAACTTCTATGGCTAGGCAGTTAGCGTTTTCGTTGGTATTACATTCCCGCTACTCTTTGCCTCAGTGATTTTTAAGTTAATTTTCTCTCCAAAAAGTAATTATTCCAAAGAAGGCAAATGAATAGATGTTTAGTAAGTATTGATGTACAGTATTTGGGAAAAGGCATCACTTGGAATTTGACAGTTTAATGTGACTGCTGGTAGTAATGATGCTCTTCAACACTAGCGCTAATTATGTACACTACTTTCTGCTACGTAGATGAATTCCTGCAAGGGCAACAGATGGCAGACACATACTTACCCCGGACACCCCCGACAACACGACTTGAGAGAGTGGCATATTGCGCATGCGTAAACCACGGATATCTGTTTCGGCGATATCCTGGTCTTGCCTACGTGCAGGCCGATGTCCCCCCGCACCTCGCCACTCCCTTCACCGAGGTAGGGACGGAGAGTACGCCTTCCAAGGGGGTTCATTTCAGACAAGTATCCAGCCACGGAACGTGCGCAGTTCACATGAATTGAAAGCCAGTACGAGTATATTACGGATAGATGGGCTAAGCAAGAGCTTCGAGGTTGACAAGGGAGTTATGAATATTAAGTAGTTGAGTACAATTTGATATAAACTGGAGGTTCATTGCTCCATTGCGCTATACCAGAAACCGCCGCTGATTCTGGCTCAGTCCGGTGATATTTGAAGATGCTCAAATTCGTCTGCTTCGTGTTGGTAGATGTAATTACACGTAAAAGAACTCCTGCGTAACCAAATTCTGGCATCACGGCGTCCCCGAAAACCTTATAAGTAGTTAGTGGGACGTAAAGCCATTATTATTATTATTATTATTATTATTATTATTATTATTATTATTATTATTATTATTATTATTATTATTATTATTACTAGCTTATGTACCCGTGCTTCGCTACGGGATTCTCAGAAAGATTGACTTGGTGGTTTTCCTAACTGAATTCAACATAGGTCATTACAAAAACGTCAGTAGGAATGTAGCGATTGAAAGCAATGTTATCATATAAAATACTCGATCAAATGAAAAACCGCACACTTTCTCACTTTCAACAAACAGTACTACGGTGCCGATCTAAGAGTCCAAAGTTCCAGAAAAATATGCACACTACTCATTCCAATCAGTGGCTCAGAGTAGGGATTTTATAGCTCGAATACAATGATGAACCAGTGTGTTACGTACCAGATATATCAGAAAATGTATGAACCAGAGGAATGGCATGCTAAAGAAGAAAGTTATCTTACACCCCAGCTACTTCCCACCAATATACAGGCAGGCTGTTACAGTCGGTACGACCAAGCGAGTTCGCCGTGTGGTTAGGGGCGCGCAGCTGTGAGATTGCATCCGGGAGATAGTGGATTCGAACCCCATTGCCGGCAACCCTGAAGATGGTATTCGGGAGATGATGGGTTCGAGCCCCACTGTCGGCAGCTCTGACAATGGTTCTCCGTGGTTTCTCATTTTCACTCCAGGCAAATGCCGGGACTGTACCTTAATTAAAGCCACGGCCGCTTCCTTCCACTTCCTAGACCTTTCCTATCCCATCGTCGCATAAGACCTATCTGTGTCGGTGCGACGTAAAACAACTAGCAAAGAGAAAAAAAAAACATTGAATGACAAGCGCGTAGTGTGAACTTCATACGGGAGGAATGAACAAGCATTTTCACAGGAATTTATGACGTCGCTGTTTTTGCGCGAAACTACACTCCTTCTTTAACTTTTTTTAATGCTATTTGTTCGGGGCGTCGACCTATGAAGATCCTTTGCCCCTATTTGCACCATATATGAGGAAACCTGCGTGTATTATGTAAATGGCGGTAGGGTAAAGTGTTGAATGCGAGGAAAGGAACGTTAAGGATGACACAAACACCCAGTCCCCAGGCCAGAGATATTAATAATTTACAATTAAAAACTGACCTGGCCGGGAATCGAACCCGGGGCCGCCGGGTGACAGGCGGACGCGTTGCCACCTACACCGCAAGACCAGTGGTTAGGAGTCATTTGTGCCATGTTTTACAGAGCAGCATTTACAGATTTGAACCGCTTGAACTCCTTCCTCCGCTCGTAAATAATCATCCCTTACTTCTGCCACGTCTTTCACGTGTTTTACATATGTCCAGAAATTAAAAACGAATTCAAATTTAACTTGTAATTACTGTATTCTAGCGCCAATAGAATGGGAATATTTCCATAATAATTATAATAATAATGAACGAACCACTGTGTAAGTTCTGCACAGGTAGGGCCTGTACTTTTCTGAGGAACAACTGAACCTATTAAGATATATTGTTTGTTGTATCTACAGGGTTTATACCTACAGGTATATGGGGTATGTATTATATGTCGATATAATTGCATTTTTTTGATAACAAATGAGAGGATGCATTAATTATTCTGAATGACTATACGTTCTTTGTTAAGGGGTATTGTATGGAATATCGGTGATATAGATCAATTTTTGTTTATGTAGGTAACGATTTTTATAGGGCGCCTACATTCATGGAAATAAGTTTGAAATTACAGCCCACTAAGTCCTTACACTCGGAGCTACTGTTGCGAATAGAGCTGGGAACGGAGCAGTTGCTCCTATGATTGCAATCGGTAGTGCGATTGAGCGCTCCCTCCGGTATTCTCCGGTAGTAAACTGTTGCTGGGAAACCAATCGGTGCTTCGGCACGCGAGCGGAGGGCGAGCGGAGGACGGAGCAACAGTACGGTACTGGATGTGTGCCTCGCTTGCCGTTCCATCCGTGGTGCGCAACGGATGTGCTAGCGACATAGTAAATACTGCTTTATAAATATGACGAAGGAGAATATAGGAAATACATACATTCTCATTTATCGTTCGTGTTTCATTTGTCGATTACTTTAGTAAAAATTTGCTTTACGTCATGCCGTCTTATGACGACGATGTGATAGGAACGGCTAAGGAGAGTAATTTCTAGGCGTGAAAATGGAAAACGACGTAAAACCATCTTCCGAGCTGCCGACAGTGGGGTTCGAACCCACTTTCATCCGGAAGATAGTGGGATCGAATCCCACTGTCGGCAGCCTTGAAGACGGTTTTCCGTGGTTTCCCACTTCTCCTCCAGGAAAATGCCGAGATGGTACCTAACTGAAGGCCACGGCCGCTTCGTTCCCACTCCCAAACCTGCCCTATCCCATCGTCGCCATAAGACTTATCTGTGTCGGTGCGACATAAAACAAAACCCAAAGTCTCACGCTCCAGGACACTGTCCTTGAGGCGGTATAGGTGGGATCCCTCTCTGCGTCCGAGGGAACACCCAACCCTGGAGGGTAAATTGATGGAAGGATTATTATTATTATTATTATTATTATTATTATTATTATTATTATTATTATTATTATTATTATTATTATTAATATTATTATTGTACTCCCATAACCACTTCTCTGGTTTTCTGTGACGTTAAGGTGCCGATATTTTGTCCCACAGGAGTTCTTTCATGTGCCGGTACAGTAGCGGCGATTAGGGGGGGGCGAGAGGGGACAGTCGCCCCCCTACTTTGTGGAGAAAACTTTGCATTTGTATTCCATTTTAGCCGGATGAAACAAGGTATTATAGAAATTATTAAAACAAGCAATTTCTACAAGCCCTGTTGTCTTATCAGCTAATTATTTGCTTTAATTAATAACGAAATTATTAGCGTAAATACGCAACAAAGTCGTTCACGCGGTTAACCGATTTGTATAGCGCCACAGCGAGTACTGTATTGGAGACTTTGTATGTGCTCTGAGGAAGGGTACGCGTGCATTCGTTAGTCTGGCAGTCTATTTAGTGTCAGTTTTTTTTTAGTTTGTAGTCAAATACTAAATGATTTTAATTATATAATCACGCCGTACGTCTATTTAATTGTAATACATGTGTAATATTGTTCCTCCCGTGAAAGTTTTATTGTATAGTATTGAATCAAAATCTCAAATAAATATTATCAACACAGGTAAGTTGGCAGGCCGAGAATCTTTACCTCTCTGTCGAAATTCCATTTAGTAGCTTTTTCTTCAGTTTTAATGTATAACGTTTATACCCCCCCCACCCCCGCTATATCCCACAAACTGGGGTACTTTGTTGTCTTTACATTTTCCCCCCTACTTATAATTCCCAATCGCCGCTACTGCCGGTAGACCTGACCACCTTCAGGTACCGCCGAGCAAAGTCGGAATTGAAACCGCAAGCTTGAGCTCAGAAGGTCAGCGCTCTACCGTCTGAACTACTCAGCCCGGTACAGCATATAACCAGTTTCAGTCAGTTCGTACTCTTCAGTAAAAATTGAAATGGCGTATGACTTTTAGTGCCGAGAGTGTCTGAGGACAAGTTCGGCTCACTAGATGCAGGTCCTTTGATTTGACGTCTTTAGGCGATCTGCGCGTTGTGAAGTGGATGAAATGATGATGAAGACGACACATACACCCAGTTCCAGCGCCAGCGAAATTAGCCAATTAAGGTTAAAATTCCCGAACCTGCCGGGAATCGAACCCGGGACCCCTGTGACCAAAGGCCAGCACGCTAACCATTTAACCATGGAGCCGGATGTACTGTTCCGTAATAAATGAGCTACGAGTATAATTAATGTAAGAACATCGTATATAATACATGGAATATAATTATCACTTAAACTATTTTACTACCAGTATTAATAATATTGTTAACGCATTTGCAACAGTATAATATATGCCAATATTCAATCTACAGTATTCTATCCACCTGCACCTATTGCAAACTGAACGTCAGCAGATCAAAATCTGTTATTCATAACGTAAGAAATAATGCGGCTATCTTGAAACGACTACATCATTTGAATGACAAACGTAGGGGAACACATGCATCTGTGGAATTAGTACTGAAATCTAAATTGTAATTCCTCCTAAGATCACGGTTGCAACATTGCCCACATCAAAGCATTTGAATTTTCCGCCAGTGAATTCAATCGGAGGACTACCGGAGGTCTCCGGAGGAGCGCTGTAATCGTATAATCCGATTCAATCAACATGAAGTCCGCCTCCTCTTCACAGCGCTACCAAAGAGTCTCTAGCAGGGTATAGTATTCTTCCGTGATCACAGGAAGTGTATTCTCTCCGGCTTGACAAGTAGTAATCAAACATGGCTGCGTGCAATGACATTACTAATGATGACAATAACATATATCGGAATAATAATAAAAGTGTTAGTCGCTTAGCAACCTCCTAACTACAGAATGTATTGCGGGTTAGTTTAAGCTTTCGCCTGCAATTATTGGAGTGATAACTTAATGGTTTTATTAGATGATTTTTCAAAGTTGGCTGAATTTAGAGGAGACCTATCAATGTGTGATGTTTCACTGGCGGGCAATTTCGGAGAGAATTACACAACGGTTTTTAGTAAACATTTTTAATATATAAATAATAATAATAATAATGTGAATCGGAGCACCACAAGAACATTGCTAAATTCAAGAATAAGAGAAAATACTATTTTGGAGCATTCAACATCAACTCCCTTATTCAGGTTGGAAAACTAAAACAGTTAACAGCGGAGCTACATAGACTCGATATCTCGATACTGGCCCTTCAGGAAACGCGGTACATGGATGAAGAACCTTTTGAATCGGATGGGTTCAGAATCTTCAAAGGAAAGGCCGGAAGAAAGATCATGAAAAACGTCCCGCAACTGGGAACAGCCTTTGTAGTAAACAAAAAGTTTCTAAACACTATAGTCGACTTCAAGAGTGTAAACTCAAGACTATCACTCATGACGATCAAATCAGCGAATAAGAAATACACGCTGATAAATGCTCATGCACCAATAAATAAGGATAATAAAAAGAACCCCGATATGGTTGAAGAGTTTTGGGACAAACTGGGAGATGAAATACTAAAGATCCCAAAAAATAACATCAACATTCTCCTGGGGGACTTCAATGCACAAGTGGGGCGGGAAAGGAAGTACATTGAAATAGTTGGAGAATATCCGGCACACAACAGGACGAATAAAAACGGAGAAAGACTGATCAATTTATGCAATATGAACAACTTCAAACTCATGTCTACCCATTTCAAAGCACGCCCCAACAAAAAGAAAACATGGGTATCACCAAACCCCTTGCTAGGCGAATTTCAACTGGACCATGTAGCGATATCCAAGAACAATTACAAGGAAATTCATAATGTCAAAGTTAGAAAAGCGGTTAATATAACATCAGACCATTATTTATCACAGATTAAGATGAATTTCATACCCGGACGAAAAACACATGTCTGTGGCAATAGAGTGCCAAAAATTGACCGTGAATTGCTCATCCAAGAAAAGAGGGAAGAATACAGGAAAAAGCTACAGGTGCCAAAAAATTGGAATGAAGTGACAAAAAATCTGCAGGAGCCAGCAGTTGAATTAGCGTCTACGAAACGTCGAAGCAAGCATGCATGGTGGAATGCAGAATATGAAAATGCAATCAAAGAAAGATTTGAGGCATGGAAATCATGGAATGAGAATAAGACTGTGACAAATTTGGAAAAATCACGAGAAATAAGGAAACAAACCCACCAAACACTGAGAAGAGTCAGAAGAGAACACCTTAGGGCAGAAGTCACAGAAATGGATGAAAACTTAAAGAAAAACAATACCAGATTATTCCATAGGGCCTTTAAGAATAGAATCAAAGGCTATATAGCACCGAGCCTGCATTTCAAGAAAACGGACGGAACTCTTGCCCTCAACAATAAAGATAACTGTGAGATCCTTGCAAAGTACTTTGAAGACCTCCTTAACTGTGAATCACCACGAGAAAAATTGGAGATTGAGAAGGACACAATCCAGAACCCAGATTCTGAACCACCAGCCAAGGAAGAAGTAAGGAAAGTAATAAACTCCCTAAAGAACAACAAAACATCTGGTGAAGATGGAGTAATAGCAGAACTGTGGAAGATAGCCAATGACGCCTTTATCACTGAGGCGACAGAACTGTTCCGGAATATTTGGAGAGATGAAAAAATGCCAGAAGACTGGCTAGTGGCATGAATACACCCACTACATAAAAAGGGACCGAAAACAGACGTCAACAAGTACCGAGGAATATCACTTTTATCTGTCACGTATAAGATTTTTTCTAAACTCCTATTGAACAGACTGACACCGCAAATTGACCACAAGTTGGGAGAATATCAGGGTGGCTTCAGGAGAGGGCGCTCTTGTCAGGACCATATCCTAAGTCTAAAAATGATAATCAAATATTACAATGCGCGGCCAAAGAACATCTTCATCTCTTTCGTTGATTTTCAAAAAGCATACGATTCAATAGATAGAGACACATTAATGGAAATTTTGAGAGAATATGTATCGATCAAAAAACCCTCAACTTACTTAGGTTAACACTAACAAACACCATATCCAAAGTGAAATTTCGAGGAGAGATCAGCAAACCCTTCCAGATGAAAACAGGTCTGAGACAGGGTGACAGCTTACCCCCAACACTCTTCAACGTGGTTCTAGATAAGGTCATGAAAACACTGTGGAAACATAATGACTCAGGTGCTATAATAGGTAGTAAAAATAAACATGTCAAACCCAAGTGTTTGGCCTTTGCTGATGATTTGGCACTCTTCGCTGAGACAGAACAGGAAGCAATAACACAGATAAATGAACTACAGGAGATAGCCGAGAAAACAGGTTTAAAAATCTCCTTCACGAAAACAGAGATGATGAGCACGGACAGGAATTATGTGAAGAGAACAATGAAGACGAAATATGGCGAAGTGAAGGTCACAAAGCAGTTTAAATACCTGGGAGAAATTATCAGCAGCAACGGGATGGATAAAGAGGCCATGGAAAATAGAAAACTTAAGTTGGAAAGGCTAAACATTGCCACCACAGCCATTTACAACAAAAATAATCTCTCCATCAATGCGAAACTAAGACATTCTGATGCTGTGGTAAAACCAGTGATTCTGTATGGGGTGGAAACAGCAACACTAACGAACCTGGAAAAACTACTAAAGATTGAAAGGAGGATATTGAGGATGATTTACGGCCCAAGGGTGGTAGAGGGAAACTACAGATTACGCTCAAATAAGGAGATATACAAAATAACAGAAGACCTGGAAACAACAATAAGGAAAAGACGGTTGCGATTCTATGGACACATGGTCAGAATGGATCCAAAAAGGATAAATAAACAAATTTTTAATAAAATATACTACTTGAAGAGCCAGGGGGGATATGCCAAGCAGATGAAGGAAGAAGTCAAGAGGTTAGGAATTGCAGATGAAGAATGTCGTGATAGAGACCAATTCAGGAAAAGACTTTCCAACATAAAAGTTCTGGTTGAAGAAAAGAAAGAGCGCAGAGGGGGAAGATGGACTGAAGAGAGAAGAGCGCAACATTCTGAAAGAATGAAGGCACTGTGGAGAAAGAGGAAGGAAGAAGGGATGATTAGAAGGAAGTGAAGTGGTATTGGCGTGGTCCTAAGTTTGGCCGGTTCGCAAGAAAGAAAGAAAGAATAATAATAATAATCGCCCAGCATAAGCTACCGTTTTGCAAACATTTTTATCAGACACCATTTACGCTGGCTCTTTGTCTATTGAGGAATTTACTTTTACTCTATAAGATGAAAGAATTATACATAGCCTAAGTACTCTGTGTGTGTAGGGTACATATATTTATGTATGATTGGATTTGGGATACAATGGTTGTCCTCGTGTGTGGCCTTCCATAGTTTCCCATTTTCACACCAGACAAATGCCGGGACTGTACCATAATTAAGGCATAGAAGGCTTTCCTTCCAGTCATAGCCGTTTTCCATCCCATCGTTGCGTAAGATACGTATGGGTAGGGGCGACGCTAAAACCAACATCACCAAGTTCGACAGCTGCAGTCACTTAAGTGCGGCCAGTATCTAGTATTCGGGAGATAGTGGGTTCGAACTCTATTGTCGGCAGCCCTGAAGATGGTTTCCCGTAACTTTCCATGGTTTCCCAATTTTCACACTAGGCATTTTCTACGGCTCTTCTTAATTAAGGCTTCCTTTCCACTCCTAACTCTTTCCTATCCCATCGTCGCCGTAAGGCCTGTATGTGTCGGTGCGAGGTAAGGCAACTTTTAAACATACTGCATGGTTCACCAGCCCCTTATTTCTTGGGAGACATTCAACCCAAATAACGGGTATAAACTAAAGATCCGTAAATTTTAGTTTTATGAACACCAGCTAACTTGAAATTTCTTCTTATGGTCAATAAGGCTCTCTCCGACTGTGTGACTTCACTGTAAATTCATCCATGGACCTAGCAAAGAAAAAAACTACTATGCACAATTCCCCGCGTCCGCCTTTTTGTGGTGTAGTGGTTAGTTTGATTACCTGCCATCCCCAGAGGCCCGGGTTCGATTCCCGGCTCCGCCACGAAATTTTAAAAGTGGTACGAGGGCTGGAACGGGGTCCACTCAGCCTCGGGAGGTCAAATGAGTAGAGGGGCGTTCGATACCCTCCTCAGCCATCCTAGAAGTGGTTTTCCGTGGTTTCCCACTTCTCCTCCAGGCAAATGCCGGGTTGGTACCTAACTTAAGGCCAGGGCCGCTTCCTTCCCTCTACCTTGTCTATCCCTTCCAAATTTCTCATCCCCCACAAGGCCTCTTTTCAGCATAGCAGGTGAGGCCACCTGGGCGAGGTACTGGTCATCCTCCCCAGTTGTATCCCTCGACCCAAAATCTGAAGCTCCAGGACACTGCCGTTGAGGCGGTAGAGGTGGGATCCCTCGCTGAGTCCGAGGGTAAAACCGACCCTGCACGGTAAGCAGATTACGAACGAACAATTCCCAGCCAAATAATAGACCATTCTGCAAACATATGATTTATTGCGCCTTGAAATAACACAAATACCCGTGATTCGTTCGAATTAGTAAGTTATGCCACGTGCTCTGTAACGTAATGAAGTTAAATGGACACCGTCAAACTTCATTGAAGGAAGGTGAGTGATGGAAGGGCTATACTTAAACTATACCTGTAGCAAGAATCATGTATAGAATATTGACATAGTAGCTGAATCCGTGAAGGGACGGAGCAGAAGATGTGCGAGCATCGCCAGCGTAGTTGTTCGAATCGAGGAAAAGGAATTATTTTTGAAAGACAGAGGTGCTCCATTTTAGCGGGGATACAATAATAATCAATATCTTTTGCTATTGATTTTTAAGGAAGGATTGGCAAGGAAATCGGCCTTGGTCTTTTATTAAAGTACCGTCCCGGCGTTGACCTGGTAGTGAAAATGGGAAACAGAGGAGAACCGTTTCCAGGACGGCCAGGATGGGATTGGAAACTACAACCTACCGAATCCAACGCACACCTGATATGCTGAACAGGGGCCTTGTTGGGGGATGGGAATATAGTTTAAGTAATAGAAATAACATTGCCGTTAATGATTTCTACCATATTGGCAAGCATTCTATAAATGGTATGGTTGTAGTAAGGCTATAAAGGAGCTGGTACTACAACGATGTTTTTTGGATGACAATGATATACGCGTTAGTTGGGTTACCTACCTCCAAAAAAATAAGGGGCTGGTGAACCACCCGGTATATATATCAAAATAATGATTTCGAGGGGGAGTAACTGTGAATGGAGTGACTTTCTGTCGCGTTAGTGCAATATATGGAGCGTATAAATCTCTTTAGTCTTGCCAAATGTGTTGACGATCTGCGGAATAATTAATGCTCTTAAGGAGAACTGGACTATCTTTTGAAGTAGACTTGAGACGGAGAAGCGCGTGAGCCATAAGTCGTACATGCCGGCAAACCGTTAATTAATGCGTCGCAAAACGGAGGTTAGGAATCCAGAGTGACGTGGCTCGCACGACGTCGGAATACGCTGTAAAGTGCTGCCGACTTCGGCGTGACAAAACCATTGGTCTGCGGCAAGCATACGGCATAATACCCCAGGTTAAAATCTAAAGGTCTCTTGTATACGATTGCGACGGTTGTACGAGAGTAGACGGACACAGCATTCGCATCCAGTACACGTCATGGCAATTCCAAACATTGCGAAATGTGTCAGTCCTGCCACTAAACATCATGCAAATTCGATCCGAGACAAGAGGAAAGTGCTCTTCGTCGTAGCCGGCAAATAGGATGTCAGAAAAATGTTGCAATCCGCACATTTTCATAGTTTCCGTTCTAATTTGTGTATGTAAGTAAGCTCGTGTCGAATTCCTTATCTGAATGGGCAGCATTGTGGCTTTCGGTTCAGAGTTTCCCGGGTTCGGTTCGCGGCCGGGTCGGAATTTTAGTCGCGTCTGATTAACTATTTGTTAGTGTTTGTTCCAACACTTTCTCCTCTTTATATTCAGACAGCACACTAATCTACCAACCACCGCAGAAAGACGCAATAACGATTATATCCCTCTATATAGGATTGGCATCAGAAAGGGCATCCAGCTGCAAACAGGGAGAAATCCGCATGTGCGATACAGTTCATACCCACGAACCCACAAGTATAGGAAAAGCAGTAGAAGAAGAAGAAGTAAAATAATTTCGCGCCCTCGTCCTGTGGTGGTGCACTTCATTTTAGGCACACCCCATTTGGAGGTGAGCAGCATGTACTATCTTAATCATATACCATCCTTCCCATTAGTCTTAAATTTATGGTAGTGCAGAGAATCGAACCGGGCCACCGACGACGGCAGCTAATTATTCTAACAATTACGCTACGCAGAAAAAATATATCTAAGTACGAATATCTGTTCGAACATGTTGCAGGGACCCTGGCAGGCAAGATGAAAGGATCTCTCCTCTCTGCTGGTCCAGGTATAATGTTACCTCATTTTTACATATTTTTATCATTCTTAAACGTAAACCACTTAATTAAAAAGGCTTCTTGTGGAGCATGGCTTTTCATCGGTAGTACACTAAAGGAGACGTAGGAAAAATTACACAAAAATACACTGTCAGCGTAGTCGAAAGGACGTATATTTCAAATATTTTCTGGATAAAAATCCACAGTTCTAGACCTTTAGGCAAGCAGCTCAATATTGGAAACATCCTTTTAGTGAAACAAAATATAATGAACTATGAGAATATATTCTTTTATTTATTCCTTACTATCCTCTCCTTAATCATCGTTATCCAGCCGATTAGATTAGCAGTTTTCCTTTTTCTACCACTACGAGCGCTAGTGTGATTCAGTGCATTGCTTCACTTAAGCACGGCTACGAGCGCTAATGTCAGTCAAAGCAGAGTTTCACTTAAGTCCTTATAATTACACACGGTGTGGACATTTTTCAATAAAATCAAAAATCGCCTGAGGGTATAGAACGAAGGAACACATTACAGAAAGTATTATGCAAACATGTTGATTTGGCTAGGATTTGAATCAAGCAATTTTAGGATGGTTTGCGGAACTGTATTTAGGCGGGAAGTTATTTTCGATATTATTTTCTTTTTCTTTGTTATTTTGATAGAGGTATGAAAGACTCAAAATGTGGAAACTTTCCATGCTTCTTAGCCCTTCAACTTTCGGTACAATTGAGGAAATTGCTTAATTTTACGTTTTTCGTAGTATGGGGATCCCTATATTTTCTGCTGCCGGGCTGAGTGGCTCAGACGGTTAAGGCGCTGGCCTTCTAACCCCAACTTGGCAGGTTCGATCCTGGCTCAGTCCGGTGGTATTTGAAGGTGCTCAGGTACGACAGCCCCATGTCGGTAGATTTACTGGCACGTAAAAGAACTCCTGTGGGACTAAATTCCGGCACCTCGGCGCCTCCGAAGACCTTAGAAAGTAGTTAGTGGAACGTAAAGCAAATAACATTATTCTTCTTATTATTATTACTTTGTCTGCTATTAAATGGTTTTAATATTAAAGTACTTAAAACAGTATTGTTGAACTCTGTCACGAACCTGTTAAGTGCAGGGTACTGTTTATCATTGTCTCTAAAATGTCCTTCGAAACCGCGGTGAAGATGAGAGGCCCGCCATGTGTTTAGGAAGTACGTCACATAGTGTGTGTTACGATGGTCCAGTTTCTATGCAAAGGAAACAAGAGCACGTCATTTAATGTATGAAAGTGCTGCAGGGGATATCCACATAACAGCGCAGTCCACCAGCCTGGAGGCTAAATCTCCCATTCCATGGCCGCGCTGACCAAAATCAACTATATCCTGGTTTCCCTCCTCGTTTGCATTTACTTTCAAATATAATTTTCCGCTTGGAATACGAGTTTGAGATAGGAAATTCAATAGTTCGCATGTACCTTTGACATTTGTTCTCTCTCATCACCAGCCGTGTTTATATATTACAATGGGACTTTCAAACTTGTGAGCTGCTACGGGTACCTGGGTTGGGCTGTTTAACTTCGGAAGTCTAGGACATCAAGGTCACAATCACGGTTGACTTTTCATGTCTATTTTCATACACATCATCTGGTATAAGAGTCATTAATGTGCTAGTGTCGTATAATTGCAGCAGTAATACCACCTAACGGTGTCGTCCAGATTGCGAACTAGTGGGAAATACCAAATTGCCCAACGCACTTCACTAGAAATGTTAACTTGGATAGGAAAAAAGTCTAATTTGACAGGCTGCAGAAAAATTAACCCTCAGTGGCTTTTTTCTAGTTTTACGTCGCACCCACACAGATAGGTCTTACGGCGACGATAGGACAGGAAAGGGCTAGGAGTGGGAAGGAAGCGGTCGTGGCCTTAATTTGCCTGGTGTGAAAATGGGAAACCACGGAAAACCATTTTCAGGGCTGCCGACAGTGGGGTTCGAACCTACTATCTCCTGAATACTGGACACTGGCCGCACTTAAGCGACTGAACCTATCGAGCTCGGTAACCTCAGTTGGTACACCAAGTTCTGGTACACACAATTGGAATACTGGGTAATACACAAAAAAGTTAAAAGCATGTAAGGAAAAAACCCCCTTGTTTCCAAATAAAATATTTCACTCATGTATTATTTTGAATAATAATAATAATAATAATAATAATAATAAAATTAATAATAATAATAGTAATAATAATCAATAAATCTAAAGGCTAATGCCTTGTCGATGCAACCACTCGCTTCTTTCACTAGCATAATAATAATAATAATAATAATAATAGTAATAATAATAATAATAATACCGGGCGAGTTGGCCGTGCAGTTAGGAGCCCGCGGCTGTGAGCTTGGATCCGGGAGATAGTGTGTTCAAATCCCACTGTCGGCAGCCCTGAAGATCGTTTTCCGTGGTTTCCCATTTTCACACCAGGCAAATGCTGGGGCTGTACCTTAATTAAAGCCACGGCCGCTTCCTCCCAACTCCTAGGCCTTTCCTCTCCCATCGACCCCATGAGACCTATCTGTGTCGGTGCGACGTAAAGCCACTAGCAAAATAATAACAATACAACTCGCACTAATCCACCATAAACAAGTACCCTTCTAGTTATGTTATACAATAAAAAAGATAATCTTGTAAATGGTAAGATTACCTCAAGTTCTATTTAACATTTTCGATAAAACATATTTTAAAAAATATGATTAGGTTATCTAAAACATCCCAATATACCAGTTAATGTTAATACTACTAGAACAAAAATTACATATGAGACTGTTTTGAAAATTGCATCTGTTTTATGCATCTCACGTCAACACTAATTTCTTGTTCGCTATCTGGCCAGGGTATATTTAGTTACTCGAATGTGGACGGTTTGTGCCTTGTTCGCAATCTGGACTGTTCGCAGTCAAGACACAACCCATCTAACAGGGATGAATAGCACCACACGAGACAGAGGACAACTCAATAAAGAAATCACTCATCCCGCGGAAATGCCAGATAAGTACATTCTTTCCTTTTACATTGCGGCAACCTTCTAAGGCCAGTGCTTTTACATTCTTTTACACTATCGGGATAGTTGGCCGTGCAGTCAGGGCCATGCGGCTGTGAGCTTGCATCTGGGAGATCGTGGGTTCGAATCCCACCGCCGGCAGCGCTCAGGATGGTTTTCCGTGGTTTCCAATTTTCACACCATGAAAATTCTTGGGGCTGTACCTTAATTAAGGCAACGGCCGCTTCCTTCCAACTCCTACGCTTTTCCTATCCCGTCGTCGCCATAAGACGTATCTGTGTCGGTGCGACGTAAAGCAACTTGCAAAAGAAAATTCTTTAACAGTAACAAGATAAGGAAATTTCTCCTGATATAATTTAGATAATTCAAGGATACAAAATAGTCCTTGGTAAGAACCAGGTATGTTTATATTTTGAATGTCGTTAATAAAAGTTTTTTGAACTAGATAGGTCAGTTTGTGTTGTGTGTAGTATTTTTCCAGTTGTTATTTTTGACGTGGATATAATTACCTAGTATGCGCATTATCGGTAGTGAATTTACACATCTGTCTTTGTTGATGAGAATATTAAATTTTACTAGCCAGCAATACACAGATGTGACTTAGGCAAATTTGAATTTTTGTGGTCAAAGTAAGAAAATAATCTCTGGCCGCTATAGGACAAGTCAGTTCCACTCAGATTCAAAGCAGGTATACCACTTTTAATTAAAGAAAATCATACCCGAACCATTATTTAAAAAGATGTTGTAACGCAGACTACCTTGCAAATATTTCGTGGTATTCACTGATTTTGTATTGTTTATGAATGAAAACAACTTCCCTCTGGAAACTTCAATGTTTTGACTTACAATGGTATTTCTTGCGATGAGTTAATTCCAGTGTAACATTTTATTGGCTTGGGAAAGAAAGAAAGGCCTGCCACTTTTTTCCAGCATGGTGATATTAGGGATGTGTTCCTTTCTTTCTTTCGTCCTATCATTGTTTCCTCTCCTCTATTCGTCATTTCTTTTGTTTCTCCGACATAGACACATCTTATGGCAACGATGGGATACGACTAACAGGGATGTGAGAAGACTGTATGTATGACAAGGAAGAAAGCGACCGTGCCTTAATTAAGGTAAACCCCAGTATTTTTTGTGCGAAAATGAGTATAACATCTGCAGGTCTGCCAACTGCGCGATTCAAACTCACCACCTCCCGAATACAAAATCAGAGCTACCGGACCTAAGCCGCATAGCCAACTCGCTCGGTATTGGGAATGTGGAGCCCAGTGAGTCTCCAACCCCCCAACTCTCTGTACCTGATCTATACCTTCTCCCATATTCTTCGAGTGATCGTTCCATAACCTGCTTCTTTTCATTTTGTCAGTTAAAATTATTATGCTTCTAAGTTTTCCATATTCTTTCGGTTTCAACGATTCTCATTTGTGACATAGAAAAGGAATCACAGCTCAAGCGGTAAAAAATGATATTGTATATATTGTTCTACAGATTTTGTTGTATACACCTCTTTGATAGGACTAATATCAGGAAATAGGAAAGCTCTGCCATCTGTTGTGTACATTTGGAAGCTGGGGAAGGTTACAGAATCAAAGAGTATCTAGAAGGAAATAGTAGAGTACAGTATGAAATATACAGGAACATAGAAATCATAACAGAAACCACAAGAAGAAGGAGATTGCAATTTTTTGGATCTGTTTACAGAATGGATGATTCCAGATTAACAAAAAGGATTTTTAAGTACCTTTAGGACATAAAGAAAACACCTAGCTGGATTCAAGAAATAAAGATCGATTTAGAAAGAAATAATATAAGAGAAGAATAAACTATGGACAGAGAGATTTTTAGAAATAGTTTAGGAAGGATGGATGGATTCCAAGGAAGATTGAACAAGAATCCTGGTGCGAAGTGGTCCGAGGACCGAAAGAAACAGAATAGTGAAAGGGCGCAAGAATATTGGAAGGGACGTAAGAGAAAAGAACAAAGTATGAAGAATTGAATTGAAATTGGCACGTGGTGCAGGCCTCATCGTAAAAAATAATAATAATAATAATAATTGTACCGGGTGGTACACCTCCATGCCGCTAATTCAAACTTTGCGCCTGTTGAAACTCCTCTACTGGAGGAAGTCTGAACTTTATCTACTGCGTAAATTTTCAAGTTTCTCAGAAGATGTCACTACTTGTAAATTTTGAAGTTTCTGAACTGGGTCGTTTTCGATATATGCTTGTTTTGCCTGTAGTAAGAATTGTGGACATTCTCTTCCAGATGGCACTACTGAAGAAATACAATGATGCACCCTAGTGCGAAGTGAAAGAACTATGTGTTTGAAGAAATTTTGAGTTTATAAGTTTGTTCTTTGTTAAATTACTTTCAGTTATTGTTTATGTTGGCAATATTAACCCCTTCCTTCCGCCAGGTTTGAATTTAGCCAATCCCGAATTTCTTTAATTAATTTATGACCAATCAGGTGTATCTTCTTCAACTTGGATATGTTGCTTAACCCTAACCAATAAAATTCTTGTGGGAGGGTGTTCTCATTCTTGAAACGCCTCGAACTTTCCGCGAGAGTATATAAACTGCTGATTTTCGGGTCTCCGCGCCACTTCAGTAACATCTTTCAGTGTGTAAAGTACGTAGCAGGGGGCGGGAAGCGCCTCTTTCTTCGGGCAGCAGTTCAACCACAAGGTAATGGCCTTTTAATAACTTCTTTTCTTGCTAGCTCAGCAGTTTAACTCTCGGGGCAGGTCCGAAGCCTTTTCCATGTAACTTTCCTTTAAAATGTAAAGACACTCGGTATCAATTCTTTCTGTTTTAACTACAAATTGGGATAGAGAGTGCTTAACCCTCTCGAGCTCCCACTCATTTTGCTTCGAGGTGAACTTATTTTCTCAACCGTTTCTTCCTGTCTAGCGTAATGTAAATTGTCTTCTCATATAAGTCACCTCCTTAGTATGGGATTAGCCCTTGCATTAAAGGCCTAGTGCCAAGTAGGTTTTAAACAAAATGTATTAGGAGTGCAGCTTCGCCTCCTCAAATTGGTATTGTCGAGGCCATGTAATATTTCTGTTTCTTCACTTAATAGGCCTCAGTAGGTTGGGTATCTTTTACCCCTGTGTCTATGTCCTTGGAGGACAGCTTGAAAGTTGAGTTTGGTGTGGTCTTTGTTAGGCTTAAACTTTGAGAGCGGATCGCTCTTTTGAAATTGATTTTGGGTGCCTCGAGGAGGCTTTACCTTGTAATTGGGAGCAAGTGCTTCTGAACATGATTGGGGTCTTCTGCCCCTTTGTCGAATCTTGTTTTTTGGGTAAAGTTGGGCTAATTGCTCAAGAATTGTGAGTCCGGGGCTCGAAGCCCAAATCCTGTGAATACTGTAATTGTACATTTGTTACCTTGCTACTCTGTACCTGCCATTCTTGTTATTTCTTGATTTTGCTAAGAATATACAACCTTGTTAAATTTTATCTTAACTTTAATTTCGTATTCTGAGACCTGTTCATCCCCGCACCTTCTTTCACCTCTGCTGTTCCACAGATACCTCGGAACAATAATAATAATAATAATAATAATAATAATAATAATAATAATAATAATATTAATAATAATAATAATAATAATAATCATAATAATAATAATAATAATAATAATATACACGATCTCTAATGTCGTTTCCTCACAGTTAATGTGTCTTACCATTTCTTTTGTGGATACACTAATATTTCTTTCGATTTATAGGAGCTCTTTATCTCCCTGCGATGATGTTAAAGGATGCATTACCTGTAAAGTCTGCATGTGGTAAGGGGCGTCTAAGTAGGGAGCAACGAAAGAATCGATCCTACCGAGCTCGATAGCTGCAGTCGCTTAAGTGCGGCCAGTATCCAGTATTCGGGAGATAGTAGGTTCGAATCCCACTGTCGGCAGCCCTGAAAATGGTTTTCAGTGGTTTCCCATTTTCACACCAGGCAAATGCTGGGGCTGTACCTTAATTAAGGCCACGGCCGCTTCCTTTCCACTCCTAGCCCTTTCCTGTTCCATCGTCGCCGTAAGACCTATCTGTGTCGGTGCGACGTACAACAACTAGAGAAAAAAAAAATCGATCCTCGACCTCACGTCCTCAAAGCGCAAAAACGATTCTATACTTTTCCGTTCATGGATGAAAATTTAAGAGTGGAAAGTTCCTTTTAAAAAATATTTTACCCTTTGATCGCCCTTAGCAATTATGTGGTAGGTCTTGAACTGATATCCGAGCTCATCTGACATTTAAGAGTGCTTGCATGGGGAGACACGTGCTATTGACACGTTAGAGAACTAGCATCTCAAATTCTCTCAAAACGGATAACTGTTGATAGGAAGCTGTCGTGGAAAATACAGTCGTCCAGTAATAGTAGTAGTAGTTTTTATTCAGTGGTGACGGCAAAAGCAGGAATTTGTAATCTATGTTCTTATTTTCTGGAATAACTTAAAAGTTCGCGAAATTTTGAAGGATCTAGCAATAGTTTCCGATCAGTTGGAGGATTGACAGGAGTTCTTTTCGTTATTTGATTCCTCAGCACGAAAAGTACGCGAGGTGCGGAAAAACATCGTCAGCTGGTGAAAGTTTATGTCTAAAGTATGTTGAGTCGTCAGAATGTGTCCATTCCTGTTACGAATCTTGATGAGATATTATGAAATATCTATCATAGAGCCCTGATCTTGTGACAAGCGATTTTAATATTTTTAAGGATTTGAAAGAAAAGCTCGTGGGCACAGATTACAGAGCGGTTACTATGTCATAACAGCAATTAAAATCTTATTCAAATTGTCAGGCCACCACAATTTACCAGAATGGCATCGAAAGACTTGCAACACGGATGCACAAATGCGTCAGTCGCCATGAAAACTATGTAAAAATATAAAGGGCTAAGTGAATAATAAAATGCACAGTGTGTTATTGTCATAAACTTTTGATATGCATTCTAATAGATTATATAATATATGCATAGTTAGTTCTAAAACCTTTTTGTCAATGTTTCTTAGTAGAAGACGTGTATTAAGGCAGCCTCAGTACTTGGAAGAATCATGTACCGTAAATAAATAAATAAATAAATAAATAAATAAATAAATAAATAAATAAATACTTCCGTCAGCTTATCCCTTCTGGGGTTGGTTGGTTGGTTGGTTGGTTGGTTGGTTGGTTGGTTGGTTGGTTGGTTGGTTGGTTGGTTGGTTTTGTCCGAGGGTTTAAAGCCGGACGCACTTCCGGTCGCAATGTGAGTTTATAAATGAAAATCTCAACCCCGGATCGACTGTGATTCGAACCTGAAACTTCAGGATGGAAAGCCAGAAAACTAAACCACTGAGCAAATCGCAACCATAAAATGAATTATTTACTTATTTATTTATTTATTTATTTATTTATTTATTTATTTCATTTGTTAATGTTGTCTACGGACCACACTTACACAATCCACCAGATTTTCTCTCTCTCAAACGTATTATTATTTTCACTCATTCCAGAAGTTCTTAAGTCTTTGACTTCTCCTCTGTCGCTCTTCAACCGAAATGTTGCGTGGCTTAACGAGTTTCTCCTGTGCATTCCTCATTCCAAAAATTTTCTTCCTAAAGGTTGTTATTTCCTGTATATCTCCCTGCTTGATCTCCACTTCTTCCAAGTCTTTGTGATACTCATTAAGCCATAAAGTTTGTGCTTTCCATTTTTCTTGTAGACTAAGGACCCTGTGTGCCAGTCTCTCTAGATTCATTTTCTTAATGTGCCCATAAAATTATAGCCTTCTTTCCCTTATACTACTTGCTATCTTCTCAATTTTTTGATAAAGGTCTCGATTCGGTCTCAATCGGAGCATGGATTGTGAATATGGTGACTTCCTTGGACCTAAAATTTTCCTCAGGAATTGCCTTTCCCTGTTTTCAATGATAGGGTCATTTATTTTCGTCATGGTTTCCGCTGCATATAGACATTACGCTCTTACCCCCACAGAAATTATTATTATTATTATTATTATTATTATTATTATTATTATTATTATTATTATTATTATTATTATTATTAACACATCTCTGTCGAAATGTTTACTTACATTAGCATAATAACAATATCAAACGTAAATTACATAACGACAAAAACAAAAATACAACAAACATGACATGAAAACCGAATAACTGAGCGAGTTAGCGACGCGATTCGGATCACATTGCTGTGAGCTTGCATTGGAGAGATGGTGTGTTCTAACCTCACAGTCGGCACTCCCAGGCTTTGCTATCACATAGTAGCCGTAATGCTTGTCTGTGCCAGTGCGACGTAAAAAAGAAGAGCAAAAGTTCAGAAACACAATATGATAATAAATTATATCGAAGTGAGAAATCTCATAAAATAACAAATTTCATTATTAAAATGAAGAATAAGAGAGAAGCGTACTGAAAGGAGATAAGAACCGTGATAATTAAGACTGATATACGAAAGCCGTAGCATAATTAATTGCAATCACATAGAAATTAATGCGAATTTAGCGGAAAATGAATATTCCTTTTCTCGTAGGGTAAGACAAGAGTCCGTCTGGTGGTAATGGTCATTAAGGTGTCACGTCTGATACCGTGGTTCTCCGGTTCGAGTCCTGTTGGTCGAAAACATTTTCACGATGAGAAAATATTTCACGGTGTTGGCCGGCAGGGTAGGAGATGTTGTGGTATACAATTTCTAATCACTAGATTGCGTGTCAAAATCCTGAGTTCAATTCCAAACTTCTCCTCAGTGTTCATATGGAGTGAGGAAGTATGACACTGTTGACAGTGATGCGTCCGTCGGATGGTGATGTTAAGCCTTGAGCAGAACCCTTGGTGTTATTCGACAAGAGTAGACTATGTGCCGGCACCGGCTTTCAACTTCTATTGTCATATATATCAGGTCATTCCTTTCATCTCATTAGCTCCTCTGATGAGATTGACGCAAGGAAGGGCAACCGGTCGAAGAATTTCGAAAATAATAATCTCACGTCATATCCGTTCCTGTAAAGGAACGGAACAAGGGTTGGACATGAAAACACTTATAGTGTAACATAAGTACAAAGCAGTCACACAGAAGTCTGCGCTAAGTTTACAGAGTGTTCCTTGATAAGTACCGTAGAACAACAATAATTACAAGACAATGGCATACTACTTCACAGATAACTTTAAAATTTAAGTCCTTTTAAAGTACCAACTCAGAGTGTATCCGTAATGATTATACAGGATTTCAGGGATGCTGGAGATAGGAATATGTATCAATTTGAGACAGGGAATATCGGTCGGAAACGTCTCAGTCATATACGCCAACGATATTTTTCGTAGATTGCACGTTTGCAAATGCGTGTGGGTTCAATATGATACGGCCCAGTCCACTTTCCACGCGCTATTCGAGAACACTTCAGTCAGACCTTCCCGGAAAAGTCGATAGGGAGAGGAGGTCCTGTTGCGCGGCCATCTCCTCCGGCTGATCAGATCCAAATGGAATTGTTCTTTGTGGAATTATGGAAACAGCGAGACACTTGTTGGGATTGAATAAAGAGCTGCTGGAAATAATCCTCGGTGCTAGAATGAAGCCAGGAATGTTTGAGCGGATAAGCTAGAACTTAGCTGCGACATTGTAATGCTTTCATCGAAGAAGAATGACACTATTTTGAACACCCATTGTACATGTCTCCATAGCGTATGTATATGCAGTATAGGTAAATAATGGTATTACATTTCCATAAGAATATTATGTTAATACAAATATGGATTGTGGCCGATAATTTGCTTCACAAAATTAGGGATAAAAGGGTGTCACGCGATGTTACCTGGCAAACCTGCAGGCTGTGATGTGAAGTATTGTTGGATGGCCATGACTGAGAGATATATAGAAAGCTTGTTTTAACAAAGAAGCCTAATCTCATCATAATCTAGGGAACACCACCCTTGAAAATATTGATCTCATTCAAGAATACATGTATGCGCTAATCCGTATGACACGGTGTAGCCATGTGGTATCAACTGCTACAATCGAGAAGTTCGTGTACTGGAGCCTAGAGTGCTGGCAACATCACGTACTGCAGTCAGTGACTTCTTATACTAGCCTAGGGCCTCTCAGGGTGCATGCGCGTGGTGCTGGCCTTCTAAGCCCAATTTGGCAGGTTCGATCATGGCTCAGTCCGGTGGTATTTGAAGCTGCTGAAATACGTTAGCCCCGTGTCGGCACGTAAAATAACTCCTGAGGAAGTAAATTCCGACACCTTGGCGTCTCCTAAAACCGTAAAAGTAGTTAGTGGAACTTAAAGCAAAAAGTACATTAAAATTTTTATTTATTACACGATTTCCGCCGCTGACATTAAACGACCCTGCACATCACAGACCTTAGTTCTGCTTATACTGTATACGCGCAACTGCCTCGTGTTGGGACTAGTATAGAACTGTCACGGCACATTCTTGTGGTGGAAACCCTCCACGGAAGTGCACCTCAGCGACGCTAGATGGGCAGTCGAGGAACTTAATGACTCTACTACGTAGGTAAGTGTTTTTATTAAATCCAACGTTCGTAAGTGACCCACAAAAAATTTGGCTGATATTCGTCAACTGAGATGTATACGGACCAGGGTTCCCGATCTCAAATTGATACACGTACCCTTCTGTAGTGTCCCGCAAAGTCTGTATCATTACCACAGAACCCTCTGTATAACAGTGAGTGGTATAACACACTATAAAGCTTCTTTTGGAGTGCCCTTTCTACTTAAGGCTAGTATGAGGTTATCCTCTGATGACTGAATTATTGATTCCACTCCTGGTTTACAGATTAAACTTGTTGGCGGTAATCCTATCCCATTCAAGGAAGGACTGGTGTATTGTGAAGTGGCTTCATAATTTAGTGAAAGTCTCGCTGAGTGAATGCGCGTATAAGATCCAATTAAGTGAACTCGCTTATTGAGTAGGGATTACTCTTACATAATTAGCTGCACCATTGTAGAAGACTTCTGCTAATTTCTTGCTTGGCAGAGCACGTTTATTCCGCAACATGCAGGAGATTAAATGAAGTTCGTCTTTGTTAACTAGCAGTTCCTGTTCCTCTTCATTAAATACCCTTAAACTACATGTATCATTTCTTCTTTGATGGAGGAGTCCCTTTTGATAAATTAAACTTGCAGACATTTTCAGAGGCTAGTGGATATCCAGTCCTGGACTTCACGTTCGTTCTGTTACATCAGACGTGTACAACAAGGCAAGGTCGTTAGAATGAGTAAGTAATTGTTTCCTCCTAACGAGGGATCTTACCTATTTTGAGGTTGGAAAGCATCACCAAACCTCTAGTTTGCATGCGTTTAGTTAACTGATAATTGAGAACAATGTCCACTGGGGAATGTTAAGAAGTAATAAGTTCGAAAATGTGTCTGTTTCCTTTTCTTTATGGATGCAATACTTTGCATCTGTCTCTTAGCACAGGCCAGAGGAAACTGTAGACTCCACCGAAGTGCCAGGCTCATTCATGGCTGCGAAAGTATTGTAGCTGCCGAGGTATGAAATTCATAGCACAACTAGCTCGTCTGGTGGTTATGAAATGTTCTACCCACAGGACAGATCATGCCGTAATAGCACTTTCTGTTCCAGAGAGGAAAGCACTGGCAAACTACTTCACTTCTCATCGTGCCTAATATGCCTTATTCTGGCGCTGCCAACAGTTTTTGTGGTTTCAATATAACGGCACAAATTTCCATGTTACCATTTGAGGATGTAACTAGCATTCGGGCTGACTGTGAAACAAATGAAAGACAAACAAACAAACAAACAAACAAACAAACAAACAAAGAGAGATACAGTTGGAAAATGCTGTCCCCTGATCAAGAACATTGTTTAATATTTTCGTCAAAACGACTGTGTATAGGTAGATGGAATATCAAGTCTAACCAGGTTTACTACGTGATTGCTGCTACTTCTATCTGGCATATTCTGACAAATTCACTAGTGATTTGGAAGACTTTGTCCTTTTGGCTGCCTCCGTATGGGGGAACTCGCATTAATAAATAATATATTTTTATTTAATTACTTGTCATAAGTCTGTACGGAGTTCTCCTCCGCTTTCAACAGACACTATGCATGAATTGAATACGTGAATGGCTGAATTAATGAATGAATTAATGAATAAATGAACCAATTGTATTCATGCATGCATGCATGAATGAATGAATAAACAATGAATTTCTGTCAGAAATATCTGGATACATATGACTGTGGTATGTTTCCTGAATTATAATAACCTTGATGCTCGACTGTGCCGAAATATAAGCATTATATAAGACTGAATCTTAATGAGGCTCACTATAGTTCAAGTTTCATTATGATATAGGTTATCCACCAATCAGAGTTCAGATTTTAATTATGACACAGGTTCTCATCCGATCAGATTTCATATTTTCATTATGATACAACTGTTTGACCAGTTAGGTCAGGATAGGAAATTCAAACATGTCGGACACACATATTAATATCAGTGCACCTTCTACTTCCAGTACTTCACAACCACACGGCACATTCGCGCATATTAACTTCACCAACTATACAATAAACAATTTTTGTTTGAAATGAATCTAAGCTGTGATAACCGTCTATCAAAGCTTTGAAAACATATGACATTGTCAAGGTTTCTGATCCACTCACGGAAAGTCAATAACCCAGCGCATGCACTCTGCGCTCTGTTCCGTAAACTCAACTGTCAAGCGACAACTCGACAAAAAATATGAATATTCCAAAATAAAGTTATAATTATCGTCGAGCATAAACAGACGTGGGCAACTCGCCTATAATGGTAATTAAGACACTCGCTTCCCTCGTTTTCTAAACATACTCGTGTCTTAATTATTGCCATTATAGGCTTGTTGCGTAATGCAGTATTGTGGATTTAATCATTTTCTGATTTATTTTAGGTTAGAATGCAAAGTAATTTGGTTTGTAGGAAGTGTTATGCAACCCGTTGTACCATAATGTAGGAAGAGTAGCATCAATTCAAGGAGTTCTATAGGCTGTGCCCCTAATATCTATGCAAATCGTATAGCATAACCGTTGTACAGTGTAGGGTATACTTGTTACTGGCTAAAGTATGTTTGCATTCTAATCTATCAGAACATAAAAATCCGGACTCTAGTGATAAGTATTGTTTTGCTACAACTGTTACTTTAGTGTGTTATTGTTATTGTTTTAAAGCACACATACATGTGCGATGGAGATAAATGTTATTTCGGAAATGTTAAATTCCAGAAACGGGATCAGAAACGTCATTATTGCACATACACAACACACCTATCACAAAACACAATACTCTAGGCATCAACACTGGTTACGAAAATGTAACCAACACTATAAATTACAACCGGAAGATTTAGTTGTGTGGTTTGGGCCACGTAGCTGTGAGCTTGTATTCCTGAGATAGTGGGTTAAAATCTCTTTTTTCGGCAGCCTTGAAGATGGCTTTCTGTTTTTTCCGAATTTCACACCAGGCCTGTGCCCTCATTGACGCCACGGCCGCTTCCATCCCCCCTCCTAGCCCTGTCCTATCCCACTGTCACCATGAGGCGTAAAACAAAGAGGAAGCTGTTAAAACTATAGAAGGGGAGGGTGGGTTGTGGGTTCAACCTGTGGAGCAGGTGTGGTTTTGACTTATTTTTATGTCCCGATGCCCTTGCTGGCACCATTACTAAGGTGGTTGGTAGTCTGGTGTTTGGTGTATATGAGAAGAGGAATGCGTTGAGAGGTACACAATTTTCCAGTCCCCGAGGCTGAGGAATTCATCACACGCGGTGAAATGAATATCAATCCCCAAACGTGGCGGGAATTGAATACAGGAACGTGGCTGCGACGCTGGTAATTCATCCAAAGAGCTGGAAATTAGATGTATTGATTCTTACTAGGTCTGAGAGAAGGACCGTCAAATCCGTGTTTCTATAATAAGTATCTTAACAAGTAATTGACCGAGAAATTATGAATCATTATGGGGGATGAAAATCAGAAGTCACAGTTGATCAATTTTGAGTTCCAACTCTTGTTACGTTGCTACACACAAACCTACGTTACACATGTCCATTGTACCTGCCGTCCTTTCCAGTGCAAGGTTTATAAAATCATTATCTACAGAACCACATGTTTTGTCTGAAATTTTCTAGGTGTGTAGGTCTTCCAATTCAACCAGCATATCATCGCTACGACTAAAAAGATCTTATTTCAGCTTAGTACACTGACCAGAAATGTTCTGTCATCTAAGGTTCAGTATTGTATGAACTACATCAACGAATTTTCGTTCTAAGTGATACATGTGCTGCTGGTAAGTATTTCAACCCTCAACATTGTCACATAGCGGTAGCAGACGAAGAATACACCCACGGTGTCCCCTGCCTCTCTTAAGAGGCGGCTAAAACGGGAGACCAAGTGATGATTGTATTTGGACCATGACACTACTTGTGATTAGTACCATCACGTGGGGAACACCATGGGCCACCTTTGTTTGCGACTAGTACCACTACTGTATGTTAAGTACACAATAGGTTTGTGATTAGTAACAACAGAAGGTGAGTCTGTGTGGGTTTTCCAGTACCCGTTATTAGTACCATCACGTGGGGAACACCACGGGTCTGGGCGTTGCCTGTGATTAGTACCACTGTATCAGCGACACCGTGGGACTACGTTTCCTGCGATTAGTACCCACTATATGAGGAACACCGCGGGAATTCCGGCGCCCGTGATTAGTACTTCTAGGTGAGGAACACCATGGATTTGCGTTGCCTATGAGTGGCGCCATTATGTGAGAAACACCATAGGTCTGCGTTACTTGTGAATAGTACCATAATGTGTGGAACACCGTGAGTCTACGCTATTTATGTTTAGAACCGCAACATGACCAAATACCATGGTTCTACTTTACTAGCGTTAAGTACCATTATGATGGGCCGGTGACCTAGATTTTGGACCCCCATTAGATAACAAGCATCTTAGATTCAGGATTGTGCTTTAGGAGCAGTCCCTTGGTCAGTAATACTATTGTTTTGATACTGTATTTTCTCTGACGTATCCAATGATTGTTTCAAATTTATATCTTCCTAATCATTCCTCACCACGTTTTTAAATCTGGTCAGTGGATGATTTTGAACTTTATAATTGTCATTACATTTCATCTCATTTGTTGCCATTAGGGGCCGATGACCTAGCTGTTAGGTTCCTTTAAACAACAATCATCATCATCATCATCATCATCACATTGCGGTATTTCGAGACGACGGTAGGTTCCTTTAAGAGTCCCGCGTCCCTGTATATAGCGGAAGAAGTCTGATAGATTAGTTTTTAGTATTCAGTACACTGGAAAGGTGATCGGGTAAAGATTATACAAGCGAGCCATTTCTGCCAACCCACTCGTCCAACACTGAATTCAGGAAGTTCAACTCCTCTTGAATTGTTCGAGGAATTTCAAAGAGCTTATTCTCGCCCAGTTTTTGCGTCTCCTCAACAAGCATTTAAAGATTGCTTTTAGAGGCAACAGGCTTAAGAAAGGAAAAGCATTGTCTCAAAACACCAATGAAAGTTCTTACCTAAGATTCACTTCAGAAGCGTTACATTTCTTCCCCATTAAGTGAAGTGGGTTCTCATATTTGTGTCTGTTCATTGTTTCAATAACACTGAGCATAGCTTCATTAATAGGGGCTGCTTGACTGAAGCGGTAAAAGCGTGTTCGGTTCACCCGGAAGGACGTGGGTTCGATTCTCCGTCAGGAAGTCGAAAAATTTAAGAAACCAGATTTCCATTTTTGGAGGTGCACATGGCCCTGAGGTTCACTCAGCCTCCGCCAAAAATGAGTACCAGGTTAATTCCTAGCGGCAAAGGTGGCCGGGCGTAGAGCTAACCACTCTACCGCACCAAGTGTCGAGACTAGGGGTAGTGGATACCTTTACCTTCCACCCCTCCAGTGACCTGCATGGCCTATATAGAGATGACTTTGCTGGTTTTTGGTTTTACTACAAACTGTGCTAAAGGTGCTTGTTGAGATGATGGCATTTTATTTTTTACTTTGCATACAGTGTTTAGGATCACCTAATTATTCACCTTCACGAAACTCATCATCGGAAGTACTTTCTTTCCCTTGCTCCTCTTCATGGGAGAAGTCAGCAGTAAAATATTTGCGGGTAAAATGGTACAGGAATTTCTGCATCATGAGTCACTGGTTTCCGATCAGATTTACAGTCTGAATATACGGGGTTTGATTTGTTTTTATTCGAAAACTCAGAATTTTTTGCTATGAAAATATATCTGTTCCAAGCGTGGTTTCTTTTAATCAGGCCAAATCATTGGTTCAGAGATAGGAATCGATCTTCTGTTCCTAACATGAAATGAAATGAAATGAAATGGAGTATGGCTTTTAGTGCCGGGAGTGTCTGATGACAAGTTCGGCTTACCAAATGCAGGTCTTTTGATGTTACGCCTGCTTTTCATTATGAGGATGAAATAATGATGAAAACGACACATACACATAGCTCCCGTGCCAGGGGAATTAACAAATTATGGTTAAAATTCCAGAACCTGCCGGGATTCGAAACCGGGACGCCTGTGACCAAAGACCAGCACGCTATCCATTTAGCCATGGAGCCGAACTTCTCTCCCTAGGAAACCATTCTGTATGACTAGTGTTACATACGATACAGCAATATTGATGTGCCAACACTTTGTTAATATCCCTTACTTTTCATTCAAATAATGTCTGTAGGCAATATATATTTTTGTATGTTCTTACGCTGACCAAGTGAAGTATTTCCCATAGATGTAGCAGGAATTGTTTGGATAGATAATGCAGCCTGTGTTTCTCTTCACATTAATGAAATTCCGGGATTAAATGGACACTGACAAACTGAAGGCAATAAAGTTCCAACTTCGTGAAGGAATCTCATAACCTCCTAACCAAGTTATTCAGTATTATCAGAATGTCTATATATATCGCATCTTGGTATGTAACGCCGGCCCCGCGGTGGTAGGGTAGCATGCCTGCCTCTTACCCAGAGGCCCCAGGTTCAATTCCCGGTCAGGTCAGGGATTTTTACCTGGACCTGGGAGCTAATTCGAAGTTCTCTCAACATACGTGACAACAATTCAGGAGCTTTCTGACAGTGAGATGGCGGCTCCGGTCGAGAGGTCGAAAGCCAAAAATAACGGCCGAGAGGATTCTTCGTGCTGACCACACGACACCTCGGAATTTGCTGGCCTTCGGACTGAGCAGTGGTCGCTTGGTAGGCTATGGCTCTTAGGGGCTGTTGCGTCATTGGGGGGGGGGGTTGGCTGGTTATTGCTTGGTACGTAACAACATTAGTACATTAACAGTCTTTCATCTTTTTCTACCGCATTTCCCCACGCCTGTGTGGTCGCGGGTGCGAACATGTGGATTTGGCCATGTTTTACGGTCGGAAGCCCTTTCTGGCGCCAACCCTATACGAAGGGATTAATCATTATAGTGTATTTCTGTGGTGGTTGGTAGTGCAGTGTGTTGTCTGAATATGAAGAGGAAAGTGTTGGGAAAGACACAAAACCCAGTCCCCGGGCCAGAGGTTAATGAAAGGCGATTAAAATCCCCGACCCGGTCGAGAACAGAACCCGGGACCCTCTGAACCGAAAGCCTCAACTGTGACCATTCAGCGAATGAATCGGGCGTTAAAACATAAACAGTAAGTCTTAAATTCTTTAGCGTGTACTTACATTATAGTGTTACAAAGAGCATAAAGCAGTTATTATTACCGTACGCTTATTATTGAATCACACACACTCACTTTAGTGGGGAAAAAATATTGGCGGGAAAAGAGTACACCTGGCGAGTAGCTGCTGAAATATTAAAACAATTGGCTATCAAAGACGGCCTAGGCGTCCCTGAAGAGGCGCACTAGGGAAATGAGGATTGAGGTAGTTTCCCGTTGCTTTCCTCACTCAGACAGAATTCACTATTACGTAAACGTCTGCCAAGCCCACTGAAATGCATGCACCAAGCGACCCTTTGAGCGATATTTTCACGGCCGCTTCTTTCCCTCTTCCTTGTCTATCCCTTCCAATATTTCCATCCCCCACAAGGCCCCTATTCAGCATAGCATGTGAGGTTGCCTGGGCGAATGGCTGGGTATCCTCCCCAGTTGTATCCCCGACCCAGAGTCTGAAGCTCTAGGACACTGCCGATGAGGTGGTATAGGTGGGATCCCTCGCTGAGTCCGAGGGGAAAAACAACCCTGGAGGTTAAACATATAAAGAAGAAGAGGGAACTTACATTTGTTCAGTAGCAAAATCAAAATCAAATAAAATTCATGGACTTAAATCTATTTAAGATGTAAAAATCAATACTTCTATTTTAAAATTGTGATGCAATAAAAATAATGGACTTCACGTCTGTATTCACCGCACTCAAGTTAGGGTCGGTGTACTAGCTTTTGTTCAGAAGCAAAATCACCGTAGACCACTATAGTACAGCGAAGAAAGTCAAGAGAATAGTTCACAATATCAACATTAAATTAAAATATAAGTTCATTCCAGGGAATCTCATTACTGGAACAATCAATTCACTGTTTAGATGGCATTTTACAAATCACGTATATAAATATCATTTAAATAACATGGAGTGGATAACGTGCTTTAATAATTCATAAGAGCGGGGCACTCCATTGCATTATGCATGCACTGGTTGTTGTACACAGCTAATGAAGTTTATCAATTGGTTACCATATTAATGTGCGGCCCTGGCTATGCCAATATCGACACACTTTTCACTGCCATCCCTCTGGGAGATAAAGAGACCATCCTCTGCACTAAATTTCCTACTACCGAACTCGATAGCTGCAGTCGCTTAAGTGCGGCCAGTATCCAGTAATCGGGAGATTGTGGGTTCGAGCCCCACTGTCGGCAGCCCTGAAGATGGTTTTCCAAGGTTTCCCATTTTCACACCAGGCAAATGCCGGGGCTGTACCTTACTTAATGCCACGGCCGCTTCCTTCCAATTCCTAGGCCCTTCCTATCCCATCGTCGCCGTAAGACATATGTGTCGGTGCGACGTAAAGCAAATAGCAAAAAAAAAAAAAAAAAAAAAAAAAAAAAAATTTCCTACTCTCTTGGCATCGTCTTAGGTTTCTATGATACAAAGAAAAGTCGACCGGGGTTGCATCAGGGTCACCGCCGTTACTTTTAACGCTTCGAAAAGAAAATATACTCATTATCGATTATTTTGTAATGTGGCACTTACGAAGAATATTATACGTACCTTGGACAGCGTTTTGACCAATGAATCCATTATAGACTAGCTCAACCTCAGAAGCAGATCATCTTCAATGTGTAAAAGAAAAGTCTTACAAATCTTTGGACGAACTAGCTGACGTCGTTTGGCAGTATAGGAAAATCGATCATTCTTTGAAATGTTCCTGGGAAGAGAGATCACACTCGATGGTCGAACATTATTAAGAGTATAACTGGGCTGAACATCTTTGGTGCAGCAAGTCTGGCCGAGGACCACAAGAGATGGAGCCAGCTCACCAATAGCCTCCTCCTCGGAGATCGCGCTTTCAGAATTGAGGGTGCGATAATAATAATAATAATAATAATAATAATAATAATAATAATAATAATAATAATAATAATAATAATAATAATAATAATAATAATAATAATAATAATGGCGTGTGACCTCCGGAGAGGCCTGGTGCAGGTCCTTAGATCTGACTCCCGTAGGTGACCTGCACCTGTATGAGGACGGGGCCCTACCTAGGAAGGTTTCTAATGCTGAAGACAACACACACGAACCCAGCCCCTGAGCCATCGGAATTAACCAATTAATGTTAAAATCCCCGACCCCGCCGGGAATCGAACCCGGGACTCCCTGGACCAAAGGCCAGCACGCTAACCATTTAGCTACGGAGCCGAACAAAAGTAAACTCGTGTCCTCATCCTGAGCGGTGCAGCTATTTTCAGGCACACCCCCAATGCAGGCGAGCTGCATGCACCATTTCAACCACATACCAGCCCGCGTGCAATTCTTGAATTTCTTGCAGTATCTGGAATTGAACCCGGGCCCCAGAGGACGGCAGCTAATAATACTAATCGTTACGCTACGGAGGCTGACGAGGGAGCGATAAGGGAGGGAGAGACAGAGATATCTGTTAAACTGTCTCTTGCTGACGTTTTACTACTTATTTCTAAACATATATCCTCACCACGAAGACAAAGTGTATGTACAAAGGATATACTATGAAAAGTAACATACAGAGGGTTATTATGAATAAAGACAGGCTGCTTTTTGTTAACTTAGTACAAAGAAACACACAACTACACATGAAAACGAATGACAACGCTTCGCTAATTAGATGCTGTTTACAGAACTATCTTGTCCGCAGAGTTGATTCTTAGTTGGCATTCATTACCTGGAACGGGCGATCCTTCCGCAATCTTGACCGATATTTTCCAACTTTCACTTCTCACACATTCGATCACTTCACACAACAGTTCCGTGTAATAATTTGGAAAACAACAACATTGGCTACCAAAACACACGACGGTTGCTCTCTTGGCTCGACTCCAGACACTCACACAATCAACTCACGTAATTGATCCACATACCAAGAACTACTCAATACGTATCACTCGATAGGAGAACAATACAGTACCACACAACGCAACTTACTTATTCGCAGCAAGCTTGCTTTTTATATACCTAGCGGCAAGGTTCTAGTATCTTCGGGACTGAGCTCGATAGCTGCAGTCGCTTAAGTGCGGCCATTATCCAGTATTCGGGAGATAGTGGGTTCGAACCCCACTGTCGGCAGCCCTGAAGATGGTTTTCCGTGGTTTCCCATTTTCTCACCAGGCAAATAAGTCACGGCCGCTTCCTTCTCATTCCTAGGCCTTTCATATCCCATCTTCGCCATAAGACATATCTGTGTCGGTGCGACGTAAAGCAAATAGCAAGCTAAGTATCTTCGGGGTACGGCCAGAAAATCCACTAAATCCATGGAGACACCAGACGGAAAGCACAACAAAAACAAAGGCCGCCACTGGCCATCAGGCCGGCTGGTAGCTCCCCAACCTAACTCACTCATCCCTTCCACAAAATACCAGAGGTGTTTTTCCAGAGGGCTAGCAGACATATGAGCACGTAACAACATTGAGAGGTACTGAGATCAATAATACGGTCGAATGTTACATTGTGTTTGTATCACGCAGAGTATTGGAAGCTTCGATGGGTGTTCTGGAGCCTCGTCGTTATCAACACCACAGCGATCAGTATTCACATCCATGAGTTTCAAAACAATTTCCACCACTAGAGCCGTAGATGTGCTCTGCTGCGACTCCGGTACAGGTAGTGTGGAACACACTTCAGGACGCTCGGGCGTCTTGACATTGAGACGCTCCCGATAATAATTTTCACACTCGGCATTGATGATTTCATCATTCTCGGAATTTTCTTATAAGCCAGTCTATGCTGTGGAATGCGTTTCCGATCATTTTGAAGCTATTTATTGCCCATATGACACAAAATTTTCATTTCTTCGCACCACTATGTTCTCAGATGTTGACAATTATATATTTGCCGCCATATACTTGTAAAACTCTGTGAGACGAGTCAAATGACGTCTCACACAACACGCTGGGATCCAGAGCTGTACTAATTGATAGCCGCACGATAAGCTGATTTTAGTACGTCAATATGGCGATGCTATTCTATCACCTGACGACATCATGTGTAGGACAGTTTTTTATTGCAGGATGCACTTCTTTTTTTGTTTTTACAGTACGATTTGAATTCAGCCGTCAAATGTACCTAAGAATTATTTCTCACATACGATCTGAGACAATGAACCAATGAAGAAATGCTAGCGTGACAGCATCATTCACTGAACCCAGTAATGTTCCAAAACAATAGACGCATTTTATGCGAAAATCAGTCATGATCGTCGTCTTATTCATCATCTTCTCTTTTCATGGATTAGGTTGGTCAGACTCTTCCATCATTTTGTATTTAGCAGTCGTAACATCTCACGAACCAATAAGGAAAATATTTACACAGAGGTTCATGTTAGGTCAGAAGTAACAACCAAGAAACCTTTCCGTAACTTTATTTAGCTCCTACGGAGTACATGTAACGGGGTTAACATAATTAAAAGATCGTAAATTTATGGAGCAATAGGTCTCGGGCTGCTACGGTTGTTCGTTCTTATTCTACTCGCCCGCCTGCTTAAGGTGTAATGTCTGTATCGTCTGATATCGAGATTGTGAGATTCGAGTCCTGTTGATGATAAAAAGAATTAACAGCAGCATGCTTGTCGGCAGAGTAGGGGAGGTGGCGGTATACCATTTCTAAACGCCAAACTGCGTGCCGAAAGCCCTGATTTAATTCCAAACCTCTCCGCCGGGTTCAGCTGGGATGACAGTTGCTCTAGGGAGCCGGTGTTACTTGCTCCGCTCGGGACTGGTGTTTGTCACGTGACAAGAGAGAAGCAGGCAGGCGGGTTGCATACCGTGGCCGTACTGTACTTGCGCCACTAGCCTTCAGTACATACTACGCTATGCGCTTCCCCTACTGCCTCCCCTACTTTCTCGCTAAGCTGCTCTCGTTCCTCGAGAGCGGGGAGCAAACTGGCTCCGAAGGCAATTTGCTCTCGATTAACGAGGCCTGCTGTTGATGATGCCTCGTGCGTTGGAAGGAGATGCTAAGCCATGAGCACATCTCCTGGTGTTATTCGACAGGAGTAGGCTATGTGCTCTCACTGGGTTTCGCCCTTTCTGTACATCATCATCATCATCATCATCATCATCATCATTTCACACCCAGACACGAAGTTGACCCATAGGTGTGAAATGGAATGTACTGCACCCGGTGAGACGAATGTCTTTGAACACTCCTGGCACTAAAAACAAAATAAATTACATTTATGCCACGTGCTACTGCTGATAGGTCGTGGGTTGCTACAATAGTATATTTTGCTAGCGGTTTAAAGTCACACTCGCTCACATAGGTCTTCGGCGACAGTGAGATAACAAAGATCTAGACCTGAGAAGGGAATGACTGTGGCATTACTTAGGGAACAACTCCTAACTTTCACTATCTGTGAAAATAGGAAACCATGGAAAACCATTTTCAGAGTTCAATCCTATCATGTTCACAATGCCAGAATACAAGTAAGTGGCTCGGAACATTCAGCCAACTAACTCGTTATTTTTTGCTTTTAGTTTCTTTGCATAAATGTATGCACATTTGTAGCGTTCATTCGGTTTTTTTCTTCTTTTGCCGTGTCAACACTGCTTCTTGATCTGTTCTGTTGGTTGAAGGGGAAGTATTCTACGTGTCTGAAAACGAACAAGTACGTTAATACATTTCATAATGACAACAAATACGTAAAAATGCATGTTGAACATTTATTTTTTGATGGGGCAGTTATGGGATACTTTGTATTAGTTATGTAGTTTTCATCATAACTCATCAAATCACTACGGTTAGCACGGGGTATGTGAAGGAAAATACAACTCTAAAAAGAGGGAAGTTAAGGGCATCTTCACGTGATGGTTACATGGTCATTTTAGAAACAACTGAAATTGTATCACTTTAATTTCTCCTCGTGTGAAGCGAGTGGAGGATTACAGGCTGAGATAAGAGATACGGATCTAACCGAGGTCTTACAAGGGAACATCGGCAATGGGAAAGTCGCCGATCGCGATGAAACTTGGAAAACACATGGGGGTACACGTAAAAACGATGTCGGCATCAATTTTGGGTGCCAACATTCATTAGGGCGTTAACTACGGGGCCTAAAAGTTGCGACATTTCAAATTCCACGCGATCAGCGATGAATACCTGCTGGCCAATGCTAAACTGGCACACTGCGTACTTGGAGACACACCTCTACACCTCCTCTTCTCCACGCTCCAATTGGTTCGCCACTGCACGTTTCCCTTCTCCCCGCGCTTGCCGACTGCAGTGGCGAACCAATTGGAGCGTGGAGGGGAAGAGGTGCAGAGGCGTGTTTCCAAGTACGCAGTGTGCCAGCTTAGCATTGGACAGCAGGTATTCATCGCTGATCGCGCGGAATTTGAAATGTCTCAACTTTTAGGCCCCGTAGTTAACGCCCTAATGAATGTTGGCACCCAAAATTGATGCCGACATCATTTTTACGTGTACCCCCATGTGTTTTCCAAGTTTCATCGCGATCGGCGACTAACCCATTCCCGATGTTCCCTTGTTAGAGCTAGAGTATAGAGGATTGTGGGGTCTTTTGTAAATTCACAGAGGCTTCGAGAGATAATAGTGTATATGGAAGGTGTATGTGTGTGTTCTTCCATTTCTTATATGCAACTTAGAAAAACTGTTGTTAACCAAGAAATCCATGCTAGTGTTCGATAAGAACGATTATTCTCCTTAAGCCGACATTAAATTCAAGAAATCATTTGGAATTCCGGAATCCCATAGAGAGAGACGAGTTTTCTTAAAACTACACTGTATAAAACATTTGATTTGAAGAATATTCTGTATTTATTTAATCAATTTTTCGGTAGTTACAATCTTTAAGAGTAACACTCGTTAACACTTCGGTAGTCGCGGGGGTGACTATTGCAATCCAGGCACTTTGTTTTATATGCACAAACATAATACGCTAGCTTTTAGTACATGCAAGTCAGCTTTCCTAGATCGCCTCAGCACTACAATCACCGTGAAATATTACATCGCCGACCACCAACTGTAGTCCACGTGACTATTTACGGATCTACTTGTGAAGTGGTAGTCATGTACTTGAACTGCGTTTGTTTTGTTGGATAGGTACAGGATTGTATAGTATATGGAAACAATGCATTATTAACAATTCATTGTAGAAAAATTCTCACCTATTTACAAATATTCAGTGTTTTCCTGCAATTTCTTTAAAATATTCAAATTAATAAGTTTTTCATGTTGCATCAATTATACTTGACACTTCGTGTATATATGTATCAGCCTCCGTGGCTCAGGTGGCAGCGCGTCGGCCTCTCACCGCAGGGTTCCATGATTTAAGTCCCGGCCATTCGATGTGAGATTTGTGCTGGAAGAAGCGGCGGCAGAACAGGTTTTTCTCCGGGTACTCCGGTTTTCTCTGCCATCCTTCATTCCAGCAACACCCTCCACTATCATTTCATTTCATCTTTGTCATTAAGCATTGCCCCAGAGTAGTGCGACAGGCTTCGACAGCCGGCACAATTCTTATCCTCGCCGCAAGATGGGGGCTTCATTCATTCCATCCCTGACCCAGTCACTGACGGAAAACTGGTTGTAGGTTTTCAGTTCCCTTCATGTATATGTCAATGAATAGTATATATGACAATACACCCTTCTTATAATTTCAAAATTCAACATTTATAAAAATAATAGTTAATGAAAAACCCATTAAAAATTGGAGTACGATTGTAATCGACGCGGCTTGTTGCGTTACATCTTCGAGCACGACTAATGGAGGATTAATTTTCCGTGTAGATTCTACTTGATTCTCGAGGAGTAGACCGTACTCAAGTTTCAAAACATTCACTAGAAAACATTGATACACACATTCCTCGAAGTCTCTCGACTCCCCTTTCTTTACTACAATGAGGTGAAATAAAACGCTCTTCCGTTATTGGGAATGGAGAAGGTGAACACGAGACTTAGCCATTAGTTTCCACTCGCTGAATTGAGCGTGGCATTCCTCCGTTCAACACTTGTGAGATAAAATAACTGCCTACCCCGTTGTTCATTTACGCTTTCACTATAGGGGGCATAACTTCAATTCGCCGCTTTGATCATTTAAACATAAGAAAGGTGGATATCGATCTAAACCTGCCATTTAACATCTCATAGATTACTGTCACGGGTCTTTGAACGGAACACACTCCAACTTATAATTTTAACATTGAAAACATTTCTTAGCCGACAAAGTAAGGGTCCCCATACTACAAAAAACGTAAAATTAAGCCATTTCCTCAATTTTGCCCAGTGATCAAGGGATAAAGTGCCAGAATGGAATTCATATTGTTAGTCTTTGGTAGATCTATGAAATTAAAAAATAAATGCAGTTCTGAAAAAAGGCATAATGTAGCTCGTTTCTTTACTCCTTTCCTTTTTTATTCAAATTAACTTATTCTTCTGTTATGTGTTCTTTGGTTCAATAACCTAACGCGTTTTCGGATGGTTTTGAAAAATGTCCACACCGAATGTAGTTATAACGGCTTAAGTGAAACAATGCATTGACTCATAACAGCGCTCGGATTGGTGCTTAAGTGAAACAATACATTGACTCATAACAGCGCTCGGATTGGTGCTTAAGTGAAACAATGCATTGACTCATAACAGCGCTCGGATTGGTGCTTAAGTGAAACAATGCATTGACTCATAACAGCGCTCGGATTGGTGCTTAAATGAAACAATGCATTGACTCATAACAGCGCTCGGATTGGTGCTTAAGTGAAACAATGCATTGACTCATAACAACACTCGGATTGGTGCTTAAGTGAAACAATGCATTGACTCATAACAGCGCTCGGATTGGTGCTTAAGTGAAACAATGCATTGACTCATAACAGTGCTCGGATTGGTGCTTAAGTGAAACAATGCATTGACTCATAACAGCGCTCGGATTGGTGCTTAAGTGAAACAATGCATTGACTCATAACAGCGCTCGGATTGGTGCTTAAGTGAAACAATGCATTGACTCATAACAGCGCTCGGATTGGTGCTTAAGTGAAACAATGCATTGACTCATAACAGCGCTCGGATTGGTGCTTAAGTGAAACAATGCATTGACTCATAACAGCGCTCGGATTGGTGCTTAAGTGAAACAATGCATTGACTCATAACAGCGCTCGGATTGGTGCTTAAATGAAACAATGCATTGACTCATAACAGCACTCGGATTGGTGCTTAAGTGAAACAATGCATTGACTCACATTAGTGTTCCTAGCGGTAGAAGAAGGCAAAGTGCTAATCTAATCGACCGGATTACAATTATTAAGAAAAGGGTGGTAATTTTTAGGATTAAATAAATAATGTATTCTCTTAATTTATTCCATTTTACTTACCCCAAATTCGTAGCTCGTAACCCTGGGATGTTTTAAACATTGAGTTGCTTGCCTGTAGGGTTAGATCTGTAGATTTTATAACTATTAAAATCGCAGCTTATTGCCCATGATTCGATTACCGACTGCGAAATGAACTCGATAATGATTTATGCTCAACCTGGGAAACATAATGGGTCATATTTCACTTATCCATTGTTTAGATTAATATAGAACCGCTAGCATCTATCCTTTACCAATTTAACCCTTTTTACTTCGCTGCAAGTAAGTTACTTTATTTAATCATAGAATTCCCTGCATAGCACGTCTAGCGCACAAGTGATGAGAAATTTCAGGAAGTCAAAGTGACAACTTTTATCTCACTACAGTTTGTGTGTTTTGATAGGTATAGGATTGTATAGCATTGGAAAACTGAACGTATTATAAAATCTTAATTGTATAAGAATTCTCAATTGTTTGGTCATAGTTATACTTGCCATAGTTTCTGTGTATTCTGTAGGGGATATATTAAAAACATTTCTTATGCCTATGTTTTAAGTGCCAAATGAATGGTGATTTTGCAATCAGAAATTTGACATATTTATCTAACGGAATAAACAAAACGTACCAACTCTGTTAGTAAATATCTAATTCCAATCGTGAAGTCATAATTAAAGTACCACATGGTCTTCTAATTATTTAATAGGCTATATTACATACAACAAGTTTTTCTATTAATTAAATTGATAACTGTGTAAACTTGATTTTAAACGTAATCACTGACTGAAATGCTTTGTCTCAACATGTTACTGACCTTTTATGATAATTCTCCTCGCTTACTTAGTTGTAATTCATTCCATGAGTGTCACATAAAATTTCTGAAGTACTGTACATATAATGGACTTTAGTGCGCAATTCACCAACTATTAAATTAAAAACTGTACGCGTATTGGTATGTAACAAACAAGTGAAGTTGAGCGTTCGAACGTAAAGTTAGCATTACTGTTGTAAACTATGCCCTGCACCCTTACTCAACTGGAACATGGCCCTCCACATTATGGTAACAAGAGATTCATTGCCAATTGTGAAATTCTTCCCCCAAATTCCAATAAGTATCTTATAAATTCCACGTTTAGTTGAAACAATGGACGGACATATATTTCCAATCGAATGATTGGAATCGATAGTCGAACAGAGCAATGCAATCGGTATTAGAATCATTTTGTGGGTCAAATCTAATGGCCATTCCATAGTTTGCGGGAAAGATTAGTGAACAATTGGTCTATTGTCGAGATATATTGGCTCGGAGTAAATATGACTGTTCGATAACACCAATTACAAGCGAGGTAAGCCATATCACTACCATTGTGGTGTGATAGAATTAACTCTATACTCATGCTTCTTCAGAACAGCTAATGTAGGAATGACAGATATTTAATTCGCCAATATCGCTTGTTTACATTATTTCGACAGCAGAGCCTAAAGTTTGATTAAAAGAGGCATCCCTCGTTACCAGGTTATGCACGTCATTAATCTTCTTGTTACGAATAAAACAGTAACATGTTTATTGAGGTAATTTAATCGACAATGACCGAGTTAGTACACACCCACCCACACACACACACCCACACACACACACACACACACACACACAAAATTATACCCGACAATGAACGTCTATATTTCACTAATTACTGGCAATTTAAAAATATCACTTTGCACGTCTTCGGCTGGCGGTCCTTACCTTGAAAGGGGCGATCCTTCATGATCTTGACTGACAACTTTGAACTTTCATTTCGCTTCACACGCACTGCAGCTACTTTACACAAAAATTCCATATAGTCGGGTTCGAACACACGTCTGTTGGTTATCATAGCATACGCCTGCTGTACACTTGACTCGACTCCAGACTAGACCGATAACTCGGGCGATCAACTCGCATCACCCGACAACACAACACAGTTCAACAGCGACTATTCCTGTTCTTGAAGAGTCTGCTTTTATATACCTGGTGATGAAGTTCTTGAATCTTTGGGATGTGACCAGAATACGAGTGTCGGGCTGAGTAGCTCAGACGGTAGAGTGATGGCCATCTGAGCTCAAACTGGTAGGTGAGATTCTGGCTCATTCCGGCAGTATTTGAAGGTGCTCAAATACGTAAGCGTCGCGTCTGTGGACTTACTGACCCATTAAAGAATTACTGTGTGACAAAATTTCGGCACCTAGGTGACTCCAAAAACCGTAAAGACAACTAGTGGGAAGTAAAACCAGTATCAATACAAATGTTCTAGTCTCGCCTTCCAGAAAGTTGACGGAGACACCAAACGAAAGACTCGATAGAACCCAAGGTGGTCACGTGCCCTCAGCCCAGACGGTAGCTCGCCAATCTGACTCACTCATTCCTTCCAAAAAATACCGGAGGTGGTTTCAAAGGGTTGGAGAGTAGCATTAGCATGTAATATTCTCAAGTACAAATAATTTGGAAAGTAAACTCTTGTTCTCGTCCCGCGGTGATGCAGCATTTTTTGTCACAACAACAATTGGGATGAGGTGGAAGTACCATTTTAACCACATGCCAGCCCTCCTGCCATTTTTAAATACCTGGCATTATCGGGAATCGAGCCCCTGCCTCCGAGGATGGCAGCGAATAGCATTAACAGTTACGCTACAGCGGCGGGATCTTTTAGAAGACATGGATGATTTACGAGTATATAGGAATGTGTGTGACATTAACCCCGGGTAGGTAAAGCTCGACAAATTTACGACACAGGTATATATTTCTCACTATAGACGGATGATCTTTCCCTTGCTCATAAAATTGGAAGTAGTTTGGACAAGCTTGGACAAGAAGGTCTGAATGTTGTTCCTACTGACGATGGAATCAGTTGCTCAGAAACGGACGATTATTTTCAGGAAGTAGTAGTAGTAGTAGTAGTAGTAGTAGTAGTAGTAGTAGTAGTAGTAGTAGTAGTAGTAGTAGTAGTTCCAATGATCTTCAATGTGCAGGAGAAAGTGCTTCTCTTAAAACCGATAATCTTCATAAAATGGACGATGAAAACATAATTTCAACTCTAAAAGCAAAGACCAGTCAATCTGGAAGATGTTTTGTTTGCTGATGTTGATTACTGATTTCCTGATCTTCATTAGACTTTGTTGTTGCTTACAATTATTATTATTATTATATAAAATTACTGAAGAAGGCACACAGTTAAAGTAATAGTTGCACGATAGTATTTCCGTTCAGTTAAAGCGCTATGTCTAAAGGTATACTCTATAGCTGCATTATGTACTATGCTTATACTTATTTCATGGTTAGGTATCCTTTTATATTTGCCTGTAACATTTCAGATTATATAAAAAGTACATGGCAGTTTCTTTAAAGTCACGAATCGTTTAAATCCTTAATATTGTATCCTAAGATTGTAATAACACTAACTGATCTTATAACTCTGTTTGCCCGTACTCTACAATTGTTACAGTTTCCCAGTGTTAATGTATTAGATTTGTTTGTTTTCATGTCTGCATTACCGTAAATAGCTTTGTACTATCTTATATCATACATTGATAAAGTGTCCTATTTAAACCACCTGTATTTGGGGAGTGATCTCTGTTGGTGGTGCAGAATAAATAAATTAATTAAAATCAATAAATATTTGTCCTACAAAGAAGATACGATTGACAACTTCATACTGCAAGCTGTACAAGAAAGCTTTTTTCAAAGAACACAGATCAGTGGTTTTTGTTGACTGTAATTAGACATGAAATGAGAGACTCTGATTACAGTTTTCAGCTGAGACATTTGGTAATGTCCTATTGGGAGATGGAGTGCAACGCCACTGCACTTCCAAATAAGCCGAGAGTGATAAAGGGTACAAGGAAGGAATGGGGGTCTTCCCTTCGGGCTTCTCGAAGGGAAGCAGTGTTATTATGTCGTCTTCAGTTTCGGCCACGGTATAGTAACGCACTCCTATTTACTGAAACGAGATTCCCCTCCGATGTGTACTTGCGGCGATCATCTTACCGTAGTACACGTCCTTACGGAGTGCGTGGATCTCGTCGATTTGTGCCGTCGTCTAAAACTCCCCAGATGACGGGCAGTCAGCAGACCTCGCGATCCGTTTTATAAGGGATAGTCTTTCGTTTTATCGCATATAAATGTAGTGTTTCTATTAGTCTTTGTATTAGGCTATTGTTCACTACATTGTATTACTTGACTCTGCTTTAGTTTGAGTTTGTATATTTTAATGTGTTTTAAATAGTAATTTGTTGATACATTATTGCATTTTAAGGCAATGTCTTATTCTACAATAACCTATCATCTTTCATTTTACCAATGATGATGATGATGATGATGGTGATGATGATGATGATGATGCTTGTTGTTTAAAGGGGCCTAACATCGAGGTCATCGGCCCCTAATGTTACAAAATGAGACGAAATGGAATGAAAAATTAAAAGTAAAAAATCTCCACTGACCAGAATTGAAAACGTGAGGATGAAGAATGAATGGATAGACATGAATTTAAAACAAACAGTGGATGCGACCCGCAATGCCTTACGTTCACAGAAACTGACTTAAAACAATAGAATTACTGACCAAGGGACTGCTGCTAGAGTATAACACTGAATCGATGATGCTAGCAGTCTGAAGGGGGTCCAAAATCCAAGTTATCGGCCCCTCATAACGGTACTTATCGCTAGGAAAGTTGAACCATGGTACTTGTCATGTTGCAGTACTACTCAAAAGTAGCAGAGACTCGCGGTGTTCCACACATTATGCTACTACACACATGTAATGAAATTCGCACATGTATTACAGATCTACAGTGTTTCGCACATTGCGGCGCCATTTACAGGCTATGCAAACCTATGGTGTTGATCACATAAGGGTACTAACCACAGGGACCTTCACTATCCCGTGGTGTTCCTCATATAGTGGGTACTAATCACAGGCAAGGCAGAATCATGGTAGCTATCATCCCATCCTGCTTATATGGTGGTACTAATCACAGGTACTGCAAAAGCCGACCGCATGATGCTCCTGTGTGCTACTAATCACAAACCTATTTGGTACCTAATATAGTGACACTACGCGCAAGTAAAAGCGACCCATGATGTTCTCCGCCTGGTGATACTAATCAGAAGTAGTTTCATGGTTCTAAGGCAATCATCTCTTGGTCGCCACTTTCAGTCGCATCTTACGACAGGTAGGGGATACCGTGGGTGTATTCTTCGTCTGCGTCCCCCACCCACAGGGGTTGTGTGTTTGGTCCGCGATAGGTATTTTATTTCCCTCAAGTTCGCCGCCAAGCCGGTTAGGGAACACACCCCCCCCCTAACCGCCACCTAGGACGCTCCACGTGGAAGTATCACCTCTCCCCCTGCTACGCCATGTAGTAGGTTCGTGGTTTCATTTTACCGAAAATAAGCGAATTAGATCCACTGATTAGTTGAAATTCACCATCATTATTCATCTTCATTTGTTTTAAATTCTCGTCAGTGGATACATTTTAATATTTTAATCATCATCTCCGTTGTCCATCTCGTGCCATTAGGGGCCGATGACCTTAGATGTTAGGCCCCTTTAAACAACAAGCATCATCATCATTATTACAGTTTCTGTAATGTTGAAAGTGCATTGATACTTGCGTATCACAAGAGTTTATACCAGGGCCTCTCAGGGTGCATGCGCGTGGTGCATGCACTGTGCACGGTGCAAAAGACGACTTGGCTTGGTTGACCAGAGTGCAGACCCCCACTCCTCTATTTGGAGCAATAGCGCTTACTCTCTCTTTCCTCACGCCTCTCTCGCTCGCTCTGCCTGTCTCCCTCTGCCCCCCTTGCGCCGTAGCGCTCCAAATCCGGGCTGAGTTGAGCCGAGTATAGCCGAGTAGTGCCGAGCTTAGCCGAGTAGCCCAGAGACGAAGCGTTGATCCGAGCCATGCCGAGCGGCACCGATGCACAGTGCACGGAGCTCTTGCGCCTCGATCTGCACGCGTGAGATTTTGGGCGTTTGAGAGGCCCTGGTTTATACCATGCAGCTGGCCAACCATGACCTGTCTAGGGATAAATTGCATTGGCTCCCTCTGGCTGGTACTGTGAGAACTGTACACGTAGTTGTAGCACGTGATATTCTGACTGGTCGTGCGGACTGATCTTCGTTGATTCCTTGACAATTGTGCGTATATCTTACACCTGAGACGCAATATGACGTGCTTGCAAATACTAGGCAAAAGTATCTCGGTAGGAATGCATTCAGCAGTGTATGTATGTTGTTACATGCATCTAGTACACACATATTTCTTACAGATAGACATGCCTTTCAGCGTTAAGTCTGCAAGTATCTGCAAATTAACTAATCGCCTTCATAATACTGCAACTAGTTCTGTGGCTTCGTTTTGTTCCACACCTCGAATCACTAAATCATTGATCGTTGCTTTGGTCTCCGTCTACTTCTCTTAACCTCCGTGACCGAGTGCTGATGGTTGTGGTGATTATTGTTTTAAGAGAAAGTATAACTATGTACCCATCCTCTATAGAACACTAATCCGAGAGCAAAAATGGAAGGGTTCTGACACTTCCAAGAATGAAGGTATCGGCTAAAGAGAAACAACGGCCATGGAGGGCGTAAAAATGGTAGACTCTCGAGCCCACGAATGCTCTTAAGACCGCCAGGGTTGGAAAAGAACAAGAGTTGACCAAGGGAGGTCGCGCAGAAGAGATGAATGTGTGGATCCGGCGCAGGTAAGTGGAAGCAATGCCAGGTCTCGGCTAAGTGGCCCGTGGTCACCAACCCACGCTCCCAAATTGAGAGCACTTGGGCCCCGTTTAGTTGCCTATTATGACAGGCAAGGAACACCGTGGTTTTTATTCTAGATCCTCCACCCAAAGAGGGTTCATTCCTGAGTCCATTACTCTACCACATAACCTATTCTCCTCCATTTACCTCATGATACTACATCAACGAAGCTGATTTATGAGTACAGTTTCATCGATCGAGTCGGTCCCTAACAGCCTTTATCTCCTCCTTCCGAGTACCCTTCTGTCATTGTTCCCACCTATGTCTACCAGCGATCATTCTCGATATATGGTTTCATATGACCGTTTCTTCCTACTTACAAACACGACGTCCTGAGTCCGCCCCGATTTAACTCTCGTAGAGGATGTCGGTCGAAAAACAGACTCATAAAAGGAATGTTTCGTCCGTGAATTCACATCTTTACTACACAACCCATTGATTGCAATTGCAAAATTACTGAAATAGCTTTGTTAGGCCTTGGTTCATTTCTTGTACTGTACTACAACCGTGGGAGAATAAAGGTCCTTAGTCTTGAAATGCTCCACCTACCGTCTGGTTTTGTATCTCATTCCTTACATTCAAAACTTCTTATTTCTTCTCAGTTAATAACTTTAGGCTTCGAATGCTAATATTACATTACACTTGCCGGACCCTTGTTTAATAATAATAATAGTAATAATAATACCGAGTGAGTTGGCCACGCTGTTAGGGGTGCACAGATATGAGCTTGCATTCGGGAGATAGTGGTTCCGATCCCCACTAATGACAGCCCTGCAGATTGTTTCCGTGGTTACCTACTTTCACACGAGGCCTTAACTGAGGCCACGACCGCTTCATTACCCCTCGTAGCCTTTTCCTATTCTATCATAGCCATAAGACCTAGGCATATCTGTGTCGGTGCGACGGAAGACAACTTTTAATAATAATAATAATAATAATAATAATAATAATAATAATAATAATATTATTAATTTCTTTTTTATTATTTAATCCGTTCACCCACTAGGGTTGGTTTTCTTCCTGGATTCAGGGAGGGATCCTACATCTACCACCTTAAGGACGGTGTCTTGGTGCGAGAGACATTTGGTCGTGGATACAACTTGCCAGGAAGACCAATACCTCGCCCTGGCGACCTCACCTGCTGTGCTAAACTGGGGCCTAAGGGGTGATGGGAAGATTGGCAGGGATAGACAAGAAAGGGAGAAGAAAGCGGCCGTGGCCTTAATTTATGTACCATCCCGGCATTTGCCTTGAGGAGAAGTGGGAAACCACGGAAAACCACTTCGAAGATGGCTTATGAGGGAATCGAACCCCCATCTACTCAGTTGACCTCACGAGACTGAGAGGACCCCGTTTCGTGGCAGAGCTGGGAATCGAATGTAATAATACAAATATTCGTGTGGCTTTTGTAAACTTGGTGCTGCCCTTACAAGACCGACTTTCTGATAATGGGGTGGGGGGGCGGGGGTGGCGGAAATTGCCATGTATTGGAACAGAGTTGCGGTAATACTCGGGACACCACAATTACACATCCCAGAACCAAGGGAATTAACCCGTTACGATTAGATTCCCCCAACACGGCCGGGAATCGAAACTCGTGTTCCTAGAACTGAAGGCCAAATGCTGGCGAGTCGGTCACTAAATCGGTTATAATAATAATAATAATAATAATAATAATAATAATAATAATAATAATAATAATAATAATAATAATAATAATAATAATAATAATAATAATAATAAACTGTTGGTGTTTCAGGTTCATAACTCTTTGAAAGTATTTCTCTTAAACCCTCATACCTTGACAGGACATTATGGCATTCCATGTGCTGATACTTCTAATTTGATTACGCCAGGTCGGGTGATACAGTGTCGTGTGGGTAGCCTCACATCCCTGGCAGAGTTTGTAGCTCTTCCGCCCTTTGAAGTGGATGTTTTCCTCGGGGTCTTTGAAGTTAAATTTACAGTTCTAATGCAACCTTCCATAATACGGCCATGTCTCAAGAATCGGAGGTAGACCTGACCAATTCGCTGGAAGGCTCTTGTCTGGATGCACACTAGTTGCAGCACATAGTTGCAGCACATACTACTGTCAAAGAAATGTATCAAGGGATGACATAGTATTGTGAAATAGTGAAATACACAGGTAAACAAACAATAAAGTCAGAATGTAATTGTGTGAGAATTCCTTTTCTTCTCCTTCTCCTTCCTGATCTTTTCCCCAGTCTATTGGCTTCAGCACCTACTATGAATTTGACTCAGTTTTACGATCGGATGACATTTTTGATGATAACCCTGTTGCCTGTTTCTGGGTTGGTTAGAAGTGAGGTGTGTGTAACAGCAAGATAATACTCCTAAAATTTTTAAGGATATGGAAGTAAGAACTAAAATATTAACTAAAAGCGAAATAAGACGCATCTTTTATGGTTGATGGTTGTACACAAAAATTTAGGTATGGGACAAAATATAGGGCAAATTAATGCATTGTATGCAACAATGTGGAACCCCTACTGAGCGACTGTAACGAAACAAGAAATTCATAAAAACATATAGAGATTTTTTACAATTTTCTGCACGTCGCACCGGTACAAATGTCGACGATAGGATGGGAAGAGGCTTTTGAGTGGGAAAGAAGCAGCCATGAACTCAATTAAGGTACAGCACCAGCATTTGTCTGGTCTGAAAATGGGTAACAATGGAAAACCGTCTTCAGGTCAGCTGACAATGGAGTTAGAGCCCGAATGCAAGCTGAGAGCTACGTGACGCTTACAGCTCAGCTACTCAGCTCGGTTAAAAATATGGATAGGAATGAGGAAGATAACATAAAGTAACATTTGTGTTAAAGTTATTATGCGGTGAATGAAAGAAACAAGGAATAACCGACAGTTTATTTATTTATTTATTTATTTATTTATTTATTTATTTATTTATTTATTTATTTATTTATTTATTTATTTATAACAGGGATACTTCCCGAATCAAAATGGACGGTCAGAGACTAATTTCTATTACGTAACATTTACGAAAATCATAATATTAATGATAATAACGCAAACGATTATAACAATTCCTTCCTGAAACTATGAACATATATGAAACTATATTATGTACCAGTATCTGACCATTTTTATTAATAGGAATTGAATAAATGTACGTATATTAGCCATTTGCTGCCGAGACGTACTGTTTACAGTGCACAATTTTTTCTGGTATGGGAGTCCGGCTCTATGGCTGAACGGTTTGCGTGCTGGCCTTCGCTCACAGGGGTACCGGGTTAGATTCCCGGCAGGGTCGGGAATCTTAACCATCATTGGTTCATTTCGCTGACGCGGGGCTGGGTGTATGTGTCGTCTTCATCATCATTTCATCTTCATCACGACGCGCAGGTCGCTTAGGGGTGTCAAATCAAAATAATTGCATCTGGCAAGCCGAACTTGTCCTCGGACCCTCACGGCACTAAAAGCTATACGCCATTTCATTAATTCTGGTATGGGCTAGTGCAATGTTGTTATTTTCATTGATCTGTCTCTATCTTTTTCTTGGCTTTGACAATATAAAGTTGACTGAGGTATGAGCGATGTTAGTAATGCCATTCCTTATTCAGCAAGTTCCTACTATGAATGGTTTAAAAACTTTGCTCATAGGGTTGGTTGGTGGATCATTCGCCATGCTTACCGGACTTGTCCCCGTGTGCGATTTAACCTCATCCGCAAAGTGAAGGAACCATTGTGTGGTAGAAGGTTTAGGATACGAGAGGACATTTACAACGCTCTGAAATATGACTGATATTGGACATCCCCGCATCATTGGGAACGAGTTGTGGCCTTTCTATGGGACTACTTTGAGGGTTTACCATAAAGGTCACTGTATTCTCTGAGAATGAGCATTACGTAGCACAAGGATTTCCTGACCGACAGTTTATACTTTGTATCCCACACCTGGCAGTGGTGCCAGGTCTCCAGAAATTTCAGGAGATCTTCCGATTTTTTCAACACACCAGAAAACCTGAGCAAACAAAAAAATGTCCCGAAATTTCTTCCAATCCAAATTTAAGAAAAATAAATAATAATGATAAAAGGTACATAATGTATTTGTGCTGAAAAACTCCCTCCTCGTCTTACTGTGTGACGTTTTATCGATATTATCATTCGTTAGGTAATTTCCCGCATTCATTTTAGACTCAAATTACGTAATCTCTCCCGTCTTATTGAACTCAAAACTCACGCTCCACTGCATCTTTGGAAGGGAAATCCCCGACTCGCATATAATCAGATCAGGATGATAAGTGAGTGAGTCTAGTTAGCCGATCAGACCATTTCTAGCTGCGTGTTAAAAATTATATTCACGATCTTGACGCTGAGTGGCGAATATTAAGAAATAGGTGAATGTTGGCAGTCCAGATCCTATAGAATTTTGGAATGCAGTATGTGAAATAAAAAAGGGAGATGGATCACAAATGTATCCTAAGCTATCAATCCTGTTGTTGTCACTCCCGTGTTTCCCCCATTCATCTGCCAGTGTTGAAAGGATTTTTTCTGCTGTCGATCTAATGAAAACCAAAACTAAAAATAGACTGGGCACTGAAATGATGTCCGCACTTCTGTATTGAAAAAGGAATACAAAATCTGGATCCTGCTACGACTTCGAAATTGCACAAAATTTCTACGCCTGATGAATAAAAACATCTAAAGGAAGAATGCGGAGAAAGAAGAAGAAGAGGAAGAAGCAGCATAGATTGGACAGAGAGTAAGAGTGAGTGAAATTATATATTTTTCTCATAATAACTTCACATGACCATTGCATTCTTAAACGTTATATTACACAATTTTAGTGCTCGAAAAACTACCAAAATTGTCATTAAAACTCCCGAAATTTTTACGTACAATCTAATGATATTTGATTCATAGACCCGCCAACACTGATACCTGCCGGCCGCATGGTGTAGGGGTATCGTGGCTGCCTCTCGCCCGGAGGCCCTGGTTCGATTCCCGGCCAGGTCAGAGATTTTTCTCTCGACCTGAGGGCTGGTTCGAGGTCCCCTCAGCCTACGTGATTAGAATTCAGGAGCTATCTGACGGTGATATGGCGGCCCCGGTCTCGAAAGCCCATAATAACGGCCGAAAGGATACGTCGTGCTGACCATACGAACCCTCGTATTCTGCAGGCCTTCGGGCTGAGCAGCGGTCGCTGGGCAGGCCAAGGTTCTTTCATGGGCTTTAAGTCACGTGAGGTAACACTGACACCTGGGAAACCTACTCGGTATTTTTCATACACTCCGCTGCGCTCTACTCTCCCCACTCCCATTTATATATTTCCATTTGTCTGGTAGATCTCGCATCCGTACCATTAAAAAAAGTTGGAATGACTTACGCACCAACCCTCAAATTTTAAACGTATTGTAGTTTAAATAGTTGAGGTTACAATACCAAAGAGATAATTTAGTAACATAATAACGTAATCCGCAGATGTTATGCTGCAGGTTTTATTAACGTTGTTAGTCAGTGTGTATCTCTTTAAGGAAGCGAAGTTATTTATACACAAGAGGAATATTTTACCAAAAATAAGATATTATAATATGCTGCGTTCATTTTGCTCATTATATAGTTAACATTTACAGAGAGAGAGAGGGAGGGAAATGAAATTAGATTATGTGACTTTTAGCTTCAAAACTAATTCTTAAAATAGCATCGCCCTAGAATTCTTCTTTAGCTTAACATTTTATGCTCCATCCTTCCTTTTTCCCGCCGCAGTCGTCCGACCTCTGCATCTCATTTTCATATTGCTACAAAACTTTTACTGGGAAAGTATTAAAGCCACGGGTTCTTTATCACAACTTTGTTATTCCCTGAATATTCGTCTAAAGACTGCATCTGCAGCATTTAAATTTCTCTACCACATGGTCTCCTTACGACTGACTTTTTGAACGGTGATGTAAAAAGATTATCAGAGAATTTATTCTTAACTGTGTAGTAAACCCGTTTCTCAGTTCAGCGGAAAATACCGTGTATGATAGTCCTCTCTCCTATTCAAACCTACGAGGAACCTCCGTTATATTGTATAGATATATAGGTGTAATAATAATAATAATAATAATAATAATAATAATAATAATAATAATCCATCTGTCTCTTTAGATCAGTACCGACGATGTAATACATATCCATAAACCAATACAAGTAATGAAAATCATTTTTTCCGTATTGAAAGAATTTCACATCTTGAATCTAATTCCGACTAAACTACATCAGGAACGTAATATTGGGGTCAAAAATTTTTTATATGGAAATTAATACATAATTCGGAATGCTTTTCCACAACATTTCACAATGTAAAATACATGTACAACAATTGTAATTATATGTATTCTGCATTCATTCACAATATTTGTATGCACATTTTAAACTGTCTTCGAACTTAGCATCAAATAAGACTTTAAACTACCATTGTTGTCAATACTGTACATACGACGGCCTTGTTTTAAGTGAAAATTCACCAACGTGTTCACTAGTGTAACATTTTTTATCAATTTGATATTTTGTTAATGATAAGATCTTATAAATGTTCTTTAATGTATTCACTCAAGCACCATATTTTTATAATTTCCAACCAAACGTCTGGTAGAATTTTGAGGTATTCATATGACTGAACTAACGGCCGTAGCCGTGTTGAAACACCGGATCCCGTGAGATCTCCGAAGTTAAGCAACGTTGGGCGTGGTCAGGAGTTGGAAGGGTTGCCACGCGCTGTTGGTGGGGGGTAAGGGAATGGAGGAGCGCAAAGGAACTGGCCACCCTACCGCACGTAAACTCCGGCTCAGGAACACCTCTGCGGAGGTTCGGACCTGCCTTCGGGCAGAATAACCCTTACCTTACCATATGACTGATGATGTCCAACAGAAGGGGCGAAACATGTCTCAACTATTTCAACGATGTTTAAGTAATATGTTAACATCTGGTAGTGTATTGGATAGGTTGCAGTAAAATAAATTTCTTATATTACATTTCCATAAACCATCCAGCACATAACTTCAGGTTCCCGATTAATGGCAAATACAGACTACAAGTACAGACATGCCCAAATTGCAAAAATTATTCATCATACTACAGCATATTGTAAGTACAAACCCCAATCAGCCTTGGAAAGTGAAAATTATAAACTTTACTGGGATTGAAGTATCATCACTGATAAAGATATTACCTGTAATAGACCAGATATAACTTTTGTATATAAAAACAAGAAAATCACCGGGCGAGTTGACCGTGCGGTTAGGGGCGCGCGGCTGTGAGCTTGCATCCGGGAGATAGTGGGTTCGAATCCCACTGTCGGTAGCCTGAAGATAGTTTTCCGTGGTTTCCCATTTTCACACCAGGCAAATGCTGGGGCTGTACATTAATTAAGGCCGTGGTCGCTTCCTTCCAACTCCTAGGCCTTTCCTATCCCATCGTCGCCATAAGACCTATCTGTGTTGGTGCGACGTAAAGCCACTAGCAAAAACAAAACAAAACAAAAACAAGGAAATCTGCTTCATAATTGACATAGCCTGTCCTATTCCTCACAACCGTTAATCAACACATACAGAGAAGACATCCAAGTAAACAGATCTTACCACGAAATTAAAAGCCATGTGGAAATTCAACAAAGTTTTCATCATTCCAGTATATAGATAGATAGACAGATAGATAGATTAATAATGGATAGTCATTGGATGTAGTGGTATTATACCTAATGCACTACACGGGAGCATTGAAGCACTTAATCTCCACCCTCTCAAGTGCTGAGAATTACAAAAATTAGCAATCCAAGCCACTTGCCATACAGTAAGAATGTTTATTGGCATGAAACATCTACCACATACAGAGGAATAATGAAAATTATCTACTAATAATCTTGACTACTTATGTATTGAAATGAAATGGCGTATGGCTTTTAGTGCCGGGAGTGTCCGAAGACAAAGAAGATAAAGTTCGGCTCACCAGATGCAGCTCTTTCGATTTAACGCCCGTAGGCGACTGTGCGTCTTGATGAGGATGAAATGATTATGAAGACGACACATACACCGAATCCCCGTGCCAGCGAAATTTATGTATTGTAAATACCCTATATACAGTATATCTGTTAAATTTAGTTTTCAATATTATGTATATGGAGCATATGTGCGTATGTACTGAATAGTACTTCTTCCATGTACATTGTACAGAAGAAATACATAAACCCAATTGTAAAATTGTGAATAATACTAATAATAATAATAATAATAATAATAATAATAATAATAATAATAATAATAATTATTATTATTATTATTATTATTATTATTATTATTATTATTATTATTATTATTATTATTATTATTATTATTATTATTATTATTGGTGGGACGATACAGGAGAATGCACTGGCAAAAGCCGTAGTGGAAGATTACATCTCAAAAATGAAGAGTACAGATTGACGAAAAATTCTACAATGGGAAGTGCTTATCAGGGAATGCCAAATTAAAACATTACAAAACATGGTCAAAAAAGAATAACTGTATGCCAGCGAATGCCTGACCATGAGCTATAAATTGGAGAAGCTAGAAGTCTATGAAAGAAGAATTATTCTCAGAAAAATGATAAGCGCTGTCCGTACTGAAGGTGGATGGAAACTCTTTAGCGACAAAGTAGAAGTTAAAGAGAATCTTGGAGACCATGATAAGGAGGATAGCGTCTCTGGAACTTAACAAAAAATTAATTTTTCTAGAAAAAGAAGATCACTACAGTATGGATTAGCGAAACGCGGAAATATATGGAAAGGTCTAAATATTAGTCTTAAATAAATTCAGGGCACAGTGAAAAATTTCGAAGGGTTTCAAGCCGAAGGAAGAACTAAGAAGACCGGAAGAGCCTGAACAAATGAACGACGGAAGCTGGCCAGCGAACGCATGAATGAATTTGGAAACGGAGGGGGCTCTTATAATCTTCTTCCAGGCTCAAAGACGATATATAAAGTTCTTCCTGGCTTCTTTTTCAATTATCAAGGTCAGCACTTAAGATATTTAAGCCCAGATTATGGCAGAAGGCCCTTTCTAACGTCCAACCTATGTGGGAAGAAATTATTCATTATGATGCATATTATGTGATGGTGGGCAGTGTGAGAATCCGGTACTCTCTGAACCAAAATGCACTACAGTAGACTGGCCATTCAATCATGGAGCCAGACTGTACTAAATATATACCTACTCTAGAAAGTCCTATTAAGACAAACGTCGTGCGAGATTGAAGTAACCCGCGTTGAGCAGCGGCGAACATGAAAATAGCCTTTGTCCGGGGCGGGGGGGGGGGGGGGAGAAATGCGCGAGAAAGGCGTAGTGAATTAGTGGAAGCCCTTGGGAATATTGCCCTCCCATACGGTAAAGTAGCGTGGTGGGGAAGTTCCAGCAAGGACGTATGGCAACCGGTGATCAGGAACGCTCGGGACAAACTGTCAGTGTGCGGACAGATATGGTAGTGCCATCTTCGAGCACTTCCTGGAGAAACACAGACGATAGACGCTACTAGAGTTAGAGAGGGAAAGTAGCATCGAGAAACACACCACCCCACACGATATTGCGGACAGAACTGCAATTGCACAAAATCGCATCGTGGAGGGTACCGCATGCACTGACGGAACTTCAGCGGTGGATGCGATATACAACATTCTCTGTCCTCCTAGCGCGCTGGCAACAGAACGGCGACCACTTCCTGTCAGGAATAATCGTCATCGATGAATTCTGGACAAGACCATACAAACCGGAACTCAAATATCAGTCCGCGGAGTGGTGACATGCGGAATTACCATGGCCACTTTGAGGGACCTTAGACCCAGTTCTGTCATCTCAACTGAATGTGTGCAGTGCTGTAATGTAGGTGTGCTTGGCTAATATTATATTTCACCATGAAACCAGTATTGTCCTGTATACTACCGTAATAAATATGTGAGGCACAATAGTGAGGTGTTTTTTAACGTCCACATACGTAGTTCCCACCTCGCCCATTCATCTGTCTATGTCGCATTTTCCAACCGGCCAAGAAACAAATGGTTGCAACGACTTTTGGCCCAACTTTCGTATTTTAGGTGAACTTTCTACTCAATGGTCTACTAATATTTGAATCCTAGCCCTTGTGACGAAAATCCAACAGCTATGCAACTGGTCACACACCATGTATTAAATAAATGAAATAAATGAATAAAACATATTAGTGAGGATGTACAGTAACCATGAAAGACAGGTGTACCAAACTGGGGAGAGGTTTTCATCTCTGTAAGAACTTTGTTTACAGGTCCAAATCCCTTTCCCTTCGCCTCAAATCCTCAAATTTCGACACTATGAAACCGTAGTAAGACCTTCAGTATTGTGTGCCTCAGTTGTCAAAAAGGGACAACTAAAGAATTTTTAACTGAAAGAACTAAGGATGCTGAGAAATATCATGGGCCCCGTTAAAGAGGGAGGTGAATACAGAATCAACATTTAGTGAGCATAACATCAGCCATGAGAAAAAGCAACACAACGACCTCAAGAATCTTCAACACCATTTCTTAGATGGAAAGGCTAGTGACTTTACATTGCACCGACACAGACAGGTCTTATCGCGACGATGGGATATGAAAGGTCTAGGAGTTGGAAGGAAGCGGCCGTAGCCTTAATTAAGGTACAGCTCCAGCATTTACCTGGTGTGAAAATGTGAAACCACCAAAAACCATCTTCAGGGCTGCCGACAGTGGGATTCGAACCCACTATCTCCCGGATGCGAGCTCACAGCCGCGCGTAGATGGAAAGGGACAAATGCTAAGTGGACGCAACTGGATCGAAAAGACCTAGAAGTTTTGAAAATTCATCCCAAGGATATATTCAACAGGGATAAATTTAAATTGCTGATCAGAACATCTGACACTCTCCAGTCACTGACAAAACATTGCGTCTTGGAGCTGGAGTGAAGTGGACATAGGAAAGGAGAGCAACACACAGCGCAAAGATGAAGGAATACTGGGCTAAGAAGAAGGAAGCTCGCCGGAGTTAGGAACAACGTGGTCCAAGGGCTTTCAAAAAGAAAACAATAATCAAAAGAACGTAATCTCTGCACCGGTCATGCAGTTTAAACGAAGAGTAATAGGCGAAGGTTTCCACTGCCTGTGACATCGGCGATATGTGGGATACAGTGGTTATCTCTTTGTCAGGCCGTCTTCTAATGTAGACTAACTGAAACCCGACAGTTGAGGAAATGTCGTTTATAAATACTTCCACTTCCTTTCGGGCAACCCACATCTTTCCATGTGAACAGCGCACACCTTTACTACTTCAGCTAGTCAGCCCGAAAATACAGAGGTGTATAAAATATTAGACTCAACACTAGTTTCGATTATTCCCGTTATCACATTACTTTTTATTCCCTGCCCATACAAAAGACCATAGAAATTTCTTTGTGTTGCAATTGAACTATTCGACGAGCCACTTGTCTGTTTCATGAAAATCAATCAATCAATCAATCAATTAATCAATCAATCAATCAATCAATCAATCAATCAATCAATCAATCAATCAATCAATCAATCAATCAATCAATCAATCAATCAATCAATCAATCAATCAATCAATCAATCAATCAATCAATCAACGCTGATCTGCATTTAGTGCAGTCGCCCCGGTGGCAGAATTCCTACCTGTTCTTTTCCTAGCCCTTTCTGGAATGATTGCAGATAAATTGGAAATTTATTGAGCAGCTCCCTTGGTAAGTTATTCTAATCCATAACTCCTCTTCCTATAAACGAATATTTGCCCCCGTTTGTACCTTGAATCTCAAATTTATCTTCATATTGTGATCTTATCTACTTTTAAAAACACCACAAAAATTATTCGTTATTCCAGGCCATCTCACCACTGACAGCTCGGAACATACCACTTAGTCGAGCAGCTCGTCTCCTTTCTCCTAAGTCTTCCCAGCCCAAACTTTGCAACATTTTTGTAACGCTACTTTTTTGTCGCTAATCACCCAGAACAAATCGAGCTGCTTTTCTTTGGATTTTTCCAGTTTTTGAATCATGTAATTCTGGTGAGTGTCCCATACACCGGAATCATACTCTAGTAGGGCTCTCAAAAGAGACTTATATATTCTCTCCTTTACATCCTTACTACAACCGCTAAATACACTCATAACTATGTGCAGAGAAATGTACCCATTATTTACAATACCATATATGGGATTACCTCAATGAAGATCTTTCCTTATATTAACACCTATGTACGTACAATGTTCCACATAAGGAACTTTCACCCCATCAATGCAGTAATTAAAACTGAGTGGACTTTTCCTATTAGTGGAACTGAATGAATGAAAACCTACAACCTGCTTTCCAGTCATTTGACCGGATCAGGGATGTAATGAATGAAACATATATAGGCTGTTATTACAATGGGGTCGCCACTCCCAAGGTGATTTATTAATGAGTGATAAATGCTATGAAATGATAATAATGGAGAGTGTTGCTGGAAAACCGAAGTACCCGTCAAAAACCTCTCCCGCCTCCGCTTATTCCAGCACAAATCTCACATGGAGTGACCGGGATTTGAACCACGGTATCCAGCGGTGAGTGGCCGACGCGCTGCCGTCTGAGCCACGGAGGCTCACAGTGGAACTAAGCGCCTGATTTTAACCCCGTTCATCATCATCCTATTGCCTACTGTTCATCTCACAATATTATCGAGATCATGTTGCAGTTGCTCGCATTGTTGTATATCATTACTCTATACAGAACAACATCATCCACAAAAATCCTTATCTATGAATCCAGTTCTTTACTAATATTTATTATTTGTTATTATATACAGGATAACATCCATAAAAAGCTTTATCTCTGATTCCAATTGTTTCTCATATCATTTATATATATATATATAACAAAACATAAACGTCCAATAATACTGCATTGAGGAATTTCCTTCTTAATTATTACAGGGTCAGTTAATGCTCCGCCTACTCTAATTTTCTGTGTTACTGTATACATTATAGAAATAAAGGCATCCATTCAGTTAAACTAACTAACTAACCCCATGGCACTACGCAACTGAAGAGCCCTGGCCTACCAAGCGACCGCTGCTCCGCCCGAAGGCCTGCATGTTACCAGGCGTCATGTGGTCAGCACGACGAATCCTCACGGCAGTTACTCGTGGCTTTATAGACCGGGGCCGCTATCTCACCGTCAAATAGTTTCTCAACTCTAATCACGTAGGCTGAGTGGACCTCGAACCAGCCCTCAGATTCAGGTAAAAATCCCTGACCTGGCCAGGATTCGAACTCATGGCCTCCTGGCAAGCGGTAGGGACGCTACCCCTACACCACTGGGCCGACATTCAGTTGAATTACATAAAATTAAAGAACTCAAGTTATATTTTATTTAAATTGCATCAGTGATGCCACTGTACCTAATTTAGACTCTTACATCAATACTACAAAATGCACCCATGCTTCGCTACTGTATTCTACATTGTACACTGATTTCTCGGTAAATTACTGTAAAGGAACTGAGTAATATACATATTTTTTAAATTGCATGTCCCTTTGCGCTATCCAAGAAACGAAACTGGGAGGACACCATACGTTGTTTCCGAAGTAAGATGCGCGTTGGGCTGTTTCGATGATAATGGCAGGCCACATTTCCTACTGCCGATCACAATCGAGTGTCGGAGTTTCTGCTCTAACGGCAGTTTTACTCAACTGCCATTCACAGTAGAAATGGAGAGTTTTCATTATAATGACAGACCAAATTTCCTAATGCCAGTCACAATAGAGCTGGAGAGATTTGATTATAATCGATGAATGCAGGCTATATGACGTATTAGCAATCCGGACACGACAATAAGTCATAATACCAAAGTTTAGATCTCTCCAAATTGAAAACTTGTTGTTTTCCTACAAACCCCCCATCTATTCGGAGATTTTTAAATCATATGCATATCGAAACCTTCCCCGGGGTGAGTATACTCAAAATATGAAATTTGCTTGAGTTCTTTTCAGCCGTTTCGCCGTGATGGCTGAACAAAAAAACAGACACGAAAAATAAAAACCTCTGATATGTCTTGAATTGACTTAAAACGCATAAATATCTGAAAAAATAGGCAAATAAACGAAATTACATACAGAGGACCCCGTACAAGTTTATTTAGAATATACGTATATAGATAAGCGTGGACACGTCTATGACTGCAGACCTTCATTGCGAGAGTTACTGCTCTGAAACTACGACATATCGTCAAACGAATTTCACCATCAGACGTTTCTTTCGGTGTTCTACGTGCTTGGTCCTATGACATTTTTCGTATGTCCTTTATTCATGGGTTAGATTGAGTTAGAATTATTGAATAGGGTGAAATTTGGTATAGTTTTCATATATTACCTCTTCTGACACTCATGTTACAGCTTTAATCATAACATTTGGCTAACGTATGGCCACTGGACGTGTCAATGTGCGTGCCGAATGTGATGATTCTATCTTTCGTATAAGTGTGTCAAACGATAATACATACGTGTAAAAAGTGTAAAATTAACATGAAAGTGAGAAATGCAGCTATATTTAACGTATAAGGGGTAGAGATACGACAAAAAGTCATAGGACCAAAGTTGTAGATCTCTCAAAATTAAGTGGCGATTGTCCTACCTGTTGTGTGATATGACTTGCCTTTTAGCCGCCAATCATCCTGAAACGAAGGTCTGCACCGTCTTTAAAACTGCATCCATATGTCGATATTTTGCGGGGCAAAAAGTTATACATTTGAACAGCTTGGAATGTTTCGTCAAAGAAAGGTGTGTCCAGGTTTAGGGATTAGCACTCTAATTAAGGGAGAAATTAGTAGCTAAGAAATTGGAGATTATTAGAAGATAGGATTAAAACTAGGGACAGGCGGATAAGACAAATATGTAGATACCACGTGGATGTATTGAAAAATAAAATGTCCCGCAATAAATTGTGATGGTGTGCGTTTCGGATATACGAAGGTGGTATGTAAACGGATAAGATGATGACTTGCGGTGTTTTTACTTTAGCCTAAAGAGGCAAGGTAGAGGCAGGAAATTGAAGCGGAAAACAGAAGTAATATATAAATGCAGTAAAAAGGATAGCAAATGCTACAAAACGCCTTTTAAAATATTTCTTTACAACTGGCTTAACGTCGCACCGACACAGATAAGTCTTATGCCGACGATGGGATAGGAAAAGCCCAGGAGTGGGAAGGAAGCGGCCGTGTCCTCCATTGAGGTGCAGGCCTGGTGTTAAAATGGGAAATCATAGAAAACCACCTACAAGGCTGCCGAAAGTGGGGCTCGAACCCACTGTCTCCCGAATGCATGCTCACAGCTGCGCGGCCCTAACCGCACGGCCAGCTCACACGGTAGAAAACACCGTACAGTGTGAAATAATGGGCTAAACTTCGCGGTATTGTTCAAATATTAACAGAGTTTCTTAGTGCTATTCGAGGACGGTTGTAACCTCCAACGGTATTCCACCAATATTTTGCAGAATGACCGGTTGATTTCTCTCTTGCTTTCTACCCAGGGAACAACCACGAGTTTGTCAATACGTCATTTCCCTGCTGGCAAGGTGTCCGAGACGTTGCCATGGTAACCTGTAGGTTCATTGTTCGTCTGTCGGTTACTTAATGCAGAGCGTGAGACTCCAAGAAAATAGTAATTTTCTCCGTCATATGAAGAGTAAGGGAAATTATGAACGTGACCAAAGTTGTTTGTAATGACGGGACGTTTCAGATGTAGTCCATGGATTGTACAGAACATCAATAGAATAAGAGAAAATGGAAGAAAACTCATCTGGTTTTCCAATTATATTCAGATATTGATAAATCACTTGCATATCAAAATCTTCCCAGGGATAAGTACACTCTAAATATGAAATTTGGTCGACATCTATACATCCTATTCGCCGTGATGGTGGAACAAACACACACGAAAAATAAAAACCAGTGATGTGGCTTTGAGTTGACCTAAAACAGATAAATAAATGAAAAATTGGCAAAAGAAACGAAAATTACAGACTGCGGACCCCCTACAACTTTATTTATATAGATATAGGTACATTGCTGATGATTTTTAACCTATCTTTGAGTTTAAGTATTTAAAATAGAATCACAGGAACCGATTCTGTGATAGTTTTAATTGAGAATTGATGTAATTCACTGTGCATTGTGATACATACTGTATTATACAATTTCTTGAAAACTGATATTAAAATAGTGTCAGTGAACTAACAAAAAAGATATCTCAATGTAATATTTGAACAATTACGAGTGATATTATATTTCACAAAACATACTTCATCGAAATATTATTTGACTGAAATAAATAAATAAATAAATAAATAAATAAATAAATAAATAAATAAATAAATAAATAAATTTAAGATATTCAGAAAATGCCCACCTTTTAAGTCGTTCTGCTCTGACTTCTCAGATACTACAATCAGTGAAGGAATGTAGAAGCTTGCTCATCCCTTGGCGTTCTTTATTTGTTCCTTGTCTTTCGTTTTCCACTTCTTTGATGTTGGCCTCATTGAACTCGCTCTGTGCTATGCCATGCATGGATTCCTCCAGTCTTTCATCTTCCAACAGCTCTCTGCATTAATGAGGAACGGAGAGAAACAAAGGTAATTATAACCGTGACATGTCTGCGCCCACAATATTTAACAGGAATTAGCCTCATCCGCGTACTGAGCTTATCATTGCGGCAAAGCTAGCACCACCGCTCACAAAATGCCAGCTCTTCATGTATTATTGCTACCAACTCGCATTTCAAATAGCTGTCTTCACTTCAGACACGGCCAGTAAGAGGAGTTAAAAGTGAGAAGAGAATCTGACTCCTACAGCAGGAGTAGGTAACTTACACCCTGCCTCTCAAGTCCATCTACCAAGTACTCTGTCAGAAGAACAGCGGAAAGAGGTACATACTTGATGAAGTGGGAAAAACCTTCAATTTCGTTCCTGATGAAGATGTTCTAAACGTAGAGCTGAACAGAGACTTAGGCCCGGTTCAGTCGATAGCTAACTAGTTGTTGGTTGACACCGTGTTAAAATTCTAGCAACATGTTAAGATTCCGCATTACTTCAAATGTTTTCTGAGAAATGTTAATAATAATAATAATAATAATAATAATAATAATAATAATAATAATAATAATAATAATAATAATAATACTCCAAATCCCATGGCACTACATCCGGTGGCCTACCAAGCGACCGCTGCTCAGCCCGAAGGCCTGCAGATTACGAGGTGTCGTGTGGTCAACACGACGAATCCTCTCGGCCGTTATTCTTGGCTTTCTAGACCGGGGCCGCCATCTCACCGTCAGATAGCTTCTCAATTCTAATCACGTAGGCTGAGTGACTTCGAACCAGCCCTCAGGTCTAGGTAAAAATCCCTGACCTGGCCGGGAATCGAACCCGGGGCCTGCGGGTAAGAGGCGGCTACGCTACCTCTACACCACGGGGCTGGCTTAATAATAATAATAATAACAACGTATATATTAAAGAGTATACTGAAACAGATTTGTCCACTCCGTCCGGCCATTCTACTCGACCGGTTTTATTCATTTTTTCCTTATTCTCCCCAGAATTACCTGCCGGTGAATCAATAGAAATTGATAGGTCTCTAAGTTCAGCCAACTTTGAGTAAGCCTAAAATAAGGTCACTAAATGACCACTCAAGTAATTGCAGGCGAATGTTTATCCTAACCCGCGGTACCTTCTGAACTTAGCAGGTTGCTAAGCGACAAAAACTTTCATTAATATTGTGATATGTGATTATCATCCTTAGTAATGTCATTGCGTACAGCCATGTTTGATTACTACCAGTTAAGTCAGAGAATATACACTTCCTCTCATCATAAGAATACTATTATCTGCTAGATATTCTTTGATTCTCTGACCTTCCCCAGCTTCTAAATATACTCAACAGATGGCAGAACGTTCCTAATTCTGTAACTTACTTGCTGCTAAGAGAAAACAGTCGACGTACGAATGGGCGCGAAGGTATCAAGTCGACTAGCCTTCTGTATGACCATTAATAAAGCGCAGGTACAAACTCTTGAAAATTGGGTATCTACTCACGCAAACCAGTATTCAGTCACAGCCAAATTGTATGTTGCACTATCTCGAGCAAGATCGTTTGACATTGTTAAGAACCGGGTACGGACGAATTGTCAAAGCACAATGAATATTGTATGCAAGGAAGTGTGATAAACTATATTACTAATTAATCAATTATTACGTACCGGCATTAAATGTTCAGTAGAGCCTCCGTGGCTCAGGCGGCACCACGCCGGCCTCTCACCGCTGGATTCCGTGGTTCAAATCCCAGTCGCTCCATGTGAGATTTGTGCTGGACAAAGCGGAGGCGGGATAGGGTTTTCTCTGGGTACTCACGTTTTCCCTGTCATACTTCATTCAGGCAACACTATCCAATATCATTTTATTTCATCTGTCATTCATTAATCATTGCCTCGGAGGAGTGCGACAGGCTTCGGCAGCCGGCACAATTCCCATTCATTCATTCATTGTATTCCTGATCCGTTAGAAAGACTGGAAAGGGGCTGTGGATTTTCATTCATAAAACGCTCATAACACTGTTAAAAAGGGCAGGCAAATCTATATGAATACGACAAGCATATCAAGACGATTTATCTCACCTATTTATAACGAATTAGCCTATGCAGATCAGAACCAGTCAACTAGTTTAATAATAATAATAATAATAATAATAATAATAATAATAATAATAACATTAATCTTAAGCTTATTAGTTTAACATTCCGCTGACTACTTTTACGAGTTCTGGAGATGCAGAGATGCAAAAATATTGTCCTAAAGGAATTATTTTACATGTCAGCACCGATCATACCGTACCGACAAGAGGCTGACGCATTTGAGCTCTTTCATATACCACCGGACTAAGCCAGGACCGGACCTACCAGCCTGGAGTCTTAAGGCCATCCATGTACCATCTAATCTACTCTACCCGTCCTGAGAAATGTTTGCTAATACGTCGTTAACTTTCATGGGAGATCTGGGTCATGCAAATCAAGAAGGCAGTGGCAGAACTATGTGGGTATAAAATTATTTTCAGTGCGCTTTTGTTCGTATGCAGTTGTGAGCCTGTAAAAAAATGACCGTAAGTCAACATAAGAAGAGTTTTCTGACGTTTTATTCCCAATACCAGGCTACCAACGTGCAACCGTCTTCTATAGACTCCTATTACCCTTTCCACGCAGTTTCGTGTCCTAATACGTGCTATATTATAACGAATTTCAGGGCTTGTTTCAGGATGTATGGGCGTAGGAGATGCTTTTTGAAGAGAATCCAATATCTTTAACTTAATAGGATACCTTAGTTAACTGTCCCCGTTAAAATCCTTCTTTAATAATAATAATAATAATAATAATAATAATAATAATAATAATAATAATAATAAGAATAAATGGCCGGGAATGCAGGTAAATGGGCTCCAAAAGTCACTATGGAATCATTCAATTTAAAATATTATTAATAAGAACAATAATAATAGCAATAAATGGTAGAGCCTAAAATAAACCACTCAGGTCGCGTGTTCATAGAGCTGTAAAGCGGATACTGTGCTGATTGGGCCTTATTTAACCCCCTTCAAGACGAATAAGCCGGCCCCGTGGTGTAGGGGTAGCGTGCCTTGCCTCTTACCCGGAGACCCCGTGTTCGATTCCCGGCCAGGTCAGGAATTTTTACCTGGACCTGAGAGCTGGTTTGAGGTCCACTCAGCCTACGTGATTAGAATTGAGGAGCTATCTGACGGTGAGATAGCGGCTCCGGTCTCGGAAGCTAAGAATAACGGCCGAGAAGATTCGTCGTGCTGACCACACGACACGTCGTAATCTGCAGGCCTTCGGGCTGAGCAGCGTTCGCTTGGCAGGCCAAGGCCCTTCAAGAGCTGTAGTGCCATGTGGTTTGGTTGGAAGACGAATAAACAGGTAGGAACTGCAAATAGGTTCTCCAATAACTTCTCCACTAATTGAAAATAAACTCTCTATATTCTGGCCTAACCATAATTTATTCATTATCCCTTCAACAACACACAATTCATACAAGATAGCAACACACTCAGCAGATACTTACCACTGCTGCAAGATTCTCTGTATATATTAAATAATCCTAGAACAACAAAATAAGCAATGGGAACGACAGAGAGGACTCCACTACCATTTGTAATGGCAAATCACATATTTAGATAATATTGCCCTTCACTGTTTCTGTATATCAACACAAATTGTCGGCTGTCACCATCAACACTTGGTATATCATTTTGATACTGTACCTCTTTCTTTCACCGACACCAACACTTGTTTTTTTTAATACACTTTGGCTTGCACAAACTCACGCTGTTGATCTTGACTATGCCTTGACACCGACCCATGGATTACCAAAAGATACCATGAGATATGGAATACCATGACCAGCACTTTAGCAGAAGTGTTCTATCAGTAGTAACCAGCAAACAACATTACTCAGTTCATCCATAATCAAACGTACACTCGTTGATGTTCATAGTCATTTTCAAGAGTGATCGCAGTGTTCACTGGATCGCGTTCTCCCAAAAGTATCCGTAGACATCTAGTTTGGATGTTTTAGACATGATAATAAGTTTTCTTTTATTTTGTTGGAGAGCCTCCATGGCTCAGGCGGCAGCCCGCCGGCCTAGCACCGCTGAGTTCCATGGTTCAAATCCCAGTTACTCCATGTCAGATTTGTGCTGGACAAAGCGGAGGCGGGACAGGTTTTTCTTCGGGTACTCCGAATTTCCCCGTCATTTATCATTCCAGCAATACTCTTCAATATCATTACATCTGTCTGTCATTAATCATTTCCCCAGAGGAATGCGACAGGCTTCGGCACCCCAGTTCCTATCCTCGCGGATTTTCAATAAGCTTTTGGGATTTTGCCTGGTCAGGTAAGAATGTGAAATTTGAAATTATTTACGTTTCGCGTAAAATTTCGCTCCGTGTCTTCAAAAATTCTCGTCTGTTCATGAGCGAGACTTCTCTAATAACGAGGCTTTGAATTTAAGAATGCTTTACCATTGGTGAGTGGTACTCTAGTTCATCACTAGATGGCTCACTGTACACTACCCTTGCGAGTGGAAGGTGACGACACCATCTAAACTCCAATCACAATGTTCCTTGTTCCAAGGTATATGCGTGCGAAGTAAACGAGAAGGTCCTCAGACGAATGAGGCAGGAATGTGGTATAAGAAATGAGTGGAGGTGAGTATTCTAATCTATTCTACCGAGTAATATCGATGAGGTCTAGGTAATCATCCGCTTTTATACCTGTCATTAGGCTTCCACAGTGAACGGTGAAGCAGAGCAACAGTGATGAAAAACAGCAAATCCTTGGAAAAACCAAATACTGATTTCGATGAAATTCGGGAGGTTAAAATCACACATGATCATGGCCTCAAATCCCGAACAGCATCTGTTATTGGAAATGTGTAGGTTAGTCCAATGAATGTTAGATTAAGTCTGCATAGCAGCCGACTGCGTAGCAACCAAGTACTGTCTCTTACGTCGTTAGTGAAAGACGTGTGTGTATCATGGGTACCCGTGCCCGATGAAATCCTCTGACTGCTCTGCGTGTTCATTTGTATGTTTTTGATGTTTCAGTATTCATGTATTTTTAATCGCTGCTTGTATTGATAGCAGCATGGAGTAATTAGTACGTGTAATGAGGAAAGTTTCAATCAATGTGGTTTGGAGTTGTGATGGTTTTCGTATGCATATGTGATAGTAGCAGACCAACTCTGGAAGTGGTATGTGAGACGAAGTTAGTGGTCGTGGTGGTGGTGATTATAGTTTTAAAAGGAATTCGGATAACCATCCTTTAGTGACGCTAACCTTCTTCTTCTGCCTTTTATTTTTTAAAATTTTGGCTTTCGGTCTTAACGACCATTTAGCCAGCTGCAGTTTTAAATATTTCTGATTATTAATTATGAATCGGCTTTGATGAATTTAACTTATACATTTAAGACGAACACAAACACACCTAACCCCCGAGTCGGAGAAATTAACCAGATGAAGTTAAAATCCCCAAACCGGCCGGGAATCGAACCCGGGACTCCAGTGACCAAAGGCCAGCAAGCTAACAATTTAGCCATCTTCTTCTTAATTCTCAGTAAGAAGATTAGTTGGCAGCAATGCTTCTCCACAATTTCTCTCTGTTTTCCGTGGTTTCCCATTTTCACACCAGGCAAATGCTGGGGATGTACCTTAATTAAGGCCACGACCGCTTCCTTCCCAGTCCTAGCCCTTTCCTGTCCCGTCGTCACCATAAGACATATCTGTGTCGGTGCGACGTAAAGCCAATAGCAAAAAAAATTCTCTCAGTAATCTGTTAATTTCTTCAGTTCCTTGAATGAGTCTGCTCCTACATTTTCTCTTACATGTCTAGAATATTGCAGTCAAGGTCTTCTGCTCTTGCCTTGAATCATTCATTCCATAGCATTTACTGCAAAACTATTTTGCCTGTAGAGATGGCCGATTTGTTCGTCTCTTCTCTTTCTTATTGCAGATAATAAAGATATTTTTTCATCTGTTCTAAGAATTTCTTTATCTCAGAGTTTTGTTGTACATAAGATCTTGTCCATCCTTCTTCAGCACCACACCTCAAGCGCCTTCAGACGTTCCTCATCGCATGCACCTATAGTCCACATTTCTGAGCCACACAAGGTCATGCTTCAGACATGGCACTTAATAAATCCCTTTTAAGTCTCCACATTTAGATTCCTTGATGTAAGTAGCACTCTTTTCTTGTAATAAATAACCTTTGCCTGTGCAATTCTGCTCTCTATGCTGGCTGATTTTTTCCATTTGAAATGCATCTGCTTCCTACGTAGGTAAAGGCATTTACTTGTATGAGTGGTAAATCATTCTTACGTCCACTACAATATGCTAGCGGTTGTGACACTAATCAGAAGAGAAAAAAAATTCTACAAAATAAATGGAAGATACAGAAAACCCAATACCGTCCAGTAGGGAACAGAACAACAGTTGGTTGATCATAGAGGTCGGATGGAAAAAATAAGTGTGAAGAGGCTAGTTCAAGTAAGTTCAGGCAGATGCCAACGTACGCCAGCAATCTGAGCAGCCCCTGGGGCTTACCAATTAATCGCCTTTTCCGACTGGCACGATTTTCGGGGATATATTCTACTACCCCCGACATGAGACCACGGCTATGTTTATTCGCTAATGTGTGTGTACACAAATTAAATATTTACTCGTACGTAAGTTCTCAGTCCGAAACTAGTTAAAATATCAATAACTACACGAGTAGCTGTTACATATCGCCTAGCCATCACTGAAGAGGCGTACTAGGGAAATGAGAAGTGAGGAAGTTTTCCGTTGCTTTCCTCACCGTGCCAGAAGCTTTTATTGCGTAACTCTCTCCTAAGCCCACTGAAATGCATGAACCAACTGCCCGCATGAACATTTCCACACCATCCATAACAGGGACTGGCTGCATAAGGAATAGCATTACTAGCATCGCTCATAACGTGGTCACTTTCATATTGTAAAAGCCAAGGATGAGACTCAGACATGTCAATGAAAGGAATAAAATTGTTCTAGCTCATACCGGAAGGTGTAGTGCACTGTAAACACTAGGTATCGTCGGTAATCACATTAATGTGATTGTAAATAAAGGCTGCAGATCTCTGCACATCGTTATGGGGATATTTAGGGGTTGTAGTAAGAATGTAAAGGAGAGGGCATATAAGTCTCTGGTAAGACCCCAACTAGAGTAAGGTTCCTCACCGGGATTACTTGATTCGAAAACTCCAAAAAGTCCTAAGAAAAACAGCTCGATTTGTTCTGAGTGATTTCCGACAAAAGAGTAGCGTTACAAAAATGTTGCAAAGTTTGGGCTGGAATGACTTGGGAGAAAGGAGACGAGCTGCTCGACTAAGTGGTATATTTCGAGCTGTCAGTGGAGAGATGGCGTGGAATGACATTTGTAGACGAATAAGTTTGAGTGGTGCCTTTAAAAGTAGGAGAGATCACAATATGAAGATAAAGTTGGAATTCAAGAGGATAAATTGGGGCAAATATTCATTTATAGGAAGGGTGACTGCCCAAAATGCAGATCAGTAGTGACTGATTGATTTGATTGATTGCAAAGGCATAAGTGAAATGTAACCAGCGGTATTTAGTGTACGTCGACGATCACACATCCAGATGATAGCCACACCCAGTATTGCTTAACTGAGAACTGTTACAGTCTGTAGTCAATTTAGGTTGAATTGCAGTTGAATTAAGAATGTTAGTGTCCTTACTTGGTTTCCAGGCAGATGCCGGGACAGTTCCTATCCATACGACAGTGCCGATTCCTTCCACCTCCTTATCCAATTTTATTCACCATTACTTACTTGCCAACGGCCGTAGCCATGTTGAAACACAGGATACTGTGAGATCTCCGAAGTTAATCAACATTGGGCGTGGTCAAGATTTGGATGGGTTGCCACCCGCTGTTGCTGGGAGGTAAGGGAATAGAGGAGCGGAAAAGAACTGGCCACCGTACCGTACGTAAACTCCGGCTTAGGCACACCTCTGCGGAGGTTCGGATCTGCCTTCGGGCAGAATACACCCTTACCTTACCTTATTACTTACTTCATCTTCATTAGCTCCTGCACAGGGGTTGGCGTCAGGAAGGGCATCCAGCTGAAAAACTGGCATATAAATTATTTCCACATTATCCCCAAACCCGTATCAAGAAAAGGGACTGACAAGTAAATAGTGATAGTTTTATTAATTGGTGCTGAAGGATTAAAATTATTTCGAGGAGACATTAATGGTGGCACTTACCCAGATGCAGGCCATACTTAATATTTCGAAATTACGGAATATATTCTTACGTAATATGGAAGATTCCTGAATGTGCATAGTGCTTATTTATGGAATGGTAAACAAAACCAGCTCTAAGGGAAAGGAGCGGCCAATTAATTGGTAATCTCTGTAACTAGAATCGTTTTATAGTAAACGCAGGGGAATAAATGATACAAGACGGGACATGAAGAGATAGACTTGGATTAAAATACACCGGGCAGATCAGAGATGTCCCAGCTCCGTTGTGTATTGGTGGCATAACTGCCTCTTACCTGGAGGCCTCGGGTTCGAATCCCGATCAGATCAGGAATTTTCACCTGGATTTGAGGGCTGGTTCGAGGTCAACTCATAATTGAGGAGCTATCTGAAGGTTAGATAGCACTTCCTGTCTGGAAAACTAAGAATAATGGCCGAGAGAATACAGGATACCTCGTAATCTATAGGCTTTCGATCTGAGCACCAGCCGTCTGAGCTGCCCTACTACATTTTAGTATTAATTGTAAAACGACGAAATGACTATTGCAACTAATTTTGGGATTTTTTCATTGACCAATCACTCACCAAAGTTTCGTTGAAATCTGCCGTTATAAACGGTTCCTTGTAAGATCTTTATCGAATTTATCTTAATAAGAGCCCATGTTATATGCTTTCGCAGATAGAAGAAAATCGCAGGTGATCAGTGGCGGTTCGTGCGTAAAGGTCTTTTGGGCGTCGCCCCTCTGCCTTTTCAAAAACATTTGACGTTATTTCACTCTGTAATTGATGGCATAAAGATATGGATAAATGTAGCAATTCATTAATTAATGTTGTAATGCAAGCAGATTTCTATTCAGCTAGTGTCATCCGATTATTATTATTATTATTATTATTATTATTATTATTATTATTATTATTATTATTATTATTATTATTATTATTATTATTCACCTAAAGGTATCGTGGTACTGGTCAGTGAGAACTCGACCGATTGGGGAGATGGCGGCACAGCCCTGCCAGGGTAAAATGTCATGAACCGCCACTGCAGGTGATATGGTATATATTTAAGTCTCAGAGTATGAGAACAAAGTTCGAAGTACTTGAATGGTATATTAACCACACGTTTGAAATAATGTGCACAATAATCTCTACAATGAAAGCAGCTGAGTGTGTTGGATTTACGGCAGGCGCCATGTAACTGTAAGATTAGGTTCGGAAAATAGTACTTTAGTGCCCGACCGTTGGCAGCCCTGAAGATGGTTTTCACACACATGAAAATAACGCGACTGCACGATAATACGCGGGGGAATCAAAAAGTAAGTTATACTTCCAAGTTATGGCTATTTACGAAACCACCTACACATACGCAACACGGCTATGACAACATACAATATAGGTTCACTTTTCCAGATAGTCCCCAAGAGATTGTAAACAATTCTCGGAACAGTCAACCAACTTTACGATTCCGGATGAGTAGAAATCACCTCCAGTGCTACGTAGCCACCTGGAGACAGTTGCTTTCACCTCCTTATCGTTTCGGAATCGCTGTCCACCGAGATCCTTTTTTCTGCACTGTATGGAAGAAGTTGTCTTAACTCCCACTTGAATCGTTGCAGCAGTTCGGACTTTTGGCGGGCCGTGTGAGGTGTTGCGAGTTGAGGTGTCAAGACTTAGCGCTATGCGATTATCATGTGTTCCGTAATCTGAAAAAGGATCTCGGTGGACAACGATTCTGAAACGATAAGGGAGTCAAAGCAGCTGTCTCCAGTTGATTACATAGCGCTGGAGGTTGTTTCTACGCATCCAGAATCGGAAAGTTGGTTGACTGTTCCTAGAAATGTTTATAGTTCCTTGGGGACTATGTGGGAAAGTCAGCTTACATTGTATGTTGTTACAGCCGCGTTGCCTATGTGTAGGTGGTTTCATAAATAGCTATAACTTGGAAGTGTATCTTACTTTCTGATTTGCCGGGCTGAGTGGCTCAGACGGTTAAGGCGCTGGCCTTCTAACCCCAACTTGACAGGTTCGATCCTGGCTCAGTCCGGTGATATTTGAAGGTGCTCAGATACGACAGGCCCGTGTCGGTAGATTTACTGGCACGTAAAAGAACACCTGCGGGACTAAATTCCGGCACCTCGGCGTCTCCGAAGACCTTAAAAAGTAGTTAGTGGGATGTAAAACAAATAACAGTATTATTATTATTACTTTCTGATTCGCCCTCGTACATTCTTGCACCTCATATTTCACAATTCAATACATTTCCTATCCCATTGTCTCTAGAAACTAACGAATATGCACAAAATATCTGGTGGAAAAACACAAATAGTAAGGCAGCGAGACATTATCCCGTACTGTACTTCCCCGTCTTCTTTTATTCTTTTCATCCCGTCCGCTCTATACATCCCTGTATATTTCTCAGCTCGGTTGGAAACTCGCAGTATAAGAGTAACCTTCGTTTCAAACATAACAGGTTTACTTCATTTCGTAATCTCATTTCTACAACGTTCGTGTTTATGTATCCCCCTATCTCACTGAATGCCCAGTAAATTCCACTATTCTGTTTACTATAGTCTTGTACAGGTTTTCTTTCTCACCTATTCCTCTAAAACCTTCCTCGCAAGTAATCTTACCTTGTGTTTTATTTCACAACTGGGTTCAGTTTCTTTTCTTCTTCAGTACCCAGGTGCTAGAGCGAAAATAAACATCAAAACGTAACAGAAAAGAATGAGAACCTTGGAATTCGCATACTGTTTCCCTGGTTCTTAGCATACTGTCAAGGAAATCAATGGTGTTGGAGGTATTCTTCAGAGAACAGCGAGTTCGATCGTGGTGAGTGGAAGATGCATACTAACACAGTGGCGGTCTGTCTGGCAAACCATAAACTCGCGTGGGAGTGACCGTCTGTGTATTCTACTGTTACCGCGACCGCGTACCATCCTTCACTCCGAAATGTTGCCCAAGGCTCTCGCTTAATGGAACTGTGCAGGAAATTCTAGACCATTTTATTAATTTAAGTTAGACTGTCATACACCTGAAAACGATACAGTGGTGTGGGGAGAACATTTCCCGCCTACTGATGCCGTTCGCTTTTTGTGCTAGCGAATTCGACGTGGATAAGAATTGGCTCATTCATTGGTTGAAGTATGTTAGGCCTATGCATTGTACTCTACTAGTTAAACCCTCTATGTGGAAATTCAAGAATGGAGGCTGAGGGGATTCGTCACTCCGACCTCCCGACACCTCGTAATACACAGCCCTTCGAGATGAGCAGCTGTCGCTTGGAAGAACGAGGGCCATCGAGGCTGAAAGACAATGTGATTTGCTTCTTTTATAGTTTAAACCTTAAATTACTGATTCTTGCGCTTTAACTAAACCTTTTCCTAAACCCGAGGTAGTGGTGGTAGTTACTGTTTCAAGAGCGATTACAACTAGGCAACCATCCTCTTCATAACACTAATCAGAGAGAAAAGGTGGAAGGGATCAGACACTTCGAAACATGAAGGTATCGGCTAAAGAAAAACAAGGACTACGAAAGGCGTGAAAATGAAAGGTTCTCTTGGCCTCGCAAACCTAATACCGTCGGGGTAGGAAAAAACAAGAGATGACCGAGGGACAGGATAGTTGAGTATGAGGAGTCTGGCACAAGTAATTGGAAATAATGTCAGGATTCAGCTAGAGGCCACATTGTCGCCAACCCACGCTCCCAAGTTAAGAGCCCCTGTGACCCCTTTTAGTTGCCTCTTACGACAGTCAGGGTATACCGTGGATAATTATTCTACCGCTCCCACCCACAGGGGTTTACAACCTGAGAAAAATGATTCAGCCACTATTGCACGTTATTTATCCTACTTCAATCAATCAATCAATCAATCAATCAATCAATCAATCAATCAATCAATCAATCAATCAATCAATCAATCAATCAATCAATCAATCAATCAATCAATCAATCAATCAATCAATCAATCAATCAATCAATCAATCAATCAATCAATCAATCAATCAATCAATCAATCAATCAATCAATCAATTATCTGTATTTAAGGTTTATCGCCACAGTGGCAGATTCTGTGTGAATTATGTAGGTACTAGACTTTTCTTAAATGATTTCAAAGAACTCCGAAATGTATCGAACTCTAGGGAATGTACCCGTGCTTGACTACGGTATTCTACTTTGTACGCGGATTTCTACAAAATTACTGAACACGCAGTGAGTAAGATTATATTAAATTGCATGTCTCATAGCGTTATCCGAGAAACACCGCGGGGAGGAACCCATACTGAACCATTGAACTTACCGTTCCATCGTTGGTCGTCTGCCAGAGCTCCTTCAATAGAGCAATATCGAACTCTTAGGTCTTAGGGTCGTAGCGGGTTCTTTCTGTCAGTACAAAACATAATATTCAAATTAGACAGACCTTGTAACTGCGTCGCAGTCACAGGGCTCCTGGCTACATTTTTGGCCGGCTCCTCGCACTTAACCCTTCATGATGAAAGGGAACATTCTTCTCTTTTATTTATTATACTTATAATTACACAGATTCTACCCTTAGATCGATATCACACATGTAAATTATGAATTATTCTAGAGATACACAATTTGTAAAATCCTCTCCAATTCGTGCCGAGGACCTAACTCTCGTCTGTGAGGGCCTCCCACTCGCCAGGTGTTTAACAGATATTTATTTATTTTATTTATTTATTAATATCTTTCTGTACATGGCGGGGCTCAGGCTATGAAGCCTGCTATTATGCCAAACCATATAATTATGCACCTGCATAAACATAATATACTGAACATTATAACTACTTAAAAAATAAGTTAGCCTAATTATAATTTAAAGTTAATGTGAAATGCAATTTGTATGAAATGCAAAGCATCATAAAAATCATTTTAACATTTTAAAATTAATTTATAATATTTACTATTATTAAAGCTATATCTCGAAAAATATAAACTATAATGTTTCTAACCTTACATTGACATTTTATTCATTTAACTTAATAATCTAAAATTTAAGGGTACTTCTAAGAGTAAATCAATCTGAGTGTAGGTAAAATTTCCAGCACATTCTTCTGAATAGCTTTAGGTTGCTTATGTCTCTAATTTCAGCCGGGAGAGAATTCCAGGAACGTATGGTCCCCGGTACAAATGACTTGTTATACGTACTACTGTGATGAGTGGGGATGGACAGCAGGGTTTGTACTGATGACCTTGAGGGTGTTCTGCCTGAGGGAGAGAGGTAGTTGGAATCTATTCTCAGATAATGTGGTTTACCTGTTCGCAGTATTTTGTGAAGAAGAGAAACAGCATGGTACTTACGTCTATCACATAATCTTAACCAGGACAGCTGATGGAGGAATGGGCTAATGTGGGAATGGAGCGGAACATTTAGAATGAATCGAATGCAGGCATTATGCGCCCGTTGAAGTTTAGAACCAAGTGAACAACTTATGTTATTATAGACTACATCACCATAATAGAATATTGGTAGTATTAGTCCTTGAATGAGCAGTTTCCTGGTTTTGACAGGTAGAAAATCTCTCAGTTTGTATAGTGAGTGTAATGAACCGAATACACGTTGACAAATTTTTGTTACGTGCTCTGACCAACTTAAATACTTATTAAAAATTATTCCAAGGTTCTTAACGGAGTCTTTCAGTGCTATAGGTGTTTCATTGATCTTGACAACCGGTATGTTGATGCTTTCTAACTTGGCATGCGCTTTTCTAGATCCTATTATGATGGCTTGCGATTTTAATGGGTTTACTTTCAGGCAGTGGCTACTAGTCCATTCGTTAATGTTAAATAAGTCTTCATTTAATTTCATGGTTGCTTCTTGTATGTCATTCGGCTTGGTATGAATGAACAATTGGATATCGTCAGCGTATAAGTGATATTTACAGTTCGTCAGTTGTTCTGATAGGTCATTCATGTATAGGGAGAACAGAAGTGGTGATAACACCCCACCCTGTGCTACCCCCATCTCAGTATTTCGCCACCTAGACACATTGTCTCCCACTGACACACATTGTTTACGTCCACTGAGATAGGAACGTACCCAGCATAATACATTATTAGAAAATTCCATCATTTCTAATTTAGCTAGTAAAATGTCTTTATCTACGCAATCAAATGCCTTTGTAAGGTCGAGAAGGATAAGAATTGTCATTTGTCCGTTATCCATTGCTAGCTGAATGTCGTTAGTTACTTTTACTAATGCTGTGCTGGTACTGTAGTTCGATCTAAACCCTGATTGATATCTGTCGAGTAAGTTATGATGTAGGAGATAGCCTGTCATTTGTTTGTGTACTAGTTTCTCCAGTACTTTTCCTAGTACAGGGAGAATACTAATAGGGCGGTAATCGTCAAGGGGTGTGGGGGTACTGTTTTTCTGCAAGGGTCGGATGATGGCATTTTTCCAGTTCACAGGAAAGATTCCCGTCATAAGAGAGGTGTTAATAATATGCGTTATTGTAGGAAGAATGATGTCTAGAATTCTTCTTAAAAGGGACAGGCTTATTCCATCGTGTCCAGTAGACTTTGATTTTATGTCATTAAGGGCGCTCTTTACATCACCTGGAGTCACGTGAGAGAAGTAGAATGTTTCACCACCATGCTTTCCCTTTGAAAATATTCTGTCAATAGTGGCTCTCTTGGTATTTCCGTTTGTCTGGGCGTTTCTTGAGCTAAAATACTCATTCAGATCATCCAAAGGTACATTACAGTTACTGTCCTTTGTCTTCGTTTTACTTAGACCCATATCTCGGAGAGTCTTCCATGCAACAGCAGAGTCATGTGTATTTAAAATTTCGTACGAGTAGCGTATTTTAGCGTTTCTTATCATCTGCGTGGTTTTATTTCGAAGTTTTTTATAATTCTCAAAATTTTCCTGCGCTGGATGTTTCACATAGTAGCTATAGGCTGAGTCCTTATCTTTCATTTTATCACGAATTTCTTGATTGAGCCACGGGTTAGAGGGTCGCTTTACTCGAGCAGTACGTAATGGGGCATGTCTGTCGTATAAAGTTAAGAGAAGTTCGTTAAAATGAGATACTTTGTCGTCAACGTCCTTTATATAATGAATTGTGTGCCATGGTGTGCTCAGAGCGTCCTCAATGAGAGCTTCGTCGTTCAAATTTTTGAAATCCCTGTATTTGATTATCTTAGGCCTGTATTTTGGACATTTTAAAGAGTATGCAGCGTAAATCATGTCATGGCGGGAAAGGCCTGGCACAGGCATCTGTCCATGTGTCAATATACGGTCATTATTGTTTGCAATGATTAGGTCGAGGAGTGTGTGCGAGGTTGCAACATGGTGTGTGGGTTGCAAGGGCAGAATTGTCATATTAATTGATTCAAACATGCATGTTAGTCGCCTAGTCTCAGTGGTTTCATTTTTCAGGTCAGTGTTGAAGTCTCCCATTAAAATCATATGTTCATACCTGAATATTAAATCCTGTAGCGCTTCTTCTAAATCTGTGATGTTTCCAGTCTTCGGTGGGCGGTACACTACACCGAGTAAACACTTCGTACCACGAATTTCAATTTCTACAAACAAGAACTCCGCTCTGTGAGAGTATTCACTTGGCGATTTAAATATTACCTTGTATTTCAAATCATCGCGTATAAATAATCCGACTCCGCCTCCAGGCTTTCCCTCTCTGTCGTTCCTAATTAAAGTGTATCCACTCATTTTAACCAGCGCTGAAGGTATAGATTGACGCAGCCATGACTCTGAAATCATTATAGCATGCAGATTACAGGTTGAAAATATTTCGGAGAATTCTGAGAAATGTGGGACAATGCTCTGTGTATTGACATGTGCTATTTGTAGAGAAGTAGGGTAGGGCGCAAGAATGTCTTTGAGACGGTTAGCGGTATTCTGCGAGGGGGCTGGCACGACGGGGTAATGACCTGCCTGGGACAGTGGTGAAAGGAGGCTGAAATTAGGGACATTTGTTTCCTGGTTGCTAAATGTTGCCAACTAGAAAGTTAAATGATGGCAACTGATAGTAAGAAGTACCTACTACAACTATAAGATTATCACCCAATCAAAACTACAACTATGTGGAAAATTAACTTAAGTGAACTAAAATAACTATGGCGGTCCTTATATTACACAGAGTCTGCTCGTGACTAGCGAATACTGTTCAAATCTGAACGATTACTTATGGCTATTTTAAGGTTCCCTTGTTTTACGTATATGATCCCATCTCTAGACCATACGTTCTGGACGGTAAATTTTGCGACAAATCGAGTTGGTGAGTTTCTTCTATAATGGTAGGCTCACTTGCTTACTGCAATTCACAATCGAGACGGGGAGTTTCCGTTATAAAGATCAGCCCCTTTTCCTAGCGCTAGTTACAATCGAGTTGGAGATATTTCATTATAATATAGAAATGCAGGTCTATCTAACGCACAAGGGATCGAGATACGACAAAATGTTATAGGACCGAGGTTGTCTCTCCAAATTGAGCTACGATTATGTTATTTGTTTTGTGATATGACTTACCGTTTAGCCAACTATTACCCCGAAACGAAGGCCTGTACCGTCATTAAAATTGCCTCAAAATGTTGATAATTTTCGTGGTCAGATTATATATTTGAACATCTTGGAATGTTTCCTTAAACGTACGTGTCCAGGTGTCAGGATTAGCACTCGCATACATACGGAGAAAGTAAGTAATAAAGTAATACAGTTAAGAAAGTCGACAATCATTGAAAATAGGATAATAACTGAGGACAGCCGGAGAGGAAAAATGTGTAAATACCAATTGGATGTATTGGAAAATGAAATTTCCCCCACAAAATTGTGATGATATGGGTTAAAGGTTTAAGAAAACGGCAATGGAGGAGAAATTCAGGCGCAAGGATTCTGACGTAAAAATATAAGATGACTTATGGTGTTACTACTTGAGCCTAAAGAGGCAAGGCAGAGGCAAGAAATTATAGCACAAGACGAAAATAGAAGAGAAATCCGGTAAAAATTTTACCAATTGGCATAAAACACTTTACGATGTGAGGGCTACACTCCGCGGTCAGTTGAAATATTGACAACCATCGTTAATTCTAATTTGAAGACGATTGTAACCTTCAACGGTATTCCGCAAATATCCCTCAGAATGGCAGCTTGGCGTCTCTCTCGCATTCTACACAACGAACAGCCACGAGTTTAGAGGAATAATGACGAAATTGGTATTAAATAACTTCCCTGCTGGCACGCAGCCAGAGACGTTGTCATGGTAAACGGTAGGCTCCGTCTGCGCGGTTGTCGCCACTCAATGCAGAGCATGAAACCCTCAGGAAACAGTAATTTTATTGTCTTCGTCATTTGAAGAGTAAGAGAAATAATGTACGTGACGATAGTTGTTTAAAATGAAGGGGTGTTTCACATATAGAGTACGGATTTTACAGAAAATCAGTAGTATAAGAGATAATTGATAAAACCTGTTCTGGTTTTATTATAAAGACTCAGTAAATTCAGTGATATTTATATCATATGCATATCTAATTTGTCTTCTGAATGAGTATACACTAAATATGAAGTTTGTTCGAGGTCTATCCAACCGTTTCTCCGTGATGCTTGGAGAGACAAACAGACACGAAAGCTAGAAACCATTGACATTTGGCACAAACGGAATTATAGACAGTGGAACACATACAACTTTATTTACATAGATTTCCGAAATTATCTTCATACTATGATATTTCCTATCTGTAAATTCTCCACTTAAGCTTATCGGTCTCTTACTGGGCGAGTTGGCCGTGTGGTCAGGGGCACGCGGGTGTGAGCTTCCTTCTGGGAGATAGTGGGTTCGAATCCCAGTGTCGGCATCCCTGAAGATGTTTTACCGTGGTTTCCCATTTTGACATCAGGCAAATTAATGCCACAGCCGCTTCCTTCCAACTCCTAGGCCTTTCCTATCCCATAGTCGCCATAAGACCTACCTGTGTCGGTGAGAATAAAGCAACTAACAAAAAAAAATATCGGTCTCTTACAACTTAAACTAATGAAAGAGCCTCTTTTTCTTATCCACGTGGTCTCAGCTGTCATATACTACTTTTAAAACCTCAGGTTTATATCAGACTAATTTTAGAACGGGCTGTATAAGTACAGGAAATAGGAACGGGAGTTCCTGTGTGACAAGTCAAATCTGCTAAGCTTATAGGGTTGGTTACATTGGTCTCATTTTTTAGATATAGTAATATTTAAAGGTCGCTACACAGGCTCCATACAATTTTAACAACCTCCAGCCTTTCTTACCAGAGTAAAGAATGAGTTCTATGCAAACCAACCGGGAGCTCGATGTAGGTTAAGCTACCAGGTCAAGTATTGTTGCACATAAAGTCCTGGAATTAACTTCTGAGGACAAAATAGCTGTGAACATTACTTGGTTACGTTGTACATAGCCTCTATATGAAAACATTCCCGTTTATTTAATGAAGTGGGAAGTAAGGAACAACTGGTCTTTTCTTGAGTGTTACCATATCAATTTGTAAACCATAACTCACACAATACAGCCTCAAATAAATGAAAATGATAATCCACAGCCTGTTTCCAGTTCCAACCGCGTCGGGAGTGGAATGAATGAAGCCCCACCTGTAAGCGAGGATAGGAACTGTGCCGGCTGCCAAAGCATGTCGCACTCCTCTGGCACAATGACAGATGTAATGATATTGGAGAGGTTTGCTGGAATGAAAGATGTCAGGGACAAACTGGAGTGCCCGGAGAAAATCCTGTCCCTCCTCCGCTTTGTCCAGCACAAATCCAACATGGTGTGTGCGAGATTTGAATCATGGAACCCGGCGATTAGAGGCCGGTGCGCTGCCACGTAAGCCATGGAGGCTCCTTTACTTGTTGTTGGGTATTCAGACTGAAGACTGGTTGGATCCTCAACAGCTCCACCGTCAGCTGTCATAGATGGCTTAGTCATCAGTGAAGAGGCATTATAGGAAACTGAGGTGTGAGGTAGTTTCCCGTTCCTTTCTTCACCGAACCAAAAGTTGCTATTACATATTAGCCAGCTAAGCCCACTCAGATGCTTGCACCAACCAACCCTATGAGTGACATTTTTACAATATTCATAACAGGGACTGCCACATAAGGAATAACATTATTAACATCCATCATACCTCGGTAACTTTCATTAAAAGCCAAGGATGAGACTGAGACAGGTCAATGAAAAGTAGCAGAGTTGCTATAGCACGTACCAAAAGATACAGTGTACTGTAAACACTAGGTCTTATCAGCAAACTCACACTATTTACATAAATAATCTTATTATTCTTAAATACAATTTCACGAGTTATATCTAGCCGCCTCCCTTGTCGTCGAGAAGTTTGTTGTTGTGTAGTAATCGCAGTAGTAAAACCATCCAGCGGTGATGCGTAGCAACAGAAGAGAGAGAGAACACACATCCCACACCACCTCGGTCAATCAATGATCTTTATTTTAGGAGCTTATAACATTCCAAAAGATCATATTTAGTTTTCTGAGTTTTTACAAGTAGTGTATTCCAGCTAACTTCACATTAATAAGAACAAATTATGCTTTTAAATAAGTTGAAGTTGTAGTAGACTAATACGCTTGAGCGTAGATTTCAAAGTTAGGAAAGATAATATGAAGATGAAATAGGAATTCAAGAGAAATGCCTTATTTTAAGTACAACATTAAGTGACCGTTTACGTCCCATTTAAGAGTCGTCAGGTGTCTTTTCTCCGGACTTTCAGAACGTATTATCAATTTCGTTTTTTTGATATGTAGAATGTCAGCCCAAACGAAAACTGCCCGTCCAGTAGGTCCAGTGTCAAAGGAAAACATTATTTATTTATTTATTTATTTATTTATTTATTTATATGGCACGGCTCAGGCTATGAAGCCTGATGTTATGCCAAACCATCTTATAGAATATATGTTAAATTGTACAATTTACAGAGTCTTAACGTTCGTAATTACACATAATTAATTATGAAATTAAACTTAAAGAATAGTTATAAACAAAAGTTACATTTTGAGTGTTACCATAAAATACATTAAATACTAAGACCTTAAATCTATGTACCATTTATAACACCTCATTTTAAATACTTGTGTACTCTGTATGTCTCCAATTACAGCCCGAGAAGAATTCCAGAAGCGTATAGTTGCAGGTGTCGTGCGGTAAATTGGGAAGCTCAGCAGGAAAGACGTTTCTGACCTTGTAGTTATATGTTTGGGTATGACAAATATTTAAAACCCGTTCTCAGATAACTTGGTGTGCCTGTGCGGAGGACGTTGTGGACAAGCGAAACTGAGTGAATGTTTCTTCTCTCCGCCAAATGTAGCCACAACAGCTGTTCAAGACCGGGTGATATGTGACAATACCTGGGCATATTTAATAAAAAACGGACGCATGTATTGTAAGCCTGCTGAAGTTTAGCGTTATGTGTGGTGTTTGGGTTGTTGTATATTATGCCACCATAATCGAATACGGGTAGAATGAAGCTTTTAACAAGGAACTTTCTCGTATTTAGTTGAAGGAGATCCAGGAAACTTTTAAGTGAGCGCAAAGAAAAGAATATTCGTTGGCAAATTTTCGTCGTGTGCTCGTCCAGTTTAAGTACTTATCAAAAATGAGACCAAGGTGTTTTCTTTGCTAGTGGCTTTACGTCGCACCGACACAGATAGGTCTTATGGCGACGATGGGATAGGAAATGCCTAGGAGTTGGACAGAAGCGGCCGTGGCCTTAATTAAGGTACCGCCCTAGCATTTGCCTGGTGTGAAAATAGGAAACCACGGAAAACCGTGTTCAGGGCTGTCGACAGTGTGATTCGAACCCACTATCTCCCGGATTAAGGCTCACAGCCGCGTGCCCCTAACCGCACGGCCAACTCGCCTGGTCCAAGGTTGTTTACAGTGTCGTTTGTTTGTATTGGTGTTGCGTGGAATGGGATTGGAAGAATTAAAAAACATTTTGGTATGATTATTTTTGAATCCTGTTATGATTGCGTATGATTTGTATTGATTTATTTTAAGATAATTATTTTTAGTCCAATCTTTTATAATTTCTAGGTCATAATTTAGTTTTCTTAATGTCTAGTTGGATGTCTTTCTGGTTTGTATGTGTATATATTTGAATACCATCAGCGTAGAAAAGGTATTTACAGGTTTTTATATGTTCTGGTAGGTCATTTAGGTACAGTGAAAATAGTAGCGATGCTAGAACACTGCCCTGAATTACTCCAACTTCAGTTTGTAACCAGAGTGATACTTTCGTACCTGCTGACACGCAGTGCTGCTGCCAATCAAATAGGAGTGCAGCGACGTCAGTGTGCTTGGATAAAATTTTTGTGCTTTTAGCTTAGCTAATGATATTTTCCTCTACACAGTCAAATGCTTTACTTAGGTCTAAAATTACAAGAATAGTCGTTTGTCTGTCGTTAATTTCTGCTTGAATAGAATGTGTAACTTTTCGTAGTGCTGTGATTAGGTCTAGATCTTAACTGGTATTTGTCGAGTAATTGTTTTATTTGTTAATTGGTTATCTTGTTGTGAACGGCAAGTTCTAATATTTTACTATGACGAGGAAGTATGCAAATTATGTCGAAAGTCTTCGGGTTTTCTTGGATTATCGAGTTTTCTTATCGTTTCTATTATGACATTTTCCATATAATGGGAAACATTCTTGTCAGGAATGAGGTATTTATTATATGCGTGATTGTTGGGAGAACAATTTCAGAGTCTTTTAATTAATGTAAAATTTATTCCGTCACAGCCAGTAACCTCTGACTGTATTTAATGGATTGCTTCTCTGGCGTCATTAGGATTTACCTGTGAAAAACATGTTTTTTTCATCGTGTTTTCTTTGCGCATGTAGTTCGTCGATTGTTTCATTTTTAGTCCATTTTTTGTGTGTGAATCTTGTGAGCAAAAATATTTGTCTAATGGCAAGTCAGTGTTGTTTTTGTCCGTTTTATTTTTTGTTAAACCAATGTTCCGAAGAATTTTCCAAACATTATCAGAACTGTTCCTTTTTAAGTTGTCATGTGTATGGCGTATCTTAGCATTACTGATGGTCTGAGTTGTTGTGTTACACAATTTTCTGTAGTTTTTGAAATCGTCTGTGGTTGGATTTTTATATAGTATTTGTAAGCTGCATTCCTTTTCTCCATTTTTGCCCGTTGTCTTGCGTCAGCCAAGGTGATGGTTTTTGGTTCACTCGTGCTGTCCGTATGGTGGCACGTCTGGCATACAGTCCTAAAAGTAGTTCATTAAACAAGGTTGTTTTATCGTCAATGCCATGCACTAGCTGTGCATTATGAGTGCGTCCTCATTGAACGCCTCTTCGTTTAGGCTTTTGAAGTCCCGATAAGCAGTTAATTTAGGCACATATTTGGGGCATTTCAGTGAGTATGTGGCGTAAAATGTCAGGTTGGAAAAGTCCGTGAGCTGGCTATTGTCCATGAGTCTGCATTCTATCAGTATTGTTTGTAATGATTAAATGCAGTAGTATATGGGAAGTAGCTGTGTGATGTGTAGGATTTAGGGAAAGGAACGTCATATTGAGTGAGGTTAGTACGCATTTCAGACGTCTGGAATCAGTAGAGCCACATTTTATCATGTCAGTATTAAAGTCACCCATTAAAACCATATGTTGTGCTTCCTCCAGGTCGTCAATATATTTTGTCTTCGGTGCACGATACACAACACTGTGAATTTGTACTTCAGTAAGTATAAACTCCGGCCCGTCGAGAAATTCTCTTGGTGCTTTGCGTATTTCCGCGAATTTCATATCCTTGCGCAGATATATCCTTACGCCTCCCCTACCTCTTCCTACTCTATCGTTTCTCGCCAGCATGTACCCTCCATGCGTACCAGTGACGACGGGATACTTGGTTTCAACCACTACTCAGATATTAATATGGCATGGAAGTAGTTGTTAGAGAATATGTCCCAGAATTCAGTGAAATGGGAGAGAAGGCTCTGTATGTTCAAGTGGCTCATCTCCACGGTGCCTGGAAGTACAGGAGGGATGTCGCTGTGGCAGCAAACAGTGGTTTGGGAAGGGGTGGTTTTAATTAGACATTTGTTTCCTTTAACGTAATAAAAGCCAACATGACAGTTTTTAGATAGTAACTGAACTAGTTCCGTGGAACTTAGTTGAGTCTAATCTATCAATAAAATTTAACATACTTTTACAAATTCTAGATGTTTTCCTAACGAATTACAATTTTCACCTAGTTTTAGCTCAGGCTTGTGGTTAACTATTGCTGTTTAGTTCTTGGCGACATGTGAACCGAATTTCCTGTCACCTCGTAGGGTGTATTTGCATGCGATATTGTTATACATCCGGGTGTCTCCTGAGCAACGGACTAGGACTTTTCCTAGACGGCTGATTCTTTCACACCAGAAGTAACAGAGTTATTTATATGTTTAAAATTTCCTTGTTTAATTTGCCTCTCTTTTTACTTCTGATACGATAAATAAATAAATAAATAAATAAATAAATAAATAAATAAATAAATAAATAAATAAATAAATAAATAAATACTATCACTATCCCGTACTTCGAAATTGCCTCCTGGAGAATCTGTAGTCTCAGGGTAGTGAGATATTCTAGGATAGTTTTGTGTGTGCCGTCCAGTTTTTCTTGTCTGTGAAGATAGCGTTCCTTCTCCGATAGGGTTCAAACTTCAATATTATTGTTCTCGGACGACTCGCCTTCTCTTTTTCCTACCCTGTGTGACCTATCAATGTCTTCTAGACTAAGATCTACCCCAATTTCCTTGGCGATATTTAAAATTGTGTCGTCCCTGTTCTCATATGCGGACTCGGCTACACTGAACACTCGCAAGCACTGGTGCCTCGTGTACTGTTCCAGACTGTCGGCCTTGTCCTGTAACTAGCAATCTTTTGAGGACTTTATCCCTATCATCGAGAGCACTCCGTAAGTCTTCAATTACCTTTGCATTGAAGTCTATAGACTGGTGCAATTGTTCTGCTACTACCTTTGTCACTTGCTCCTGTATTACGATGGTAAGCGTGCTGAAGATGTCCTCGCTACACAGCGCGTCCTGGACGGCGCTTCACCAAGCTCTCCATCGACACTTGCTTCACTTTGCGCGGCATGATGTTTTTGTCTACTGGTAGACGTTAATCACACGTATCACGTCACTAATACTTCTGTATATGCACAACAATGCTAGGAAAGAGTATAAAAGTTCGTTTAAGCTACAAAAGTACTCCTTCAAACTTACAGTAATGTTAATCAGGAGCCTTGCTTTTTTTGCGACTGTGCACTGCCCGAGATGGCACTCGACCGTTTAGGTTCTCACACCAACTTAATTATTTTTAAAGTGTCATTTTATGTGCCGAATCAATAGAAGAGACTCAAAACATTCTAGTAGAATGTTGCATTCAAGAATATTTATTGACGGTGACAGTATAGCTTCCCTTGTTGCGCTGCCTTGTGGTGCGCCGTGCTGTCTCCACACTACTGTTATACAGCAGACTTACTCAGCCATTAATAGAAAAACACAACTGAACTACTCCTCTTGTGGTTTCACCGTCAATGTGTCCGACTCCTTGGCTAAATGGTTAGCGTGCTGGCCTTTGGCCATAGGAGTCCCGGGTTCGATTCCCGGCGCGGTCGGGAATTTTAATCATAATTGGTTAATATCGCTGACACGGGGGCTGGGTGTATGTGTCGTATTCATCATCATTTCATCCTCATTACGACGCGCAGGTCACCTACGGGTGTCAAATCAAAAGACCTGCATCTGGTGAGCCGAACTTGTCCTCGGACACTCCCGGCACTAAAAGCCATACGCCACTTCATTACCGTCAATGTATAGAGGCTGAAGCCGAAACCTGCCGACAAATTTTTGGAGTTGTTGAAGCATACCTTCAGAGTACATTGGTATATTGGACCCGTGTTCTCCGCTGGCTCGTAACAGAGTAATACTGTAATTAATATTTATACGGTTTGTTACCCCATACAGTCCGGCTCCATGGCTAAATGGTTAGCGTGCTGGCCTTTGGCCACAAGAGTCCCGGGTTCGATTCCCGGCAGGGTCGGGAATTTTAACCTTAATTGGTTAATTTCCCTGGCACGGGGACTGGGTGTATGTGTCGTCTTCATCATCATTTCATCCTCATTACGACGCGCAGGTCACCTATGGGTGTCAAATCAAAAAGACCTGCATCTGGCGAGCCGAACTTGTCCTTGGACACTCCCGGCACTAAAAGCCATACGCCATTTCATTTTACCCCATACATCCGCCCTTCTGTGAAAATACCTTCATATCAGTGAAATAACCTCTAATGTGCAACAACCAAAACATACAACACAAAATACAGAATAATGCAACAACCCTCAGACAAAACATGTACACTTCTGTCACAGCGTTTCCAATCTGTTCTGACAGTGTATGTACACGTACAGTAACAAATGCTGGGGGCACAGTCACTTCCTTTCCGCTCCTAGCCCTTTCCTATCCTATCGTTGCCATAAGACCTACGTGTCGGTCTAAAGTAAAACCACTCAAAAAATAAATTTCAACAATATACGTTAATTCGTTATTACAAATTTTTGTTAATTGTTTACTTACAAGTAGTATTAACGACGTCAACTTAAATTTTGTTTGTTTATTTTACAATTTACGTCGCATCGATTCGGATAAGTCTTATGGTGACGATGCAGTAGGAAAGGGCTAGGAGTTGGGAGCAAGCAGCGGTGGCCTTAATTAAGGTACAGCCCCAACATTTGCTTGGTGTGAAAATGGGAAACCACGGAAAACCATCTTCAGGGCTGTCGATAGTCTGGCTTTAACTAGCTAGATAGCCGTATTCGCTTAAATGCGGCCCGTATCCAGTATTCGGGAGATAACGGGTTCGAACCCCACTGTCGGTAGCCCTGAAGGTGGTTTCCCGTGGTTTCCCATTTTCACACCAGGAAAATGCTTGGGTTGTTCCTTAATTAAGGTCACGGCCACTTCCTTCCCACTCCTAGCCCTTTCCCCTCCCAACGTCACCAAAAATCTATATGTGTCGGCGCGACGTAAAGCAACTTGTACAAAAAAGTATATAATCTGGTTTGAACCCACAATCTCCAGAATGAAATTCGGTCGGTGAGTGGCAAAATTTTTGGTAATGTTCGAAGGTAAGGAATTGTATGACCTGAGTGCAGTGATTATAAAATATCTCTTGTAAGTAGCAGTGTTACTATGGTTGTTATAATAGAAGAATTAGACCTCATGTAATGGTCATAATAAGATAAGCCAAACCAAACCCCATGGCGCAATTGTCCTGAAGTGCGATGGCCTACCAAGCGACCGCTGTTCAGTCCGAAGGCCTGCAGATTGTAAGGTGTCATAATAAGATATAAGGTAAAAAAAGTGGTGGACTGGAGTATCACAGTTGAAGTGTCAGGGGAGTTAGCAGTGATATTCTGCGCATCGGACGAAACTTAAATCAGTTTACTAAATTTAGAATCTCAGTTACTCAAAGCACATGAATTTTAACTTTTCATTTGTTAATCTAGTAACGTTCTGAAATTAAAATTTCATTTTTATGAGTTCTGAAGGATGTTGACATAGCGGTTCTTTCTCTGACCCTTCAGCTGAGAATGCCAGGGGTAAGTATTTTACAATATTGCAGATGAGATAACGTCTAAACTTGAACTGGAAACAATGATATGGAACATATTGCTAAATAAGTGTGTATCTCGTGCAGCTGTTCGGAGTCTAGTCTAGTCGGTTTCTTATTCTTTTTGTGTGTTGTTTTACGCAGAACAGTGTCACAGTAGTCACGAATAAAGGACATCAAACAGTGAATTATTAGAATTTTAAGTACAACATTAGAGGATCGCTTGCGTGAATATAGATACAGCTGTTGCTTTTTTAATCTACTAAATTAATATATACCTCTAAAAGTGAGCAAGACTAGCGTTTTTCGTGATCATAGTCACATGACCTGTGACATTTTGCATGGAGTTCGAAGGATATGGACTTTACTTTTCATTTGAAAACTCTTACATGCATTGCTCTTGATTCAAACAGTGGCTGCCTTAATGCGAATTTAGTGACAATGTAACCTGCCCTGTTATCGTTTTTATCTTCCCCAACCCCACAAAAGTTTTAAACGTCTACTTGTTTTACAAGTTGCTTTACGTTGCACGGACACAGATAGGTCTTACGGCGATGATTGGACAGGAAAGGGCTACCAGTGGAAAAGGAGTAACCATGGTCTTAAATAAGGTACAGCACCAGCATTTTCCTGATGTGAAAATGGGAAACCACTGACAAACATCTTCAGGGCTGCCGACAGTGGGACTCGAAACCACTGTCTCTCGAATACTGGATACTGCCTGAACCTAAGCTACTGCAGCTCTCGAGCTCGGTTTTTAAATGACTATGTACCTTAATTTTCTATAAAGAATCATAGAAAATCAGTGCCAATGAACTTTTACACATGAAAGTTCACTCTAAAAAATCAATTAATTCCAAACATTAGAGGATAGAGAATACCGCATAATATTGAAAATCGTACAAACCAATCTACATGGCACTACAGCCCTGATAGGCCTTGCCCTACCAAGCGACCGCTGGTCAGCCAGAAGGCCTGCAGATTATGAGGTTATGGATGGTCAGTGTGACAATATCACTGTCAGATAGCTCTTCATTTTTAATCACGTAAGTTGAGCGGACCTCAACCCAACCTTCAAGCCCAGGTTAAAATCCCTAAGGACCCCGAAAATCGAACCCGGGGCCTACGGATGAGAAGCATGCACGCTAACCCTTGACCACGGTGCCGGCCATTTAAAATCATATTCTTACTTAATAGTAACAGTACGTACGAAGTTAATCCAATTGGTTTTACAATCGCTGTAAACGGTAAGTTCCAATTTCAAATTTAAGAAATAAATTATAGGTAATTTAAACGAAGCTGAATGTTTGGTCGACCAGTACAGCAAGTGTCGTGGACGGTTTCCTGAAACATGTGAAACAATATATTTTATTAATATAATGAATTACATCTTAATTTGAGTGCTCCGTGATCTGATATTTTGAGCTCTGCTGTGAAATGTGGCTCTTTTCTGCAGCTGCTGGGCTAGCAATCCATTATTCTAATTCCCGTATTCTGCTAATACAAATATTCACGCTATGCGTCCAGTAGAACCGACCAAGGATTCCCCATAGCCTGATCTAAGTTGGAATCGTGAGTCCTCTCCATTTAGTGGGGCGGTTTACTCCGGGCTCTACTGTTGGTTTATTGGCCAGAGGTTTTATTCTTTGTCTTCGGCCGAAGCAGGATATTTTCATGAATCAAATCAGGGGAAATTTCAGAGTACATAGTATTATGTAAACTTTAATACAATGAACATCTAAAAGAGGATTGATATATGAGTAAATTACGTACCGTTTGATCCTCGCTAAAGGTTTCCCTATTCGTGTCCTACTGTGTAAATTGATCCCATTTACTCTTTATCCATTTTTTGTATTATTCGTTGTTTAAAAAATCATCTTACCGAGCTCGATAGCTGGATTCACTTAAGTGCGGCCAGTATCCAGTAATCGGGAGAGAGCGGGTCCGAAACCCCACTGTCGGTAGCCCTGAAGATGGTTTTCCGTGGCTTCCCATTTTCACGCCAGGCAAATGCTGGGGCTGTACCTTAATTAACGCCACGGCCGCTTCCTTCCCATTCCTAGGCCTCTCCTATCCCATCGTCGCCAGAAGACATATCAATGTCGGTGGGACGTAAAGCAAATAGCAAAGAAAACAAAAGAAACATCTTTAACTTTTTCTCATTGTTTATACCAACTGTAGCTAATTCCTTACATTTTCTCCGTAAAATCCTTGCATTATTATTATTATTATTATTATTATTATTATTATTATTATTATTATTATTTTTATTATTGTTCCGGGTATCTGTGGAACGCAGAGGTGATGAAAGAAGGTGCGGGCTTGAATGGGTATAACTACAATATCAAAATTAATTTAAAACCTAAACTGAAGTTTATATTTTTAGAACTTTAAACTTAACAATTTTTCATAACAATGAAACATCAGGTACAGTGATAATCTCTTAACAAGTCTAGGAAAAGACAAGATAAGCGGTCGTAACAGATCCACGGCTTCAAGACCCTCGCTTTACATTTCCTGAGCTCCTAGCTCAAATTTACAAAATAGCACAAATTATTCAAGGGCAGAAATCCCCTAATTCACGAGCACTTCCTCCCAAAATTACAATATCTAGCCTTCCAGAGGTATACATTTACAATTACAAAACTTGAAAAAGAGCTAACAAGCTCTCAGTTTTCCAAGCCTACTCAAGGCAACATCAACTTACAATTACTGGCCTCTCAAGGCACAACTACAATTTGAAAATAATTTATACAGGGGTATATAATACTCACCCTACTGGTCCTTAATGAAAGAGAACATGTTAGATAACTGGCCCAAACACAAGGTGAATGGAGGCACACTGCGCTCCAATATAATGAACACTTAAAAACCTAAGAGGCTCTAGGCCGATGAAACAGGGGCTATTCCCAAACTACTGAGGTGACTCGTATAGAATTACTTTAAAACATTACAGGCAGAAAACCTTTACAAGACGAAGTCTCCTCAAACCAAGATGAAGGGGAGCTCGATAGGGTACAGCACTCTCTATCCCCGATTTACAGTTAAAGAATTCGTAAGTTTTTACATTAGCCGGAAGATAGTTGCACTTTAGAAAAGTTGTTACAGACTACAGAGTCGGACCATTCCCTCGGGTTAAACTGAGGAGGTAGCAAGAAAGAATAATGTTATGTGGCCATTACCTTGTAGATGTTCTAGTTGCTGACGAAAGGGGCCGCCCGCCTCCTGCTTAACACGCACACTCAGAAAGATGACGATGAATTGGCGAAGAAACGTGAAAAGCCGCAGTTTATAAACCCTCAAGGAAGACTCGAGATCATTCAAGACTAAACCGACCACACCCTCTCAATTTAATTGGTCAATTTCAAAGTTACACTCAGAATCGAAAAGAAGCCTGTGATACGTTGAAGATTAATTACAGAAATTTGGGATTGGCTAGATTCAAAACTGGCGGAAGGAAGAGGTAAATATTGCCAACCCAAAAATAAATGAACATCAATCAGTTACAAAAACCTAGAAATACAAAACTTCTTTAAATTATAAGTTCTTTCACTTCGCACCAGGGTGCATGATCATAGTTTTTTGGTGGTGTCATCTATGGAAGAATGTCCAAACTTCTTGATGTATAGAAAACAAAACAAGGAGAAATTCACTCAGTTTAGGAAACTTCACAATAACAAAATTACCGGGCGAGTTGGCCGTGCGCGTAGAGGCGCGCGGCTGTGAGCTTGCATCCGGGAGATAGTAGGTTCGAATCCCGCTATCGGCAGCCCTGAAAATGGTTTTCCGTGGTTTCCCATTTCCACACCAGGCAAATGCTGGGGCTGTACCTTAATGAAGGCCACGGCCGCTTCCTTCCAACTCCTAGGCCTTTCCTATCCCATCGTTGCCATAAGACCTATCTGTGTCGGCGCGACGTAAAGCCTCTAGCTTAAAAAAAATTACAAAATTACATTTTTGTGGTGACATCTTCTGAGTAAAGTTCTAAATTCCTGTTGTAGTATTTTCCACTTTAGTTTGATAGAGGAGTTCATTTAGGCGCTAATTTTAAATGCGCGGTGCTGAGGTGTACCTCCCGGTACAATTATTATTATTATTATTATTATTATTATTATTATTATTATTATTATTATTATTATTATTATTATTATTATTCCCTTTGTTTGCGATTTTAACAGCAGATTAAATAATTAAATGAATGAATAAATTAGTGCTTTCAGTGCACTGTGTCTTCTGGTGTGAGCTAGATCAGATCTATTTCTTTCATTGACCTGTCTTAGGCTTGGACGAAATGAATGTGACTGAGGTGAGACCAATGCCAATGATGCCATTTCATATGTACCGAGTCCGTGTTACGAATGCCGTGAAAATGCCGCTCGTTGGGCCAGCTGGTACGTGCATTTCAGTGAGGTTGTCAGACACTAATGTAATGGCAACTTCTGGCTCGGTGAGGAAAGCTACGGGGAAACTACCTCACTCCTTATTTCGCTAGTAAGCCCCTTCAGTGACACTTTGGTCATCTGTAACAGATGATAGCAGAACTGTTGATGATCAAACCAGCCTTCTGGATGAATACTAATAAATAATATGAATGAATGAATGAATTAGTTCGCCTCTGTGTTGCAGTGGTTAGTGCGATTAGTTGCCACTCCGGAAGGCCCGGGTTTGACTCCCGGCTCTTCCACGAAATTCAAAACGTGATAGGAGGGTTAAACGGGATCCACTCAGCCTCGGGTTGTCAACTGAGTAGAGGGAGGTTCGATTCCCACCTCAGCCATCCTGGAAGTGGTTTTCCGTGGTTTCCCACTTCTCCTCCAGGCAAATGCCGGGATGGTACCTAACTTAAGGCCACGGCTGCTTCCTTCCCTTTTCCTTGTCCATCCCTTGCAAGTAACCCCTCCCCTCCACAAGGCCCCGCTTCAGCATAGTAGGTGAGGCCACTTGGACGAGGTACTGATCCTCCTTCCCAGTTGTCTCTTCGACCAAATGTCTCACGCTCCAGGGTCCTGCCTTTGAGGTAGTAGAGGCGGGATCCCTGGCTGAGTCCGAGGGAAAGCCAACCCTGCACTGTAAACGAATTAAGAAATAAGTGAAGAAACTGAATTTATAGATACGGAATTTACAGATAAAATTTTATATATATTGCAGGTGGTTGGATCCTTTAATAAATATATTTTCTTTAAATAAATTAATGGAAATATATTTATTTAAAATTTAACATTTACTTGGCTTCTACATATCGTAACTCCTATAAAAACCTCGTATTGTGGAAGTATGAGAACTTCTCGGAATGTTACTGGTATATTAACCTTTTGTAGCACGTATACAGAAGAAGAATTCAGGAGCAGATGAAGCCATAAAAATTCATACAAGCGCCTGTGTTTCAATGGGCAGTATCTGTCGTTAGGCGACTGAATGCAAACAATGGGCCCCCATAATACGTGGGAGGTGGGTTAAATATCAGCAATTGATATCAGAACAATGGACTTGAATCAATAACATTTGTCGGATTCTATCAGCCAAAAACAAACAGTAATATTCAAAATGAACTAACTTTATAAAATAATGCAGTGATTGAACGCGACTACGATGTATGCCTTTTTTGTACGTTAATACTGGTGAGTGTATGGTCCCTGTTTGAAATACCATGTGTCTCACTGACAGAGATTGGTTTACTACATACGTTCTGTCATTCCAGCATAAATCTGGGGGTTGATTTATTTAATTTTTAAATGGCATAACGTTCTGATATGAATATTTATGTTCTGAAATATAACACTTTCAGGAAAGGGAATATGATACTTATTTTTAAAAGATTGAATTGCAGATAATATTTGATCACACTTACAAATGAGAAAAAAAATTGATAAAATAGTCGTCTCACTATGTATCATTCCCAGGAACTAGCAAGGCTAAACGGACTGTTGAATTCCGAGCTTCTCGATGCATTTCATTCTTCATGTGTTATTCTGTCGTTCTGTTTTGTGTATTTTTCTGTCGCAACTTGTTAAATTGTAACGTATCGAGCGAGTTGGCCATGCGGTTAGGTTCGCGCTGCTGTGAGCTTGCATTCTGGAGATGGTGGGTTTGAAACCCCTGTCGGCAGCCCTAAATGTTGTTTACCGTGGGATCCCATGTTCAGACCAGGCAAATGCTCGGGCAGTACGTTCATTAAGTCCACGGCCGTTACGTTCCCAAACCTAGCCCTCTCCTCGCCGCCGAAAAGCCTCAGATCTGTTAGTGCGAAGTTACAGAAGTAGCAAACGAATAAACGGCAATTAATAGCTTATGACCCCCGAAGAGGTCTGGTGCAAGTCTTTCGAGATGACTCCTTACAGGCGACCTGCGTGTCTATGAGGATGGACCCCTGTCTGTGAAGAATTCTGTTGATGAAGACAGCGCACGCACCCAGCCCTTCAGCCATCGGCATTAACCAATGACGGTTAAAATACCCGACCCGGCCGGGATTCGAACCCGGAATCCTCTGGACCTAAGCCCAGCACCCTAACAATTTAGCCATGGAGCCGGACAAATAAGTGGTAATGGTAATGTTCTTACATTAGTAACTTCATGTCCTGGATACGTAAAATAAATAAGTTAATCTAGAGTAGAATGTTTGCAAGTCAACCCTGTACAATGCCACGGGAAGAATTTGAATAGATTCTCCTTGTGATGTCACATTGTATGTGTTGATAATAATACACCGAATCTTAATAACTCAGAAAATCTTTCATAATTTATTAATAGAGCTATTGAAATTCATAAGACTGGGAAATGTTATTTTAAACCTTAAGCAAATGGTGTAGCCCACGACCTCTCTGCGTTTATACACCGGTGCATTGCACAGCGCAAGGTGCAAAATATTACACTATTTTGTGAGGATGACCAGAGTGCAGACCCCTACTCCTCGATTTTGAACAATAGCGCTTTTTCTCTCCTTAACCTGTCTCACTCGCTCCGCCTGTGTCCCCCTTCCTCACTTGTTAAGCAGCGCTCCACCATCCGAGGAGAGTTTAGCCGAGCTTACACAAGTCGCCTTGAGACAAAACGCTGGTCCTAACCCGGACCTATTTACTGTACAAAGAACCTCTTCGCCTCGGTTTGCAGGCGTGAGATTTTTTGAGTTTTATACTGTAGAGGTTAAATGCATGGTTAGTGAATTCCTCAAGGGTGTTCCATCTGTAACCATTCTTGAATCACCGTGCTCTGCAAATAAGGTATCCTGAATGGTTTAAAACACCACACAACTGAATAGAGTTACTGCACCCATAACTCTCCTCAGCCCATTTATAGCAATCACGACCGGAGCAAGGGAACTGGTTTCAGTCCAAACGTTGTCACTGGAGGTAACGAACAAGGTTAAGTTACTACTACAATCATAATTTGTCCCACTTTTCCATAACAATGCCAGTTGTCGGGGTGAGTATTTCGGACGGCAGAGCGCTGGCCTTCTCAGCCCAACTTAACAGGTTCGATCCTGACTCAGTTCAGTAGTATTTGAAGTTGTTCGAATACGTCATGCTCGTGTCGGTAGATTTACTGACACAAAAACGAACTTCTGCGGAGCATAATTCCTGCACCTCGCCGTCTCCAAAAATCCGTAAAAGTAGTTAGTGGAACGTAAATACCAGTAACATTATTACATCACAATAATTGACAGGTTTCCTCAACGTAAACGATATTGAACCTTTTTTATTATTCTCATAACAGAAACATCAAGAACAGGAGTTTCCAATTTGTAACAGGTCGAGGGAAATATTGGGAACCTCAGGCATGATCGCGGGCCACACTTTAGTAACAGATCGATTTTCATAAAATTTCGAAAGTATTAGAGAGGTACCTGTATAATTTAGAAGAAGAGCACCTAGCAATGTCAGTTCATTTGAATTAATATTGGAAAATGACAAAAAAGGGGAAATAATAATGAAAAACTGAATTTAATAATGTAATCAGAACAAAATTCTAAGAAGGACAGTTTACTGGGAGTAGTACGAACGGAACAATGATATTCTGTTGTAAGAGCCTAAAATCCCTGCAACGTACTTCCAGGAGTACTTCCCAAAAAATTCTTCTATGTGTACCAGCCAGTGCTAACAATGAGAGAAGAACGAAGAAGAACTGTAACCGCTTCACACACCAATGTCAATTAAAGTATTTCTTGGTACTCAGTGAATGTTAAGTCGTCCACAGTGAGGTTGACATGGAGTTCAAGATTTGGTATGGATGTCATAGTCATATTTATAATGGTTGAGACCTACCACTGGCATTTGTGAGAGCTCATTTTCCGCCGAAGTTTGGATTTAATATTTTTAATCAAATATACAGTAATCTATTCAGACCAAGTGAATAAGTAAAAATAGGAAATAATATTAAAGGATGAATTAGATCTGACTTGGGTCTATAAGGGGTATAAAAATCAATACGTTTTTGAAAAAGCTATGAAATATTTTTTATTGTATATTTTATTCACATTTCTTAAACATGTTTGCGGGCCGCCATTTGGGAGGCCCTGATCTAGAATATACAGTTAAAATCACATTTAATCACATTACAAAAATTTCCTTCGAAACTCTGCTACATGAAGTGCATTTTTTGTGCCTTGAAACAGTAAATCTTCAGAACAGGACGATGGGCACAGCGGATATAGAAGCATGTGCTTTAGAATATGGTCTCCTCACATTCACACTTGATCTTGTTAGCATGAATGTAAACCTACTTTGCTAAGGTCACTTTAGGTCTGCTAACACCTGATCTCAAACTGTTGAAGCATTTCCACGTTGTCCAATTCTTTTAGCAGTCAGGTGCTAAGCATTCATCTACTGTTATCTGACCAGGAATGTTGGAAAGTGTAGTCTTGTCTTAGCGATTCTGACGTGCGAATCGATCTTCGGAGCTGGGTATAGGGGCGAAAGACTAATCGAACCATCTAGTAGCTGGTTCCCTCCGAAGTTTCCCTCAGGACAGCTGGTGCTCGAACGAGTCTCATCCGGTCAAGCGAATGATTAGAGGCCTTGGAGCCGAAACGACTTCAACCTATTCTCAAACTTTAAATGGGTGAGATCTCCGGCTTGCTTAAAACATTTTTGAAGCAGCGAGAGATTTATTTCTTGCATCGGAGTGCCAAGTGGGCCACTTTTGGTAAGCAGAACTGGCGCTGTGGGATTAGTTCGTTAGATGTCCATAGAAAACTGATCCTGGATCATTTATTGGATGAGCACATTCACGTATCCTCTCCTTGTTGGCAGCCACTTCTCTTCGAATATGTGGTAGTTCAATCCCTGCGAGCTGGCATAGCTTGTCAACCGGGGTAGACTTTAATTAAACAGCTTGTCACCAACCGACGGGTCTCATTGTGGGCCATATTCACCTGTTTGGCATGAGATGACGAGTACCAAACGGGACATGCATACTCATAAACGGAGTGACAAAGGGCCATCACTGATGTGTTGGTAGTTTGTGGTTGACCACCCCACTTCGATCCAGCTACATGCGCATGATTTTAAGTGATTTGATAGATTCGGAGATTGTTCCTGTAGAACAAAACATGTCACTCCTGTAATTATGTATTTAAGTTATTGTATGTATTTTTATAGGTATGTTTTAGTTATACGTGTGTGGTAATTAGTGCTTTTTACAGACTGAAAATCTTCAAAGTACTGAGTCGACACTGCAAATGTATGGTTTCCTTCTTCTTATGCTTTCTTTATGCTTTCCTAAACCGTTCATCCTGTGGGGTTGCTTTTCCCTCGGACTCAGTGAGGGATCCCACCTCTACCGCCTCAAGGGCAGTGTGCTTGAGCGTGAGACATTTGACTGGGGATAAAACTGGAGAGGAGAACCAGTGTCTCGCCCAGGCGGCCTCGCCTGCTATGCTGAGCAGGGGTCTTGTTGCTGGACGGTAAGATCGGAAGGATTAGGCAAGGAAGAGGAAAGGAAGCGGGAATGGCCTTAATTTAGGTACCACCCGCTATTTGCCCGGTGAAGTGAGAAACCACCGAAAATCACTTCGAGGATGGTTGAGGTGGGAATCAAACCCACTCTACTCATTTGGCCTCCAGAGGCTGTGCGGGCCCCGTTCCAGTCGTTGTACCAATTTTCAAATTTCGTGGCAGAGCCGGGAATCGAACCGGGATCTCCGGTGGTGGCAGCTAATGACACTAAACCACTACACCACAGAAGCGACTTCCTTCTTAGCAAACGGAACACTGGTGGATTTAGTTATTTCACTCGGATGATGACCTTTTATTATTATTATTATTATTATTACTTCGCAGAAATTTGTTCCTTATTTGCTGTTCATGATGCAAATTAACAGTTTACTTCGAACTTTTTGAACTATACTGAAAATCACTTCGCAGGCGTGGTCGGAAATACAGTAGAATACCCAAAGGCCAATATTCATTCACAAAACTAGTTGACAGAAATTCCACTGTAAATGCCAGGCTAAATAATTCAGACAGTAAAGTGCTGATATTCTGAGTTCAAGTTTGTGGGTTCCAAGCCGGCTCGTCCGGTGTTACTTGAAGCTGCCTCGTGTAGTTAGTTTTATTGGCACATAAAATAACACTTTCGGGACAAAATTCCAACACCCGGGATGATGATGATGATGGTGATTATGATTATTATTAATAATAATAATAATAATAATAATAATAATAATAATAATAATAATAATAATAATAATAATCCACGGTAAATAAATCTTCTTTAATCTGGGTAGTAGCTTTTTACCCCGTAATCACGTAAGTCTGCCACCTACCACTTCACTTCAACGACGTTTTGACTTATTATTTTAATTATTACAAGATATTAGTTTCACTCCGTATTGATGTTTACATTTTACAATAGAAAAGCTTTTATTACTTCCTTCTCTTCAATATATATCCGTCTTTGGATGGAATATTTTTTCGCCAAACGTATTCAACTCATCCTTGAGCCATCTTCAGTGAAAATGTGTTAAAAAGTGACATGAATTAATGTTGAATGATTACCACTAAAAACAATATGAAGGAGAATGTAAAATCGGAGTAAAACATGATTAATATACGTAAAACAAGCAGGGTTATAGGGAGGTTGGAAACCTTCTATGTATACAATTTTTATATCAACTTTATAAACTGGAGGTTTCATCCTCGTTTTTTATAATATTTTCACTGACGATGGCTCAAAGATGAGCTGAAATATATTTGGTAAAATGTCTTTCTATCCAAAGATGGATAAATGTATTGAATTGGAGTAAGTAAAAATGGCTTTTCTATTTTAAAGTTATTCCTTTAACTCTTCATCATCATAATCGAGTCGTTGTCGGCCAAAGTTTTTCTTTGGGTAAAGAAATTAACTTGTTTGGGCCCAAGATCATAAACGGTTACCGCTCGTCAAGAATATCGGTCCTACCTCCAGAGATTTCGTAACATCCCTTCAGCCACTCATAATGTTCTCATAAACACTAAAACTCTGCGGATGAATTTCCGCTTGGTGTTCAATTTTTGCGATATGACAAATCGAATGACGTAATGCACTTCTCATTTGGTGATCGGCGCAGCCATTTCTAACATGTGTTACTCGAACAAGACCCGGCGTAGTATTGCCGATTGAAACCGAGGGGAAAGCAAAAGCATCACGGCCAAAGCCAGTGTAGCCACAGTAGGCATTAAAAATGTACTCTTGAGTCCATATGTCAAGTAGCATTATTTTCCGGATATCCAAGAGACATTGAAGAGAATGGATGTGGAGAGAACGGTTTGACGATATTTGATTCCAGAGAGAGAGAGGGAAGTTGGTTGGATCACTTCTAAGACGTGCAGAACTTGTTGATTTAGCCTTGAACTGAGACATACGGGATAAAAATGACTGAGGGAAACCAAGGATTAGGTGTTACAAACCGTGCTGGTTATATAGTGACTAACAGATTAAACCAGGGTAAGGCAGTGTGAAGAATTGTACCAAAGTATGCCAATGGGCATTATTACCTTATTGTCTATGATATTTCCTCAAAAGGCTGAGTAACAACATATAGAGTGTGCTCGGAAAGAACGTGAACCGAATACATGAGCGTCAGATTGTCGGTCATACTGCTATATAATTTGAAAAATACAATTCGATATCACACTTTCTTCTTCTTCTTCTTTTCTACCGCTTATCCCACACCTGTGGGGTCGCGGGTGCGAACTGTGTCGCACATGTGGATTTGGCCCTGTTTTACGGCCGGATGCCCTTCCTGACGCCAACCCTATATGAAGGAATGTAATCACTATTGCGTGTTTCTGTGGTGGTTGGTAGTGTAGTGTGTTGTGTTGTGTGAATATGAAGAGGAAAGTGTTGGGACAAACACAAACACTCAGTCCCCGGGCTAGAAGAATTTATCAGAGAGATTAAAATCCCCGACCCGGCCAGGAATCGAACCCGGGACCCTCTGAACCGAAGGCCTCAACGCTGACCATTCAGCCAATGAGTCGGACAATCCGATATCACACTCAATTGCCATTTTAAGAGATGATGAGGTTAGCTAATCATATCGCTTCTATGCCCATTTCAAATGCGCTTTGCAAGGCAGTGTTGCTAAATCTACACGTGACCTAGGACAGGCTTGAGTGCCGTGCCGGGAAATCAACATCAAACACAAACAAACCGTGAGTTTCAACTGGTGTCACCGTAACGTACTGGCTACGGGGCAATCCTGTCAGCTCGGAGGTCCTTGTTCAAATATCTCCCGCCGGGCTGAGTGGCTGGCCTTCTGACCCCAACTTGGCAGGTTCGATCCTGGCACAGTCCGGTGGTATTTGAAGGTGCTCAAATACGTCAGCCTCGTGTCGGTAGATTTACTGGCACGTAAAAGAACTCCTGCGGGACTAAATTCCGGCACCTCGGCGTCTCCGAAAACCGTAAAAGAGTAGTTAGTGGGACGTAAAGCTAATAGTAAATATCTCCCCGTTCGATGTTTTCTTTCTTCGATTGGTGTCGTGAAGCCGGTCATAAGCCACGTTCAGATTTAGCAACACCGTCTTCAAAAGCCCATTAGAATTCGCCCGCGAAACGATGTGATTGGAGAAGTGGTAATACAGGGTTTCAGCAGCCTCCTCAGACTCCTCCTCCTCCTCCTCCTCCTCCTCCTCCTCCTCCTCAACATTAGGCTCTTCCTCTTCCTCAGCCCCCTTTTCCTCCCCTTCCTCTTCGTTAGCCTTGCACCTCAACTTGATCCTCACTAGATCCTCACATGCTCCTCACTAGATCTTCAGCAACTTGAGGTGAAAATTGAGGTGCTAGGCTAACGGATAGGAGGAGGAGGAGGTGGAAGATGTTGTGGAAAAGGAGGTGTCTGAGGAGGCTGCTGAAGCCCAGCATTTCCACAACGGATTGCCTAACATGAGCAGCTAATAAAATGACAACGGCACGAGGTGTCGAATTATTGTTTCTATATTATTTGTCAGTACGACCAATCCTCTAACTCTAATATATACGATTGACGTATTTTAAGACCACATAGGTCCTTATTTAAGTCATGGTGTGAGGAGATAAGCCTAATGACCTTGGTGAGCACAGAGAGCTGGACTTGTTTGCTGCCAGAGACTGGCAGGTTGAATCAGGAGAACCGGGTAGTAGATAAATTAATTAAAAGAGTTCAATGGGATAAAGTACTGTAAGATGATATGAAGTGAATAAGAATACCAAGGCAGAGCGAGTTGTTTGTGCGGTTAGCGGTGCGCAGCTGTGAGCTTGCACCCCATTGTCGGCAGCACTGAAGATGTTTCTCCATGTTTTCCCATTTTCTCACCAGGCAAATGCTGGGGCTGTACCTTAATTAAGGTCACGGTCACTTTCTCCCCACTCCTAGCCCTTTACCTATTCCATCGTCGCCATAAGACCTATCTGTGTCGGTGCGAAGTAAAAACAGATTATTTAGGCAGTAATAGGTTTGAATGCAAGCCAACTTACCTGGTAGGAACTGCCGTGTACCCGCCCTTCCGTAATGTAACAACAGTAACATGCATTTCAGGGGTTCAAATAAGCCAAGTTCAGCGGTGTAGGGAGCAACGCGTCGGCCTGGCACCCGGAGGTCCCGGGTTAGATTCTAGGCTGGGTCAGGGGCTTTTAATGTAAATGATTAATATTCCTCGCCTGGGGACTGGGTTTTTGTGCCATCCTTGATGTTCCTTTCCTCACATTCAACACTCTACACTTCTGCAATTCCAATTACACGCAGTTTCATATCATATTGTGCAAGTAGTGGCAAAAGATCCGCAGGGGTCGACGCCACGAAGAAATTTTATTTTTATAAAAATTAAAATGAAAATCTTATATTACAACTCTTGTCCGGATAGAGTATACTTATTTGCCTTAGTATGTTTGCATTCTAGCCTATTACAGGCTAAACATCGGCCTCTAGTGATAAGTTGTAAAATATTAAATGCTTTGACTGAATATATTTTGTTTATGTTATTCTGTTCCAGGTGAGTACCTCGCACTCTCGTACCTCTCCACGCCCAGTTTCAATCACCAGGTAAGCGAATTGGTCTCCTGAGATTTCAATTTAAGAAAAAAAAGATTTTACTTCCGTTTGAAAAAAAGTAATTGCTTTACATGCTAATGTAACATGAAAAACCGGTCGTAACTGAGGAAACGAAAAAGAGGAACTGCATACAGTTAACCGTGGAAACGGACTGAAGTATTGGCCATAGAATAATATTAAGATCTTAGCAATCTAGAGAGGCAATCAAAATATATAAACCTCCAATATATTTATCTGTTAAAGAAACTAAACAATATGGCGGTCGAGTAAGATATGAGGCACGGAGCGCTCACGTTTGTACGTCGTTTATGGCCGAAATACAGCAAATTCGCAAGATAGTTTTTGACTGATGGGTGAAGTGAGTGCCAACCTTCCATAAGATGATACGTAACTGACTGATTTAGACCGGTGTAATGTATCAGCGTTTGAAATCCAAGCTAGTTTCGGAGTAGTGGCACCATGAATGATAAGGCAATTATTTCGCGAAGTAGAACAAGAGTTAATTGGGTAACAAATATATTTACTTAATTATTCTATGATAAATTCGTGTGGCAGCATCTTATTTAGTGGGTATTCTTGTATTATGGAACGGACAGGACATTATTCGGGTTTCCAAGCACTGTGGAGTCTCTAACCTCTTTGAAGAAAGAGTTGCAAATCAACCACCTGAACAACGAAACCAATGTCGACCAGAGGTCTGGTACCTTATAGCGAGGGTTGTTGTAAGTCATTCAAACTTTCCGTAAGATGATACGTAACTTACTGACTACGATTGGTGTAATGTGACAGTGTTTGATATCTAAGCCAGTGTTGGAGTAGTAGCACCATGAATGACAAGGGAATTATTTCGCGTAGTGGAACAAGAATATATTTTCTTAATTATTTTATGATTAATTCGAGTGGCAGCACTTTATTTAGTGGATATTCTTTTATTATGGAACGGACAAGACATTATTAAGGGTCCCGAGCACTGTGGAGTTTCTAACTTGCTTGAAGGACGACTTGCAAATCAACCACCTGAACAACGAAACCCATGTGTACCAGAGGTCCGGTACATCAATGCGAGGGTTGTTGCAAGCCATTCGGACTTGAAGTACGCAATGAAATTTGTTATGTCATGATTAAAACAGTAGTACAGGTATACAGATAGAGTGGGGAAACGTGCAAGTGAAAATAGAGCAAGTTATGATAGAAACATAATAAAAACATGATACTAACAACTGACTACGCGGGAGTGAGTCCTAATAAAAAGAGTAAATCGAAGGAGGTCCAGCTTAAATTTCCTCTTGCCGTACTTGGAGATTCTATAGTCAAGAATATGAAGAATTCTTTTGTGTACTCTTATCCTAAGGTCCAGGTTAGTCATCGAACACGGAAAGTGTACACATACTGGTGAGAAATCGTTCCGATGTGTCGAATGCTATAAAGCGTTTACTACTAGGTGTAACTCCAGCCAACGTGCATACTGAAGAAAGGCCGTTCCGCTGTAAAAAAAACGCAACGTGGTGGTTTACAGAAAGGAGTATTCTACAAGACACGCAATATTTGATACGGGATTAAGGCCATTCCAGTGCCAAAAATGCGATAAAACATCTACCCAGCGAGGTAACTTACAAAAACAGTTGTTTGTTCATAATAGGGAAACATCATTTCAGTGTCTGGTACGCAATTAAACGTTTGGTCAAAGCTCGCCTTCTAAGCAGCACATCATGATTCACACTGAAGCAAGGCCATCCTACTGTAAAAAATACAATAAAGCGTTTCAAGTTAGGTATAGCCTTCGATAACACGCAGCTGTACATACTGGAGAAAAGCCAAACCCCTCCACAGAATGCAATAAGACGTTTTGTCTACTTAGTAATCTTCGCACCCATATGCTTCTTCATAACAGGGAAAGGCCCTTTCAGTGTCAGGATTTCAATTATTCGGTAGAAGAAGTGACCTCCGGCTACACGTAATGATACACGCTCGGTGATTGTATTATGCAGTCTACGTATAGCGATAATCTCAGTTTAATCGTACAGCCTTGGTAGGTAACATATCATAAGAGCATAAGCTGATAAGGAAAAGCAAATTAACTAATCGCAAAGCTTGTTAACAATATCTTGTTAACAACATTTTTCCCGAGCTAAGCCCAGCCATCGAGCGAGAGATCCCAAGGTGGACCGTTCGATCGTTGGCTATCACTTTCTAGAGGCATTTAAGGGATGTTAAAGATTGATGACCTAGCAGGATAAAAAGAAATGTTAAAACAACACTCTGACATTTATTCACATAAGCAAACAAATGAAAATATTCTTGCTGATATGCTTTAAAACATAGAACTTTCATGATATTGCATTTCTTCCTCGATTTAGAGTGACACGTGTTCTTAACCTCCAGCCTTACTGTGCTGTAATGAAAACCAAAGAAAAATTAGGCCTCTTGCCTTTCCAAATCAAAATATTTGCTTGAAAGAAATTAAATAAATTAACATATAAGTTCATAAAATAACTAACAACTGTCTTGCTAACGAGGGTTTTACAATAAATGAGTTCAGAGCTTTACCAATCCAAAGTAGTCTCAACACGTGGTTTTAAGGTGTACTCAACAAAATTTATCATTTACAGTATTTAATATTAGTCAATGACACCAACATGAACTTCAGTAGAAAATGAAAATTGATTTCAAAATTCTCAAAATTAATTAATTATTATTTTGATTATTATTATTATTAATTTCTCATCATTTAATTAACCTATGTTTCATTGTCACACGATCGTGTTCTCATTAATTTTCCACAGCATCATTTACCTAATGATCGTCATTAGCATTCAGAATAATTATTTTCAATTAATTATTAATGACTTGATTTCACAATAACTCAAAGTAATCATGCGGCTAACGAACTTCTACTTCTGATCCTTGTATTTCATTTCCATTCAAATTAATCTTAAAATATTTCAAAGTTCAACTATAAATGTGTCAGAAATTTACATTATCCACGTGTGAGCTAATTAAGTAAATTTTATTTACAAATCGAGTGCCTTCGTAAAATAACGAGATGATCTTTCCTTTTAAATCTCGATAATGAAGAAAATAAATCCTTTTCTAGTCTTCCTCGACTTAAGTTGATCAAACCTTCCCTTAAGGGCATGAAAATTACTTCTTAAGGCAACACACAACGATAAGTGTAATCTGCGTCGCAGCAAGTGCACGACCAGATCAAATTAAATGGGACCAACATGATACAAGAGAAATATACATATTTACATGCACACACACATTCACACTAGGAAACACGTCTTTTATGTACATTATTTACATCGAATCCTGTTTTGGCAAGTTTATTCATGATTTTTACGAGTGGTCAGGTCGCGTAATATCTAGCAAAACTAATCTTTGTACTGAAATTATCCTTCATTAATGGTGGCTAGTGATCGAAGTCATGGGTATCACTTGGTAGAAACACATTTCACATATCAATGTAAGTTCATCTAACTCTTGAAATTATAATGGAAGATTCTAGTAAAATCCATAAGCACTACCATCGTTTGGGTTACAGGTTGAAACTATCGCGAGCGTGAGCCTTAATCGTATTATTTTTATTCCCTACCTGTGAAATACACTCGCAACACGTGCTCCAATAATTATAATCTATCTTGCGCTCCCAATACACAAGAATAAGTCAAATGTCATCATTAAATCATCAATTGCTCAATTATACAACAAGCATCCCTCAGGATTGGTCATATTCCAGACCCTTCATGAACAGAGCACATTCAATCTCACATATAAGGACTCTACAGTAATTTTATGGCTCACGAGCGTTTAATTCTGTTTTACCCGATCTTTAGTCAATATTATTATTATTTAAGTGATTATTACATCTACTGATCCTCGCGGAATATCGAAAAATTAGATGACTTCATCATAAATACAACAAGTGATCTTGAAAGACACTAGGTTCGACCCTATTCACTCAAAATGTACACGTAAATTTCAGTCCAGTAACTTTCAACATTACAAGGAAAGTAGATTTATCGTGTGGTCAGTGATTATTAAGTATAAAGCTCCTAAGCATGGGAAATCATTCAATGAAAACCTACATGTCTACTCTAATAGATTCAAAATTTCATTCACACGTACCTAGTCTACCACGACACCTTAAGAAGTGGAAAAATGAAATATTTCTAACTACAACAAACTAATAGATCTACGACTTAAAGAAGAAAGACCTCTAGTTGTACAAAAGGTAAGACAGATAAATTAAATTAAAAGGGTACTCAAGTTTTAGATGGAGTTCGATGCCCGTCGACAGTCAATTATTCCAGCATTTTCCTCCGGTCAGTCTCCTTCCAATTACCAGATACGCCTCACATTTTTACAGCTCCATGGAGGCTCTGTAGCAGGTGTCCCTCGATGAAATTGTGTTGTCGGTGGTTGTGGAATTGTCCATCTTGAGGTGTTCAACTTCTAAGACGACTTCCGTAGAACGCCGGTCACAAGCTGTAACTGAGATGACAAAATTAAGTATTTTGCACAAGCACACGTCGAATATTAATAGCTCGTCTACACAGTCACACTTAACTTGGTTCTTAAGGCGTTTTTATTCCATAGGAATTCACTAATTCTCCCTAAATTCTAGCAGAACGGGCGTCGACTTGAACTGGAAATTACTTCTCCACGTGGTCCGATAACGTGGTGTCCCACACAGCAGCACAGCGAAGAATATTCAGGGTAAGAGCAGAATATTCAGAGAGCGATTTACTCGAAACAAGGCCTTTTTATCTTATTAGCCTGGGAGGTGTGATCTTCAACGAGAACGGTAATTGGCTGATGGTCTCATTTAATTGGCTCAGACTATTCCAGATTGTGAGTTGCGCGCGTGCGGTGGTAATCACGTGGTTTGTTCTGACCTTGGCACAGTCTTGCCGGTGTATCACCCCTCTGAACGACAGAAAAAACTCGTTCTTAGCTCGCCACTACTCCCCAAATGACATGCTGCAGCTCCAAGCAGACAATAAAACTTTTACTTTCCACTTGTTGAAAATATTCATAATATCGCCAATTTTAACGGGGACAGTATTACATTTTACGACATGGAGACGAAATTCACGAAAGCGAGTATAGAAGCAGCAGATCCTTCGAGTGTCGTAGATCATATTTCAAGCTCCCAAAATAATTTAATTTCGAATGGAAAACCACGATTACCCTGTACCCACTGCGGCAAACACTACATAAAACTCAATAAGCATATAAGTCGATCCCATGCTGATATCCATCGCAAAATAATAGTGCAGAGACAGCCTACCATAAACCACTCTGTCGTTTCACAAGGTGATGAAGCACACAATAACGAAGAATTTCGCTCTCAAAATGAGAGTGGAAAACCGGTGAGGCCAATAGACGAATATAAAAAGAGCTTAAACCAGTGGAATTGTAAGTTTTCTTATGAAACGAGCACAAATCAGTTCGACAAGTCTGTCGACGAATTCGCTGTTTTATCAGCCGAAGCCATAGATCTCCTACCAGGTCCTAAAATTCCGGCAAAAATACTTTGAGGCAAGAAGAATGAAGAGAGATGCAAAGCTACAGAGAACTTACAAGCAACACTGAAATCCGCAGAGGGCAACAAATAGAGATAAAGAAAAGAGACGTAATAAATACCGATACCAATAAATGCAGTATTTCTATTACAACCAGCGAAGAAGAGCCACCAGAAACGCTCTGAACGACCAAATGACTCACTGCACGGCTGATATCGAGGATATTGAGAATCATTTTTCATCTGGTTTTGCCACACCTAACAACTGTGAACGCGAACATTACGACGACCTGCTGACTGAAAGTGAACGCGCTGTACAAGCCGAAACCTTCGATGTAACGGTGCACAAAGACGAGATAATCCTGTCTATAAAACGAATGGCTGTGGAGATGTCATCCGAACCTGACAGAGTTCTTGTTAGACCTATCAAAGATGATATGGCATCAACTATCATAGCTAAAATCGCTACGATAATGTTACAGACAGGGCACGTTCCATTACTGTTCACAAAGGCGCGCACCATTTTGTTACCTAAAAATGGAGATCCAACAGAACTGTCAGACTGGAGGCCAATCACTACATGTTCAGTCCTTCGTCCGTCGTGTCATCGAGAAGGTCTTTGACGCATGATTAAGGAATTACATTCAATTTAGCGAATATCAAAGAGGATTCACCAAATCAACTGGCACCATCATAAACACCGCTTCACTCAGATCTGTGTTAAACTCAGCAAAACACAACAAGCAACATGTTACTCTGATCTTCCTAGACATAAGCAAGGCTTTCGACAACGTGAGTCATTTACACTTAAGGAAAACGCTAGCTACGTCAACTACGCCAAGCAAGCTGAGCAATATAATTTGCAAGCTTCAGGAGATTACTACAACTCAGATCCAGGCCGATTTCAAGAAAACGAATCCCATTAAATTACGCCGTGCCGTAATGCAAGGATCCCCATTATCGCCAGTATATACAATCTCACAACAGATCACATTTTTCGAGAAATTGGTGAAAAAGGACTATGTGACATGCACGGTTATCCTCTTTCTAACGGACTGCAACCTTAACAATATTAGGCTCGCAGATGATACGGTTATTGTAGGAGAAAACCGAGAATTCGCAATAGAACTGACGAAACTAGCTCTACAATGATTTCGTGAACTTGGTCTAACAATAAAGCCTGAAAAAGTTATTAATATCAGTAGAGGAGAAATAAACGAAGGGCTCATTACAGTAGAAGAAGGTATGGAGATTAAATGTATTTCGAGGGAGAAATGTGTCAAATACTTAGGGGTAAACTACGCAGATACTATGTTATTTGATTCCAAGAAATCAATGACACTCCTTCAGCAGAAACTCACCTCCTTAGCATCCTGTCCCTGTCTTCATCCGGATCATAAATTTTCAATTCTAAATTCTTCAGTCTGCCCTACGTTGACTTACCAATTCCTATGCGTTCCTGCAGGTAAACTTCCACGAATCTTTTAGGAAGATGCTGATAAACTCGTTAAGCGTACACTAAAGGAGATCTTATCCCTTCCTACTGACACTCCGGATTCTATGATTTACTCAGGTAAAAGGTACAAAGGGTTAGGTGTTTTTAGAGCAAGCTGGGAAGCCGTGATTCAGAATATAAACAGCTGTAACATTCTGAAACGAGAGGAGAACCAATATATTGAAGCTACTAGGAACCTAGATGAAGAAATTAACAGATGTTTAACTGAGTTAAACTTAAATGGTAAAACTGAGGACATGAAGAATAGGCACGGTGAGTATGACACCAAGAAACTCACAAATTAATTTCGAGAATCTGAATTTGAAAAATGGTGCCAGTTGAGAAGTAAAGGTCAGGGAGTGTGTCTGTTCAAGGAGTTCCCTCCCGCAAACCGCTGGGTTAGAAACCATGTTATCCTATCTAGCACGGAGTGGAGAGATGCGCTGAAAATGGCATGTAACTTTGCACCTGTAAGAGCTGAACCAGAAAGGTCCCTTGATGGTAACCGCTGCAGAAGATGTGGTGAGACTGAAACAGTACCTCACGTTTTGGGTTCCTGTGCCTTCGGTGAAGCTCTTCGAAACACTAGACATAACAACATCAGGTCATCCATTGCACAGACGCTCCGCGAGACAGGATTTCAAGTGCATGAGGAAGTCCACGGCATTGAGTAAATGGCAGCATGAGAAAGATTGATATGATCCCAATTAAGGGGAAGAAAGGATAGATATTAGACCCCACATTAAGATTCGAAACACACTCCGATCAACCAGACGATGTGGACCAAGAAAGAAGTCCATCCTCCTGCCTACAGTGGCGTATTATAAGAATACATACGAACTGGAAGACATAGAAGTGGTCTCATGATCAGTGCGAGAGGGCCAGTCCCTAAGAAGACGATAGAACTTATGAAGACCTGTAACATCAGTACCGAGGAGTTCATCGACTGGGAGCTGAAAGCGCTCAGGGGTTCTCTTTTGATACTCAGACACCACTTATACTCGCCAGACTGAGACTCGCCAGACTGAGACATAATTTACTTATTTTTATTTCTGAATGAAGTTGTTTGTGTATTTTTCGTGTTTGGAAGCCTCCAAGTGGAGGAAGATTTTGAAGAAAGTATATATCTGCATGATTATAAATACTAATATATTAGCCATTTTTTAAAGTACTGTAGACCTACTCAGTTCCGTTAGTAGCCTATGTGTCACCCTCTAAATAAGACTGCATACTTCACAAATAAAAATCTTCATTATAATAATTATGGAAAGTTTATGATCATGACACTTTCTGTTAGGATGCAAAAAATATTCAGTTTTCGAAGTTATTTATACGATAGCTTTAAGCGAAAATTTATCAAGAGCTTGGATCAGCTGATCAGCGGATATTGACTGGGAGAAAAAAGGAAATATACGAGCCAATAATGAGCTACTTCTATAAAGCACACATTATTCAATAACCGTGTGGGATTGGGCTGATGATTGGAAGCCTTGGGGCAATCCCAAGATATGTAACTGGATTTTCAAATGCATTAATATCTAGCCGCACAGATCAATAATTGAAACGAAGACTGTACGTCTCATGAAATAGTTCCTTTCCTTTTAAGTTACTGATTTCTTATCTTAACTACGGTTTTATTACTTAAACTAGCAAATGTACCCGTGCTTTGCTACGGTATTCTACATTGTAGCCTATACGGATATCGACGTAAATACTGTGCGTGCAGTAAATGAGATTGTTTTAAAATTGCATGTCTCTTAGCCTTATCCGAGAAATAGCATAGGGAGGTCCCCATACATTGTTTCCAATGTAAAGTGAGGGTTGCGGAGTTGTGATGATAACGGCAGGCTCACTTGCCTACTACCATTTACAATCGAGTTGGCAAGTTTACATTATAATTGCAGGCCCCATTGCCTACTGCGCGGTCACAATCGATTTGGGGAGTGTTAGTTACAATGGCAGACCCATTTCCTACTTTTAGACAGATTACAGTTGAGGAGTTTTTATTATAATAGCAGGCAACTTCCCTACCACCAGTCAAAATTGAGTTGTGCAGTTATCATTATAATGACAGGCCCTTTTTGCTGCTGCCAGCCAGCTTACTGCCAGTCACACAGAATTAGTGAGATTCCATGAAAATAGCAGGCCACTATGCCTAATACTAGTCAAATTTTAGATTGGAACATTTGTTTATAATGGCGGGCACCCTAGCCTAGAGCCAAACACAATAGGGTAGGGGACTTCCTAACAAAACTGCATGATCCCTTGCCTTCTGCAAGACAAATCGAGAAGTGAATTATTCATTAAAATGTTAGGCCCTCCTTACTAATGCCAGTTACACAGGAGTTGGAGAAGGACCCCATTCCTACTGCCAGCAGTCAGAGTCGGTGTAGGGAGTACTGATTACAGTAGCAGACACACCCTTTCTCGATCGCTACAAATCGACATCAATGAATATATATCGATGGACATACGAAAGTATATGCATGTTTACAATATTGCAGACCTTCATTTACAGATTAACTGCTGCTAAACGGTACGTCATATTAACAAACGATTGTACCGTAAGGCGCAGTATTTAGCTATCTAAATGGGTAGTCCTATAAAATTTTCTCGCATCTCATCTATTCATGGGTCAGATTGAGTCAGAAACGTTGAATAGGTTGAAATTTGTGTAAGATTATCTTACATTGCATTACTTTTCGGATAATTATGTAACATAGCATTTGGCTCACATATGGGTATTGGGTGGGCCAATGTTCGTGTAGAGTTTGATCATACTATCCTTCCTGCAAGTAATTGAATGTATGAATTATATAGGTAAAGAGTCCAAATTTACTTAAAATCGAGAAATAGAGACGAATCTAACGTATAAGCGATACAGATACGACAAAAAGTTATAAGACCAAGGTTGAAGATCACTCCTGATTCAACGAAGATTGTGCCATCCGTTATGTGATAGGACTTCCCGTTTATCCCACGAAATACCTCCAAAGGAAGGTCTGCACCATCATTAAAATTGCTTCTATATTACGATATTCTTCGGGAATAAAAAATGAAAAATTAAAGATGTGTGAAGTATCTCGTTCGTTACAGGCTGAAACATATAATTTTGCCAAATTTCAATTTTCTTGCTTGTCTGGCGGATTATGCTGCAATCTGGATTTTGGGTGGGGAGGGGAAAAAATTATGACTTTCAGGAAATTAAACCAAAAAATATGCAGACGATCATTATTACCCCTCAAACGCGCATCAGTACGAAAATTTCACCAAAATAGTCAATGTACAGGCACACACAGTCGTTAAGATTTTATTTATATGTCTAGATAAGGAATCTGCTCTACGTACAACACATTTTGGCTACGTCCGCTGGACTTAACCTGCAAAACCAACCGTTCATGATAGCTCACTTATTAATCCTCCTGTCGAAAAATTCACATGAGAACAAAAGTTTTAGAAATGGATTTCCATTAAGGATTGTAGATTTCGATTAATTTCGGATGTGCATATTTTGAGGAAGTGCAAAATCATGGTTCCGGTTTCTGATAAACCCCCAGTAAATTTAGGTGCTCAGAAATAATATTGACCGCAGAACCTACACAAGGACAGGTGGATTATAAATATCAAGTTTGGTAGAAATATATTCAGTAGTTTTCAAGTTATAAAAACTCATGCAATCAAACCGACAACGCGTACACCAAAGTTAAGAAATTTGCTGATGGTCATTATTACAACTGAAACGGATAACTGTACGGAAATTCCCCAAAATAGCCAATGTATAGACAGACGGTCGTTGCGATTATATTTATATAGATGACAAGTAAGCATGGGCACGTTTGAAAGTGCAAACCTTCATTTCGAGATTTACTGCTCCTAAACGGTACATCATACCATAAACGGTTTTCACCCTCAGACGTCCCTTTTATCGCTCTACATGTTTGGTGTTGAAACATTTTCTCGTATCTCACATATTTATGGTTTCGATTGAGTTACGATATTTGAATGGGATGTAATTTGGGTACATTTTCATCATTTTACATTATTTTTCACATACTTATGTGGAAGCTAGAATCATGAAATTGGGTTCGCATATAGCTATTGGTCGTGTCAATGTGCATGCCAAATTCGATGACTCTACCTTTCGTATAAGTGTGTCAAACTAAGTAATACACGTGTAAAAACACAAAATTTACGAAGCATCGAAATATACAGCCAAATCTACCTATAAGGGGGAGAGAGAGAGAGAGAGAGAGAGAGAGAGAGAGACGAGAAAATATCACAGGACCAAAGTTGTAGATCACTCGAAATTGAACGGAGATCGTGCCATCCGTTTTGTGATAGGACTTACCGTATAGCCGTGAAATACCTCGAAACGATGGTCTGCACCGTCATTAAATTGCCTATATTTCGATATTATTCGGCATAGAAATGAAATATTTAAAGATCTTGGAAGTTTTCCGTAGGTTACCGGCTAAAACGTATAAATTTGCTTAATTTCAATTTTTCAGCTCGTGTGGCAGATTGTGAGGCAATCTTGATTTTGGGCGAGGGGGGGGGGGGGTAAATTTAGGATTTCCAGGAAACTATAGCACAAAAATATGCAGGTGGTCATTATAACCCCTTAAACGGAAAGCTGTACGAAAATTTCGCCAAAATATTCAATACACAGGCACACGGTCGTTACAATATGATTTATCTAGATAGATAAGGAATCTGCTCCACGTATAACACCTTTTGAACTATGTCCGCTAGACTTAGCCTGAAAACCGACCTTTCATGTTATCTCTCTTACTAATCCTTCCGTTGAAATATGCACATGAGAAAAACAAATTAGAATTTGATTTCCAAACAGTTTGATCGATTTCCAGTCAGGTTGGTCTTTTACTTTATATATTGTGGGAGAGTAAAAATCACCATTTCGGTCCCCTATAAAACCCCAGTCCATTCCGGGAATTTGAAATGGTATAAACTTTAAAACCTACCCTTGGAAGGGTGGATGCTAAATATAAAGTTCGGTTCAAATATCTCAGTAGTTTTCAAGTTGTAAGAAATACGCTTTACGCGCACCCACCCTTTCATCAAGTCCGGTGGGACTTGTACCGAAAAACGGCCCATTAATGATATCTCCGTTATTAATCCTGGTATCGAAATGATGCAGATGAGAAAAAATGTTTAGAAATTAATTTCCATTAAGACAGGTAGATTTCCATTAAGTTTGGTGTGTACATTTTGAGGGAGTGCAAAATCATGGTTTCGGTTTCGTATAAACCCCCAATTAGTTCAGGGATTTAGAAACAATATTTGCCCTAAAATCTACCCAAGGAGAGGTGGATTCTAAAAATGAAGTTTAGTGGAAATATATCTCGTAGTTTTCAAGTTATAGAAAGACAAACAGACCAACAAACAAACTAACTAACTAACTAACTAACTAACTAACTAACTAACTAACTAACTAACTAACTAACTAACTAACTAACTAACTAACTATCTGACACCAAGGAAACCTACCCTTGGACAGATGGATGCTATATATAAAATTTGGTTCAAATATCTTCAGTAGTTTTCAAGTTGTAAGAAATACGCTTTACACGCACCCGCTCCTGCGTTAAGTCCGCTGGGATTTGTACCGAAAAACGGTCCGTTAATGATATCTCCCTTATTAAATCCTGTTATGGAAATGATGCACATGAGAAAAAAAGTTTAGAAATTAATTTTCATTAAGGCAGGTAGATTTCCATCAAGTTCGGTTGTGTATACTTTGAGGGAGTGCAAAATCACGGTTTCTGTTTCGTAAACATCCCGACTCAGCTCAGGGATTTAGAAACGATACTTGCACTAAATCCCACTCACGGACAGGTGGATTCTAAATATGAAGTTTGGTGGAAATATATCCAGTAGTTTTCAAGTTATAGATGGACAGACAAACAGACAAACAGACAGACAAACAGACACCAAAGCTAAAAATGATGCAGATGGTCATTATTACACCTGAAACGGATAACTGTACGTAAATTTCGCCAAAATAATCAATGTACAGACACACGGTCGTTACGATTTTATTTATATAGATTACGATTTACATTTGGTATATTTTGTCCTAGGCGACAACGCAAACTGTGTGGGAAGTTAGGTAAATAAATAAATAAATAAATAAATAAATAAATAAATAAATAAATAAATAAATAAATAAATAAATAAATAAATAAATAAATAAATAAATAAATAAATAGCTTAAGATGTTGATAAATTGGTGAACAAATTACGAACACTGCATTAGCCACCAGCTTCGGTGTAGCTATTAAATTCATGAGCACAGTGACGAATAGGAGCAAAATGTGGTAATTTCATAGCATAAATAGCTTCGAACGGTCATTTCGAATGCTTTTTCCATGAATTCATGCCAAATTTCTTGGCTCAGTTTAAACGTTAATGACGGAATGTTAAACTTATATTTTTATCTGGAGCGTGTGACAGTAATGTAAAGTTTGATAGAACATAAACAAATTGAGTTAGAATGATGACTATTTCATAATTTGCACGACGATATTGTTTCATGGCCAAAAGTTGCCTCTGCTTCTCAGTTTCGTACGGTAGTCCCATGACTTAAAATGCACAGTTCTATCCCTTCAGGCAAGCAACTCAATGTTGAAAACCCCCTAGGGATATGAGCTACGAATGCCAGATAAATAAAATATAATGGAGTATATATTGTTTATCTATTATTAAAAATTACAATCCTTTTCTTAATCCTCATTTTTCGGTCAATAAGATTAGCAGTTTGCCATTTACTATCATTACGAGCGCTAATGTGAGTCAATGCATAGTTTCACTTAAGCCCTTATAACTACATTCCGTGTGAACATTAAAAAAATCCTGAGGGTATTGATCCAAGGAACACATTACATAATATATTGTGTAAATAAGTTAATTTCACTAGCATTTGAATCAAAAAGGAAACTAGTAAATAAACAAGCGATTTTAGGGTGTGATTTGCGAAATGATATTCAATTTTTTTTAGTTTGATAGAGCTATGTAAGACTCGCAATTTGAAACATTTCCGGGCCCTTTTACCCTTAGTTTTAGGAATAATTGGGGAAATTGCTTAATTTTACGTTTGCTTGTAGTATGGGGACCCTTACTTTGCTAATAAATGTTTTTTCAACGTTTAAACAAATCGAAAATTGGGCCATTATTGTACATCATACTAGAAAATGTTATTTGGCATAAACGATTGTCAGTTAGAATCCCTGTAACTTTTGCTCAGTATTTAAGAATAGTAGGAAAGATGAAAAAGAGAGGATGTCTGGTAAGACACTAACTAGAGCATGGTTCCATTGTACGGGACCCACAGCAGGATTACATGATCAGATGGAACTGAAAGCAACAGGTTTGTAATGTTACGAATATGTTGTAAAGTTGGGAGTAAGGACACTAATTAATCCACTAGGTGATTAAGCAGACGAATACGTTTGTGTGGAGCTTTTAAATGTGGGAAAGATCATAAGCCAAGAAACTGTATCACTGGCATTTAGTTCTGTAGAAACCGTTTCTACACCGGGCGAGTTGGTCGTGTGATTAGGGACGCGCGGCTGTGAGCTTGCATCCGGGAGATAGTGGGTTCAAACCCCACTGTCGGCAGCCGTGAAAGTGGTTTTCCGTGGTTTCCCATTTTCACACCAGGCAAATGCTGGGGCTGTGCCTTAATTAAGGCTTCGGCCGCTTCATTCCCACTCCTAGGCATTTCCTATCTCTTTGTCGCCATAAGACCTATCTGCGTCGGCGCGACGTAAAACAAATAGCAAAAAAAAAAAAACCCTTTTCTGCTCGGGTTCAAAGTTCAGTATTTATTGCATGAAAACTTCTGTCGAGAAATCGTCTAGACAACAGCAAAAATCGCACAAAAATCGGCGGATCTGCAGTGTTGAAGAGCTATTCCCGTACTACTGCAGATTTCTTTCTTTTTTATAGTGGCTTTACGTCGCACCGACACACTTAGGTCTTATGGTGACGATGGGAGAGGAATGGCACAGGAGTTGGAAGGAAGCGGCCGTGGCCTTAATTAAAATACAGTGCCAGCCAGCATTTTCCTGCTGTAAAAGTGGGAAAACCATGAAAAACCATCTTCAGGGCTGGCGAAAGTGTGATTCGAACCCACTATCTCCCGGATGCAAGTTCACACTGCAGATTTCTATTTGTAAAATGAAACATGAAAACTGTCATTGTGGCCCAATACTCAATGATAGGTATGTGGTCTTGTGGTCCCTTATGTGGTGCTTGCTATGCTCTACAATATTCGCATGCATTTAATTTGAATATAATTTTAAGATGCTAGGCAGCGTTATCCGACAAAAGTTTGACCTGACATCATTTTCTTCGAGTTGTTTCACATGTGTAAGTGCTCTTAAGTTTCCTTTTATCACAGTTCAGTACTTTATATCGATGGCTTCTTTTTAAAACCTTGTATATCCCATTACACTTCCTACCCATTATATTCCTTGAGACTGGTCACGCCTCCTCGCGATATATTTATATGCAGTCAGTGAGAATAATTTTCGTTGTGTTCATTTTCCTATGCTAATGTGTAAAGTAAAATGGCTCTCAACATACCGTACTGTAAGGATGTTCTTTGCTGGCGAATTTACGCACTCTTACAGTATTAAGGTTCATTGTCCGTTATTCATAAGCATAAGAAAATTAACACACAGAAAATTGTTCTGATGGACTGCGTAAACATATGTGGCTTGGAGGTGTGACCAGTCTTAAGGAATATAAAGGGTAGGAAGAGCATTAGGGCGTACGATATTTTAAATGAAAGCCAACGATATACAAAAATCTTCCTCTGAATGCCACGTAGGTAACAAAAGAAACGCACCGAACTCCATCCAAGGGTTCTTGAGTTATAACCGGACACCAAAACAGACAGACAGACAGACAGACAGACAGACAGACAGACAGACAGACAGACAGACAGACAGACAGACGTAAAGTTTGAAATATATAGATTAATAATAACAGTTCTCTGGCTGAATTGTCAGCGTCCTGGCCTTCGGTTGAGAGAGTCCAGGGTTCGACTACCGACCGGATGTGTGATTTTACGCATCTGATTAATTTATCTAGTTGTCGCGGTGGGTGTTTGTGTTCGTTTTAACATGCATCTTCAAATGCTAACACACATCACGGACGAACCACCGCACAAACGAGCAATAGTGAATACATACCTTTACGTAGGTTTGGCGTCAGAAGAGTCATCCGGCCGTAAAACTCGGCCGAATCCATTCAAATTGCCGACCTACGTAACCGAAAAAAATTCGGGAATAATGATAATAATAATAATAATAATAATAATAATAATAATAATAATAATAATCCTATCAAATGACCAAGTACACGTGTAATAATAAGCATATATCCATCAAAACTGAAATCGGGCACTACGACACGGTAATTAAACCAGAATGTCCCTATGCCATAGAGTGTATGTTCTTCATTAGACCAAAAGAGATAGAAATAGTGAAAACGGAGAGAAAATGTAAGAAAAATCCTAGGACCATTAAACTCTGATAAAGGGGAGTTCAGATACAGGAAGAAAGCAGACCCCAACAATAACGAAGACACTGAAAGAATGTCCGATAGGATTAGGAAGAGAAGTGATACGTTCTTTGTACAAATAATGAGGATGGGTAATACCAGATCGCAAAACACATTAATCAAGTTTACGACGGTATAATATAATTTCGTGTGACTATTTCTAGCTGAGTGCAGCCCTTGTAAGGCAGACCCTCCGATGAGGGTGGGCGGCATCTGCCATGTGTAGGTAACTGCGTGTGATTGTGGTGGAGAACAGTGTTATGTGTGGTGTGTGAATTGCAGGGATGTTGGGGACAGCAGAAAGACCCAGCCCCCGGCACAATGGAATTAATCAAAGAAGGTTAAATTCTCCGACCCGGCCAGGAATCAAACCCTGGACGTTTACGAGAGTAGGAATGGCAGTCAGTAGATGCAAAATATAAAGAGAGGTATGGCAGAAATGAAAATAACAGCAGATGAAAAGAAGGAGAGAACTCTTTGAGGAGATTGGTACAAAATTTGAAGGGTTTCAGGAGAAAGAAAAGAAAGAACAGAATAATATCCGGACAGACGAGAGGAGGAAGAAACACAGCGAAATTATGAAGAATTGTAGGAAAGCAAGAATAGAAGCAGGAAACACATCGAAATAAATGCAGTGTATTATTTTACGTGGTCAGAAATGACAAAAGATAATAATAATAATAATAATAATAATAATAATAATAATAATAATAATATCGGGTTTACCAACCGCTTCTACGGTATTTAGCAGCGAACTGTCGGGATTCGTGTCCCGAAGGAGTTCAATTATGTGTCGATAAAATAACTGACGCTAGGCTGGCGTATTTTGGCTGGAGATGTAAGACATAATGCTGACCGACTCGTTGGCTGAATGGTCAGCGTACTGCCCTTCGGTTCAGAGGGTCCCGGGTTCTATTCCCGGCCGGTACGTGGATTTTCAACGCTTCTGAATAATTCCTCTGGGTCGGGGATGGGTATTTGAGTCTATACCTACAGTCTCCTCTTTATATTCAGAAAACACACCACACTACCAACCACCATAAAAACACGCGATACAGATTTGTTCCCACCAAACAGAGTTGGCGTCACGAAGGGCATCCAGCCGCAAAAGAGGGCCAAATACGCATGTGCGACGCAGTTCGCACTCACAACGCCACAGGTGTTGTAAAAGCGGTAAGATAAGAAGGAGAAGAAGAATATGTAAGACTGAATGCTCTACCAGATACCATGTGAACTTAAGATGAAAATTCCATTCTAGGATCCACCCGTATTCGAACCTAGATCATCTCCATAGACAGACAGCAGATGTATCTTTGAGGCTAATCATGTTCACCGCACCTCATATTTCTCTTACTGCACTAGTGATAGTAAATTTTTATTCAATGTTTTAAGTTCGAGAGTATGCAGTTTGTTTGACCTCAATCAGGTAATTAAATGAGCTCACTCATGTTGTTCGTTTATTTGCTTGCTTTTTATTGATTTATATTTATTTGCTAACAACTATTGGTAATTGCAATCTCTCTGATATACATTTCGGAATTTATTTAATGAATTGCAATATAAAATGCGATGATACCTTGCTCAGCAGGATGAAAATTCGTTTATAACCCATTCTGCCTGACAGATAATGTATTTCTAACAGTTGTCAGTATACATGCAGGGAATTCGTCTCCTTGTGTGAGTTCCAGGAAGCTCACAAAACGTACATTGAGATAACAAACTTTTTAATATTTCTCTTCAGTCAGCTAGCTCCTCTGTCACATTTCACTTAAAACCACATTGCTGTTTACAATATCCTCAAGTGTTTGTTACCTCCATTGTCATAAATGTGTACATAATGAAGATAATCTTTTAAATTGGCTTTACATCGCACCGAAGCAGATATATCTTATGGTGACGACGGGATGGGAAAGGGCTAGGAGTGGGAAGAAAGCGGTCGTGGCCTTCATTGATGTTCGTCTCCAGCATTTGCTTGGTGTGAAAATGGGAAACCACGGAAAACCACGGAAAACCACCTTCAGGGCTACCGAGAGTTGGTTTATAACCCACTATCTCCCGAATGCAAGAGCACGGCCAACTCGCTCGGTAATTAAGAGTTTTGACTCTGTTCTGTTAGGACTATATCTACTGGGCTTTATTTGAATTATGGGATGCTCTTCGTGTTATGTTAAAAACGATAGTGCAGTCTGATTGGCGAGAAAATGAATTTACTCTGATACTGCGATTCATATTGACGAACTTTCAATGCATGGTATTATAATTAAAAAATATCAAAGCCATTTCTTATTAACAGTGCTGATGTGGTTATTATTATTATTATTATTATTAATTATATATGCCTACAGTCGTATCAGCACAAACTTTATTAAAACATAACCCGTTTTTGGACACTAAGGTCCATGATCAGTGTTGAAACATAAATTTAATTTCACATAAGTGTGTCGTCAAAATTGGTTAAAATGTTTAAAATGTAGCCCTGTTGAAATCAACTGTAAATATAAGAAAAAGAAAAAAACAAGTGTAAAAGTATGAAAATAATACATACAATACTTAAATTGTAACTTATATGTTATGTTTTAATAACGTATGTGCTGATACGACTGTAGGCATATATAATTAATAATAATTATTAAATAGCACTGAAAATACGATCTTCCAGAATGAAAGCTCACAGACCCTACCTTTTTGTTTATCTTCCACTCTGTTAAGTTAATTACTTCATTTTACTATTTAGTGAACTATGTTTTGGGTTGGAAAGTAATGCAGTATCTCGCCAAAGTACATTCTATTTAGCGCTTTCCAGAGAAGTCAGGGTTTGATAATATTATATTAATTTCAAACTAGAACTATATATTCAGAGAAGTGTGCAGCAAATGAAACATTTTTATTGATTACATATTTATTGAGAAACTGAACGACTTTCCCGACATTCTCGATTGCCACACGGACGAAGTTTAACTACATAAAGTAATGTCAAAATGAATTTTTAATATTAACATCAACAGCATTAAACGTTTTGAAATACAAAACAATTAAAGAACAATACATCGGTCATTAGTACATTAAAGAAAATGAAATGGCTTTTAGTGCCTGGAGTGTCCGAGGATATGTTCACCTCGCCAGGTGCAGGTCTTTTGATGAGACTCCCGTAGGCGACCTGCGTGTCATGATGAGAATGAAATGATGATGAATACGACACATACACCCAGCCCCCGTGCCATCGAAATTAACCAATTATGGTTAAGATTCCCAACCCTGCCGGTAATCGAATCCGGGACCACTGTGACGAAAGGCCAGCACGCTAACCATTTAGCCATGGAGTCGGCCCATTAACGGGAATATAAAGGGAACTACTGTGAATACAGATGTGATTTTAAAATTGTCAAAGATCCTCGTAAAGTGGCGACTACCAAAATATAGATTCTGTTGGCTGAATCTGTTCCAGAAATTCGTAAGAAACCTACGTGCCCCTGCCATTAAACCCTGATACTTCCATCTCTTCTACGTTGTACTTTCCCCTGTAAAATTCGATCGTAGATGTGTACATGTTTCCCTTTTCAATGTTAACCTCCTCAGGCTGACCTGTGTGGTGCTCCATTCTAACTATAGGGTCAATTATATAACCTCCCTTGCTTTCGTTCTTAAAGGCTATCATGTCGATTCTTCTGGTGCTCCCGTGTCTTGATACGCCGTAAACTTCTTCGTAAACGGCAAAGAATGATCTTAGTTATGGTGGCTGGCGTTTCTTTATGTATCATCATAAGGACAGTTCGCCGCATTGCACGATTCACTGTGGTCTATTAATGAAATGCAGAGTGTAGACCTACATATATTTTTCTGGCTGAAATATGGCCAATAGACCCTCTCTTCCTTCTAACCAGATAATTCTAGAGTTACAAGTGCAAAATAAAGAATTACAAATGTGAAACATCTGATCACCTTTGTTCAACTCCTCTGACCCCGACGGTATTAGGATGGCAAGGCCTAAAAGTGTTCCATTTTTACGCCCTTCGAGGACCTACCCTTTATTTTTCTGACACGCTCATTCTTCGAAGTGTCGGATCTCTTCCAATTTTCTTTCTGATTAATCAAACAATCAATCACAATTGAACACTGTTGAGGGCACTTGCCGAGGTGGCCGTATTTTACCTAGACTTTTCTCTGATAATTTCAGAGAATGTGGAAATGTATCGATCACCTCCCTTTGTAAATTATTCCAATCTCTAACTTCTCTTCCTATAAACGAATACAGTACTTGCTCAAATTACTTCTTTTGAATTCCGAATTTATCTTCAAATTGTGATCTTTCCTACCTTTAAAAACACCAGACTTATTCGTCTTCTAATGTAATTTCATGTAATCACTCTGCAAACAATTCGGAACATACCGCTTAGTCGAGCAGCTCGTCTCCTTGCTCCCAAGTTTTGCCACCCCAAACCTTACAATATTTTTGTAACGATAGGCCCTACTAATTTGTCATAAATCACTCAGGACAAATGTAGGTAAATTTCTTTGAAATGTCTCCACTTTTCGCATCAAGTAATCCTGGTGAGGGTCACATTTTTGTGGTCTTACCAGATACTTATATTACCTTTTCTTGGAATCCTTACTACATCCCTGAATACCCAACAACGCAGTAATTAAAATAGAGAGGACTTTCTCTTTGTGAAATTCACAACCTTACTTTTGACTCCGTTTGCCATCATGCCATTGCCTGCTGTCCATGTCACGACATTGTCGAGGTCCTTTTGAAGTTGTAACTTATTTATTACTCTATACATTATAACACTATCCGCAAAAAGCCTTATATCTGATTCCAATTCTTTACTCGTATCATTTATATAGAAGATGCTGTTCGGCTCTATGGCCAAATTGTTAGCTTGCTGGCCTTTGGTCCAGAGAGTCTCGGGTTCGATTTCTGGCCAGGCCGGGATTTTTAACGTTCATTGGTTAATTCCGATGGGTCGGGGGCTGGGTGTGTGTGTGCCGTCTTCATCATTAGAATTCATCACAGGTAGGGCCCCATCGTCATATACGTGCAAGTCACTTATACGGCGTCAGCTTGAAAGACCTACATCAGGCTTCTTCGAGGCCACATATAATAATAATAATAATAATAATAATAATAATAATAATATAGAAGTTGCTTGCAATTTTCTTCACAGTAATAATGTTGTTGTTTTTACTCCCCACTAACTACATTTGACGGAATTTTGTCCAGCAGAAGTTTTTTACGTGCCAGGAAATCTGTCGATTCGGGGCTGGCGTATTTGAGCACCTTCAAGTACCATCAGGCTGAGCCAGGATCGTACCTGCGAAGTTGGGTCGGAAGGCCAGCTCCACAACCTTCTGGGCCACTCAGAACGGCCGTAAGGTAAGAAACGTCTCCACAAACCCCACTACCTCCACCGCCACAACCACTACCATTACCATCAATAGGACGGCAAGAGGTGAAATTGCATCTGATTCAACTCCGATGAAAGGGAATCCATGTCAAAATGTCGACTATGATTTGACAATCTGGAAAATAAGTAATTCCAGTCGAACCGGTAGTGAATCCATACACCCGTTCATTGTTCAGTACATCAGAATGTAGTATTTGTAGCCCAATTCTTTGCATAGGTCTTGTGCTGACGTGAGAATATTAAACATGGAGGTGAAAATTTATTTTTTTCTCGGTTGAGCTTCCAGAGTAATCCCGTGATTGATTTCTCCCCACTGGGCTCACATAATGGCCCCGACACGAGGAACTAATATACAGGACTGGAAATGTTCACTTCTTTCTTCCATTCTCGCTATGATTGTTCTGTCAATGGCAGATACGCTTTAATGATTTATCCACCCCCGCTTTGTGGTCCCTCTACGTCACGAACAGAGCAGATTTACAGGTGCGACGTCCGCGCAGCCTGTCCGATAAAATCGTCTGCCCTGCTAACCTCCCTATCCGGCTATCCCTCGTTGACACACATTCACTCTTACATACCTAATGGCCTCGCAAAATGTTGGTGGAGAACGCTTAATTTAAATACCCAGCTCTACAGGCTTGTGATCTCAGGTCCAACTAATGAGAGGTACTGGGTTACTAGGTCAAATTGTGTGTCCCTACGTTAATTAAACGATCGTCGTTGTCATCATCTTTATCTCTACCACCACCGAGCGAGTTGGTACTGCGGTTAGGAGCGCGCAGCTGTGAGCTTGCATTCGGGAGACAGTCGGTTTGAACCTCACTGTCGGCAGCTCTCAAGATGGTCTTCCGTAATTTCCTATTTTCACACCAGGCAAATTCTAGGGCTGTTCATCAATTATGGCCACGTCCCGTTCCTTCCCACTCCTAGCCCTTTACTGTCCCATCGTTGCCATAGTAGTGTTAAGCACTGTAAATATTTATGTTTTGTTTGAAACTGCATATGATGATGCTGAGTTTAGAATTTTTTACTAGTAGTATTTCTAATAACATTTTCTTTCCTTGCATGTTGTACTCATGTTGTTTGTTGTAGGGTAATTATGTTTTAACTTAACTTTATTATCACACTACTGTAAGCGACCATTACCACCGGGATTCCGCCTGCGTAGCGTAACGGTTAGCACTGTTAGCTGCCGTCCTTGGAGATTCGGGTTCGATTCCCGGTACTGCCATAAATTTAAGATTGAAAAGAGGCTGGCACGTGGTTGAAATGGTTCATGCAACTCACCTAAATTAGGAGTGTGCCTAAAATGAGCTGCACCACGAGTTTACGTCCGACTCGTTGGCTGAATGGTCAGCGTACTGGCCTTCTGTGCAGAGGGTCCCGGGTTCGATTTCCGGGCGGGTCGGGGACTTTAAACTTCATTGGTTAATTCCATTTTCTCAGGAGCTGGGTGTTTGTGCTGTCCACAACATCCCTGCAACTCGCACACACACATAGCACTAACCTCCACCACAATAACGCGCAGTTACCTACATATGTCAGATGCCACCCACCCTCATTGGAGGGTCTGCCTTATAAGGGCTGCACTCGGCTAGAAATAGCCACACGAAATTAATTAATGAATTTATTTATCACCGGGATATTTCCCAATTGAGATATATTTGTTAATAATAATAATAATAATAATAATAATAATAATAATAATAATAATAGTAATAATAATCCCTACCGGTGTCGGTACCACCACCCCTCTACTGTGGGCGGAGGCGAAAGTGTACATCCACCGTATCCTTGCCTGTCGTAAGATGTGACTGAAATTGGTACCAGGGACTCTGAACTTCGGTGCTTGGATTGTCGACAACGGTTCCACTGCTTCCACTAACATTTGTCAGGCTCCTCCCTTTCGTCTTCCCTATCTGACCTCTCTTGGTCAACTCTTGTTCTTTTCCATCCCCGACAGTGCTAGATTTTCGAGGCCTAGGGAGCCTTCCATTTTCATGCCATTCTTGGTCCTTGCCTTTTGTTTGCCGATACCTTCATTTTTGAGGAGTCCAACCTCTCCATTAAATATCTCTCTGATTAGGGTTAACAGTGGGTGATTGCCGAATTGTACTTCATCTTACAAAAATTATTACCACCGTCACAAAATCACAAGGACTACCACCACTAACATAACTACAAACTTAGTGACAGTGCCTAAAGAAAGCCACTCGCGTTCCCTCTAGTCTAAAAATGACTGGTTCGAGTACACGTGCATTCGGTGGCTTTCGTAGTGTGTAAATGCAACAACTTCGTGCCATTCGTTTCCATTAAAGAACTCTTGAGGCACAAAATTCAACCAATTTGGCATCTCTTAAAAACTATAGAATTCCAGGAACGTAAAGCTACATTTTATTGATTTTATATTTAGGCAACGATTTTTCAAACTTCATTGGTTCGCGGCACACTGTTTAGCCTTTAGGAGTATTGCAGTGCATCTTACATACCTTTGGAAATATTTGAAACGTTTCGATGAATTGTTAACCCTAGAAGAAAGTACACAAACAACTGGAACAAATGACGATCACCGATGCGCTATCTTTACTGCTTCTGTTTTCAATTATGTATGTGTGCGGAAAATTACTATAGGCATTGACAATCACTAAATTAACATTTCTTCCGACTTCCTATTCTTTTTGTTTCTGTGCAGAGCATAGGCGTGCGTGGATAGTAAAGTTTCGCAGCCTATAGCAATCGGAAAATCATCAGTTTTCGTTTCACTTTTACTTTGCGTACGATACTAAAAATTTTCCTCTATAAAACACAAATCTATAACGAGGAGGTGTCTTATTTTGCTACTATTGCAATTAGTGTACGTGCGTATTACTAGAGCTTAGTTTCTGATGTGGCAGTAGTCCTATTTATAATCAGCCTCACGTATAGGCTATGACAATAGTGGACAAGTACACAGTACAATAAAAGCATTATGCATTTGTTTGTTATACGTTCATTGTTCTGTACAACTTCTGAAACACAAAACTTTCTCTTCGAAATTGGGTGAAGGCTTGTTTTATACCCATACAACACTTGTTTCTTGAAACAAACACGTTCCACGCTGCTTTTCTGACTCTCTTATCCTAATTCTCTCAACAAATCCACAAGGAAAATTCTGTTCAAATCTTGAAATTAGTTACAGTTCGCCCTAAAACTTATCACGCCTCCCAGCCACATATGTGTATGCCATCCATCAGAACGATTTTTGTTCATTTTCATATGCTAATGTGTAAAGGAAAATGAACCTTAAGTGCATTATAGTGCAGGATTGTATAAATAAGTTGTGAAATCAAACATAATATCGTCGCTATTCGGGCAAAAGGTCATATCTGACAATGCTCTTCCTATCCATTATTCGCCCTAAAATTTATTACGCCTCCCAGCCACATATGTGTATGCCATCCATCAGAACAATTTTTGTTCACTTTCATATGCTAATGTGTAAAGGAAAATGAACCTTAACTACATTATAGTGTAGGATTGTGTAAATAAGTTTTGAAATCAAACATCCCTTGAGTGTGGTACGGCAAGGTTCATTTTCCTTTACACGTAAGCAGAGGAAAACGAACACAATGAAAGTTGTTCTGATGGATGCCATATCCATATGTAGCTCGAAGGCATTTAGTTTAGTTTAGTTTAGTTTATTGCCTATCTTATATGGCGGGGCTCAGGCTATGAAGCTTTATATAATGTCAAACCATATTATACAACAACTTTATACAATTTATAGAATAATGTACATAAAATAATTTTTTACACATATTTCTAAAAATCACTAAAATTAATTTACTTAACCTCTATAATTTGTATCCTTATTGATAATTAGGAACTAATTATTATTATTTTTTACGTTAGTGAGATCTACATTTTACAGATTCGAGTGCTACATTAAACATTTCCTTTTTAAATAGCCTCGGATTGCCTATGCCTCTAATTTCAGCTGGTATTGTGTTCCAGGAACGTACGGTAGCAGGTATGAATGAGTTGTTGTACGAGTTATTGTGATGAATGGGAATGGACAAGAGGGAGAGTGTGGATGACCTTGAGGGAGCTCTATCGGAAGGGGAGAGGTATTTAATGTCTGTTCTAAGACAGTCTGGTTTGCTTGTTTGCAGAATACCGTACGCGCACCTTTTAGCGATACATGGACACCCTAGTGCTAAATAGGTCGACCTCGGGTATTTTCGAGATTCGTATTGGCAACCTTTCAAACACAAACTATGAATCGCTTATGCATCGCTGTGTGACATCTGGCGTACACCTTACGTACTACAGTAGTATTGTACTGTTGTTGTTTACACAGCAAAGCCAAACTATAGAATACATGCTGGGAACAAGATTCTCATCGAGAAATGTTATATGATGTTATATAGTGTGTGTATGACCCAGTTGTTGTCTTAAGATTATAAAGGTTTAGAAAATTCATATTGATCGATCATATTATGGATTCAATTCAGATTTCATTTCCATTCAGTTGGCAGTATTACCGGAACCGGGAGAACTCCCACCTCACTCCTCCACCCCGTACAAAAAAGTATCGCTAAAAGGTGCGCGGACTATACTGTGGAGAAGGGAAACAACGTGGTATTTACGTCGTTCAGTCAATCTGAGCCATGAGAACTGAGAGATGAAAGGCCCAATATGAGACTGGATTGGGATATTTAATACGAATCGACCACAAGCATTGTAGGCTCGCTGTAGTCGACATGAAAGTGTTTAGCTCATACTACTGTAAACTATATCTCCGTAGTCAAATATTGGAAATACTAGACTCTGAACTAATAATTTTCTTGTGCTTCTTGGAAGGAAGTCCTCATCCTTTCTGCAGAATGTAATGACTAGAATACTCTTTGACAAATTTTTGTGACATGTTCCGACCAATTTAAATATTTATCGAAAACTACTCCAAGGTTCTTTACATGATCGCTAAATGTTACTGGTATTCCACTGAGTGTAACACTGGGTATAGATGTGTGTTGTATTTTAGCATGAGATTTATACGTAACAATTATGATGGTCTGTGATGTTGATGGGTTCACTTTCAGGCCATGCCTGCTAGTGCAGTCATTATCATTTGATAGGTCTTCGTTTAACTTAGTGATTGAATTGTTTAAGTCATTAGACTGTGTGAATATTTAATTGAATATCATCTGCATACAGGTAATACTTACAATTGGTCAGCATCTCAGATAAGTCGTTCATGTATAATGAGAACAGACGTGATGACAATACTGCACCCTGTGCCAAGCCCATCTTAGTGGTTTGCCTCGAAGATGTATCTTTTCCCACTGATACACGCTGCTGACGACCACCAAGATAGGAATTTACTCAGGTTAAAGTGTCTTAAGCAAAATAATGGATAGGAAGAGCACTCTGCCCGAACAGCGACGAAATCATCTCATTCGGTCATGTCTGTGTATTATTCACCGTGGACAATATTCCTGCCACGTAAATATTCAATGATAAATCCAGAGCATGTACTACAGTGTACAAATATTTCACATTTGAAACTTGGAATAGAATTGCATTTGTTAATGTACGTGCGTATTACTAGAGTTTAGTTTCTGACGTGGCAGCAGGTCTGATTTACAATCAGCCTCACGTATATGACAATAATGGACAAGTACACAGTGCAATAATAGCATTATGCATGTATCAGAGCAGTTCAAACACAGAGCAGGCTAAATGGATACGCGCTAGAGCTAGTTGTGTCAGGCGATGGAATTTATGTACTAGAAATGTTACCAGCTAGAGAAAACTGAATATCTTGAATTTCCATTTAATTATTTAATTATTACAGGTATGCTTATAGGATCGCATACATCGTCCCACAGGCTGAAATGAAGTCTAAAGTTTTTCTGCTACCAAAGAAAGACGCGAAGTGACGTCGTATGATACCCTTCTATCGAACCAATCGGATGAAAATCACTTGACAGAACCAAACCTTGTTACTCTTGAGCCGTCTACCTTTAATACCGTTCCATCATCGGTTTGTAGTGTCGTGAGCGAATGGCATGAGAAGCTGAAGATTGGAGACGTGTCTTTAATTTTTTGTGAATTTTAATGTGTTTCTTAACGTTTGTTTGGAATGATATATACGATCTCAATTTAGGGCAATACCTCGTTCTATTTTATCTTTTTTATATCATTTTTGAAAGATAATAAGGTACTGTGAACTAGAACTGCTGATTATTATAAATTCGTAGTCATTTTACATCATAATTTCTTATAAATTGTAGTAAGTGGATATATTTCAACTTTTTAATTATAACATTTTATTTATTTATTTATTTATTTATTTACACTGAGTGACAGAGCAAATGCAACACCAAGAACGAGTGGTCAGAACTTTATGCCAATTGCAGGGTAGACTGACGTCACTGAGGTATGGTCATGATGTGAAATACGCCGCTGTGCTGCGCACGTAGCGAACGATAAATGGGACACGGCGTTGGCGAATGGCCCACTTCGTACCGTGATTTCTCAGCCGACAGTCATTGTAGAACGTGTTGTCGTGTGCCACAGGACACGTGTATAGCTAAGAATGCCAGGCCGCCGTCAACGGAGGCATTTCCAGCAGACAGACGACTTTACGAGGGGTATGGTGATCGGGCTGAGAAGGGCAGGTTGGTCGCTTCGTCAAATCGCAGCCGATACCCATAGGGATGTGTCCACGGTGCAGCGCCTGTGGCGAAGATGGTTGGCGCAGGGACATGTGGCACGTGCGAGGGGTCCAGGCGCAGCCCGAGTGACGTCAGCACGCGAGGATCGGCGCATCCGCCGCCAAGCGGTGGCAGCCCCGCACGCCACGTCAACCGCCATTCTTCAGCATGTGCAAGACACCCTGGCTGTTCCAATATCAACCAGAACAATTTCCCGTCGATTGGTTGAAGGAGGCCTGCACTCCCGGCGTCCGCTCAGAAGACTACCATTGACTCCACAGCATAGACGTGCACGCCTGGCATGGTGCCGGGCTAGAGCGACTTGGATGAGGGAATGGCGGAACGTCGTTTTCTCCGATGAGCCATGCTTCTGTTCTGTCAGTGATAGTCACCGCAGACGAGTGTGGCGTCGGCTTGGAGAAAGGTCAAATCCGGCAGTAACTGTGGAGCGCCCTACCGCTAGACAACGCGGCATCATGTTTTGATGGTTTGGGGCGCTATTGCGTATGATTCCACGTCACCTCTAGTGCGTATTCAAGGCACGTTAAATGCCCACCGCTACGTGCACTCCCGTACCTTCAGGGGCTGCCCAATGCTCTGTTTCAGCAGGATAATGCCCGCCCACACACTGCTCGCATCTCCCAACAGGCTCTACGAGGTGTACAGATGCTTCCGTGGCCAGCGTACTCTCCGGATCTCTCACCAATCGAACACGTGTGGGATCTCATTGGACGCCGTTTGCAAACTCTGCCCCAGCCTCGTACGGACGACCAACTGTGGCAAATGGTTGACAGGGAATGGAGAACCACCCCTCAGGACACCATCCGCACTCTGATCGACTCTGTACCTCGACGTGTTTCTGCGTGCATCGCCGCTCGCTGTGGTCCTACATCCTACTGAGTCGATGCCGTGCGCATTGTGTAACCTGCATATCGGTTTGAAATAAACATCAATTATTCGTCCGTGCCGTCTCTGTTTTTTCCCCAACTTTCATCCCTTTCGAACCATTCCTTCTTGGTGTTGCATTTACTCTGTCGGTCAGTGTATTTATTTATTTATTTATTTATTTATTTATTTATTTATGTATTTATTTATTTATTTATTTATTTATTTATTTATTTATTTATTTATTTATTTATTTATTTATTTATTTATTTATTTATTTATTTATTTATTTCATACCACCAACAGAGATGTTTCTCCAATTACTGGTGGCTTAGTCACTATGCATTATTAGAAATAACAAACGTTAGAATGAACTTAATATCTAAGAATAAAAATATACAACATTTCATCTCGTACAATTAGGGGCCGATGTCCTAGATGTTAGGTCCCTTTAAACAACAGTCGTAATAAACATCATCATCATGAAGGTGTGTATATATACAGCTCATTGTTGGACCCCCGTTTGTGTGAATCCAGATAGCACATGAATCAACATTTCATTGCATAACAACATGCTCCTAGAAACGTGTTAATCTTGAACTCTTGTGGTGTAGTATTGCTCTGCTTCAACCAAAACGGAGTCTTACGCATGTGGAGATACACTTCCGACAGTTTTGACAACATTTGCTATAAAAGCATTCATGATGTATCTGATTCAATATGTGACTTATTGTGACTGTATATAATTCGCAATATGGACCTTAATAGTGTTATTAGATGTTTGAACCCAATCCTTCATACCAGCGTCATCCAAGAATTAAGTCACCAGAAGGATTACAAAGTAGATGACTGCCGAGAGACTGAAAGCCAACCAACCCAGTGCGACAGGGATACCTAATTTCGGGATCGTCCAGATATTTGTGAGTGATTCCAGATACTGTAGCACATGGAAAAAACATTTCATTGCATAGCGACGTGTTCCTAGAAATGATAGCATTATTGTAAGACGAGGCATCTGTTGTTATTTCCGGTGGTCAGTGATAGCCATGCTTCATCCGTTGTTCGTACAGTGAAATGTCACTGAGTGATTTCGTTAATGGAACGGTCATAACGGCCAATATTCCAGCAGGTTAAACTTTTTAGTCTTGAACTCGCACCACTTCAAACAAAACGGAGTCTTACGAAAGTGGAGATACACTTCCGACAGTTTTGACAACATTTTCTATAGAAGCGTTCATTATGTATCTGATTAAATATGTGACTGTATTGCAACTATAAATGATACACAATGTGGACCTTAATAGTGTTATTAGATGTTTGAACCCATTCCTTCATACCAAGATCATCCAGAAATGAATTTTCAGTATTTTGAAACAAAGACAAGATATTTACATTAAAAAAACTTTATTGCCACACGGCAGAGCAATGTTGGAGTTATTTTTCTACATAATAACCACCATAATCGAGACACTGGTCGTATCGTGGGATCAACTTTTGTAGGCTGTAGTCGTAGAAGTCTGCCACCTGGGAATAGAACCAGCGACCCACATTCGTCTTATTCACATCGTCCGTGTGAAAACGCTGACACGATGATAGGAATTTCTTGAGCTGCAAGAAAAAATGAAAATCACTTTGAGCAAGATCAGGAGTGTATGGTTGATGATCAAACACCTCCCAGCCGAACTCCTGCAAAACAGTTCCTGAGCGCCGAGCCGTATGTTGATCAGCACAACACTTGAACTGAGCATTCCCGCCTCTTCTTTTGAATGGCCCATCGCAATTGCCATATAAAGTTTATCACGGAGCAAACATCTCAGGCGGCGAGAGAAAGATACGAGCCGCCATTTAGAACCACTGCTGGTGCGCTACTGACACCAGGTGTGACTTGCCGGCGGGTATACGATTGCTACGCCATCCGACTCGTTGGCTTATGGTCAGCGTACTGGCCTTCGGTTCAGAGGGTCACGGGTTCAATTCCTTGCCGGGTCGGGGATATTAATCGTGTCTGATTAGTTCTTCTGGTCCGAGGACTGGGTGTTTATGCTTGTCTCAACACTTTCCTCTTCATATTCAGGCAACATATTACACTACCAACAACCACAGAAACACGCAATAGTGATTACATCCCTCCACATAAGGTTGGCGTCTGGAAGGGCGACCGGTCGTAAAATAGGGCCGCACCTGCGACTCCACAGGTGTGGGAGAAAGCGGTAGGAAAAGAAGAAAAGGAGAAGAATATGATTGCTACGCCGTAGATCTCTCGCACATGTTAATATTTACCGGCTATATAGGTTTACTTCACAAGAAAAGGAATAGGAAAACTTATCTTCTGGATGGCCTACGTAGTTTGTGCTAATTGGTGACTGGTTCTCTATGCACTATATATTGCTGCGACTGCATTTACATTCGGTGAAAACTGCTCGAGGACTGTGAACCAGATATTGATTTCAGGATTACGCACATCAGCAACTTGAGGTACGCTGAAGACACGCTGATCCTGGCTGCTTATGAACAGATTATTCAGAACATCAAGGAGAAACTGATAATGACTAGCAGAAAATATGGTCTGGAAGTCAACAGAAGGAATACAACGTAGATGACTGCCGATAGACAGAAAGCCAAACTAACTTAGTAGTAGTGTCACTAAAACGCTGCAAACTTTGGGCTGGAATGACTTGGGAGGAAGGAGACGAGATGCTCGACTAACTAGTATGTTCCGAGCTGTCAGTGGAGAGATGGCGTTGATTGACAATAGTAGATGAATACGTTTAAGCGGAACTTTTAAAATTAGGAAAGATCAGAACATAATGATAAAACTGGTATTCAAGCGGACAAATTGGGGCAAATATTCATTTACAGGATGAGGAGTAAGGTGTTGGTAAAATTTACCAAGGAAAACGTTCATGGAAGTCAGTTATTTGAAAACATTTAAGAAAGGTAAGGTAAGGGTGTGTTCTTCCCGACGGCAGATCCTAACCTCCGCAGAGGTGTGCCTGAGCCGGAGTTTACGTACGGTAGGGTGGCCAGTTCCTTTCCGCTCCTCCATTCCCTTATCGCCCACAAACAGCGCGTGGCAACTCATCCAAATATTGACCACGCTCGATGTTGCTTAACTTCGGAGATCTCACGGGATCCGGTGTTTCAACACCGCTACGGCTAGGTAAAAAAATGGATAGGGAATCTGTCACGTGGACGATAACTCTGCAATATCCTCCTCTCTTCTGTCCACGGCGCTTGTGGATCTAACTTTTCCTTGAAAACACTTAGTAGTCTTGATTCTCGACTTGAAAGCATCCCTGTTGCTGATTTCACTTCCTTGTAATCCCGTTTCTTCCAGGTCATTCTCTACCTCCTGATACCAGCGCACCGTAGTTTTCCTGATCTCAAACCATCTTACCTGATTGGTCAGTCTTCCCGGGTGGTTTATTCTGTAGATATGTCCGAAGAACATGGCTCTCCTCTTCCGGATGGTATCCGAGATCTTTTCCATCTTGAGATATAATTCTTGGTTTCGTTTGTTTCCGTATCATCCATCCTCTGTTATTTGATTTGCTTTCGGCATATCACAGTCAACATGCAACACCCTTGTCACCCCGAAGTGGGGCAAACGTGGTGATAAAAGTTGGGATCACCGACCTTATCAATGAATCAGCCAGTCACCAACGATCGCCCACCAAAACAAAATGAAACGCCAACATGTCCAGTCGAATGCAAAGAACTGAGGAGGAGGGAGTAATATTTAAGACTTGATTTGTATAATTACAAACTGTATCACGTATTGAATTAGCCTTTCACATCACAAGCAATTTATAGCCAATTTACATAGGCATGAAATATAGATTTTGAATTATCTTATTGATCATATCTCAAGTAACAATATTGTTGGTATCTACAGGGCTGGCTATAAGTCACAATAACTGCTTTGTTTCATAACAATGCACAGCAATGTTAACAATGCGGGAGAAGTTTCATGAATCCGTTCGAACTAGGACGTCTATCTGCGAAGCCTATCACACGAGTTCGTGTTGTGTTGAACAGCGTTTGGTTGTCGCACTCTGGCTACACGGGACACGCAAAAGTTGTATGAGGGACTTTATGAATCGCTTCCGAAAATGAACTTATTACGATGGAAAATGCCATGGGCGCCCGCAAGGGGGGCAAGGGGGCCCTTGCCCACCCGCCCTGGAATTCTAAAATTGTTGATGTTCACTTGTTTAATATCATACCAGATTATTTCATAAACTGAACGTACTGACGGTCATCTAGCATCTGTTATAACCGGACATTTCTGTAAACAATTTAATGTTTCTGACGTTATATTGGTTTTTATATTTTAAAAAAATGTTTATATGCACCCTCCTGGAAAATCTCCTGCGGGCGCCCATGGAAAATGAGTGTATTTGGAACAGGGAGTGTGAACAATCGAGCGCAAAGCGGAAGACCTGTCCCGAGAAGGGAAACATTTTTCAATGTTGAGACATCTGTGGGGCAGTCGCCAGTAAAATCAACACTTAACTGCTCAGACAAAGTTGGAATTCAAGAGGACAAATTGGCAAAAATATTCGTTTATTACGAGAGGATTTGCAAATTAAAAAAAGAGAATTAACCAAGAGAGACGTTAAATAAATTTCTAAATTCTTTGAAATTACTACAGAAAATGGCATGGTAAGCAACTGTTAGGGAATCTGTCACATGGGCGACTGCCCTAAATGATTGATTGAGCTGAACTTGAGATATCCCAGAGTATCATCATATGACGAACGATTTAGGCCGAAAACCATTTCGACCACTGTCTAACGAATTGAATAATACCCTTATACGTACCTTCGACACGATACTTGCGTTGTCCTTCTCTAGGATTCCGTTCGGAACGTGATCCCAATTTCCATGTTCACAGATGAGGGCGCTATTTACCGAAGTTCAAAGAAATCGCAATGTTGTGTTCCGGGCTAAATAAAAACTAATTTCTGATAGGAGATGGAGAAGAATACATCACATATTTTGACATGGGTCTGTTTGACTAGGAACCGCAATTTTGGACCATACTTGTTCATGGTCCTCTTAGCGGGCTGACAAAGGAAGAGGTGCATGTCACTGGTTTTGTCCGCAGCTCATATAAGCTGAAATAACAGGTCCGATAATCTTACAAGAGAAAGCAGGCCTACGGAACTCCTCCTAGAAGACATAATACATGACTAAGATCGAAACAGCACCCAGATGGATGACAGTTGGGAGAGAAAGGATTCAAACAGTGGAGAAATTCAAATATCTGGGAGAGTGGATAGACAGTAACCTGTCAGAATAGAGGCACAGTTATTAAGAATCAACAAGATGAACTTAGCTTATAAACTAACTAGGAACACTTATAATAAGAGGAAAATTTCGATCAAAGCAAAACTCAGAGACTACAAGTCAGTAATCCGCCCAGAGGCTTTATATGCAGCTGAATGTTTGAACCTGATAAAAATAGGATGGGTCAAGCAGTAGGAACTGGTGGAGAGAAATATTTTTAGGAATACACTGGGACCCCAAATAACAGAGGATGGATGATACAAAAACAAAGGAAACCAAGAATTATATCTCAAGATGGAGATCTCAGGTACCATCCGGAAGAGAAGAGCCATGTTCTTCGGACATATCTACAGAATAAACCATCCGGGAAGACTGACCAATCAGGTAAGACTTTTTGAGACCAGGAAAACTACGGTGCGCTGGTATCAGGAGGAAAAGAATGACCTGGAAGAAATGGGATTACAAGGAAGTGAAATCAGCAATAGGGATGCTTTCAGGACAGAAGAGAGGAGGATATTGCAGATTGAAAGGGCGAAGGAGTACCGGAAGTGGATTAAAGCCGAGAAAGAGAGGAAGCTGAATTCACATTAACGTGGTACATAGTCGGCCATAAAGGAAGAAGAAGAAGAAGAAGTAGAAGAAGAGGAAAAGAAGAAGAAACAGGGGTAACGTGATTTATAACCCACCCTGTAGAACGACATTGTGGAGTAGAGATACAATAAGGCAGCGCGAATAAAGTAATTAGCCGCCTTGTATGAATATTGAACAAATGGTCAACATATACGAAAAGTATGAAATTAAAATCCTTTAATACATAATGTAGGCCTAATTATTCTCAGCTAAATAAAAACGGCGATGAGAGGAAATTAACATCTCTTGAACTTCTCGTTAGTTTGTAGGATTGATGAGATTTAATCTAATGAACATTTTACGTTTGTGTTTATTCATGTAGACCTTTCAGCTGATTTAAGCGGCGCTGTAACTGGGATTTCAGCTTTAAAGTAGAATACGGTAGTGACTGTTCAAACCTTTAGGGGGCGAGTTGGCCACTCTGTAAGAGTCATTCAGCTGTTACTTCGCACTCAGGTGATGAGAAGTTCGAACGCCACTGATGATATATCTGAATATAGCGGTTTTTCTTTTTTTTTCACCAGGCACATCAGTATCATATCGCATCCAAATCTGAATGTTGGCAACTGGTCTGTACCCACAGCTAGGCCAGACGTCACAAATCAAGTATTCAAGTGCTGACTACGCCTAATGTTGTCTAACTTCAGAGAACTGAAGCACCGAGTAAGTTAGCCGTGCGGATAGGGTGGCGCAGCTGTGAGTTTTCATTCCGGACATAGTGGGTTCGAACCCCACAGTAGGCATCCCCGAAGATAGTTAATCGTGGTTTCCCATTTTCACACCAAGCAAATGCTGAGGCTGTAGCTTAATTAAAGCATCGGCTGCTTTCTTCTCACTCCTATCCCCTGTCGCCATAAGACCTATCTCTATCGGTCCGGCGTAAAGCGAATAAAAAATATCTCACTGGATCCAGTGTTTCAACCTGGCTACGCTCTATGCAAGTAGGCAAACACCGAGACTTAATTAAGGCCAGGCGTAGCCCTATTACATCCCAGGGTTGCCGGAATCTTGTATAGATTTATATCAGACCAATTTTATAGAGTGTGATCCCAGTCGAGTTGTCGGTAATTCCCTGTTAGGTGTATGGGCGATGGTTGATGCAATAAGCGCCTAATCCATATAGATCGCCCTGTGATGTATGGTAAGTTACGGTCAGCTACCAGAGGCGTTTTATCCGCATGTCATCAGCGGCCTGATTACAACTTCTGGAGCTAGGAACCTCACAAGGGAAGGTCGCTTTCCGAGAAATCACACACGTTAAATGAGCAAAGAGTAACTTCTCTTCTTCTTCTATGGCCCTACAGTTTATTCATTTCCCGAATATCTTCAATGACTCCGTTCATCCATCTGGTTCTCGGTCGACCTCGTCTTCTCTGTCCTCCTGGATTTCCATATAATATCCTTTTAGGTACAGCCAAGAATAACGGGACAACCAAAATATTTCTTTCGGAAATTAACTTATGCGACCTACAGAAAGTGTTAATTTTCGCAGGTTTGAATTAGCGCGCTTGGCTCCGCAAGACTGCAGCTCGGGCTGGGATCTTTCGTCGGGGGACCGCACCACTTTTATTTTTTCGTATTTCATTTATAATTGCGTAGCGCTTCGCGAAAATGATGTAGGGTCAAGAAGAGAAATAATAATTTAATTCCTGCGTTGGTTATGGGGACATATAGTCAACAGAATAAAACTGTTATGGGGAAAATATATCACTATAACAAGAGACATTACACACGAATGTCACGACCATGTAGTAAGTGCTGGCTCGTTTCTTTGTAGCGAGCGCTGCGGCTTTGAGGCTGCAAGTCGGAGGCTGTGACGTCACTGGCCAGACAAGTTACGGCATCAGCAGCTGGCACTTTCTCTGCTCTGCTCTGTTCTGTTCATCACCAGTTCTGCGCAAACACTCTACCTTGAAGTGATGAAGTTTTGTAATCTAGTGTTTGTAGATATTTATAAAAGATTAATTTTGTGTGAGTTGCGCGTAGCAGTATTGCAGTCATTAATTTGTTCCGAGAGGTAAGTTGTTGTGTGGTAGCTACATGTAAAAATTATTACCGAAAGATGAAAGTCTGGGAATAGACATGGATTACCATAGGTTCCAAAGGGATCCTGTGACTTACGAAATTTGGTTGATTAAATGTAAAGTATAGGACTCTCCTAACTGCAAAAATGATCGAGCGAGTTGTCCGTGCGGTTAGCGGCGCGCAGCTGTGAGCTTTCATCCGAGAGACGGTGAGTTCGATCCCCACTGTCGGCAGTCCTGAAGATGCTTTCCATGGTTTCCCATTTTCACACCAGACAAATGCCAGGGTTCTACCTTAATTAAGGCCACAGCCTCTTCCCTCCCATTCCTATCCCATCAGCGCCATAAGACTTATCTGTGTCGGTGCGACGTAAGCCAAGTTGTTAAAAATATGTAAAAATGCATAAGTATGCAGCGTGTATTTATCTGCATCTGATTATGAAAATGGCTCTAAAATGGGGGAGGAACATACTGAAGTCAAATGCTATCCCATTTCTGAAACTACCAGGTCATACGGAAATTTGGCGTTTTGAATTAAAGTAGGGAAAACTCTTTTAGCGACCTTGGAATGACAGGAAAATGTAAGCCCTAATAAACCTCGCACATTAAGTAGACGAAACTTCTACGGATACCCCCACCCTCGAACTGAATGAGGGTTGTGTTTACTGTATTAATTACGATCAATTCGCCGAATAAAATTATTTAAATAAAGCAGTTCACGCTTTAAAAACAAACTTGAATGTTTGAAAGATGAACAACATAAACATTGTAAACTAATTAATAATCACGTTAAAAACATTTAAAAACGTTTAAGCTGTTATGCTTTTACAAGCGTGTAATTACCAGCGTTTCGCCCCAGTGTAGCAGTGGGCTCATCAGTTAGATTGCTACAGTTTTCCAAGACGCTGGCGGCTAGTGCGCCCTTGAAACACCACTGCAAGCCTCTTATGTAGGACAATCCAATATCTACCCTTTCACAGTTTGTGGAGACGCCGCGATGCCAGAATTGGGTCCTGTGGGAGTTATTTTACGTGCCAGTAAACCCTCCGACACGAGGCTGAAGTAAGTGAGAACCAGCCAAGTTGTGGTCAGAAGGCCAGCAACTCAATCGTCTGAGCTACTCAGGCCGCCCACCCCCACCCCGATCTCTAAAATAATTACCCGTAAAAACCGGAATCATCGTAAAGGCATTCGGAAGTTTATTGGTAAGGTCAAATAATTAGGACGAAAGGTATGCGTCGTTAAATGTATAAAAGAATTAATTTACTGGCACGTGGAGGAAAAATTACACGATGGACAACCGAAAGCATTTTCCGTTCAGTAGTGATAGGGGCCTATCAGAAGGTGGCGTGTATAGTCAGTCATCTTGCTGTTACTCCAATGTAATTTTTTTTTTTTGCTAGGGGCTTTACGTCGCACCGACACAGATAGGTCTTGTGGCGACGATGGGATAGGAAAGGCCTAGGAGTTGGAAGGAAGCGGCCGTGGCCTTAATTAAGGTACAGCCCCAGCATTTGCCTGGTGTGAAAATGGGAAACCACGGAAAACCATCTTCAGGGCTGCCGATAGTGGGATTCGAACCTACTATCTCCTGGATGCAAGCTCACAGTCGCGCGCCTCTACGCGCACGGCCAACTCGCCCGGTCCACTGTAATTATAGAGAAACAAAATTATATACTTTACGTTTATGAACAGCTTTTATAAACAGCTATTACAATGTATAGTTCTGCATCATAATTCCTTATCAGTATAGTAGAATGATGTGGCAATAGCACGGCTGAAACCAGATGAAGAAACATTGAACCCGGCTTATGGAAGCGTTGCTTGGTGCTGACTTGCTCATGACGTCACGCATCGCTTCAACGAGGCGACACATTCCAGACCGCAGTGGGCCAGCCCTTACTATATTATGGTCCTGTAGAAAAGCACGTTACTCCTTAAGAGTTTCTGCAACAGTAATGCCCATGGTAGAATTATTGAAAGCACAAAGCAGTTTTACACCAAACACACCTAACGGGAAAGTGAAATATTTGACTTCACAGCTCTCAAAACAATATTGCACAGGATGCTCAAAAGCTCCTGGGTTTTTCGGACAAATAATTGACTCGGTACCAGGCGTATTGCCACATGGGATGGAAACAAGGGGATGGATGTTGGTGGAACCGTTAAGTCAGACTCTGAATTTTGGATATGGTGTTTCTCTGGGTCAAAATTATATCCAGATTACAGCCAGATAAGCAACGTACAAAGCCTTTCCATACTCTAAGCACGTATAGGCCTACATCTAGTGGTTGACAGTAAGCTATCAGTTGTACGTTATCTTCACTTTGCATAGATTTATGTCCGGGAAGGGAATCCAGAAGGAGCGCAACTTGGCCGGACTGTAAATACGCCATTAAATAATTCGTTCACTTGTATAGATCCTTTTTTTCCGGATTTCGTGCGTCCAGCATGAATATTTCTCATGCGAAAAAATATTTGTTCACAGTCTTACTAAACACACGTTTTCGACTCTCTTGAAGTGATGCATAAAGGCTCCGCAAATTTGCCGCTTGTGGTAACTGTCGGCATTATGGTGTAACTGTGTGGGGTGGGCACCCCAGGTTTCATTACTGTGGTAACTGGCTTATTTCCTTTTAAAATCAGTTTCATTCCCATAGACATCTCCACGCTGAACACTGTTAACTTCTTCTACGAATATTGTTACTGCTGTCATGGTTTCCTTGTGAGTCTTCTTTTTCGTCGTTGCAGGTGTTATTTTCCGCGACTCAATACAATTGCGCTTCTTAACGTTACGTACCCGCATGTGGCATTCTTTAAACCCCGCGCATTGTTCTTCATAAAAGAATTCATAGCCCGCAGCTAGATGGTCATATCGTGAATTATTTCATTATTTCTTAAAAATAAATTTATCCTCTTCAGTTTGCCGAAACTAACTTTTGTTAATTCATTTTCCCATCCTTCAACTCTTTCGTAAAAGTACATTCGAGTTCATTTACATTAATCTACCATAGCTCAGTCTTTGCGACCGGGTGAGTTGGCCGTGCGGTTAGGGGCACACAGCTGTGAGCTTGCATCCGGGAGAGAGTGGGTTCGAACCTGACTGTCAGCAGCCCTGAAGATGGTTTTCCGTGGTTTCCCATTTTCACACCAGGCCAATGCTGGGGCTGTATCTGAATTAAGGCCATGGCCGCAATTTGCTCTTCCAGTCTTATATAGTGTCCTTTTCAGTGTTCTATATGGCAGGTAATAGTACAAAAACCTAGTATTTTCGCACCTCTACGCCTTCCTTGTACCCTAATGAACACTTTAATAGCATATGACGGCGCCTAAGAGTGAACTGGAGATAGCCGGCTTGGGTACCGTAACCGATACGACAGCCTTCAAACATAACACCAATGGATGTATTATTGATCCTACGGTTAAAGTTCCAATCGTACGCTAATCAGCCCAGTGAAGAGTACACGAGGAAAAGAAAAGCATCTACGAACCAACTATCCCCTACTACGGACGTGAATACGAACTGCATAACACCGATGTTGTATGCCTTATGATCCGTGCGAGAGGAACAATTCTTAAATTCTCCGAAGAATTCCGATCAAGGGTCAGTCTATCAGAGTCGTTAGCAAAAAATGTGGTCATCTAAGCCTTGAAGGTTTCATTATCCATACTCAGAAATCACGTACATAGTCATAAATGTATATTAGTATACTTTGGCCTCAAGGGCAAGTGGAAGTGTTAATTCTTTCTGAATAAATGTATGTAGGTTATCGTAATTTGGCTTGTTCTTGAGAACTATTTCGGGATAGTCGGGTTGGTTAATTTTCCTTTAATTTTCAGTTATGTAATTTAGTCTACGTTTATGTGAATGGCTTTCGTGGAACTATTTTTGTAGTTTTTACTATTATTACTATTGTTATTATATTTTTTGGATAGTCTAACAAGATTTTTAGCGATTTGGCTTTTTCTTAAATGCTATTTATTCGGGGCAGGGCGTCGACCCATGCGGATCTTTTGCCCCTACTGGCAACATGTTGTATGAACGTGCGTGTAATTGGAATGGCAGTAGTGTGGAATTTTGTGTGTGAGGAAAGGAAGATTAAGGACGTCACAAACACCCAGTCCTCAGGCCAGGGATGTTAATCATTACAATTAATAACCACTGACCTCGCCGGGAATCGAAACCGGGTCCGCCGGGTGACAGGCGGACGCGTTGCCCCTTACACCGGGGGTCCGGACAGCGATTTAGTTAGTTTCCCTTTAACACCACGTTCAAGTCTCGAAAGGGTCACAGTTTCAACTTAAGTTATCTTCTTAGTGTTACAGGGAATCTGTCATGGACTTTCAAGTGAGAGATTCGGTACAAGAAGCATTCTTCCTGTTGTATGTCCGGCGCTCCCTTCTCGCTCCGCCAGCCAGCTACACGCGCGCCAAGTGTCATTCTTCTAGCCTCGACGCGCAGCCCTCAGTGCGCGTGCCTGAACCATCGTGTGTGTACTATAAAGAGGAACTCACAGCCTGTCCTGATGCCCACTTGCCCCGGTGTCCAGCTCCAGAATACACCCTACGTCGAGCACGGAGGCTACTCCTCTTGAAAATGTGCTTCGGCCAGGTGGACTGAATTTCTGGCAGTACGAGGTCTCACCTCTGGTCACCGCTCCTCTTCCGCTGCCCATATCCAGTCATACTATTACATACCGTAATATTTCCCTAATTAATGCAAGCTCCCTTGGTTTCGCCAAGTAAGAATTCTTCCAACATTGAACTTGCTTTTATGAACTCAGCAAAGAAGGACTTTCCAAAACATTTATGTCAGTACTTCTGATAGTTTTCGACTATCGACTTTTCATATATCAAGGACTATCTTTTCAAGATAGAAGTGGATGTAAATACTGCAAACTTGTATATAGTGTACAACAGCTAGACTCTTTCTCAAGATTCCTAATTCATTTTGCTTCAAGTTAAATTTCAGTTTTATTTGTGTAAATAGTGTATTTTGCATTTGAAGCGAATAATAAAGTTGTGTTTTGTAAATCTCAACCTTGGTTACAACACTTCCCTTGTCTGGTTGAGCGAGGTCTGTTACTTTACCTTTCATGTATCTATCTCCTCCTCTGCGGTGGCAGTGGATATTTCAGGTATGATTTACTCCCTCATACCATTTACACTTTGGAGCATCGCTCTCGCGTTCCCCTCGTGTCCCTCGCTCTTTCACTCCTTCATTCTCTTTCAAAATAGCCTACTGTATAGTAGGGAAGCGTTTGATAGCTCAGCCTGTTAAAGGTGACCTACCCCTTTGTCTTTGCTGACTACCGCGGAACAGAAGTGTACATCTGTGCTGTCAATGAGCCCCCGGCGAATTAGTGTACTTGCTTGTTCTAGCAGGATTAGCTGGTGTTGCGCCGCTTTGGAACTTGATGTATCTACTGTATATAAATACAACTAAAACAATGTCAGTACATTTCAAAGTTTTGCCTCATATTTCATCTCGAAGTTGGTATACAAAGTCGAAAATAGGTCCAGCTCTACATTCCATTTGCCCGTTTGTTTGTTTGTTTGTTTGTTTGTTTGTTTGTTTGTATGCTTCGTTGGTTGGTTATCAGCTAGATTTGCGAATATTATCAGTACTCTTTAAAGTTTTTGCCTCGTATTTGATCACGAATTTGGTATACAAAGTCCAAAATAGGTCCAGCTCAATATTCTTTTGCCGGTTTGTTTTTCTTTTCACAGGCCTTTCTTGCCTTTTTTATCTTCTCTTCCTATAACCTCTTCATTCTTTCGCTACCCCCTGTGGGTGGAGGACGCCGACGAAGACTACACCCACGGTATCCCTGCTTTTCGTAAAAGGCGACTAAAAGGGACGACCAAGGGATGATGACATTAGAACCATGAGATTACTTGTGAATAGTACCATTACGTGCGGAATACCATGGGTCGACGTTACTTGCGACTAGTACCGTATGGGTATACATTATATAGGAGCAGTACCATTATGTGAGGAACACTACGGGTTGAGTGTTGCTTGTGACAGAGGTCATCACGTGTGTTCCACTTGTCGGTTCCACTGTGTTCAGAAGGGATTTGCGTTACCTATGAGTAGTACCACTTTACGAGAAATACCATGAGTCTACGTTGCCTGTGATTAGTACTACTATGTGAGAAACACCACGGGTTTGGCTGGCACCCGTGATTTGTACCACTATGTGAAGAAAATAATTGATCTGCGTTACCTGAGTGTTGTATTTTTATGTGAGGAACACCATAGGTTTGTGTTATCTGTGGGCGTTACCAAAATGTATGACACACCGTGGGCCTGAATTGCCTATGATTAGTGCCACAATGTGAGTTTACCTGACCTATGATTAGTTCTACCAAGTGAAGAACACCACGGGAATATCGGCGCCCGTGATTAGTCCCACTATGTGAGGAGCACCATTGGTCTGGGTTGCTTGTGGGTGGTGCCATTGTGTGTGAAATACCATGGGTGTACATTACGTGTGATTAGTACCACCGTGCGAGAAACACCACGAGATTACGTTACCTGTGATTAGTACCACTATAGGAGAAACACCATGGTCCTGCTTTACTAGTGATTAGTACCACTGTGAGGGGCCAGTGGCCTGGATTTTGGACCCCTTTAGATAATGAGCATCATCCCAGTAGTTAAGACATTGCGAATTGGACCCATTGATTGTTTTTGTTTACGATCACTTTCTCATAACCATGAATTTTAGATTCTGCTCAGTAGATACACTTTGAAGTTTTAATTTGCATTTAGTTACACTTCGCACCATTAGAGGCCGATGCCCTAACCCTTAGACTCCTTTAAATAAAAACTTCTCATCATCATCATCATCATCATCATCATCATCATCATCATCACCATCATTCTTTCTCTTCTCATCTATCTCTCCTCCTCGGAAATGATCCGTCTGGGTCTTCTTTTCAGTGGTTTATCTTCAAATGATTTAAGATTGTCGGCTCTTATTGCGAAATTTTCTGTATTGTAGATCATCCACCTCTCCTATCCACTCTGGCCGATGACCTTAGATGTTAGGCCCCTTTAAACAACAAGCATCATCATCATCATCTTTTATCCACTTGGAGGTGGACTTCAATATCGTGATGTAGCCTACTTGATGATCTTTTTGGTCGGTCGTTTGTCATCCATTCGTACTAGGTGCCCATAAAATTTCAGCTTTCGTTTCCACATTGTGTCCGTGCTTATTCAGTGTACTTGCAGAGCTACTTATTTCTCCCTTTCTTCAAATCTCATCGGTAGTCTTCTGCGGTCTCAGAACTTTTCTCTGAATCTTCCTTTCCTTCGTCTAGAGTTCTCACAGCTCCCCACTTTTTAAAAAATTAAAGTAAGACACCCCAATACGACAGTCCTTCCGCTTTTAATGTTGAGATACAATGTAGGAAATTGCCCGTTTCTTTGTTTATTACACGAGAATAATCATTCTCGAAACGTTATTTATGTTCAGAGATAAAGGGGCTGGCCACTAGACTCTAAAAATCGCCGGGCGAGTTGGCCGTGCGGTGAGGGGCGCGCAGCTGTGAGCTTACAACCGGGAGGTGGTGGATTCGAACCCCACTGTCGGCAGCCCTGAAGATGGTTTTCCGTGGTTTCCCACTTTCATATCAGGAAAAAGCTGGGGCTGTACCTAAAATTGAGGCCACCGCCGCTTCTTTCCCACTCGTAGACCTCTCCTATCCTATCATCGCCAGAAGTGTCCGACTCGTTGGCTGAACGGTCAGCGTACTGGCCTTCGGTTCAGAGGGTCCCGGGTTCGATTCCCGGCCGAGACGGGGATTTTAACCTTAATTGGTTAATTCCAATGGCACGGGGGCTGGGTATGTGTATTGTCTTCATCATCATTTCATCCTCATCACGACGCGCAGGTCGCCTACGGGAGTCAAATAGAAAGACCTGCACCTGGCGAGCCGAACCCGTCCTGGGATATCCCGGCACTAAAAGCCATACGATATTGCATTTTTTTTTCATCGCCAGAAGTCTTATCTGTATCGGTGAGACGAAAAACAAATTGTAAAAAAAAAAAAAAAAACTCCAGACGAGTATTATTACAGTGGCATAGCAATATTAAGAGGGTCAAAACGGGTGTCACCGAGCTCGATAGCTGCAGTCGCTTAAATACGGCCAGTATCCAGTATTCGGGAGATAGTAGGTTCGAACCCCACTGTCGGCAGCCCTGAAAATGGTTTTCCGTGGTTTCCCATTTTCACACCAGGCAAACGCTGGGGCTGTACTTTAATTAAGGACACGGACGCTTCCTTCCCACTCCTAGCCCTGCCCTGTCCCATCGTCGCCATAAGACCTATCTGTGTCGGTGCGACGTAAAGCAACTAGCAAAAAAAAAAAAAAAAAAAAAAAAAAACCCGGGTGTCAACTTCTCCCTTATTACGAGCTGTGATAAACGACATATACACTAACAAGTATCTTCATTGCTATATACATCACAGACGAGCATTGCCGATATGGATATATTTTACAGTCGTCATGGTAACGAACCATCTGGTAAATTGTAAAAATCCAAGCGAGTTGACCGTGCGGTTAGGGGCGCACATCTGTGAGCTTGCAATAGAAAGATAGTGGTTTCGAACCCCACTGTCGGCAGCCCTGAATGTGATTTTCCGTGGCTTCCCATTTTCACACAAGGCAAATGCTGGGGCTGTGCCTTAATTACCTTAAAGGGAAATGAACACATTGGGGATTGTTCTGATGGACTGCATAACCGTAATATGTGGCTGGGAGGCATGATCTGTTAAGGGTAGGAAGAGCATTGCTAGATACGTAATACTAGAACAGGCCATCGACATTTTTCTTCACTCTTTAGTTGTGTGCAAGTGTTCGATTCTCCATCGCTTTGCTATTTCACCAATAATAGTGTGTGTAAGCCGACACTGGGCAGTTTCATGGACTCCAAAGATTTCCTTGCCTGGGTTGAATATTCCTGGCCAATAGGTAAAAATGATTGTGGGTGTACCAACTTAATATAAAGCACGTATTTAGGTTTCAATGATGTGCTGCCAACTATTCTTTTCTAACGAACTACAAGCACAGCGGAATGTTCTCCAGCACAACGCGAAAGTTTGCAGTACGTAGAAACGGATGTACAAGCACTAGAATTAACCCTTACGGCGTACGTCGGTCGTCCTCGGCGGAAAACTATAAACGACGTACGAGGTACGTCGCTCTTCTTCAAAGTCTTTTTAACATAGATTATGGTACAGTAATTTCTTTTTGAAACTATACTATCAGGGTAAATAAAGTGATTACATCTCGAATTTATGTGATTAATAACTGATTCAAATACACTACTGTATGCATGATTATTTATGCTGTATTATCTGTTTATTATTTATTTGTAGTACGGAATCTCAAAACTTTTTAACGTGAAATGATAAATTGTAAATTCCAGAAGTATATAGGATAATGGAATTTTTTAAAGAAAAATATATTTTAATTACTTGTAATAAGCCTCTTGTTTCTCAGAATGTATAAAATATTTAGCTTAAATAAATCGAACAAAGATTTTAGAATGCACAATATTTGAAATACACCCAAATTAATCGAACAGTGAGAATTCCATACTTTCATTCCTAAAATGAACTGGCATGTCCTGAAATTGACTGAATTCACTGTTTTTTATTTCTATAGGGCCGGGAATAGATAAAAAAAGTATCTAGAATTTGAGGCTAATTCTGATTTCCATCTACAGAGTTTAATTTTCGTCCACATGAGTCTTGGTCACGGAGCTTCATTTTGACATCTGTGTTCAGGAGAACAAAGAGAGCCATCAATTGCGGATGTTATTAACGTGCGAGTCCTCACACAAATGTCTCATTTTCATTTCAGTAATAGGGAAAGTTCCATTCTCATTGTTATCAGCTGAAAGAACGACATCGTATTGAATTACCAAAAGAGAGCATGGGGTTATGTGACTTGTCAAAACTCAGAAAGTCATTTACCTAGAAGTAACATATCTTATGGACTTCACTTTCTATTTTGCGGTTAGTTTTTTAAACGTGCGGTGCTTTGGCTGAATGATCAGCGTAGTGATTTTTGGTTTAGTCGGGCACTGGATTCGATTCCCGGAATCGTTGCGGATTTTAAACAGGTTCAGTTAATTTCTCTATCTCGGTGACTGAGTATTTGTGTTCGTCTTAATACACATCTTCCTTTACATACCTACATCACACACAAACCATCGCAAGAAACACAAAATAGTGAATGCATCCCTCTATACAGAGCTGGCGTCAGAAAAAGCATCCAGCTGTAAATCTGATCTAAATCTATTCAAAGTGCCGACCCGAGGTAACTAGGATGTCGCTTATAATAATAATAATAATAATAATAATAATAATAATAATAATAATAATAATAATAATAATAATAATAATAATAATAATAAACAGACAGCCAAAATTCAATTTGGGGAAAATATAACACAGCCGCTTCAAATACCACCGGACTGAGTCATGATCGAATCTTCTAACTTGGGGTCAGAAAGACACCGCCTTCCACACTTGCGTGTTTTTCACGCAGCTGGACGACCTGCGAGGGGGGTGGCCACACTCGCGATTTGTTCACGCTGGATTTCTGCGTGTTTTTCACGCAGCTTGACGAAGACACGTGGCCACAATTGCGTGTATGTACGGCATGACTTTATTACTGTGTTGTATATTGTGAGTAGCAAAACATCACCATTGCTCTGCATACGGAAGGCATTCCGTATTTGAATAATAACTCCGTTATTGCGTTATGTGCTGCGTTGGTTGTTCGTCGTCGCCGGCGTCAAAGAAAATATTGGATCCATCCTATATTAAGTGACAGCTCATCAAGTGGACAATTTGTGCTCCTACACACGTCTCCCCCAAAACAGCGCCCGTTACTCTTAGCCACGCATCTCTTTTCATTTCCCTGTTTTTGAAGTCTTTGTCCTTTGTGTCGTAAAGGCACGGGTACCTTTGTACCTCCAAAATTACCAGTTCACTGTCTAACATTCTCCTAAGTTTTAAACACGAACAAGAGCACAATAAAACCGCAGCGTCTTCGTCCCGCAAGTGTAATCGTCTGAAACACTCAGCTCGACTAAACTAGCTGCTAAACAGGACTCAACATGTCTGCACGGGAAGGACTTGCGATGACCATCACATGGAGTAAAAAAAATATGATTTTCAATAGCACATGCCATTCAGCTATAAATACAGCTTGCCCTGCGGAGAGCCGGGCTGAGTGGCTCAGACGGTTTTCTGGCTTTCTGACCCCAACTTGGCAGGATCGAACCTGGATCAGTCTTGTGGTATTTGAAGGTGCTCAGATACATCAGCCTCGTGTCGTTAGATTTACTGGCACGTAAAAGAACTCCTGCGGGACTAAATTCCGGCACCTCGGCGTCTCCGAAAACCGTAAAAGTAGTTAGTGGGACGTAAAGCAAATGATATTATTTTTGTCTTGCAGAGAAATCATTCCAAACATCCCGGTCTTATAATCAAGATAATGAAAGAGAGTTGTGTTGAGAATAGAAAGGTCAACAGTTCTGCACGTCATTCATAACTTCTGTACAACTGGTTCCTCAGAAGTGCAACTCAGTCATTTACCGCTACCATGCTCATAAATTAATTATCTGGTCTGATTAGGTAACAGAACTGTGCTGTTATTGTGCCTCTAGCTCCAGCCATTAAGACCCGCTCCCTGTATAGATTTTAACTTATATTTTTCATTAAAAATATGGAATTGTGGTTTCATATACATCACACGATTCTTTGTTAACGTCTGCTGGATGGGTTAGGGATACCTCAATTCTAATGGTAGGGTCAATTATAAATATATGTGTCTAGCCTGCTGGAATAGTTTATATATGTATCTAGTTAATTAATGTGCCGTTATGAATAAAACGTAATCAACGTTTCTGTAGGATGGCTCAGTTAGTACAAACATACAGTCGGTAAGAGTTTTGTTCGTACAGCTGGAATGTGAATATAAGTTGGCAGTTATGTTCAATAAATATATATTTGTAGGAACGTGATAAGTTATGTTATCTGTTTTTTTTATAAATGAACTCAAATATTACATATCACATTCAGAAAATATATCAAAAATCTCAGAAAGCACGGAAAAAGGACTATCTTAACAACTTTTCTATTTGTACACTCGTCCATCCACTCACCGCAAGTGCCCCCAAACGAACCACGTATTTTGTTTGGAGAGTAGTTGGGCGAGTAGCCTCCGTGGCTCAGACGGCAGCGCGTCAGCCTCTCACCGCTGGATACCGTGGTTCAAATCCCGGTCACTCCATGTGAGACTTGTGCTGGACAAAGCGGAGGCGGGACAGGTTTTTCTCCGGGTACTCCGGTTTTCCCTGTCATCATTCATTCCAGCCAAACTCTCCATTGTCATTTCATAATATTTTCGCTCATTAATAAATCAGCTTGGGAGTGGCGACCCCATTGTAATAAGAGCCTACATGTGTTTCATTCATTACATCCCTGACCCGGTCAATGACTGGAAAACAGGTTGTAGGTTTTTATTTTCAGTAGTAGGGCGAATCTGGTTCCCACAAAAGGGGAACTGCATCAGTATTTCTCCTATAAATTCAAACGACGCGTGAAATGAATTGGTGTATGGCTTTTAGTGTGGGGAGTGTCTGAGGACAAGTTCGGCTCGCCAGATGCAAGTCTTTCGATTTGACTCCCGCAGGCGACTATTACATTGTGTTCCGTTGACGAGGAGTGGGGTCTCGTGCTCTTCTCAGTTGAGAGCAGATTCAGTCTGAGTACTGATTCTACACGTAGCCTCCTCTATAGAGAGATTGGAACACGTAATGAACCCAGGAACACTGTCGAACATGTTCATTTTCGTGGTCCAAGTGTTATGGTGTGGGGAGGCATAATGATGCATGGGCACACCGACCGCCAAATCTGTGAACGGGGTACACTCACCGGTCATCGTTATTGTGATAGTGTACTCATTCCCCCATGTGCGTCTTTTCAGGGGTGCATTAGGCCCTGACTTTACGGATGACAATGCACGATCGCATCGAACAGCGCAGGTGGAGGAAATCTTGGAACGAGAGGATATTCGGCTAATGGACTATCCTCCCCGTTACTTTGATTTAAAATCCCATCGAGCGCGTGTGTGGCATGTTTGTCAGATGTATTGCAAAACGTCTACATGCACCAATGACTATCCAGACTTGTCAATCGAGCTGATGGAGGAATGGAACGCCCTACCACAAGAACTCCTTACCAATCTTGAGGCCAGCATGGTAACGCTGTCCGTGGTGATCATACACACTTTAAAGAATCGTGTCTATTCTTTTCTGATGGCCAGGTGACCATCATGAGTCGCAGTGATTTACGTGTAATTTATTTTATCTGTAGAAACGTGTCATTCCTGTTCGTCTCATCGCATATTCCTTTCAGTTGCCTACCGTACCATACCGTAGCAGTTCCTCCCGTGTGTGGGTCGCGATTCATCGAGCTATGTTACTACAAAGTGACACAATATTGGAAAGTTAATTTCATCCTTGCGCTGTCCTGGAAGCTAAGTAAGGGGTTAAGTTGGTTTTTTTACGGGGGGCCCCCGTAGCCCGCTCCCCCGCCGTGACCATCGACTCAATCTACATGCCCTCCGACATGCTATTAATTTCTAAGTAGAAAGAGATAGCTGGGTAGAGTGGGAAGTGATACAAGGAGTACCTGCCTGTTTCCATGTCAGACGCGTTACCAGGCGAGATTGTGTTAGGTATATGGTGTTGAAGTATGGTATTGAAGGGTCAGGGAAAAACCACATAGGCAGAAAGAAGAAAGAGCCTACATGTAAAACCTGACTTCTTTTGATAGCACATGCAAGTACAGTATTTACAAGAAATATAATGAAACTTGTCTTGAAGCTTGATTGATTGCACGCAGTTAATGCTGTTATTAAATGATAGACTGAAAGTCTGTGGCACAAATATATACAGTATTTACACAGAGATACACATTCACACCTATCTTGAGGAGATAGTCTATTTCACTGGAAAATGTCCTCAGATAGTCGAAAACTATCTGCTGTGAGATAACATGCGTAAATAGTAGGGAGAGTCGCGTTAGAATAATGCTAGTATTGGACTTAGACTTGCAAGGAACTTGCATCAATATCTTAATTCGCAGAATGCTAAGATAGTCATCGGAGCACTGATGAGGACTTGGGAGTGTAGCAGAATGCTTGACTCGGGGCTCGACGTGGCTACGGGAATCAGAGAAGATGAGGCAGTGTCCTCAGGTGAGACCTCACAACCAGCAAACTGTCCACCTGTTCAAGACACATTTTTAAGAGGAATGCCTCCGTGTTTGACCTGCGGTGTGGGCTGGGCGTTGGACACTGGGGTAGTCCTCGGTAAGGCGAGGAACGTCGCTCCTTATATAGCGCTGGCTGATGTAACAGACGAGCATGCCAGGCGCAGTGCAGTCATCTCGTAGGCTCTGGAAACATTGGTGATGCGGCGGGTTGCGGAGCTTGTTGGCGCGGAGGACACACACAATTATTATCATACCAAAGTAGTACTTGTTTCGTTTTTATTGAGTGAATCTTTGTTACTAATACAGTGGCCTCGTTTCTCATTCGTTGCCCAATCCATTTTGCTCATGTTATTAATGGTGCTACAGAATGCGAATCTTGTTTACTTTGAGGACTCCGATTATGGTGTCTAGAGGTCTGCATTCCCCGTGTGGGAACGCACCACATTCAGTCCGACTGATTCATATCTGCAGTCTCTGCGAGATTCCTTGCGAATATGGAACGGGAGTCCAAAGACAGGGTGAAGGCAAAACCTGAGAAGAAGCAATATGGATTACTAAATTAAGAAAGGTTTAAAAGCGACATGTGGGAATGCTTCTTGCCAGTCACAAGTGCGACTTGTCAACATGCAACATATGTGACATGTAAACGCTGTGCTTCCTTAATGAAGTTTTCGTCTACTACAGCTGTAACGGTTCAAATCCCGTTACAAGATATCTGTATTTTATTATTGTATGATTTTATCTGTATTTTATTATTATTATTATTATTATTATTATTATTATTATTATTATTATGTCAGTATTATTATTATGTTATCTGTGATATTGTTACTATTATTGTAATTATCAGTCTTATTTAATTCGATTTTGCAATGCCTGTTGCTTGCAAGATTGTACTTAGATGTATGCATATATACGTATATGTAGATTACCATTAAATACCTGTACAGTGAGAGTTTCGATGTATCAGATGTGGAAGTGACGTTGTTATATTGCTATACCACTGGCGATTCTGCCAAGTCATCGCCACTTCATGGCTACGTCATCGTATTTATTTAGCAATGCGCTCAGAGACTCAGCCGCCCCGGAGGATTTCACCACTGTATGTAATATCTGTCGCGTAGGTGGGAGTATGTAATTGTTATTTCTGGAGATTATGTAGCTGTGTCAACCAACGTCTATAAAAGGTGGGTGCATATTGTAGCGTTAGTCATTAGTTATACGGATGCAGTACAGTGAAGAAGTCTACTAGATCAAGAGGCCTTAGTTGGTCAGTCAACGAGTGTGAACGAGAGATGGTGAAGACATAGTGAGCCATTAATTATTGGTCATTGAGAGAGTGAGGCCAAAAGTTAGTTGGTCACTTAGTTGAAGACACGGACGCAAGGCTTACCATGGAGTCAGAGAGGGCAACCCTGGACCTGCCAAGAGGTAATACCATATTGACTTACAAAGAAGTCAGATGATATGGAGAAGAAGCAGTCACAAGGATGTATCACCAAGTTAGGCGTGACACATCTACAGTAAACACCAGATCAAAGGAATACGTCGTAATTACAGTCAAGTGAATCAGTGAGGGAAATATTTCGTATAAATTGTTAAATGTCCGGTCAAGAAGAATTCAAATTCATGCCTAGTTTCTTTCAGTTGCAATGTCATAATTTCATATTCTCATCTTTTTTATCGCAACAAGACTCACTATTTTTTGATATATTATTTAAAGAATATATATTGTTCTATCAAACGAATTCATAGTTTTATTTCATTGACAGTAAAATATCTTAACCTCAAAATTAATGGGGAAACCGAACGCCAATCTCCTTTTCCCAGAACTTATATGGTATGTTGTCAAAAGTAAGCTTATTACCCCACACCCTAGAGATAGTCAAGAGTCTCATTCTATTATTGCTGCACTGAGTGGCAGCTAGCGCCCTTCAAATAACGTATGTGTAAGTAAGCAGGTAACAAGTAAGTGTGAGTACAAGATCCGACGAGTGTGTATTTTATTTAATGAATGTTAATTTTCAGAATTTCCATTCTAAATGCAGATATTCATATTTTTCAAGTTAAATGCAGATTTATATGTTTCAAAAGTTAGTAAGAGAGTCAGGAAAGTCACACAGCACATATGAAATCACGCGTGTGTAAAGTGCGGCTTACTACAGCCTGCCCATGAAAATCAGTACCATACGATATCAAACAAAACATTACACAGAAGTGCCTTAAAGTTTATGCATCAGATCTCCGTCCCTTTAATTTTTGGAAGAGGTTCTCAGATCTATGTCAAAAACGAATTAATGAAGGCGCAGACTGTGGACGAAAAAAACTTGCCGATATTCTTACAGTAGCCAATTATTTATTAAAAGATCGCCTTTCCAATGACGTTCTCCTTGCATATTGGAGAAATACCAGCACAAAATATCCAATACTTACTCTGCTAAGGAAGAATATATAGTCGATTGCAGCCTCCAACGCGGCAAGTGAAAATAATTTCAGTTCAGCTGGTAGCTTTATTAGTGGCAAAAGGCGCTCGTTTAACCGGGATATAGTAAATGACACTCTCTTGATTCATTCTGTACTAAAACACAATAATAGTGAAGTTTTGTGACGATGCGAATGACGGTACAAGTTAATGTTCTGTGCCAACTAACGCGACAAGCTGATCTCACAGTGTTTATGGTAAGTTTCGAATTAAATTACTTCAGTGCACATTTCGTTATATATTTACATGATGCCTTTTTTTAATTTGTTCGTCGTAACTTCGTTGATAATGTCCGTAAGCTCATCAGCTGCCTTACCTCACACCACATGCTGCTAGATAAGCCTGTCAAGGTCGACCGAGATTCGGTCGGCCGTATGAGGGTCGAATGATCGTAAGCGAACTAACTAGGTCGTTTGCAATTTTCTAATGGTGTTTTTGTTAAGTATAACTGCTGTATCCTATCTATGAATTAGCTTCCTATTTATAATCAGGTGCTTTTCTTGCTCCTGAAGATAAAAGTCCTCCTGCTGACAATATTTTCAATTAGCAGCTAAAATTGAGTACATAGGCACTTTCAATGTTATCAACAATATGATAATTTGACGACCTCGAAATGAAGTCGGTGGCTTATTGAGTTATTTGATGAATGTTTCACACTTTTCTCACCATTTACTGTCCTGTTAGAGTTAGGGGTACCTCCTGTTGGAATATAAGGTGCAATTATGCAAGCTGACACCAATGACTTAATTGTCAGAATGCCAAATAAAAACCTTCAAAATTTTGTTTACATAAGTTTTGAATCACTAAAAGGAAACGTGCGAAATCTGTGCTGAACTGAAGAGTAATTATGGAAAATTCCTTAGAATTATTGTTTCCGTGTCTAGTTCTTTCCATTAATTTCCTGCACTAATATTCTCTTTATGCTCGTAAGCCCAATTCCTTTGCAGCTCTCTGACATACGCCATATAGGTAACCTGTCCCCTGTCCCAATGACTTGTTGTAAGTTCAATAAGTGCCTTCGAACTTCATCAACACAATTTTGACCCATTCCACATCTGCGGGGCGAGCCAGTCGTCTCCAGCTTTCAATAAAATAGTTGATATGGTTGGAACATAGCGCACTCTGAATTCTCTTTGATATGTCCGTTGTGTTTCAGTCAAGCAATATGTCTTCCATCGCCTTGTCTCGATAGAAAGATGCTACCGAAGAGAGTAGTACATGTTCTTGTTATGACAGGGAATAGTAGACACTAGAAAATTATTTTTTCTAGCCGTCTACTGTATGTGCCCGAGTATCACTCAGGGTCGGCTCTTCTGATCCTCAGAGCGTATTCTCTTCGCTTTCATGTATGCGACACTCGAATGCCGTTTACCTTCAAAGCCTTTTCGGCTAGGACTTCCTCAACCTCTCCTTGGTTCTTGATGACAAGAGCTCTCTGTACGGGACGATCTTTATCTCGATGTTGTACATGCTCGTACCAGCGCAACTGCCGCTCCTCCAGTTGATCACTGATAGCGCAGTATTAAATGATTCTCGCACGTGCCCATTGCGCTATCGGTCAGAGAGAGTGAGAAGACACTGAGAACTAATTAATAATAAACAGCAATAACCATAATCGTTGTGCCTACGTGCCTCAAGTGGCAACAAACCGCCCTCTCAACGCTGGGTTCCACGCTTCAAATCCCGGTCACTCCATGTGAGATTTTTGCTGGACAAAGCGAGGGCAGGACAGATTCTTTACGCTGTCATCTTTCGTTCCAGATACACTCTCTAATATTACTTCATTTCATCTGTCGGTCATTAATCATTGCTCCAGAGGATAGCGACAGGTATTATAAAATCCTATTAAAATAAAATAATTTATAACATTATAACAAAATGGAAGCTAATTTAAAGCCTACAATGCCCATCTTTGACGCTAGATGGGGGCTTCATTCATTCCATTCCTGACCTGCTCGAATGACTGGAAAACAGGGTGTGCGTTTTCATTTTCAACCATAATACTCAATGGATGGTAGCTGAACCAATGTAGATTCTACGAAGGTCACTGAGATTATTAAACACAATTTCAAGCTTGCGCTAGCTGCCAGACGGAAATTATAAATGAAATTGTAGAGGTTGATATGAATTTCCAGTTGAATGAAGGCGGTAACTAAAGAAATAGGAGGCTGAACAATGGAAAATATGAATAAACAGCTGAAAGTAACTTACGTTTTCATTCTGTCGAATACACAAGTACAATAAAAATATTACACTACAAGATACCTGTAAAACCATTCTATTAAATAAGGAATTCAAATACACTCTACCGAGCTCGATATCTGCAGTCGTATAAGTGTGGCCAGTATCCAGTATTCGGGATATAGTAGGTTCGAACCTCACTGTCGGACACCCTGAAGATGGTTTTCCGTGGTTTCCCATTTTCACACCAGGCAAATGCTGGGGCTGTACCTTAATTAAAGCCATGGCCGTTTCCTTCCCTCTCCTAGTCTTTCTCTGTCCCATCGTCGCCACAAGACCTATCTGTGTCGGTGCGACGTTAAGCAACTAGTTAAAAAAAAAATCACTCTATTAAAGAAAGAATGAAATGTTTCGTTCTTAAAAGCACATTGTCAGATTTTTTTTTTTTTTACAAGTTGCTTTACGTCGTACCGACACAGATAGGTATTATCGCGACGATGGAACAGGAAGGGGCTAGGAATGGAAAGTAAGCGACCGTGGCCTTAATTAAGGTACAGCCCCCAGCATTTGCCTCATGTGAAAATGGAAAAAACACGGAAAACCATCTTCAGGGCTGCCGACAGTGGGATTCAAACCGACTTTCTCCCGAATACTGGATACTGGCCGCACTTAAGATTCTATCGAGTCACACTCAATATTTGTAAATGTTCATTTCCGTCTAAACTCCTAGGAATTTGAAATTTTCGACTTATCCTAATAAATACGGCATGAGATCTTTTTGCAATATCAGTAAAGAAATAATTGTCGGGAAGAGAGGAAGAAGAAAACCCAGAGTGTCAATTCAATAGCCTGCTTCTGAGGATGATCTGAAAGACCTACACTGAGTTGAAATGGCTGGCTGAAGATAGACATGTTCGGCTCCGGTAACAGGGTTTAGCCTTTAGAATATTATGATGGAGTGGACACAAAAACGAACTGAGATGGCACTGAAAAGTAGGGCTTCATTCTTAACAAAATAAACATCTGAACGAACACACAGCTGTGTCTTAGCGCAGCTATACGCGGGGACAAAACATGATGACGTCAGTTCCTGAAAGTGAGCTGGAAGCCAGCAGTCAATCACACCCTGCACTCTGCTGAGTTAACGAGTTCTAAGTGATGCTTGTTTGATGTGGAGAGGTTGCCAAACCACTGTCTTCCACACTCTCTTCAGTCCTTACCATTTTTTAGTGTCGAGTGCAGTACACGATTTGGCAAGTCTGGTTACAATAGACGTAGTAAATCCTGTAAGCCGCTAATAGACACCGGACTCCCGCTGGTGTGTAGTGGTGTGAGGCGAGGTCGTCACGTTCTGTCCACACGTATAACACAGAAAATTTCATGAGAGGAACGAATCTATGGTCAGCTAGATTGTTTACTGAAACAAGGCACTTCAAACAAAGGTAAATTTTATATTTTCACATAAAACTTAAGATACTTCTCAACGAATCTGTTTCTCTTGAACAGTATTGAATACCACTTCTTTTGTTTCGTGATCCTGTGTGCCGTGCGTAGAGATGTAATGTACAGTATAATGTAGTCCTCAGGAAACTTGCCCGCTACATTGCGGAGTACGTCGAGAGTTCAGCATTTCTTTTTCTAACGGGAATACATTGAACGGGCAGAATAATATGTACCGCTAGCGGCGAGGGGATTTTATCGGTCATAGTCATAGTCAAGAGAGCTGCCCTACAGCGCTTATGTCTGCTTTTATTAACTGGTCTGAAACAATACCAGACAGAAAGATAAGTTTTTTTCCTCTCCCGCTTCATGCGCGGTCACCTCTACTAGTTCACCGCAGTGGCCACTTTTATTCGATATGGAGTTTCATTTTAAAATCACACATTTATTCCGTTCATGTACAAAGTTTGCCCCGCCCTTACATAATGTAACTTCCTTAATGGAATGAGATTTGTAATGGCAACTTTTATGAGTTATTAAGGGCTGAGATAATTCATATTATGGCTATCTTAATGGTGTTAACTTTATTACAATGAAGAATATGGAACATAATTCTTGGAGACGGGTATATAAAATATAGATACCCAGTAATACTGAAAAGAGAGTTTATCATGTTTCCAGGATCAATATTTCTTAAGAAGCAATCACATAATTTGATTGAATTGTCCTCCAATTGATTATACAATTTAGAAAATGTTTTCATGGTATAAACTCTAGAATTTGGATAGTATTATCGTTACAAAACAAAGCAATATTCTGGATAGAACTATCACGATATAGTTTGTAATGATATTGAGCCCATGACGCTTCAGGGGTACAACATGATCGTTCCCACATTCATTTAACATTTAGACTATTGTTTACAGGCCGGTACATCACTATCAACACACTTGTTAACGTATAATTACGTTCCTCGACAAATGGTACATGGAAAGAAAAAAATGTTGACACTTTTAGTGTTTGCGTAGAACGCATATAGGGGCTGCCTGGCCGAGGCAGTAAAGGCTTGCTCGGTTCGCCCGGAAGGACGTGGGTTCGAATACCCGTCAGGAAGTCGTAAAATTTAGGAAACGAGATTTATTTATTTATTTATTTATTTATTTATTTATTTATTTATTTATTTATTTATTTATTTATTTATTTATTTATTTATTTATTTATTTATTTATTTATTTATTTATTTATTTATTTATGAAACCAAAACTGTGAGATGCTGAATTACATAGTTCCGCAGTGAAATAGACAGTTACAATAGAGTAGCTCATTTGAGGGCTGTTTCGAGGTCCTCTCAGACTACGTGATTACAATTGAGGAGCTATCTGACGGTCAGATGGCGTCCCCGGTCTAGAAAGCCAAGAATAACGGCCGATAAAGTCCTTCGTGCTCGCCACATGACACCTCGTAATCTGTAGGCCTTCGGGCTGAGCAGCGGTCGATTGGTAGGCCATAGCCCTTCGGGGCTGTTGCGCCATGGGTTCCTTTTGGCAAAACCCAGAGTTATTAATTATTAAGTATATGAGTATTTTTGACAAATGTCTCGAATTATAACCCGAAAAATAATTAACACTGTGCCTCAGGTATCATATATCATACAACATACAAAAATGAACGTGATCTTTTAATAACTTTGCTACAAATTAACTATTAAACTTAAAATGTTGTGTGTGGTTCCCCATCTTATTAATATAATACGCTTTTGTTTTAAATTTCGTTGCGATAAGTGCTAAATTGTAGAAGTTCTTAATTTCAGTCATGACTCCTCTTGACGTTGATATACCCGGTTCACGTTGTTTCCGACCACCCTGTATAGGGTACAATTTCTTTTAAGTCCGCCTTGAATGTACATAGCCTCTGGCACTGTCAATGACCTGGGTTTTTCGGCTCTTAGAACGGACCTACAATGAACAATTATCATCCATTGTGGCCTATCCGTGGAGATAATCCACAGGTTTATGCTACACATCGGGCGAGTTGGCTGGGCGGTTAGGGGCGCGTAGCTGTGTGCTTGCACTTGGGAGATGTTGGGTTTGAACCTCAGTCTCTGCAGATTTGAGGGTGGTTTTCCGTGATTCCCATTTTCACACCAGGCAAATGCTAGGGCTATTCCTTACATAAGGCCACGGTCACATCATTCCTATGCCATCGTCGCCATATGACTTATTTCTGTCGGTGTGACTTGAAGCAAGTTGTTATTATTTTAAGAAGAACCCATACATTCCAGTGTCGAATTCCTTAATTGTAACTTAAAAGCTTTTGACTCTGTCGAACACAGAAGTTGAATATAAATATTATACTACTTAAATAGCCGTAAAAATAACCACATTATTAAACAAGGAATATAAATACACAGTATTAAATAAGGAATGAAGTGTTTCGTTCTTCAAAGGACATCATCGGGTCCAGTCCGGCTCCATGGCTAAATGGTTAGCGTGCTGGCCTTTGGTCACAGGGGTCCCGGGTTCCATTCCCGTCAGGGTCGGGAATTTTAACCTTAATTGGTTAATTTCGCTGGCACGGGGTCTGGGTGTATGTGCTGTCTTCATCATCATTTCATCCTCATCACGACGCGCAGGTCGCCTACTGGAGTCAAATCAGAGGACCTGCATCTGGCGAGCCGAAATTGTCCTCGGACACTCCCGGCACTAAAGGCCATACGCCAATTCATTTCATTTCATCGGGTCCTATCAGGTCACATTCAAATATTTAGAATATTTATGTTTAGGAACATGAAATCTGGAACTTTTCTTAGCGATATTCTCCTTTGTATCTACTCCATCAGTTACTGCGAGGCCTTTGGAAAACCTTGTTCGATGTCCTTTTAAGAACAAAATATGCCATTCTGAGGGTCTCGTGATGACGAGAAGTATCTCGTTATGACCAGGAATGGCCCTCTCAGAAAACTGGAACTCAAAGAATGGTAGATCCTGAGGAAAATGCTGGGACCCGTAAGAGGAGAGGGAGGCACTGACAGAATTCTGCACAACGTTGAGGTATACAAACATCGGAAAGACATCCTTACTTGTATATAATAAAAGAGGCGCCCTGATCTTCTACGGGCACCTAGCCAACATGAAGCCCCGCAGATTTATCAACAAGGTCTTCGCTGTGGCTGTGGGGATCTGGAACAACTGGGGATCCCACATGTACATGACCGTCCACTGTTTCGGCATGCCATTCAGCGGGGAATTTTTCCAACGTCAATTACGAGTAGGAAGAACACAAGGCCAGCAGACCTATGTGGACGGTGGAAAGAAAACTGGCTCATAGCCAGAAAATGAAGGAATACTGGAAGAGAAAGAAACTGGACGTCCGAGTGACGAGAAGATACGAGCCCCGTTGTCCTCAGTAGGCCCAAACGTCAAAGAAGATGGAGAAGAAGAATGTGTATTTTTATTCACTGCTTAATAATGTGCTTTTTACAGGTATGCTGGAGTATAATATTTATATGCGAAGCAACTTGTAAGAAAAAGAAAGTTTATGCTACATGTTTTGAATCCACTTTTCTGAAGAAACTTTTTATAAGGGGCAATCATAAAGTTTTCGCTCGACGGCCGTACGGTCCTGAATCGGGATGCCAATCGGGCAAAATCGCCGTGAGAACTGAGGCACTCATTCCAGCGATGCACCAGGTTGAAAATCCCCGTGTGGTAAAACATCGTGACCTGCTGCGGGAAGAAATCCGTAACCGCCTGCTACACATCATCGTCCGACAGGACGCGGATAATGTGTTGCACGCTACCGAAGCTGATGTCGAGATCCATTGCTAGCGCACGAATGGTTATGCGCTGGTCCTCCCTAATCGCCTCATCCATAACCCGCTTCTTGTTGTCCGTAATGTATGAGGCTGGTATCCGAGATCGACCGGCGTCTTGTGTCGAAACGAGACCAGCACGAAACTGTGCTCAACATTCCACAATGGTGGTTTTCGACAGACATGCTGCCCCATACACAATCTCCATTCTCCAGTGGATGTCCACCGGCGTTGTCCTTCGGCAGCCAAGAACAGAATAACAATATTTCGGTCCTGTTTGGACGCATTTCGTAATAATGTCGCCATAAGTCACGTTGCCGCATTTGACGCACACATCTCGGCACTATACGACTGCCACACTAATCCCTTTGCTTAGATATACGAGCTTATATACCCGCATCGGAGTCGCGCTACGTTGCATGTCCGCTAGTGCAACGCCCTCAATCGGGAACTTTTTGATCAAGCCTTATAACCTAATTAACTGTCTTACAATTTTCCTCCACTCTCATCATTATCCCTCCAAGGCTTCAAATGCTAACAGTTACACGGTGGGGTGATTCACAAATGGGAGTCATTTGCCTCCCCTTCTATGTTTCAAAGAGATTCTGTTATGAAAAATACTATATGGCGGTATTCTTCTAAACGACTACAGGAGTGAAGTGAGGTGCAGTTTACGAGGAGGGAGCACCCGCATCTTGAGTTATTGATCGTCATCGCTCGCCACTGTAATTGGGACGCTTTATTAGTGGGGGAGTGGTTTGCGGTCAGTGGAGTACGTCTGTCAAACAGGGTATCTGCCTACCCTAATATCCACATTGTCCTCGAAGATGCTAAGTCCGAGAAGATGAACTAGTGTATACTCTGCGGATTTAGTAACGCCTCAACCAACTTCTCCAACATTCGAAATGTTTGAAGTGTTCCCGTAAATGTTTTACGTAATTTTGTCCTAAAATAGAGCTTCCTTTAATTTTATCGATTACAATTTCTAAGTTGAGTTTATCCATATTCAAGACAAGATTAAAGATGATATAGGTAAAAGAGACAAGCATATATTCTATTTACCTTCTTCTTTTTCCTACTAGTGGCATTTTGATGATAAGTTTTTGTTTAAAGGGGCCTAACATACATCTAGATCATTGGCCTTACTGGCATTTTGTTACTTGGGTTTAAAATAATGTATGAATGAATAAATCGAAAAATGGAAACAGACACCCGGTAAGCCTCAGTTGGGTTTTATCGAAATGCCTACGCACGATGAATGAGGCCATGAAATATCGATTAATATTACTTTGTAATAGTTTTATTTCTACCCCCTGTGGGTGGGGGACGCAGATGAAGAATACACCTACGGTATGCCCTCCCTGTCGTAAGAGGCGACTAAAAGGGGCCCAAGTGTCTCTCAGCTTGGGACCGTGGGTTGGCGACCACGGGGGCTTGAGCTGAAATCTGGCATTTATTCCACTTACTTGTGCCAGGCTCCTCACTTTCATCTATCCTGTCCGACCTCCCTTGGTCAACACTTGTTCTTTTCCGACCCCGACGGTATTAGAGCATTCGAGGCCTAAGGAATCTTTCATTTTCACGCCCTTCGTGCCCCTTTCCTTTCTTCATCCGTTACTTCATTTTTCGAAGTGACGGATTCCTCCTTATTTCTTCCTTTTTCTCTGTGTACCCCCTGTGGGTGGGAGATTCAGACAAAGAATACACCCACGGTATCACCTGCCTGTCGTGAGAGGCGACTAAAAGGGGCGACCAAGGGATGATTGTATTAGAACCATGAAACTACTTTTGATTAGAACCATCATGTGTGGAACACTGTGAGTCTACGCTACTTTCGATTAGTACCCTAACAGGACAAATACCATGGTTCTCCTTTACTAGCCATAAGTACCAATATGCGGGGCCGTTGACCTTTATTTTGGGTCCCCTTTAGACAACAAGCATTCTCGATTCGGGATTGTGCTTTAGAAGTGGTATCTTGGTCAATAATACTATTTTTATGGTAGATTTTAGGTAGGATCCACTGATTGTTTTAATTTCATATGCATCCATTCATTCTTCCTGCCATTTTTTTATTTTGGTCAGTGGATGATTCAAAACTTTTAATTTGTCAATTTGTCATTCATTTCGTACCAACAGGGGCCGATGACCTAGATGTTAGGCCCCTTAAAACAACAATCATCATCATCATCAGTTTTATTTCTTACTTTTCGGTATGGAAAATATTTGCATTTTAAGTATTAAACTTATGCGTAATGATTATTTATACAAAATCCACCGCAACTCAATTTTGAAAATATTTTAGGGACATAATATGAGCTACGACTTTTAGGTAAATAAAATATAGAAAAGTGTAAGAATATATCCTTAAGTTATTCCTAAAATTACAGTTCTTTCCTCAGTCTTTGTTATCCGATCGATTAGATTAACAATTTTCCTTTTTCTACCACTACGACCTCCAGTGTGACTCAATGCAGAATTTCACTTACATACATACATACATACATACATACATACATACATACATACATACATACATACATACATTATCATTAAAGACTGTTATGCCTTTTAGCGTTCAGTCTGCAAGCCTCTGTGAATGTACTAAACGTCGCCACAAACCTCTATTTGCTGCTAGCACTGTGGCCTCATTTAGTTCTATACCTCTTATCCTTAAATCGTTAGAAACAGAGTCTAACCATCGTCGTCTTGGTCTCCGTCTACTTCTCTTACCCTCTATAACAGAGTCCATTATTCTCCTAGGTAACCTATCCTCCTCCATCCGCCTCACATGACCCCACCACCGAAGGCGGTTTATGCGTACAGCTTCACCCATCGAGTTCATTCCTAACTTACCCTTTATCTCCTCATGCCAAGTACCCTCCTCCCATTGTTCCCACCTGTTTGTACCTGCAATCATTCTCGCTACTTTCATGTCTGTTACTTCTAACTTATGAATAAGATATCCTGAGTCCACCCAGCTTTCGCTCCCGTAAAGCAAAGTTGGTCTGAAAACAGACCGATGTAAAGATAGTTTCGTCTGGGAGCTGACTTCCTTCTTACTGAATACTGTTGAACACAACTGCGAGCTCACTGCATTAGCTTTACTACACCTTGATTCAATCTCACTATATTACCATCCTGGGAGAACACACAACGTAAATACTTGAAACTATCGACCTGTTCTAGCTTTGTATCACGAATCTCACATTCAGTTCTGTTGAATTTCTTTCCTACTGACATCAATTTAGTCTTCGAGAGGCTAATTTTCATACCATACTCATTGCACCTAGTTTCAATTTCCGAGTTCCAGGCTTTCGGCACAATCTGCAACTAGACCAAGTCGTCAGCATAGGCCAGATTGCTTACTACATTTCCACCTAACGGAATCCCTCCCTGCCATTTTATATCTTTCAGCAGATGAACCATGTAAACTATGAACAGCAAAGGTGAATGATTACAGCCTTGTTTAACCCCTGTAGGTACCCTGAACCAAGAACTTATTCCACCATCAAATCTCACTGAAGCCCAATTGTCAACTTTAATGCCTTTGATTGATTTTAATAGTCTACCTTTAATTACATAGTCCCCCAGTATGGCGAACATCTTTTCCCTCGGTACCTTATCATATGCTTTCTCTAGATCTACGAAACATAAACACAACTGCCTAATCCTCTCGTAGCATTTTTAAATTACCTGTGCGCATACTGAAAATCTGATCCTGACAGTCCCTCTGTGGTCTGAAACCGCACTGGTTTTCATCCAACTTCCTCTCAACGACTGATCGCACCCTCCGTTCCAATATGCCAGTGAATACCTTGCCTGGTACACTAATCAATGAGATACCTCGAGGCCGTATAAATACATTCGAAGTGGACATTTTTCTAAAAATCAGAAAAAGCCTGAGGGTATTGATCCAAGAAACACATGACAGAAAGAATTATGTAAATACGTTAATTTGGCTAGGATTTGAATCATAAAGTAAACGAGTAAAAAACAAGCTGTTTATCCGGCCATGCATTTAGCCCGGAAGCGATTTTCGAAATTTGCTCTTTTTTTGGTTTGATAGAGAGATCCAAGTATTACAATTTGAAATATTTCTGGACCCTTTAGCCGTCTAACTTTCGGCACATATGAGGAAATTGTTTAATTTAATGTTTGTTGTAGTATGAGGGGCTGCCTGGCCGAGGCGGTAAAGGCGTGCTCGGTTCGCCCGGATGGACGTGGGTTCGAATCCCCGTCAGGAAGTCGTAAAATTTAAGAAACGACATTTCCACTTCCGGAGGTGCATATGACCCTGAGGGTCACTCATCCTACACCAAAAATGAGTACCAGGTTAATTCCTGGGGGCAAAGGCGGCCGGGCGTAGAGCTAACCACTCTACCCCATCACGTGCCGAGGTTAACAATGGTGGAAGCCTTTACCTTCCACTCCTCCAAGGGCCTTCCTGGCCTGTACGGAGGTGACTTTGCTTTTTTTGTTGTAGTATGGGGACCACACATTTGTCTTCTAAGAAATGTTTTCAACATGAAAGCATCTCTTTTTACACATTGATTATTGTTTCCTGCGGTTTAGAAAGTCTCTTATCCACATTTATTCACCCTCTCTTCTACCTAAAAAGTCTTCGTGATGCTTCCTCCCCGCGTACAATGAATACAGTTTGTCCCATTGTCCTTTCACTTTCTCCGCAGATTCTGTACGTCTTTTTATCTTTCTGCGTTGCTCAGAGCTTGGTACCTGTAATTATTATTTGGTGTCGTCGCGTGCGTCCTCTTCTGCCCCGGTGTTCAGGTAGGTCAGTTGTATATTTGGCAGTGGTGAGTTCTCTCGATCCTGTTGAACCGGACTTGCTGCTGTACAAGTTTTTCCCACCTGCACAAAATATCGAGTACGTTTTCGTTCCGTCCACTTCCCCCCTTCCCCCCACCAATACCATCAGATTTCTGTCCATGACAGGCCGTCTCCTCGTTGAAATGTTCCTCCCATTTCGTCTTCCACTTCGATAGTCCTTCTTCCCTGCCTTCTATTTTGTTTTGTTTTCGTTTTTTGTTTCTTGTTTTTTGTTTTCGTTTTTCGTTTTGTCTTGTTTTATTTGTATCCTTGTTTTTTGTTTTCGTTTTGTTTTGTTTTGTTGTTTTTGTTTTGTGGCTTTGTTTTGTTTTTTGTTTTGTGGCTTTGTTTTGTTGTTTTTTGTTTTGTGGCTTTGTTTTGTTGTTTTTGTTTTTGTTTTGTTTGTTTTGTTTGTTTTTGTTTTTTGGTTTTTTCTGTTTTCAGGAATTCCTTCAGGTTTTCAGGAATTCCTTCAGTATTTCATTTGGTAACCCGCCTGGTGACCATGATCGTGAAGGCGTTCTGACACCGTGGTTAATCGGTTCGAGTTCTGTCGTTTTAAAAAATGGTCACCATTAGAATGTTGGTCGGCAGGGTATGGGAGGCGGTGGTATACAATTACTAATCACTAAATTGAGTGCCAAAAACGTGAATAAAATTCCAAATCTCTCCGCAATACTTACATGGAGTGAGGGCATATGGCCCTGTTGATGGTGATTCGTCCGTTGGATGGGGAAGTTAAGCCGTGAGCAGATCCCTTCGTGCTATTCGACAGAAGTAGACTATGTTCCGGCACCGGGTTTCATCCTCTCCCTTCATAGTATCATATATCACTTCATTCATTTCATCTCATTAACTCTTCTGATGAGGTTGACGTCATAAAGGGAAACCGGTCATAAAAACCCGCCACGACGGATTATTATCACCTCATACCCGACCCCATAGCGATACGGGCAAAGGTTGGTTAAATAACAACAATTCCTCCAGTATTTTATTTCACGGTTTCTGCCGTGGCTTTGCTTCGAAGTTTGCTGCTCTCCTTCAAGTATCCGTTCTGATATCATCCCGTTTGAATTCTTCTAGTGCGATTTAATTTTACATCATTATTTCCTTTGGTACTGGCAATTTTTCTTCTTCCACCACTATTTTCCACACGGTGGTGGATTTCCGGGTGCGGAATATGTCACGCAAGTGGACGACCGAGTTTTACGGACTGACGTCCTTTCTGACACGACACTATGTGGAGGGATACTTTAAGTATTTCACGTTTCTAGTGTGGTATTATGTTTTGTGTGTTTAGGGACAATAAACCATCCAGCCCCGTAGACAGAAGTATTGTACAAATGTGGTTAAGACTCCCCAGTTCGGTTAGCAATCGAACCTGATACAACCTCAAACTTAGTTTTCGACCATGACCATTCGACAGAGGAGTTGCATATCTTTCTTGAAAACAAAAATCTACATCCTGTTTCCACTCATTCGACGGTGGCAGGAATGGAATGAATGAAGCCCCATCTAGCGGCGAGGATAGGAATTGTGCCGCCTGCCGAAGCCTGTCACACACTCCTCTGGGGCTATGATTAATGACTGACTGATGCTATGAAAAGTTAATGTAGAGTGCTGCTGGTATGTAGGATGACAGGAAAAACCGGAGTACCCGGAGAAAAACCTGTCTCGCCTCCACTTTGTCCAGCAAAATTCTCACATGGATTGATCGGCATTTGAACCAGGGAACCCAGCGGTGATAGTCGAACGCGCTGCCGCCTGAGCCACGGAGGCTTTCCATGTCATTGATATTAGTTCAATATTAATTTCCTGCGACTATTTTATTCCTGGAACAGCCCTTGTAAGGCAAACCATCCGATGAGGGTGGGCGAGTCTGCCGTGTGTGAGTAAGCGTGTGGTAGTGCAGTGGAATGTCATATAGAATCGCCGAGCCAAGGGAAATAACATTTAAAGATTTAAATCCCAATAACCTGTCGAGAATTTTACCTGGGTCTCGAGGCCCGGGGACTGAGATGCTCACCATTCAGCTTCGGATTTGGAATCTTTGGTACTGATAATTCCAAATCACAATACTTGCAAAAACCTTCAGACTGCAAGCATCCTTAATACCTTGAAACAGTCTACAATGCCTAAGTGTTGAAAGTCATAGCATTATATAAATTCCTTACTCTGTTACCTTGATGAACGTGTGGTACCGCACATACTTTAACGTTCAAAATATTGCTTAGCAGAAAAATTAGGGGTTTCCATATTATGAAAAACGTAAAATTAAGAGATTTCCTCACTTGTGCCGAAAGTTGAAAGGCTACAGGGCACGGAAAAGTTTCAAACTCTGAGTCTTGCGTAACTCTATCAAACGAGAAGAAATCACTTCGCCCTAAGTGCAGTTCCCGTAAAACAAACTGCATTCATTTCTTTACTCGTTTTCCCTTTGATTCAAATTCTAGCCAAATTAACTTATTTGCATAATTCTTTCCGTAACGTGTTCCTTGGTTCAATACCCTCAGGTGTTCTTTTAATTTTTTTAAATGTCCACACCCAATGTAGTTAAACAAAGCATTGACTCACATTAGCGTTCGTAGTGGTAGAAAAAGGCAAACTCCAAATTAACGACCGGATAACGATGATTAAGAAAGGGATTGTAATTCCTCGGAATAAATAAAGAATGAAAATGAACATCCACAGCTGTTTCCAGTCCTTCGACCGGGTCAGGAAAGGAATTAATGAAGTCCCGATCTAGCGGCGAGGATAGGAAATGTGCCGGCTGCCGAATCCTGTCGCACTCCTCTGGGGCATTGATAAATGAATGATAGATGAAATTTTTTTAAAATGCTATTTGTTCGGGGCGTCTACCCAAGTGGATCTTTTCCCCCTGTTGGCACAATATTGTATGAACCTGCGTGTAATTGGAATGGCGGTAGTGTGGAATGGTGTGCGTCACAAACACCCAGTCCCCAGGCTAGGGATATTAATATTTACAATTAAAAATCTCTGACCCGGCCGGGAATAGAACCCGGGACCACCGGGTCTGAGGCGGACACGTTGCCCCCTACACCGTGGGGCCGGACCAAAATGAAGTGTTAATGGAGAGTGTTGCTGGAATGAAATATGACAGGGAAAACCGGAGTACCTGGACAAAAACCTCCGCTTTGTCCAGCAATAATCTCATATGGAGTGACCGGGATTTGAACCACAATATCCAGCGCTGATAATCCGGCGCGCTGCCGCCTGCAACACGGAGGAGGCAGTAAATATTATCTTCTCATAATTTATTATATTTTTATTTACCTAAAATTCGTAGCTCATTTCACTGGGACTGTGGATTTACCTACTCTAACTCACATTTGTTTTCGGTGATGAAGGGACACAAAAGTGCTGGAACTGGGAAAGATGTGTTCGTTGTCGTAATTTATTAAGGTACAACCCAAGTAATTGCCGAGTTCCATAGAAAACTATCCTCTGTGACTGTCGACGTTAGGGTCTGAACCCACCATCTCCCAAACAAAAATCTATAACTTTGGTGCCGGTATTTGTAAGCCAACTTGCTCACCTCACCTCAGCCCGTCCCAGTGCGTATACTGGATTTAATTATTGCACTCCTTGCATTAGTTTTAGAATTACAATACCTCGTGTAGTGTTTTCTTGCAATGTAATTCAGCTTCAAGTTGGAGTTCTTGTGCCTTGCAGGGTGGAGACAAAATACGAGGAGCTCACATGCCTCGCCGCGCCGATGGGGACAGTGGAGAGTCAGTATGCAGTAGAGTTTATTCCTTCCAAAGAAATGTTTGTGTTTAGAGTCTGCGTGATGCAGAAGCTTGTAAAACTTGTAACGATCTTTCCCAGTGGGCATAGCAGCCAATTAGTGCGTCTGAAAACAACTGTGTCATGCTCAACTAGCTGGATAATTCCCTGAGGTCGGAAGATAAAGCTAGGCTGGCCCTTTGTGCCTGCTCTCTCCTCTGGATGGGAGTCAGAAAACACATCTGCACTCAATACGCTACAAGAAGTGGTTTACTCTCTCTTGGTAAAACGTGGTAGGTCCTGGTGAATGAGACGGTAGGACGCTGAAGTGTACGTTCCTCTTAGGGAGAAGTTCATTAGGGTGTACAAGATCGACTGCAAGGAAGCTTTGTAGGACACACAATTCAAAGTAATAATATAACTGCAGCATTTAGAAATGTTATTATGAATAGTAATATGTCTGTTCCTTTGTTTCAATGTTGACAACATTTCTTAGCTAACAAAATGGAGGTCCCCATACTAAGAAGCACGTAAAATTAAGTAATTTCCTCAACTGTGCCGAAAGTTGAAGGAATGAAGGGCTCATAAAAGTTTAAAATTGTGAGTCTTGGGTAGATCTGTCAAGCAAAAAGGACAAATTTTGAAAATCACTTCCGGTCTAAATGTAGTTCCGGAAAAAATTAGCCTAAAATTGCCTTTTCCTTTACTTGTTTCCTTTTTTATTCAAATCCTAGCCAGATTAACTTACTTACGTAATTTTGTAATTTCCTTCATTGAATACCCTCAGGATATTTTGAAAAATGTCCACAATGAATATATTTATAAGGGCTTAGTTGAAACTGTGCATTGACTCACATTAGCGCTCGTAGTGGTGCTTTAGAGAAACTATGCATTGACTCACATTAGCGCTCGTAGTAGTAGAAATAGGCAAACTGCTAATCTAATTACAGCCGACTGGATCCCTTCCTGCGCTCCTTGTACCAGCCTTGAAAATCGCTTGTGAAGCCCAGCGTAAAGCTGTAATTGGAAAATTTCTCCATAATACCGCCGGAGCGATGGCCATCTATGGCACTCACAGGAAACTGTGTACCGCGAATTATCGCATTTTCAGTTTCAATTGTATTGTTTTACTGTCGAGTTGGTAGTGAGTTCGAAATGAGATGTTTGTTTGTTTGTTTGTGTGTTTCATTTGTTATTGAGAGTAGATAGTTATGCGCAAAGTAGGTTTGTGTATGTGTGTGTGTGAAATGTTGTAATTCGTTTTCAGAAAATTGTGTTTACAAATCTTTGAATATGTGAAAAAGTTATGCGCCTTTACATGCTTCGAACATAAATTTCCTGCAAACAAGAACAAGTGTAATAAATGGTACAAAACGTTTCTTGACGTAACTTCGTCCTAAACAAGAATTCCCCTTTATGTTCTAATTCTTTTTTAAAAATTTTGTAGTGTAGTGATTTGTTTTTCTTTAAATGTATTTGCAAATATTAGATCATATCGTATTGCTGTGTGACTTTTAGTACTTCAGACAGGAAAAGGAGCAAAGGTGCACTATCATTTCACGAATTCCCTGTAGACATGCTCAAAACAAATAAGTGGCTCAAAATTAAAATGTCTACCGAGCTCGATAGCTGCAGTCGCTTAAGTACGGCCAGTATCCAGTAATCGGGAGATAGTGGGTTCGAACCCCACTGTCGGCAGCCCTGAAGATGGTTTTCCGTGGTTTCCCATTTTCACACCAGGAAAATGCTGGGGATGTACCTTAATTAAGGCTACGGCCGCTTCCTTCTCATTCCTAGGCCTTTCCTCTCCCATCGTCGCCATAAACATATCTGTGTCGGTGTGACGTAAAGCAAATAGCAAAATACCAAAAAAATAATGTCTCGCGATAAGTTTGTCCCTAACACTAATTCTGCTTCTTCTGTTGTCTGTAGCGTTCATTTCAAAGAATATGATTATTCATTTGTAGGAAAATGTAGGAGAGTACTAAAGAAATGTTCTATACCACCAGTGTTTTCTAACTATCCTAGGTAGTACCAAGAGTACCAGAAGAAAAGTTACTAAAACAATACTACCAGAAAGTAGGCTTGGTATTTACATGTGCTTGAATTTCTTCTTTTCTGTGGTCATTAGTTTCTGAAATAATGGTTTTAGGTGGTAAAATTTGTAATCTCTGAGGAAATCACTTTAAAAATTTTGCATTTTTCAGAAAACATTTATTACTTGCCATCCACTATTACTAACAAGCGACAACCTGGCGAGTTGGCAGTGCGGTTAGGGTCGCGGAGCTGTGAGCTTGGATCCGGAAGATAGTGGGTTTGAACCCCACTGTCGGCAGCCCTGAAGATGGTTTTCCGTGGCTTCCCAATTTTACACCAGGCAAATGCTGGGGCTGTACATTAATTAACGCCACGGCCGCTTTCTTCCCACTCCTAGTCCTTTCCTATCCCATCGTCGTCATAAGACCTATCTGTGTCGGTGCGATGTAAAGCAACTAGCAAAAACACGGAGTTGCAATCTATGAAAACATAATCTGATGAGTTCTGATATTGTTGACATTTACTTACAAATTCATTTTCAAATGCGATTTTCTCTGTAGAACAACTAGCACAGAATGAAAATATGCCTGTAGCGGAAATAACATTACAAGCACAAGGATAATTGAAACACCTAAGTTTGTAATATAACTCCATACTAACACCCTTAAATTAACACTTTCATCTTTGTTTTCCGTTTCTATTTTCGGTTATCACCCCTTTTATTTTAGGCAGAATCATATTTTCCACATGGCAACAACATATTTTTATCCAAGATAATATGAAATTCAACATTCAATCACAGACAAGTACGAACCAATAATGTTTTGACAGTAAGGCCAACATATGAAGCTAAGTGTTACCTGTGCAATGAATAGTTTGCAAAATATATAATTCTCACTCAGTGAACGTTTATGTAAAATTCTAGTGCAAAGTACGAATGAAATCTAATCTGAACCTATGTATTAAAATTAAAATTTGAACATGTTTGAGTCAAAATATTTATTTTCTCCAGACACTGAATATTTACGCAGAAGAAATAAGTATTTTATGTTTTGACCACAACCCGCTTCTTGACAGCAGCACTTGAAGAATTAAAAAATCTAACTGAACAATAATAAGGTTAATAGCTTTTACACACCACTAACTACTTCGCGAACGATTTCAGAGACGTCGAGGTGCAGGATTTTTTCCTGGAGGATTTCTTTTACGTGACAGTATATCTACCGTCATTAGGCTGAGGTATTTTAGCACCTTCAAATATCATCAGACTGTGCTGGGATTGAAATTGCCAATTTGGGGTCAGAAGGCCAGCGCCTCAATCGTCTGAGCCACTCAGCCCAGACATATGTATACATTACCCGCAAGTTGTCCTGCTCGCTAGCTAAATGGTTAGTGTGCTTGCCTTTGGTCACAGGGGTCCGGGGTGCGATTCTAGGCAAGGTAGGGAATTTTAACCATCATTGGTTAATTTCGCTTGCACAGGGCCTGGGTGGATGTGCTGTCCTCATCGTCATTTCATCCTCATCACGAAGAGCAGTTCGCCTATGGGCGTCAAATAAAGAAAGACCTGCACCTGGCGAGCCTAACATGTCCTCGGACATTCCAGGCACTAAAAGCCATACATCATTCCATTTTTCCACATACAGGTTTACGCACACTCAGCCCGGTACCTCGGCTCAAACTGAACAATGACAAAAATGTTGAACAATATCCTTCTGTAAAGTTCTACTATGTATCTAAACGCTACGGATAACAACAGTGATTATGTATCTACTATTATTCCTCACAGCTAAAGAAACTTAGCTAGAATATTCCATCTTTCCCTAGTTTCATTTCACGACATGATTTTGGCAAATATCAACAAAAGAAGCCTTTAGGATTAATCATTTTAACAGTACTAACCTAGGTAATATTCTATATACCTCTATGTTAAGGTAAATGGGTAATCAAAGTCAACATATTTCCAGAGAGGAATATGCGTTTCTACCCCAGAACCTTAGGCCGCCAGCGCCACGTGTCGACTTATGAGACTACTTCGATTACAGTGCGTTGACCCCATTGTCAAGGCCTGTAAGGAGCTAGCTAGTGCGACGCATCAAGTCAGTCGTGATGTAATCGACCGGATAAACGATGGTTAAGAAACGGATTGTAATTTTTAGGATTAAATAAAGAATGTATTGTCATGCTTTATTATACTTTATTTTCCTAAAATTCGTAGCTCATATTCCTAGGATGTTTTCATCATTGAATTCCTTGACTGAAGGGCTATGACTGTAGATTTCTGCTAACAGACTATACTAGTATACTGTACCAGGAAAAGTTTTTGGGGAAAGGGCATGAGTAGGACCTCAGGGAGTGGAACTTGGTTTCGGAGCCGATACAGAGTAGGATAGAATCGCAGAGCGAATAATAGATGCTTAAAAATTATTTAAACAATTTATTAATTCTTCACCCTGCAATATGATTATTGGACTCAAATCTGGCATTGAAATTAAAAGTCTGAACGTAATCTTTCTGAATTCTGTTCATGAAAATTAAAAAAAAGTAAAGTAAACTCGTGTCCTCATCCCGAGGTCGTGCAGCTCTTTTCAGGCACACCCCCATTGGAGGTGAGCTGCATGTACCATTTCAATCACATACCAGCCCTCCTGCCATTCTTAAATTTCTGGCAGTACCGGGAATCGAACCCGGGCCCCCGAGGACGGCAGCTAATCACACTAACCGTTACGCTACAGAGGCGGACATGAAAATTAAATGAATGTCACTGATTCCAAAGTCTTTCATATGTGAGAAGACGAGGTATTAGATTTCCAACTAAAGTCTTTCTAAATATGAGCACACACTTGTAATTGCAAATTGACATGAGAAATTAAATTTTTGTTAAAAGTTTTCAGTTTTTCAGTTTATAAACCTTGATGTATAGCACACTTGAAAAGCCTAAAGTCTTTCTATGAGATATGAAAATTAAATTAATCACTTCTGAGAAACTATGAGAACTCTGAAATATTTGTTCACACGCGGCACTGAAGTTTCCACTGTTCAAAATTAATGAGAAAATTTTAGTCAGTTTGTTACTACTCACTTAATGAAAGAGATGTTGCTACAAATGTTGAAGGCTGGACATTTGGAATGTTCCGTGGAGAATCAGGGTCGGCGATGTTCCATTAACACACCATGTTGACGTCTCCCGATGAGGTGATGACGGATGGAACTGGATCGTGTAGAATTGCAGCTCGTTAAGGTGATTTTTCGCACACGAAAAATTCACTTAGTGCGAGTAGTTATCACTGACACTGTCATTTACTGTTGAACACAGTTTATGGCGTAATTGAACTTTAAGACGTTAAATGAATAATCACAGTCCTTCCTGTATGAAATACTATTTAAAGTCGTTACTGAAACGTCCATAATTACACAGTTCACACTTGAAAAGGCAAATCATAGTCTATAATCACAGTCTTTGAACACGGTCATTAAGTCACTAAGGATTATTTTCTGATTATCTTGTTATTATAACGTCATATTACCTCAGAAAAAGTTCTTAGTACTCACCCAGGTTACTACTGTAAGTCGTATACTAATATGGTGTGAATAAAGAAATACAGTTCAATACTCGAAAAGAAATGAGTTCTGGTAATTCTACACATTAGTTTCTGTAGAAGTTCAATATCATGTGAACTAAACTAAGTCTACACGTAATGATATATTCTGTGAACGTTAAATATTTGGTATTTGCACTTCAATAAGTTCACTCGTATTATATTCTCAAATGTCTTTACAATTAGACTGTAGTCGGGACGCGATGTAATAAATACAGTGCGACGTCTTTTATAATTTTGTCGGCGATATAACTTCCTGTTCCGGAAACGCGACGGCAAGTACTTTCACCGTGACTGCGCGGACATACTGTACGAGGGTCGGTCTCTCCTCTGTCTCACTCACACACATCTGTGTACTCGTCCTTGTACTGCGCTGCTCTGCTTGTTAGCCTTGACATATATATGCCAGCGCTGGGAGGGGTGGTTTCTCTTGACCATGTGACCGTGAGTGTATAATTTTCTTAGACTTTAAATTATTATAACTCAACAACCATGGGATGGATTAATTCGAAAATCACAGGGATTAACTTTTATGACGTCCGCTACAATTCAGCGTTTGTCCCGTTGAAATTGGTTAAGGCGTTGAAAAGCTTGCGAAAAGAAAATTCTTTTCGAGAAATATCTCTAGGGGAGGTGAGCTTCGAGCGACAGGTGACGTCACTTGACTTCGCCTAGTGCAATCGTGAAGTCTGGCACATGCTGGAACATTCCTTTATTTAAATGTTCGTACGTCGGACGGATATTTTATGCTGGAATAACGTTTCTTTCGACTGATATGGGCCAGGACATAGGCTTTCCTGGTACATCACGTAGTCTGTGATTAAGTACCACTACTGTATATGAGGAAGACCATGATTCTTCGTTGCCTGTGATTAGAACTACTCTAGGAAAAACATCATTGTTCTGTTTTACCAGCGATTAGTAACTATTATGAGGGGCCGGTGACCTCGATTTTGGACCCCTTTGGACAACAAGAATCATCCTAGAAAATAAGACATTGTGAATCGGATCCACTAACTGCTTCGGATTGATGGCATATTTTCATCATTCGTTTTGGATCGTTGTTAGTGGATATATTTTGAATTATTATTATCGTTTCATTTAGTTGAAGCACGTAGGGGCCGATGACCTAGCTGATAAAATGACAATAGTGCGAGATATCGAATTATTTCTTTCAAACTATTTATCAGCATGACCAACCCTATAACAATTATATATCCGATTCACGTTGTTTCCGACCATCCTGTATTACAGGGTCTTTCATTCAAAGTGGGGCCGATAGGCCGGTCGGCGCAGCGCAGCGGGTAGATGGGCGAGCTGGTCAGACGAGTACATGGCAACTCGCTGAGTTTGGGGCCGGGAGAGCGCCTGTATGAATCGCATGTAAATAACACACAATAACGCACAATCAAAGTAAAATAATTTCTCGCCTTGTCACGGAAGACGTTGAAAATGTCCTCCATCTAAATCCACACATTTCTGGCTTCATTCAAACGCATCTACTGAGATAGCCTCAATTTCTCTCGTCATATTTAGTTTGAGTTCATCTAGAGTGTGAAAGTGGGAGTGCTGGTGGCAGTAACTACAGACAGGATAATAGGGCCTATAGTTTTTGAAACCACAATCACTGGGCAGAGATATAGGAATGACATTCTCGTACCATTTTTTAACAATTGACGGACAATGAATGCCAATCTGGATATTTCCAGCAAGACTCCACTACCGCGCACACGACTAACGAGTCTTTAAGTTTAATTGAGGAAATTTTTGACAACAGAGTAATTAGTAAACCATTTCTGGCCCGCAAGATTCCCAGATCTTACGGTTTGCGATTTTTATTTATGGGAAAGAAAATGTTAATGCCACAAACCCTCGCACTCTAGGTGAGCTCAAACCCAATATCACGGGAGAAGTTGAGGCTATCTCGGTAGATGAACTAATGCGTATGAATGAAAATTTCCTTAGATGAAGCCAGAAATGTGTAGATTTATGTGGAAGAATTTTCAACACCTTCTGTGGCAAGGTGAGAAATTATGCGTTATTATGTGTGCTTTTTATTAAATGCGATTCATACGGCCTAAAGCTCAGCGAGTTGCCATGTGCTCGCCCACCTACCCGCTGCGCTGCGCTGCACCGGCCGGCCACACTTCGAGTGAAAGACCCTGTAGGCCTATAGTAGTCACTCGTAAGTGGATTATAATATTGTCAAAATACAGCATGGAATATATTTTTATGAAAGAAAAATTATGCAAGTGTACTTTTAGATGAAACTCATTTATCTCACAGAGGTATACTACACAGTAACGTTAGATACAAGGTGGAATGCATTCTACTAAGAAACGTTAGACCTAGGAAAACTTCAGGATTAAAATAGTGCATGTATGGAATTCTAAGAAACTCATTCCCTCCTTAACACACGCAGAAGATATTTCAGACCAAATATTGGCTGCGTGTTCTGTCAGTACATCCAGGTTTCCAGCAGCGTTGAGTAACAGATGCCTTCCTTACTTACTTACTTACTTATCCGGCGCTACAGCCCAGTGTGAGCCTTGGCTTCTTCTACGATATTCCGCCATCTACTTCGATCCTGAGCGGCTGGTCTCCATGGGCGGATGTTCATTGCCCTCAAGTCAGCTTCAACTTCATCACTCCATCTATTACGGGGCCTTCCTTGTCGCCGTCTTTTGTCTACTCGGGATTTAACTACTTTTCTTGGCATTCGATCTTCCTCCATTCTTTCCACATGGCCAAGCCATCGCAGTCTCTGTGCCGTAATAAATCGAACTATACCCTCCTGGTCTAGTATGTTTTGTATTTCAGCATTGAGTAACAGATGCCGGAATTGTAAAATACATATATATAGATATTGTTCTTGTAATTAGTTTAATACAGAAAATAAGAAACCTAGTACAGGCGGATTCTCGGATGCTCTTCATATTTATATGAAAAATTAAGTTCTCAGAAGTGGATTATTATTAAATTTCACTGTTTGCGGGTATGAATGTATTACATTGTAATTGGCACTACAATGCAATAGTTACATAATGTGAATTTGAGACACCAAAATGTTGACATGTACAGAAAAAAGTATGTGTTCCAATGGGAACTTAATAGCCTTTAAATTACAATATTATCCAACATTATGTCCAGTAGTCAATAGAGGAATTAACTCGTTGGCAAAATCCATCAAAGCGTCACTAACGTATTTGACAAATTGGCAATATTTTGAAAGGCCATGGGAAACATTCACTTTTGTAATGCTCTATATCGGATGGAATTGCAATTACTGTAAATAGCCAGTTAAATATGTTAAGGTATTTAGCAATCGGATTGGAAATGTTTACGGTTATTGGAAATTCCATGTATGCGTTCCTGGAAGTAAGGTAAATATACAGAGCTATTACAAACTTGCTCTTCATGACCGTTAATTTGTGCACTCTGGTGTAACAGGAGTTAGATCAGATCAGAGAGTGCATCGCGAGCAAAACTAGCAAGGATCAAAATCCTACGTGCTCAGACTCTATTCCACTCACATTACAAACACTGACATATTCTTCGTCAGACCTTCATACAGTATTTCTGATCACACCTGTCGATGAAATGTAATCATGCGCATGAGGCTCGTTGTCTTGCTGATGCAACAAGGATTGCCCATGAGTACCTGACAGATATTGGTGTAGTAGTGAATTATACGGAACACTCAGCTGTAAACAGTGCGTATTGTACCAAGTTTAGTTGTCCTCAGTGACAATTACACACATATATTACAACAACGTTTATCCGAAAAAAAAAGGGGTGGAGCCACGTCTGTTGACACGTTCTTTCGGATAACACATGGTAAATATTTTCGGGAGTTAAATGTCGATTTAAAAATGCATAAACTCTGTTTAAGCAAAGGTGCTTACTGTATGTTAATATTAACATGTTTACATAATGTTACTCATTCTATAAAATGAGTGATTTTCTTCTGGATGCTCTTGGTGCAGCGCTGTCGTGCAGCTATGTCGCGCCACCGTTTAATCAACAATGCATCAGCTGATGTAGATTCATCGCTTTGTTAAACAAAGCGCAAAGCAATCTGAAATAATTAAGCAATTGTTTTGTTGCCACTGAACTAAATACTGTATACAGTAACTTTATTACAGTACTGTAATTAGAGAGTGTAGTACTGTATTTTAATAAAAATTCTAAGTCAATCTTACCTCCACTGCATTAAATCCATCATCTAACCTAACTCGATTCTCAAAACTGGTATTGTTAAGGTTGGAGTCGTCTGCATAATCTTCATGACGAATAATACAGTAATAATTATAAATCCTGGTGCTTTTTCAAGAAAATATGGAACGAACTAGAGGGTAAGAAACTGTTTTATTTTATGCAACACGTGCATTCTGGCATAAGTCGTCATACAGTATAAGGAAAGGGTTTGACTAGTAGCTCTCAGCACATATAGCAAGAGAATTACTAATATCGACGGCTAAGAGCGAGAGGGTAAAAACAAAATATTAAAATGCACTTTTACCAGAACATTTCGGTTAAGTCGGGTTCCGGTTAAGCGAATTTCGGTTAAACGGGGTTCTACTGTATGTAAGTTTTGGTGAAATAATAGTTTCTTACGCGTCTTATTAATTCCCAATCCGAAAATTGGTACCGGTCGAGTTTGTCATGCGGTTAGAGGCACGCAGCTGTAAGTTTGCATCCGGAAGATAGTGGGCTCGAAACCCACTGTCGGCAGCAATGAAGATGGTTTTCCGTGGTTTCCCATTTTCACGCCAGGAAAATGCTGAGGCTATGTCTTAATTAAGGCCACAGCCGCTTCCTTCTCACTCCTAGCTCTTTCCTGTCCCATCTTCGCCATAAGACCTATCTGTGTCGGTGCGAAATAAAGCCAATTTAAAAAGATATTGGTTGCAAGTTATCTTCTCCACCACTTCTCTCTGGAATCCGCTAATCTATTCATTGCCTCATATGAGTCTGCTCTTACATCTTTTCTGATCTGTCTAGGACATCCATTCCCAAAGTCATGTCCGCAGCTAAAATCCAAGGGGTCCGCAATAATAATGCCCTTTGTAAATATTTGAAGAGTGAAATTTAATTGTACACACACGATTCATAGATAATTATAGTAATTTTAAGAATTATTTCTTCACTGTTGTATAACTTACATCCAATACATGTACCTCTTAACTTGGTTGATATATGATAAAATTTAGCAGCAGAAACAGAAGAAATACCACAAGGGAGTGTAAGTGTTGTATTTGTGACACACTTGGAATTGCTAGTATTCACACTCAGACTATATTTTTCACGTCTGGTTGAGAAAATCTCGTGGGCCAGAAATTCCTTCCTTGCAACTGAACATGAATTATCCTCCCTTGAAGATCAACAAGCCGAAGTGCCTTGGCAGAAAGAAAGTGAAAAATAAATTGAAGTATAATATGGGTGGAGAATTATGTGGAGTGGCATGCTAAGCTCCAGAAAGTTGCATGATTGTATCACAACTCCATGCTTCTTATGGACTTTTGCGTCCGTGATATCCACTATACCCTACAATTCCTGGAAAGGAAATACAGCATTTAATACATTTCACGACTAAATACCTGCGTGAGTGTACCTTTTTTGATGCCGTAAAGTATGAGTCTGTTTGTATATTTAAATACTGTTAAAATATACTGAACCCATAATTCTACGATGAGAAAATTATTCTTTTATTTTTCTCAATATTTATTTCAAATAAAAGTTACTTGTTTGAGAGCGGCCATTTCATGAGTCTTGCTGTCTCATGGGAGCGACCTCACAGGGTCGAGCCGAGCCGTAAGTTCGTGAAACGCCGGGACACTTTGGTGGATTTCGAATATTCATCAATTTTTGATATTCACGGAATTCTTCGTAACGAGAGATTTTGGCAACACAGTAAATCCTGAAATAAAGAATCTAAATTATGCTTAAACCCTATGGGAAGAGAGAACCCCCAGGGTAAATATAAATGCAGCTAAGCCTAGAGACAAATCCGCGTCAGATCCGCGGGCTACTGACACGTGCCAAGGTCGATGAATGAATAAAACCCGCGAAACGCCCGGGCAGAAATAATTTATTTCACCTGTTGCGAGTGTGGGAAAATTATGAAATTAACGCAGAAATAAATTGTAAGACTGTCCGAAGTTATGGAACAAATTTCAGAAAAATCGGTCTATTCGATGCGGAATTAGCATATTGCATAACCAAGCTCCAGGGTGTGAGTAGCGTCACCCCATAGAGTATAAAAGAAAACCCCCTCCGTATATTTCTCAGTGTCTGTCTGGTTTCTGAAGTAGCGGATCCCACGTCACTCGTCAACAGAAAGGTGTAAAAAGTTGATCTCCAAATAACTTACTACATGTTCGTGGCTATGGTTCGGATCTACTGTTAGGAATGGAAGATGATATAAATTTTCTGAGCTGCCGCTAATGAAACTTTGAAGGTTTAGAAGTAATTGAACTTCTCTCGATTTTCAGTGTGTGTCTGTTAAAGAGGAGTTCGAAGTTAGCTACTGTGTCTGGTTTCTTATCTGTTGGAACACCTGGGCATAGTCGGGCGAGAAGGGGACAGTCTTGTGGACGCAGTAGATGTGGTCATTTGAGCAGAGTGTTCGTCGCTTGCTAAACGTTTGAAAGTGCGTTGGAAAGTGTTCTGCAATTTAAGTTATATTTATAAAGAAGATGTATAACCTAGGTATGGTAGGCTAGACGAGAGGTTTGCTGGCTAAATGCAGCCAGAACTCCAAGGATGACGGCTAAGATCACAGGTCTGTAACTTTTAATCAATGTTGTAGTTAGAATGTTGTTTGTCCCAACCAAATTTTTCATTGCGTGTGTCGGTTTGATATTTTGTAATGATCAGGAAAGATATTATAATTTTGGTCAGCGTGTGAAAATTTTTAGTTTTGTAAAATTCACATCAAGAAACTATAGAATGCGACGTTTAAATCTTGTGTTAATGTTCTGTGAGATATTGTCCGAAGTGAGGAAAATTAGGAAGGTGATCATGATAAAGTAGTCGTGGCGAATGTCTTAATTTCGAATATCGTTTGAATTCAGAAAATTTCGTCGAAATAATAATAATAATAATAATAATAATAATAATAATAATAATAATAATAATAATAATAATAATAATAATAATGTCTACCCCGGGATAAAATTTTCCTATGTTAAAAGTGGATTTAACAAGTATGTTCTACAAGGATTGCGGTCGTTTAGAAAAATTCCAGTGAAATTCGATAATGTTATGTTTTATTCATGCGAAATTTTGTAACATCGTGTATGTCGATAATATGGAAAATCACGGTGTGTTGTATTCTCGAGATCCGAAAGTTGTAGTAACAGTAAAAATAAAAAGGTATTTCTTTTTATAAAGGTTGTTGTTTTTCACAAGACTTTTGAGGTTTGAAAACGGTCTTGAAATATAAGAAAAATGTATTGAGAGCGAAGAATTTATATATATGTGGAGATGAGAGTAGTAGAAATGTTGAAGGCAAAAGGGAGCCTGGATTTTACTTAATACCGCCATGAGAAGGCGAGGCGAATGCATTTTTGAGATAGGCTATATTTGCCGAGGAAGAGTTTTTGAGACAGTCTGTATATTAAATGTGAGATTTATGTGGCAGGCTGTAGTGTATTCCGCTAACAATCCGAAAGCTGGGACCTGGAGAAGGTCGGTCCGAGATAGTTATTGTGTGAAACACATTAAATGTCAGATAAGATCCCAAGTGAAAAACGATTTTGGTGGGTAACTCTTGGTAGGAAAATTTCAAGTGACTAATTACGTAAAGTCAGTAATGAATATTGGAATAATATGACCTCAAGGATAAAAGAGCATTTTGTATACACGGTTGATGTTTGACTGTAATGACGAGTTTCCAGTTAGTAAAGTTCATAAATTACAAGGCGGTAATTTATCAGTAAATCGGAACATTTGTGGGATGAGATATTGGACGTTAAAGCGATATGTTTGGCAGTGTAGATTCATTGGGTTTTGTTTCACTGGATAGTCATGGATATGTATGTTTGAAAAATGACGGTAGGCGATTGGAGGGCCTCACCCTAAAATTATAGTATGGATTTCTGCGCTGGTGATGATTATTATTTTTGCGACATCCACTAAATATTAGACGTGTGTTGGAAGTCTGTATTATTCTTTCCTAAACTTCATTGCGCGTGCTGAGATCGTGTTTGAGTTGGGGGATTGTTCGCCACGCGATATTTATTTTCAAATTCACGTTTTTTTTGTAACAAGATAGAGACTTACTGCATTTTCCGATTTGCATTCGTTCTGTGACGAGAGTTGTTTCGTTGTGTGTTATTCGTTTCGACCAGATTTGCAGCTAAAAATATCAGAGTTTGTTTGAAGTTACGAGTTCGCCTGATATGCTAGGGGAAGCGTATATGACCCAGTTTCCGCCCGACAATAGATTTAGGACGTCACATGTTATCCTAGGAGTATACTGATGATGAGACGTCCTAGTTCACGCTCAACGATAGAATTAGGAAGGTACGAGTACATAGAAGTTAGTGTTAGGGTGTGCAGATGTTAAGTAGGCCCGACGATAGGTCTGGGAGGTCAGCTGTACGTACTCAAATCTTGAATTAGATGTTTTTGCGAAGTGACCCCGGGCGATGGTAACATCTGCAGTAATCTACGAAATTGGAAAAGTGTTAGCTCGGTAATAATGAGGCCGAACTTGCGCGCTACCCTCAACAGCTGGAAGGTGTTTACCTAAGATTATGGAACCGCTATCGGCAAATGAGAGTTGTCCAATATTGGGTACTGAGCTAACGGTGATTGAATATTTTACTGTAATTCTCCATGCGTGTTGAGTTCAAATAACTTCGGTATTTTACCTTATTTTACGGACTTAATTGTTTTGTCGTTCTGACGTCCGTTTCGCTTTGAGAGTGTGCATATTGACACTCAATGTATTAGTGTGAGACTTGAGTTACGAATGTGGATTCGATTCGTCAGCCAGTAATATATTTTATTTTCGATCTTTGTCGTTTTTTTTCATATTACACGTAGTTGAGTTCGATTAATTGATAGCTTTTTAGGTAGTGTGTTGGGACAAACAATAAGTAGATGGATCTGTGATGGTAGTCATTGTTAAGTAGGAAAGAATTCTGTAATTAGTGTATATTTTCCTCTATGGACTTGTAATTGTATTAAGCGTAACGTAACTATTCAGAACCTGAAAGTCGGTTTTATAATAATATTTTTCAAGTGATTTACCACTTTTTAATTAACTTCAGTGTTTGGCATTTCTTCTAAATGCGTGATCAATAAGCGTTTCCTGCATTTCGCAGTTTTGTTCCTTCAGAACGACGTAACGTAAGATTCTCGCGGATTGTGTTGTTCTTGGTTCCTTCTGAACAGCTGTTTGGGTGATGCACGTTTAGCATCGGGTTTATTTTATCACTTAAGGGTGTCATGAAGTGACAAATACATGGTGGAATTTTGTTTCAATTGTGAATGCTGCTGTTAACTTCTAGTGAACACCATGCTTTCCAATAATATTTCGCAACCTATCCAAAGCAACTGATAGTCAATTTGGTTCGATTAAGGGTCCACTCGGCGGGTGTTCCGTATCCGAAAGGGTATTCGACTGGTGGATAACCTTAATTAAGAGTAAATCAGGCGTTCTACTTGTTGAAAGTCAGATTTTCCACGGATCGTGTGGATTAATTCTCAGTTATCGTTTGGATTAATAGGTGCCCGATTTTTCAGGTTTTCTTTTCACTTTTTCAGTTTCGCTGTCCACTAATTTACTACTTTCACCGAAGCAAATTCTTCGATATTGTAAAAGAAAATATGTACGCTATGCAATGTGACTGCGTTGAAACATTTCATAATTAATAATTAATTGTTGATCAAGGATTTATAAATAAAATTTTTTTTTTGTGCCATTAAGAATTTAATAAAAGTTAGTAAGCACATATTTGCTCCTCATTTCAAGTAGTTAGGCTCTCTTCTGAACCCCATTGTTTGGTTAAGATCGTGACCGAAACACTCCCGCAACGACCCCAAAATTTAAGAGTTCAATATTGCTCTACTGAAGCAGCTGTGGCCAACCAACGATGGAATGGTAAGTCAAGGGTTCATTCAATAGTGTTAAACTCAGTTATGTGCTACACATGCTCAAAAAGGGCATTTATATCTCGAAATTTCGATAACTCGAAATAAAATTTAGCTCCCGAGGTGATTCGATATATCGAGGTTCCACTGTAATTAAAATGTGTGATACGTATCCAATAAATATACTCGTACTTAGACTTGCGAGGTATTTCTTGTACTTCAGCAAAATGATATAATTCAGGAAACCGCCTCATCCATATTCTTAATACATAATTATGAATTGACGAAGACAACGAACAGAAGCCCCTTCTCCCATATCACGGATTACCACCAAATGGGGTGAAGAAGCATCTGCCCATCGCAACTACATTCAGGTTTTTTGTTAGTATTAGAAAATGCCGAAAATATTTCAATTCACAAAATGTCACCGCATTTAATTCCGAAATTAGTTAGTGGGATGTAAAAACAACAACAGTATCATTGTGTCGTGAGTAGAGCCTGCATGGTTAGGCAGTAATAGGGTAGAATACAAACCTGCCGAAGCGAGTAACAGGTATACTGAAGCCCGCTCAACGGGATTCAGCCCCATGGCTAAATGGTTAGCGTTTAAGGCATACCGGGCTCGATTCCCGGCCGGATTTTAACCTTAATTGGTTATTTCCACTTGTTCGGGGTCTGGCCGTGTGTGTCGTGCTTAATGAGAAATAAACAAATAAGTAAAAAAAGTTAAGAAATAAGAAAACATCAGTAATGAAAAAGAAGTAAAAATACATTTTAAAAACGAGTATAAAAACGGTTCTGCTATGTGATACGCCCAACATATTGGATCGCCTAGAAGTTATTTTACTCTCGCTGCATTACTAAGGAGTGAGCTAAACGATATTTCCTACTGGCCAAATGATTTTATGTTCAAACTCAGGGGTTTGCAATTTGTAAACGGTCGAGGGCCACATCGGAAACATTACTCATGATTCCGGGCCACACTGTAGTAATAGGCCAATTTTCGCAAAGTTCCAAAAATCGAACGGAGGTATCATTTATGAATTAGTTCGTGCATAGTTCAATTGAAATTAAGGTTTAATAAATTTAGTTGCTTATAATTCGATTTTAAATTTCGATAAAAAGTTGAAATTAAAAATAAACACATATTATTACAGCCAGGACATTTGAATTTAGAAGAAAAGCAGCCAATGATAGTTCATTTGAACTAATATTTAACAAATGACAAAACAGGAAAAATTACATAAAGGCAAAATGAAAATAATCATCTAATCAAAACAAATCTTAAAGGAGGACACTTTAGTGGGAGTTGTGTGAAGGGAACAATGATATTCAGTTGCAAGAGCCTAATATCCCAGCAACCCTTCCAGGAGTACTTCCCTGAAGTTTGCATCAAGTCTGCAGCACTGTGTACCAACCAGTACCACCAATGAGAAAAGAACGAAGAAATGAAGAATTTCTTGGTATTCATTGCATGATACGTTTCATAAAATGCCCTCAGTGTCGTTGGCATGGAGTTCAATATTTAGTCGTTGCCGGGACAAAACCTCCTATGTGATAATATTTTCGGAGATATACTGACCCGCAGCACATACATTATGAAGAACGAGAATGCCCTGACAATATTCACACAATATTGCACCTTAGATGACAGAACCTTACCGGCCAAAGTTCTAAGTTAAAATATTTCACATAAGAGGTTTTGTCCCGGCAGCGACGATTTGGTATGGATCCCATAACGAATTTTATAATGGTTAATGGGTAGCACTGGCATTTTTGAGGGTTCAACTTCCACCGAAGTTTGGATTTTATATTTTTAAATAAAAAATAATCTATCCAGGCCACGTGAATACTTAAAACAGGAAATAATATTAAAAAAGGAATTAGTTCTGACTTGGGCCTATAAAGGGCTTAAAGATTAATACGTTTCTGAACGAGCTTTGAAATATTTTTCAAACAAATTATCGTCACATTTCTTAAAATATAAGTTTTTAAATCCTTCGCGGGCCACCATTTTCAAACCCCTGTTCTAGCGTATTACTTTCTAAAGATCGTATCGCGAGTGGAACAGTTCCAGTGTTTGGGAAAGGCAGTTGTAAAACAAATAAGTATTTTGGATAAACTGAAATTCCAGACGTATGTATCGTGATCAACCCTAAAAATTTGAACAAAGAAGGTGACCTCTTTATCATTATATGATCTCTCGTAACTTGTATAAAAGTCCCGGTAGCGTTCTGGCTTTGGGAATTCATTATATATAAAGACCTTTTTAAAAATTTGTTCCATGACAGCGAAGTCCTTTGTGCTACCGTTTCCAAGCATTCGGCTAAGTGCTTGGAGTGCAGACGAGGGATCAGCGGATGACTTGGGAAAACTTGCGCACTCACAAACACATTCACTGAATGCAGGCCTCGTCATCCATCTTAGGGTGAGAGAACCCCTTCCGAAGTAGCCAGTGGACAGAGGGGTGTGGGGGTTCGCGGAATGGATTACACGTCCAGCCAGATCGAAAAACTTTTCATGCGACAAAACCGACACAGCTAAGTGCCAACGAATGTTTCATGTCTAATGCATTGAGCACTTGCCCATTTCCAAGCTATGACTCTCTCTCTCATTTTTTTCTGGGTATCTTCTCTTGTTATCGATTACTTCTGTCACAATGTTGTATTAAAATAGCCTCGCGAGATATTCTGACCATTGCAGGCTGAACGCAAACTAATGTATATATCTAGTTCACATTGCATCTGGAAAAAAACATACCCATCACCTATGAATTTTTATTTTCATTATAATGTTTGGCGAAGCAAAGCCGAAAGTAAAGCCATCACTTTACAAGCAATGAAGGCTCTTGGAGGAGGGGAAGGTAAAGGCTTCAACTACCCGTAACCTCGGTACAAAATAGGATAGAATGGATCAGCCCGGACGCATTTGCACCCAGGAATTAACCTGCTAGTTTGTTTTGGTAACACTGGTAACAATGTAACACTCCATAAGTGGCAATATCTTAAAGCTGGTCTGAAATTTAGGCACTTCGGCGTCTCCGAAAACCTTCAAAAGGTAGTCAGTGGGACGTAGAGCCAATTATTATTCTTTTCTAAAAATTTTCGACCGGGCGAGTTGGCCGTGCGTGTAGAGGCGCGCGGCTGTGAGCTTGCATCCGGGAGATAGTAGGTTCGAATCCCACTATCGGCAGCCCTGAAAATGGTTTTCCGTGGTTTCCCATTTTCACACCAGGCAAATGCTGGGGCTGTACCTTAATTAAGGCCACGGCCGCTTCCTTCCAACTCCTAGGCCTTTCCTATCCCATCGTCGCCGTAAGACCTATCTGTGTCGGTGCGACGTAAAGCCCCTAGCAAAAAAAAAAATTTCGACTTTCTGACGATGAATCGAGCCCACGTCCTTCCTAGAAAACTGAGCTATACCACCTCGGCTAGGCATCCTCTATGATTATTATTATTATTATTATTATTATTATTATTATTATTATTATCTCTTAATCTATGACGTTGTTTATCACGTATTTGCAACCTGCTCTCGATGCAAGACCCAGACTAGTAATACACCAACAGTATCCCCTGCCTCTCGTAAGAGGCGACTAAAAGGAACGACCAAACGATGATGGAACTCGAAACACGAGATTATTTGTGATTAGTACCATTATTATGAGGAACACCATAGGTCTGTACGTTGCCTGTGATTAGTACCATCGTGTGAATTCTACCGAGGCGGCCGCGCTGGATTACATACACTGATGTCAATGCGTGAGTAGGTGCCATGTGCTGCGCTGAACTGTGAAGGTTCCCCTGTATTCAGAATGGGTCTGCGTTACCTATGAGTAGTACCACTATACAGTATAAGAAACACAATAGTAAAATTCCATTAATGAAGCATATAAACACTAGTTATAACAAATTTGCTGCTTTTATCTTCCTGAGAATGAAATTATACATTGAAACGTGCGGTGCACACCATTTTATTCATAGTTTGTCATTGGATGTTTCTTTATTGATATTTTATTGGATTATGTTTCTTGTCAAATACACTGACTGACAGAGCAAATGCAACACCAAGAAGGAGTGGTCAGAACTTTATGCCAATTGCAGGGTAGACTGACGTCACTGAGGTATGCTCATGATGTGAAATGCGCCGCTGTGCTGCGCACGTAGCGAACGATAAATGGGACACGGCGTTGGCGAATGGCCCACTTCGTACTGTGATTTCTCAGCCAACAGTCATTGTAGAACGTGTTGTCGTGTGCCACAGGACACGTGTATAGCTAAGAATGCCAGGCCGCCTTCAACGGAGGCATTTCCAGCAGACAGACGACTTTACGAGGGGTATGGTGATCGGGCTGAGAAGGGCAGGTTGGTCGCTTCGTCAAATCGCAGCCGATACCCATAGGGATGTGTCCACGGTGCAGCGCCTGTGGCGAAGATGGTTGGCGCAGGGACATGTGGCACGTGCGAGGGGTCCAGGCGCAGCCCGAGTGACGTCAGCACGCGAGGATCGGCGCATCCGCCGCCAAGTGGTGGCAGCCCCGCACGCCACGTCAACCGCCATTCTTCAGCATGTGCAAGACACCCTGGCTGTTCCAATATCGACCAGAACAATTTCCCGTCGATTGGTTGAAGGAGGCCTGCACTCCCGGCGTCCGCTCAGAAGACTACCATTGACTCCACAGCATAGACGTGCACGCCTGGCATGGTGCCGGGCTAGAGCGACTTGGATGAGGGAATGGCGGAACGTCGTGTTCTCCGATGAGTCACGCTTCTGTTCTGTCAGTGATAGTCACCGCAGACGAGTGTGGCGTCGGCGTGGAGAAAGGTCAAATCTGGCAGTAACTGTGGAGCGCCCTATCGCTAGACAACGCGGCATCATGGTTTGGGGCGCTATTGCGTATGATTCCACGTCACCTCTAGTGCGTATTCAAGGCACGTTAAATGCCCACCGCTACGTGCAGCATGTGCTGCGGCCGGTGGCACTCCCGTACCTTCAGGGGCTGCCCAATGCTCTGTTTCAGCAGGATAATGCCCGCCCACACACTGCTCGCATCTCCCAACAGGCTCTACGAGGTGTACAGATGCTTCCGTGGCCAGCGTACTCTCCGGATCTCTCACCAATCGAACACGTGTGGGATCTCATTGGACGCCGTTTGCAAACTATGCCCCAGCCTCGTACGGACGACCAACTGTGGCAAATGGTTGACAGAGAATGGAGAACCATCCCTCAGGACACCATCCGCACTCTTATTGACCCTGTACCTCGACGTGTTTCTGCGTGCATCGCCGCTCGCGGTGGTCCTACATCCTACTGAGTCGATGCCGTGCGCATTGTGTAACCTGCATATCGGTTTGAAATAAACATCAATTATTCGTCCGTGCCGACTCTGTTTTTTCCCCAACTTTCATCCCTTTCGAACCACTCTTTCTTGGTGTTGCATTTGCTCTGTCAGTCAGTGTATTAGGCCAGGGTACGTTCTGCAATATATTCTCTGTGCTCCCTCTTGTCTCTCTCTTATCATACTTTATTCTGATATTTCACTATTTCCTGTAACTATTTCAAATAATTACAATTACGATTTATGTATTTATGTTTCAGGTAAGTTTGTCTCCTCCTCTTGCGAGAAACGGATGACCAGAGGAAAATTTCAAGACGACCTCTTATTCTTCCCTAAGGTATTTGCTACTTCGTACGTTACAATTTGTTTTTATGAAGTAGTTTATTAGCCTAACGATTTGAGTTTTAAACTATTTCCTCTCTAGTCAATCCTACTTATCTCCATATTTCTTGCATTGCTTCCTAATTACTTTACGGTACAACATATGTGTATGTAAATACCTTTGATACCATGGTTGAATCGACCAGTTTCACTGAAACGTTCATGTGATTCATAGTTGATAAACCACTATCAATGTGTGCATCTCACCGCAGATATATTTTATGTGGTAATACGAAATCCAAGATCTTATGTATATTTATATTTTCTGACTCGCCCAATTGTGCCTGAAAGATATGCTAGGAAAGTTTGGAATTCAACCTTAAGGTTCATCGTTGGCCAATAATAAGCATTTATTATACCTTAGTACTTTGCAGTAATATAACACTGCATTTTATCTGGAAATTCTTGATGTTCGCCTACTTTTCACGTTTTTCAAAATTTTGAATGCAAGATGTCTTTAAAATACTTTCTTTCAGTTTCCTTAATACAAATTGAATTGATGATATTCACTTTTCAAACAGCGTAAAGCTCAACATTTCCTTAAGCAGGTGATCAAATCAAGTATTAATATTTTTTATTTAAAATTTATTTTATAGCAATTACAAACGAAAATAATAAGTGGCACAGTAGACAGTTGAGAATAATAAACCAGACTTAAAATGGCACACTAGTTGGAAAAGGTTCGCCATCCCTGCCCTAGGGGCATGTACATTTACTTAAAAAATTCCGGATTGTCACTATTCATCCCAGGGGCCCCGAAAACTATGGATTCGACATTTTTCGATTATTTTTGCGGGTTAACTCGACAAATATGGGCATCGTGAGTTATATCTGAAGAAAAGGAGCACTGAAACAACTTGCATTTTTCTGGTAAAAATCCTTGAAAACTTACAACCATTTCCATTCAAATAAGGCCTGAACCAGCCTCTATCCCATTGTGGTTTACGTACTGTGCAGCTTCGCAGCAAACCCTGCAATTGCCCATATTTGCCAAACTCTTAAGGTAATATGGGCATATTTGCTGGGAATATGGGTACGAGTTACTAAATCATAATTAGAGCCACTGACATGGTTACATTAATTTTGTATTATAACAAGGTGGTTGTATTTAACATACATATATGAAATAAGGGTAAATATATATTATAATTAAACACCGATCATAAAAAAAATGCTACCAAGGAAGTACAACTGATGCCATTATTAAGTTATAAACTCGGAAAAATTGTATTGAATTAGAAAATGTAAGTAACATAGAACTGGCCAAAATTGTGTGCAATATGAAAAGTAAAAGGGTTAATCTAACATAAATAATAACACGAGAGCACTCTGAGTCATAAAAATTGACAAAAGTTTTCTTAACTACACTCATCACAATAGAAAGAATCGCCTTCCATCTCGACGCACTCCTTATGGAACCACTTTGCATTTGAACCACAACACTTATCCCACTTCTGCCCTTCATTCTCATCATAATAATTCATTCCCCTTACACACAGGACAAATACAGGAAACTGTGTTGCTCCTTATGGCTTTGCGCTTTGTGGCTATACCTCCTCTAGCGGCATCTGCGAAAGGCCTAGCTCTTTTCTGCTCTGAAGCCAGATTTTCTTCACTTGTAAGTTTTCTTGCAGAACACTTACGTCTTCTCCGGTTACTAGTCGTCATCTTCAGTTTCGGAACTGGACTAATTTCCTTAAAAATGACTGCTGCTCTCACTGGCGGCGAGGATGGGACAGATGAAGGAAGTGAATATGGTCCAGGGTTAGAGCGGGAGGACGAGTCAAGCGTAGGTCTATATGGTGAGGTTATTCTAGGTGGGGAACCGGAGGACTACAGGATGAGATTTTGATGATGGTCCAGGCGGTGCTTCAGTAGGCATTTCACCGAAGGTTTGCATCAGAATTTCACCACTGTCGGACAGTGCGTCCCCTATGTAAGTTAAACTGCTGAGCTAGCAGGAAATAAAGTTATTAAAAGGCCATTACCTTGTGGATGAATCACTGCCCGAAGAAAGAGGCGCTTCCCGCCCCCTGCTAAACAGTCTGGTATCTCAGCCATATTTTGAGGCTAAATTCCGGTTGCTTGGAAGCCATTTATAGCATTTCCAGCCGTAGCGATTTCATGCAAGCTTTGCGCAATATTGAACAGAATTCAGTTTTCGCAAATGAGCGACCATGGTGACGCACAAACACAGACGCTTGTTCGTAGTACCATTTCTTCAGTGGTTTGAAGAATGACCTGTCTGTTGGCTGCAACCAATGAGTAGTATGATGAGGCAGGCATAACAGCGACAGACCATTGTCAACACAGTGCTGAAGTATTTCCAAATTTCTACTGTGAGAATCATGTCAGTCAACAAGTATTACAGAAGAAGCAAGACTTATGTTGAATAAGGAGATAAAATTCTTGATGAAATCAGAAAATATAACAGTGTTTATGTAGCCACTATCACTAGTGTACACAAAACTTCCGGGTGGAAGTTCTGCCCGATACTCTGCATGCTGCCTTTTTCCTTTAAAACTGACAGTTGCTGGCATGAAGTTACCAATGGCATTAGAGCATGCAAGAACTGTCATAACTTCTCGCGTTTCTTTAGGACTGATTGAGTGGACGTTCTATGTTCCTTTTTCACATACAACATGGCCACCCCTCGTGTTCATTTGGGCTACGCAGGCGTAGCAGGGGGAGAGGTGATACTCCAACGTGGCGCGTCCCAGGTGGCGGATAGGGGGGTCCTAACCAGCTTGCCGGCGGACTTGAGGGAAATAAAATACCTCTCGCCGACCAAACACACTACCCCCTGCGGGTGGGGGACGCACATGTAGAATACACCCGCGGTATCCCCTGCTTGTCGTAAGAGGCGACTACAAGGGGCGACTAAGGGATGATTGAATTAGAACCATGAAACTACTCTTGATTCGTACCATCATGCGGGGAACACCATGGGTTGCATGTACTTGCGAGTAGTATCACTAAATTGGTACGAAATACGTTTGTGATTAGTTGCAGAAAAAAGCCTGGCCTGGTGGATTCCAGTACTCGTGCGTTGTACCCATGTGGGCAACACCGCGGGTCTGGGCGTAGCCTGTGAGTTGTACCGCTATATGAGCGGCACCGTGGGTCAGCGTTGCCTGTGATTGGTACCCTCTATGTGAGGAACATCACGGGAATACCGGCGCCCGTGACCAGTACACCTAGGTGAGGAACCTTACCGGTTTGAGTTGGCTATAAGTGACGCCATTGTGTGAGAAACACCATAGGTCTGCGTTCCCTGTACTAAGTACAATACTTGTGAGTAGTACCATCTTGTGTGGAACACCGTGAGTCTTCGCTACTTTTGATCAGTACCCCAAAATGACAAATACCATGGTTCTACTTTACTCGCGACATGTACCATTCTGTGGGGCCTTAGACGTGAATTTAGCTCCCCTTCAGACATCAAGCATCATTGTGCTTTATAAATGGTCCCTTGGTCAGTAATACTCTAATTAACTACCTTCTTTTTGAGTCTGATCCACTGTTTTTGTTTGTTTGTTTGTTTGTTTTTGTTTTTGATTTTTGTAGGGTTCATGTCCATCCATTCATTCTTCATGAAATTTTTATTTTATTTTGGTCAGTGGATAAATTTTAATTTTTGTCATTTCATTTCGTACCATAGGGGCCGATGACCTCGATGTTAGGCCCCTTTAAACAACAATCATCATCATCATCATCATCATCATCATCATCATCATGTTCATTTGGAGTCCTGACTCGTCGGCATTAAATATTCTGGCCGGCCTGTTTAGCAGATTCAAATCCTTCATCTTTTGCTCAAGAATTTTAAAAAATTCCCTACACTAAGTCTATTCATTCCTAATGCCCGATTAATATAGAAATTCTCTTCTTTTCGAACAGTGCGTCTTGGATGTCTCTTTAGAAATGAATCCATCCATTCCCACCCGGCCATTTTGCTAGCTTTATTAAATCGGCGGACACCTTCCTAGCAAGCCCATACCCACATTGCTGACAAAATCAGGCAATGTTCTAACTCAGTCTCTGCCTCAGTTCCCATTTCCGGTTTCCGGCCGAGTCTCAGCACTTCGAATTCAAATTTAGACAAATACCGCTGCAAAGTTTGGCTAGACACATTATAAGCTCTAGATGCTTGTAACTGATTACAATCGCCATTTCTTACAGCTATTACAGCACGCGACATATCCTCTTTGTCCCATTTCTGGCGGATACCCGCTCGTTCATTCCCATTTTGCATCATCATCTGGAAAAAAAAGAAAAATGATTTAGTTTTTGCGAAATACGCTGTAGTTACATGCTATATTAATAGATTAACATGAAAACGTAAAGATTACAGTATAAATAAAAAATAATAAGTCTATTTCAGAACCCGTCACGTAAATACAATGTAATTTGATGATGCCCATATTACCTACAATGTCACTGCCCATTTTTGCCTTAGTGCCACATTTCAGAAGTTGGCATTACTGGGAGAGAACTAACTCCCAAGCGCCTGTCCACTCGCTACAACATACCCTACACTAACCTTGAAAGCTACCCGTAATAACATTTCATGATAAACAAACTAATTTTGGGTGTAGTGCCTTAAGTAAATTACCTGAGTTATTATAACAGCTCGATTTTGGAAGATTAGACTGGTCTACTTACTTCTAAACATGTTCTTTTCAGCTTCTGTTGGCACAGTAGAAGACAGCCTTTAACACACTGAGCAGCCATGACACTTCAGGATTACCATCCTAGCAGAGCGCATGCTTCCACTCGCTACTATCGCGTGAAATATGAACTATTTCTTAAATCTGCCCATATTACCTTAGTGTCCATATTTGCCTAGTTTACCCTACCCCAACCCCCTTCGACCCCCACCCCAAAGGAGGCTGAACTTGAATTTCAAACATATGCGGAGTGTCACTAATGACCTCAACGACCCCGAAAACTATGGATTCGACACTATTTTCGTTTACATTTATCCCTAACCCCACCTTACTCGCCACCCCTAACGAGGCTAGGGATGCCTTACCCCATATTGCTCGTCTCCAAATAGCAAGTAATATGCTTACAAAGTTTGGTTGAAATTTTTACAGTGTAGTTTACACACACGCATCCATTTTTATATATAGATACTGCGAAAATTGAGTCAAAGCTCTTTTGAGCTCTTGGGAACAATGTATTGTCTGTTCTCTTCTAACTCCAAAAATTCATTGACAGGTTATTACGCAAACGAATTAGAACTCCGCATTATGAACAACTAATTGAATTACATTGCATTAGATTTGTAGTTCTTTAATGAGTATTGGAGTGTAGAGCTGTACAATGACTCTAGTAATCTCGTGTCATCGTACTGAGGTGGTGCAGCACCTTTTTGGCATATCCCCCATGGAAGCGAGCTGCATAACAGCACACCAGCAATCCTGCCATTCTTGAAATTTCTGGCAGTTCCGGGAATCTAACCCTGGCCCCTGTCGACATCAGATAATAGTGCTAACCGGTACGCTACCGAGGCGGACTTTAAAGTCTGTCCACCAGAAGGGGTTATCCCGGGGTACTAGAGTCCTGTGGACTCCCACTTGGTTGGCTTGCGCCCAAAGAACCCTTTCTTGTGCGTGCCGACGTTGTAAAGCCTGCTGAGTATTGTGTCATAGTCGTAGCCGTACCATTTTGAACCTATAACCTGACTTTTGCCCATCGGATGCGGAAGTTTTACCGAACAATATTTGGATGAACTCTTTGGATCTTCCTTTACACAAGCCAGTCATTATACCTTTACTAAATTTTGAAATTGTTGAAGGAAGTCTGGTGTATACAATTTTAGGGCAGACGGACTTATACCGAGGCACCCATTACTGGAAGATAATGAGTTTTTCTACATCGAAACCGTGTTGGATGTTTGATAACATTTATCCAACTTTATAATATTAAAATCCTAGGAAATTTATTTGTCACCAATTTTGGATACAATGAAGAATATTTCCGAATTCGATGCCTTTGTTACCCATTGTAGCTGGGGGACACAGATGAAGAATACACCCATGGTATCCCTGTTCGTCGTGAAAGGCGAATAAAAGGGGCAACCAAGGGATGATACTTCTGTACCCATGAGACAATCTGTGATTAGTACCACTACGCCAGGAACACCATGGGTCGATTCTATAGTACTACTACACGTGCGCGGTTTGCTCCATGTTAGAGCAATAATCACTCCTACTGAGGAACTCGTACCTTTACTGATTCAAGCTGGGTCTGTGGCTGGTGTGGGTGGTGCCATAACACTGTGGGTTTACATTGCCTCTGGTTAGTGCCACCATGCGAGCAACACTATGAGTATACGTGGCCTGTGATTGGTACCACTATATGAGGAACACAATGGATCAAGCCGGCGACCGTGATTAGTATCACTACGCGAGGAACACCATGGGTCTACGTTGCTTGTGAGTAGTACCCTTATGTTAGGAAACTCATGGACCTGCGTTGCTTGTTAGTACCCTTACGGAGGAACATCATGGATTTGAGTTACCTGTGAGTAGTGCCATTATATGTGACATACCCGGGGTCTAGATTACTATTGATTAGTACCACCATGAGAGGAACACCATGGTTCTATGTTACCTGTGATTAGTACTACTATAGCAGAAACAGAATTGTTCTGCTTTACCGGTGATTAACACTATTATGAGGGTCCGATTAACTGTATTTTGGACTCCTTTGTACAGCAAGCATCATCGCAGAAATTAATGCTTTGTGAATCGGCTCCACCGATATTTTTGATGCATGGTCATTTTGTCATCATCGTTCGTTTTAGATTCCAGACAGTGGATATATTTTAAAGTTTTAATGATCGTTTCATTTCGTTGCACCTCGTATCATTAAGGTCCGATGACCTAGCTGTTAGGTACCTTTAAACAACAATCGTCATCAACAGCATCGATACGTACTTCAACGTGCCATCGCATTGAATCGCGCATGCGCTTTTTGAACGTTACATGTAAGGAAGAATTTCATGTGATACACTGGTACTTTCTGTTCCTGTCTGTTTCCTATTATTTATTTACTGTACAGAATTCTAAAAACACGGAAATAAAGCGTTTCCGGACTCTTGTCGATATAACATCTTTACGTTTTCTATCTGTGAGGAATACGAGTCAGTCGGCTTGAAAGTGAACCTTTCCAAAACAAAACTCATATCCAACAAGTGGGTCACAGCAGGAAATATGAACATCAACATCACGCCGTTAGACAATGTCAGTGAATATATCTATCTGGGCCAGTTGATGAATATTAAAGGTGATATAAGACCAGAAATTTTTTGATGCATTAAACTAGGATGGCAGGCGTATGGAAGAAAGTCGACTGTCTTCAGAGCAAATATGCCAGTAAATCTGAATAAAATAGTTTTTGATCAGTGCATTCCACCTGGCTGACTTATGGCTGTGATACCTGGACACTGAACGAATTTACAAAAGGAAAACTTAAGACAGCGCAGAGAGACATGGAAAAGTCAATGCTGGGTTTTACAAGGAAATATAAGAAGAGAGCAGATGACATCAGAACAGTCATTACAGTTAATGACATTTCTGAGAGCATAGTCACCTTAAAATGGCAATGGACTGGACATATTGCTCGAAGAGAAGATGGCAGACGGACGAAGCTAGTGGTAGAATGGATTCAAAGAGATTATCATAGGCCTAGAGGAAGACTGCCAGACAGTTAGGACAAAGACATCAAGGGAATATCTGATGCTACCTGGCAGAGAACTGCTCAGGACAGTTCCACCCGGAGAGTTCTGGTGAGTACTTACCTGAGTTCGCTACTTAAGGAGGCCACATCATGCAATGACAGAATAGGTTGATGATGATGATGATGATGATGATGATCTGTGAGGAATGTATCTTGAAAATTTCGCCTACCTTACTGTTGCACTCTCTATAATCAAGGGAGACGAAAATTTAGAATATTCCTTCTCAAAGGTCTATTGATTGTCATCACACCGAAAGTGAAGGGACAGAGAATGAGAGAAAAATTTCCCGAGTCTCATAACATCCTTGTACACATCCCTCTCAAGAGGAGGGTGGCAGGTGTTCGGACTGCGGTTGCCAAGGTAATACCACTCTGCTCTCTACATTCATGATCGATCCTCAACAGCGGCTAATTATATTACGTGATGGCAAAATTTCTATGTTGCTGACGAGACTCAACTTCACGGGCACTTCGTTGTTAATTGACAGCTAAACATTGCTAACATTACTGGAGCTTCCGTTCCTCGCCATAAACGTGATGAGAAAGTACTAGCCTCAGCTGGAGGCGCTCACATAAAGTGCTTCCATTTCCTGCTTTCCTCTGCCCTGGACAGACAGGTTGAAGAATTCTTCATTAGTTCAGTAATATTAACCTTTGGCAGTGGAATAAGTACATTGTGGCTGGTTACATAACTCCATATTATTTCTGTCGGGAAGAAATGCGGTTGGAGTCACATTTCTTTGAGTTTGCATTCGGGAGTTGGAGGGTTCGAACCTCACCCTGGGCTGCACAGAATATTTCATTGTTTCCCATTTTCACACTAGGCAAATGCTGGGATGTATCTTAAATTGCAGACCGGGTGCCCTTCACACCGTGTAATAGTTCTTTTCCGGGAAACATTCTGGCTATCTGCAAAGTGGTGTGCATGCATATCTTTAGAAGGACTACTGTGTTTCTTTCTGGAGACCTTCCTGAATAATCCTAGCACTCCTTCCTGTTGTGATCCGAATAGAAGAAATATTCTGGAATCGGTTGACTAGTAATCTTTCAGACACGACTCCTTCACTTGCCGTATCAGTATACACAAAGCAAAACAAAACTATATATTCCTCTTCATCACGTACTACTGTAGTTCTGCGTTTATTTCACACGATCACAAGTAGATATGAGAATTTCTACTTTTTCAGTCATCCTTATCTTGCACACCGACTTGAAGTACTATTTATTTTAACAGTGTTTGCACTGACTTGTATGTATGTTTAGTCATCAGCCCGAAGGCTGGTTGGATCCTCAACAGTTCCGCCATGAGCTGTCATAGATGGCCTAGGCATCACTGAAGAGGCGTACTAGGGAAATGAGGAATGAGGTAGTTTCCCGTTGCTTTCCTCACCGAACCAGCCCCTGCTATTACATATCAGTCTGCCAAGCCCACTGAAATGCATGCACCACCTGACCCTATGATCAATATTTTCACATCGTTCATAGCAGGGACTGGCTGCGTAAGGAATGGCATTACTAGCATCGCTCATACCTCAGTCACTTTCATTTTGTCAAATCCAAGGATAAGACAGAGACAGATCAGTGAAAGTAACAAAATTGCTCTAGCCCATACCAGAAGACTTAGCGCACTGTAAACACCAGGTCCCGCCAGCAAAGGCATTGCACTGACTTAGAGTAGATTTATTCAAAACTCACGTGTACACTTGAATGTTGCAAAGCGGATATAGAACTGATAGTCTGACATTGAAAACAATCAGAAAGTGAAATAACTTCCCGTTTCCAGTCGCGTTATCAACCTATAACGCCTATGAAACATGTGAGCATGGCACCAACTAACGAGAATCAATACTTTGGATTTCAGAATGACCGAAATACATGCAGGCACTGTAATGGTCAGCGCGTGTAACGACATCCTCTACCGTATCGTTTCGCTTTCTGGATCGAATGCTTTGCCCTTTTTTTTTATCTAACAGCTCCTGAGTTGATCTCATGAGACTGAGTGAACCCTGTTCCTGCCCTCAGTCAGAAATTAAAATTCCTAGACTGGTTTCGTCAGAGGCAGGTACTCCACCACATTATTTAGGTCTCATACCGTTAATTCTGCTATTTTAGAATAGTATTTTACGGGATACGTTATGTGGAATAACTTACCAGGGGAGATGCTCAATAAATTTCCAATTTCTTTGAAATCATTTAAGTAAAGGCTAGAAAAACGACAGATAGGGAATCTGCCACCTGGACGACTGCCCTAAATGCAGATATTGATGGATGGATGGATGGATGGATGGATGGATGGATGGATGGATGGATGGATGGATGGATGGATGGATGGATGGATGGATGGATGGATGGATGGACGGACGGACGGACGGACGGACGGACGGACTTGACTGTGAATTCTGCTTTTAGTATGTCTATCTCATCTACATACTCAAAAAAATCCGCAGTCTAGGCCTTCACGCAATCAGCTCAATGTTGAAAATATCATAGGGATATGAGCTAGGAATTTTAGGAAAATAAAATATAATAAAGTATGAGAATTATTCTTTATTTATTCCTAAAATGTACTCGTACAATTCTTTTCTTAATCATCATCCGGTCGATTAGATAAGTGGTTAAGTGTCAGAGAGGGCCAAGAGCCCTAACATTCCCACTCAATAAAGACACAAATTAATTAATTAATAAGCGGTTTGCCTTTTCCTATCACAACGAGAGCTAATGTGAGACAAATCAGAGTTTCACTTAAGCCCTTATAATTACATTCGATGTGGTCATTTTTCAAGAAGTATAAAGTACCTGAAGGGTAACAAACCAAGGAACACATTACAGAAAGAATTACGTAAATAATTTATTTTGGCTAGGATTTGAATCAGAAAGAAAACGAGTAAAGAAACAAGCGATTTGGGCAGTCTTCCCGGATCTGCATTTAGGCCAGAAGTGATTTTCGAAATTTTCTTTTTTAGTTTGATAGAACTATCGAAGACTAACAATTCGAAACCTTCCCGGGCCTTTTACCCCTTCAACGTTGGGCACAATTGATAAAAGTGCTTAATTTGATGTTTTTCGTAGTATAGGAACCCCTACTTTGTCTGCTAAGAAATATTCCTCGCCAAACGGAAGTCCTGCTATTTGAGCTATGTTTTCAAGTTTATTCGGTCATACCTGAATACTAGGAATACCTTCGAAATCTTCTAGCCTATGTGCACTATTACACACAACCCAGTTGTCAGAAAACAATAAATTATTCGTATTATTTACATTACCACAGCAGTTTCACGCCATTAAGGTAATGCTATATCCACATCATCAAGTGAAACTTTTCTGCTACAATATATTTTATTATCGAGCTCTAAATATTTACAATCATTTTGGACACTCTGAACTTCTATCAGCAAATATTTTAGGAATAATTTTCTCCCTATCTAAAATACGTGTGATCCCTGGAAACCACCATGTTGCTGACGGCATGGGTCTCTAAACTTTGTAAACATGTAGTCAAGAAATCCAAAGAAAAACAAAATGAAGAATAATAGAAAATAAATGCGACTATTGACTGTGCAAAACAATCCACAACAGACTTCTATCACCCATGACCTTTCAAATAGATTTTCATATCCCAAAAAATAGCACGAAAATCCAGTCTCCAGCTAACACGTGTTCTCTTGGAACCCGTGTGCACTGTATTTTTTCTGCCAAGCGAAATGGGCGCGCGGCTTGAGTCGCATAGCTGTGAGCTGGCATTTGTGAGCTCACTCTCACCATCGGCTGCCCGGAAGATTTCCATTATTTCTCCATTTCACACCAGACAAGTGATGGGACTGAATCTTAATTAGGACCACGGTTGATACCTTCTCAATTCTAGCTCTTTCTCACCCTTGCGTCACCGAAAACCTTCGATGTATTAGTGCGACGTCAAACCACTATCAAATAAACAGAAAGAAGTGCTTTCTTCTTCATCCAGTTTTCCCTTACTTGGTGGGGTCGTGCCTGCGAATTGTCACAGATGTGTGAACCTGTATTACGGATGGATGCTCTTCCTTGTGCCAACTCCACATGGAGGGGTGTATTCACTTTTGTGTATTTCTGTGGTGGTTATTAACGTGGTGTTTTGTCAAAAAGCCTGGATTCAATTCCAAACCTCTCCGCAGTATTCAGACGTAGTATAATTAAAGTAAACTCGTGTCCTAAAAGAAGAAGAAGAAGGTAGAAAAAGATCTTAGTGGTCGACCTAATTGGAACTAATATTTAGAGGCACCATGAAGATGAAGAAACTCGTGTCCTGGACCCGAGGTGATGCAGCTCTGTTCAGGCACACCCCTAGTCGAGATGAGCTGCATGTACCGGTTAGCTACATAGCAGCGCCCCAGAGGAGTGTGACAGTTTTCAATAGCCATTACAATTCCCATCCCTGCCGCTGGGTAGGGGCTTCATTCCAATGTGGATTTTCATGAAATGTCGTATGGCTTTTAGTGCCGGGATATCCCAGGACGGGTTCGGCTCACCAGGTGCAGGTCTTTCAATTTGACTCCCGTAGGCGACCTGCGCGTCATCATGAGGATGAAATGATGATGAAGACAACACATACACCCAGCCCCCGTGCCATTGGAATTAACCAATTAAGGTTAAAATCCCAGACCCGGCCGGGAATCGAACCCGGGACCCTCTGAACCGAAGGCCAGTACGCTGACCGTTCAGCCAACGAGTCGGACGTGGATTTTCATATTTCACGTAGATAACATACCTTTAATTGCTGTCAGTCTTAGTTGCTGTTCACATCTGCGAACTTAAAACTTCCATACCTAGTCATTACACTCGTCTATAATCAAGATATTTTTACCTCATTGCACAACAGTCCCGAAGGGCCACATCCCACCAATCTACCGTTGCTCAGCCCGAATGCCTGCAGATGACAAGGTGGCATGTGGTCGGCTTTCTAGATAGGGGCCCCCAATTCATAGTAAGATGGATCCTAAACTGTAATCACCTAGGCTGTGTGGACTTCGAACCAGCCCTCATATACACGTAAAATCAATCTGGCCTGGAATCTAACCCTTCGCCTTCGGGTAAGAGGCAGGCAGGCTACCCCTGCACCGCGGAACCAGCAAGATCTTCACCTTACCTAATATGATCAAAATATATGAATGAAAATATCAGTGGTAATATTTTGAGTCAGTCTGAAATCCATCCTAAAGCTCATTGAATTCAATGTGGCAAGGACACACAGACTAACATCATAACCTTGCCATTCATAGACTAAAGTAAACTGAGCGAACATTTTCATTAATTACTCTTTGCTTTGAGGTTTACTGAAACGCTTCTTCCACATAGAATAGCATTGTGACTCATCGGAGTATAAACAGCGTGTGGAATATAATCACCAAAACTGAATCATGAATTATGAATAATAATACAGTTAAAACATATTTAGCAGAAATAGACCTTCACAGTAGGTTGAATTTGACCCCAGACTTACTGACGTCAGCCCTCAATGTCAAAGTACAGATTGGTAGAACAAGCAAATTAGACATATTTCAGTCCTTAGCGTGCATGGGTTGGGTATTTATAATACTCTTCCATATCCAATGGCAAAATTTGAATGCCATTAATAGGGACAACAATATGACAGATTGCTTTGATACTAATGAGATGTATAACTTATTATTTAAATGACGCTCCTATCTCTATCATCACCACAACTCCTATCAGTAATATGCATTTTGATCTGATTTAATTGCAACGAGACGAAAACCGATGCTTTGCTTCAATTCTACGGTCTACGTATTTTCTGCCAGGTACAAACTGAAGTTCTGCATTCCCCGTTTGCGGTCGGTCGAACGAATGTAGTCGTGTACTTAAGTCCTGCACCGCTTGGTGCTGGAAAGTCTGAGCGAACGGAACACATTCGGTCCAACTCACGGTAAAAATGAAATGGCGTATGGCTTTTAGTGCCGGGATGTGTCCGAGGGTTCGGCTCGTCTCTTGATTTGACACGGGTAGCCGGCCTGCGCGTCGTGATGAGGATAAAATGATGATGAAGACGACACATACACCCAGTCCCCGTGCCAGGGAAATTAACCAATTATGGTAAAAATTCCTGACCCTACCGTTAATCGAACCCACCTCTACTCAGTTGACCTCCCGAGGCTGAGTGGACCCCGTTTCATACCTCGTACCACTTCTCAAATTTCGTGGCAGAACCGGAAATCGAACCCGGGCCTCCGGGGGTGGCAGCTAATCAAACTAATCACTACACCACAGAGGCGGAATAAATCATTTTCCTTTTTAATAATAGAATTAGTGCACTTGTTCACCGGTTTCATTAAATACTAGCTTGAGTCAGTCTTTAGTCAATTCTTAGGAAAAGGAGGAATGTTGTCTGTTTGAATTCCGTATTTACTGGCTTTGTGTAAAGAGCACGCACGAGCACTCTCAACAGTATATAAAAGTCAGCCCGATTACAGGCATCAATGCACTTCAAATTAATTTAACAATTCTTCGGAAAGCGATCGAGTGTAATGTCTTAGTTCTTCTGGAATCTAGCGTGGTTATAGCAACCGATGTCAGCATAGCACAGCACAGAAAAATTGAACTCCTACACTGTCACAAAGGTAAACATCAATCATCACTACGCTAACAGCGCTTCGCACGGCGTAACGTACCTGGTCACAGAGTGGATCCCGTTGGCACCGCCCAGTCTATCGATGGTGGGAATAGAGCGGTCGGTGGCCTGCAAATCATCTTCATTTCTACGGAAGCGTTTCCGCGTAGTGGTCCCTGCATCTTAGATATTAGATCCAATTCACAGGGACTTAAATCCGGAAAGTGTGGGGGTGATAGAGCATCCCGGCGATGGAACAATTCAGATGCAACTCCTGCTGTGTGTGCCATAGCATTGTCATGCAGAATAATGACTGGGTTATCCATGAAGTGCCGCCGGTTGCTTTTCAGAGCTGCTCGCAGATTGTTTTGCAAACAATTAACATTAGTTCACAGCATTAACGTTCTGCGGTGGAGGAAAAGTATGGGTTAAGATCACATCCGATGCATCTCCACTAATACGGACACAGTCTGTACATGTTCATCACTTACCGGTGGGTGCCCACATCGAGACATTTCCAACACACGTTCGCGTCCTTAGCGCGATCTCTAGCACACTGGATATTTAACCAGCTTCTCCGTTCATGCTTGGGAAACATGACAATGGTTTTCCGCGAGGGCCTGCTGACAACTGGTCCTCTTCACTTGGCCAATGTAAACAGACGTCGAGGGGAAGGGTGAGACCATGTGCTCAGGGGAAAGGACGCAGGTCAGCAAACGTTGCTAGGATTAACAGAGCCCGGCACCGTTGCACAGCCGTGTTGGAGCTTGGTTGCTAAAACTTAAAGCCAACCTATGTATTTCCTTTCCTCAGCTGGTTCCCACCACGTGCAAATTAATCCATTTTAGCCATTGGACAGTTGATATATAGGCTGACCTTAAAATTTTAGGAAACCATATTATGTTATTTGCTCAAAGAAGTGTGATGAACACGAGGATTACAAGAATGTAATTCGCAACATCGCAGGTGCATCAATAATCATTTGTGTCGCACGTGATCGCTCCCTGAGGTATCATGATGCTTGACACAGATTAATGCATGAAACATTTTTCATTTAAATGATTACAGTAATAATATGTAGTTCAAAGAGTAAATTAACATATTATTTAAGAGATATATCTGTTTGGGTCGTCAGTTTCATCACTGAGTTTAGTCATCTGTTTTGTGTTCATATATTGGTATTATTATACGTAGCACCGACTTGGATACGTCTCATGGCGATGAAAGAATGGGACAGGGCTACAACTGTGAAAGGAGCGACCGTAGCCTTAACACTAAGGTACAGCCTAATTTTCCAGGTGGGTAAAATGGGACATCATAGAAATCCATCTTCAGGGTTGCCGACGTTGGGATTTGTACCCGTTACATCCCAAATGCAAGCTCTGTCAAGTGACACGAACCACGTTGCCATCTCACTCGGTACGCAGTTGTTATCATATGTACATATTGATCGTTGCTTTAGTTTACTAGACACCACTTTAAGGAAGATTAATTTATATTTATGGAGAAACAAAGTATATTATTCCAGACGTAGTAATGACTTATTTTACTGTATCTTATTGGAATAATAGTTCACATCTTCTCGTTTATATTCATAGGTCCTACTACGTAGTGGCCCGAAGATTTTGGGTAATCTGAATTAATTTTTATGATGTACAATCTCGTATGCAGATGCTCATCATTTCTCATTCACATCTTGCGATATTTGTTTGTCAAATATGATTAGTGCACGAAATGCTCCATGAGAGAAAGAAAGAAAGGAAGGAAGAGAGGACAACAGATCCACAGGGAGAGATTAAAACTTTCAATATAGGACTGGCATGAATTATAATACTACTTGTTAACATCCACTCAACTACATACGTGGAAACCGAGTGAGTGGCTGCGTAGTTTGGGTCAAGTAGCTGTCAGCTTTCATTCGAGAGATAGTGGGTACGAATCTCGCTGTCGGAGCCCTAAATTTGGTTTTCCATGGTTTACCATTTTTACACCTTAAGAATGATGGGTATGTGCCACGGTTGTTTCCTTCCCAATCCTAGCCCATTGACGCCACAAGACATATCTGTGTAGAAACGACGTAGAGCAGTTCGTAAAAACAATAGACCACGAACCTACTACGCAGGCGTAGCAGGGGGAGAGCTGGTACTCCCACGTGGCGCGTCCCAGGTGGCGGATAGGGGGGTCCTAAGCGGCTTGCCGGCGGACTTGAGGGAAATAAAATACCTCTCGCCGACCAAACACACTACCCCCTGCGGGTGGGGGACGCACATGTAGAATACACCCGCGGTATCCCCTGCCTGTCGTAAGAGGCGACTACAAGGGGCGACCAAGGGATGATTGAATTAGAACCATGTAACTACTCTTGATTCGTAACATCATGCGGGGAACATCATGGGTTGCATGTACTTGCGAGTAGTATCACTAAATTGGTACGAAATACGTTTGTGATTAGTTGCAGTAAAAAGCCTGGCCTGGTGGATTCCAGTACCCGTGCGTTGTACCCATGTGGGCAGCACCGCGGGTCTGGGTGTAGCCTGTGAGTTGTACCGCTATATGAGCGGTACCGTGGGTCAGCGTTGCCTGTAATTGGTACCCTCTATGTGAGGAACACCACAGGAATACCGGCGCCCGTGGCTAGTACACCTAGGTGAGGAACCTTACCGGTTTGCGTTGGCTATGAGTGGCGCCACTGTGTGAGAAACACCATAGGTCCGCGTTCCCTGTACGAATTGCAATACTTGTGAGTAGTACCATCTTGTGTGGACCACCGTGAGTCTTCGCTACTTTTGATCAGTACCCCAAAATGACAAATACTATGGTTCTACTTTACTCGCGACATGTACCATTCTGTGGGGCCTTAGACGTGAATTTAGCACCCCTTGAGACATCAAGCATCATTGTGCTTTATAAATGGTCCCTTGGTCAGTAATACTCTAATTAACTCCCTTCTTTTTGAGTCTGACCCACTGTTCTTGTTCGTTTTTTTTTTTTGTAGGGTTCATGTCCATCCATTCATTCTTCATGACATTTTTATTTTATTTTATTTTATTTTATTTTATTTTAGTCAGTGGATGAATTTGAATTTTTTGTTATTTCATTTCGCACCATTAGGGGCCGATGAACTTGATGTTAGGCCCCTTTAAACAACAAGCATCATCATCATCATCAAAAACAATAGAAGAAAATGCCTACAACGACACTTTTAAACTCTTTAGTATATCCTGTAACACATACCTCGTATAATTAAAAACTCTTAAATTCTGAATGTTTGTGACACATTTTCATCCCATACCACTGGAAATAGGAGAAGTTTACCCAACCACGTGCGCCACGTAGCTGATTTGACAGAGCAAATCCAGTCTTACGTCCTCTATAGGGGATCTTCATTTCCATTCAAACAGCATTTGTATTTTTTAGGAAGGTAAACCTTTTGCTTCATAATATTGTCATTATTTTACCGTTCACTTAAGACTAGCTTCTCTCAGCTGTATCAGTGATTGTGTAAATCTTAATAAGAAACACTCATCTGCAAAAGTGAAGAACGTGAATAATATATTCTCAACTCATCTGGGACATTTTTGCCATTTTTGAAACATAAATAATGTAAGCTTTCCTTCTAGGTAACTCTTTTAACACATGAATAAGTTAAGTGGAGAGGAGTAAAATTAATTCCAGAGAAAATAAAAAGCTGAACTACTTTCCATATTTCATTAAGGTTTCCTAGGAAGGATATTATTTTATAAATTGTCTAGATGTTTTCTTAGTTACTACCGTTTTGGTCTTCCTGACGTTTCTTCATTCTTATTTCTTTGTCTATTTTATTTGCGTCTCTACTCGGACATAAGGGGATAGCTCAAAAAGAAATAATTAAAAAGAAGGAACGTTACTGTTCATTTTGCGCCCCAAAATCTATTATTCCCGCTTTCAGAAATGACTAAATGCCGGAATTTAATCCAGTAAGAGTTGTGTTATATCTACCGTTTATCTACCGACTCGAAGCTGGCGTATCTGAGAACTTTAAAAATATCGTCGGAGTAAGCCGATGATCGAACCGGCCAACTAGGATTCTACAGTCTGAGTCAAGTATCATAGATCTTTCATTGTAGGATCCTCCTATCGAGGTTTACTGCATCTTTCAATGATTGTGTGACTAAAGAATCTCTTTTGTTCAAGCGCCATGACAAACATTCAGTGATATTTTCCTCTTTCATGATCGAGAAATATATCATTTTGATGCATGAAATGTAGCGTTTTACGGAAGCAATACAAAGGGCTACCTATTGTATTTTTTAAATTAATTTCGTATGTCTATTTCTAGCCTGGTTCATCTATTTCAGGGCATACCCTCCGCCTTGGATGGGTGTCGTCTGCCGTGTATAGGGAATTAGGCGTTATTATGGCGGAGGATAACATTATCTGTTGTGTATGAGTTGCAGTGATGTTGGGGAAAGCAGAAACACCAGGAACGTAGTCACTTAAGAATAAAATTCCTTACCCAACTTGTAATTGAACCTGGGCCTTTATGAACCGAAGAAAACTACCCTGAACATTCAACCACGGATCTTGACAACTACTGGATTTATACGTTCCATGCCCAAGGTTTATAAAGTCCATGTTCCATAGCCTTAAAGGAACTCTGAAAACACGAAAATGTGCACTGGACGAAATTTTGCGTTCTTTAAAAGTATTTGTTGTACTTCCAGTTCTGTGTGTTTCCTTATTCAGGGAAAGGATGATTTTGCCTGTTTTTATTTCTCATAATTCCCTGCACCACGATCCAAGGTTCACAATATCTAATTATTGTAAAAGCAAAGCAAAGTCATCTCCGTACAGGCCACAAAGGCCCTTGGACGGGTTGAAGGTAAAGGCTTCCACTATTCGTAACCTCGGCACTTAAAGGGGTATAGTGGCTAGCTCTACGCTCTGCCGCCTTTGCCCCCAGGAGTTAACCTGGTACTCATTTTTGGTGTAGGCTGTGTGAACCTCAGGGCCATGTGCACCTCCGGAAGTGAAAAACTTGTTTCTTAAATTTTACGAATTCCTGACGGGAATACGAACCCACATCCTCCCGAGCGAACTGAGCACACCTTTACCGTCTCGGCCAGGCAGCCCCTTCTAATTACTGTAGACTGCCTTTAAGCCTTTTATCCTCAATTCACATTAGCTTCGTTAATAATTATGTTAACATTAACAATTAAGGAGTAATTTAAATCTTGAGATAATAATGCCATCAGATGAAACTCAAGATATTCTCGAATCCTTGAAACTTGGTGGCTTGAAAGCTATTTTCAAAACGTTTGATAATATTTGAAAAGCATAGCCAATTCAATGCAGATCATATGATTTTCTCAAGGAATGGAAAATAAAGGATTCCATAATGCTTAACCTCGCGAGTAAGTAGGATTGAATGGATTGTGCCTTTTTGGAATTGTCCCCGGGAATTGAACTGGTACTCATTTATGAGTAAGTTGAATGAAACTCGGTGTCATGTTGATCTTCAGAAATAAATGAGTCGTTTCTAAATTTTGAGAAGTGGTGCTAGGGGATCTGGCTGAAAGGAGCATACCATTACTGCTTCGCCTAGACCGCCACCAAGATATTTTGTAATGATATATAAACTGTGTAGCTATATAAACTATATAAGCACAAATGGAAAATCTAGTGTCATTTTAAGGTAACTTGTTCTTGATAAAGTCGGAATATTACTTCCTGAGAGCGAATGAGTTGCTTGAAGTCCTGCGAGGGTGAGGATTAAAAGCTACAAAACGAGAATTTAGCTCGACAAAGCCACTTTGCAAGTCAGAAATTCAGTACATGACTTGTACATTATATAATCACAACTCTACGGGGAACTGTTCTACAACTTTATCAGGACTGCTGAGTGGTTGTTGTTGTCCTGTGATAAAAGCACTTTCCTGTCGAAAGACA